>NC_069389.1:20633046-23033046 GCF_027475565.1 Acinonyx jubatus | reverse complement strand
GCCAAACAGTGTGTGTTCTAGAAGAAATCAGATCAGGGCCCTTAGTCCCAGCCTTGTCACTTACAAGCCAGGTGAACTCAGGAAAATTTCAGTTACGTAAGCTTTCATCTGTGAACTGAGTTTTATAAGCAGTCTTCTTGTTTTTGGCTTACATATATCTTGTAAGTAGGAATGGTAGGATATATCTAACTTAAGGAAGACTCGGGCATAGTGTCTGGCATGTATTATATTTTGATAAATTTTAGTTATTACTTCTACTATCATTTTTACCCTAAAACCTACCACCCTCCCTTCTGAGATTTTTTTTTAGTCCGGGTAATTTCAGTGAATTCATACCCCTCTAGGACATGGCACAAGAAAACAGCCAATATGATGCTAAGCAAGTTAAACTAAGTTGCTTCTGTATAACTTTTTTGAGGCTATGTTATTTATTGTTGTTGTGGGAAAATCTTGCTCAGTTTTATGCATATCAAACCTCCTGGAATTTGTATTAAAGTCTGTTTCCATCTCTTCCTTCCCTCTGGACTTCCATCTGAAACACTTTTATATGCAATTATTTCACCCCGATCACAAATATAATTCTAGCTTAGAGTTTACCAAATTACATTTCAGATAACTTAATTAAAATGCCCATTTAGGGCACCTGGGTGGATCAGTAGTTAAGCATCTGACTTCGGCTCAGGTCATGATCTCACAGTTCATGAGTTTGAGTCCCTCATAGGGTGAGCTCGTGCCCTGCTTTGTGAGCACAAACCCCACTTCAGGTGAGCACGAGCCCCAAATCTGGTGAGCATGAGCCCTGCTGCTCTCTCTCTCTCTGTCTGTCTCTCTCTGTCTCTCTCTCTGTCTCTCTCTCTCTCTCCCTCCCTCCCTCTCTCTCTGCCCCTTGCTCACTTGTGTCCTCTCTCTCTCTCAAAAAAAAAAAAAAATGCTCATGTAGTGGATCGGCTTTGCCTCTTCCATCCCAGGGCAAAGATCGCCAGCACAGCAACTTCTGAGCATTCTACCTCCTGTGAGTATCACAGCCACTCTTTTAATGTGACATGCCAAATTGCCTATTCTGTGCACTGTGTTCTGCACAGGGACAAGACCATAGCACCTCTTCTATTCCTGGCCCAGGTGAAGATTTCTCTCTGCTTTATCTATGATCTTTAAGTATTAAAAACGCTTTTCTATTCCAGGCTTTGGTCTCATTGTGAGACACATCATTTGAGGTTTTGGACCCTGCTCAGCACTCAGACAAACTCGTCTGACCCACCACGCAGCTTAGTTCAAAGCACCTCACCCTGAAGGACTTTCAGTTTCCCAAGGTCTCAAACCCCCTTGCCACAGGGCTTTTACACCTGACTGCTCACACCTAAAACCTCCGTGTCCTCACACCATCTTTTGATTTGTGTTTTTTGTCATAGGGAGTATCTTACAATATTCCTTGTATCATAGCTGCTCTGAGACTTCAGAATTCTGTGGGCAGGGATAGTTCTTGTTCATGTTAGCATTTCCAGTACTAACATGGAGCTTTGCAAAGAGTAGATGCTCAATTATTGTTGGAGAAAAGAAAATGGGCCACTGAGAAACAGGTACCATTTATTACAACATAGGGTACCTAGATGGCTCAGTAGGTTAAGTGTCTGACTTTGACTCAGGTCATGATCTTGCAGTTCATGGATTTGAGCCCCACGTCAGGCTCTATGCTGACAGCTCAGGGCCTGGAGCCTGCTTTGGATTCTGTCTCCCTCTCTCTGCCCCTCCCCCCTCACATTCTGTCTCTCTCTCTCTCTCAAAAGTAAATACATATTTAAAAAATTTAAAGAATTTATTGCAATATAATTATTTATCCTTCATTCTTGAATAAACTAAATATATCCAGTTGTGTGTGTATGTGTGTGTGTGTGTGTATATATATATATATATATATATATATATATATGTATGTATATAGTTACAAAACAAGACTAGAAGTGATAAATGAAACTAAGAATTTATCATTGTTTATCTATCTCTCCATTTCTGGACCCCAAGTATTACACTACTGAGTTTTTCACACTTCCAAGGAAATGTCTCATCTACTGCCACGTTATCTTGTTCCAGATTACTAAATAAGATGGAAGTTTTCCAATTTTACAAAATACTAAAACTCTTACTCTTGAGTCTCATCCACACCAATAAATATTTGAGCAGTATCATTCATAAATTTGGATTATGAAGCTACTTAAGCCTTCTATTAAAAGGAACAATATTTTACAAAATTATCCAGGTTACCACATAGAACAGAAACAACAAATACATTGTACACTGTGTTTTCTCCAGCCCCACCCTGATCCTCTACTCCTTAAAATATAGACTTCTCTTTTTAACAACAAAGTAAAGAATCTGCCTCAGACTTTATTAGGGGTGGGAGGAGCTGCTGGCATAGCCTTGGTGCACACACTGGTTTTGGCCCTGGAGCGGGCACTGGTCGTGGCCTTGGAATGTGCACTGGTCACGGCCCTGGCACGTGCACTGGCCATGGCAGCAGTATGAGCCCTGGCTGCGGCTCGAGCTCGGGCTCGCTCTTCTTCATCTCTCAAAGCCTCTTCATACCAGGCTGGGAAAGCACTGGGGACGGTATCGTGAACTTTGGCTAGAAACTCCAGGACTCTCATCTTGCTGGTCTCGGCGTGGGCTCTGGGGCCCCACAGGAACTCATAGCGCGGAGGGTCGCTGTTGGGCACCTGCCGGTACTCCAGGTACTTTTCTTTCACAAAATCCTTGGTGATGAGCTTCCTGGGCTCCTCAAAGATGAAGTGCTGCCTCCCCTTGTATAACCCCATCACATTCAATGTTTGCCAGACTTGTTCCTCCATGGCACGGTTGCGATTTGTGAAGATCACACCCAGAATAGTCATCAGCAAGCCTGTCTTGGGCACACCACCGTGATCACTCAGTACTGCATCGTAACTTGGTTCCAGTTTGTTCACAAGGACATAGATGTGCCGGTTGGGATCTGCTTCCTTCAAGTCAAGACCAAAAACCAGCTCCAAGTGGTCAGAGGCTCTCTTGAGGATCTCATGGAACTGGTTCCTATACATTTGGATTACATTTCTCAGCATTCCCACCTTGGCAATGAGCTCTTTCTTTTGATATTTGCGCAGCAGATAGTGCACTAGCAAAACCACCTTCTCATCTAGCAGGTCTCTCTGAAAGGGCAGAGCTGTGGGCTGGACCTGAGAGGATCTTGGCCTTTCCTCCCCTCGGTTGTTGGCAGCTTCGTTCGATTTTGTGTATGAAACAGCCACAGGAGTAGTGGTGGTGGCTGTGGCTCTCTGACGCTCCTGGGGAGCACGATATAACCCAGCAGTAGGTGAGCTGTTGAAATGAGGACAGCAAAGGGAGGGGAAAACTTCTCCCACTGCTGTAGTGGCCTGAGCACTCACCAGATCCTGGGGCTTTTCTGGAGCCTGCCTGGCGGCGTTTCTCACGGGCACAGAGCTTACTCTTCTGACCCCGGGGCATGATGAGTTTTGATAAGAGCAGGAGACAAATGGGCAGATGACTCAGTGATCTGAAAGGGAAAGAATGACATTGTAGGGCCACTTCAACAAAGAAATACAGCCTTGGCTTTATTGAAGGCCAACTCTGCAGGTTTCCTTGAGGGCGCTGCTCGAGGAACCCACAAGGCTCCTATTCTTTGATTGCCTCTGCCCTGAGGACCCTGTGGACCTTAGCTCCTACCTACAGATCTATCTGGAGCTCACTGGGGCTTAGAGCAGTTGCTCTGAGTTAGGGAGCATTTCAGTTCACATTAAGGGTCATCACTTCACTTTGGGCAGGACCTGGGGTCCCCATGCTCTGCTTTTCAGAGGCTCACCCGTCGTCTCAAAGCCCTCAATCACTCTGAGACCTCAGAGGAGGAACTGAGGGGAACTTCATCTTACTATGTCTGCCTGGGAATGCACAGGGAAGAAAGCACAGGCAGAGCTCTGAGGAATCCTTTCCATTCTAGAGTAATTAGGGTTCTCCTCACTCAAGCTGGAAAAGCGTTGATCCTTCCAGTAATGAAAATGATGCTGCCCGCTCGACCAGATTTCATCTTCCTGACTGCCCAAGGGTGTGAGGGGGTGCCTCAGCCTCACATCGTTACCAAGGCCTCCCAGGGCTGACCTCATTGGTGGGGCTTTGTGAGGTACCCTTTGTTGACAGTGGGTTTATCCTTTATACCTCATTCAGTGTCTTCACTACACTGTGGCAGGGCCTGGGGGCTCCTCCCTCCCCTAACCTAACACCTACCTCCTCCTAGTCTAAAGTATTCACTGACGCTGAAACACCAAATACAGATGTCAGGATGCCTTACATTAATCCAACCTAGCCTGCAGCCTCTGGAATAGAAAGTATGGGCAAGACTCCACAAAGCCCCTGTGTTCTGGAGTGGGTGGTTCCCTCAGATGTCACTCAGAGTTCTTGCCTTTACTCCCTTTAGAGCCTCAGACTGTTCCCTCTGCTGATTTGAAGTTGACAGACTTTTCTGATTACCTCACCTACCTCATTCCCCTCCGGGGAACTTTGGAAGGTAGTCGGATGTCCACATGTCAAATGCTTCCTGGCTAGGTTCTATCAAGGCAAATAGCAGGGACAGAACTGACTGGGAACCCCTCTAATCTAGAGTGGCTGATCCCCTCACACCTAACTCACGGTTTTCCCTTAATTCCAGGCAGGGCCTGGATCTCCTCCCTTGACTGTTCTGATGCTGCCCAATAACACCAAAGCTAGTGCTGCCCTCAGATACCAGAGGCAGAAGTCAGGGTGCATCACATTCTTAAATCCCCGTGGGACCTCCCAGGTTGGATAGGAGAGGTGGTGCTCTGTGAGGCCTCCTTTGTTCTGTTGAGGGGAGTGGCTCCCTCAGATGTCCGAGTCCTTACCTTTACTCCTGTTAGGGCCTGGGACCATTCTTCTGCTGCTCTGAAGCTGACAACCTCACCCCCATCAGTCCCCTTGGGAAATTTAGAAGGTTCTCAGAGTTTGCTACATCAGACCATTGATTCTTGCTTGGGTTCTGTCAGGGCTGATAGTAGGGTCGGGACTCTCTGGGAGGAGCTTCCCCAGTCTGGGATGGGCAGTACCATCACACTTAACTCAGGATCTTTACCTTACTTAATTCCAGGCAGAGCCCACAGGTCCTCCCTCAGTGGACATGTCACACCACTGCCCTCAGACCAATGCCTTCACTTCCCTGAGACCCCAAGGCAGCTATCAGAGTATACCATTTCTGGCCAGCTTTGCCTGGGGTGTCGCAGTGGTGGTGTTCTCTGTCACATAGGGTTTCAAGAAATTTTTAATTAGTTTTACTTCTGACTGATCCTAGGTATCCTCCCCTCCATGTTAGCCCTAAACTGAGGCCCTCCCACGTCACTCTCCAGTTTCTAGAGGATAAAGTGAAAGGGCTTCTGACCTTCATCACAAGCATATCAGGGCCTCCCAGAGCTGACAGCAGAAGCTGGCCGCTGTGCTGCCCATCTGTTGGGGTGGGCAATTCTCACAGAAATCAGACTGAGTCCTCACCTTTACTTCTGTTACTACCTGGGACCTCCCTCTCTGTAGCCTTGAGGCCACACCCACCTCCAAATGCCCTCAAGTCCCTGAGTCCCCAGTGGGGAAATTTGGAGGTCACTCCTTAGGCAATCCCTGCACAGAGCTTGCTAGGACTGTAAGCAGGGGTGAGTCTCTGTGGGGTTGACACTCTCCTGGAGTGAGGATTCTGTTAAACTCAATCCAGGACCTTGTCTCAACTCCAGGCAGAGACTGGACTCTTCCTTTTGCTAACCTGACACTGCCCACCACAGATCAAGGTGTTCATTTCCCTGAGACACCAGAGACAGAATTCAGGGGAAGCCATTTCCATCCACCCCTTTCTGGAATTTCCCAAGGCTGACAACAGGGATGGGGCTGTGTGGTGGCATCTTCCATTCTGGTATGGGTTGTTTCCTCTGATCTCATTCAGAGTCCTCACCTTTCCTGCTGTTAGGGTCTGGGATTCCTCTGTCTGCTGGCCTGAGGTTGACAGGCCGATCGACTGTCCTCACTTCAAAATTTTAGATTTTCTATATTTACTACAGATCATGTGATGATTTTGAGAGTGGCTAGCAGAGACTTTTTTTAAAAAATTCAATCAAATTGGAGTTATTACACAAAAAATATAGCTTTGGACTCCACAATATATCTGTCACTACCAGTCAATTTAATAAGGAACTACACCAACTACAGTCATTCTCCATCTACCTGTAGGTATTTCCATTGTGAGCCCACCCCCACCCCACTCCAGTCAGCATCTGGTAGCAACAAAGACCACAAGACACAGCCAGAGTACATCTGCCCTCTGGTGTGCAAAGAAGTCAGGAAGCACGGGAGGTAATCTAAGCTGAGGATAACACCTGGGTTATTTATCAAGACAGGTCTATACACAGCCCTTTCTTCCCAGAGTCACTGGGGTAATGAGCCTCAGCGAACTCCCCCTCCAGTTATCCTCCTTGCAGCTACACACCTCCTTCCAGCACTCACTGGTAATACTTGCCCTTTTTGAAACATTCTGAATCACCAACCAAGCCCAGCCACTTGCAGAGCCTCAATCTCAGTGTCAGGAGGGCCACAGCTTAGGGGAAGAATTAGCCTTGTCCATCAGGCTAGTGGTCCGTCAAGACCACTCACGGCTCTGGTACACTGGCAAGGATGCATAGAATGATTAGAGTAGTGAAGAGATGTAGCTCTTCCAGATTCCATCAGTAACATTACTTGGTGGGTGACACAGGGGGAGCCAGCTATATGCTGCCCGACAGTGGGCAGGGGGCACTCTGGGGTGAGGGGGCTATCGGGCATGCCTCTAGGGTCCTTTCATCCAGCAGATCTACTCACTCACATCACTCTAAAACGTTGGGCTGGCAGTGAAGATACAGATTCCCTAGCCTATCCAGCTATCTGGTACCCTCTACCAGATTCCCCACGTTCTCTCCTTCTGGCATCTTGTCTATTTTTGCTGAAGCCTACGTTCAGGTCCCTGACTACCAGCTGCCCTGGGCTGTCTCATGGATTCTGGAAGTTGCTCTACTTCCTTCACCCCTGGTCCTCTTGATATTCCTCACTTATTGATGTTTTCCTGTCCAGGCCCATTTCCTGGTACCTGGTCATTCTGACAAATCCTATGTTCTCAAAGGAAAGGGGAAAATCTTTTGGACATAGAATTTTAAACTATGCACCCAGAAGAATCCTAGTACTTAATCTACACTGCAGAAATCCTGCTTTATATGGGTGAGTGATTAAATTAATTTTCTGCTTAATCTGTTTAGGAAATAGGGAAATACAAATTAAACTAGCAGTGAGATAATATACTTTTGATCAAAAGTTGACCAAAATTTAAAAAGTTGATAAAGTAAAATGCCAATGAGAGCCTAATTTATTCACATACATAAATATATGAAAAATAATTTGATATAGCATTATTAGAACAGAATATCAATTGGGGCTCCTGGGTGGCTCAGTCGGTTAAGCGTCCCACTTCAGCTCAGGTCAGGATCTCGTGGTTTGTGAGTTCGAGCCCTGCATCGGGTTCTGTGCTGACCGCTCAGAGCCTGGAGCCTGTTTCAGATTCTGTGTCTCCCTCTCTCTCTCTGCACCTTCCCCGCTCATGCTCTGTCTCTCTCTGTCTCTCAGAAATGAATAAACGTTAAAAAAATTTAAAAAAACAATATCAAGAAGATTTGTAAAAATTTACTGTCGTCAGATTCTTTCCACTTTAATTGCACTGTTCTACATCTCTCCATAACAAAACATCCACATTTTCCCAAGAATTGATGTTCAATGATGTTGATGTCAGTTCTCTTAATCATAGCGACACATGAGAAGCAACTTGTGTATCCTTCAAGAGGCGAATGGTTAAATTAATTATGGTACATACACACTTTAGAATTCTAGAAAGTGGTTAACAGGGTGAGGTGGATCTGTTTGTGCTCTCTCAGAAAGATCCTGCATTTATTTTATTCAGTGACAAGGGCAAGAAGCAAAATGATATGTACACTGTTATACATGTATTTTTTAAAAGCCACGGTATATTTTTCCAATACATGTATGTAAGAATAGTCCTGGAAAAAAATCTTAAAATACTACAACACAAGATTTTTTAATGCAGTTACCTCCGGGATGGGATAAAATTTAGAGGAACATAGTAAGGAATCAGAATTATAATCTATCCCTATTATTAGAATTTTTTGGCAACATGAATATATGCCCTATTTTCTTTGTAATTAAAATACATAAGAGAATAGAAATAGTATCTACGTATTATTCAGATAAAGTATTTATGAGATATAATGGGAAAACGTGGTTTAGAATTGCTTCACATGACAACGTTTTATTTCTTAGGTACATAACATTTGATGAGCATTGGCAAGGTGTTTCAATTGTCAGGTGATCCCAGGATCCAGGGTGCTTCCGTCATGAACTTCCCCAGCCCAACACAGGCTCTGTATGTGTGCTGCTCGATAAAACAAAAAGCGTGCAAGTGGCATACTAGTTCTCAGATACCTTTGTCTGGAGGTGAGAGGCATGCTTCTGCTCATATTTCAGCGCCAAGGATAGTCACTTGACCCTTCCTAACTACTAGTAGAGTGTCAAGTAGCCTCCAAGAATAGAGAACAAGACATGAAGTAACTGAGCATCTGCAGACCTTCCCATTAACTGTTACATAATAGGCACTGAGAAAACAGCAACTATTACAATTTACTATGACATTAGCCCTCTTTATTCCTGGAGAATTTTCTGAGAAGATCAAATGTAGCTGCCTTTCAACAACCTTTTCTAGTGCCCATGTGTGACCGGTGTTTTCAAATACAAGATCACACCAGTTTTCTAAAGGGCACTGGAAATAATCTCAGCAGGCAGATGTCACCCCTTTTCACTGTATAGCCCCTTTCTGCTCTGACCACGGATTATAATAATGTTATAATCTCAATACACTCAGAATTTTCTGATTCCTTTTGCTGCATGGAAAACCTATAATTTGTGAGTCTCTGCTATCCACTACCTGAAGAATGTGGCTGAACACTTGTTTAGGTATCTTTAAGCACACTGAAAAATTAGGATTTTCCTCTGAGGCAGATAGAGACAAGAGTCAGGAGTATGCTGGTGAAGTTTTTTCTTTTCTTATGAAAACTGGTGTGTCTGCCAGGGAGATATTTTCTGTCTTGGTGGTGGACTGAATGATTGTTCCACAAAGATGCCCATACCCTTATCCCTGCAACTTGTGAATATGTTATGTCACATGGCCAAAGGCACTTTGCATATGCCATTAAAATTAAGGAATGGACCTTCAGAGAGGGAGATTATAATGTATTACCTGAGCAGACTCAATCTAATGACATGAGCCCTTATAAGCAGAGGACTTTTGTTTGGCCAGAGGCAGAACAGAGATGCAGCACAGTGGGAGTAGGAGAGTTTCCACATGAGACAGAGTCAACATGCTGTTTCTGAAGTAGGGACCCATTTGCAAGGAGTGGAGAGAGGCCTTGAGGAGCTATGGCAGCTGCAGCTGACAGCAAGGAAACGTGGCCTAGGTCTTAACATTACAGAGAACTGAATTCTTCATAGAACTGGATTCCTAAAGCAACCTGTGCAAGTGTGGAATGAGATTCTTCTCAGTATCTCCCCATAAGAACCCAGACTGACAGCTTGATTTTGGCTTTGTGTAACCCTGAACAAAGAAAACAGCACAGCCAACTCATATGTATTACCTACAGAAAGGTGAGATAATAAATGTGTGTTGTTTTAAGTGCCTTGATTTATGACAATTTGTCGGCAATAGAAAGTTACTACATTCTCCTGGAAGGACACCTGAGTTTTTAAGAATCCAGCTTCTGCTGATTGTTGCTATATAGTGATTTCTTCACACCTTCATCATCTACCACTTAGGAGGGAGGCTTTGGTTCCTGACCACTTAGTTAAGCTCTCTCATCAATTTATGGATTCAGTGGCCAGTCTCAAATATTTTATCAGATTAAGTTCTTTTGTCTTACTAATCCCATTTGCTTTCTAAAAACTCTTTAGGGGCACCTGGGTGGTTCTGTCGATCAAGCATCTGACTATTGGTTTTGGCTCAGGTCACGGTCTTGCAAGCCCAGCATTGGGTTCTGTGCTGACACCCGGAGCTTGCTTAAGATTCTCTCTGACCCTCCCTTGGTCACGCTGTCCCTGCCTCTCTCAAAAATAAAAATAAATAAAGAAATAAACTTAAGAAAATAAATTAAAAAAAATATTCCCTAACTTCAGGGTTATCTTTCAAGAATCAGTAGATCCTGTGCCAAATCAGACTGCTCACAAGCTAATTTGGAAAAAAAAACTTTGAGTGAGAGAGAAGCACCAAGAGCAGATGAGCAGTCTAAACTTCACTGCCAAAGTAAACAACCACATGAATGGGATTACTGTTATCACAGAGGGATTCCGTGGTCAGGCATGGGACAGACAGGGGACACCTTCAGGAGTTTGGAATGCACTAAGTTAGGGGAAAGGCACGTGATTCTGGGGCTTCTGTTTCACTGTGAACAGAGTGCAGCCTTATGAAAGGAAGTTGGACAGCTGGTCAGGATAGAGATTTTGACATGAGGGCATACTGGGAAGACCCAGGGAAAGAGTGATGTAATTCAGGAAGCGCTGGAACTGGTCCCAAATTCTGGGACCTGGGTGGAGTCAGCTCTCAAGGAACCCTGCGGGTAGAAGCAGGAGGAGCCTAGGTAGATTAAGCCCACCAACTCTCCTGAAATTGTTTTTAATTCTCATTTTCTTCTTTATTTATTTCAGCTGGGCTTAATACATTGGCCACAGGGTCCTTCATTTCAATTCCCTGAGACATTGTGGAGTAGTGAGAGTAGAAATGAATTAAGAGACAAAACATTTGCTTTATTCAAGAAGGAGTGGAATAGTGAGGGACCCTAAATGAAGTCAGACCAGATGTCTAGTCCCACTTCTGACATTTATGAGCCAGATGAAGTCAGGAAAATTGCAGAGCTCTGTAAGACTTTTCTGTGAAATGAGCTAGAGAGGTCCTATTCTGTAGGACTCCTGGGATGTATATAATGTATGAAAGCACTCGGCACATGTCTAGCATGTATTCTGTTTTTAATAATTTGCAGTAATGACTGTTACTTTTTTGACCCAGACTTTACTGAAATCTGTTCTGTGATTTTTTTTAATCCAAGAGGTATCAGAGAATATTTAGCACCCTATGAGACAGCACAACAAATCAGCCAACATGATGCATAGCAAGTAAAGCTAAATTACTTACTATGCGTGCTTTTCAGGATATGTTATTTATTGCATGTTGGGGAGAGTCTTCCCAGTTAGGTGGAAGTTAAGTCATTGGGGTCAAGAACCAACTCCCTCCAACTGTCCTTCCATCCAAACCACTTCTCTTTTCATTTATTTCAGTTCCATTCAAAATCTATCCCTCACTTGGAGTTTGCCAAATTACACATAACTTAATAAGATGAACTTGCATGTAGTGGGAGGTCTCTCGAGGCCAGAGCAAAGATTGCTAGCACAGTGGCTTCTAAGCATACCCATGTCATGTGAATATCACCTCTATTTCTCAGAAACTCCCTGGGGATGATATGCCTAAAACACAGTTTGTGTGCTGTGTTGAACCGCACTGGGAAAACCGTGGGGAAGGATGCAGGACACCTTACATTCCCCAGGAGATTTCTCTCTGGTTAATTCATGATTTTAAAGTAGCTGCTAAATAGTTTTCCATTCCAGGCTTTACATCTCTTAACTCTGGACACAACTTCTGGGGGTCTGGCCCCTACCCACAGCCCCCACAGCCTCATCTGACCCACCACCCAGCTTCTTGTAAAAGTGACTCACACCAAAGGACTTGCAGTTGCCCAAAGCCCCAGACCCGCTGGCCTCAGGGCACCTTACACTTGACTTCTCCATCTGGATCCTCCCCATGGGAGGATGTGAGAAGTGAAGTGATAAGTGCCCTGAGGCCAGTGGGTGTATCCCATCCTCTGTCCTACTTGACAGCTACTTCTACACTCTCAAATTCTATGGGCACAGTGGGTTTTGATTATCCTGACACTCCCAGTACTAGCAGGAAGACTCCCAAAGAGCAGATGCTCAAGGAATGTTTGAGAAATAAACGAGACAGTGTGCAAGACGTCTAATTTATTATGCTATAATTAATTCTACATTATTGAATAAACTAAGCACATCTAAGTGTGTATATATATGTGTGTGTGTGTGTGTGTGTATATATATATATATATATATATATATATATATGTATGTGTGTGTGTGTGTCTATATTAACTTGAGAGAACAGACCAAACGGTGATAAAGGAATGTAAAAAATTCATCATCTTTTACACTCTCTATTTCTTGATCCCAGCATTTTACTGCTGAGTTCTTTCATGGAAATGCTACGATGTTATGTTCCAAGTAACTAAATAAAATGGAAAATTTCCCAATTTTTTCTATAAAATTGTAAAACTCTTACTCTTAAAACTCATGAACATCAATAAATGAATTAGTTATTCATAAACTCATACTCTGAAGCTACTTAAACTTTCTGTTAAAAGGAGCAACATTTAAACAAATACCCAGGTTCCTACATAGAACACAAACATGTTATATATTCTCTGGTCTCCAGCCCCACCCTGACTTTTCACTAATGAGAACATTAACTGTTCTCTTCAAACAGATAGTAAATAACCTTCCTCAGCCTTCACTTGGGGCAGGAAAAGCTGCTGGCTATGGCCTTGGCACTGCGTGCACTGGCCATGGCAGCGGTACCAGCCTTGGCTAGAACTCTGGCTCGGGCTCGCTCTTCCTCATCTCTCAAAGCCTCTTCATAACAGCCTGGGAAGGCAGTGGGGACGGTATCATGGGACTTGGCCACAAACTCAAGGACTTTCATCTTGCTGGTCTCGGCATGGGCTCTGGGGCCCCACAGGAACTCATAGTGCGGAGGATCGCTGTTGGGCACCTGGCGGTACTCCAGGTACTTTTCTTTCACCCAATCTTTGGTGATGAGCTTCTTGGGATCCCCATAGATGAAATTCTTTATTCCATCATACAACCCCATCATATTCAGCACTTCCCAGACTTCCTCCTCAGTGGCACGGTTGCCCTTTGTGAAGATCACACCCAGGACAGTCATCAACAGGCCTGTCTTGGGCACAGCTCCATTATCATTCACTCTTGCATCGCAGCTCCGTTCCAGTTTGTTGATAAGGACGTAGGTGTTCCTGTTGGGATCCATTTCCTTTACATCAAGGCCAAAGACCAGCTCCAAGTGCTCAGAGGCTTTCCTTAGGATCTCATGGAAGTGATTCTTATAAGTCTGGATTACATTTCTCAGCATATCTGCCTTAGTAATTGGCTCTTTCACTTGATACTTGTACAGCAGGTAGTATACCAACAGAGCAACTTTCTCTTCTATAGGGCCTCTGCGACATTGCTCAGTGGTATCCCTGGCCTTTGAGGTATTTTGCTTTTCCTCCACTTGATTGCTGGCATCTTCATTAAATTTTGTGTTTGAAGCAGCTGCAGCAGTAGTGCTGGTGGAGCAGACTCCTCCAGGAACTTTAGGACTCCCGGATGTTCCCGTGGCAGGGGAGCTCTGGGGAGCATCTTTGAAATGAGGAGATGGGGAAGAGGGAGACTCTTCTTCCTCTGGGGCAGTGGTCTGAGCAGGCACCAGATGCTCTGGCCCTTCTCGAGCCTGGCGGCGTTTTTCACGGGCACGAAGCTTACTCTTCTGGCCCCGAGGCATGATTCTGGTCAGGGACAGCAGGCACGAATGTGGAAAAGAGGATAGATGATTCAGTGACCTGGAGAAAAGAGGATGAAATAGTGTGATATCCTTTGGCAGAGAGATACCACCTTGGGCTTTATCAACAGCCATTTCTTCAGGTTCCTTGAGGGTACTGCTCTAGGATCCCACAAGACTCCTCTTTTTGGATTAGCCTTTCCTCTGAGGACTCTGGAAGTAGCCAGAGTTCACCTTGGGCTGAAGCTTTCCACCCCTACCTGAGTCTACGGGAGCTGACACAGGGTTTGGCAGGTCCAGGCTCTATGGAGCCTCCCTTGTTGTGGAGTAAGGGACATTTCCATTCACATTCAGCACCATTTCCTTGACTTCTGATAGGACCTGTGGTCCTCTGATTAACCGATTTGATGCTGCCTCTTCATTCCAAAGCCCTCACCTCAACTGACGTCCTGGAGGAGGAACTGAAGGGGCACTATATCTGAGCACATCTGCCCAGGGTCGCCCTAAGACGACACAAATGGCAAAGCTATGTGGGACCTTCTTCATCCTAGGATAATTAGGGTTCTCACTTCGCATTTAGAGTCCACAACTTGGCTTCTTGCAGGGCCTAGGACTGTCTCTTGGCTGACCTTAGACCTATCCCCTCAGAGCAAGAATTATACATTTTTGAAAAATTTGAGGAGTTTGGGGAGGACTCAGTCTAACGTATCTTCCCCAGGGACCCCTTCGAGGGATGATATCACATGGAGGGCTCTGTGAAAAGCCTCTGTTCTGTGATGAGTGGTCTGCCCAATGCTCAGGTTCCTTATTATGGCTCCTCTCCTTGACTGCCAGTTACCCTCCCTTCTGCAGACTTTGAGGGCTATAATAATCAGACCAAGGCAGTCATCCACCAGATATCCTAGAATATGCAGTGGGGGGGGGGGGGAGGTAGGAGTGGGAGGAGACCCAAAATGATAGATATCCCCAGGGTTTTCCAGAGCTGATCACAGAGGAAGGTCCTTACTCTGTGCATCCCCCTCTGTTCTCACTTTGACCCCTAGAAGTAACCAAGTTATCTCCTTATAATAGGGCTCTTGTCTCCCTGGGGCCACTGAGGATAAAGTGAGAGGCATCTTAGCCTCACAGCCCTGCTAAGGATCCACCGGGGCTTATAGACGGGAAGTATTCTTTGGGGCCCCTTTTGTCTTGAGGGAGGAATTCCCCTCAGTGTTTTTTCAAGGTTATGAACGTCACTCAAAACCACCCCTAGGCCTCCATCTGCTAACCTGAGTCGAATAGCCTTAGACCAAGGCTCTTATGCACACCTCTTCCCGAAACTAACCAAAAGATGAAGCAAGGGGGCACCCGAGCCTTATGGCGGCCACACTAGGAGCCTCCAAGGGCACACAGCAGGGGTGGGGCTCTTTAGAGCTCTGGTTTCTCCTAGAACACAAATAGGGGCGTTCATCAACTCCAGGCAGAGCCTGAGACTCGGTCCTCTGATCGCTTGAGGCACACACTGGAGTCAAATATCCTCACCCCTTGGGGTCTCCTAAGGCTGACAGCAGGGGCACGGCTCAGAGGGGGCTCCTCTCTTATGGGGGAGGGGAAGTTCCACTGAGTTCACTCTACGTCCTCCGCTTACTCCTCTGATACTAACACCCTGGTTCGATGCTATTATTTATCTGAGTTCTCCGAAGGAGAATTCACCCAGCAGTACATCGGGTAATCCCTGCCTGGAACCATCTAGGGCTAACTGCAGTGGCAGGACTGTGGAGTCTTATGTCTGTAGGGACGGAGTGGAGGCGGGGGTTCCTCAAACCTTACTCAATATTCTTATCTTACCGGAGATGAACATGAATTCCGCCCTCCACCGATCCGCCGCGACCCTCTCACAACAGGGGCTCACCTCCCACGGACCCCAGAAACGGAAGTCAGTGTGGGCACATCCGGCTTCTCCTGCCTGGGGCCTCACAAGGGGGGACTGCAGAAGTCGGGCGATAAAGAGTGACTCTGTGGTGCCCCCCCCCCCCCGGTAAAGTGTCAGTAGTACTCAAAGTCATATCTAAGTAGGTTCTCCTTTTGGCTCCTGGTGCATTGACTAAAGGCTCCCTGGGAAATACCCCCCTCTCTACCACCACATCCTCCCCCCCACTACCCCCCCACCCCACCCCACCCCACTCCTCCCCCACCCCACCCCACTCCTCCTCCGCCTTCCCCATCCCGCCCCTCCCCCCTCCTCCACCACCACCCCTCCTCCACCCGCCCCTCCTCCTACATCCCTCCCCCCCACCTCCCCTCCACTCTGCCCCTCCTCCCACACCCCTACCCCCCCCACAAACTCTGGACAGTTTCTCAACTTAAACCCTTGCAGATGGCGGATCAGTATCCTAGGCAGGGTGTGAGATTGCGAAACTGCAGCACTAGGTAGGAGGGGCCAGAACAGGTTCTGAGATGTCAGAGAAAATGCATAGTGACCATAGGCTTTCTTCACTATTCAAACAGACTTTTGGGAACTTTCTGTTAGAAAAGATCTACTTCCTATAGGAAAGAGGCAGATCTGCATAATTTTGTGAGACCCAGGTATTTTTATCTTATCTAATATTGAACAGTGTAGTGAAATTCATTTTACTTTTGGTTCTCATTTATAATACATATATACATGTCCTAATAATTATTTTATTGTATGGCAAGGCTCTTGAATTTACTGTAGTTATCTATACACCAGTTTTTTTTTTATAGTCATTTATTTACTTAAATAATCCTTAGCCTTTTCCTTTGGATTTTGTAAATGATGCTCATATTTAAAGCAAATAATTTCTATTCCTTTTTACTATTCCTAACGTTTATTTCTGTGTGCTTATTCTCGGGTTATGCATTCTGATCCAGTTTTGAACAGTTAGAGTTGGTAGCATACTGCTATGTGCTGTTCCTTACATTTATGGGAATGCTACAGACATTTCACATTTAAGTTTGTTTCCTATAGATGTGAGGAAATGGAAGTTCTCTTCTAATGTTAGTCTGCCAAATCATGCATTCGCGTTGAATTTTTTTCAGAAGTTTTTTCTGTACTTCAGTACATGATCAAATGCCCTTTTAAATATTATCTGTTAATGTAATATTTTAGGCAGTTTTTTCTAATGTTATAGCATCGTTACATTTCTTGGAGTCAGCCTCTCTTTTTTTTTTTACTTCTCATTCACTGCTATATTGAAACTTATATGAATTTATTTAGGATCTTTGCTTGTAGGTGAGTGAGCTTGGCTCAAGTGTTCTGTTTTCAAAGTGTCCTCAGCTGGTTTTCTTATCAAGGAGAGCTAGCCTAGGAAAATAAGTTGAAAAATTCCCCATTTTGGGTTGCTTTGGATGTGCTTACATGAGATGGCAATTAATTATTTGCTTGTTACTTGGTAGAACTGGTCCCTGACTGCCCTTGTCCTGAAACATTTGAATGTGACTGAAGCTTTGAGGATGGTTTACGTTTGTACTTCTCAGTAACAGTTTTCTATTCTGTTTGAACCTCTTGAGTAATTAATACTTTTTCTGAATAATATTCTATTATCATTTGGAGTTTGAAATTTAGTGGCTACATATATATTCTATTTGTTGTAGAAATTTTCATCCAGACACCGCAGTAAAGAGAATAGTGTAGTAAAACCGATAGACCTGACGTCAGAATCAACAATCATCAATACATGACCTACCTGTTTACATTTATACCCATATCTACCCCCATTTCTGCCACTGAAGTAATGAGAAACAAATCCTAGATATCATGCCATTTCATCTTTAAATATTTAAGTATCTATTTCTAAAACACAAGTTTCCTTTGTGAAACAAATGTTCAATACTTAAAAAATTAATATACTCAAATATCCAGTTATTTTTCAAATTTACCTGACTGACATCCTTTTAATGTTTTTCTTTAATTTGGGTCAAATAAAGTCTATTCATTGTCCTTGCTTTTTATGCCCATTAATTTATAGATCCTACACCCTCCCACATATATACATTACCTGTTTTCCATGTCATTCTTTGTTGAAAAAAATAACCTCATGTTTTTTCCAGTTCCACATGACATGGATTTTTTTCTGATTGCAACACTGGTGTCCTTCTCCTGTATTTCTTTAAATCACTAGAAGATTCACCAGATTAAGTGTAACTTTTTACTGTCTCCTTTTTGTTGTTTGGAAAGACATTCATGGTGATATTGTGAATTTTTATTGCAAGGAACCTAATGTTTGTCTCCCTTTGTGTTGATGTTTGCAATCTTTTAAGATTAACATATTTATCCATTAATTAATTAAGAGTTACACGATGTTAATTTTGTATTTCTATCATTTTTTTCTGAGTTTATTAGTTGAAATAAATTTTTATGCAAAAACCTATCCTTGCGCACCATTTAGTAATGACATTTATAATGTTCTCTTATAATATTTAAATTCCTTTTGCACCCATATTTTGTACATTATTTAACTAATATCACTTACTTCTGTTTCTTTTGTTAAGTGATGATACTTATAAAACTGTCAGTTATATCAGTCTTTTCAAAGAACAGTCTTTTGTTTGTTGGCTGTATTGTCTTCTAATTCATCATTTTCTGCACTTTATTATTTCCTACATTCTATTTCTTTAGTATTTCTCTAGTTTCTTGAAATTTTTGCATGTTATAAATATTTTCATTTTTTGTCTACTGAGATTTTAATTTCAATAACTATATTGTTATTTCTAGATATTATTTTAGTTCTTTTTCAAATTAGCCTCTTCTTTTTTTTCCAATTTGTTGTTCTTATGATCTCTGTAATTCTTTTTTCTCTTTAATGGACTTTATTTTTTACTGAGATATAATTGACATACAACATTATATTAGTTTTAGGTGTACAACATAATGGTTCCATAGTTGTATATATTGTGAAATGATCACCACAGTAAGTCTAGTTAACATCCATCACTACCCATAGTTACAGTTTTTTTCTTGTGATGAGAACTCTTAAGATCTATCCTCTTAGGGGGTGCCTGGGTGGCTCAGCTGGTTAAGGTCTGACTCTTGATTTCGGCTCAGGTCATTATCTGATGCTGGTGAGATCGAGCCCTACATCAGGCTCAGCACTGATGGTGTGGTGCCTGCTTGGGATTCTCTCTCTCCTCTCTCTCTGCCCCTCCTCTCTCTCTCTCTCAAAATAAATCAATAAAGTTTTAAAAAAATTAAAAAAAAATCTATCCTCTTAGCAACTTTCAAATACACAGTATAGTATTATTAACTATAGTCACCATGCTATATGTTACATCCTCAAGACTTACTTATTTTATAACTAGAGATTTGTACCTTTGACCACCTTCACCCATTTCACTCACCCTCCACCCTTGCTTCTGGCAACCACTAGTCAGTTCTCTGTATCTATGAGCTCTTTTTTTTTTTTTTTTTTGGATTCCACATATAAATGAGAGCATACAGTATTTGTCTTTCTCTGACTTATTTCACTTAGTGTAATGTCCTCAAGGTCCATCTATGTTGTTGCAAATAACAAGATTTTATTCATTTTTTTGGCTGAATAATATTTTACTGTGAATGTGTATATGCATATTTGTGTGTGAGATATGTGTGTGTGTATATCACATCTTTGTCCCTTCATCCACGGAAGGACACTTAGGTTGTTTCCATATGTTGGCTATTGTAAATGATGTTGCAGTGAACATAGGGCATATATTTGTTTGAGTTATTGTTTTCATTTTCTTCCAATAAATACCCCGAAGTGGAATTGCTGGACCATATGGTAGTTCTATTTTGAATTTTTCCAGTAACCTCCATACTGTTTTCCATAGTGGCTGCACTATTTTCTTAATAAATCTACTTAAGACTATAAATATCCTTGTGAGTACCCTTGGGCTGTTTCCCACAAGTAATTCTATAGAGTTTTATGTGTAGTGCTGGAATTTTTTACAAGCTGAATGAATAGCTTCTATATTCCTTATCTTAGAATCTTTTGAATACACACACACAAAAAAATACTAGTGCAGAAAATTATTTTTGATAAGGATGTGAAGAAGAGGAGAGAAACAGAATTATTTAGACGAAGTATCAGAGTCCCAGGAGTGTTTTTGTTTTTGTTTTTTGTTTGTTTGTTTGTTTTGGTTATATGTGACATAAGGGACTTGAATGCATTTAATTGCTTGTGACTGAGTTGAGTTTTTTCTAGGAATGAAAAGAGGGATCCACAGCTAGAAAATCAAAACAATATAATTAGCTAAGTGCAACTGTCAGAGATTATTCAGGAAAACAGAAATTACTCTAATTCTATAACTCAGACAGAATTTAATGGAAATTACTGGTTATTCACATGATGGAGAACCAAACCAAGTAGAGTCAGGCAAACCAATACTTAGCAACTTGAGGAAGTCACTCTTATCTCTAGTGTAGAGGGACAAAGAGAAGAAAGAGATAATGTTACTAGAGATTGGTAATTGGAGTCAACAGAATCTAAAACCACAGTTAACCAATATGATGGGAGCTAGAGCCATGGGGAAGAAATAGCCATTGAAGGAGAAGCCACCCGATGCAGAGGCAGAAGGAGAAAAACCATGGCTGTTCCTGCCCTCCTGGGTGATAATCTGCTGGTGTCCTTATTGCCTGAACTATGAGAGCAGCCAAATATTGGAGAACCTAGGAATTGGAGCCTGCAGGAGTTATCTCCTGAACACTAGAAAGCGGAGGAAGGAAAGAGTAAAGAATGAATATGAGGAAAAAATTAAGTACAGGACAGATATACCACATTGACAAATTAAATGTGAAAAATATCCAAGATGGTATATATCTGCTCTATAAAAATCATTATTAATCCATGATAAAACAAGAGATGTTATCAAAGTAGATAATGGCTAGCCACAAAACAAACAAACCCTATATCAAGCACCATATTTAGTGGAGAAAGAATGGAAATTGGGAATTAGATAAGAATAGCTGCTATCACTATTTTTATTCCACATTGTAATACAGGTACCTGCCAGCCCATAAAAGGAAACAAATGAAGTAAGAGTCAGAGATTGGAAAGTAAGATGCTTCAGTTGTCAGTTCTCCCTAAAATGATCTTTGGGTTTAATAAAATTTCCATCAAAATCCCAACAGGACATCTTAAAAAGAAATTTATACATTTTAAAATTTATATGGAAACACAATGGACAATAATACCCAAAATGATTTTGAAAAAGAAAAGGAAATATGGAGGACTAACACTACCTTATTTCAAGACTTAGTGTAAACTACAATAATCAAGACAGTGTGATTTTTTAAAAATATAGACAAATAGATCAATGGAGCAGAATAGGAAGACCAGCAATAGACCCTAACATATAAAGGCAACGGATTGTCAACAGTGGTCCATATGCATTTCAGTGAAAAAAAGATGGTCTTTTTAAAAAAAATTGTACTGAAACAATTGGAAACACGCACATACATACACATGCACACACACATACACCAACTTTGATCCATTCCTTTCACTATATAAAAAAATTAACAGAAAAACCATCACAGATTTAAATGTAAAATGCAGAACTATACAACTGCTAGAGGGAAACAGGAGAAAACCTTTGGGTTCTCATGCTAGGCAAAGATTTCTTAGCAACACCTCCAAAGAGACAATTCAAAAAAGAACACAAATTGGTAAAGTGGATTTCACTAAGATTAAAAACATATGTTATTCAAAAGACAGTGCTAAGACAATGAAAAGACAATCCACAGAGTGCCATAGGGTGGAATAAAATATTTGCAAGACATATATTTGATAAAAGACTTGTATGCCACATGTATAAAGAACTCTCAAAATCAGTAGTAAGGGATCCCTGGGTGGCTCATTCAGTTGAATGTCTGACTCTCGATTTAGGTTCAGGTCATGATCCAAGGGTTCTGGGATCGAGCCCTGCATTGGGCTCTGCACTGAGTGTGGAGCCTGCTTAAGATTCTCTCTCCCTCTCCCTCTGCCCCTCTCTGCTCGTGCTCTCTCTCTCTCTCTCAAACAAAACAAAACAAAACAAAACAAAAAACAACAACACATCAATAATAAGAAAACAACCCAATATTAAAGGTCAAAAGTTTTGAACAGACATTTCATCAAAAGACATTTATGAGTGACAAAGAAGCACATGAAAAGATGTTCAACATCATTAATCATTAGGGAAATAAAAATTAAAATCCCAATGAGATACCACTCCACACATACTAGAATATACACAGTAAAAAGACAGATCATACTGAGTACTGCCAAGGGTGTGAAGGAACTCTTATATATTGTTGGTGGGCATGTAAATTGGTACATCCACTTTTGAAAACAGTTTAGCAGTTTTTTAAAAAGTGAACCATACACCTGCAATATGACCTAACTATTATACTACCAGGTATTAATCTGAGAGAAATGAAAGCTTATACCCATGCAAAGATGTGTTATGCAAAAGTTCATAGCATCTTGATTTGTAATAGCGAAAAAGTGGAAACACCTCAAAACATCCACCATCAGGTGAACAGATAAACAAACTGTAGTATATACATGATATAATATCATTCAGCAGTAAAAGGAATTAACTATTGATACATGCTATAATATGCATGAATCTCTAAGTAATTACCCTGAATGAAAGAAGCCAGGCTAAAGAGCACATACTGTATGATTCCATTTATATAAGATTCTAGGAAATGAAAATGAAAATATACTGATAAAAAGAATGTCATTCATTCCCTTCCTCTATGTTCATCTGTTCTGTTACTCAAATTCCACGTTTGAGTGAAATCACATGATATGTCTTTCGCTGACTTATTTCATTTAGCCTAATACCCTCTAGTTCCATCCATGTTGTTGCAAATGGCAAGAATTTGTTATTTTTCATTGCTGAGTAATATTCCAGTGTACATAAGGAAAGGAAAAAATAAGAGAAAAAAGAGAGGGAGGCAAACCATAAGAAACTCTTAAATGTAGAGAACAAACTGAGGGTTGCTGGAGGGGAGATGGGTGGGGGCAGGGATTAAATGTATGATGGGGTTTAAGAAGGGCACTTTTTGGGATGAGCACTGGGTGTCATATGTAAGAGATGAATCACTGGGTTCTAGTCCTGAAGCCAAGACTACACAATATGTTAACTAACTTGAATTAAAAAAGAACTCACAAACTACGAGATCATGACCTGAGCTGAAGTCGGACACTTAACTGACTTAGCCACCCAGATGCCCCAATATAGAATTAGTTTTAAACAACAAATAAATACTTCCATTGTCATCTAGCTTAGATATAACAGCCATCAACATTTTTGTTTTAATTTTTTACTTATTTGTATTTTTGAGCATACTGCTTAGCAATTTGGGACAAATGGTAACATTGACTCTTCGGAGTTTCTAGGTCTAAAAACAGGAATAATGAAAGAGGAAGCATAGACTTCAAGCGTCTTCAAACTAATAGTAATGTGGCAAATGTCCAGAAGTCTCTTTTTCATGTCTACTTCTATCTGGGTTTTTAGGGCCTAATCCTAAGCATGGAGTCATGCTGGTACTATATCTGAAGGACATTTAACAGCATTCATAGTCTACTGAGCTAGAAAAGTTTCTTAAAAATTCAAAAATGTATTTTAATTCTAGTCTCCAAGTTCTCCATAATGACATTTGCAGCTGTATTAAAAATGATTGACTAAAGCTGTACCTATTCCTCAGGCTAGTCCTTGTTCTTGGTGAGAGAAATAACTTGGTGAACGTTGTTCAGAGCTGTAGCCCCACCAGCACCAGTATTCTGGTCAACACTGGGGCCAATAAATTAATCATGCTGATGAAATCTAGGGAGAATGTGTTCCCTGCTCTAGCAAGCACACTATTAGTATAGCTAACTGTGACATGAAGTTGGTAATAGTGCTGCCACGTGTCTGCAGAACTCATTGATGCTATCTGCAGCATCACACCTGGATGTAAAATTGCATGTCTTCCCTCCACCACGGGAGTACTTCTTTGAAGTGTTTGTGCAATAGTTAAAGTTAAAAAGAAAAAAGGGGCGCCTGGATGGCTCAGTCGGTTAAGCAACCGACTCTTGATTTCAGGTCAGGTCATGATCTCAAGGTTCAAGATTTCAAGCCCCACGTCAGGGTCTGCACTGACAGTGTGGAGCCTGTTTGTGATTCTCTCTCTACCTCTCTCTCTGCCCCTCCCCTGCTCACATGCACTTTCTTTCTCAAAATAAATAAATACACATTAAAAAAAATAAAATAAAAAAGACATGATTTGCAAATGGCAAGATAGAATTGTTGAATCATTATATTATACATCTGTTAGTATATAATATTGTTTGGTAATTACACTTCCATGAAAACAAATAAAAAAAGAAGACATGAGGAAGGAGATCAGACATGAGCCTATGACGGAAAGCCATGAAAATTTTCAGTAAATACTTCTGTTTCCCCTATATTCTTGTATACACTCCCATACAAACATTGTATGAAACTATTTTAAATAATTATATAAGATAAATATGCAAATTATGTGTAGAATGAATTTGTTTGTTACCTTTTTTATTGTTCATGCTGCTTAAATACAGAAGACATTCAGTTAAGTATTTAACAAAGGAGATTATAGTGATGTGGCTTAAATATTCACGTGTTCCTCCATATGTGAGTGAAATATATCCGTGTGTAAAATATATATAAATTTATAGCTAACATAAATATATAAATAATATTGAAATATTAATACATCTAAATTTATATTGATATATATATTATATAAGTATATAACATATACATGTATATATTATTCTTACAGCTCTGACAAAATTTAAAGTAAAAAAATATGAACATAAACAAGTAAAAATAATGTGTATGTGACAATATGTACTTTATTTTTATCATCATTACTTAAATTCAGTGAGTTTGATATTCTGTTAAAAAATGAATGCAGTGCTCCAAGTAGATAAGTTAAAGTGGCTGTAGATTCACTTTGATAAATAACTAATATCAAAAGTATATTCCTTGATGTACTTCCACTCCTTGTCATATTACATATCTCACTTTTTAATGATATATGTGAAGCTATTTAAATGATCTGAATAAGTTCAAACTGGTGATACATATTAAAATTTATCACAGAACAAAATCGGGGCAAAATGAAAACTTTAAATGCTATCCATTTTTATACCTTTTAAATGCTATTTTATAGACTGATTTTAATTGCTTTTTGTTTTGCAAATAGGAGAAATGGAGATATGTGGTAGCTGTCAAGAACTGTGAAGAGGCTAAGGTTTTTATCCTTCTTGGAAGCTAACAAGTTAGCCTGTCGCACTTTCATGGATACTGGCAAAAAAACATGAGGCTCTTGGGTAAGAGACAAAGAACTTTATTCTCATAGCAGTGGTAGTTGCCATAGTACCTGCATTTGCAGTTTGCATCGCAAACCCCAGTAATCACAGACTGGTATAAAGAGGACCAGGTGATACCAAAACTTGCTGTGAGTTGCAGTGCAGAAGAGGAGCTCTGTGCTTAGGTAACCTGAATCTTGTATAGTGGGCAGTGAGCATGCCCTCCCCTTTGCTCTGGAGATGTTGTATATCTATCTATATCTATATCTATATCTATATCTGTATCTGTATCTGTATCTGTATCTATATCTTTATCTATATCTATATCTATATATCTGTTTCTATATGTATATGTATGTATATATATGTACATCTATATATGTGTATGTGTATATATGTATATCTATATGTTATGTACATCTATATGTATATCTATATTTATATCTATATCTATATCTGTATCTATAGATAGATATCTTCTGAGGCCGTTTGCAACAAGACTTTCTTGACAAGATCGTCTGGAACAAAGGGCAACCAGTGCCTCACATGATAAACAGAAATGCAAGTGATCCATAGAGAATTGTCCCCTAGCCATTACATATTCTAATTAGTAGTTAAAGTCATTTGTACGGTTGATTTACTCCTTCTTAGACCTAAACCTTTGGTGAAGTAATATGAATGGATTTACTTGCAGAAGAGAAACACCCTTACAAAAATGTATTGTCTCAATCCATTTTCTCAACATCCATCTGGTGCATATTTTATTGGGAGAAAAATAAACAGCAGGACATAAATTAAAGTCCACATAAACAAATTGGTTTCATGTATTATATGTTTAAGTGATGATTTAGTCACAAAATACACTTACTATTGTAAAGCTTATTCCAGGTAAGTTTCTCCAGTGGAAAGTTAAGGCTTAAGCAAAATGAAAAAAGATCTTCTGTTTTTCCATTTTGTTTATCAAAATAAAAGTCTGTGAAAACATCTATGTGCCCCCAAATGGAATTAATCAAAGATAGAAAAGATACATAAATGAACATAATAAACCTGGAGGGTTGGGAAAAATCTTCCTTCCTCTTATATTTTACACACACTTACCATTAGTATGTTACTGTTTTGACCCGAAGGTCCTAAGCTTTTCAATGGCACAATAATAAGCATTCATTTCCTTCTCTAATGAAACATATTTTATAGTCTCTAATATCCTGTGAATAAGGAATCAGTGAGATATAATAATACACGAATCCTTACCAGTGTTCTAATGGGAGTAACTTCTGGTTATAGGGACATTTTTGAAGTATTAAATATAAAATTATATTTAAAGATTTAACATTTAACATTCTAAGCACCGGGATAATCTCCTTACAAAACCCTGCAGAATGGTCATCATTACCTTAGAATTCAAAAGAAAATGTTTCTACTTGCATTTTTGAAACCACTAGTGTTTTAATAAATGAAGTTTCTTGTCAAGGAGGATGGGGGTTGCTTCTGGATTAGATAGTCTTTAAATCAACTCAAATCACAGATACATACAAAACTGCTAAAAATCTTCTGGTTATTATATCACTTATCAGAATGTGTTGACGCTCTGTTTCAAAACCAAATATAGTCATATTAAAACTGCCTATAAAATAGTCCAAAACATATCAGCTCTGCCTCTAAAAATTCATGAGGGTGTAAAAATAAAAATACTGAATATGCCATCTAAGTTGAGATCCCTTATGATTAATTTCTGTTTCTTGCTGCAAGTTTATAAACATGCCAATAATTCCTGCACTACATTAAAAAATTCTTTCTTGTGAGCTGACCATGGTGACAAGAATACAAAAGTCCGCATTTTTAAAAATATGAATTTGAATTTCTCCTTAATGTGGACATAAAAGCAGGCAGTGTCGAGAGTTGCATCAATCCTTCCCAACTGTCTCAAAAAATATGTGCACTGTTACAATAAAAACAGTTCACCAGCTGTTTATGTAAAAATTATTTGACGAAAAACAAGCATAGCCATATGGCACTCTAGCTCTACTGTGGGAGCATGAAGAATAATTTTGTAGGCTGTAGTACATAATGGTCATGCTAAGTAGGGTGTCAACTATTGCAGGCACATTACATTAATAGTTAATCTGTCCTTTTATCCTCTAAGTACTTACATTTCTTAACAGCTTGTAGTTTGGAAACAAGTTAACAACTCACTGATTAAGAATTAAAATTTTGGAAATGACAAAATATTTGATGTAATATGGACATAATATTCATTTGCTAATTAAAGGTATTATTTAAATAATACATTAGTTGGATGACAGGAATGTGTTAGGGGAGCTGGTTCTCATTTCTATCTCAAGTTCCAAAAATATAAATATGTTGAAGGTACTACACCATTGATTTGAAAGAAAAATAATTAGAAGAGGTATTTCATGTAAGAACCAAATTGGCATATCCACTCGCATTCTTAGACTGTAAGAATTATACCTTACTCACCTTTATATTCTCTACAATATCTATAGCTGTGTCTTGCACATATTAAGCAGGTAATAAATATTTGTCGAATAGAACATTGTTAGAACAAAAAGAATTATAAATACCACCAGCAGACCGTCGAGTCTTTAAGTTCATTTAGCACTTCTGGAATGCACTAGGGAATAACCCTCATCCATTACATAGAATGCATACTTGGATGTTTATTAGCTTATGAAACTCCAATATTTTACTCTCACACTAATTTTCCTTTTTGAGTTGTTTACATATTGGGAGCTAGAGTCAACTGAAAGACAACACTGAATGACCTAGCTTTAATTCAGCAAGTTAGAGTACTTAATCTAAGATCTTAGAAAAGAGGGTAGAACAAAATGGAGAAGAAAAAAAGCCAGGTTAGAATCCAATTATTCACATTCTTAGTTTTGGTCGATACCCTGACAAAAAGATGTCCATTGGCATGTGGCTCTGTTATTAATAACTTAAAAATGTCAACTGAGTATCATGGTGACATTAATAACTGAAAAAGAAACCACAGCAGATATAGTTCTGTAAGAAAAATGTTGCAGACATAACATCTATTTCTAAAATGCTTACCCTTTGTGGTTTTCATAGTTCATTTGATACATGAATGTCTGGTTTAAACTCATGATCTATGTAATTCCCCCCATATCAATTCCCAAAGAAAGATGCTAATCTTTAATTTCAGAGATTTAGAACTCCACATTAAAGTATTTCATATTGGTAATGATTTCCTTGTTTACAAATGGTAAACACAGTTTGTGTGTAGGTGATTATGTCTCAAGAGACATTGGAAGAAGGCTTTGCTATGGGTACATAGCTCGTATTGGTTCATGGAATATAACAATCATAATAAGAAAGTATTATGAAAATAACTTGAAAAATATTTGAGGAAACAAAGTCTTTAACTTGGTATAGAAACAAATAGTAAGAGTTCATGGCTTAATATTTGAATGATGGGACAATTAAATGCTGCATTCATAGAGGTGTCAATATTTCAGTTGATGACAGTCACAATGAAGCAAAACTCACAAGACTATAAGAGACTCTAAGATATAAGATTATTATCCCTCTATGATATTAACATTTAAGATAGATTAGACTTTTTTAGTTGAATTTGTTTCACATGTTACATAAAATTGATCAAAAAGGCAGTTTTCAGGGGCACCTGGGTGGCTCAGTCAGTTAAGCATCCGATACTTGATTTTGGCTCAGGTCATGATATCACAGTTAGTGAGTTCGAGCCCCACGCCAGGCTGTGTACTGACATTGTGGAGCCTGCTTGGGATTCTCTCTCTCTCTCTCTCTGACCCTCCCTCATTTACTCTCTCAAAAATAAATAAACAAATAAACTTAAAAGATTTTTTTTAAAAAAGGCAGTTTGCCAGGCGTGCACATCTTTTTATTGATTTTTACTATGGCATGTGATTAAAGTAACTGCTTTTTATCACTTTAAAAGACTTTTTTTTACAAGAAAGTCTGCTGCTCATTTGTTGACTATAAGAAGTAATATTTTTAGGGGCACCTTGGTGGCTCAATCAGTTAAGTATCCGACTTCAGCTCAGGTCATGATCTCACGGTTCATGGGTTTGAGCCCCATATCGGGATCTGTGCTGACAGCTCAGAGCCTGGAGCCTGCTTCAGATTCTGTGTCTCCCTCTCTCTCTGTCCTCCCCCATTCATTCTCTCTCTCTCCCTCAAAAATAAACATTCAAAAAGTAGTATTTTTAGTAAGATGTTAGTAATGTATATATTTTAGATTTCAAGGATTCACAAAGTACTTGAGAAGGCAATAATAAGAGTATCGAGACATATGCTTATCCAGAATGAGCATGATAGTGTGAAGTAATGGGGTATGATAATTGGTGAACAGAAATGATATTTTGTGAAATAAAAATCAGCTGGTGTTCAGAAATAAGAATACTTTTGAGGGGGAGTAGAGATTTCTTGATTTCTAGATTAATTTATATATATATATATATATATATATATATATATATATATATGAACATATTTTTAAAATATTCATTGTATGCTATTCAGACATTAACACAAGGCACACTTATTTTTAAAAGTAAGGAGCTGTCCCAAGAAGAAATAAAAATCACCCATAATTTCCTCTCAAGAGATAGCTTATCTCTGACTGACTTATTTCACTTAGCATAATACTCTCTAGCTTCATCCACGTCGTTGCAAATGGCAAGATTTCATTCTTTTTGAAGGCTGAGTAATATTCCATTGTGTATATGTACCACACCATCTTTATTTTTTTATGTGTGCAATCATCTGATTTATAAAAAGATGCAACAAAATTCAAATGATACAAAATATCAATTTCAAAACAACATCAAAAATGAGTGTATTTAACCATACTCAGCTTATAACAGAGGAAATGGGTAAGAAGGAGAATAATTAATGTTATAGCATATTGCTACATGAACTGGCAACAGAAAAAGTTGGTAAAGGAAGGCAGAGGAACTCTATCTAGAGTGTTAGAATTAGAACCGAGGGGTTCCATAATCATCTGGCATCTGCTCAATGTTGTACCTATAGTTAGAAATGTATATGATGGGAACTCCAGGGATCCTCTGGATTCTGATCCTTCGTTTAAGGTCCCGGTCAACTGTGGCCACAATGGAACACTTATGCTGAGTTACTCTCTTTACTAGGCAGTCATCTGCATAGGTTCCTTTGTGTGTGCCTGGTAATCGTTCAAATCTTGGATCCTTGGCGATCCTTAGAGCCACTCGATACTTTTGCCCCAATTTCTCAATTTCAGCCATTACACAGTCAGTTATACAAGGGATACACTTGTTGCAGACAGTCCATCATTGATTGTACTAAGTGAAGTTTGGCTTTAATGGAAAAGTTGATAAAGTTGGTATCAACCAGGATGTGGTAAGGTGGGCCCAGCTGTGTGTTATATTGGAAGAATAAGCAGGAAGGATGTTGGGGGACTTCTCTTCCCTTGCGTGCACTTGGATCTTTCTTTTCTTTCTTTTTAGGTTTCAATCTATCCTTCTTTTTCAGCCTCTGATCTCGGAGACTAAGCATTCGCTTCATGGTTGCATACTTTCTTGCTTTCTTTTGCTTCCCCATGTTCACGCCGCACTCTTCTTTCTTCTGGAATCCCACATCGTCTTTATCCATTCATCTGTTGATGGACATTTGGGCTTTTTCCGTAATTTGGCTATTGTTGATAATGCTGCTATAAACATTGGGGTGCATGTATCCCTTTGAATACCATATAATTTTACTCATATGTAGAATTTAAGAAACAAGACAGATAATCATGGGGAGTAAAAAAGAGAGAGGCAAACCAGGAAATAGATTCTTAACTGTAGAGAACAAATTGAGGGATGCTGCAGGGGAAGTGAGCAGGCAGATGGGTTAAATAGGTGATGGGGATTAAGGAGGGCCCTTGTTGGGATGAGCACTGGGTGTTACATGTGAGTGATGAATCACTAAATTCTACACCTGAAACTAATATTACACTGTATGTTAACTAACTAGAATTTAAATAAAAAATTGGAGAAAGAAAGAAAGTAATTATATTCTCATAAGTAGAACATGTTGAATAGAAAACAGTATTAAAGTATTAACTATAAGGGATGCCTGGGTGGCTCAGTCAGTTGAGTGTTCAGCTCTTGATTTCAGCTCAGGTCATGATCTCACGGTTTGTGAGTTTGAGCCCAGTGTTGGGCTCTGCACTGACAGCAAGGAGCCTGCTTGGGGATTCTCTCTCTCTCTCTCTCTCTCTCTCTCTCTCTCTCTCTGCCCTTTCTCTCCTTGCTCTCTCTCTCTCTCTCAAAATAAATAAATAAACTTAAAAAGTAAAGAAAAATAAAGCATTAACTATAAGAAAGAGTCTATTAGATATATTTTTTAAAGTTTATTTACAGTGTTTTAAATGTTATTTTTAGTATTTGTTGCACTTTCCCAGTCTACATTCTTACTTTGTTCATTTATTTTACATACAAAATTTTATTTTTTTTGTAGTTAAATCTGTCATATTTATCATTTATTTATGTTTTCTGAATTTGGAGTCATATTATAAAGGTCATTCTTTCTCCCAAATGACCTTAATATTCTTCCACAGTTTTTTTAACTCTTAACGTCCGATATATTTACTAGGCAAAATCATAAACAGTTGGTCTATAGTTTGGATTTTGCTTGGAATTGGTTTTATTCACACAGTGAAGTTTTTGTTGTTGTTGCTTCAGTTCATCAGCGTGTGTGTTTATAAACTTATTTTTGAAGTATAATGTACATAAAAACAAAAAAAATGAACTAATCATAGTTACAGCTCTGTGTATTTTCACAAAGTGAACACATCCATGTATCCGTCATCCAGATCAAGAAAAAGAACTACAGCAGAGACAGTACTGTGAAAAAAAACATTGCAGACATGCCATCTGGTTTTAAAACTCCGAAGCCCCCAAAGTACCTCCTTCCAATTGCTATTCTTTCTAAAACATAACCACTCTCGTAAATTTTAAAAGTTCCAAAAGATAAGTTTGCCAGTTTTTGAACTTTATATAAATTGAAGCAATAAAATCACTGCTTTTCATATGATTATTGACCATTTAAATATCCTCTTGTGAAAGTGCTTATTTAGGTCTTTTGTCTATTTTTCTACTGGGTTGTCTCCCTTTTTTTTAATGTTCTATAGAAGTTCTGTATGTTTTTTAGACATAAGAACTTTGTTGGAAGTCTGTGTTGAATTTATCTTTTCCTGCTTCTTGGCTTGCTTTTTCATTCTCCTAATAGTGTATTTCAATACCAAAAATATGTCAGTCTATTTTGTCAGTTTTCTCATTTTGATTATTATTTTTTTGGGGTCCTGTTTGAGAAATCGTTGCCTATTCCATGGTTATAAAGATGTTCTACCACATTTTCTTCTAAACACTACATTGTTTTAACTTTCACAGTTAGGTATGCAATGCATGTAGAACTGATTTTTCTATTATATGTGTTAGAAATGATGAGTTATGTTTTTTCTCATAAATGTTCATTTCATCCAGGACCTTTTACAAACAGACACTTCTTTCTCTACTGCATTCAGTTGTCATAAATCAAGTGGTCATATATATGTGGGTCATCTTAGAACTTTTCAGTCTTTTCTGTTGGCCTATTTTACTATTCTTTTGCAAATACCATATTGGCTGCGTTACTGTGGTTTTGTAATCATTTTTGGTAGCTGGTGGTATAAGTAACCGAGTTTTGCTCTTGTTCAAGATTGCCTTGGCTGTACTTGGCCCTTCAGGTTTCTATACACATTTAGAGTCAGTTTGTCAATTTCTATTTTTAAAAAAACTGCAGAAATTTTGATTGGGAGTGCATTTAATCTCATATTTAGTTGGAGGAGACTTGACATCTTTAAATCATTCAGTTCTCCAATCAATGAATAATTATTTAGTTCATCTTTTTTTTGTATTTAGCTCTTCTTTAATTTCTCTCAGCTATATTTTGTAAGGACATATTGTACATATTTATTAAACTTACTTCTGGGTATTTTATGTTTCTAGGTAACTTTTTAAATGTTTTTATTAATCTCATTTTTGTTTATAAACCATAATATAAAGATACAGCCAATTTGTTTGTATCAATTTGTATCCCACAACCTTGATGTTTTTACTTATTAATTTTAAATATTTTGTCTATAGATAACTTTTAAAATTGTAGAACCCTATATGGTTATTAATTGTCATTAATAATGACATTTTTAATTGTCATTATTAATGACAATTAATAACCATTTAATTGTTTTTTTAGATCCTTACACATTAATGTATGTATTTATGTATGTGTTCTTGCTTCCTTACAGTAGCTAGGGTGGCCTTCAAAAGGTTAAATATAAGTGATGACAGTGTTATTAATAGGCCTATTTTGTCTTGTTTCTGATCTCAAGGGGAAAACTTTCAATATTTCACTATAACTAAAATGTTTGCTGTAGGAATTTAGATCCTTTTTATTCAATTCAGGAAATTTCCTTTTCTAGATTAATGGTTTTTATCAATAATGACTATTAACTTTTGTCAAATACATTTTCTTCATTGATATATGTGATTTTCTCCTTTTGGTCCTGTCATTTTTTGAGTAAAATATTTGATATTTTTAATGTGAAAGAAATCTTACTTTCCTGGAATAAACCTCAACTGATCATGATGTGTTACCTTTTTTTTACCTAGATTTATTTATTATTTATTATTTAATTTACCTTTTTATTTATCACTGTATTTAACTTTCTGATGATTTAAGATTGTTGCATCTGTGCTTATGAAAGCTAATTACCTATAATATTATTTTTCATAATGTCCTTGTCAAGTTTTGGTGTTACAGTTAGGCTACTCTCATAAAATGAATTGAGATGTCCCCTGTTTTTCTATTCTTTGGAAGTGTTTTTATGTAATATTGGGTTTTTTCTTCCTTAATGAAGCCATTTGGTCCTGGAATTTGCTTTGAGGGAAATTAAATGATTGATTCTGTTTAATTTCATTACTATTCAGATTTTCTATTTATTTTTATGTAAATTTTAGGAAGATGCACTTTTCTGGGAATCCATCTAGTTTAATAAGTTTTCTGTAGTACAGTATTTTGGATGTGTGTTGGAGCTGTAGTGATATTCCTTTTTCATTCTAACAGTGGCTTTCTTATGCTTTCACTTTATTTTTCTTGATCCCTCTTGCCAAGAATTTATCCACTGGATTAGTCTTTTTAGGGTATTAACTTTTAGTTTGTTGATACTATATTATGTATTTGAACTCCATTTCATTGATTTTTCTCTTCTTGTTTATTTTGTTTTTTATTCTTTGGGTTTATTTTGCTTTTCTCTTGCTATTTTCTTGAGATGGATGCTATCTTTTGTTAACTTATCAATTTTTACCCTCTCCTCTTCTCTAAAATATGGCTTTTAAACTGTAACATTCCCTGTAAATATATGTTGAGTATTTTCAAAATGTTATGCTGTATTTTTATTTTCATTCACTTCAAAATACATTCTAATCTCTGTTTTGTTTTTTTCCTTTTCTCCGTGGTTTATTTAAAAATGTATTTATCAATTTCTTTTTTTAAAATGTTTTTATTTATTTTTGAGAAAGAGAAAGCACGCGCGGGTGGGGGGGGTGGTGTTAGAGGGGGAAGGGCAGAAAGAGAGGGGACAATTTCTGAAGCAGACTGCACTGACAGCAGAGAGCCTGATGCAAGGCTCAAACTCAGGAACTGTGAGCTCATGACCTGAGCTGAAGTCAGATGCTTAACTGACTGAGCCATCTAGGTGTGCTGTATTTATCTATTTCTAAAGTTAAGGGAGATTTTGATGTATTTATTATTGATATTTTCACCTCATTACATTATGATTAGTGACTATGATTTTCGTTAGTTCTCTGAAAAATTTTTAAAGTTATTTTGTGGCCTGGTATATATATGGTTAGTGATTTTAAATGTTCCTTGTGTGCCTGAAAAAATGTGTGTGTTGAATTCACTGGGTAAAATGTTCTCTGTATACCCTAAACATCAAATTTAAAAATCTTAAAATATTCTGTATTTTATAAATGTTTTACCTGCTTGATCTATCAGTTCAGAGAAGTATACTAAAATCTTTCACTATTTTTATAGATTTTTCTATGCCTTCTTATATTTTTGTCAATTTTTGCCTGTGTACGCAGAATACATATTATTTGAGGTATAATGATTAAAATACTTGCATCTTCCCAGGAAATCAAACTTTTGATCATTCAGAAATAATCTTTATATCTAAAATTGCTTTTTTGCTTTTAAAATATATTTTATCTAATATTAATATAGCTATGCTTGACTTATTTTCATTGGCATTCACATGGTAAAACTTTTTCTAAGCTTTTTCAACATTATTGTATCCTTTTGTTTCAGATAACTCCCTTCTAAATAGCATACGGTTGATTGTTTAAATCAGGTCTGAATCTATTTTCCTTTAATTAGCACTTTCATTACATTTCTTTAATAAACTAGTATATTTAGGTTTACAAATACTGGCTTATTATTTGTATTCATATTGTCCCAGATGTTTGATGAATCTCTTTTTTTCATTCTTTACATTTTTTTTTGAGTTGAACATTTTGTTATTTCTTTTTCCCTTTCTATGATATTTATAGTTTAATATTCTTTATTTCTTCAATTCCTCTGTCTCTAGAAATTACAACATGCACCACTGAATTACCAAAGACTAATATTTGTTGGTTTTTACCCTCTTCTTAGTAAATGTGGGAAATGTAGTCTACTTTAACTACAATTAATTCTGTTTTTGATTTATGTATATATTATTTCTGTGGGGTTTCATTCTTTAATTTTTAGCTCTGGCAGCTATTGTTATTTTTATTTCATGTACTCTATGTTGATTCAGATTTAATCATATTTACAGTTTTGCTTCCTTCCTGCGTCTCAAGACCTTACATTTAGGATTCTTTTTTCAGCTTAGAAAACTTTGTATTTTTTTCTTTATTGTGATATGGTTGCTGAAGGATTATCGTGATTTCTCTTTGTTAGTCTATGTCTTTATTTCTTGTTCATTTTTGAAAGGTATTTTTATAGAACATTTAATACTATGTTGGTAGTCATTTTATTTTAATACTTTGAAGCTATAATTCTATTGGCTTCTGGATTTCATTGTTGTCACAAAGACAGCTACCCTTTAAACTGTTGATCCTTTAAATGTGATACTCCCGTGAATTTTATAAAGATGTTATTATTTTTTGCTTTGATTTTCCACAGATATATTGTACATATTCTTGAATATCTTTTATCTTTTGTGGGTTTCATTGGGATTCTTGAATGTGTGAGTTGATATGTTCTATTAGTTTTAGAAAATTTATAGCCCTGTTTTAGTTACATTTTCTTTTTCTCTTTTTCTGAACTCCCTTTAAATGAATTTAAAATCTTTCATTGTATTCTCTGTCTCTTAGCCTTTCTTCTGTATTTCATTTACTTTTTCTCTTCCTGATTCATTCTGTGTAGTTTCTTCTGACCCATCTTACAAATCACGATAGTTTTGTTTTGTTTTGTTTTTCAGCTGAATTAAATATGCCGTAAAATCTACCCTTTACCTTTTTAATTTTGGTCATTGTATCTTTTAGTTCTAGAATTTCTGATTGGTTCTTTTTGAAATTGTCTTGCTACTTTTTACACTTTGCTGTTTCTTGCTGAATAGTTTAAGTTCAGCACTTACCTCCATGATCATGGATGGCATAGCTGATTTATAGTCTCTGTGTGTCGGTTATATATGGTATCTATTCTTATTGTGGGACCGTCAATCATCGTGTCTCCCCATGTACTGGGTTATTTTTTATTGTGTACAGATGATTTGTTTGGATACCTATTTAGACATTTTATTGTGTTCTGGACATGGATATGATGATTTTATGTATTTGTGCCTACAGCTTCCAGGGAACTTTTTCCCCTCTACTGCCAAGTGTTTGGAGGCATTAGTAATCTAAGATCACCATAATCCATTTGTAGAGTTTGAGATTTTCTAGGGACTAGATGACCAAAAACTGCTTTGGTCCATGCAAGGGCAGGTTTCTTTCTGGTTCATGGTTAGTCCTAGTTTACAGGATCCCAGGAACTAATCTAAATGAAGGACAGGTTACAAAACTGTTGTCCATCTTGGCAGGATCTGAAATTAAATTCATCTTTTGATCACTTAACCTTTCAGACTACCTCAGCCATTGTTGGCCTCTTAGCCACCTGCAAAGGGTCACATACAACATTGCAAGTATTGCTTTCAACTCTGAATTTCTGTCTTCTCCAAGATATGGCTTTCTATTTCCTCATCAGAGGAATGCACATGAGTGGAGGAGGAGCAGAGGAGGAGAGGGAGACACAGAATTCGAAGCAGGCTCCAGGCTCCGAGATGTCAGCACAGAGCCCGACGCGGGGCTCGAACTCATGAACTGCGAGATCATGACCTGAGTCGAAGTCAGACGCTCAACTGACTGAGCCACTCAGCTTCCCTTCTTTGTAAGTTTCTGATATATATATATATATATATATATATATATATATATATATATATATATATATATATATCTGATATATATATATATTTGAAATATATTTGAAAAATCACCTAAGAAAGAATAATGCATAATAATGCATTTTATGCTTCAAGGAGATGCAGCGATTGTTTCTTTTTTGTGGCAATCTTACAATCGTCAAAGTAACTTTCAAATACACTTCTGAAATATTTCAGATTTTATTTCCTTCCACGTATTATGAGAAGTTACATGCTGACCCCACTTAAAAAATTACTGATTAAAAAACTGTAATTCGTGATATTTAGTTTATTATTATAATACATAATATCATAAATCCAAATTCTCTCAAAATTGAACCTTCAAATAAAAGTAAGTTTTCCGAGGTAAACTAACTTACGGTATTACCTCTGTTCAAAGGTTTATGAAGTATGAGATGATTGGACAAAAAATCATCCAAAGTCATAATTACAAGAAAAGACTAAAATATAAGTTGAAAGCAGAGACATGAGATTAAGTCCTAGATAAGTTGGATATATTAGCAAAAGTCTTTGATTATTTAAATAAAGATGAAAGGCGAATGTTTGAAAGAAAGTACAGATGCAAAACGAATCTAGCTCAATAAATAAAGGGATATGAAACCAAATTATTTGTAATCCTGTGCTGAAAAATAAAGAAACAAAATTAATTCACTTAAACAATGCTGATAATCCAGCTATCCATGTATTCTTACATGATAATTTCTTTTGATTCTTCATCGAAAAGTATTAGCAAATGAATCTGATTTTAAAATACACTTCCGTTTGTTAATTTCAGTCTGCCTTCCCCATAAAATATGAAAATGGGCCTTTTAAAAAGTTAACATGACTAATCTAAGAAAAGCATATTAAAAATATAGGATCACATATTAAAAGTAAAAAAATAATATGGTAGAGAATTACTTTTTTTATTATATGATACTTCTGTGTTTACTCATATATCCTGAGGGCTTTTGATGAAAATACATACTTTTAAAGTAGGAAAGGTTTTCTAACACTCATGGCCTCATAAAGTGTTCTTTTGTTACTACTGATTATATATTGTTTACTAAACATAAACAGAATTAAGCTAAATGATTTTTCTGGTATGTGTGAGACAATTCACTTTAAACTTTCAGGTTGAGAATTAAGGTACACAAATCATTATATACAAACTGGTGAATCTCCCTTTTTATAATGTTATTTCATTTACTAGATATTAAGGTGCTTTTTAAATTGGATGATGCAATTATTAGATATAAAGAGGAGCAGAAGGAAATGTTGATGTCTCTGCTTTCAACTTATGGTTCCATGGACCAGTAGAACTGAAGGCAGTGTCCTAGAAGGGCTAGAAGACAAAAATATTTGGAATGTTTGAGAAGCAAGATGGTTCCAAGATGTTTGTGGATAATTGAGGGAAGGAAAAAATTGAAGATCTGTGTTGAGAGGGCCCAATTTAAAGCCAAGTAGGGTGAGTTTATTTGACAAATAAAATCTGACAAGAATCAGGCATAGAGAAGGGAAAACAACTGGCCCAGAGAACAGAAATATTGATAGAAGCTTGATTCTAGTAACCTTTCTACTTTGAGCTTCTTTTCTCCTTTTGGTTGGCTTTAGTAGATGTCACGTATTGAATGAAAAATCAGCAGCTGGGAAGCTCCATGATACTGAGTACAGAAATATAGGAGCTTCAAACTGGGGAAAACAGGATGGCCTTAAATAAAGTAGATTTAGTATGGTACAAGATGGAAAATGATGTATGATCCTACAAGTTCTTTATATTGATATTGCTATGTAACACATGAGGTAACAGTCTTCTAGAAACGGTGGAGTAGGTAATTAAAATTAATTTGTGCTTAACGGTTTATGGAATCAAGCCCTTGGTCAGGCTCTGCCCTGACAACACTGAGCCTGCTTGGGATTCTCTCTCTCCTTCTCTATCTGCCCCTCTCCTCCCCCCCAGCACACACTGCCTCTCTGTCTCTCTCTCTCCCAAAACAAATAAACTTTAAAAAATAAACTTTACCTAACTTAAAATAACATACAGGGCAAAATTATTGAACATACCTTCTTGAAGGCCAAAGATATCTGATTGAAGTGAAGGACAGAGACCAACAGGCATGAATTTTGGGGTCTTTGATTCCCCCTTTGGACAGCAGTAAACAATTAGAAAATCATTTTAAGGGTTGCCTGGGTGGCTCAGTCGGTTAAGCGTCCGACTTCGGCTCAGGTCATGATCTCATGGTCTTTGAGTTCGAGCCCCGCGTCGGGCTCTGTGCTGACAGCTCAGAGCCTGGAGCCTGTTGCAGATTCTGTGTCTCCCTCTTTCTCTCTCCTCCTCTGCTCATGCTCTGTCTCTCTCTTCTCAAAACTAAATAAACATTTAAAAAAAATTTAATAATGACTGAATTGAAAATATAAAGATCTTTGCTTAACACAAGAGTGAATACCTTTGTATTATCTATACTATAAAACACTGAATTTGCATCTCTGATTCTGAAACCATACAAAGGTGATGTTCCTACTATATTTTTTAGCATTGCTCTGCTAGTCCTAGCCTATGGAATAATGTGGACAAACAAAATGAAATATAGCTATTGGAAAGTAGTAAAGAAAATTATATTGCTTGCAAAAGGTATTATTGTCTAGACAAAAACTCAGAAAATTATCTGAAAAAAATTATCACGACTTAAAATGCATTTTATTACTGAGAGCAAAAAATAAGTAAATATGAAAAATTCTATATATCATCAAAAATACTATAGAAATATAATGAAAAAAACACTCCATAACAATAACAAAAAATTGGTAATATTTGGGTATGACTATAAAAAATGAATGTGAACTTCATGAAAAACTCTATACAACTTTATGTTGAGACCTAAGGACTTGAGTAATAGAGACTCATATCAGGCTTGTGATGGTTAAATTTAAGTGTCAAGTTATCTGACCAGATTAATTATAATTTCTGAGTATGTCTATGAGAGTGTTTCTGAATGAGATTTGCTTTTAAATTGGTGGACTCAGTGAAGTAGTTGTCCTGTCCAGTGTGGGTGGGCATCATCCAATCAGTTGAAGACCTGATTAGAACAAAATGCAAAGCAAGTAGGAATTCAGCTTTTTAACCACTTGCTCTCCCCAAACTTGCCTCACTGCATGAGCTGGAATATCTCATCTCGTATTCTCTGGCCCTTAAACTGGGATTTATACCATCTGCTCCCTTGGTTTTCGGGCCTCAAGACTAACTGAATTATACCACCATTTTCCAGGGTCTCTGCTATTATATATTATATATACTGTATATAAATCATAACAAAATTGTCAGTTAAGACGACTTTATATTTTTAGATAAGGTGATTATTGGTAGGTAGAAAGCCAATGAGCTCAGACTGATAGCAAATTCAGAAGTGCCAGAAGTGAAAGCTAACACCACAAATAAGCAGATCTTCTCAAGGAAACCCTGGGAAGACTAAGCTAAGAGTCAACAACAGTCTAAGCCAGGCTGAGCTGTGGGTCAATCCTCAAGATAATTATTTTAGGAAACTTTATTGATAACACCCGGGATGTTTGTGCTCCTCTGTCTATGGCTCATAAACACAACAGCTGGCTTTATTGAATTTTGCCCTCAGAATGAAGCCTACAAAAAATTCTAGATAAAATAGTCTATTCTGGGATGAGGTTACTAGTAAGTATTTTGTGACTTGGGAAGGAAGCTAAACTGAAGTTGAGACAGTCCTCGAGGCGTTATGAAAAGGAAGGTGTTGGACAAAAACTAGAAATATTATTTGTGATTTTCGTTCTCATAGTAAAGCTCTTTGGTTTAGCAATTAGGAAGGAAGACTTTGGGCCTGTTTGCCTGCTCACCATCCATACAGAGGTCAATAAGTGCCACAGAGTAAAACATGTTTACTTCTACAGAATCACTGGTCAGACTTAATTATGGAAAAGTTCTATTGGAGAAATATGGCCATCACCATTGTGGAACCCAGTATGCTATGTACCGATGCCAATTAATGCATTACTTCATTTACAAATATTAATAGATCAACATTTATGACAGTACACTTGAGGAAAACACAAAACGTGAAGAGATGGACAAAAAAAGAACAAACAGAATAACAGAATTAAAGGATCAAAAAATTCAGAGGAAAAATAATTCAGACAATAAATTAAATCTAATTCACATCCTGGGAGACAACTGAGATTGCTTCTGTGACACAAGAATAGTTGGCCATGAAAACCAAAAGATCTGAGATGTAAACTACATTTTTGGATATTTAAAATTCAATGGACTGAGTAAATTATAAATGTACATAACTTATGTTTGAATTGTAGATCTAGAAAACTCTCAGGATAATTGAGACAAAGTGAAGGAAAAGTATGAAACGGTAACTCCAGAGAAAGGAAGAACTAATCAACTGAAAAAAGAATTATGGAAGGATATAAATGTTTAGATATAAAGGGTCCATTCGCTTCCCAGTAGGATAAATAAAATAAGACATCACTTAGGAAATTTCATCATCAACATTAAAAATAAAAATCCTACAGGGGTGCCTCTGTAGCTCAGTCGGTTAAGCGTCCGACTTCAGCTCAGGTCATCATCTCGCGGTTTGTGAGTTTGAGCTCCGCATTGAACTCTTTGACAGCTCAGAGCCTGGAGCCTGCTTAGGATTCTGCGTCTCCCTTTCTCTACCCCTCCCCAGCTCGTGGTCTGTCTCTCTAAAATATAAACATTTAAAAAATAAATAGAAATTAAAAAACATAAAAATCCTACAGATTTTAATAGAGGAAAAGAAGTTTTATTTGCAAAGAAAGAACTGTAGGGAGGTAACTTTTCATCAAAACTACAAGATGTTTTCACTCTTATGTGGATCCTGAGAAACTTAACAGAAGTCCATGGGGGAGGGGAAGGAAAAAAAAAAGAGGTTAGAGAGGGAGAGAGCCAAAGTATAAGAGATTCTTAAAAACTGAGAACAAACTGAGGGTTGATGGGGGGTGGGGGGGGGAGGGTGGGTGATGGGTACTGAGGAGGGCACCCTTTGGGATGAGCACTGGGTGTTGTATGGAAACCAATTTGACAATAAATTTCATATTAAAAAAAAGCACAAGATGTTCAAAAAAAAATGAAGCAGTATCTTTAATTTTTTATGAAAAATATTTGAAACTAGAATTCTGTACCCAGTTATATCATTCACCAAGGCATGAAGGTAAAATAAATATATATTCAGACACTTAAGAACAGAGAAATGTAATACCTATGAAAAAGTTGCCCAAAAGACATTTCAGCAAAACAAGATATCCAAGAAAAATGGCAACACGTAATATAAAAAACACTGACATCAGAGTATGACCTAGAAAATTAAAGAAAATTAAAAATAAATTTAAAGGAAACCCATTAGATGTGCATTGTATTTTCTTTTCCTTTCACAGAAAATAATAATAGATTCAAAGACTGGTCAGTTGTACTACTTAATTCTATGATATACATTTGGATATTTGAATGGAAAGTACTGTTTATTGCTTTTTTATGCTTTAATATCAACACATAGAGAAAGTCTTTTAAAATTATAGAGAAACGAGTGTAAATGTTATAAATGTCACATCAAAAATACATGATGAACAAAAATTATGAAGTATGGAAAAGAGGGGTACAAAGGAGGAAACATATTAATTATAACTCTCTCTTTTAAAAACAGGGTGTTATTGGGGCACCTGGGTAGCTCAGTGAGTTAAGAATTCAACTTGTGACTTCAACTCATGTCATGATCTTACGGTTTCTGGGTTCAAGCCCACAATGGGCTCTGTGCTAACAGCACGGAGCCTGTTTGGGATTCTCTCTCTCCCCCTCTATCTCTGCCCCTCCCCCGTTGTTCTCCCCCCCCCCCCGGCTCTCAAATGAATAAATTAAAAAAAAATAATAAAAATAATAAAAATTAAAACAGGGAGTTATTTTCTAGAGGTGAGATATTAAGAAATGCAAATTCAGGTAGATTTAAATTAAAACAAACAAACAAAAAAACAAGACCACCAGAAGAACTAAAAATAGTCTGAAGGCAGGTGGGAAGTAATGTAAATGTCATACATCCTCTACTTCCATGGAGAAGAGACAATAGAAACTGTACATATTTTATATTTGGTAAATAAAACTATTTTTGAAGTTAGAATGATAATTACCATGAGAACTAAACTCAGAAACCATTGACTGTGGATGACTCTAAATTGTGTGTGAGTGAAAGGAAGACAGTTTTACGTTTTTATTTTAGTCTTTTCTGTAATAATTTCTTTAACATGTACATTTATTATCTTCATAATAAAACATAATTTGATAAGGTTTGAACCTAGATGTATCTAAAAGTATCTTAATTAAAGTGTATACCAGTCCAATGATGAACAAATGTACTATGACAAAGAAAGAGAAGTTCCTGACACAGACTAGAAGAGTTGTAGGGAAAGGAAATATTATTAAGTAAAAATTGCCAGGATACTTAGAAAAGTAATAAATAGAGACCTATTTTTCATGAAAAATATGCAAATATTCGTATTTAGTATGTGAGGAAAAATTTTCTATATGTGAGCACAATGGGAGGTGACAGAATGGTATATATTGTTAAATGTAATCATTTTTAAATACCATAAAAAGGGCAAATATAAACATATGAAATATATTTTTGTCAAAATCAGTAAAGGATGCTGTCATTATCAAAGAATATTTATAAAGCAACAGAAAATAACTTACAGTTTATGAAAGAATATGGATGACCAGAAAATATATGAAAAAATATTCAGTCTCAGTAATAAATGCCACTTAGGAACATTGGATTAGCAAATTTTAAAGTTAAAAACACATTTTCAGCAATGAACATTCTTTTGACTTTTTGTGGGTATGTATATGTAAAAGCATAACCTTTTTGAAATATCCATTTACAATGAATATTTTAAGAGCCTTAACAAGGGCATTTCTCATCAGTCCTGTGAAATACAAAGAAATGCAGTCAATGACATGCACAAAATAACCATTATGTTATTATGCTAAAAATTTATAACAGCAAAACAACAGAAATAGCATCTCCAATAAATGAAAATGTTTAAATAAATTAAGAAAAATTAATTTTCTTAAGAAAATTGAATCTGAAGAAAGGATTAGTGTGCTTAAATTTCACTTGGGAGTTGTCAGCCCAGTGCAGTGGGGGTAAGGAAAAAAAGGGAAATGAGTTAAGATCTAAAGCAATGTCAAACAGTACATTCCTGCTTTTGCTGCTGGTTCAGCTAAGCCACAAAGAGATCAAATAGCTCTGGAGGCATGTTCACTTAGCATATGAGACCTCTCTTGAAGGGTAACCAGTCCTGAGAATAGCCCACTGAAGACAGAAAAAAGGGGTACTCATATGCCCTGCTCTCTTCTGTTTCTTATTTCCTATTGGCCAAAGTTGACCAAAGGGTAGCTAATCCCCTGCTAATTTGGTGCACACTCTGGAAACTGGATACTGCTCTTCACAATGTACTGTTTCATGCAAATTCAAAAAAGGGAGGAAGGAATAGCTTGTCCACCACCCAAGAAAGTGAAAGAAGGAGATAGTCCAAGAAATATGAAAAAGCACACAAGGTTGGAGTCTCAAATTATCATGGAACCCATATAATCTAGTTTTCTGAGAATAAAGAATAGCATAGAAATAGTCATGGAATAACATTTAATTTTAGAAAAGCAGGGGGAAATGACTATATGTTGTTAGGAACCCAAGATGAGATAGCAATATGAATATTCAGAGAAATTAATGGATAGATCAATAATCTAGAAATAAATTTACTGCCAATAAGTTGCTTTCTGTGTAAGGTGATTTTTAGGTTAGGGTTATTTTTTTCGAAATAGTGGCTGCAATGTTCAAAAAATTTTACTGTGATTTTCTATTAGTTTTAAATTAGAGTGAACAAATACATATATAAAAAATGTAAAGTTGTTACAATGGGATTTAATTTTACTCAATTTTAACAAATTATTTTTTAGTATACATATCAAATTTCAGGAAACTTTGGATACCAGAATAAAATCTCCATGAGAATGCATACAGTATATGGTTTAAAAAACCAGTTGATGTGACATATTCCCTTTCCATCATGTCAGATGAAAGTAACATTATACCTTATTTAGGCAGTATGTTTTGAATAAAGCTCACCACATAAATTATCTTTGTTGGTTTGGCATATTAATTGATAAAATGAGAAATTACTTTATATTTGGGATCCCAAGAACTTTTAAAAACACAAAATAAGATCATGTGTCAGTTATAGCTATGCCTGTATTAAAATAATCCGCAGTCAAGGGGCGCCTGGGTGTCTCAGTTGATTAAGCATCCAACTTTGGCTCAGGTCATGATCTCATGGTTTGTGAGTTCGAGCCCCATGTTGGGCTCTGTGCTGACAGCTCAGAGCCTGGAGCCTGCTTCAGATTCTGTGTCTCCCTCTATCTCTGCCCCTCCCCCACGTGCGCTCTCTCTCTCTCTCTCTCTCTCTCTCAAAAATAAATAAAAAATTAAAATTAAAAAAAATAATCCCTGATATTGAAATTTAGATTATATAAAAAGACTGGAGAAAATTCAAGAGCATTGAATAAAGGCATATCATGACATAATTTACTTCTAGATGATGAATGGGAAAGGAGACCAAACATTTTAGTGTTTTTGTAGTTTAACCAAATCTATATTCTTTCATCTTTATTCTGACCAGATTTACATTAAACTGAGCTTTTAAAACAAAACAAAAGCTAGCCTTTTTGCTTAGATGCTTTTGGAATTGGATATAAGAATAATTCTCTACTGTCAGTAAAATCTTCTAATGTCTGGTTACAGCAGTATATTTTGTTGTGTTTCTGTTTGATTTGTTTTCTGAAATTTTCTCCAGCACACCATGAGGTAATACTCCTGAAATATGAGAAAAATGAATGGGTGACAAAAAGAGGGGTCATAATAATAATAGCCCATATTTAAAGAACACTATCATTGTCAGCCATAGTTCCCAGTGCTCATACACATTAGTAACGCATTTAACATTGAGAAAACTCTATGAAATGCATAATGTTATTGTCATTCCAGGGGCGCCTGGGTGGCTCAGTTGGTTAAGCATCCTAACTTTGGCTCAGGTCATGATCTTGCGGCTCATGGGTGCAAGCCCAACATCGAGCTCTGTGCTGTCAGCACACAGCCTTCTTTGGACCCTCTGTCCCCCTTTGTCTCTGCCCCTCTCCCGCTAATCCTCTGTCTCCCTCTCTCTCAAAAACAAAGAAACGTTTAAAAGTATATTATCGCCTTTCCCATTTTACAGATGAGAAGCTGAGGCAGAGAGGTCAAACAGCAGTGAATGACAGATCCTGGATTTGAACTAAGGAAGGCTGGCTCCAAAGGCTGTTCTGTTAACCACTATAACACATACTACCTTTCACTGTCACTTAAGCAGTTACTGGAAAATTAAAATTATACATTACAAGGAAATATTCTGCCGTGAAGAATCTCTCTGACTTTTCTCTGGTGCAGATGCCTAATTATAGCTGAGTCTTCATGGTACAGATATCTATAGAGCTGAGATCTTACATCTACTTTATAGTCCTTCTTTTTGTGAAATACTGCCCAAAACAGAAAAAGAAGTAATTATGTCGATTTTCCTCATTGTTGTTTCATTTCCTAGTGCATTTCTCGTAGGTAATACTACTAAATATTATAACCTTTAGTCTTTTGATTTTATCACTCCAAGATTTAATGCCAGAACATATGGCACAGATGCAGGCAAATTTAGCAATAACATATTTACAGTTTCCACAGATATTGAATGGTCAATTTACTATTCATTTCAGAGAAAGAAAACTTAAAATTTATCTTTTGTTTTTCTTAGAGCCATACATTCTACTACCAATAACATACAAATATCTAAGAAAATATGTAACTTTCATTTATGCTATAAATAAAATTATAAGTTTATAATTATAAATTATCATTAAATTATAAATTTATCAATGGTTAAATATAGTGGTAATTTCAGAAATGGATGTTTGGCAATTTTACTTCTAATACAGAGAGGGAGATAAAATAAGATTGGAATGAAGTGATAAGGTAGAACAATACTTCCAGAGACTGGCATGGCACTCATATCTTCAATATAATATGACTTGACAACTGGAAAAAAAAGGTAAAATCGAGTAAGAGCAAATAAAACTGATAACAAGTGAGATCTTCTCCCTTCAAAACTGAGCTATTGAAAGAATATTCTGTTGTTTAATCAGAAGGGAGTAAACTCAGAAATATGTGGCCTTGACATGCTTTTTGGATACATATATCCACAAATGTTGAGGGAAAGACAGGACTAATAGTACATTTTGCTTTAACGGGGACAGGAAGTCCTTGTGACTGCCTACTCAGCTCTCCAAGTTATAAAATAAAATGAAGCACATGTAGACAAAAGTAATCTAGGAAGTATCCCAAAAGACCTCAAATGAATCAATGACTAGTGTTGGTATTTCTGAATTTAAGATCAATAATAGTAACATTGGAAAAAGCAAATGTTGGATTTGTCAAGTTAAAAGATGAATATTTTGAAGAATCAAATTTGACAGCTTGGTTAACCTGAAAGGGAAAACAAAAAACACAGAGATTTCATTCCTTTATTTTAAACTTCGAATGTTGAATATTGAACATTCACTGTCACGGTAATACTTCATGATACAAAATAGCACAATATATTGATTATTGCCTTATTGCTGAGCATTTACATTTTGTCAAATTTTCTTTTATCATACTAGGACAAAGATCTTTGAACCTAAATCTTTCTTCAGCACCAACTACACTGACTCGAAAATTTCTTTTTTAAGAAAAATATGTTTTCTAAAGGTTTTTTATTACATTTTTTACAGAACATGTCTGTCACCTGTCAGGCAATGTGATTAAAGGCTGGAGAAATTGCCTATTTGCTTGATATAGAGTGCGGCATATTCTAAGTGAAATACATGTTTGTAACCAAATTCATGTGCTATAAACTGCTAGTCTTAAAATTATACACTTTATTTATATTTCATCCTATTTTTATTAAATTCAGAATGCAAATGAGACCTGGTTATACTTCAGTATGTATGCCTTGAGATTAAGTTGTCAGTCCTAAATATAATGACGCTGTGCACTGTTTATGAAAAATACGACATTCTGGTTAAGAAACAAAGCTAAGCAACAAAAGCAAAAAAGAAAACTCTCAAAAGCCCATCACACTTATTCCAAGCCTACAATACCGGAGCTGATCGCGTGATCTGGCTCTGACACCTCTCTCCATCTCCCATTCCTGCAGCCCGCCTTCGCTCTTCCCAGAGACTGCCTTTCTCACAGTACCTCCATCACCTGCTCCTCCCTCAAGGAACTTATTCCAGATGGTCACGGGGCCCACTGTTAATTTTTCAGAGCTCCTGAAAAACACTTTCCCTGACTACCCTCTTCATTCTCTAATCCTTCACAAGGCTTGTTTTTCTTCATAGCCTTTACCTGCACTGCCTGACATTATAAATGTGTATACTTCTTTATTATCCTTCTTCCCAGTGAAATCAAAGATTCATTAGGACAGAGACTTTTTTGCAAACCCCTGCACTTGCATTGCCTGGAACATTGTTTGTCGTATAATAGGTTCTCAATGTATATCAAAGGAGTAATATAGGGGCACCTGAGTGGTTCAGTCAGTTAAGCAACTGACTCTTGATTTCAGTTTAGGTCATGATCTCACAGTTTGTGAGATCGAGGCCCACATGGGGCTCTGTGCTGACAGCTCAGAGCCTGCTTGGGACTCTCTCTCTCCCTCTCTCTCCCTCTCTCTCTGCCCCTCCCCTGCCTGAGCTCTCTGTCTCAAAATAAATGAACATTTTTTTAAAAAAATTAAAAAAGGGGTAATATTATGCCTTCACTGTTGGGGTCCTAAAGTGATGCAACAGAATCTTTATATTCTCCACGTGATATCAGCTAATCCTCAAACTTTGACTGTGATACGGAAAAAGAAATCAGTAAGATACTGCATAGATTAATGTATGTAATCAAGTGGTAAAAATTTTAAAACGAAATTGTGTATATTTAATGTAATGGTATAATTGATGATATCTTTTATATGCTGGAAAACATACAGTTAGATTACTTATTAAATTTTAACTAATTATTTCCCTGGTAATTATCCACTACTTTTCATGCCATCCCATTCTGTCCCCCTACCCCACTCAAATTCCTAAGTTCATAGCTCCAGGGGAAGAATGAGAAAGAAAAGAGTCTTCATGTTTCTTCTGGATATAGACACCTAAAATCTAAAGTCCTTAGATAGAGAACATGTTCAGCATTGATGAAAATGGGGGAAAATCCATAGGAATGAGCAGAATTTCTTCAGTTTTAAAATTGTCTCTACACAAGCTATCTTATAAGTTTGAGGGTAAGGAGAAAACAATAGAGTGGTATTCAAAATAGAGAATGACCAGTAGTGGTCTGCTGTTGACCTATCAGGCACACATGTGTGTTATAAACAAGTTGTATGAGCTATTCTGGAGATAACCTGCTACATAAGAGTCCAAGTACTGGAGTGTGCCAGAGAGAGGGAACAAGCCCTGGGAAAGAAAGAACCAAGGGAGAAAAACTGGCTATATGATGGGCCTAGACACTCAGATCTTCAAAGGTGTTACCAAGCATTATCTGTTTTCATTCCTTTGCACCTTTAAGTCTCCGTGAATTTTGACCAAATCTCTAAGAAAAAGGATAAAGCCCCAACTGACTAGAACAAGTTTCCACTACTCCAATAGAATGGAGATCTTCAATAAAAATAAAGTAGATATGAGAAAAATAAAATAATTGTATTTTTTTGCACAACTAAGCTCTATACACTGGCTACCCACACTGCATATACCCAGTGGCAGATTTTCTGAGAGTGATGAAGCTTAAGCTTTAGGGTCTCTCTCTTGCACGAGTCCCTAGGTTTGTAGGAGTGCTTGGAGTTGCAGCACATTCTCGGAACCAGTTTGCACAGAAAGTATTTCTCTGTAAGCACTTCTAGAAAATTATCTAAAAACACCTCAAAAGAAATGAATCTGAATTGTTAAGGCTCTAGAAATTCCTTGTGATTTCTCTTTTCATTAAAAAATATATACCCTGGGGCGCCTGGGTGGCTCAGTCGGTCGGTTGCGCGTCCGACTTCAGCTCAGGTCACGATCTCGCGGTCCGTGAGTTCGAGCCCCACGTCGGGCTCTGGGCTGATGGCTCGGAGCCTGGAGCCTGTTTCCGATTCTGTGTCTCCCTCTCTCTCTGCCCCTCCCCCGTTCATGCTCTGTCTCTCCCTGTCTCAAAAATAAATAAACGTTAAAAAAATAAAAAATATATACCCTTAAAATACACACACACACACACACACACACACACTTTTGGGGTGCCTGGGTGGCTCAGTCAATTAAATGTACAGCTCTTGATTTTGCCTCAGGTCATGATCTCATGGTTCATGAGTTCGAGTCCTGCATCAGTTTCTGTGCTATCAGCATAGAGCCTGCTTCAGATTCTTTTTCTCCCTGTCTCTCTGCCCGTCCCCTGCTCATGCTCTCTCTTTCAAAATGAATAAGCATAAATATAAATATAAAAATAAGGATAAATACACACACACATACACATTTTGCCTTGCTCTTTTTTCCCCTTTGTTCATTTGTTTTGTTTCTTAACTTCTACATACGAGTGAAATCACATGGTATTTGTCTTTCTCTGGCTGACTTCTTTTGCTTAGCATAATATTTTGTAGCTCCATTCACGTCATTGCAAATGGCAAGATTTCATTCTTTTTTTATGGCTGAATAATACAGACTCTTAGCTATAGGGAACAAATTGATGGTTACTGGAGGGAAAGTTGCGGGGGTTTGAGTGTATATATACACACACACACACACCTTTGAACCGACTTATAAATATATAATTATATATAAATATATAATATTCTTTTTGTTAATAAATCCACAATATTTATAGACTTTAGGCTCCACTTAATTTGGACCCACCCTTGCATATGCTTGTATATACATATAACTTTAAAAAGATAGAACACCAAGCTGATAAACGCATGACCTTTGGGAAGTAGTGAGGACAGGCCAAGTAGGGAAAGGCTTTTCAAATCTTACTTCACATACCTTTACAAGTTGTTGCTGTATCATAATCTACCTTTCTTTTTTTAATTCCCTGACAAAGAGAAACAAAATTCTCATTTTTTCAAAATAACTTAGATTCTGATAAAAACTACCCCCCCAAATTAAATAAATAAAATAAAAATGAAACCAAGAGTTTGGATTTACCAACAAAGGAAAAAAAATGCCACATCTTTCTTGTTTCCTTCACAGACGAATTTCTGTAAAAATTATTATCACTAGTTTTATTTTAGGTTTTGTTGAAGTATAATTTACATATCATAAAATTCACAGGTGGTGTCAAATCAGTGATGTTTTTAAGGAATTTATGAATGTGTGCAACCAGCACCACAATCCAGATATATTCTCATCACCTCCAAAACTCCCTTGAGCACATGTGCAGTCTATAAAATTATTCTTTTATAAAACCTGTTTTTATTTAAGAAGCTTTGTCTTCACTTGTTCACCTCTTAGTACTATCCTTACCTTACTCCTTTTGACTTCTGCTGCAACAATCATTGAACCTTTCCTTGCCATGGTCACTAATAATCTTATTGTTCTTAAAATTGATCGATGTTTCTCCACTTTTAACTGGCTTGATTTTTCATCTCTCCTTGGCACTGTTGGCAATTCCTTGCTTTATGAGCCATTCGTGGCACTCTTATAGCAGTAAGTCTACCCAGTATCTGATCTCCCATTTCCTTTCTCCTTACTAATAGGAACTATGGAGGTTACATGTGACCATATGATCAGCTAAAATATACAAATTGTCAAGGTCACTTGCATTTGGGGAGGTGATGGGATGTAAGAAGTTGGCTAGGCACTTCTGGGAAAGATTTTGATTCTTGATATAGGTGTTACTTCTTCTTACTTCCCCCACTTTGCCCTTCCTGCCTGTAACACAAGTGCTTATTGCAGTTTCATAGATCATCTCCCAAGTAGAACAGAGCAATGAGACTAAGAGCAGGTTCTTTGAAATAATTAACAAAATTGGTACATCCTTAGCCAGACTTATCCAAAAGAAAAGAGAAAGGACTCAAATAGATAAAATCATGAATGAAAGAAGAGAGATCACTACCAAAACCACAGAAATACAACTAAAAGAGAATACTATGAAAAATTTATGCCATATTGGCAATATATGTCAATATGAGTGAAATCATATGATGTGTCTTTGACTGACTTATTTTGCTTAACATAATACACTCTAGTTCCATCCATGTTGTTGCAAATAGCAAGATTTCATTCTTTTTGATCACTGAATAATATCCCATTGCATATGTATGACACATCTTCTTTATCCTTTCATCAGCCGATGGACATTTGGACTCCTTTCATAATTTGGCTATTGCTGATGGCACTGCTATAAACATTGGGTGCATGTGCCCCTTCAAATCAGCATTTTTGTATCTTTTGGATATTTACCTAGTAGTGCAATTGCTGGGTCATAGGGTAGTTCTATTTTTAATTTTTTGAGGAATCTCTGTACTGTTTTCCAGAGTGGCTGCATCACTATGCATTCCCACCAATAGTGCAAACAGTGTTTCCCTTTCTCCACATCCTCCAAAACCTGTTGTTTCCTGACTTATTAATTTTAGCTACTCTGACAGGTGTGAGGTGGTATCTCATTGTGGTTTTGATTAGTATTTCCCTGATGATGAGTGATGTTGAGCATCTTTTCATGTGTCTATTAGCCATCTGTATGTCTTCTTTGGAAAGTGCCTATTCATATCTTCTGCCCATTTCTTCACTAGATTATTTGTTTTTTGGGGTGTTGAGTTTGGTAAGTTCTTTACAGATTTTGGATACTAACCCTTTATCCACTATGTCATTTGCAAATATCTTCTCCCATTCCATCAGTTGCCTTTTAGTTTTCTTGATTGTTTCCTTCTCTGTGCAGAAGCTTTTTATCTTGATGAAGTCCTAATTATTCATGTTTGCTTTGTTTCCCTTGCCTTCAGAGACATGTATAGTAAGAAGTTGCTGCAGCCGAGGTCAAAGAGGTTGCTGCCTGTTTTTCCTCTAGGGTTTTGATAGTTTCCTGTCTCACATTTAGGTCTTTCACCCACTTTGAATTTATTTTTGTGTATGGTGTAAGAAAGTGGTCCAGGTTCATTCTTCTGCATGTCCCTGTCCAGTTTTCCCAACACCATCTGCTGAGGAGACCATCTTTTTTCCATTGGATATTCTTCCCTGCTTTGTTGAAGATTAATAGTTGGCAATGCATTTTGTGGGTCCATTTCTGGGTTCTCTATTCTGTTCCATTGATCTATGTGTCTGTTACGTCTTATCTATTTTTCTCTGTGACCCTCGATTCCATCCTCAGGAAGATCTTGTAGTCCGTTACACTACTTGGCCAAATCTGAAATGAGTTTGCGACATTGAGGGGTATGCCAATAACTATAAACTTCTCACATATGCTGAATAATCATACATAAATATATTCACTACATTGAGTTCTCATTTATGTATTTGTTTCTTTACTTTTGTATGTATTTTTTTGCTTGCTTGCTTGTTTACTGCTTTTTTTCCCATCATGCTGGTGGTGACTGAAAAGCATTAGAAAAATAACAGCATGAAAGGACATAAAAGATATTTTTGAGGGGATAAATGCATAATATGATCCTGTGGTAAGCAGACTCTAATACTGCTTTCACTGATTCCCTCTTCCTGGTATTATCGTTTGAAAGTGGGTTGTGTTCAGTGATTCACTTCAGTGAACATAATGTGGCAGAGGTGACAGGATGTTGCTTCAGAGATTAGGTTACAGGACTGTAGTATCTTTTTTGCACCCTCCTGTACTTCCCTATTTTCTGAGGGAAGTCACTTACCTTCTTGTAAGCTACCCTATGGAAAGGCCCACTTGACAAGGAACTGTTGTCTCTGACCAATAGCTAGCAAGGACTGAAAGCCAGCCAACAGCCACATGAGTGACTTCAGAAGCATTGCTCCTTTCTCAGGTGAGCTTTGAGATGACTGCAGTCCTGGATGACACCTTGATTGAAGCCTTGTGAGATACTCTGAGTTAGGTGACCCAGTTAAGTCACATGCAGATTCCTAATGCACAGAAAAAGTGAAAAAAAAATAAGTTGGCTGTTTTAAGACACTAAATTTTGTGCTAATGTGTTTCACAGATATGGATAACTAATTTAGACCTCTTTTGTGTAAAAAAAAGAGATACATGTGCTCTTATATGCATAAAATATGTTTTGCAAAAAGATTCTAGAAGTTGTTAATACTATTTTCCTCCAATAACAGAGTATGAAGAGGTGGGGAATTAATTTTACTTTATACTGTTCTCTGCTGTTTGGATATTTTATCATAAAAATGGATTACTTCTTAATCATCATAAGAAAATAACTAAAGTACTAGTTTTTGTTTAGTTTAGTTTTTAGTTTTGTTTTAATGAGAAAATTATAGCTAATGTCACAGACGATTTAGAAAAGAATGAGGACACCACATATTAAAACATATGGGAAGTGGCCTAAATCATACTCAGAAGAAATTTTATAGAGTTAAAATGGATTTGATTTGAAAAATCAAAATTAAATATAAGGAACAGAGTTTTCTCTTTAAGAATAAAAAAAGAAAAAAGAAAACCCAAATAAGTTGAAATAATGCATATGTAAGTGCAGAAATTAATGAGGTAGAAGATAAGCCATTCAAAGCAAACAAACACACACCAGTAATCTCTCCTACACTAAAACCAAAACCTGGCACTGTGAAACGATGGATAAAATGTATAAAAAAATGGCAAATATAAATAAGAAAGAAGAGCTGAGGCACAGATATATGCCAAGAATGAAAAAAAAAAAAAAACATGATTACAGATTAGAAGCATTTTCATTAATGGTAAGAACAAAAAAGGATGTGCTCCAATACCCCTATCATTCAGCTTTGTTTAGGAGATCCCAGCAAATGCCAGAAGCAGTGAAAGAGAAACAAGTACAGGTAGTGCAAAATACATTAAAGACTGATTGTTGATGATGTGATAGCACATATAGACAATCTGAAAGCATCTCAATAAGTAATTATTGGAACTAATATGAGAGTTTAACGAAGTGACCATTTACCAAAAGTTCATATGTGACTCCTGCACTCACTTAAGAGTAATAGCTTATTGTCTTTGCTCTAGTATAGCAATTGCCCTAAAGTGACTTCTCATTTCAGTGGACAATTTCAACCTTCAATGGCAATCCCATTAGACCCCATTCTGTACTTTAAAACATGTCTGTACTCACTTAGAAATTGAGGGGATTGTCTTGCTGATTTTTTCTTTATACATCCATGCTAGACTATGTTGGAATGGTCATTTTCTCATGTCTAGACATCTAATACTCATTGCAGACGTTTCTCAAGTTTTAATCTGAGTTTTAGAAATGGGGGTTATGGGGCGCCTGGGTGGCTTAGTTGGTTAAGTGTATGACTCTTTGTTTTGGCTCAGGTCATGATCTCATAGTTCGTGGGTTTAACAGTTGCTTTGTTCTCTCTCATGCAGAGCCTGCTTGGAATTCTCTCTCTCAAACTCTCTCTCTCTCTCTCTCTGCCCCTCTCCTGTTTTTGTAACTTAAAAAAAAAAAGAAACTAGGGTTCAAAAAGTGTAGTAGATCATGGCTCTCCACTGTGGTATTCTGCAGAAGGCTTCCTACTTGATCACTCTAGGAAGGGCCTAGATTTATGTAACCCTGAAGTTGTAAGCACTTTCTCTATGTACATGTGTAGGTATAGTCAAGAGAAAGTTTTTTTTTTAATTTTGTTTAATGTTTATTAGTTTTTGAGAGACAGAGAGAGACAGAGTGTGAATGGGGGAGGGGCAGAGAGAGAGACACACACACACACCTAGTATCTGAAACAGACTCTAGGCTCCAAGCTGTCAGCACAGAACCCAATGTGGGGCTCGAACTCACGAACTGTGAGATCATGACCTGAGGTGAAGTCGGACGCTTAACCAACTGAGCCACCCAGGGGCCCCTACTTAAGAGAAAGTTTTAAAGCATTTTGGTGGAAAGTGCAGATTTCAGTTTGGATCTTAGATCAAGTTGGCATGAGGCTGCACAGAAATCATGGATGCCATGATAATACCTGTTATCTAAATGAGACAGTCACCTCCTTTGTTTCCAGTGGAGTGACGTTTTGCTCCACATCATTTCTTATGTACTTCCAAGCTGTATTTGAATTATGAATACAATGGCGTTAATGTGATAGCCAAGGAAAATTTCTTTAGTTATAGTTTTATTCAAAAACTTAACTCCTTGAAAAAATTGTATTTCCCTAGGAAATTCATTTCCCTGCTTTCTGAGAAAATGAAATTCAGTTGTCTTCTCTTTGAAAACTACAAAATTCCATCCCCAAGAGTCTAAAATGATGGCCTTACTTCATATTTTATAGGACAGAGAGTCAAAGCAATAACAGTAGGCTCCCCCACCCCTTCCTGCCTCCAAACCTGTCAGTTTTTTTGACTGAATTCTTACCGTATGGTCTGATCCTAGGAAGAGGCATTCCTCCACTTGTTTCTGAATCAGATCTCCTCCAGGACTTGAATCCTGGAGTTTCCCACAATTTCCCTCATCATTCATTTCTTTCTCATGTTTTATTGTCAGTATAATTTTTTCTAATATCCCTCATCATAAAAACAAAGTATAGCAATGATGTCTTTAATATACATCTTATTCCAGCTATCACTCTATTGTCCTTTTCCTCTTCATAGCAAAACTTCTGGAAAGACTTGCCTACACTCGCTCTTACTTGCTCTCCTCCTGTATACCCTTCAACCAATGCAAATCTTGCTTCTACTCCATCTCTGTCCTAAAGACGTCCATCAAATTTTCCTTACTACAGAGGTAAATTTCCTATTATATTATCACTGGTGTGAAGAAAGCAGCTATTCATGCATAATTTATGCAGTTCCTAAATACTAAGTACTTTATAGTTTGGTAAAATGTCTCTCTTTAAGAAAATTTCCTTTTTTTGAGAATTTGCTAAATGTTGTCCTTTAAAATTTCATCTTTATTTCAATTTACACTTTTTATTGCACTTTTATTAGCAGCAACTTACCAGAAGCACATCATCAAACAAAATAGTCAGAGAAATGATGAAAGAAAGAACATTTTCAAAAGGTCACAAGTAATGAAAGTTACTCGGCATGAATCACAAGACAAGCAGAGGGAACTGAATTATTTCTACTGATAAGATAAACATTACCACAGTTCAATGGCTGTTAAAGTTAGAGAATTGTCCGTGGATTTTTTGACATTTAATTTTTTAAATTATTTTGAAATAATTCAAGATTTATAGAAAAAAAGTTTCAACGTTAATACAGGGAGTGTCCACACACTCCTCATGCAGTTTTCCCTAATGTTAATATCTTATATTACCTTGGTATATTTGTTTAAACTCAGAAACCAACATTGGTTTGTGACTATTAAGTAAACTGCAGACTTTATTCAGATTTTCCCACTTTGTCCACTAGTGTCCTTTTTCTGTTACTGGATCCTGTCTAGGATACCACGGTACATTTAGTCACAAAGTCTCCTTTGACTCCTCTGCTTTCTCAGCCATTTCTTGTTTCCCATGACCTTGAAATTTATGAAAAGTACTGGCTAAGTATTTTGTAGAATATTCCTTGATTTGGGGTTGTCTGATATCTTCCTCTTGGCTAGACCAAGGTTATGGGTTTTGGGGAAGAACAATCATGTATATGAATGCTCTTCTTGTATCATATTTGAGGTACATGATATTAATGCGACTTTATCACTGGTAATATTAACCACCATCACTTGTTTAAGTGGTGTTTGTAGGATTTATTTACTGTAAAGTTACTCTTTTTTTTCTTTCTATACTCTGTTCTTTTGGACACATGACACTTAACAGCGAGAGGAGAATCAAACTCCATCTCTGTTTATACTATTTGGAATTATTCTGCAGGGACATTTGTCTCTTATCCTCACTTTATTTATTTTTTTATATCAAGATAGACTCATGAATATTTGTCTAATGCTTTAGGTCATAATGTAATACCATATTATTATTATTTTTTTAATCAAATTGTTCTAGATTTGGCCATGGGGAATTCAGTTATTTCATGTGCCACTTTGATATATCCTCATCCCACTTCCTTGCTTTCCAGAACTACAAGATGCTCCAGGGTTATCTTGTATACTTTCTGCCCTAGAATTGGAATCAGATATTTTTCCAAGGATCCCTTGTTCTATACATTGGAAGATGGTATTATAAATCAAGATCCAGGTGGTAGTGGTGCTCATTACTACAGGGGTATCATGGGTCCCAAGGCCTCTCAGTGAAGAGAGCTATGAAATATTTATCAGTATAATAACCCATATATACACACATTTCTATAATTATTTCAGCATTTATCCATCTTTATATATATTATACTAAACTAATTGTGAATTAACACTGATATCTCCCAACTCTAATTCAGAACCACAGAGTTCATCTGGCCTTCCCTCCCTGCTTATCTATAATTTCCCTCTCTGACAGTAAGAAACCTAGTTCCCACCATCCATTTACTTGCTTATTCAACATGAGATATGTATGTAAGGTTGGTGGAGAATTATTACTTACACTGAATCCTCATGAGAAACAAATTTGCCAACTGGAGTACAGTTTTTCTGTACAGGATTTTTTTTAAGAGCGAGAGAGAGTATGAGCAGGGGAGAAAAGTAGGGAAGAGGGGGAGAAAGAGAATTAAGCAGGCTCTATGCTTATTATGGAGCCCAACACAGGGCTTGATACCATGACCTTGGGATCATGACCTGAGCCGAAATCAAGTCAGACTTTGAACCGACTGAACCACCCAGGCGCCCCTTATGTACGGTTCCTTTTGTCTTTAGTTTTGATAAAGTTATTTAGCCAGCTTCTTTTCTCCCACCTGCTTCAGTGAAGTTATGTCTTACATTTTTAACTGAGTTAGATTCATTTGTCATAGTGTGTATTACATTCTGAGATTTCCTGACATCCTGGTAAGGATTAAAGTTTACTGTTTGTGGTGTACAATTCTATTAATTTTAACAAATGTGTTGAATCATATGTCTATCACTCCAGTACCATACAGAGTAGTTCCATCACATATATATATTTCTAGAAGAGGAAACTACTAAGAGAAAGCATATGCAAAAATAATAATAATAACTTTCCCCGAAAATATTTGGTTCTATATGATGATATTAAAGTAAGTGTATTCCCATATGACTAAAAATTTTTTTTAAAAATTACAGGTACCCTTACTTACCAAGAATTTATAATTGTAAGCTTTTTAAAAAATATTTATGAGTGTGACTATCAATTATCATTTATTAGTCTTAAGTGGGTAACACCTAAGACCCGAATCTTTTCTCTTACTTAGAGAGCAATTCACTGTAGAAAAGAAAGATTTCTTTATTTGACTGAAGATCTTATGATTTTATCTCATGGGTCTCAGTCCTTCACAGTGTTGGTCATACCTGTCAGCTGAGGAAGAGAGTTTCTAGAATATCTGGGTTGTTAGAGCTTTTTTTTTTTTTTTTAATGTTTATTTACTTTTGAGACAGAGAGAGACAGAGCATGAATCGGGGAGGGGCAGAGAGAGAGGGAGACACAGAATCGGAAGCAGGCTCCAGTCTCTGAGCCATCAGCCCAGAGCCTGACACGGGGCTCGAACTCACGAACCGCGAGATCGTGACCCGAGCCGAAGTCGGACGCTCAACCAACTGAGCCACCCAGGCGCCCCTATAGCTTTTTATCAGAATAATAAAAAGAACCAATCATGCAGACTTGGCTATTATTTGACTTTGATTCTAGACAGAGATTCATGAGCAATAACCTTTTCAGCTAATGTCATCATCCTGATCAATGTGTAGCAGAGGCTAGAAGTGCTTACCCTACGCCGTTTACTGTTTTTATATTTTGTATTTTAGATTTTGTTTTTCTTTGGTTCATCGTTGTTGTTGTTTCATTAGTTCTCCTCAGTGTCCTACAATTTAATTTCAGGGGTTTGAGTTGCTAACACGACTGCGATATAGCTGGCAGAAGTCCAAAGTGAGACTATGGACACCTATATAGATGAAAGGATGTTCTAATTCTCCATAGAATACAGCTTGAGATTAGTATACTAAGCTCCTTGTGAACCTGGTCTGTCATACATCCATCTCTGAACTTTCACCATCCAGTAGAGAAATTCATAAGGCTCTGAAAACTACATATAAAAATCTAAACCTATCACCCTACTGTTGAAGAGACTGAAGTCAAAGCAAATTAAGATAGTGAAGTTCATAGAAGTTGATCACAGGATGGCTAAGATCCAGTCTACTGTAACTTTATTGCATTTTGCTTTTGGCGCAGGACATCGTGGAGTGAGACGTGCTGAAATTCGCTGTTGGACTAACAGAATTCACCCCAAATTTTTTGGCCTGCCATTTAGCAATTAGGCTCCATTATATATTTTTTTCACGTCTATTCTTTTCCACACCTGTCTTTTTAAGGAATGTATGCCAGGAGACTTCTTTTTAAGAGTATAGTTTGGCATCTGTCACAACTTTATGTGGTTAAATTCTGTGCATAATTAGGAGACAATTATAATACTTCATAAAGGCCATGAGGGCTTACATAGAACTGTCCTATAGAAATTCCATATTGGAATGAAAATAATTGGTGTTGAAAATTTAAATTTAAAGGTGCAGTTTTGCCTGCTTATTTGATAGAATTGTTAGCTTTGCCTGCCACCTCATGGAAGACTGGTAGTGATATTATATTGCTCTCTTCTATACATCAATAGGACCAGGATTTGCATAAATTAAAAGTATATCAATTACTTCTCTTTTCTAGGACTTACTTTACCTGCTTGGTTTTCACCTATAATCATAACTTTATTTTTCAAATAAATTATTTGAGTCCCTATTAACTATCTATGTATCTATCATCTATCTTACTCAAATCCAACCTCTTTAGAGGACTTCCTCCAAATGGCAAATTGTTTAAGTAATCTGGAGACTTACTCAGTCCAAAGCAGGTGGGGGTGGATGCGCCCATCACAATTCCAAAAGAGAAACAGAAACACTGGGGGTAGGAGAGTGATACACAAGTTAACACGTGACTTATATAATAGAGACCTCATAGTGTGTAATTGTGGGAGCTGGTTAAGTAGCCTTCATAACGTTTTTGTCTTGTTCAGGTGATGGAGCCTAAAGTCAGTACAGCATTCCGGAAGAAGAGATGGATGTGAAGTGGAGGGAAGCAAGGATAGACTGGAATCCAAGCGGAGTAGCTGGAACTCACAGGGACAGACTGGAACCCGTGTATTGATCCTTCACTGTCTCCGAACCTCCAACTTGGATGAGTGAGTGCCCTGCAGAAGTGAGCACTGTTTATTGTGGAACTGATGAAGCTAAAGGAAGTTACAAGGCAGGCTGGTATAGCTGTGGGCCCTGCAGCTGCCTCATGGTAAGGTAAGCCAGCAGATCAGTGACAATGTGCCCCTACCTCTACTTTCTGAGCATAAAAAAATATATAACTACTACTTTACCTTTGCCTTCCAAATCTCTCTTCAAATGTCTCATGTAGCACAAAAATCTCCGAATGATGCAGGGAACTCTGAAGAAAGTTTCAGTTCCCAGTACCAGGCTCCCCTGCACCCATCTCCCGCCACCCTGCACCCCCCCCACCAGTACTCCCTTCCCACACCCCCCCTCCCCGCACTGCCTCACCGCTCCCACCCACAGATCTGCTTCCAACAGGAAGTGGAAAAAAAAAATCCTGGATAATTAATCTGCTCTTGCCATTGTTCTCACTGCCACTCAAGGTCACTAGAAATTCCAAGTGTTTTTCAATATTTTGTTGATGTTGCTAATATTAATCCTACCCAATTGTGCAGGGTTTGCCCCAAATATATAAACTAGTTTATAATTTTGTTTCTTTATATCCTGTTTTAAACCACAGTGCTTAGTTCAGACTCATTAGGTTCTTTGAGGACTTTTAAGGTTCTTTCCTTACAGCAGAGCTTGGTAGGGGCTGCCCCAGCTTCCCAGATCCCAAGGCAGTTGTTCCTGACTTTGAATCTCAGTGAACAGGAATTTTGGCCAAGTTACTTTCCATTCCAAAGTCTAATTTCATTATGTAAATGTCTCAACCTAATCTCAAGGGGCCAGAGATAATATCCACTTTAAGGAGTATTATCAAAGGAAAGAAGGAGTGTTGGGGGTAACTTACACAAATTACTGGTGTAAAACAAAAATGAATATTATTATTGAACAGTAACTGAACATCCAGCACCCAAAATTTATATTAAATAAGGCTTAAAACAAAGTATTTTTAAAAGCAATGTGACCTCATACAAGCAGGTGAAGAGAATTTTTAGCAATTCATGGATGTCTAATGGGATTTTTCTTCCAATGGTATCAAACAGTTTATATCTGTAAGGATAAACTCTTTTTAGCAACATTAAATTGCTCTTAAAGTCAGTTCAAATATATATTCTCAAATATTAGGAATCCTTATATTTCTGGCTGGTATCTTACAGATGGTTGTCCCAAGAGGATTTCCTGGAAGGCAATCCTGTGGGAGTTCTCAGCCCTGTAACTTCAAGAGAATTGAGAGTGCAGAGTAAACAATGCCATGTGATTAAGTTTAATTTTTACCAACCCTTGTCTGCTCAAATTAATCAATATTAACATAGGGATTCAGAAAATGTTAATAACCCCAAATGTTTATTCCAGAAGCATGAATTATCTTGTTAGGAATTTACCTGTGCACCTTTTCTCCCCTTGTCCTTTTCTGTGACAGAGTCTGTGTGTGTGTATGCATGGGTGTTTGTGTATGGCCAAGTGTCTGCATTCAAGGAACAGGACCATGGTTTGCTTTATTTTACTTTACTTCCAAAGAATAAACACATTTCTGAAATTTTCAATTCAACTGAAGAAATTAACCTTAAACTGCTAAATATGAAAAAAAAGGTGATAGTTTTCAGAGTGTCAGAAATAAGAGGATAGATTCAATAAAGCTATTAATTATTTTTAACTAGAAATGAAAGATTCAATAAAGCTATTAATTATTTTTAACCATTATTAGGAACCTTTAGAAGTCAGTTATAAGAGATTAGCCATAAGAAAACATAGGAAAAGAGGCAAAAAAAAAAAAACTTACATATTTTCTTATGCAGAGATATAATGGGTAAAGAGGGAGGAGTAAAGAAACCAAGTGAGAGGAAAGGAATGGAGGAGGAAGAATGTAAAGAGAGAGAAGAGAAAGTTTTTATTATGGAAAATAGAAGACAAGAGGAAAATTTATTAGTTGAACTCAATTTTAAACTTAAAGTCTAGCCTATGGAGACACTATCTAGCTGGAGCAGGCATGAGGCCTTCAGGACGGCAGGCACTGCACATGGTCTTGGTTCTCTTCCTCCTCAGATGAATTGGAGCTACTGGAAGACATATCCGACTCTGCATCCATGACTTCAGCTCCAGGAGCTCCCCAGTGCTGGTGAAGACCTCTCTGTGTCAGGTGACGCATCAGGAACCAAAGCATGTGGCTATCAAACAGGTCAGTGTGGTGCAGGCGATCTTCGTCTCGTTCTTGCTTGTTCCTCTTCATCGTATACTTTAAGCCGACCAGGTCATTGGTAGCTTTAGCTGCGGGTGCCCAGATCTTGGCATCATGATCTAGGCCACTGGTCGCCATCACAGGTAGGTAAGGATGGGGCTGAAGACAGTTTATGGTGCCTCCCCTGTCCCCTTCCATGAACTGAACAATCTGGCAGGATGATTTCTCCCAGAGGAAGATGTGGCCGCAATCACTGCCGCTCACCACAAACTCACTTCTGGGGCCATAGAAATTGACACCTTTGATTGTGGCATTATTTCTGTGCCCCTTGTATCTCTTAACGTACTGGGCTCCGTCTCCTTCCGAGGAGTTGAAGAGATAAATATCTTCATCATTATAACTGGCCAGGAGCTCTGTGCCATCGTGGCTGTACACCAGGCAGGTGATGCTTACTTTGCAATCACAGCTGACTAGGTGATGAGGACAGAATTTCTTGAGTACTCCATTGTTCTCGTTGTTGTCAATTTTCCTCTGGTCATAAATTCTTACAAACTGATCTCTTCCACCCACTGCAAACTGGTAAGTATTGGCAGGATTCACGTATATTGTATACAGCCCCACTCTCTTCTCCCTCTCCTTGGTTACCACCACTCTGGAAGCCGGGCGGTCTTGTCTGAGGTCAATGGCAAAAACAACTGCGTCTTCGCCTGAACTGAGGAACTCACAAGGGGAGTCTGGCACCAGGGCCAACTTGTGGGAGGCTCCCCTGTGCTGGGCCACACGCTTAGTATTCTTGCAGTGTGGTATGGCAGATAGCTCCGCTATGCGTATCTGCCCATCACGGCCACACATGGCCAGGGTGGAATCACCACAATTGGGTAGGAACTTGGCTTGAAAGACATTATTTTTGTGGCCACTGGCAAACCTGAGCACTGGCTGCTCACGCACCCAATCCCACACTATCACTTTCAGATCATCGCTGCTACTGGCCAGCCAGGTGCCACGCTGGTTAAAGTGCACCGTATTGACACAACCATTATGGCCTTGAAGCTGAGAGAACAGGTGGAAACGCTGTACAAAGGCCCTTGCCCCACAGGCCTCATATACAAAGCGGGCACTGGAACCCAGCTGCCGCTGGCGGAGAGCAGAAAGGACTTGCCAGCGAGGGCGGGGCAAGGCAGAGGTTTCGGAGGACACCCAGTCCTCCAGGGCCCGATCCTCAGCGGATAAACACTGATCAGGGTGAGCTTCGGCGCACAGTACCTGGGGCCGTTCTCCCGCCGCTTCTTCCTCTCCCTGGTCCTCGTGTTCGTCCTCTCCTAGCGAACCCTCTTCTGGGTCCGACTGGAGTAGGTTTTCCTCACAGATGAAGAATCGGTCGGAATCTACCATGCTTTCCAAGTTGATATCTTCACTTGAACTTTCTGCACCAGTGCCTTGACTTTCTGGGCTGGGGACGCCACCATCTCCGGTCACATTCAAGCTCAGCACAGGGTCGGAAGATGTCTCCCCGCTGGCGTCTACCTCAGACCGCTCCTCAGGGCTACTGAGCAGGCCTCTCTCTGAGTCTTGCAGGCCATCTGTGCAGCCCCTGTTATCAGACATCTTGAAAGATGATGACTGCAGCCGGTCTGGAGAGGTTAAAAGTCCAAAAAGTCCGAGGAAGAGAGCAGGGCTGCCCCGGCCGGCCGGGCCAGAGAAAAGTCGCGAGGCCTCTGGCGGAGATGCCAACGCCGCCACCGCCGCAGGCCAAAGTGGGAGGGGGTGATTATCCGGCTGAAGCCTTTGGAAGTATGGGAGCTGACGAGGTTCAGAAGACACTTCATACTGTCTAATATCGCGGTATCTCAGGACTGCTCAGCCTTTTCCAGACCTTCAGCCCCAACCCCACAGCTGTCTCGCCCAGTACATTCTGTTCTTTTGAAGACGGAAACATGTTGCACTTTGAAAAACATTCTTAGAGAATTATCAGCAAAAATGATAAACCTTAGGCAGAACAGTTACTCTAAGACTCTCAGTGCTTTGCTTGAAGAGAACGTACAGTATGATATGAAGAAATAGGCAAACACAGTCAAAGATTGCCAAGGTCCGCACGGCTGGTCAGTTTATGACGTACACAAAATATCTCCAGCAAATCAAACAGCTTTACAGAAAACTTGACAGCTCTAATTGGTAGAAATGGCATAAATAAACATTTCCTAGTTGATTGCATTTTAGAGTTAAAAATACTTTTTAGTACGGGTAGATCCCAAATACCGCATTGGACATACATCTACCAAAAGATACTCATTGTTTTTTTATCTGAAATGCAAATTTAACTGTGTCCTGTATTTTTATTTGTCACATCTGGCAGACTTTCTTAGTGAGAAGAGTAATTTAGTCCAACAATGTAATCAAGGCCGAAATCAACTGGTCAATCTAAAGTAGACATTGAAATGAGTAACGGCTTCACCACTGTGAGACAGAAGCACAATTTTTTTCTTTTTTCACCAGAGACTATATATTTATTTTGAGTTAATTCGATCTAGGATAGTTAGGGAATATCAACACAATTTAATGAAAGAAAAAAATTATTTTGTGATGTCAGAACTATCAAAATATTTTAAATATCTCCTCAAATATTTCAGACTTCTTAGGGGGCTTTTAGGAAAAGAAAACAGCTCCTCAGAGACAGTTAATTGGCAAGGCCGTGTTAAGTTCAGAGCCTCTCCAAGTGAATTATCTAAGGTAATGTCAGTAAATTTTCAAAGGACTACAGTAAACTGCTAAGAATGCCGGAATGAAGAAAACAAGATTTCCCTCAGAGTAATTGCAAGATCAATGCAAAATTGATTAAACATAGAAGTATAAAGTCTCCTAAAGAAAGAGAATGGTTCCAAGGTGGTAGTAATGGAAAGACACGTAAAAAAATATTCAGAGCAGTTTGTAAAGAGTAGCACAACAACCAGGAAACCACCCAAAAGCCCATCAAGAGAAACACGCATAAATAAATAGGCATATATTCCTATTAATGGTATAATGTACAAAGGTGAAGATTAATGAACAAATACATCATCATGGATGAATCTTAGAATGATGAGTGGAAACACAAGTGAAAGAATAGTCAATAATTTCATTTTTGTGCAGATCTTTATAGTTTTCCTATTAATAAAACTATTTTAAAAGGCAAGAAAATAATTGACTCAAACTTCAGGATAAATATTACCTTTACAGGAGAGGAAGAAGTTAAAATCTGGTAGAGAGGGAACTTCAAAAATTCTTGGTAATATTTATGGCTTGTTGTTATTCCTTTTATTACTTATTGTCTGGCATATACATTTATATATCCTTTTCTAAGTTTGATGTATTGCATAGGAGGTTTTTTTTTTTTTTTAAGGGATAATGTTCATTAAGAAGGTCTCTTGCCTGACCATGGGGCACAAAAACAGGAAAACTAGAGCATCAAACTCTAGTATTCCCATCCTGGCATTATCCATGGGAGGAATCTTTATTAATTGGTCTAGGAAATGTCTTTGTCCCATTACAAGGAACAGTTCAAGTGTTAGAGGTCGAATCAGGTTGTTTTAGCCTGATGCTATTGTATTAATCTGACTTTTTTTTCTACATGCTCATTAAGCAAATTTTGACTATGAATTGGCTTTCCATTTAAGCTTTCTTTTAAGTTTGCTTTTAATTTAATTAATCCATTTAGTTTATTTTCACTCCCATTGATTCACCAAAAATCTATTAGAACTTCTATGCACAATGTAATGTTCTGGGTCCTGTTATTACAAAGGCTGAATAAAAAGGGGTAATCCCTTCACTCATGGAGTGTGTAATATAGTGGGAAAAAAGGACAATAGACAAGTCAATACATACATACATCATATGAGGCCGTGATGAATATTATGGACAGACATAAAGGTGTGTAAGTAGATATAGACTGCAAGTTGTTATTTTAGTGTGTTCAGGGAAAGTCTTTTTTTTTTTTTTAATGGGATGACATTTAAGTAGAAGGCTGGATGAAAAGAGAAATGGAGCATGCAAATATCTAAGATAATAACGTTCTCTGTAGAATGACATCGAGTACAAATGCTTTAAGATTATAGCACAAAAATAAATAAAGTAGCAAAATATGAATGTTCACGGAACCTCAAGGAGGCCACTGTGACTGAAACAATATAAGTAAGCAAGCATTAGGGACAGTGTCAGCAATGGGACAAAAAGAAGCAAAGGCCAACTGAACAGAGCTTTGTTGTTTGTCATAAGGAATTTTAATATTTTTTTTATTCTGTGTGTGTACTGGAAACTGTTTAGAAGCTCGTGAGCAGGGTAATGGCATTATCTTACTTACTTCTTAAAGATGGTACTGGTTGCTGTCAAAATACAATGGTGTGGGAAGAGAGAGCAGAAGTACCCAACTGTTGCTGTAATGCAGGTGAGAAATTAAGGTGGCTTAAACCAGGGTGTGGATAGTGCAGGTGGTGAAAATTGGTTAGCTTTGGAATATACTTTGAAAATGGAAATTATAGCATTTATTGATGAGTTGAATGTGAGCGTGAGGTAGAGTAATCAGGCTACTGGCAAGAAACACATATCATTTGGACAATCTGAAGCAGTTCAATAAGTGGGATTTTTACAAAAGTGAGAGAAGGCTGTAGGGAAATCATAAGGGAAAGATCAGGACCTCAGGACTATTGTGAACAGGGAGATATTTTCCTGTAAGGCCTAAAGGTAGGGAGGAGAAAGAGCAGTTATCAAAAACCTGAGACAGAGAGGGCAGTGTGGAAAGTGTGACCTGATGGGAGATGTCATTAGTAATCCCTCAGTGAACCCATAAAGAGGGAGCCAGGGAAACAAATTCTGCAGATTTATTCTCCTCCTACTCTCCTGCTTGTATTTCCTACCGAGTCTTATGGAGAAGGTAGGACTTTGTCTCCTGTAGCTTTACTGAATTTATTAGTTTTAACAGTGTATGTGTGCATGTGTGTCTGTGAGTGTGTGTGTGTGTGTGTGTGTGTGTGTGTGCGTGTGAGTGAGAGAGAGAGAGAGAGAGAGAGAGAGAGAGAGAGGGAGAGAGGGAGAGAGGGGGAGGGAGAGTGTGTACATGTGGAGTCTTTAGAATTTTCCATTTATTAAATCATATCATCTACAAACAGATAATTTTACTTTTTCCTATCCAATTTTGATGCCTTTTATTTATTTTTTTCCTGCCTAATTTCTCTAAGAGGTCCAGTCCTATGTAGAATACAAGTATCTAAAGCATGCATCCTTGCCTTTTTCCTCATCTTAGAGGAAAATCTTCCAAGTTTTCATCATTGAGTATGATGTTAGCTGTGGGCCTTTCATATATGGCCTTTATTATGTTGAGGCCAATTTCTTCTATACCTAGTTTGTTAAAAGTGTTTTTGTCATGAAAGGGTATTGAATTTTATCAAAAAGTTTTTGCATCTATTGTGATGATCATGTGATTTTTATCCTTCATTCTGTTAATGTGATGTATCACATTGATTTGTTGATGTTGAACCATTCTTGCATTCCAGGGATAAATCCCAGATGATCAAGATTTATGTGCTATTGAATTTGGTTTCCTAGTTCTTTGTAGAAGATTTTTGCATCCATCTTCATGCAGAATAGGAATTTTGGCCTACCGTGTTCTTCTACTGTATTTGTCTGGATTTGGTATCGGGGTAACTAACAATGAACTATTTAAAAAGGAAATTAAGAAAATAATCCCATTTACATTAGCACCAAAAAGAACAAAATACTTAATAATAAATTTAACCAAGAAAGTAAAGGACTTGTACAATGAAGACTACAAAACATTGGTAAAATAAATTAAAGACACAAATAAATGGAAAGACATCCCATGTCAATAGATTGAAAGATTTAATATTGTTAAAATATCTGTACTACTTAAAGAGATCTATAGATTCAATGAAATCCCTATCAAAATTCCAACAGTCAATTTTTTTCTGAAATGGAAAAGCCAAACCTCAAATTCATATGGAACTGCAATGGGAAGCTCTAGAGATCTGGTGTACAACATTGGATCTACATTTAACAAAGCTGTATAGGGCACTTAAAATTTTGTCAAGAGAGTAGATCTTATATTAGGTGTTCTTACCAAAAAAAAAAAACCCACATAAATAAAATATTTGTTTAATTAAAACATTTGTTTTGAAAAAGGGGACAAGAACAAATCTGGATGGGCAAATGTAAACTATCCAGTTTCTGGAGGGTTCATAAGAGTCAGTGATAACTCCCAAGTGTTTACTAGGAACAATAAGTGAATGGTGGTGGAATTTAACTGAAATGAGGGCTAGAGAGATGGGAATAGATGAATCAAGAGTTTTGTTTTATTTATGACAAATATAAAAATACCCAATAAACATTGAGAAAAAAAAATGAGTTGACAATTGGATACAGATGTCTGAAGTTTACAGGAGAGATTATAAATATAGAAACAAAGTTGGAAGTCATTAGCCACTGGGAATAAAGGAAATCACCTAGGGAGTGAGTAGACAGAGAAAAGAGCAAAGATCAGAGGATTGGGCACTGGAATATTTATTTTAGGAAGAAAAAGAGAATCCAACCATATGGAGCCAAAGGCATGAATAATTTTTGCAGGAGGAAACATGAAAATATGAAGAAAGTGTAGAAACTATTTCACAAGGGAGGGAGTGATCGACTGTGACAGAATAAGATAAGGCCTAAGAAGCAACCATCGGATTTGGTAACAGGGTGGTGACAGTAACTTGTTAGAACTGATTTATAACATTTGTGAGAACAAATGCTTGACCCCGGAAGTCTGGGGAGAGAAAGGAGAGGGAAGAAGTGAAGACAGTGGGTAGCGACAACTCTTAACAGGAGTTTTGTTGCATAGAGGAGAAAAGAACTGGAGTGATAACTCCAAGATGGAGTGGAATCAAGGGAATTTTTTCTAAACCTTACTTATCACGGAATGTTATGTGCTAGTAACAGTGACTTAGTAGTAGGGTGAAAACTGCTAATGCAGGGGAGATGGGAGAATTTTCAGGAGGGAGGTCTTGAATCAGAGGGAAGGAGTAGGATTCAATGTACAGGTAGAAGAAATTGTAACAGGAGGAGAGACAAAATATTTAGGACAGAGACAAGTGGGTTGTTAGATTTCGTGGTGGAAGAATGTGCATATGCTCTTCTAATTGCTGCTGTTCTCCCAGCGAATAAGGAAAGAAGGGTGTCAGCTATGAATGAGGAAGATTAAAGCTGTGCTGATCTTTAAGGCAGAAGGTGTGCAATAGTCAACTCCAAGAATGGGAGAATGTCCAGCAGAGGAATAAAGAATTGTTCCCTGTAAACAGAGTGGGTTCACCTGTGGTTTTATACCATAAAGGTAAAATGGGACAGCATAGATATTTGTTTTTCTCTATTTCAGACAGTCGAGGAGTAGAGTAGGCAGATACTTGGATTCAAACTAAAATTTATGAATTCTTTTGCTAGTTGGGGATAGGGAAAGTGAGGGGAAGTGCAAGGGAGCTTAGATTCTACATAATGAAATTATTATAATGAACCACAGAATTTATTTTAAAAAAAGGGAAATAAGGACAAGGCAAGGGAAGATAAAGAGGACAAATTTGATATGGTCAGCAGACTGGAAGCCCCAGTGGAGCCAACTTTTGCTGTCATCAGCAAGTGTGTTCAACCAGAAAGGACTAGAGTTCACTTTTGCTTCAGTACCTTATGGCCTGTAAGTATATATGAAGCTTAGGAGGACAGGATGACCCAGAGCACTATAATCTGTGCTATTAAAGCAAAAGCAATTTGATTAAAAGATTAAAGTAACTCACTCTAAGATATGGCTGACTGATAAGCTTAATTTTCCCAGAAGCTATTTCCTAAATCTAAGAGGACTTCCTACTCTAGGAGAAATATTTTTTAGAAGAAACCTTCCAGAGTCATTTGAATACCCCAGGGCATTACTATAACCACTCTTACAGACCAGCAATATGGCAGAATCAATATGATTCTGAAAGTGGAAATCTAAGAGGAGACTTTATCTGATTACCTCAGTGGGTTTGGGGATTCAAGAGACAGTCATTTCTAAAATGCCATATTACCTCCCTCATGTAATGGGTTTATCTCGTTTTCTATACTCATAGAAATAACGTCCCAACGAGGGACAAACTTGTAAACCAGTGTCATGAAGTGAAGCGCATACTAAGATTAGTAGAAATGTTTCTGTGAAGATTTCATAAGGTATTGGCAAAACTTACATTTGCACGTGCTTCCTAGATTTTACTAATACCTGTTCAAATGATTAGGAAGCCAAGAAACTTCAAGATGCTGTTTGGAATCAAGAGAGAAAAAAAATCCTATATCCTAGAAAAATCTCCATTATAAACAAATAATTAAAATAGCAAAATGTATATTAATGAAATTATTAACTGAGGGTCCTGTGAAAGTAGAGTGACAAGGGAGACTGTTTGGAGGTAGACATAGGGCTTAGATGGGCTCCAGGAAAGATATTTGAGCATAACATTGAAGGAAGAACAACAGAGGAGTACACAGCCACCTAACATGAATTTTCTTCTCAGTCCTGTATTCATGTCCAAGCTCCTCTGCCTCCTCCTACTTCTGCCTCCGTCACTTTTCTGTGTGGGATGCTGCAAGGTGGGAAGACACGGGAAGCAGTTGAAGATGAACACACGGTCTTTGACGAGGGAGAGGAGACATCATGATAGATTCAGGAAAATGGAAAAGCTTTGGTATGATTGGAGCACCGAGTAAGTGTAAGCAACAGTATGAGGCAAGGCCAGCGTAGAACTTGGAATGCTTTATTGTAGCAGTTAAACTTTTTGCCCTCAGGACCTCTTTGCATTCTTAAAAATTATTGAGAATCCCAAAGCACTTGCATTTATGTGATTTACATCTGATATTTGCCATTCTAGAAATGAAAGTTTAGAAATATTTAAATATCTATTAATTTCTTTATTTAAAACAAGAATAACAAACTCATTACATACTAACATAAATAATATATTTTTATAAAAGATAATTAATTTTTCCCAAGGAAAACAAATTTAATGAGACAATTGGCATTGTTTCACAATATCATGTATTTTTTTTATTGTCTGGCTTAATAAAAAACTTCTGGATTCTCCTTTGTACTTCTTCAAGCAATCTGTTGCAATTTTGCAATATCACAGTGTCTGGAAATCTCAACTGTACATTTGTGAAAGAATGAGGGCAACAAAGGTAAATAACAGTTTGGGTTATCATGAACATAATTTTGACCTTTCAGACTTACTAAAAGGGTCTCAGGGACACACACACCCTCAAAAGCGTCCCCAAACACACTTTGAGAACTGCTACTTTCTCATTAAAACTTATAGGGAGCAGGCTGGATTCCATCTAGTAGGTGATGCATAGATACTTAAATAATTTAAGCAAGAATTGGATATGCACTTTATAATCATTAATCTCAGGGTGGGAAAAAAGTTGGACGGAGGCAAGTTTAAATGTTTGGAAACTAATTTAATTTGAACAGTCTCTCACATTCTATCTAGAAGACTGTTCGGCCAATATATATACCAGTCATAATTTTTTTATGTGTCTAGTTTCCTCTTCTGAAGAGTAAGTTACTTGAAAGGAGGTACAGCTTTTGATTCTTTATAACTACAGCTTTTGGTAGAGTGTGCAAAATAGGTACCCAGTAAAGATTTGTTGAGAGTAAATGAAAGAACTAAGTAAACGGTTATCAGTATATTGCAGATAAGTGCTGATCTAGTCTTGAACTTAAAGGCAGTGGAAACACAGATTCAAGAGATGTTCTGAATGCACTGTTGACTGACTGAAATGCTGTTGACCTACTTACTGGACAAGGACTGTGAAAGAAAGAAAAGGAACACCAGGAATTTGGTCGTCTACCTTATGTGACCCCGATTCAGGGTGGATAGGAGAGATAGAAAGGGGTGAGGTTTGAAGGGGTGATTTCTGGTTTCATTTTGAATATGATAAATTTCAAATGCTTGTGGGATCTGAGCCTCTTCTACGGCCTTAGGCGGTTTTAAAGTTACATAGTGTCTTTTCTAATTAAGCTGAGATCACAGTATATCCTAATATTTGTTTTCAATGCCTTAATATTTTAGTATTTGTTTTTACTACTTTTGATGTCTTAGTGTTCATTTTTAATGTCTTAGTAGTTTAAATAATTAAACAGAATTCTTGGATTTTTGCTGTCCTAAATGTAAGGCTCTTTTAGTGGATGCCAATTTACTGCCAACCAAGTGCTATTAATTTGGCTGTTGCACAGTGGCTTGTTTTCAAATTCACTGCTTCTAAATTCCATTCATAATGTGGGAAGTTGAATTACTTCCACCATTCTGAGGGAATCTGGTGAACCTGCTCTTAATGTGAATGTGTGGTAGAAAGTAGGAGATACAGCTTTTGACTTATTCACAGAAACTGACCAAATCTCCTGTCACATCCTCCCACTTTACAAGCCCCAACCAGAGTTGATGACAAATTCAGAATAATGCTTCTCGGCAAGCATGCATTTTTGCAATTCACAATTCATTAAATACACATCATGTGATTGAAAATAAAGAAACATTATGCAAAGAATGTATTGTGACAACTTAAAATGACTTCAGAAGGTAACAAAACGGTCTGGCTCTCTTGCCTTCTTGCCCATGCTTTTGCCTTGATGCTCAGACATAGTGAGTAGCCTTGGGCTTCTTGTCAACATGCAGTAACCATGCTTGCACAGTGATCAGGGCCTGCCTTCTGTAGAAGTGGTGGCCTTCCTTCTTGTTGGTGTTGGCTTTCACCACTGAATTTGTGTGTTAGTTGGACCCGGCATTATTTTCTATGCACTGTTGGGATACATAGACTCGCTGCAGGGCAGTTCACATCAAGTCTCTGTTTATAAGTTTTTTTTTCTCTTTCTTTTATCATCTCCCTGACTGACTCACTTTCCATTAATATTCAACTTCAAGATTTAGATTTGGGGTGAGTTTGGTGATCCCCACTTTAGCTTCTGACATTAATCATGTTTTTGAGTCCAACTTTTACTGGAGAATGTTGTGCGGGGTTGGGGAAAACGGGTTATAAAGTACTTGAAAAATGAAAGAATCCACTTGATGGGAAAAAAGGCGAGTGGTAGTATTTGGTTGCTTTGATTCAGTTTAAAAAATGCAAATGAGAGGGCACATGATTTCTATGGCCAATTTTAGTCAAATACAAGCTGAAGCTGTGAAGCATTATAGCTGATTTTCTTATATGGCTTCTAAATAAACCCTAAAGTCAGTTTTAAAAATGGGACTACAAATGTAGCGTGATATCCTATTCTTTGGAATAAATGCATCACTCTCCACGGTGACTACTTTTATTTATTTTTTTTTAATTTTTTTTAACGTTTTATTTATTTTTGAGACCGGGAGAGACAGAGCATGAACAGGGGAGAGTCAGACAGAGAGAGACACAGAATCTGAAACAGGCTCCAGGCTCTGAGCTGTCAGCACAGAGTCCGACGCGGGGCTCGAACTCACGGACCGAGAGATCATGACCTGAGCCGAAGTCGGCCGCTTAACCGACTGAGCCACCCAGGCGCCCCTACGGTGACTACTTTTAAAGGTAGAGCTCATTTGGAACAGGAAAGATTTAGTGAGTTTGTTTAAAAAAAAAAATAGTACATATTGTCATTCATTTTAGTTACACCACTTACATTCCAAAGGGAAGTCACTCAAATAGCATGTGTTCATTACGGCTCACCAAGCGAGCTGTAAAGACAGTTATAATCAAAGAGGTTCAGAATAGATGGGTCCCAAAATGTGTGGGCAGTTAGGGAAACAACTTGAAAGTGTGAAAAAAAAAAGAGACAAAACAACTGGCAAGAGGAAGGGGAAGAGTCCTCCTGGCAAAGGTTAAAAAGTTTCAGGATTGAAACTACACAAAGCTTGTTTCGTTTAAAACATGAACAGACACATTTTCATCAGGCTGATGATTTATGTATAAGGGCAGTAATAAAAAGCATTTGAAGATGAGACTGTCCAAGGTTTGTTAAATAATCTTGAAGCTGTGGGGACACAATGCACGGCTGTTATTTGACACAAATGTTTTAAGTGCATGACCATGGAACATGATTGTTCCAAGTGATGAGTTCCCTCTTCATATGAACAGGGGAATTGTGGTAGGCAGAATAATACCCCTCCCCACCAACCTGTGAACATATTAGCTTACATGGCAAAAAGGAACTTGCAGATGCGATTAAGTTCAGGATCTTGAGATGGGGAGATTGTCCTGAATTATCCAGATAGGCCCAATGTAATCATAGGATCCTTATAATAAAAGACAGGCAGGAGAGTCCGAGTCAGAGAAAAAGATGTGATGATGGAAGCACAGGTTGGAGCAGTGCTGGGCCTTGAGGCAAGGGATGTAGTCGGCCTCTAGAAGCTAGAAACGGACAAGAAATATACTCTCTCCTAGGGCCTCCAGAAAGAATGCAGCCCTGCCTACCCACTTAAGGCTTTTAACTTGCAGAACTATAAGATAATAAATTTGTGTTGTTTTAAGCCCCTGAATTTGTGGTCATTTATTACAGCAGTGTTAGAAAAGTAATATGGGGACGCATGTGTATATTAAGCTAAGCAAGGTGCTTCACAGCACCTTTAAAATATTTCTGAGCCAAGGTGAAGTTAAGACTATGCAATAATGTGTGCTATCAGATCTGAAATTGCCACAATAGATATGCTCAAAATACGGTATTGAAAAATGTGGAATCCAGGGACTGGGCTTGAATCTTGACTGTGCTCTTTTCTGGTTATATAATCTTGGGCAAGCTATTGAACATTTCTGTGCCTCTGCAACCCTAGATGTAAAGTGGGATTAATTATTGCAACTATCTCAAAAGAGCATTGTGTGATTAAAAATTAATACAATTTATATTAATTAATTAATGTTACATAAATTAATACTTTTGAAATGCTCAGAATATTTCACAGCACATAGCACTATGTAAAGGTTAGTTGTCGTTATTATTAAAGTAAATTTTATGCTCACAAGGTTCAAGCCTCTGTACTTGATTCTAAACATTTCAGCATTTGTATCAACTGTTTGAATAATGACATTAAAAAACCTGTGATGTAAAACTGAGAGCTAAAATCTAAAGCCAGGCTAAAGTCAATGGAATGAAATATATTAAGGCTTAAAAACCAAAGGTTTACATCCCAAATATACGCCCTCATCATGATATATTTACTTTAAATATATGAATATCATATTGTGATCATGTTCCATGGCTTGAATTGCAAATACAGTTAAACTTTAAGGTTTTTTCGAAAATAAAATGTGCAGTTTCATATATCATGGGACTAAATTGACAGAACATCCAGTATCTTCTTTCCTGCCCTAACCAACCCCCATGTCCAATTTGTTGAAACATATTGCTTATAAAAACCTAAATGCTGCCAGGTGTCATGGGGAGGGAAGGTCAGTCCAACTTCTAAATCCAAATAAGGATTATCTGATAAGTTCCTTAATGTTTGTTTTACCACTGCCATATAGAGACATTTTTGACAACTAATCTTACAATCTTATAGCTAATTCCTACAAAAGTCACCAGTGAGAATTGTCAAGGGAGGCTGATCCATTCCTGCAGTGCTTAGCCCAAACATGAAGTCCTCTGTTTTGGGTACCCTTGGATATACTTCTTAAGACTTGGTATTTTTCATCTCATATCCAGCTAGGAGTACAGCAAAATTGGTTTAGGACAGTGATTGAAAAGAAATAATAAAAAAATATCAGTCATCGCTTGCCTGGAGCCAGGGTCATGGGACAGGGTTGAACACCAAGTACGTAGCATGAGGGAAATTTCAGAAGATGATGGAAATAATCTATAGCATGGTTTCTGTGGTGGTTATATGACTAAGTATTGTTAAAACTCATCACACCATAGACTTAAAATGGGTGAGTTATATCGCATATAAATTCTACCTCCCTAAAGCGACTTCCTCCTATTCTCCTTTATTCTCTCAACCTAGAGAATTGAAACCTTCCTATTTTTATCTTGCTAAACCTGAGGTGCATTATAGACCTGTCTTTCTACATCTAAGGAATTTATATTCTACGTATTTCAAAATTGATGTTTTAATTTAAATTTAATAAATTACTCTTTCAATAGTTATTAACTCGGACATTTTCCTACCGTACCCTCTTTACATAAATGGAAGCATGCTCTTCACACTTTTTTCAAAATATTTCACTTGACGATTTATCAAATGCCTACTAAATGTCAGGCAGTGTTATAGATGCAACAGATAAAAGCGTGAGGAAGACAAAACACCATGTCCTGATATATTAATATTAGGTGATATGCTAAGTCAGAAACTTAAGCAGGAGATGAGGATAGGAATGCTGGGATAGGGGTTATGTTTTTTGCAAAGTCTGGACAAAAGAAGACATCATGAGATGTATTGATTGGACATAGACTTCAAGGAGGAAAAGAAGTAGGGCACATGTATGTTATGTATGTGTGTATATATATATATATATATATACATATATATATATAGATATATAGGTATATAGATATATAGATATATATTCCAGGGAAAGCATCAAGTATGACTTTGCTGAGAAGAGAGGTGCTTGGAATAGTTGAAGAAGCACAGGAGTCAGAATGGCTGCAGCAGCCGTTCTACAAAAAATTCAGAGTAGATAGAAATGAGGTCAGCCAGGTAGCCAGATGCGAGACTATTTAGAACAATATGGCCCATTTGAAAGGTCTGTGACTTTCCCTTAAGCATAACGGTGAGATTTCTTGGCAAGAAAGCAGACTGGAGAAAAGGCTTATGTGTGAGTTCTGCATTGGGGAATGTACCTCAGGAAGCAGAAGTGAGGAACAGAGGAATCCAAGCAGAGAAGAAAGGAGAGGGGGGAAAACCTTTAAAAAAATGTATTATTCAGCTGGCCACTACTACAAGTGACTGGTTGCTCCATCCATGGGATCATTTGGGAGACTGTATTCAATGTTCCTCAGAGGTGTTCCCCTGGGGTATCAAACTGAGAAGCTTTTATCCTTGAGATTCCACCACTCTTTGGTTAAACCTCCCTAAAGGGTAATAACTCATCTACATTTCTGTGTTGTGTATTTCTGTTGCACCCTATGTTTGGAGTTAGTAGAGAAGCCCAAGGCAGGAGATGTGAGACATGCTGAGTGAATCTGAAATGAAATGCTAACAGATTACTACTCCATGAAGTTGGTGAGAGCCCAGGTAAAACAGGTCATTGCGAGTGTGTTTCTATATGCAAGTGACAATTAGAATGTGAAATACTTTAATGATAAAATTTATGATGACATCAAAAGACACCAAATTCCAAAAAAAGACAAAATACACCAAATACCTACTACTAAATATAACTAAGATATCCAAAATCTCTACACAGAAAACCATAACTGAATGAAACACTGTCAATGGAGATTTTTAAAGTCAGGCAATCAATGAAAGAACATACATGTTCATAGACTGGAAAATTTATCATTGAAAATATGTCAGTTTTCCCAATTTTGATGTCTAAAATAAATACAGTCAAAATAAAATTCCAAGCGAAGTGTGTATATGTATGTGTAGGGGCTAAGGGGAATGTGGAAACTGAGGAATGATTCTAAAATTTATGAAGAATTCAAGTATAGCTAAGACAACTTTGAAGAAGGAAAAAGTTGGAAGATTTATACCCATAGATATCAATATTATGATTAAGATATTGTGATGTTGGTACAGAGACAAATAAATCAGTGGAACAAAACAGAAAGGCAAGAAGCATAACCACACACATAAGCCTCAAATTATGAAAAAGGTGTCACTAAATGTGTCATAGGAGAGTATCTTCATGTGTTTGGGGAAAGGGGAAGATTCTTCCAATAATAAAGGAAAAGATTGACATGTTGGACTATGTTTTTTAATGTTTATTTTTGAGAGAGAGAGAGAGAGAGGGAGAGGGAGGGAGAGACAGAGAGAGAAAGGCAGAGCACAAGCCAGGGAGGGACAGAGAGAGAGGGAGACACAGAATCTGGAGCAGGCTCCAGGCTCTGGGCTGTCAGCGCAGAGCCTGATGCCAGGCTTGAACCCACGAACCGTGAGATCATGACCTGAGCCAAAGTTGATGCTTAACTGGCTGAGCTACCCAGGCATCTCTGGACTATTTTAGAAGTAGGAAATTCTCTTCATCAAAAGACACCATTCAAGACTTAAGAAGCCAGTACATTTAAATCCTATGTAACTACAAAGCAATGTATCCACAATACACAAAATCAATGAAAACAGATGGAAAATCCAAGTGAAAAATGAGACAAGAGATTTTTTAATAACCTCCCTAAAGAAGAATACAAAAATAGCTTAAAATCCTGTAGAAAGATTCTCAATTTCATTAGTAACTAGGGAGATTCAAATTAAATCCACAATGTTTATGTTCACTAGAATGAATACAATTGAAAAGACTGAAAATGCCCAATATTATTGGCAAGGATGTGGATAAATGGAGCTTACATATACTTCTTATCAGGGTATATGTTAATAGTATTATTTTGGAAAATTATTTGGCAGTCTAAATTTACAGATATGCGTATCCTCTGATCCAACAATACCACTCTTGTGTATATACCCAATGGAAAAGGACATATATGTTCATTAAAAGACATAGGAAAGAAAGTTCACAGAAGTATTACTCATATCACAAATTTGGAAACAACCCAAATATCACCCAACAAGAAAATGGATAAATTAGTCATCTTTTCAAACAATGGCATGCTATGTGACAAAGAAAAAGGGACTGCTGCTATACAAAACATCACAGATAAATATAACAAACCCATGAGCAAAGAAGAAGCTAGATATAAAAGAATACATACTATGTGATTTCATTTGTAAAATGTTCCAAAATAGGGAAATAATCGTTTGCTTGAAAGTCAGGATACTCATTATCTTTTAGGAAAAGGCAGGGGATATGATGGGGCCTCTGAATGATGGAAACTTACTATTTCTGGGTCTGTAAGTTTTATGTTGATGTGTTCACTTTGTAAATAATGAATGTTGTTCACATAGGATTTGTTCAGTTTTGTGCAAGTAATACTTAAAATTTTTAATTTGCTTTAAAAATTCGTGCCTACCTAAATGTATTCCTAGAAATTCATGAGACAATCTATGTCTCATGACTGGCACAAAGTAAGTAGTAAGTACATAATTGATTTTAGCCAATGATATAAAGAAAGGAAGTGCATAATACTTGATCTTAAGTAAGACTGTGAATTAGTCTGGAAAAAGAGAGTTGTTAAGAACTCATCTCCCAGATTTCATTCAGGTTAAAAAGAATGTAAAGGTTATGACAACTGATAAAGGAGATAATATCATTTAGCTACCCCTGAGAAAATATATTATAGAGGGAGGGAGTGGAGAGGGATGTCCTAAAGGCCGCTGGCACGTGATAATAGAGGGTAGCCTTTGGTCTTTGTGGTGATATATAAGTTACCAAGCTTTGGTTAGACTGAGTAGAGTACACAAGTAGAGGATAGCACTATATCGAGTTAGGTGATGCAAAACTGCTAAGCTAGGCTGCTAACTCATTCTTCTTGTTCTTTTCAAAAGTAGCTATGGGATAGATGGAAAATTAATGGAAATGACATTCATATTTGCAGTATTTTATTTTTCCACAGAGGTTCTGATTTATATTTATTAATATTTATAGATATTGACTTTATCTTATATATTTACACTTAAAAGATTGGCAACATTCCGTTTTGAGCAATTTCATAATATACTTCGTATTATTCCAAGAAATTAATATTCTGGCATTAAATTTAGTTCATTTATAATACTTTTAATTTGAAAGTTCTATTATTCTATCTGTCACCCTACCAGTGTGTATGCGTGTATCTGTGTTTTCAGTGGCATTTAAAACGCAATGTTTGATCTTTATAAAACATAAAATCTGAAAATAAAGAGTTAAAATGTAAACATATTATCTTGTTAAAATGCCAGCATCTATATGCAGCAGGTCAAATTTATTATTTATAATTAATGCAGAGAAGTCTGGTTTTGGGTGGAGAAAGAAATTTCAGTCCCGGTTGCTATTTACTCTCACTGTAGTCTTCATTTGAGGATTGCTCATCTGAGCCTTTATCTTAATACTAAAGAGCATTTTGAAGTATTTTAGAAGGAAATGCATCCCTTAGACATTTTGCATGTCCTTTAGAAATGAGGTTAGTATTTGATTGCATTTTCCTACGTATTACAAATTTAACTGTCAGAGGATGAATCTTACAAGGCTATTGAAAGATGCAGCTGAAGATTCAGACTTCATCCAGGCAGTTTGTCCTTGTGAATGGAGTCCTTCTGTCCTGCAAGTTACATGTAGTACAACTTATTATCATGTATCTTATTTGTATTTAAATTGTAGTTAGCCAACATATAGTGCAATATTGGCTTCAGTAGTAGAATTCAGTGATTCATCACTTACATACAACACCCAGTGCTCATCATAACAAGTGTCCTCCTTAGTACCCATCACCCATCTAGCCCATTCCCCCCCACCTCCCTCCATCAACCCATAGTTTGTTCTCTATCATTTAGAGTCTCTTGTGGCTTATTTCCCTCTCTCCTCCCCCCCCTTCCCATATCTGTTTTCTTTCTTAAATTCCACATAGGAGTGAAATGATATGGTATTTGTCTTTCTCTGACTGACTTATTTCCCTTAGCATAATACATTCTAGCCCTATCCACGTCATTGCAAATTGCAAAATTTCATTCTTTTTGATGGCTGAGTAATATTCCATTGTGTATATATACCACATCTTCTTTACCCATTCATCAGTCGGTGGACACTTGGGCTCTCTCCATAGTATGGCTATTGTTGATAATGCTGCTGTAAGCATTGGGGTACATCTACCCCTTTGAATCTGTATTTTTGTACCCTTTGGGTAAATACCTACTAGTGCAATTACTGGATAGGGTAGTTCTATTTTTAGTTTTTTGAGGAACCTCCAGACTGTTTGAGGAACCTCCAGAGTGGCTGCACCAGTTTGCACTCACACCAACATTTCAACAGGGTTCCCCCTTCTCTGCATCCTTGCCAACACCTGTTGTTTCTTGTGCTATTCATTTTAGCCATTCTGACAGGTATGAGGTGATATCTCATTGTGATTTTGGTTTGTATTTACCTGATGTTGAGTGATGTTGCGCATCTGTTCCTGTGTCTGTTAGCTATCTGGATGTCTTCTTTGAAAAAGTGTCTGTTCATGTCTTCTGCCTATTTCTTAACTGGGTTATCTGGTTTTTGGGTGTTGAGTTTGGTAAGTTCTTTATAGATTTTGGATACTAACCCTTTATCTGCTATGTCATTTGCAAATATCTTCTCCAATTCCATCCATTGACTTTTAGTTCTGTTGATTGTTTCCTTTGCTGTGCAGAAGCTTTTTATCTTGAAGTCCCAGTAGTTCATGTTTGCTTTTATTTCCCTTGCCTTTGGTGACTTGTCTAGTAAGAAGTTGATGGTGCCAAGGTTAACGAGGTTGCTGCCTGTTTTTCCTCTAGGATGTTGATGGTATCCTGTTTTAAATTTAGGCCTTTCATCCATTTTGAATTTATTTTTGCCTATGGTATAAGAAAGTGGTCCAGTTTCATTCTTCTGGATGTTGCTGTCCAGTTTTCCCAACAGCATTAGCTGAAGAAACTGTCTTTTTTCCATTAGATATTCTTTCCTGCTTTGTCAAAGATTAGTTGGCCATACATTTGTGGATCCATTTCTCTGTTTTTTATTCTGTTCCATTGATCTGTGTGTCTTTGTTCCAGTACCATACTGTCTTGATGACTACAGCTTTGTAATATAGCTTGAAATCCAGAATCATGATGCCTTCAATGTCTTATTTTTTAAAATGTGGAATTTCAAAAATGGAATCTGATTGCAGTATTTGGTTTGAATCCAACAACAGCATTAATATTTTGTTTGTTTCCCTTACTAATTACTTAGTGTTAAATATGTGTAAATATACAAAGTGTTACTACATTTTCTCAGAAATACAGTATATAAACTTATTTATTTCCAAGACAGATCCTCTTGGCTAAACTGTTACTTGTTTTCCTCCTATTTTATAGTATCTGTGAGATGGGTTAATTTAAAAATAGAAATATACATAGAATATGCAAGCAGATCAACTGTATTTGTTAAAATCAGGCAATGAACTATCATGTTGATAATAAATGTGAATATAGTTCTGTTATTTGGAAAATCCATTCCATAACAGTGAAGAATTAAACATGCCTACATGTTTTGTGTTTTTAAAATTGAACTGATGAAATGAGTTTTTATAACCTGCTTTTCTGCTTCCTGATTAATTTAATAGATCCTAACAGAGTTATTAGACAGGTGACCTATTGAATTATACTGCAATTACAGTTGGAGTAAAAAGTTTTTTTTTCCTTGCTCTTCCTAGCAGAAAATTAAATAATTTCTGTATTCCAAACTGTCACAAACTCAGTTTCTCAGTAGTTTATCCCAGTAAAGTACACAAGGGACACTGTTCCTCACAAAAAGGTGAGACACGATCTTTAATAGAACTCTTTTGTCTTCTATTTGGGAAATATATAAATGCTGTAATATCAAATTTATCAGTAACTTCTTTCCACATGTAACCATATGACTGAGAATAAAGTAGAAATGTCCATGTAAACTATTATTTAAAATGTACTTCAAATGTAGAGAGCAGGGACATACACCTATTGATTACTTTTTTATCATTTAATTTTTTTTTACTATGTAATATATGTACATGATTCAAAAGTCAAAATAGTATAAACTACATGCTCAGAAGTCTTCTTACCATCCCAAGTCTCCAACCCATTCTACTCCACTGTACTGATATTTTTATTAGATTTGTTTTCTTATCTCATCAGTATTTTCTACAAATATGTGTAAATGTGAAAATATATTGACTAGCTTTATTTCTTAGGAAACTAGTAGCATATATAGTATTTCATCTTGTTTTTTCACTTTAACATTTTATTGGAAAAAAATAAAATTTTATTGGAGATCACTCTATCTTGGTGCATAAAGACTATACTCATTCTTATTACAAATGCATAATATTCTACTGTGTAGATGTAGCCTGAGTTATTTATTTCTATATTATTTCTAATACTTGCTGGGTTTCTTTTATTTTTTTTATCTTTGATCCAATTGGAATTAACCCTGTTGTATACTGTGAGAAAGAGATCTAAAAATTATCTTTTTTCTCCTAAATTTCTCCCATTTGTCCAAAGATTTATTTTAAAAATTCAGTTTTACCAACTGATTTTTAGATGCCACCTTTGTCATATACTAATTTCCATTTTCTTCCATTCTTTTCTGTATTTATATGCAAATATAACATGGTTTTAACTATTAACATCTTATAATATACTTTAAAAAAAAAGTAGTAAAACATCAGGGCACATTAGCTCAAAGGTTAAGAGTACAGATGCAGGATCCAGACTCACAAGCAGGGCAAAGGTACCTAATGTCTCTGGATGTCTGGCTAATACCCCTTAGTTGACTTTTTTAAACAATGTTTTGCTATCTACTTTTGACTAGTTTTTTTCCCATATAAACTTTGAGCAATATTTTCTTAATTTTAGAAAACAAAACAAACACAGCAACAACAAAACTGTTGATACTAGGGATTACATTAATTTGCCACTTATAAATTTTGTAATATGTAAATTTATTTTAGGGGGAATAGATGTGTTTTTATTTTTGAATCTCCCTAGCTAAAGCATAGCATAGTTTTCTATTTGTTCAACTCTATGTAGGTCCTTCAGAAAACATATAGGTTTCACTTCAGATTTGTTTTTAGATGTATTCTCTTTTTTGTTGCTATTTTAAAGAATGGAGTCTTTTAAAAAATTTTTAATGGATTTTGTTTATGCAGAAGTTATCTATTGATTTCTCAATACTAATTTTATATCCCAATAACTTGTTTCTAATAGATTTTCAGATCATTATCCTGGAACTACAGGAACACTTTCTTGTCATCTGTCATCTGAAATACATTTATATTTTCATTTTACATTGTTAACCTCTAATTTCTTTCTCTTGTTAATCTCACTGTCTGAACCATCTTTTTTTTTTTTTAATGTTTATTTATTTTTGAGAGAAACAGACAGAGAGAGCAAGTGAGGGAGGGAGGGGCAGAGAGAGAAAAAGAAAGAGAATCTTAAGCAGGCTCCACACTGTCAGCACAGAGCCCATTGCGGGATTCAAACTCACAAACGATGAGATCATGACCTGAGCTGAAATCAAGAGTCAGACGCTTAAAGGATTGAGCCACCCAGATGCCCCACTGGCTGAAGCATCTTATATTATCTTAAGTAACAGTTGTGACAGTGAGCATTTTGTTCTCTTCCTGATTTCAATTGGATCACCTGAAATGTATCATAATTAAATAAAATAGTTTACATATATAATGTTATATATATAACATATATATATGTATATGGTCAGCATTATACTGGAGGATCCAGACAGTGCAAAAACATAATATATTTATATCTATGTGTTCATTTTAATGAAATATCTGTTGAATTCTGTTTTATCACAGTGGTTTTGTTTTGTTTTTAAATCAAGTCAAAAATCCCCTTTCAACATTTTTAGAAAGCAGTCATGAATTTGTGTTGAATTGCATCAGTGAGATGCATTAGTGAGAGATAAATGAGAATTTACTCCATAGTTTTTATTTTTGTCATTTTGTCTAGTTATGGATAAAATATTACTAACATTTTATGAAAATAATTCTAAATAATTCTGTCTTTTTATGTACTCTTGAATAGGTGAATTACAATCAGAATGATATGTTCTTTATGGATTTGGTACAATTTCATGTTAAACTATCTGAGTTTAGGGGCTCCTGGGTGGCTCAGTCGGTTGAGTGTCCGATTTCGGCTCAGGTCATGATCTGGCAGTTTGTGAGTTTGTGTCCCACGTCGGGCTCTGTGCTGACAGCTCAGAGCCTGGAGCCTGCTTCGGATTCTGTGTCTCCCTCTCTGTGCCCCTAACCCACTCGTATTCTGTTTCTGTCTCTCTCAAGAATAAATAAACATTAAAAAAACTATCTGAGTTTATTGTTATTTGCAGAGAAGGGGTATTATAAAACTTACAAATTTCTCTACTTCTCTAAGGAAATTTGTCTGTTTCAACTTTCTCTTCTGTAATGATTCTGGTAGATTTTATTTTTGTAGATAATTGTCTATTTCATTTAGTTTAGTTTAGTTTAGTTTTTTTTTTTTTTTTTAACATAGTACTACCTAAGTAGCTTGTAAATGAGTTTTAAATTCCCTTAGTCAGAGCACCCAGGGTGGCTCAGTCAGTTAAACATCTGATTGTTGGTTTCGGCTCAGGTCATGGCCCCACGGTTTGTTAAATCAAGCCTCTTGTCTGGCTGTGTGCTGACCACATGGACCCTGCTTGGGATTCTCTCTCTCCCTCTCTCTGCCTCTCTTCCACTCATTCATGCACACTCTCTCTCTCTCTCAATATAAATAAAGTTAAAACAAATAAAAATAAATTCCCTTACTTTGATTATTTTTCATATTACTTCTCATTTTTTGTTTTAATCTTTACTTTGTGTTTACTAAGGGTGCTGCTGATTTTTTTTTGCTTTGTTATTTGATCTGCGATTTAAAAAAATGGATGAGTTATGTCTTGTATATATTTTTCATACGTTTAGTGTTTTGCAGTTCCTCTTAGTATTTGGAATTTTTAAAAAAATCTTTGTTCTAGTGTTTACCATTAATTGCATACCTTTTGTAATATCCTTAGTCTTCTTTTTCTTTAGATGTTATCTGTTGGTACCTTTTTATGAGCAATAGTGAAATTAACTAGCTTATAAATTCTCCTTCTTTTTCTTCTCTCCCATGTCCAATTTGTTCAACAGTATTATCTTTCATAATATTTACCACCATTATGTTCAGCATTATACTGTAAGACACAGACAGTACAAAAACATGAAATTGAATGATTGAATAAAAAATAAAAGCCACGCCTTTTGACTGGGAAATAAAGAAGCAAAACTATATTTGCACATTATCTGATTATGGATGTGGAAAACTGGAAAAAACTTTAAAAAGTTACAATAATTAATGAGTACCTATAACAAAGGTTGCAGTTTACAAGGCCAGTCGACAAAAATTAATTGTATTTCTATAAAATGAAAATGAATATTTAAGAAATAATATTTAAACTCCATCTTAAATCATGTAAAAATATAAACTATTTAGAAATCTGTTAAAAATTTTTTTCTAATGTTTAATCTTGAGAGAGAGAGACAGAGAGAGAGACAGAGACACAGACAGAGCATAAATGGGGGAGGGCAGAGCAAGAGAGGGACACAGAATCTGAAGCAGGCTCCAGGCTCTGAGCTGCCAGCACAGAGCTCACGTGGAGCTCAAACTCAAGAACTGTGAGATAATGACCTGATTGAAGTCAGATGCTTAACTGACTAAGCCACCCAGGTGCCCCTAGAAATACATTTAATAAATGTATGCAACGTCTGAATACCGAAAAATTGCAAAACATTCATTGTTGAATTTAAAGAACACACATAGATATTAATTAATTAGGATGCTCAGTAAGATGTCAGTTCTTCACTGATCTATAGATTCAATGTAATTCTTGTCAAATTGATAGATTGATTATAACAACTATATGAAAATAAAAAGAATCTACTATAGTCAAAACACCTTTGATAAAGAAGAGTAACATTGGGAAACTTATATCACCTGACTCAAAATATACTATAATGCTGAAATAACTAATATAGTGTGGTACTGGCATAATAGAAGATCTAGATTAATTAAACAAATTGAAAATTTCCAAAACAGACCCAAATACATAGGGTCAATTGGTTCTTGGCATAGGCGTGAAGGCAATTGAATCAGGGAAGGTTACTTTAAAAAAAATTTTTTTTTAACATTTATTTATTTTTGAGACAGAGAGAGACAGAGCATGAACAGGGGAGGGTCAGAGAGAGGGAGACACAGAATCTGAAACAGGCTCCAGGCTCTGAGCTGTCAGCACAGAGCTTGACGCGGGGCTCGAACTCACGGACTGCGAGATCATGACCTGAGCCGAAGTCCGCTGCTTAACCAACTGAGCCACCCAGGCGCCCCGAAGGTTACTTTTTTAAATAAATGTTACTGGAATAATTGGTCATCTGTATGGTGAAAAAAATATATAACTGATGCTTCATATCATATATGAAATTGAGTATCAACAGAATTATAGACCTAACTATGAGATAAAGATATAAGACTTCTGGAAGAAAACAGGATGAAATTTTTGTCATACTGGCTTTGACAGAGTTTCTGAAACAGGACAAAGAAACATAATCCATAAAAGAAAATAAAAGACAAAATAGATTCTTGTTCTTTGACAAACATGATTGTCAAGAAAATGAAATTGGCAAGAAAATTGGCAAGAAAATGAAATTGCCAGCCACAAAATGGGAGAAAATATTTTAAGTCTTCTTTTTGACAAAGGTCATGTATCTAGAAGGTATATAAAGAACAAATTTAAGTCAATATTAAGAAAAAAACCAAATTTTTTAGCTGGGCAAAATGTTTAAAGAGATATTCAACCAAAGAAGATATCTGTGTAGCCAATAATCACTTGAAAAGATATTCAAGATCACTAGTCATCAGAGAAATTCAAATTAAAAGCACACTCACACACTAGAATTGCTAAAACCTGAAAACAAAAACCTGAAATACTAAGTTTTGACAAGGATATGAAGCAACTGCATTTCTTATTACATCGCTCATGGAGATGCAAAATGGTGCAGCCATTTTGAAAACAATTTGTCACTTAAACCTTAGCATTAAACATGCACTTATCTGGTGACCTAGCAATCCCATTTCTAGGTATTCACACAACATAAATTTTAAAATAGGTTCACACAAAGACTTTGTATTAGTCAGGGTTCTCCAGAGAAAATGAACCATTAGGATGTGTGTGTGTGTGTGTGTGTGTGTGTGTGTGTGTGTGTGTGTGTGTGTGTAAAGATATTATGAGGAATTGGCTCATATAATTACAGAGGCTGAAAAGTCCCCAGATCTGTAGTCAGCAAGCTAGAGACCCAGGAAAGCCAATGGTGTGTTTCATTTGGAAAGTTGGCAGGCTTGAGGCCCAGGAAAAGTGGATGTTTCAGTCTGAATCTGAAGGCTAGAAAAGGTCTTTGTTCCAGCTCAATCAGCCAGGCAGCTAGAGTTCCCTCTTATTTGAAAGAGGATCAGAAAAAAAAGAAAAAGAAAAAGAAAAGAAAAGGGGCACCTGGATGGCTCAGTGCATTGAGTGTCTGACTCTTGATTTCAGCTCAGGTCATGATCTCAGTGTCATGGGTTCAAGCCTGCTTAATATTCATTCTCTCTCTCTCTCTCTCTCTCTCTCTCTCTCTCTTTCTCTCTCTCTCTCTCTCCCCCCCTCCTACTTCTGCCCCTCTCCCCTGCTTGTGCTCTCTCTCTCTCTAAAATGAAAAAAAGAGAAAGAAGGTCAGGGTTTTTGCTACATTAGGCCTTTACTGATTGCATGAGGACCCCTGCCATCAGGGAGACCAATCTGCTTTGCTCAGCCTACTGACTCAAATGTTAATCTCATCTAAAACTACCTTCACAGACACAGTCAGAATGTTTCACCAAAAATAAGGGCACCCCATTGCCTAGTCAGATTGACACACAAAATTAACTACCACAGAGTTATATACACATTTCCAAAGTAGCATTATTTATATTAGCCCCAAATTGGGAGAAAAAACCTAAGTGTCCCATAACTGGTGAATGAATAAACAAATTGTGGTATATCCATATTATGGAATACTACTCAGTAATAAAAAAGAAAAATTACTGATATGCACAATAACATGGATGAATCTCAAAAACATGATGCTAAGTTAGAAAGTGAAACACAAAAGACTACATAGTATTTCATCCTGTTTGTATAAAATTTTAGAAAGGTTAAATTATGGTGACATAAAGCAAAGCCATGGTTGCGTGGGGAAAAGAACAAGGGTAATAAAGGCAAAGAGTCGCTAGGGAATTTTGAGAGATGATTTAGAAGTTCTATATCATGTTCATGGAGATGGCTACACAAATACATACAATTGCCCCAACTCATCAAACTGTACACTTAATATGGATTGATTTTATTGTATGTAAATGTTTCCCAGTGAATCTGGGAAAAAGAGATGTTAATTACAGCATTATTATGAGACTAAAAATAGAATATTTTAAAATCTAGAAATGATTAAGTTATGACATTTCAATTGAATGAAATATTATGCTCTCATGAAAAGGATGGAATTGAAAATATATTTTGAATCATACATGGTTAGTATACTATGACTGAGACTATTCAAAAAAATCACATTACAACAGACACTAAAAGGAGAACATGGGCATTTAGAAATAACAGGCAATAAAAAAGGATATATTTCAAATTTTCATTTACATTTTTATAAGAATAAATTCAGTCTAAATAAAAATAAGATAATCAGATATCAAAAGTCCCATAGCCACAGAAATACATCTCATTTCACTTTCTCCCACTTTAAAAACTGAATGGCACATTTCCCAAAGGAGCTTATAGTAACAGGAGGAAAGAAAATAATATAGATACTATGGTATTATTTTAAATTCTTTCAAAGTAAAGATTTTATAAGTGTGTAGAAGATGCTAATATATAAGGAAAAGGTTTTTGATTTATTTCTGATCATTCTTGTCCCATTTTATGACAGGTTTTCTCTCTGTGCTTTTCAGGTGCTTTGTATCTTTCATGACATCAGAATTAATGGGAAAAATGCTTGCATCTGACACCAATATTCAAGCACTTTTATTTGGTACACTATTATTTGTAATGCCCTCACAAGTTTTACATTTTAGTTAGATTCTCCCTGTGCTGAAATCATTCTCTGTTAATGACTTAGGCACTGGAGGCACATTAAAGCTTTTAACCACTAAGAAATCACGAGTCTTTTAGGAAATTGCTGCTGCCATGCATAATTTGGCACTCATGGCACTCACCTGTGCCTGTAGCAATTAGAGATTTCCCCACTGATTTCACAACATCATGAAAGAGTTAATGGACCTTTCTAATAGTGCAACTTCCTAACAGGATAAAATAAATTGTTTCAGTGCAAGTCTAATCAGATTTCTTAATGAAGATAAGAAGTAACTGAGTTATTGGCATTCCAGTTTATCATACCAATAAAGAAGGAACATAACACATTTAACATAACATTTAAGGTTATGTAATATGTGGTTTAAAAATGTTTAATAATAAATCTCTGATACAGAAAGTGAAAATGTTTCTATTCATCCTGAAGAAAAGTATATAATTAATGTAGCATTAGGCACCTGAGAAGGGCTGATTATACTTGTAGTTAAATTGAGGCAGAAATGACCTGGGAGCAAAAATACAATTGTGAGTTTCCTACTCTTCTTATGCTGTAGCTTGAGGCAGCAATGCCCCCAAGCTCTTTTCCTCTGCCTTGTTCTTTTGTATCACCAACTTCCCCTCACACATTCTTTTTGGTTTAACTGTCGCTGTGTTGTACGTTTGTGACAAATACTAAAACATCACTCCTTATAATAACCTCTATAATAATAGAGTGGCTATTATTGATGTCTCTGTTTCAAACGTGAGAAACCAGACATCCAGAGACATTAGGTACCTTTGCCCTGCTTGTGAGTCTGGATCCTGCATCTGTACTCTTAACCTTTGAGCTAATGTGCCCTGATGTTTTATTACTTTTTCCAAATTTCACCAAGAACACCTCTGATATTAGTTACTTATGACTCCCATTTCCCTCCATAGATGTTATTTTCCTCAGCAATTATGAAGCATCATGCCTTATGGAGGGGAAAAATATTGGTACCACAGTAAAAGCACTTTAAGTCCCCAGGATGCAGGTGAAGAGCTATTTTCAGAAAATTCTGTCTGTACCCAGAAATATATGCCTTTGAAGTTTTTTTTATCTATGTTTCTCTACTTTAAACATGCTTTGTAAGGTGGCTGAAGGCTTTTTACCAATAAGACTGAGGTAATATGCCTGAAACCCAATAGAATTCAGGCTGCCAACATTTGCAGTTACTGCAAAATTTGGAGAAATAGGTAAGATGGGCAGGTTGGAAATCACTTGTCATTATATTCAATCTCTCAGAAAATATGGTTTTTCTTAAATGTTTATATCCTCCCTGCTATTAGTTTTATCATCTGCATAGCTTACAGCACCTTCTCTAATGATGTTGGCTGCCAAAAAAGTACTCCTTTGCCAAAACAAAATGCTTTCTAAATCTTGGTCATGTTGAAATACAGTCACTTTATACAAAGGAAATAAACATTTCTCTACTAAACTAAGCATACATAGAGAACAGTTCTTCAGAGCTGGGAAAAAAATGGCTGGGAAAGGAATTGCTAAGCAGGCTTCTTTGTCCTCTTAGGATATACAAACCTGGGAAAAAGAAGTGGTAAGCACACTTTTAGAACAATCTCAAGTGGGGAAAAAACAGTTAATTAGCATATATTTAGAATCTGGTTTGGTACAATTAGGGATTCAAAATAATTCTAACAGCTTGATTTCTTAGACCAATCTATCTTTTTAAGTATCTAATCAATAAAAAGCAGAATTAGGGCTACAGCAGAACCCAAGGAAAGGCATTATTTTGCATTTTTCTCTCTTTCACCTGGTAAAAACTGAATGTGCTTTCTAGGAGGTAACAAACAGAAAAGTGTAGTTTTCACATATCAATTGCATTAAATACAATCAGTGGATCACCATCCATGCTTCCCCTTGACTACTCAGGCTCATAATAGGTTTCCAGGCCAGAAATGGCCAAGTCGCTGTCATTTTATTGAAATACACATAAGTGTCAATATCAAAGTACATACTTGTAAACTGTCTTAATCAACTAAAATTAGCATATACATTAATTATAAACTGCTTAATTAGCAATGTGTGAAGCATGTGCCAAAAAAATTTGCATCAATTAATATCAGTTAAAAAATTACAGACAGAGTCATAGGACCCAAGCAAGAATATGTGTACTCCATCATCAGGCCTGAAGACAAGCCACTCATTCCCCATCCTGGATTTCTTTTTGAGACAGAAGGAAAGAGACATTAATTTTTTAAAGCACTTCCTTTATCGATGATATAAGTCAGATCTACTTGCCATTGGCCATGTTTGCTGCTATTTATTCCCTGCCTAATATTGAAACTAATACAAAGGAAATTAGAGCTTAGATGTAGAGGAAAAGGTATTCATTCATCATTTTCATAAAGCCATACTCATGATTAACATCTTTATAGGTAGAGAAAAGACATTTTTAAGTAGAAAGTAGTGATTATGTTACTGGTAGCAGTGTACAGAATTGGGGTAAGTAAAGCTGAAGATGTTCAATCCAGAGGCGGATTGGATAATTGAGGTCAGGTGGATGGCATAACATTTCCTTAACATGCAAAAATAGGAGCAATCAGAAAAGTTCTACATGCTTTTACAACCAAGATCCTCCATTCTGTTTTCATCAGAAACCATATTCCACTTTACATTTGATTAAGTGGGGTGAATATTCTGTTTTTATCAAATGATAATCTACATGCTTATACAATGAATCCTATCAAGGCTTGCCTACTCAAGAACTTAATTTTTTATATTATCCTTTCCATTCTACATTAGAGGCCAGTATGTGGCCCACAATCCAAATCCTGCCTCTCATCTATTAGTAAGAAAAGTTTTTTGTTTTTTGTTTTTGGTAGAAACTGACAAATTGATAGCAAATATTTAGTTGTGTTTAGTAAAGGATAAGGAAAAAACAGAATAGTTGGTAAACTAGTGTAAAATTTACCTGGTTTTGGTCTGTTTCCATTCAGCTGTTTTATAGAGTTTCTGAAAAATATTACAATCCTCCAACTCTGCACTTAGTTTACAAATTTAAGTGAACACTAAGAACACTTTCTGAAAAGTATATAGAATATGTGTGTATCTAATTTTATCATATATATTGGACATTATTGTCATTTTCTCAGACCCCAAAACTATCAGGAAACATAAAGACTATATATATCCAGACCTCTGGTTTTCAGGGAGAGAATTATATTAATAGTGGAAAATGTTATACAATACAAATATTAAAGTTGACATAAGTAGATTTGCTTGAGCATTTATGTAATAACTGAGCCACTGCATATTTTTTCACCTCTATAAAGTTCTTACTAGGCCTTTTTCCTGTCAATCAGAATAGTGCAAGATGTGACCTCAGTTTATTTTGATGGAAATTTTTACCCAAAAAGAAGTGCCATTCAGCTTTTAACTGAGTATTGGGGGTTAGGTCAGGTTAAAAGAATATTGTATATGTTTTTTTAAAAGAAAATATTTTCAAACTCTTCATAGCACATGCAGTGGTGCCCTCCTCAACCCCTTATGACCCAACAAACTGATAATGCCAGATTGAGCTTCTCAGTTTACTTGTGGAAATCTTCTTTTTGGGAAATTGTTAATTTTACACTGAAAAAAAATGCTACTACTTCTAAAGGACACAAAGCTTTCCAACTTGACTCTAAACGTCTTCCCTGCCATTGTGTTCTTTGTGTAAGCTTCCCCTATGGAGTCTATTTAAAGAGAGATTCAAGAATCAAACCCACTGACAGTCTCTCAAAAAGATTTGCTGTTGCACTTGACAGGAAATGGCTTATCAATCATCTGGAGGTCTTTTGTTTGGAAAACTAGGAAGAAAAGTAAAGCAAATCTTGAGGGCTATTTGCTCATAACTTGTCTAAGCTTATGTGCCTTAAAGTATTTCTTCTTGTTAAGGAAACATTTCCATATAGATTTTGGTAAACTGACACTATTTCTCAAATAGTAAATATGGAGACTAAGTATGATGAGTTAAAACAGAAAGTGGTTTTTTTAGGTATCCAGTCTAAACCATCTTCTATTGAAAAATATACAGGTGAAGCCTTTTGTTCAAGGCTCCACAGCTAGAGTCAGTCTTGGTTATAATCTTTGTAGTATGCCCTCCCCCCCACCATGCCCTACCTTTTAGTTTTTGATGGCAATATTAGCTTAATATTGAATTACAAAAATTTACATTTACATGCAAATTCAAAGGTAAATTTTAAAATGCAGTATTTCAAATTTGAATAATAGTTCCTGGCGCACTGCAAATAAGCTGCAGAGCTTCCTTTATCTAAAGTCTTGCTAGTAAGCATTAAAATATCTATATTAATCAGGACATAAATGTTGATTACTGTGTTAATTACAGAAAGGTTTATAATATTTATAAGTGTTATTTACTATGATTATATTACATGCCAGGCACTAAACACATTTGATCTTGAAAGTAGGTACTGTTATACCCATATTTTAGATGAGGACATTGGCACTCCAAAAGGTAAAGGACTTCTCAAGGATTCCTAGTTAATTAATGACAGAGGACTGATTCCATTTCAGATTTGTTTGATTTCAAAGCCTAAGCTTGTATCCATTTTGATAACTCCCAAAAAGTTATTCTCTGTAGTCCATGCTAATAGTGATTCAAAATTATTTTTCTTCTATTTAATTTAAAATTTGTTTATATAATTTTATTTTCTATTGGCAAATAAAGTTGCTCTGCAGTAAACTTTTATGTATGACATAAATCCAACCAGCAAAAATAATAGTAACTTTCATAGAAAATAAGTTCACCCTTTAGTCTTCTCTTAAGTAAACGTAGAATTTTAGAGCCAGAAAGATCCTTAGAGTTTATCAAATGTAAACTAGTAATTTCACAGGGGGAAACTGAGACCTATTAATGTGAAGGATCATGAAGCCATTTAAGTTTCAGAAGTTTGAGTGCTCACACAGAAAGCCTGGTCTGAAAAGGACATCTCCAGACTCTTCTCTGTGCCCTGTGTGCTATGCAAATGTGTGGTCCAGGAAGGAAAGGGGAAAAAAAGAGCAACTTAAAACCCATTTCATAGGCAAAATCCAACTCTGTGAAGTGGCCTTACCTGAGATTTATCTGTAGAATATTATTTTAAAATTTGAGTTTACTTATCTTACAAAAAGATTAGTTTGACAGAAATGTTAATATTTTTAAAGTTTTCAAATAAATTTAAGCATAACTAAATTGAGATATTTAAACATAAATATAACTGAAATTATTAAAAAATATAATGATAAAGTTGTAGGACAGGTTCCTGTGTGTGCAGGAGCATAGCAAACAAAGAAAAATAATTATTTTTAAATTATATTACTTAATTAGGGTAGAATAGAAGGAAATAGAGCTTATACATCAGGTAACAATCTAAATGATCCTAATGTGAAGACTGGAATAAGAAATGAATAATTTATGAAAAGCTGGTTTTCCTCTTTTCCCCAATCTTTAATTCTTTAGTTAATTCAGACACTTACCGACATGCAGTAGTAACTACACTTGATAAATTTCCTGATTTATAGAGCTAGGTTTCTGTAGTGATTTGTTAATGGGTTCCACAGTTTTACTGATGAAGCAAAGCACATGGAAGTTTAATTTCCATATATTTTAAACAGATTCAAGAAGATCCTCTCAAATATCTTTTGTGTGCATGGTTTCTTTAAAGGGAGAGGGTCATTTGGTGCCAGAAGATTCTAGTAAAATGATAGGTTTCTCATTTCTGGCTCATAATTCAACTCACACATGAAGTATAACTATCGATGATCTAGTTAAAATAATTACTTCCTACAACTGGCACGTATGTTACATAATGAAATATTGAAGTCCCATCTCTTTTATATTATCCTAGGACCTGGCATGGTTAAAGCAAGGTTTCTCAGCCTCAGCGCTCTTGACATTTGAGGCTGGATAGCGCTGTCATTGGGGACCATCTTGCACACTGTAGGATGCTTAGCCAGCCTCCTTGGCCTCCACTCACTAAATGCCAGTACCACTCACTAAATGCCTTTCCCTTATTGCTGTCCTGACAGTTGTCAGGACAGACTTGCCAAATGACCCATAGTGGACATAATCTCTCCTGGTTGAGACTACTGGGTTAGGGATATAAAATATCTCACCAAAGTAAACTTTTCTCTATGCTTCTGGTTCTTTATTGTTTAGGTCATGGACCCATTTAAGAATCTAACTGTCCTAGGAAAAATTTCATGCAGAAACAGCATTTTTTGTATGACATCTTGGTGATAAGGACCCTTCATATCCATCTGTGCTCTTTTGTTTAAAATATCTAGTCTGTACAATATTTCTCAATAATACATTTGAATGAAAACAAACAACAAATTGAGAAAATGAAAACTTTTTCAGCACTTCATACATTAAATCCTCTTATAAAACACCTTGGTACATCAAGGATTCATTTTAACTGCCAATCAAGTCAACATCCTACATGTCTTTACGTAAATACATCCTGTCTTTCTCACTATACTGTGGAAAGTCCTATGTCAGGCTGTTATTTTTTTTTTTTTGCCTCAACATTCATATTAACGTTCAACTTTAAGTATATATCTGCCAGAAACCAGAAATCTGACTGTAACACCTTCAGTGACAAGCAATTTTGTAGTAAACCTAGGTATGTCCATACAAATAAAGAGAAGAGCTATGTTATTTGGAAGATATTTGGAAGATGTTAGTTCTTAAAATAAACTACACCTCTCATTCCCCCCAGAATGATATTCTAAATCAATACTCTTATATTTCCAGCTGTTTGAAAATATCTTAAACTATATAAACTATATTAACTATATCTTCAGCAGAAGCTCATTACAAACAGAATGTTGATGATGAAATCAACATTTCTCCAAACTCAGATCCAGACCTCTCTTCTTCTAAATAATCTTATTTCTACTAATGACAGCTCCATATTTCAATCTCCTAGGTTTCAAGTCTAAAAAGAGAATTTCACTCACTTTCTCTCACTACCTACCCTTTTTCACTCTGTTCCCATAGTAGCATGGGTTTTAGATTTTGACAGTCTGAGAGTGAGTTCAATTTCTGTCATTTGTTGGCATGCAGTTTTTGGCAAATTATGGACACAGCTTCCTGAGAATGTCCTTGTTTGTAAGATAAAGATAATAGTACCTTTATCATGAGCTTGTTCTGAGGATTATCACATGCAAATTCTTTGGATATTCCCTTACCCAATATCTTGATAATAACATTTATAATTTTAATAAAAAACAGGACAAAGAAGCAAATAGATGGCTCAACGAAGATCAGCTATCAATATTTATTCATTTTTTTATATATCTGTCACAGAAATGCTACATCTTTCCATTTCAACAACCAATACTCTAGTTTTGGCGTATATTAACGATTTATATAGACATTTGAAGTGTTATTTTATTTCTTAATGAAATCCAATTACGTCTATTTTTGCTCTTCCTGACATGGACTTAAATTCACTCTATATGTGCTTAGGAAACCTGCAGTATAATAGCCATATTTCTCTTAAAACAACTTTCCAGAAATAAATGAAGCAAAAAGAAAAAACACATCTATTTAACATACAAATAATTTATAGCATAAAATCAGCTGCTTTATGAAGAGCTACAAGCTTGTTTGATTCATAAAGTTAATGAATTGCTACAATTTGATTTGGATCTTAAATGTGATTTTTTTTAGCTTTTTTCCTTAATATATTAAATGTCATTCAGATAGAATGATAAATGTGCATATATCTAAAGAAGTTTCAGGTAAATGTGCAGAGAAACACAGAAAAATTGCTTGGCACAGGGAAATGCGTTTTTGTCCTTCATTTAAAAAAATGCTTATTTCAGTGGTACTTGATGACACATGGGGATATTAATGGGCATGAGCCTTTATGCTTTCAATTGGTAGCTCCCATCTAAGTCAAGAGAAACTTCAAAGTAGTTACATTTTAGGGATATTAGCTGTTCTATATCAGAGAGGACACTAATGTGCAGGTTCAAGAGAGAAGACGAGCAACACTCAGTTTGTTGTGTGACAGTAAAGGGCAGAGTGGAAAAACTGGGGAAAGAGGTGGGCAGGGCGAGATCACAGGTGATTCTGTAAATCATTGTAACAATATAGCATTTTATTGTGCTTGTAGTAAAAAGATGATCAAGTCTTTTTGCCCTTTAGCAATGAGCAATTTAATGTAATTGACGTGTCAGCCAGATCATCCTACAAAGATCTGATGGGTGGACCTTGGTAGGCAAGGGTGCCAACTAGTCCTGACAATTCTAGTAAGATGAGGACAGAGAATTTAAAAATTTTATCTCTTTCCACACTATTAAATTTGTCTGAAAAAAAATTTTTAATGGCTGTAGCTAACTCCTGCGTTCTCAGATCATCACATGCTCTATAATTCCCCATACATTTTTGCCAGCTTGATTCACAAATTTGTATTATTGGAAGGTTTCTGCTGGCATTTGAACTTGCAACCTGGATAAATATTCAAACCTGTGACGACCATTCTATTGCTCATGGCTTGTATGCATCCAAGCTCCTGACCTCTTCTAATCTATCTTGTCTTATTATTGGGAAAATAATATATCTGTGTGATAAAAGTCATATGTATACAATTTATACCACAGAAATTTATAATTTCAAAGCATTAATACTTTAATATTTTTTTCTGTCATAATTTAATCCCGGCCTATCTGCAGAAGTATCCACTATCAACAGTGTTTTATGTTATCTCCCAAAAATATATCAGGCATATATGCGTACGTGTAACTATATATGTATATACATATATGTAATTCTGTTTATTTTTCTGAGCATATATACTTTTTGTTTCTATTTTTAAGTTTTCTTTATGAAACTTATCACTACATTATATGACATACATTGTATATTTGCTTGTTTGTCTGTTTAACACTTGCTTCTTTCACTATGTTGTAAAATTTATAAAGCAAAGACTTTGTCTTATTCATGGCTGCATCACTAGCCTGGAACTTAGTATTAGCTCAAGTGTTTGCTGAACATACAAATGAATGAATCGTTTATATTGTCTTGTTTTCACCCCTATTCTGCTATCACATTCTTCTTAATGAGTACATGGCATTCCATTGTACAAGTAGCACTAATTTATGTAACCATCTTTCAGTTGTAGCTTATAAAGGCTGTAATGTGGCAACATATTTTTCCACAGATATCTTTATTTGTATATAAGTACATCTGTTGCATATGTATTTTGAGTACATTTATTAAAGAATCCTTAAAAGGGAAATTGTTCAGTCAAAGGGTGTGTGCTTTTAAATTGGATAGATAGGCCCAAATTGTACTCCTAAAAGGGGGAGCCAATTTAGAATATATCAAAACAATGTGTTTTTCCATATCCTTTCTCATCACCAGGCTAGGGCCTCAGATGCCAGGAGTAAACTGAACACATCAGAGAGAATAGTAGTAAGATTGTTTCACTTTTTGGAGATTTGGGTTTATTTATCTATAAAGTAGAGATGATAATAAAACCTACTTTGAGTATGGTTTCAAGGAGAGAAATTTGTCTTTGGATTTGAAAGAAATAATAAATGAAAATGAGAAATGGCCTCCATGTAGTAACTTATGGAATACACTAATATTTTAGTGGCAGTTTTTTCATTGGCATAATTTAAAACCATACATTTTCCCCCATGGGAAAAACTATATAGTTTTAACATTTTAAAGTGTCCTGACCTAGGGGCACCTGTGTGGCTCAGTTCGTTAAGCATCTGACTCTTGGTTTTAGCTCAGGTCATGACCTCCTTCAAGTCCTGCATCGGGCTCCACACTGACAGAGTGGAGCCTCTCTGTGTCTGTCTGTCTGTCTGTCTGTCTGTCTGTCTGTCTCTCTCTCTCTCTCTCTCTCTCTCTGACCCTCCCCTGCTTGCTCTGTCTCTTTCAAAATAAATAAATAAATAACTTTAAAAAATAAAATAAAGTGTCCTGACCTAGACTTTTCATAAGATTGGTGTAGATTTTCCTTTTTTATTGTTGGATGAATTTTTTAGAAGAAAAAGCACAAGGTGATAGTACAACAAAAAACCTATTGCTTTTTGAGCAGTTATTATAAATGATCATCATGCTAAGTAGTTTCCACACATTTATTTGATATTCATAGTTGTCCTTTTGAATTATGCATTAATATTTCCATTATACAAATGAAAAACAAAACAAAATTAACTTATAAACGAAAGTTTTAAGTACCTTTTGCAAGGTGACAGAGCTAGCCTAGAAGTTAAGAACTGTGAGCTGTAGTCCTTGCTGACTTGCTAAAGTGAGTTAAGCAATTTAATTTCTATATGTGTTATTTTCCTGATCTAAAAAAACAAGAGCAGAGATTGGGTGGTCATATGTTCCCTTGAAGTTCTAGTATTTATAAATGTAGCTGCTAAAAAAACTATTCTAAACCTTACATGATGAGCCCATTGTACTGTTCATCAGTTAGACGATTAACAAGTTCTTCATGTATGACTGAATCTTTCTCTATTTCATTTAAGCCCGTTTCCTTTTATTTGATCTTTTACAGACAAAACAGTATTCCTTCCATTCAAAAACAATACCTGGGGCACCTGGGTGGCTCAGTCGGTTAAGCATCCAACTTCGGCTCAGGTTATGATCTCATGGTACGTGAGTTCGAGCCCCACGTCAGGCTCTGTGCTGACAGCTCAGAGCCTGGAGCTTGCTTCAGATTCTGTGTCTCCCTCGCTTTTTGCCCCTACCCCACTAGTGCTCTGTCACTGTCTCTGTCTCTCTTTCTCAAAAATAAATAAACTTTAAAAAAACAATAATTCAATCCTTTCATTATATTTTCTGAGTAGGCAAAAATGTTATTTAGCCTTTTAATACAACTAGATTTATTTCAGTTTTTTAAAAAATTCTTTGGCATATACTTCAATTTCTTCATATCCTTTATTACAATAGAGACTCAAATTAAACCTAATATTCTAATAAGAGTTTTAGCTAGGAAATTAAAGCCAACTACCTTTATAAATGAAGAATGTTTTCTTAATGCCTAATGTCATTGTATTTTTAACATGTTCCAGAATTATGTGGACTTTAGTCTTATATATATATTGCAGATAAAATTTAAAGATGATTCTTTGTTATCTTTTTATTTCAAAATATTTTTAGTACTCCTATCTAGTTATTTTTTTCTTGCTATCATATTTTGAGATTTTGAATATCTCTTTGTATTTTTACTCATTCAGTTTTATTCACTCTTAAACGAGTTTTTGCCTTTTGTTTAAGTCCATTTTATTCTAAATATGAGGATGTGATGAATAAATTTGATAGTTATATTTTATTTCCTTTATATAGTTATTTAATATAGTCATTGAATGACATCATCTGTGGGACAAAGTCTTATAATCCACAAATTATTTACTTCTTCACCCCAAATTATTGTCACTCTTGACAGATATTCTTTGCTGTGGCCTACCCCTAGTGCTCTGCTTACTTAAAAGCGATAGAAGCAATGCCAAACTTCCTTAATTGACCACTTTTGTTTTCCCACCTAGATTATTTTTTAACATATCATTTTCAGTAAGAGATTGACAAACAAAAATTCTTGATTTATTCATGAGGCATCAATTGCAAAGCATGAAGTTAGTTTATAGTGCCTTCAAATGCAGAGGAAATGCAACATATAAGCTCAGTGCGCAACACTGATAATATAGCATTACTTCCTGTTCTAAAACAGATTAGTTACAGTGATTCCTGAGAAGAGTGATCAGAGGATCTCATCAAAAAAGGATCTTAAAGAAAACATGAGTTTGTAATTTAAGAAAATTAAAGAGGAATCCAGTTGTTAACTTCAAAAATTATAAGTAGGACTAATGGATGAAAGTTACAATGTTTATAATTAATCAGGCCTATAAAGTGATCACTAATCACATGGGTAAGTAAGCTTGCATCACTGACATGTTGAAAGCAAGTCTGTAGAATCAAGTGTAAGGACTCTTACATCTGTAGAGATGTATAGTTTGTACTAGATGACCTACACAATTCTATATATTTAACTCTTATCAAAGGTATGCTATCACATAGAACATTGTATTAGGTAGATCTGTATGAAATTGATTACTTTTTTATCATTTTGACCTACATTAATAATATAGTCCCATGCAATATAATAGGATTCACTATGAAATTCTGAAAGTCCTAAATGTAGCATATTTATGGCTCTGACCTTAAAGGGATTTTACTTGCTTTTAGGTAGTCTCTGGACTAGTCTCTCAACCTTTCTTTTTATTGTCCACCTATGTACTTCATTCATTTTTGCTATTCTAAGGCCTACTTTAAGTGGGCATAAGCCAATCTTTGTAATTCAAATTTGCAATTATTTAGTGAGTTTTTTAAAAAATTTTATTTATTCATTTTGAGAGAGAGTGTGTGTGTGTGTGCATGTGCAGGGGAGGGGCAGGGAGAGATGGAGAGAGAGAATCCCAAGCAGACTCCGCACCGCCAGCATAGAGCGCAATGCAGGGCTTGATCTCATGAGTTATGAGATCATAACCTAAGCCAAAATCAAGAGTTGGACGTTTAACCAACTGAGCCACCAGGCACCCTATTTATTAAGTTTTAATACATTGCAAAATGCTACTGTAGCCTCTTTTGAAGATAAGAGACACTGGGATAGAACCTGGAAGTTTCTCAAATGATGAGATTGTGTGGTTCTGATGCTCAGAAAACTGCTGTCCTTACCATGCTGCTGCCTCTTTGTTTTCTAATGATAGCTATGCAAATCCTACCCATGGTCACATTTTTTGTTGCTTCTTCTCTTCTAGCTGTAGAGACTGTTAGCTATTTGAGGTAGAGTTAATGCCATTGTCTTTTTTTTTTTTTTTTAATTACTCTCAGTACCTGTTACAGAGCAGGTTTTCATTGAAAAGGTCAGGCAATGAGTGCCAAGAACAACTCTGATACTTAGTGTTGCCACCAGGAAGAGATATTTGACATGACTGTGAGATCTCTATGGTACGTGTGTCATAAGTTAGACATAGACCCTTACATGAGGATGTGTGTTAAAATAATTTAAGGAAGTGTTCCTGGGGGTGGCCTGTAAGAGATAATGGGAGCCAAAGAAGGGTACATTCTCAGGTAAAAGCTTCTCAGATGGTAGCTTTAGTGTGGTCCTGCTGGGGAACTCTAGAGAGTAAGTTAAGTCTTAGGTTTATCCTTAGCCCAGGCAAGGGAGCTGGCCTTTCATGCTGCTACACTGTTCAATCATTAGTTAAGGGACATTCTGGAGTGGGGGGGGGCACATTAACTCCCAGATGCTTCAAAATCTGTGTACCTGTGGGCAAAAGTAGCTCCAATAGCTTGAGTACAGGAGTTGCATACAGGTACTGATGCTTGGAAGGAAAAGGAAAATGAACTGTGCATTCACAATTCAAGGGAATTGTGAAGGAGTTGGAAGGGATCTCATTGGAGCACAAACATTTAGAGCCACCAGGTGTCTGTAAACTGATTACTGGAGGTCTTTGTTGGTACTATGTAGGTCACTAGAACCACAAATAAAAAATACAACTGTAAGAAGTTTGTAGAAACCTAATTAGGAACGTGAAAGTAAAACTGAGGTTATGGTGAACAAATGCTATTCAGTTCCCAAAAGTTGCTGGTTGGAAAGTTTGAATCCCACAGTTACCACACACCACTTCATGCCTGTTGAATGCATAATCTGGAGCCCAATGGTGGAGAGCAGGGACTGACAGTGGAAAGGTCCTTTGAAGTTCTCAACAGCCACAACTGGCAAGTCAGCACGGATTAAGCCAATTGTCTTTCCTTTTCATGCATGGCCCAAAAAGAAAGGTTGGCCAGTATAAAGTCAAAACCTTACTTAGGCATGCTTAAAACTAAGATGATGAAATACTATGGAAGGACTCAATCTTCAGCTAGTAATTAGTCCCTTTTAAAGATTTTAGTGTCAAAGAAGTCTCATTTGTGATTATAATGATCTTAGGACAAACTGTTACATGTTATATGTGAGATGGGTCTCATTGTAATAACTGCCAGTTTGTGAAGACTAAAGCTTTAAGGATTATTAAAATGGAGCAGTGGTCCAACTCCAAACCTCTCATTCAATATCTTGTGGCTTTAACAGGAACTATTAAATATGTCAGGAAGACAAAGAGTCAATATAAAATACATAAAACTTTACAGGATTTTTTTTCTGAAAAATATAGTCTTCTTCCTTTAAATAAAGGACTCTGGGAAGACTCATGGCAGGTTCAACAACATATAAAAATACTCATTTTGCCAACATTGTGAACTTGCATCTACCTAAATCACAATGACCCATAAGCTTGTGTCATGGAAATTTAATTTCTATTATCCACAACTACAAACAGTAAAATTCCATTTTACAAATTAAATTGCTGATAAAAATGAGGTGTTTACTCATTAAATAAAGACAGAAAAGTTTTTTCAAGAAGATCTATCTCAGATGAAATAAGTCAGTCTAAAATAAAAGGCAATAATCCATCTTTATTGGACACTCTTTAAATAAATTACTGTATTTTGCTTTCTCATGTATCTTTTTCAATACTGGTCTTTCCCCGCCCTATTTTTATAGGAAATTCCTATATTCAGAGGCAATTCTTATAATTCATTTACCACATATACCAGCAGTTTGACCTTAATCAAATATTATTAAGTGTCTGGCAAGTCTCATTTTAAAACTAAAACCAAAAAAAAAATCAATGAGGTTTTGTTGTGGTATTCTATGACTGGAAATAATTTTCTGGATTTCTATAATATGCTAGTTATTTACTATAATTAATTTTTGTAACATAAGCATAGACTCTAAGCATTTCAGATTAGAGAACATGTTGTATCAAGGGGTGCCTAGGTGACTCAGTTGGTGAAGTGTCTGACTCTTGGTATCAGCTTAGGTCATGATCCCAGGGTCAGGGTCATGTGATCAAGCCCCGAACTGGGCAAGGCACTGGATGTGGAACTTGCTTGGGATTCTCTCTCTCCCCCTCTCTCTGCCCCTCCCAGCTTGTGTGTGCATGTGCACGCACTCTCTTGTCCTCCCTCTCTCACAAAACGAATAAATAAACATTAAGAAAAAGAAAATATGTAGGGGCGCCTGGGTGGCTCAGTTGGTTGAGCATCCAACTTCAGTTCAGGTCACGTTCTCACAGTTTGTGAACTTGAGTCCCTCGTCGGGCTCTGTGCTGACCTCTCAGAGCCTGGAGCCTGTTTCAGATTCTATGGCTTCCTTTCTCCCCCTCCCTGCTCATGTTCTGTCTCTCTCTGTCTCTCAAAAATGAATAAATGTTAAAAAAATGTTATTAAAAATATATATAAAAAAAGAAAATATGTAGTATCTGAGCAATCATTTCTTATTTTGTAAGATAAGATAGACCAGATAAGATAAAAAGATTGCAAGTAAAGGCTTAAAATATGTACCATACCTGAAAGATATTTCAACAGGAAATTGTTCAAGGAATTGATAAACAATTTCAGCTATGATTATAGGATTTTAACTTGATCACATAAGGTTAATATACAGCTTATTTTAGTAAAATGAATTACTAATGACTGATATTTTTTACATGGTGCAAGATTGTATGATAATGATTGATGTGACGGAAATTAATGTACTGGATTTTTTTTCTTCAGTTTGCTTTAATTAATGGGATTTAATTTTAGTCTGGACCTCCCAAAGGACAAGAATGCTATTCAGGATGGTGCAACTCCAATGATCTAGTTGCCTTGTCACCCCATTCAAGAGAAGAAAAGTAGTGTTTTACAATCTAGGGATACAACATTATGTCAGTACTATTCTGTCTCTGCTCTTACATAATAGTCTGCTTTTGCCACCACTCTATCCTCCTCTCTTCATTGCAAGGTTCATAATGATTCACTGCTTCTGCTAACTGGCATGCGTAGTGTGTGTGTGTGTGTGTGTGTGTGTGTGTGTGTGTGTGTGTGTGTGTGTATGTTTGCGTGTATGTGTGTGTGTGTGTGTGTGCACGCATGTGTGTGTGTGTATTTCTGCCTTTGCTATTGATGGGGTTTTGGGGTGTTGGTGGGGTTCTGAGCTGATGGCCAATAAAGAATTCTTGAAGATGTCTTTGGTGAAAAAAGATAATTTTATTAAAGCACAGAGGCAGGACCCATAGGCAGAAAGAGGTGCACTGAGATTGTGAAGAGTGACTGGTTATATACTATGGAGTTGGGGGAGATAAAGTCAAAAGGAAGTTTCTTAAAAGGATTTCCATAAACTCAAGAAGACTCACAAGATACCTAAAGCCTAGCTATTGTTAAGCTTTGGTTGTTTTTCCCTCTAGCAAAGCATTATCATTAAGACTGTAGGGAGTTCTTGGAGATTAGGCTATTGATGAAGATATTTGTAGACCCATGGAGACTCTATCAGTTTAACCATTTGTTTTCTGCCTTTTCCTTTGTTCTTGGGCAGCCAGGAATGCCTGAGGAATGTCACACATATCCCACCTGGGGGTGGGGGAGGGTGGTTTGCCTCAGGTCAGCTTGCCTTATGCTCCCTCATCACTTTGACAGCTATGTCATTCTCATTCATACTTACACAAAGGACTCCCTTATTGACTGATGAATACAAGCATTAGTGCCTTGTACTTGGGCACTAGCCAAACTATAGTTATATACTTCAAAGACAGGACCCCATCTTTGTGTAATAAACTTGAGTCAGAGAAGCTGTTGCTTCCCCTCCAGCCATGCTTTACTGACCTGACTTCCCCAGGGTGTATTTCTAGGTGAACAACAAGAATGCAGATTTAATCTTCTGATTCCAGCAATTCAGTCATCTAAAACTGAGGAAATCAAGTTCATTTACATAAATAAAGAGTTTTTATGTACTGACAACTCAAAATGTATTTCCACTTGCTTGCCACTGACTGAATTCCTCTATTATGGAACTTTAAAATTGAAAGCATTAAAGTACACATTCTTGGCTGAGATAATGCAAGGAGGTCAATTAGCCAATTGTTCAACTACTGTAAATGCTTGAACTTTTATAATTCTCTGTTTCAGAGAGGACACTGAGGATTAGATGGACAGAAAAACAGAGAAGGGATTAGATAGCCTGTGAAGTGTAGGAAAAACCATTGAAAAGGAAGACCAAGAATCGCAAGAATTGAATACAATTCAAGAGATTTTTTTCATTATTGTTTACCTCTAACTGTGCAAAAGGACAGGAATGATTTACAGAGTGTTATTATTGGTTTTTCTCATAAACTTTCTTACTTATGCATATTTTACCGCTACTATTAAGACCCTGCATGACTGCCAGCAGTGGTATTGGTGCTTTATGAAGTTTATTTTTCCTAACTCGACCACATTCATTGTAGATGCGTTTTATTATCTTGGGATTTGCAGGGCAGGAATAAACTTTCATAATCTTGCTCTAGAGATATGTCTTCAGTTCTGTGCCACTGTTTAGTCCATAGGGACCTCAAATAACTCATCTTCCTATTGGTCATGATAAACCTCTGGTGCTGGCTTCTTGCAGTAGGATCTAGGAAAAAGGAAGTAAACAGTGCCCTAAATGCCTGACTATGGCGTTGGAGACTGAGAGGGATAGCTTTTCACTGACTAGGAAATTTGGGGGGAGTCTCAGTGATCTGCAAAATAAAGGAGATGCTTACATATCTTCATTTTCTTACTATTAAATATGTTTGGGCAATCTACTAAATATTCTTGGATATTTAAGAAATATACCACATTATGCCATGCTAATTAGATCTTCTTAGTGGAAAAGCAAAAACCTGTCATGTTTAGTGGAGCCTTGGAGCAAGTAAGGAATTTCTACCTGGTCCAAAGTTCAAGACAAGTGACTTTGTCAACAGTCCCTTATAAAACAGGACATGATGTGGCACTTTACTGGTTAGAGGCAGATGAGGATATGCAATCAAGCCTATTGTAAACTAGGAAAGAAGTATCATGGAGGGAGATCTAAGACTTCTGGAGCAGACTTCTGCCTGTTTTACCATGGAACTATTTTCTATTCTTGAGAAGAACCTCTCAGCTCTCAGCTCACATGGATCAGCTCACAGAAGCTGAATTCCTGGACCAGGGAACCATGGGAATATCTGACCCCAGCCACTATCATTAACTGAATACAATCTGTTGCACCTAGCCATAAAGTCTGGATACTTAGAAGCCCTTAAATACCAAGTGAAATATATATGTACGGCACTGAGGCTGTGTAAGTTGTAAAGGCATAAGGAATTTTCATAAGCAGACAACTCGTACTTTCATAGTACTTTAATCCTGCCAAATTACTTCTGTTTACTTCTTCAAACCACATTGTGGCCTGAAGGGGAATTCCCTAAGACAAATTAAGTGGGAAAAAAGCTCAAATTGGAATTACAGACAGTTCTGCCTTATGGTAAATATGACCTACTATATAGCAGTATAGCCCTAGGAGGAACCTTTAAGATAAGTGAGAAATGGAATCTTTCCACCAAGAGGGACTCAAATAGTGCTGAAATAGTATTAATCATTGGCTCCTAGAAATATTCTCTCCCCTTAACTTCTGTGATACTGTTTTTACCTTCCTCTCAAATTTCTAGTCATTCTTTCTCTGTCCCTTTTGAAGACCACCCTTCTGTGTGTATAGTTAATATATGAGTTCATCAGGTTTAGTTATATACTCTCTCTTTTTTTTTTCATCTTGCATTCAAACCAGGCAACTACATGGCTTCAATTGTCATAGAGGCCTCAATGACACCTTCATTTACATATCTAGCCTAGGACTTGGAGCTCTAGATACATATAATTTTTTGGATTGTGACAAAACACACATAATATAAAATTTACCATTTAAGCTATTTTAAAGTGTAGAGTTCAGTAGCATTAAGTACATTCACATTGATATCCAGCCATCACCACCATCCATCTCTAGAATGTTTTCATCTTCCCAAACTGAAACTCCATACCTATTAAACAATAACTCCCATTACCTTCTCCTTCCTGCCCCTGGCAACCACCATTCTGCTTTCTGTCTCTATGAATTTTCCCATTCTGGTACTTCATATAAGTGGAGTCACACAATATTTGTCCTTTTGTATTTGTCTTATTTCACTTAGCATAATGTTTTCAATGTTCATCCATGTTGTGGTATGTATCAGAACTTCATTTTTAAGGTTGAATATTACACTATACATATATATATATATAAAATTTTGTTTATCAATTTTGTTTATCAATTTTTATCATTTATCAATGTTTATCATTTTGTTTATCAATTCATCCATCAATGGACATTTGTATTGTTTCTGCCTTCTAGCTATTGTGAAAATGTTACTGTGAACATTGGTGTGTAGATATTTGTTCAGGGTCTCTGCTTTCAGTTCCTTTGGGTATACACCCAGCAGTGAAATTGCTGGGTCATATGGTAATTCTTCATTTAATTTTCTGAGGAACCTACATACCATAAACTTTTGATATACTTTGCTCTACATTTGAATGTGACATAGATTCTTCGAAATAAAATAAATTGTTTGGTCTTTTCCCAAAACTATGGTCCTTCATAGGTGTTCCGTTGAAGAATAGCACTACTGACCAGGCAGGTATACAAATCACAACATAAGAAGTCACCCTTAATATAACCCTCTTCTTCACCTTTCATATCATTGTCTTGTCAAGTTTGACTCTGATATATTTCTCAAATCCACTTATTTATTTGTATTCTTATTACCATTTCTGTAGAAAGAATTCTCATTATCATTTTGATTGTTGGAATAGCCTCCTAACTGGCTTACCTGCATCTGTTCTTACCTCCTTACAAATACTGCTCCACAGTATGGTCAGAATGTTTATATACAGCACGTTACCCACCTGCTGAAAAACAGTCAATGGTTTAACATTTTTAGGATAATGAATACAATTCTTAATATGGCTGGCAAGGCCCTGCATCATCTGGACTCCACTTCCTCAACTTCATCTCACACAAAGCCTGCCTCTTTCTCTGATCTCCCATCAGGCTGAATGTCCTTGGGTTTTTAATGAATCATCTACCACCTGGAACAGGGACATGGTAAATGATACTCACTCTAACTAGGAACTCACCATGTATTTGTTATCATCAACACATGGAAACTATCCTTCACCTCGAAGATTAGGTTAAACTCCTCTTCATAGGATCTCATTAATACCTTTCTCTTTTTCCTAACAAGTTATCATAGAAACATTTCCAACTTTCATTTGTTTGGGTTTATTAAAATCTATCTTGCTTATTAGAAAATATGTCTCAGTAGCTCATCACCATGTCTACTTCTTCAAATCTTTATATATCTAACAGATCACACAGTTCCTGGCACAGAGTAGACAGTTAGTACTTAAAGGATCAAGGAATTAACTAAATTGCATCTCTGTGTCTCTTGTCAGAATTAAAGCTCCTTTCTCAGGTAAATTTCTGGCATTGCTTTATCCATGTTTATATCCTCAACATATAGCACATTTAGGGATCAGTCATATTTGCTGAACTGAACACTGATTCCAAGTTCAATAGGAGCTTTTAAAATTAGCCAGAAGCATATCTGTAACCACAGTTGTGTTTCTACTGCTCTCTTTAAGAAAATCCCATAAACTACGTCACCTTTCTTTTGTAGAGCAGTTGGCTCACTTTTAAATTTTTTCCTAGAGGAAGAATACAGCATTTTGTTTAGGCAGGAAATTAAGACAAGCAGGGAAAAAAAAAGTCTAGGGAGAGCTGGGAAAGAGAAGGAGTCTAGACAAACTAGTCCCAGGGTGAATGCAAACTATTTCTGGTTGTCTCAATTTGTTGAAATGGAGAAAAATGCATTCACAAAATCAATAGATTAAAGCTGAATGCTACGAACTACACTGATTTTCTCTAGTTAAGAAAACCCATCTGCAACAGCAGCTACATTTGGAGTCATTGCCTCAGTAAGGTCATGTTAATCTATTATCCTTCTCCAAGTTCACAAACATTCTGTGCTGACCAAACTGAAGAAACAATGGTGATGTGCTGACAATTACCACTTCTGTTTCTTTTGATTCATTCATAGTGGTTCTAATCTCTGCTATTTCCCTGGGTATGTTATATTTACTATTTTAGCAGAAACCAGGAGGTTCAAAGGATTCTGCTTGAAACTTCCTTAGGTTAACAAAGCACTGATGTTAAGATTCTGCTGCTTTATAAGTAGTTGTGCATTTATGTATACATACATACATATGTACACAAATACTTACATTTACTTCTATATCAGACCACAAAGACTTAATTGAAAGTTCATTTCAATTCTGAGCACTGAAGATTCCTACTCCAGAGTAAAGTGACATTTGTATCTTCAAAAATAACTTTAATCAGGGGCGCCTGCGTGGCTCAGTTGGCTAAGCATCCAACTTCAGCTCAGGTCATTATCTCATGGTTTGTGGGTTTGAGCCCTGCGTTGGGCTCTGTGCTGACAGTTTGGAGCCTGGAGCCTGCTTCGGATTCTGCGTCTCCCTCTCTATCTGACCCTCCCCTGCTTGCACTCTGTTTCTCTCTAAAATAAACTAACATTAAAAATTAAAAAAAAAAAAAAGCTTTAATCAATATCTTCTACAGGTGTACCTGAAATATTTGGATTTCACTTTCTCAGCACCTAGTGACTCAAGTTAATCAGTATAAGTCTCTTTGGGCAGCCTAGAAAGAGATACAGAGTACTCTTGGTGTTACAGGAGATTTCACTGGTATCCCATACTGCTCTGGGCTTGGGAACTGACTGAAGGATCAAAATAGGGTGATAAACTCTGACTCCCTTTCATGTTGCCATAAGGCGGGACTAAGGTTTTGTTTTATTTTGCTGTGAATTTGATTATATAAGTTAAGGCAGATTAAGGTATCTTATGATTAATTAGGCATAACCAGACATCTTTGCAAGTCAGGACATCCTTTGACAGGTGATTGCCATGTTTTCTTTGCTGCCTGTTGTGTTAATAATGTCCACTTTATTTCTGTATTCTGCATCCTTTTGATCCCATCAAGGTCTGGAGCCAATAAAATTGCATTTCATCCTACCAGCATCCTGGCCTAAAGCCAGTCAAACACTGTTTAAATATTTGTGTGTCATCACCTGTATCTTCCTCAAGACCTTGGTGAAGCAAGGCTCTTTGAGTTTGAGAATGGATGTGTGGGTTATATGGTAGGAGTACCACACAGCATTCCTATTCCTCAAATAATTGAGGAATTGACTACCATCTATACTATGTCAATGTCATTTAGGATGTTTACTGTAATTGCATCCATTGCATTAGTCACCCAGAAAACTATTCAAGCTTCAGCCATCTGCCCAACTAACACATTGGATGCATAACCTCTACTAAATTAATACATGTAAAAAAATCAGTCTGATCTAAAGATATATTATACCTTCTTTGGTCTGGCATTTTCACAATGTATTTACATGATTATTTAGCAGATTGTTGATGTTTTTAACAAACTCCCTAAAATATTTTTACTTGAACGCTTCATTTCACTGTTTTTACTATACACTTCACTGTCTCTCCCCCCTCCCCCACAGGCCATGTTTAATATGGATGTTAATACACAGGCAAGTAACAATAAGGGACTTGTTAGTGTCCTTTACTAAGAGATAGAGACTGCTTCCCAAGGCAAAGAGGTTACATAATGTGATTGGAGGGTGTTTTGGATATTCTGAATCTTCTACATCTTCTAAATCTTTCCATTACATTTACTAAAATGTTACGCTTTTTCAGATCAAGGTCTATCATTTTACATTTTGAGACTTTAAGTGGCAAAAAAAATACTTTAGTATTTGGAATAAGAAGTAATCACATGAAATATTTGTAAAGGCAAATCTGTGTTTGTCTTCTTCAGTGCCTACAAAACTGCCCAGTGCAGATGGTTCTTTTACTGCTGGATGTTAAAAAGGGCAGCTTTCTTGATTTCTCAGCTTTTCAGAGGCATAAAGTTTGATGGTTACTCCAAGTCAAAAACAAAGCCTCAATTCTGCAGTTGAAATCATTCAGTCCAAAATATTACTTAACCCTTCCATCTCCATTTGTAGATAAATCTTGCACCTTTCTACAGGCTAACATTTCTACTCCTCCTCAGATTCCTTAAGTTCTGCCAGTGTCAAAGCACTGAGAGAAGCGATCAATCAGTGAAATAAGAAAGGTCTTTCCTGACTGGCATTACTGTACAGTGGCCGCATGTTCTCTGAGCCTGAATGTGAAAAAGTCCGTGTATGCATTTTTATAGGTTCTTCGGAGGTGCTCTGGCTATACTCTATCTTTGCTTTGGCAGAGATGATACATTCTATTTCTCCAGCTTCTATTCCTTACCCAAGAACCTAGTTTTCTAGGATTACATTTTTTCTAATTTTTCCTTAACAGAGAATGCTGATATAATGAATATTTTTCACCAACGTGACTTACATTCTTCCTGGAAATTGGCAGAAAGGGCATAATAAATAAAATAAATACCATCTATTGAAAATAATAAGTGTTTAGAAATATGGTGTGGCACACACACCCAAACATACATATACCCATATATACATATATATTCTTTAATTAACCTCTTACATAATAATACATTTTATTCCAATTTTATGGAAAATTAAGTTATTAAACCAAGGCACAGAGAGGTTAACTTGCTCAATGTCACTCAATATAATAAGTGGGAAAGTATATCTAACTGAAAGGCCATGCTTTTAACGACTATGCTAGCCTAATTCAATAAATAAATAACTAATTTGATTCTAACAAGCATCCATATTTGGAAACATTTGGAAAAATTTTGTGAGTTAAGATAGGTGACTCAGCGTGTGGGGTGATAAAGTTTTCTACTTTCTAGTTGTGCCATCCTGAGCAAGACATTTAAACACTGTGTCTCAGCTACCTTATCTAAAAAACAGGAATACAAATAGAATATTATATCTCTTGAAGGGCTGGTTATGAAAAATAAATGAGTTAATTGCACATGTGAAGCTTTTAGAAGAATACTTGACATATAATAATGATGAAATACATACAGAGTGGGTGAGAAGTCTTTGGCATACGAAAAGGATTCAGTAAAAGCAAATATTGTTATTATTATTACTGTCATCATGATTATTATGATTACTAATCTTACTCTTACTCCAAAGTCTTACCCAAAACTCAGGCTGATCTTTGGATTATTTAGAACTTTCAAGAAAATAAATTATAGTCATATAAATATAACTGATACATATGAGAGTACTTCCTAGCTGTGTTGCTTTGTGTGTGTCTGTGGGGCAGGGGGAGGGGATGAAGTTACCCAAAACTTCTCAAGGGCTTATGGGGACTCTTGATAGGCCTCAATTGTATATTTAAGTCAAGATAAGAGGAGATGTTTCACCTCTCTTCAATCTAAAATAGTATAAAAGTGGTTGCTAGCTTTGTAACTAATTCAAATAATATACACAGACTTTTTTTCTTTTTTTTTTTTAATTTTTTTTTCAACGTTTATTTATTTTTGGGACAGAGAGAGACAGAGCATGAACGGGGGAGGGGCAGAGAGAGAGGGAGACACAGAATCCGAAACAGGCTCCAGGCTCCGAGCCATCAGCCCAGAGCCCGACGCGGGGCTCGAACTCACGGACCGCGAGATCGTGACCTGGCTGAAGTCGGACGCTCAACCGACTGCGCCACCCAGGCGCCCCAACACAGACTTTTTTTCTTATCACTCCAACTCGAAATCCAAATTTGACTCATGAAAAGGCAACTGGAGAGATTTTGAAGAAATAACCATGAATTACACTTTATCTGAAATTGAGGGATTTCATTTATCAAATATAAAGGTTTATTTACCCTGTAGTTGTCTTGTCCTCAAGTCTTCAGACTGCATTAGTCCAGAAGCACCTTTTTGCCCACCATGTTTATTCCTGCTATAGGTGAAGGCCATTTTCTAAAAGTGATTAACTGGCAGTTGTGCTCAATCCATTTATCCTTCTTAGGCTCCCCTGCTGTAATGCGTTACAATACTCACCCCTTTCTGTGAAGCAACAAATAAGCAGCAGCTGTGAAACCTTGAATTTGTAGTTTCATAAAAATGAAAGTCTGAGACCTAATGAAATTGCTCCAACATAATGTTGGGAGTATTTGAGAAAATGTAGTGTTCTTCATCTTCTTGAGTGGTTTCCTTGGCAGGTGTTGTTTTAACTGATCTCAAGCCAGGGAAAATGACGTGAATGTCACTGAATAATTAATTGGGATAGGCTACAAACCCTAGCCAAGGGAATTTTCAGAAGTGATTGCCCAAGTAACCTGGGCCCTATGGTTCAAGTTAGCTCAGTTTCGTGGTTACCTTTGATAAGCTAACCTGTACACACTAGAGCTTTAAAAGAACGTTTCCACACTAATAATAACATTATTTTACAGCAGTTCAACTGAAAGCAAACATTCTATGTGATATGGAATCCTTATACACGTTGAAGTTATTTTGATACACTATTTCAGCCTGCTTTTCTCTAGGTAATGTCAGTTTCTAATACTGTATACATAATTTTGTTTTCCCTTAGGGAGTTACTTTCCTTCTGAAGATTTTAGTGCTATATTAAGATAGTTTGTTTATTAGCTCACTAAACTTCCTTTAGTATAGCATGTAAAATTCAATACTTCATTCTGGGTTCATTGTTCTAAAAATTGACAGGTTTGAGGTTTCAGTGAACTCAGTTCATGACATTTTGAAAATGAGGGTCCACGACTAAGTAAGTCGGTCAGAGAAAGACAAATATCATATGATTTCACTGATATGTGGAATTTAAGAAACAAAACAGATGAACATATGAGAAGGGAAGGAAAAATAAGATAAAAACAGAGAGGGAGGCAAACCATAAGAGACAAATACAGAGAACTAAGGGTTGCTGCAGGGGAGGTGAATGGGGGATGGGTTAGAATGGGTGATGGGCATTAAGGGGGCACTTGTTGGGATGAGCACTGGATGTCATATGTAAGTGATGAATCACTAAATTCTACTCCTGAAACCAATACTACACTGTATGTTAACTAACTTGAATTTAAATAAAAGAAAGAGAAAAGAAAAAAGAAAATGATGCTCCCTAAATATATTAATAGTACTGAATAAATGTAAATCTCAGAATTATTTCATTTGAAAGTAACAGAAAACAGCCAAAATTGGCCTTATGAAGTAGAAATGGACAGTCTCAAGAAAATGCAAAGACCAAGTACGGCTTTTCAGGAACTCAGGAATATCTGGGCCTCGGATTCCCCCTTTCACTTGCTTGGTTCTCCTTCCTAGGGGTGGATATCATTGAAAGTAAGTTCTCACCTGACTAAGGATGAGAACCTGTTATCAAAAGAAGATGGCATAGATGTTGGATAGATGAAAATATTCACCATAATGTTTAGAAACACATTCTTTTTTGTCTATTCAGGAAGGTTTCCCCTCTAAAGGTGCAAATTTGGGATATAGAAAAGGAGAGACCTAAACGTCAAAGCATCCTGTCAATTGCTCACGGGTAATTCTGACTAAAGACTCACACAGTGTTACTTAATGTTACCTATGGGTAAATAGGAAACACACAGCAGTGTTTGCGGCAGTATGGATGATTCAGGTACATAAAAGTTATCAAAAAGTTGAAGGTTTAATTTTATTTTTTAATAGCTACAAGATGTAGTGAGGTTCTCGAAGTAACCAAATAGTACAGTTTGCTCTATTGTGGTGTTTCCCAAATTCCTATGACCTACCTGGATTAATTTGCTAAGTGGCCATGTGTGAGATTACGGTAATATAGTAGAACACTCTGGACTTGTGACTGAGAATATTGAGCAATCTCAGAACCTCATACCACCCTCTCCGCAGTGTATTTGATCTAAAGGATGGACACATGATCCAAGCTGGGCATGTGGATTCCTTCCCTGATATTCTTCAAACTGGTGCTGTGAAAGAGAAAGCAATCCTTTCAGCACGGGCCACAGCAATAAAAGACTGTAAGCTCAGAAGAGCCTAGGGCAACATCCTACTTCCAGTGGAGATAGTGTGTTCAGAGGATAATTGGGCACATGGAGATTGGCAGAGAAGAGAAATGGATGAGAAGCCCAAAGGCATTTCACTTACTAATTGTAATGCTCTCAGGCCAGCTTGAACCTCCCCTCCCCAGATATTCTGGTCAATAAATATCACTTCAGTATAAGCACGTTTCAGACCTGTGTTTGTTACTTGCCATCGAAGTCCTGACTAAAGCAAGCAATTTAGAAACAATATGAAACATCAGGAAAGATGTTAAAAACATTAGACAATCAAAACAAAATTAAGAAAGTGTGGTAGCAGCAAGGCAGACAAAATTTTAAAAACCATTATGAAACAAAGATGAAAGAGTTACAGAATTGAGGGAGAAACTTCTCAGTTTCTTTTTAGAAATATTGGTTAGGTGATTTAGACTAAGTAACTTTGGGTCATTTAAGAATCGTTCTCTAAGGGAAAAAAAAAAAGAAGGCTACATCTAAATGTCACCAGATACGTAGAAAATGCTGCTTTCATAAATTCTCAGAAAAGGACACTCTTCTAATTCCCCTTACCAAACTATGTTGATGTCTTTACAAATTAAGTTCTTTATAAAATATATTTTTGTTTTCAACTTAAAAAAAAAACAGTAAAGTGCTCTGAATGAAGCTTGTCATTGAAAGAGATTCCAACACAGTGGCACCAATAACTCTTGGTAGTGGAAGGTCAGAGACCATGGATAACGTCACCAGAAAGCTCTGAAGATAAGCAAAATTATGTTAAACAGTAACAGTAAATGGTTCCCAGTACTAATTTGGCACAAGTGAATATTTTTCCTTTATTGTTTAACAGCATGACCATCTTTGGGATAGACTGAGGCAACCCAAATATTAATTTTTAAAAATAAGCATTTCTTTTGTAGTCTTGTTTTGTATAATTGGAAAGGGAAGACCATTCTGTGTTCTGCTCATGTCCTATCTGCCCCCTTTACTCTTTGTGTGCACGTGGCTTCCCGGGACATTTCACTCCTGTCCAGCCACACCTGTGTTGTCTGGAAACTCCCCTCAGGCTGTAGAGCTGCTTTGCCCGAACAGAGAAAGCCAGCAGTTCCTGGTAATTTATGATCCCCAAAGCGCAGTTCTTAAATAGTGAAGTCTGGTCCACTAGTTGCAGGGGTATAAATACTCCAGCTTCTTTGCCCTCTGGTTGAGACAGCTGGAGGTGTGATCTACACTGCATCCCAAGGACAGTAACTTTGGCACTAATTCCGTTACCCTCTGTGGGACTTTGATCTATTCCCCCACTTTTTTGGGGGGGGGCTTTTGTTTTTTCCTGTCCCATGTATTTTCTATTCACTTACCCTTTGTTGTTGTTGTTGTTGTTGTTGTTCATTTATTTGTTTTCCCACCAAAAAGACTTCCTAATAAGCCACTTTCATGCAAATTCTGATCTTGGGGGGGTCTGCTTTTGGGAAACCAGACTGAGAACAGGATGCATCCTACAGGCTGAGAGTATGTTCACTGTCAGGACATATCCAAGACTCAGTCTTCTTGTTTTTGTTTTTGTTTTTTTTAGCTCCTAATAGTATTTCTTGGAGGCTATTTGTCCCAAATAAAGATTTCTTCTTTCCCTCATGTCCAGTAATCTTGTGATTTTTATATTAGTAAAAATGCAATGACTGATTACATGGATGAGGACCTTTTTCTCTGCTTGGGAAGGAGCCTTACCAATTGGAACCACTTCTTTATCTTGAAAGCTTTCAGAGCCACAGTCATCACCTTAAGAAAGAGTACTCCTGACTGATAAGATATGCCTTGCAACTCCATTCTTTTTTCAGTGAAAGAACATCTTGGTTTCTATCAATTCAGTTTTATATTCTGGAGCATTAACTCATGCCATAGAAGCCTGTATTTTTCATATGTAAAATAACCAAACAGGAATATTTGAAGTGAAACTTAATAAATTAACAGACTTGGTAATGATTATCCAAAAAAATAATTCCTGGGAATTTCTCTTTCATAACATAAAATGCTCACAGAAGAATAAAAATGATTTTTTAAGTATTTTGACAAGCAAATATTCTCCTTTTCAAACTGCATTTCTATTCAATATTTTTAACATACAACCATAACCCCAAACAACTACTTTCTAGCAAAATATTTGAGTCTGTCAGAATTTGATTTGCTCTAGCTGAACTAGACTTTGCCACTTCCATTTTGTCTTTGCTCTCTCCCTGCTGCATATAAGGTATCTAGTACTGTGTCCTTCTCTGCCTGACTCTCCTTGATACTGTAAAACAGACCTTTGAAACTACTGTTGAGCTCATTTTTTTCCTATAATTAGTCTTAGTTTCCTCTCTTTTTGCTTTGTTTTTGTTTGTTTTTTCCGAGGTTACTAAAAAAGATGGCTTGAGTACACATTTAGTCACTTAACCTCATGTACAACTAAACCTAGTTGTAGTTTACCAGACAAGAAGCGATTTTTTACTTATTCCTAATAATAAAATAATTAAAAACAAAACAAAGAAGCAACCATTCACAGAATACAAATCACCAGATCAGTATCTGTACCTGTCACGGGAAAGTTAGAACTTTTTTTTTTTTTTTTTTTTTTTAATCAGTTGCCTTGTATCTTTCCTTTAATACCCCTCTCCTACCCATTCCCCCATCATGGACCTTTTTCTTACAAGTTTTTATTTTAATTCTAGTTAGTTAACATACAGTGTTATATATACTACTTTCAGATGTAGAATATAGTGATTCAACACTTCCATATGACACCCAATACCCAGTGTTCATCGCAAGTGCTCTTCTTAATCCCCATCGCCTATTTCACCCATTCCCCCACTCCATCCCCTCCAGCAACCATCAGTTTGTTCTATATAATTAAGAATCTGTTTCTTGATTTTTCTCTCTCTCTCTTTCACTCTCTCTCTCTCTCTCTCTCTTATTTTTTCCTCTTTGCTTGTTTATTTTGTTTCTTCAATTCCACTTATGAGTGAGATCATATGGTATTTGGCTTTTTCTCATGCTGGCTACTCCACGTGTAGTCCTTGGACCAGTTGCATCTGGAAGTATCAGGAAACTGCTTGTACATTCATAATCCCTCGCCCTCCCCAGACTTAACTGAATCGGGATCTACGTTTTAACAAGATTCTTCAGTAGAGTTTGAGAAACACTAGTGTAGAGGACAGACTACAGTGTTTATTGTTGAAACCTATTAGCCCTTTTCATCTTATGTGGGTAGTATGTTACAATTAAAAGAAATAGCATTAGACTTGTATTCTTTTTAAAATGGCATTCATTTAAGCCATAAATATACTACAGAGGTAAAAGGTGGCACATGCTGAAAACAACTATGTCTGTTACAAATTGAATAGGATTTTTGCTTTACATTACAGAAGCATAGAAAACAAGATTATCTTTTAAACCAGAATTCAAAAAGACGATTAGCATCTTTCAACTGCCCACATAGCATATTCCACAAAATAATACTGAAAAACAAATATGCTGTGTTACCAGCAAGATTTGTCTGAGTTAGAAATATCTAAATTATTCAGACTATCTTGACACTTCTACACTGTAGAATAGTTTCTATCCAAGCAAAAATATGATACCTGTTACCTGGATAGATATGACCTAAAATCACATAAGCTGTTTACTTGTAAGGTTAAGTAGCTACTTCTAACACTATTTTATAAAGTAGTAAGTGTCTCTTAAAGCAACCAAATGAATTCACATACAGTGCTGTCCTAAGGCTCCTTATTAAATAAAAACTGTATTTATTCGTATGGTCTAAAATGTTGGAGGCTTTGCAGAGGTTGCATAAGAGAAGATTTTTATTGCAAATTTTAATAAATAATTTTGTAAACTTCACGATTTTAATATTTGTTGAAAAGGATACTGTTTAGGGGTGCCTGGGTGGCTCAGTCAGTTAAGCGCCTGTCTCTTTTTTGACAGAGAGAGAGAGAGAGAGACAGAGCATGAACGGGGTAGGGATAGAGAGAGAGGGAGACAAAGAATTCAAAGCAGGCTCCAGGCTCTGAGCTGTCAGCACAGATCCCAACGCGGGGCTCACACTCACAGACCGTGAGGTCATGACCTGAGCCAAAGTCAAATGCTCAACCGACTGAGCCACCCAGGCGCCCCTATGTCTGACTCTTAATTTCAGCTCAAGTCATGATTCCAGGATACCAGGATCCCACGTGGATCAGTGCGGAGCCTGCTTGGGAGTTTTCTCTCTCCCTGACCACCCCCAACTCGCTCTCCTGCTCTCTCTCTCTCTTTCTGAAAATAAATAAACATTAAAAAAATGAAGAAATAAATAAAAAGGCAGTATTTAGAGTCAAATTACAATACAATATGAAATTATTGATAAAAGTAGATATCACTAATTTTTATTACTTACTTAATTATTTTAAACACATAATGAATGAGGGTTTTTTCTTAATAGTACATATTTACTGAGAATCCCTACCTTTAATGATTTTTGTTGTTCTTGTTATTATATTTTCTTTAATTGCGTTACATTCAACCTATGGGATACCACTGTGACATATTGGTAGATTGCCATTATCTGCTATAATTTATCCTATTCTAGGTCCTGAAGGTTGGGGCCTAGAATATTTGAATGCCTGTTGTATGAAGAATGCAGATTTTATATTAGGAATGCAATAGTAAATAAAACATGGTCTCTACCGACAACAACTCAGACTCTAATGGGAAATGAAAGACCAGTAAAAATGTTATTGGAAAAAAAATCCTTGCTGAGGAAGTCTCAGATCATTATAAGCAAATAGGAAGCACATGAGAGGGACACTAAAAGTCTGTGGATCAGATCAATTTTTTCTTTCCTTATTCTCTGTAATACAGTTTTAGGAGGAATCTCTCTTTAAGAATTGTATACAGTTCAGACATTATAAATTCATATAACCATTTTGTAAGCTATGGGAGCACAGTATCACAAGTGGTTTGAATTGACAGTTTAAATCATTTGTTTTGAACCAGTAGTTCCACATCTAGGAATTTCCCTAGATAACAAATATGTGCTCAAAGATATGCATACAAGAACATTCACTCCAGTATTGCTTTGATAATGAGACAGTGCTGCAACTACATGAGAGTGTGCTGCCTTTAAGATGATGCTGTGGAACATGTTTAATGGCAGTGAAAGATATTGTGTGTGTGTGTGTGTGTGTGTGTGTGTGTGTGCATTCAGAGTGGTTACCTCTAGATGATAATATTGATAACAAAATTGAAAATTATCTATATTTCATTTCATATGTATATATACATTCTTCTAACAATAGACTGATCTTTTTTTATGTTTTGATATTTTATAAAGGCCATTTTATTTCATATTCCTCTATAGGGTCCCCTATAAAATTGTGTGTAAATTGACTTCCCTACAGAGGCAAATATTCACAGACCTTAAACTAACTCTCCCTCTCCTTCTCCTTCCCCTCTTCCTTTCCTCCTCACCCTTTCTCCTTTCTTTCCTTTCTGCACCTCTCTTTGGCCCCTCATGACAATAGTCAAAATCCCCAAAATGGGTCATAATATCTAGCTCCAAGTGTCCTAAATATTTCTTGCACTTGATTGTGGAGTTGTCAAAATTTGAAAATATTCATTCATTCTATTTCTGGTATAATCAAAACATTCCCATGACTGGTCTTAATTGCAATTTAATTTCCCCACCTTGTCCTAGCTAGAAAACATTCTTGCTGATTTTATGATTGTGTAATAAAAACTGAGTCTCATGTAACTTTCCAGACATCCCACGAAGTGGTTATTTACTCAAAATCTTCACAGTATTTATGTTGCCCTCTTGCCACACAATTAGTGAAACATTTATTCATTTTTGAGAGAGGGAGACAGAGCATGAGCAGGGGAGGGGCAGAGAGAGAGAGGGAGACACAGAATCCAAAGCAGGCTCCAGCCTCCGAGCTGTCAGCACAGAGCCTGATGCAGGGCTTGAACCCACAGACCATAAGATCATGACCTGAGTTGAAGTCGGACACATCACCGACTAAGCCACCCAGGTGCCCTGATATTTTCCTCTATTTTATGAGAAATAGTTATTACTATTTCTCTAGATCTAGGACAGATGTTTTTTTTTTCAATATTAATTGGCTGGTCAATGAAACTTTCTACTTTCTGCAAAGTAAAGAACTTATGAATCTCTTTTTATGATTCTCATTCTGATTCATTGTATCTAAATACTCTCCTTAATTTTGGTGGTAATATGGACTTCAGTAACATTAAATCAACAAGCATTTATTAATCATCTACTTCAAGATCACATAATACCAGGAACATTTGGGAAACAAAGATAAATAGGAAAACTCCACTGAATTTGATGAAGCTGATTATTGCTTCATTCTAAGACAAAGCCTTGTTAATAACTCTTCTAGAGGCCTGCCCACCACAGCTACTCCCTCTTCTGGAGAAACAACCAAACTTACTGGCTTTAAGTCAATTATCCTTGACATAGATTTCAAGGTGTTCACAGACACCTGACACATTACTAAAATTATAAACAAAAACAAATGCACATTGTATGTGATAAAATAGGTTTTCGTCATATTCTCTGAGCCAGTGATTCTTTTTTTTTTTTTTTTTTTTTTTTGAGAAAGAGAGAGCACAAGCAGGGGTGGGGCAGAGGGAGAGGGAGAGGGAGAGAGAGAATCTTAAGCAGGCTCCAGGCCTAGCGCAGAACCTAACGTGGGCCTCAGCTGGATCTCACAACCATGAGATCATGACCTGAGCTGAAATCAAGAATCAGACATCTAACTGATTGAAGCACCCAGGCCTGAAGTACATATTAGGAGTTTCTTGGGAACTTGTAGAAATTACCTATGCCAGCAACTCATCCAGACCAAATAAATTGTGATGTTTTAAGCGTCCCAGATTCAGAAATATCTTGAAGGGGCCATTCTAGATATGGAGGCCATATTAATAGTGGGCCACAATGCATCAGGTATGCAAAACCTTGGCAGTACAGGGTCTTATTGCCCCAAATAATCCATTCCAAATGGGTTATGATTGACAGCAAGATATAAGTGAGTTTCCTCTTCTCATATATGCTAAAATCCAACCTAAAGGAGGGAAACTTAGGAAGATTAAGAGGTGTGTGTGTGTGTGTGTGTGTGTGTGTGTGTGTAAATTAATTCAGTTGACCAGATATATGTAATAGCATGATTTCTGTCTCAGATATTGACCTCCCCAATCTCAGCAACTTGATTTGTAATTGAGCTTTGGAGAAAGAGCTTTGGGGGCTGGGGGCTGTAGGCTGAAGGACGAGAATGATCCTTCTACTTATGCATTGATTACATAGAAGCTTCAACTCCATGAGGACCCCAGAGAACACAGTGTTCTTTGGGTACTCAGAGAGGCTGCCGCATCTGAACAAGAAATAGCAGCATAAGGTTCGGTATCAACATTTCCCTGAAGGTTGAGTGGCAGCTTTGGCCAGCAGGGAGAGACTGGATTCTCAAGTGTTGTTGCAGGCTGTGAGCATCAGTGCAAGGGTTTGAGGCGGACAAATGGGAGAAGGCCTCTCATGAATGCATTTGAGGGACACTCAAATATATCAGGGAGAGATTTAGGGGGAAGGGACTGAAGTTTTGCCTCAGCAGGTGGGGACCAGAATTATTAAATTCTGAGTTAATAGTATGATTCCATTTTAAGTCATCGTAAGTTAATTGAAGGTTGGGGAAATTTGGTTGTAAATAAATGTTTTTATTTCCTCCTCTAAACAACTTTGTGACATAGGTAGATTGTGTCACCACTTTTATGGGTAAAAAACAAAACAAAACCTGGTTCTTTAGTGTTCAATAACTTGACCGAGGTCATTCAACTATTAAGAACCCAGTTCTGTTTGAGTCTAGTGGTATACAAGTTCATAATACTGCATTCTTTAAAAATAATTATTGAGTGTTTGTTATATACCATACACTTTCCATAGCAGAACAAACACACTGAGAAATGCTCTCGGCTTCTTAGCTTCCAGTCTGCATTTAATGAGATTGTGAAATGTTTAGGGTGTGAATAAAGGAAGTGGGCCAAAGTGTGAGATTCAGTGCAACTATTAATCTTGAAAAACATAATAGTGTCTAGGGGAAGGAGTCTATATATTATTTCATATACTACGCATAGACTTCCACTTCAACACGTTAGTATTCCAATTTCTATGAATGCTGATCTTACTCCCAGATAAAATCTGTCTTTTCTCTGCACATGGCTTAATCCTGGGGAGGAATCTTGCGACATGGAGATTGGCTTTATGTCATAGCTCATCTTATTTAATTTTGCCCTGTTGTTTTCATATTTATTCCAGAATATTAATAATTTGTAGTATTTACTAAGCCAAACTTTATACAATGAGGAATAGTATGTAAACAATATAGAATTGTCACTGAGTCCTATGTTACAGACTTAATTTTTTGATTCAACTAAACTTCTTGAGGTTGCCGAAAATAACTGTTTATAAATAAAAAATAAAAATGTGCAAAATCAAGAACCCACTGCAAATAAAGACATATTATAAGACCACATTGTTTTTGATTGCCAAGGTGGCAATTAGGAAATACTTTACCCTTGGAGTATACTTACATTTCTGGGATGCCCGGGTGGCTCAGTCGGTTAAGTGTCAGACTTCAGGTCAGGTCATGATCTCTCAGTTCCTGAGTTCCAGCCTGGATCGGGCTCACTGCTGTCAGCACAGTGCCCACTTCGGATCCTCTGTCTCCCTCCCTCTGTCTCCCTCTCTTTCTCTGTCTCTCTCTCTCTCTCTCTGGAAAATAAATAAACATTAAAAAAAATTAAAAAGAGTGTACTTACATTTCTGCTGACGCTGTAACAGTTAACTTCCAGTCACTAAAGTTCTGTTATTATAGCCATTTGCTGCTTTTGATCAATGGTATTTGGCATCTAAAAACTATATTTGTGTGGTACACATTTTTTAATAAAATAGAACCAGTTATAATTTTTATATGTGGTGTTTATTGTCAAATAAGAGGGTCTTACTTATTTTAAAGAATAATTATTGATCACAGAAGAACTATAAGTGGAAATTTATTTTATTAATTTGCCTGTGGTTCTTCCCTGCTGAGGATATTATCTTTATTCTGTCTCACGTATAAATGAATTTTAAGACTGACTTAGAAATGAATAGTATGATCCCAGCAGAATTTTTGTTATGTTCTATCCTTAGTCATTTTCATGGTAATGATGACTGAATATTATATCCCATATCTTTATAATCTCTATACTAAATATAGAAATACTCTTTGAAACCAAGTAGAATGGAACATTTGAGAAAAATTGCATAGTATTTAAGATCCGCTTAGATGTCAGTCATCAGTTTATCATTTGCTGGCGGTGTAGCCCTACACAAATTACTTAACCATTCTGAACCTCAATTTCTTATTTGTGAAATAATGACAATAATACATGGGACTGCTCTGAAGATTAGATGACATGATGTATGTAACAGGCTAAGAAAGGAGCCTGGTCCATCGTGTGGGTAATTGATTGCATTATTGGTTTAAATTTTTCACCCCTTCTTTGGTCATGTGACTTTTCATTGTCTCCCACTGAAGAAAAAAATGTATATTTTCCTGATGCTTGGCTTTAACCAAAAGAATAAAGAGGAAGTGAGTGTTCTGGATCTTAGTGTAGACTTTGAAGTCTCACATGTTGTGTTTGTACCCTTATGCTTCTGCTAACTCTTGTATAAAGTATTATCTAGTTAGCAGAGAGGTCTAATGAAGATTAAGAGTCAGTCACTCCAGCCAGCTCATAGACCTGCCTTGAAAAGTAGGACCATGCTGGTGGCCACAGCCTGAAACAGAAACTCACGCTGAGCCTATATCCCCAGATCAGCCAAACCCCAGGCAACCCATAGATACATGAGCAGTAATAGTTCATGGCTTTAAGCCACTGATTTTAGAGGTAGTTTGTTATGCAGCAAAAATTGACCAATACAGTGTATGATCAATAAAGATTAGCTATTGCTGTGATTATTGTTTACTATCATTTGAAATAAAGCCCAATAAAAATAAATAAGGCAAAGCGGTCCGATAATCAATAAGGTACAGAATTCTGTTTTCCAAACCTGTGGGTTTTTTTTTTAAAGAAATACTGTTTTATCTACTCCTGTTTATTTTCTGAAACTGCTGTTGGCAGACAGCACCTTCTTCAGGAAAAGGAAATGCAAATACTGGGGAAGAGTTTTGTCTAATCTGCCACTTCTCCAAGGAAAATAGAGTCCTATAACAAACAATCTTGTGATCACAGATATATAAATGTAATGGTGATGCTACAAATACATCACATATGCAAACTTCAAATACATATCTCCCTCCTACTTATTCTTCCACAAATATTCTGCTGCATCTCACAGAATGAATTGGAACATTTCTTCCGGAAGCCTCAATCTGTGGCTCCCTGCAGAAGCCAAGGCAAAAATATCCATTTGAGCTGTGACAGAGGGTGGGGTCAGGAGACAGAGGTTTTCACAAGAAATTAAAGGGCAGGGTCGGGAGAAAAACTGAAGGCAGAGGTGCTTAACTAACCCAACTTTTAACTGCTCACAAATGTGAAGCTTTTAAAAGCATATAAAAATAGAATGTCCTTCAGCAGAATGCAGGGTACAACTTGGATTCCTCTTTTTGGGGGGGTTGTATACTGTATGGATATTTAGCATGTAAACTGGAGTAGTTTGTGGGTTTGGGTGTAAAAAAAAGACTGCCTGATCAAATCTGCTTTAAAATACAAATAAAAAATGTACTGTAATCCTGCACCGATCTGATTAGATGCTCTCAGAAAGGGGGAACAATCTTGTGATAATAGACAAAATAATAATAATAATAATAATAATAGCAGTAGTAAATGGTTTAAAAAGCTGTCCACCATTAAGTTACATTGTGAAACCCAGAGAGAAATTGTAGTTTGTTTCTATATATTGCTTTGCCCTTCAGCTCAGCTGTTGGCTCTGCATTAATATTCAGGCAGCATCATTGCCAGTCCTGGTGATTCACTGAGGTATTATGAATATGCAAATGAGCAAGTGCTTTTTATGTCTTTTTTTGTCTTTCTTAGATGTCTGAAGGACTAATTGGAGCCAATCAGCTACTGATAATTTGTACATAGATAACTATTGCTCTGGAACGTAAAACCATTTAGTAATTATTCTCTTGCTAGGCCAAAGGTTTGATTTCAATCAATCTCTTCAAAACAGTGTTTCCAGTATTCTTTCAAATTGATTGACTTTGAGGTTAAAGTGTCATATTATTTTAACTTCTTAGATTGTAATGACAGCATTTTGGAGTGAGCTGTACACAAAGAGTAGAATTGGTATTAGTCACTCACTGTTTATTTTTCTTTGAGTCTTTATTAAGTTTCCCTGATTATTTAAAAATCAAGGATGCAGGGGGTGATGGAGTGTTCCAAGTAGATGAATTCTAGAGCTTCTGAAATACAAAGAGAATAGACAGAAAGGAGGTTGTGGGAGAGAAAAAATAATAATTTCTCATATTCAACAGTGGTTCAAGCTTAATTTTAAAATCACATGAGTATAAAAAAAACTAAAATAACATTAATGCAATCTTAATGATGTACATTAAGGAAAAAGAATATACCTTGACATTTCTGTAAAACTTATTTTGGCACAGACAAGAATAACTTACCAAGATAAATAAAAGTATATAATAAATGAACTAGGTAAAATTTAATATAAACTTGGGAGGCTCATATTACATCTAAAGAATTTTGTAATGCAAAAAAATAATTTTAATTTAGTTCTCCATCAGTGTGACACAATTAAAAAGAGCTGCAACAAAATATATGATATTTCTATTATTGTGCCCCATGACTAAAACATTAATGGTCATTTTCTTTTATGTACTAGCACCGTCTCATTTCTATGAAGAGATAACTTTCAAATTGCCACTGCTGCTGAATGTATATAGAGAACTACTTTATGACTATGTGAAATAACCAGCATTCTGCTAATATTTAGCTACTTTGATTTAATTGAGAAATGATTTCAGCTATAGAAAATACTTTTTAAAATAATATTATATAGTTAGGTGATTTCTCTCTACCTAGAAAATGGACGTTTTTAAGTCTTTTCCCCCCCGGTTTTTTATTAAAGGGCAAGTACTAGGTAGTTCAGCTTCAGTCACATTCTGTTTTGTTTTTGTTACTGCTTTTTTTGATTTTTTTTTTGTTTGTCTTTTAAATCTCATTTGGAAACAGAAAAGATTTATTTCTTGCCATTGTTACATGTACCACTCAGGTTGTTAGGGGAGCTCTGTTAATTGCAGGTATTTAGACACCTGGGCCGATGGGGGCTCCACATTCACATGTGCCTGTCTACTTGCCATGACAGAGGGGGAGCAGTTCTGGGGGGTTTGGTACCAGCAATTAAATGCTCATGCCCCGGAGTGACACATGTCACTTCTGCCTACCACCCATTGACTGCAATAGTCATGTAGCCACAGTTAGCTTTAAGGAGTGGAGAGAGAAAAAAAAGAATAGTCTCATGTACCTCAAAGAAAACAGAGAAAAGGAGTATTTATGCACATTAATAATTTCAGCTTTATGACACAGTGTTCCTGCATTCTCAATAGAAAGGCCATGTTATTTACCAAAGTCATATTTCATATTAAAGAAAAAATACATAAGACTCCCCAATAATCAGTAAATTGGTAAAAGCTGAGACATGTTAAAACTTTCCTGGAAAAATGTTTGTATGTGTGTATTTTATTATTATATGTCCTATGACTGACTAAAAATCATATATATGTATATATGTAAGTATATAAGATTGTATATTATATATAAGTATATGAATATTATATATATATATTTTCTCTATATTTGGACCTGGATTGAGTTGAGGCTAGATATGCAGGTAGTCAGCAGGAACCTCTATTACAAATGAGACCTAAAATGTCAATGAAAATGTAAAGAATTAGAGAAAATGTATTTTTCAGAATTCCTCTTTAGAAGTATACTGAATACAATTGCAGGGCATGTTTTATTTTCACAAGCCATTTGGAGTGAGACTATTAAAGTGTAGGTAGAAAAAAGACTATTCTTGTCCGAGTTTAGAGTGCTTTAGCTTTTAAAAACTTTTTAAAAGTTTTTATTTAAATTTCAGTTAATTGGGGCGCCTGGGTGGCTCAGTCAGTTGGGCGTCCGACTTCAGCTCAGGTCACGATCTCGCGGTCTGTGAGTTTGAGCCCCACGTCCGGCTCTGTGCTGATGGCTCAGAGCCTGGAGTCTGCTTCCGATTCTGTGTCACCCTCCCTCTCTGCCCCTCCCCCGTTCATGCTCTGTCTCTCTCTGTCTCAACAATAAATAAACGTTAAAAAAAATTTAAATTTCAGTTAGTTAACATGCAGTGTAATATTAGTTTCAGGTGTACAATATAGTGATTCAGCGCTTCTATACATCACTTGGTGCTCATCACAATGAATGCACTCTTTAATCCCCATCACCTATTTCACCCATACCCACCCACCCCCCCACCCCCCGCCCCACCTCTCGTCCGGTCACCATAAGTTTGTTCTGTATAGTTCAGAGTCTGTTTCTTGGTTTGCCCCTCTCTGTCTCTCTGTCTCTCTGTCTCTCTCTCATTATAGTTAACTCTTTAGTGAAGAGTGACAGCACAGGAAAAGACTGAATTAGATTCACTTCCTGCTGCTTGAGTTCTTGCTCCAGGAGAAATGAACAAATGGGAAATTTCAAGCTATGAGCTCAGTATTACTTTAATAGGGAGAAACAGCGGTGCCTGGGTGGCTCAGTCGGTTGAGCATCCAACTCTTGATTTTGGCTCAGGTCATGGTCTCATGGTTCCTATGATGGAGCCCCACACGGGACTGCACTCTGACAGTGTGGAGCCTGCTTAGGATTCTCTCTTTCCCTCTCTTTCTGCCCCTCCCCTGCTCTCTCATTCTCTCTCTCTCTCAAAATAAATAAACTTTAAAGAAAATAAAAAGCAGAAGAAACAGCCATCAAACCTACATTTAATTTATTTTATTAAAATAACATAATTGAGGAACCATCAGATAACTGTATTTTGTCAAACAATAAAAACAAAGTTAAAACTCAGATCGAGACAAAAGGAGGAGGGTGACAGTCTTTTTTTCTTTCTTTCATTCTCCTTCATTTAACATCTTTATTTTTTCCAGCTTTATTGTGGAATGATTGCCAAATAAAAATTGAATATATTTAAGGTGAACAATGTGATGCTTTGATGTACATATACCCTGTGAACTGATCACCACGATGAAACTGATTAACATATCCATTACCTCATATAGTCACCACCATTTTTTTCTGTAGTGAGAACACTTGAGGTCTCTTAGCAAATCTCCAGTGTATAATATATTATTATTAACTAGAGTCACCATACTATACATTAGGTCTCCAGGAGCTAATCATTTTATAACTGAAAGTTTGTATCCTTTGATCAGCTTCTCCCATTTTCCCTAACTCCTCAGTCTCTGGTAACCACCATTCTACTCTCTGATACTATGAGTTCCACATTTTTTGTTTGTTTATTTTGGATTCCACATATAAGTGAGATCATGTCATGTAATATTTGTCTTTCTGTGTTTGACTTCTTTTACTTAGCATAATGTTCTAGGGCTTATCCATGTTGTGACAAATGGTAGGATCTCCTTTTTCTTTTTTTTAAGGCTGAATATTCCATTGTGTGTGTGTGTGTGTGTGTGCACACATACACACACACACACACACACACACACACATATATATATATTACATTTTATTTATCCATTCATCTCTTGACAGACTCTTAACTCTGTTGTTTTCATATCTTGGCTACTGTGAATAATGCTGTACATGACAATGCAGCTATCACGGCAGTAGTGATTTTCTTCCTTTGGATCTATACCCAGAAGTGGAATTGCTAGATTATATGGTAGTCCTAGTTTTAATTTTTTGAGAAACCTTCATACTGTTTTCCACAATGGCTGCACCAATTTACATTCCCACTAACAGTGTACAAGGGTTCCTTTTTCTCCACATCTTGTAAGGGATTTCTAACAGTAACAATAGAGGATCACTACATTGTTTACAAACAGCATAGAGCCAATGAACAATGATCTGACTGATGTCGGTGAGTGGCATATAATTATTTTAGAGACAGGGCTTTAGACAAGCAGATTTGTCCTTCTTCTGACCCTTGCACACAACAATCAAGTTGTCCTCCAAAAAAAATTTGAACAAATATTGGGGCTCCTGGACGTCTCAGTCAGTTAAGTGGCCGACTCTCAATTTCAGTTCAGGTCACGATCTCATACTTCGTGAGTTCGAGCCCCGCATTGGGCTGTGTGCTGACATCTCAGAGCCTGAAGCCTGCTTTGGATTCTGTGTCTCCCTCTCTGTCTGCCCCTCTCCCACTTGCACTCTGTCTCTCTCTCTCTCAAAAATAAATAAACGTTAAAAAAATGTTAAGCAATGAGCTTACTTTCTCTGCATTTATCCCTTATTTTTCATTTCTTAGGAGCTGAATTCCTAATGATAGTAAAAAATTTTAATGGTGACTCTAATTTGCTGAAAAATAATTCAGCATAGGCAGTTTATACATTTTAACTTAGGAATCTCTGCTCCAGGGAAAGTCAGAAATCACTTTTTCAAAGAGGAAATCCTTCCCTCCAGAGGCAATGATTACAAACACATTAACTATCTTTGTCTTTGGTTATATCCATATGTTTTTCTAATCACCACATTTCATATCAGAAATGATTTTCCATTGATTAAATTAGTGGCTAGCTTATTAACATGGCACCTGTTAGAAATTGGTGATAATTGATGAAACTAAAAGCTTTCAACTTATATGAATTGGCTAAAATAATATAAAGACACTCTCAACCCTTGAATAAATTGGACATAAAATCCAGCAAAGTTTGTAGCTTCTACTCTTAAGGATGGTGCCACAGATGGTCTGTAAGCTATCCCGTGTCCTGCCTTTGGGTTAAAAGGATTCAGATTGCATAATACTGATGATAGAGTAACTAGGTCGTGCTTCTGGGATGTTGTCCAATGTTGAGTCAATATTTCTTGTAAAGGGTGGAGGGCACAGCGCCTAAAATGACGGAAAGCTAGGACTTCATTGAGTTTACAGAATAGGCTGTATGAACCATTTTTGCCTCTTTGCTAATAAGTGTTTCTATTATGAGGGAGCTTGTTCTGAGACGGGTTTCATAATAATCTGGTTACAACGTTGAAGGGAAATAGCTAATCCTTATTCATATAAGATATTTTGTTGACTATTATTTATTAAAAGCAATCAATAAAAACATCCCTGAGTTTTGCATGCTCACAATCATCCCCAGCAGAAGTAAATATTAATTAGTGGTGTCTCCATTTTTGCTATTTAACATTAGCAGAGCCCATCTACTAGAGCAATCTTTAAAAAATACATTACTCTTGTATAATTTATATTGACTAAACTTTCATAACTTCATCTTCATCTCAAAACTTGAGCTTCCATAAAAAAAAATCAAAGTAAATCAGCAAGTTATATCAGATAATAGCATCATTTTAGATGATGGGGTTATATTTTTCATTTGTATTATGTAAACCAAATTTATTTTCTGAAACATCATTTTATGTACCAGAAGCCATTGATTTAAGGTTTTAATCAATGTTATACAAATAACAACTGAAGAAAGCTTGTAGATGATAATTAAAAATGACAAATCCTTAGATAGCTGTAGAAAATGTTAAGAAACAACGTTCTCCACTAAATTTAAAAAGAAACACAAGTGAAACTTTATGCCTCTTGATTATTAACTCTCTATTTCCCACTTCCCTCAGCCCTGGTAACCACCATTTCAGCGTATGATTTTATGAATTTGACTGTTTTCGAAAGTCATGTAAGTGGAATCATGTAGTTCTTGTCTTTCTGCATCTGTCTTATTTAGCACTTATAGTCAACAATAATATATTGCACGCTTAAATTTTGTCGCAAGGATTTAAAAAATCAAGAGACAAAACCTAACTATTTTGTTCAAAACTATCCCCTAATTAGATCAAGGATCAATCGAGTTACTATCTGAATAAGTTAATGTTTTCCTAAAGAACCTAAGCACCTATTTTGTGAAGGCCATCTACTGTGTTGCATGCTGGGAATTCACTAATGAAAAAGACTGGGTTCTGCCCTTAAAGAATTCCAATCCAGCCAGACACCAATAAATAACTATTAATCATTATATAGTGTAATCAAAGCTATACTGGAGACAGTACTTTTTAGAAAAACTTTCCAGTATTAGTTTGGTATTTGTTAACTGAGAAGCTGTGGGTAAAGCATTTAACTGCACTGAGACTCAGTTTCTTCATTTTTAAAAGTGAGCTAATAATACCTATCTCACAGAGTATTCATGGTGTCATGAGGATTAAATACACAAACATTTAAGTGCTTATTTGAATGCCTGGTATACAACAGACAACTCTTAAGCACTATTTATGCATTAATTCACTGGATTGAGCAATTGTCTTTGATACCTCCATAAAACATACAGACAGATGTTCTTGAATGCTCCTGGCTACAATTCTACTCCCTACTATACCCTTGAACGTCCGTCCATCTCCATCAACTGAGTTATTTGCTTATCAAAGAGGCAGTTATGCTTTATCTCAAGTTTGTTGTGCCATTTTTACTTGTTTTAATTGTAGAATTTAATTCAATGTGAACCAAACAAAAAATTTAAGTGTTGAAACACGTTTTTGTCTATAAAACCTACGTTGAATTTTTTGGCTAACACTTGATAAAAGTGAGCTACTACAAGGCACTCGTATGTGGAAAGGCACTTTAAAAATTCAGAAAAATCATATTCTAGAAATATTTTTTACACAAAGTGCTTCCCAAATGTCTTTGTGTTCCCACTTCATTATTAATAATAAAAATACCCTACAACTAAAATGTCTGGATGATGCATATAACTCTGTAACTTCCATTTGTAAAATCAAACTGAAAAAAAAATGAAAAGAAAGAGAAACAGTCTTGGCACCACATCAAAAAAGTAAATGGAAGTATATTAAAGTTAAAATGAAGCATTATAAATTAAAATATATTGATATTTAAGCGAAATGAACATTTTAAAGTATACTTTATTTATTTATTTATTTATTTATTTATTTATTTATTTATGTAGTAACTGTTGTTATTTCCTCTGTATTGGACTTATTGATTAACTGACCAGTCACCCATTTCTGGCTGCTTCAGAAAAGAGTGTTTCTAGTGTAATCGAAAAATTACTGGTGGATATGAGTTCAAGGTAAAGGTTAGGGAAATGTTATTCTTGAAGAATGTCACAAATATAAGCATTGCAGGTGTTTGCATTATGAGCATTAATTTAAAAACACAGCTATCAATAGCATAGCCAAAATATTAACTGAATGTTTAAGCAAAAAAAAAAATGGCTTTCTCCCTTAAGAATTATTTTATTAGGATTTTTTTTTGTAAAATGTTAGGATTATTTGTGTTTGTTAATTCTAGTTATATTTCTTTTGTAAATAAATATAATTTAGATAATATTTTCCTGTAGCATTTTGCAGGGTTGTGATAAGATACATTTTTAACGTGTGATAAAATGCATTTTCCTACGATCAAATGAATATGTGGAAATCACTGCTTTCCAGCTACTAAATGAAGAGTGACCCTTTTAAATTTTATTTCCACACAAGTCAAAAAAATGAATCATATTATATACACCTAAACCCAGGGGAGACATGAGTCTCATAGAATGTGGCTAAATTCTTTAATAACGCATGGTCACTTTGCTTCATAGACTAATGTGTCAATGAATTGATCTCACTCGTCAGAAATGTTACCTAAGATTTTTTTCATATTTTTCTTCAAATTTTGAGGAACAAAAATGTATCAGAGTGCACATTTACTAGCAGATGCTGCATAAATCCTTATTCATAAATAATTTAGATCTTGAATTGACGAGAAAAATATAAGATTACAGTATATGTCACAGTCTTTCCACCTAAGTATATAACTGTATTCTTGAAATATTCCTAGTGCAGAGGTAATGTCTTTAAAAGTATTATATTACAGCAATGCAGTTCCCCAAGGAGGAGTGTTTATAAATATATGAATCCAGGTGATGCATTTTGCTGGTATTATTTTCTTGCCTTCTTCCTGGATTTGCCTTCATGACTTACAAAATATTTTACAACAAAATGAACCAACAGGAATTGCCATATTGAAGTAGATATAGGATCTAGTTATTCTGGCAACTATTATATGAATGTGTCTTTTATTCTTAAAACTAAAGTTATGCATACTTGCAGCAACATTATTTTAAATGATTAGCCTCTCCCAAATAATCTAAAAGTAAACCAATCTGTTTAGAATTATTCAGATTATGGTCACCTATAAAACATTTTTATTGATAATTTTTCTTAATTTTTTAAAAATTTTAATTCCAGTATAGTTGACATAGTGTTCTATTACTTTCAGGTGTGCATTATAGTAATTCAAGAATTCTATATATTATTTAGTGCTTATCAAGGTAAGTGTACTCTTCATCCCCTAGAAAAATTTTACATCCTAAGTTAAACATATACTTGTCAGCTTGATCATGTCTCTGTCTTTCTAACATTAGAAGTATGTATAAAAATCATTTTTATCATTGTCACTTCAGAGTAACTGTGATCAATTTAGATGAATAAAATCATCTACAATTCTAAAAAACGTTGTAAGCAGTTTGAAAATCTTCGGTCCTTGTGTTTTCTTTTAACCTTTAAACTGGATGATATTTTTGTCCTTCATTTTGTTTCTTTTACCCAAGGTTTCAATGGTTCTAATTTTTTAAACACTTTGCTCTGAAATAATGGTAGGCCAGGTCCGCATCATTCTGTAGAACTACATATTTCTGTCTTCGTACCTGCTGATGCATGATCAAGTGGTGGAATAATGAAATGCTTTCAAGTTGTTGGAATTGACAAAATGGCCAAGCAACTAATTGGTGGGTGTCAGAAGCTGGTACTTATCTTTTTGATTCTTTTGCAGATGACCGAACAGATCTAATCAAATTTCTTTTCCTTGAAATTTCAGTTTCTACAGCTTGATGAGGGCAGGGACTTCATCTGTTTTGTTCACAGCTATACACTCAGAGCTTAATGAGTGTCTAGCATATAGTAGGCACTCAATATATCCTATTAAAAGAACGAGTGAAATAAATTTTAGTAATTAGTTACTTCAATCAGTGAATCAATGAATTAATGCTTGCATTTTGTACTAGATTTCAAAGCCATCTTAAAAGTGTTTATATGTCATAATAGATTCAAGGGATTCGGAGTTAGAAAGAGCAGTCTATGTGATCTCATGTAAGTTATTCAGTCTCTCTGAGTCTATTTTTCTTCTCATTTTAAAAGGAAAATAATAATAATGTGAAGATTAAATAAGATAGTATATATTCAGTGATTATGTCTGTCACAGTGTAATCACTCCATACATATTAGTTATTTTCTTTATTTTGGGGCAGGAATTTAACTTGTTGGGGAATTCACTCTCAGAACTAGTATTAAAACAGGGCATTTTAGAGAAACTTCACCTAACCATTAAAAACCACTATAAAGTAAAGAGCAAAGCCTTTGGTAAGGATTATGAAAGGGTTTGGAAATAGGAGAAAAGGAAAAATAGGAGCTAGTGGCCGTCTTTAGTTTTTAAAAAGTATCTAACACTACCTTGTCAAAGTTAGGCTTTCAAAATACCATACTAATCAGGTTTCAGAAATTAAAATAATTATCTGACATTAAAATCTCTGCTTTTAATCCTAATATTTACATTGTTTTTATCAAGAAAATACACTGATTTTATACAAACCAATGAAGATGATAACTTAGACAATTATCATAAACAGCAAAAATAAATGGACTTATTTTGCCTTAAAATAACACAGTGTATAATTGGTGAAATGCTAGCATTAGAAGGGGTTGAATTATTCAGTGCCGTCCAATAGAGTTTTGTATAATGATGGAAATGATGGATATCTGAGCTGTTCAAGATAGTAGCCACAAGTCACATGAGGCTATTGAGTACTGGAAATGTAGCTAATACTAATGACAAACTGATTTTTATATTATATTTAATTTTAGCGAAGTAAAATGTAAATACCCATATGTAATTGATGGCTACCATATTGGACAGTATAGATCTAGATACATGTCACAATATTCACTTCCCTTTTTTGGCAAAAATATAAACATGGGATCATGTTTTGTCAGTTACAGAGCTTGCATATTTAGAAGCCAGTAAACCTAAAATACAATGCATTATGCATATTTTTGCTATATAGTCCAGTACCATTTTATTCATTAGGCCCTTTTGTTCAATTAAATATAAGTTGTTAATTGAGCAAATGAATGTGCACTGGTATAAAATTGTATCGAATTTGGTATTTAGTGTTAATTTCTGTGAAGATAAAAATAGTGAGAAAAGTCTTATTCAGAAGGGAGGATTTTTTTTTCCAAAGGTAAAACACTTCTCCCTTAATTTTCCTCTCTCTGTCTCTCCTCTCCTCTATTATTCCTCCTACTCTGAGGAAATAGAACATTTGTTTTTTCAGGTACACAATCACAAACTAAATTTATGGTGTAGATAATTATTCATTTGTTTTTGGTGAATGACACTGTGATTTAATTTATTACTGTGTTGTCTTCATTATTTAATTTACAAAAGGTAAACACAAGAGAACACACTATTGTTGTTTTCATATGTTCTTTTTTTAATCTCATTTCTCTATCTTCATTTTTACTTTAAGATTTTATCATTCATAGCATAAAATTATCTTTTTAAGGGAGTGTATTACAAAGTATATTTATTTCTAGAATGTCCAGAGATTTGAAATAAGGTCAAACTACTATCTGAATTTATGAGTCCAGAATATAAAAGGATAAGAATGTTTCCCTTTTTATTGGACACAAATATCCTATATTCCTAATTCTTTTACCTCTATTCAAAAGCATTTCTGCAGTTTTTGAGGAGAAATAACAAATAGGCTTCAAACTGGCTTCAGGCTAATCAGAGCAGTTGACAATGACCACTCAGAATGCTTTATCGATCCTGAAACTTCAGCTTCTTTCTCAGAGTTTCATGGAGATGCGTGTGCCAAGTCTGTGCCATTTTCCTGAAGGAAAGCAATTCTTACTGCAAATTAGAACAATGTGGGAAATGTTTAACATTGCCCAGGCTCTACTCCAAACCAATCCACTCAGATTCTCTAGGGGTAGGGCCCAGGCATCAGTATGTTTTAAACTTCCTCAAATGATGTTAATGGACAGCTATGTTTGAGCACCTTGGTTCCAATATGAGCTGATATACTAACCCATCTGCCACCCAGTAAATCTTATTTTCATTCTATCTTCAAGTCAAATATGTATGAAATATTAAAGTAGCTCTAACAGAACCATTTGGATTTGCAGGTTCTGACCAATTCCAGGTTACGTAAATCTTACGTAGGATGATTATCATGCTGTTCAGTTGTGATTTGTCCATCTTTTTCTATCTACATATCACTTATGGTCCTAAAATGAAGGTGATCATGAGGGTTGGGGGTATTCAAAAGGTTATGGTAGCTATCTTGAATACCCGAGAACCTTGACATCATTATTGCATCCAGTCAACTGAGAAACAAAGAGATTGTAAAAATTGTAAGATAGCTACAATGATTATGCAATTCTAAATTTTTTTAGAAAACTTTGAATATTTCTCTCCATGATCTAATTTTTTAATAACTGAATGCAATCCCAAAAAGTATATCAAAATTTAACATTATGCCTGATCAACTGGGAAATAATAATACTGGTCTTTGAAATTAATTCTCCTAAAATAAAAATTATGCCTTTATCCAGGTATTACCTGAAATCACACAACCCTTTCTTCTCCCTGCCTCTACTTCCTTCACAGAAGTATCATTATCCTAAGTTTAGTGTTTATAATAATGTTTTTCATTTTCTTATTCTCACATTTATATATCCCTTAACAAAATTGAACACTATTTTGTATGTTTTATGTTGTAATTCCCAAATGTGATAATTATCTCCAGAAAGTTCTCATTTTTATTTCTTTAAGCATTTTATACATACTTATTTTATCACCTTTACCTGCTAATATTAATATCACAATTTCCTGATCATCAAAATCTATCCTTTTCTTCCCTCCTCACTTTTGCTTATGATACCTTTTTTTTTCCTTTTCTGCTATGTAATCTTTAATTCTGAGCTTCAATTCAGGGAATCTTTATATGAGGACAGGCTATGGATCCTTTTTGAGATTACCTTCTTCCAGAAAGGCAATGTGTTTACCTTTGTGACTACCAACTCAGCAATGCCTTCCAGTTAATTCTGTGGCATGGAGTGTTATGGACTATGAGGGTACCAAAAATAGGACCTCGTATCCTAAGTGAGGGCAGGAATGAAATTGTGGAATCTTGGTGCAACCTTTTAATTTTTTTCCCCAGATCCCAAGCCTAGATAGATCATTTTACTTGTCATTGGCCTTCAATAGGAGGTTGGTTTTTATTTAATTCATGTTTTCACCGAAGGTATAGATCTTGGCTTGTTCTAGGGTCTTTTTTGTTCCACCTTTTCCTGTTCCTTTTCCATTCATTGCTAGGAGCCAAGGACTTATCTCCTTCTCTTCCTATGTCGGTGCAGGTACAAGTGTCTTGAATACTGAGAAAGGCACACAATCCCCCAAATAGTATAACTTCCTCTTCATTTTTGCCTGGTTCCTAGGGATTTCCCTTAGTTTCCTGAGAGCTCAGCTATGGAATTAAATACCCATTGGCCATATTTATCCAGTATATCTAGATGATTTCTAACAGGCAGTTGTTTATAGGAGTGGCTGCCTTATCACTGAAAACAGATGTGTCCTATATTACTGAAAGTCTTGATAATGAATTTTTTGGTAATGAAGTGTATCATCCACCTTTTACTTCATCTGTTCATTCACTTGACAAATATTAATTGAATATCTCCTCTGTGTCTTTCACTGTTCTGTACCCTGGGGATAAAGTGATCATCAAAAACTATTTCTACTGTCAAGGAGCTTACATTTTAGTGGGAGAAACAAACAACAAATTAAATGTGGTGTGTGTGTCTGTGTAGTTGTGTGTATGTGTGGTTCACAAATATGTGTTACACACTGTATACATACATACATGAGAACATATCATATTCTTTTTTACTAAATATAATTTGTTGTCAAATTGGTTTCCATACAACACCCAGTGATTATCCCAACAGGTGCCCTCCTCAATGCCCATCACCCGCTTTCTCCTCTCCCCCACCCCCCATCAACCCTCAGTTTGTTCTCAATATTTAAGAGTCTCTTATGGTTTGCCTCCCTCCCTCTCTGTAACTTTTTTACTCCCCCAGGGACTTCTGTTAAGTTTCTTAAGATCCACATATGAGTGAAAACAGAGAACATACCATATTCTTAAGTGGTTCCCCCAAAAATAGAATGTTGGGTCAGCATGAGTGATGGGTGATATTTTAGATATAATGGCCAGTGAAGGCTTCTCAGGGGAGGAGACATTGATTCAGTAGAAAAGCAGTGAAGAAGTTAAGTAGATGGACAGGGGTTGTATGAACAGTCTGGGCAGAGACAACATTAAGTGCAAAGACCTAAGAATGGGAGTGGAGATGTTTCTATGGACTTAAATAAAAGCTCAGGAGAATATAACCCTTTTAAGGAAAGTAGAATTTTTGGAACATTAAATCAGTCACTTGGTCATTGAGGGGCTAGACATTTCCTGATAATTTCATTTACAGTCTAATCAACCATCCAGCCAAATAAAAAAACTATTGAGTGCTTCATATGTTAGGTGTTTCATGAGAAACAAAAGCTAAACACCAGTAACAGGGAAGGCAGGGGATAACCTTATGGCAAGTAATGTAATCATAAGAAATATTTTAATTATTGCCATCCTGTTGCTTCCAAAAGAATAACATAGGAATCATGTTTTACTTTTTTCAATTTATTAATCATGTATAGCTTTAAAATTGTAACTATACCAAATGTCTATGTAAGCACTAATATTAGATGTATTTTTATAAAACTGCTGGAGGGGTGCCTGGGTGACTCAGTTGGTTGAGCAACTCTTAATTTTGGCTCAGGTCGTGATCTCATAATTCATGGGATCCAGCCCACATCAGGCTCTGCACTGACAGCACAGAACCTGCATAGAATTCTCTCTCTCCCTCTCCCTCTGCCCCTCCCCTGTGTTCATGCTCTCTCTCTCTCTCTCTCTCTCTCAAAATAAATAAATAAACAAAAAAAAATAACTGCTGGAATTTACCAAAAGTTACTTGGATTCTTTTATGTTTCTCTTGGTATCTGGTCTCTCTAGCTAGCATCAGCATAAGCAAAATTGTTTTCTTAAAGCAAAGGAGAATACAAAAATAAGAATACCTTTTTTAAAAAAAATAAGCAACAAATTTTAAAATACCTCTAAAATAATTTTATGGAAAAAAAGGAAAGTACAATTTCCTACAAAATTCATGATGAGAATTGGGGGCCCAATTGTTAATAATGTCAAGAACACTTGCCTTGGGGTGCCTGAATGGCTCACTTGGTGGAGCATCTGACTCTTGATCTCCACTCCTGTCGTGATCTTAAGGTTCACAGTACTGAGCCCTCTGTAGGGCTCTGCACTGACAGCACTGAACCTACTTGGGATTCTCTTTCTCCTTCTCCCTCTGCCCATCTCCTGCCCTAAACAAACAAACAAACAAACAAACAAACCACTTTTCTTAACAAGACTCTGGATACTGAGAGCCCTTTATTCTACTAAGTAATACAAGTATCTCCCACTTAACATTAGTAATACATTCCTGAAATGAGAAGTTCTAAGTGGTAATGCTAACTAGGAGCTGATTTCCCATTGTTTAAAATGGGAAATTTATTTCTCATCACCCTAAAACCTAAACCAATTTATTAAAGAATAACAGAATCACAGTAAAAGCATCTACATATTAAAAAAAACAAGCATATTAAAAGGTAAAATGGCTAAGACATCATTTTCTGATTAAAAAAAAAGAAAGAATAACTTGACACTTAATAATGCTGCGATGCTTTTCTTACCACCTATAACACCCAACTTGTAGGTTACCTTTATGGAAGCTAGATGTTCTTTTCAAAATGACTAAGTGAATCGAATGGTGCACCAGTTATATTTGGAAAATATTTCAAAACTTACCTTACATATCTTCTTGTTAAAATATTTAAACATTATAATGAGTTTGACAGAAATAAACATAAATTATACCATATGAAAATTGGTTGGAATAAATTGTGAGAAACACACACTGTATGAAGTTCATACATTGGAAACCAAGAGGCATTCTATGAGGAAAACATTAGCCAGAGAGTTATGCTATAGAGTGTATATATCCTGTGTTTATTTTAACTTCTAAAAACCTTAAACATATTTTCCTTATTCATGTAAGGAAACTGAAGTAAAAGAGGATTAAAACATTAATGATTATAAGAGTCCATATACACACAAATACACATGTATACACATAAATCTATAATGGTAAAAGTTTATATAAGCTTCTTATACAAATGGTATAAATGATTACATGATCAAGTAAATATTTACTGAATTTTATAAAAATTGGATTCCTTGAATATTAAAAATCAATGATCATAAAATATGCTAATGTAATAATATTTTTCTAGAGGCCAGCATTCAATAGGGGGGTCTCATTATTTGGAAATTAATTTATAAAGTTTATAGTCTGCTGTTTTTGAAATAATATTTCAATAACCCAGATTTTCATATTTTCAAATGTGAAACAACTTATTTATGCATTTTCAAATGATAGTTTGGGGGCACCTGAGTGGCTTAGTCAGTTGAGCATCTGACCTTTGATCTCAGCTCAGGTCATGATCATGGCTGGTGAGATGGAGACCCACATCGGGCTCTGCACTGACAGCACAAAGACTGCTTGGGATTCTCTCTCTCCCTCTGTCTCTGCCCCTCCCCCTGCTCTCTCTCTCTTTCTCTCTCTCTCTGTCAAAATAAATAAATAAACTTAAAAAAAATGATAACTTGGAAATAATCTGAATTCTTTTATAAATAGTAAAAACATGATTTCATTAAGGTTGTCAAAATAGAGGTGAAGAGATTAAGTTTACTTTTACAGATACTGTGCCAAGTTGTTTACATACATTATATTATTTAATTCTTATAACAACCTGGTGAAGTAAATATTATTACAAATATTACAGAAAATAACAAAGAAAAATAAAAAGAAAACAAAGCAATTAAGTTTCAAGTCAAGATGGAGGGGAAAAAAGGACCAGATTTACCTTTCTGCTGTAAACAACTAAAAGCGTGGAAAAAATATAAAACATTTGTTTTCAGATGTTGGACAACACCAACCACAGGAAAATGACCTGTGAAAGAGGGGAAAGAAATGAAGTGAGTTTTATGATCGTCCAGAATAATACCTGGAGAGAGTTTTCAGACTGGAGCACAGAGTAGTGAAAGCCAAGGTGAGTGCAGCAGTGTCCCTGAATTGAAGAGATGAACTTGGGAATTTGGGAAGATCAAAGTATCTAGAGTTCACAGGGAAGAGTAAAGGAGAAAGAGAGTTGCAGAGAGAGACAGAGCTGAAATCTGCAGAAGTCCCCTCTCTCTGAGTCTTCATCTGAGTATTTATCAGAACAGTCATGTGAGGAAGCTACCTGAAGCCAAGGAAAGAATATCCTGAAAGAAACAGGCATAAATATCTCCAGGGCTCAAATGGAGCAGGAATTATTGGTGGCCTCACCAACCTAAGTAGAAAACAATAATGTGTAAAGAATCAGGTGCTTTGTGCAGAAGGGTATTGGCTCACTTTAGAAGCAAGTACTGAAATAACAATCAACCTTGAATGGTATAACCAGTAAAATATATTTCAATAATAAAAGTGAAATATTTATTCAAATATTTACAAAAAGTGAAGTAATTCGTCACCAGCAGATACGCAATTTTAAAAGAAGTCCTTCAGGTAGAGTGAAGTAAACCACATAGAAATTTCCATCTATATGAAGGAATGAAACACCAGAAATGAGGAATAGGTGAATAAATACAAAATGATTTTCTCATATGTTCTAAATTACATTAGAAGATAATTGAAGGTTTAAATAAAAATAGTAACTGTTTTGTGATATTTATAACAGATGTAAAAATAAACTGTATGACAACAATACACAAAGAACAGAAGGGAAGTAAATTGTACTATTTTAAGGTTCTACTATAAGTGAAGATATAATATTACTTGAGAGTAGACTGTTAGAAGTTATTTATACTAGAAACAAAGGAATATTTGACCAAAGAAGGTATATGGTTTGCAAATAGGTACATGAGTAGATATCAACATCATTAATCATCAGGGAAATTTAAATTAAAACAACAGTGAAATAACATTATACACTTATTAAAATGGCTAAAATTAAAATAATAAACTGACAATATTAAATGCTGGCAAAGATGTGTAGCAACTAGAATTCTTATTCATTGCTGTGGGAATGCAAAATGGTACAGCCACCTTTGAAAAGAGTTTGGCAGTTTCTCATAAAGTTGAATATACATTTGTCATATGACCCACAAACTCCACTTTCAGATATTTGCCTAAGTGAAATGATTATATTTCTGAATGTGTACAGGAGCTTTACTTATCCTCCCCAAATTTGGAAATGATGAAAATGTCCTTAACCTGGTGAATGGATAAACATAATGTGATGTATGCATACAATGGGATACTACTCAGCAGTACAAATTAATGAAATACTGACATTTGCAAGAAGGTGGATAAATGTCAAACGCATGTTGGAAAGTGAAAGGAGCCAGGCCACAAATTCTACACACACTATATTGATTCATTTATATAACTTTCTGGAAAAGGTAAAACTATAGGGACAGAAGTTGATGAGGGATTGCCAATGGCCAGGAGCGTGGGAGGTGATGAATCCAGAAAAACAAAAAGAAAAAAAAGCCCAAGAATTCCTATCTCAAACCTAGGCATAAACCTATGCTTGCTCAATATATAAGCTCCTGTATTCTTAATCATAATCCTATGGTTACACATTCAAAGTTAATTAAAGAGAGGAAAGTATGAGAGCAATTATTTAGGTAACTCATATTCTAAAAATCTGCCTTTCTGCTATTACTTTTTTGGTTCTCCAAGTGTGTTACTCAGACCAGCAACATCAGCTGCACCTAGGAGCTTGTTAGAAATACAAATTCTCAGGCTCCCTTCCCAGACCTACTGAATCAGAAACTCTGGGGGTTGGAGTGGATCCAGTAACTTGTGTCTAAACAAGCCTTGCAGATGATTCTGACGTGCGCTAAAGTTTGAGAACTAGAGATATACATTAACTCATTAGCCCTCATTACATCAAGCAATAAATGCAAATGAATTGGGTTACTCTCAGTTAATCTGCATAGGAACACTAATCACCTATAAAGTCCCTTATGAAATGCCAACTCTTTGTGAAATCTCCCATTCCTCCCTAACCCCTACACAATACATTGTTTACACCTTTATCAAACACTCATTTCCTTTCACCTTGTGTTATATTTCATTGCTGACATGTCTACAACCTTCACTAGAGTGCCAGTTCCATGGGGCATGGATTCTCATTTTTCAAGATTTATAAAACTCATTGCCAGTATAATCAGAGTAAGGGCAAATTCAGTTGGTCATGAAGGTTAAAATAATTGGGAGGTGTCAGTTTCCAAGGTACATAAAGTTTCAGTCTCAGTTCAAGTAAATCATTTACATTTAGTAGTCATCCTATTTTCAGACTGATCAAAATAAGGGTGGAGGTGTGGCAGCCATGAAAACATTGCTTACAGATCTCTCTGCAGGGAGTATAACTGATCAGTGGCCCAGCTGTTGAGTTCTGAATCCATCACTGTGCTTCCCACAGGTTGCTTCTAGCCAATGATGGCCTATAGCAGGGATACTAGGGATATTCCTGTAAGGTATGGGACATATGTAATGAGCAACTTTGGCTCAAGGACTACCCATCGGCCTTGCTGAAAGTTTCTTTAAATTGAACTGCATCCAAGATTTTTCCTACTCAGTCTTCCATCCTTCCATCTCTCCTCCAGAGGAGTTGAAATTGCATAGTGGTCTGATAGTTCTCCAAGCCTCTTTCTAAATTTTTTTTAACGTTTTTTATTTATTTTTGAGACAGGGAGAGACAGAGCATGAACAGGGGAGGGTCAGAGAGAGGGAGACACAGAATCTGTAACAGGCTCCAGGCTCTGAGCTGTCAGCACAGAGCCCGACACGGGGCTCGAACCCACAGACCGAGAGATCAAGACCTGAGCCGAAGTCGGCCGCCTAACTGACTGAGCCACCCAGGTGCCCCTCCAAGCCTCTTTCAATTCCCTCCCCAAATAGATCTCTGCCCCAAAGAGATCATTTTCCCCAAATAGATCTCTGCCTTGTTTAATCTGTCTCAGTCTCTGTTTGTCTCAGGATATGAACGAACAATGCAGGGATCATGTCTAGTTTGAGTTCCATGAAGTTTTGCTTCCTATAAGCAATTGTTTTGGTTTTAATATATGGACATTGTTGCCTGGGTAAATGACCACTTCCCCTTTGCAGATTGGGTGCTAGAAAACTGAGAACAAAATTATTACTCTATTTGATGGAGCTAATCATCTTTTCTTTAAATTGTGAGTCTATTTTATTCACAGGGTTTTTTTTTAATTTAATTTTGAATTAAATTAGATAAATATTTGTAAACAACCTGAAATAATTTATAAGGAACCATGTAGAAATAATTCAAATAGTGATTGAATATTAAAGGGTGGTGTCAGGATCACCATGTTCAGCTAGTCTCATAGGCCATGTACTTTATGGGTTGTAACTGAATGCTCAGTGTGATTGGTGCCGTCTGAAGTTGTGAGTTGGTCCTGGGTGGCTTATGCCCAAAGATGGAAAGAACTTGCTAGTGGCAAACCCAGACAATGACATGGGGAAATCCAGTTAAGCAGACAATTTTACTGGGTACCAATATATAGCTGGATAATGATATTATGATAAAATATTAAAAGTGGAACCCCATTCCTCAAAGTTAAGCTAGAGTGCTCTTTAGACCTCTGGAATAGGGACCCCATAATGGAGAAAATTTAGAAACCCTGAATGCTAATAAGAACTCTTTAGGTCAAAATCAACAGATTTATTTGAAACAAACTGGCTTAAGCCAAAAGGTCAATCTAATAAGTCATGTAATCACACTGTTCAGAAGAAAACAGCTTTAGGTGAGGCTGTACATGTGTCTTATCAGGAAGGAAAATTTTTTTTCCTCTACTCTGTTAGGTTCTGCACCTGGCACCTTATTAATCAAACCAATAAAAGACTAATAGAAAAAAAGGTGCATAATTTTTATTAATATTTACATGCACAGGAGTTCAGAGAAAAGAAGTAAAATGCAGAGAAGCAGACTTGGGGGCCTACATATCCTTTTAACAATGGAAAGATGGTTAGATTTCAAGGGAAAATGAATTATGGGGAAGTTACTAGGAAATATATGAGTGATATAATGGATGATAAAGACTATTCTAGTAAGGTCTGTTTATGCAAACTCATCTTAATGTCAACTCCAGTCTTTGATGATAAGAGTCCCTCTTCTCTCCCCAACCCTGGGGCTGTAGGAGGAAACGCCTTCATCCAAGGGAAATTCATGTCTTGCTTTTAGGGAGATAAAGGGAGGGTAGAGAACTCTTCCTGCATTTGTTGATTGTGAGTTCCCCTCAGCTCAAAATAATCTTTATGCCAAAGTGGCATATTTGGGGGCAAGATATTCTGATAGCCTTCAGTTTCAAACACTATGAATGGGACCTTGCAGAATGTACATTTGCCATTCGTCATTTTTGGCTCCTCAGAAAATGAAGAGCCTTTCTAATTTTGGGGAACCCTACTCTGCTTTTCAGGAGGTGATAGAGCATCTCTCAATAACAGAGGCTTAGAGGCAAAATCTACTGTCTTCCCACCTCCTAGTGGCCAGAGGACAGGAATCAACACTCAGGTTCTGTCATCCAGGATTATGTATCTTGAGCTAGTGGCCTGAAGTGACAAAGTTTCATTATTTATTTGTCTACATCAAGCTAGGGTGGCTGTGCATTGTGAAGGAGATGGTAAACAGTATCATCAGATACATTTGAAGATCAGATTTTTTTTTCTGCAGTATTCCTCAACTCTTTCCTTCCTATTCTTATTCTTCTTATTTCCTGAGCATGGTTCTCCAGTTCTCCCTTTAATTCTTTGAACTATTAATATTCTTCCAATTATTTTCTCCTCTATTTAATTTCATAGAAGTGATTTTAGGCACATGCGGCCCACCTGATCTAGCTGGTATCTCTGTACCTATTTGTCAGTTCCTTTTCTTTAATCTGAGGACCAGAATAGCTGCCAGCACCTCTTGGGGCTACATGCTTCCTCATTCAGGTTCAGCAGGAGAATGTGTCTGATTTTCCAAGGAGTTACATTAATGAATGAATAAACATGCCATGCCACTTTTCTTTTTTTATATCTTTGGATCATTTTGAGATAATTTACTAGTAGCTAAATGTTAGTAATTAAGTTGCAATAGTAGTGGCTTTTGGTTATAATAAAATGGGGTTAATAATAAATTATCTTTATAAAATAAAATCTTTAAGGGTCAAAGGAATATGTTTTCTTAACATGGAGAATGGACCATGAACACAGATGAGGTGTAAGGCCCCAGCTGTCTAAATTAATTTATTTCAGGATTAGTGTTTTCATGCGACACAGTTCATTGGGAAAATAAAATATCTCAAACACCCCGTGTTTCCACTGACATTAATAGAAGTTGCTTGCATACAACAGGTGTTGACTATTATCCAGAAATATTAAGATAATACTTCAAAAAGTATCACTTTCAGTATGAAACATTGCTGATAGAAGGATTTTATTTTTCTAGTGTTAAATGTGAAAGTAGATTGGCCAGTTGAATGAATGAATGTGGAATTTCCAGGCAACAAGGTGTTTGTTACATTCTTGAGTTTCTCAATGCCAGTGAAAAAACTACTTGACTCTTCTGTGTCTCAGCTTCCTCATGTCCTACTAGCATCTACTTCATAGGGTTGGTTTACAAGAAAACATTATATTGAGTAGAGTGACTAGCACAGCTCTTGAAACTGATGAAAGATGACTATCAACACAGCTCCTTAAGCATGATACTTTCAGGTTATCATGAATTCCTTGGGCATGTACTAGGAGCCAATCATTAGAGATGTTGATTGTTTCATTAAAAAGATAATTCAGTTTATGTATTCAGTCATTGTAAAAAACATTTACTGTGCTCTTTTGAATATTCAGCACTGTTGTAGATCCAGCTGATGACTGAGTGAAAGTATCTGATCTCAGTGAGTTCATGGTTTGGTCAAGAGGCAAAAATAATTAAAAATCTGTGTTGATGAGGGCATCTGTTGGGATGAGCGCTGGGTGTTGTATGGAAACCAATTTGACAATAAATTTCATATATTAAAAAAAATAAATAAATAAAACACTTATGACTATTTTAAAAAAATCTTTGTTAAAAATCTAAAAAACAAAACCAAAAACACACCCCAAAACCCGAACTCACAGATAGAACAGGTTGGAGTTGCCAGAGGCAGAGCGTAGGAGGTGGGCAAAATGAGTGAGGGTGATGAAAAGGTACAGACTTCCAATTATAAAATAAATAAGCCCCAGGGATGTAATGTGGTGACTGTAATTAATAATACTGTATTGTATATTTGAAACTTGCTAGGAGAGTAGACCTTAAAACTCATCACAAGAAAAAGATTGATTTGTAATTGTGTGTGGTGATGGATGTTAACTAGATGTACTGTGGTGATCCTTTCACAAATATATACATACATAATATCTATGTTGTACACTTAAAACTAATATGTTATATGGCAATTATATCTTAATAAATCAATGTTAAACAGCAATAAAAATTATGTACTAAACTCTGCTGAAGGGAACAATGCCAGCATACCTACTATACTGCTAATAAAATCTGACATCTATGTACTACTTGTAATGAGACAGGTACTATTCTAAACTCTTTACATGTATTAATTTATTTAGTCCTTACAACCCTATGAAATAGATGCTATTATTTTGTTTACTTTACAGTTGAGGAAACTGAGGTGCAGAGAGGTTGTGCAACTAGTAAAGAGGCAAAATTAACCAATGCCAGCCATCTGATTTCAGAGTCTGAGCTCTTAGGTTATGCAACTTAGGTTATGCAACTAGTAAAGAGGCAAAATTAACCAATGCCAGCCATCTGATTTCAGAGTCTGAGCTCTTAACCATGAAGTTACAGTCCCACTCTGAGGCATCAGAGGGGCCTTTGTAGAGGAGCTAATGCATGAATTGAATCTGGAAGGATGTGCAGGAGTGAGCCAGGCAGATATGGATGAAAGGCATTCCAGGGATAGGAAATAGCATATGTGTTGGTAGGTAGGACAGGTTATATTCATGCTAGTTACAAGTAATTTGCTGTCTGTAGCTGAAGTCAGTTAATGCAGAAACCATGAGGTGAGGAGACTAGAGAAGAAGAATATAGCTCTAGTCCAGGTAAGAGATATTGAGGGACGAGGCTGTGTTGGTGCTACCTGGAATGGAGCACCTGTTGTGTGCTAAATTCTGTAGGGAATACAAAAATGAAGGTGACATAACCTTGTCCTCAAAAGGTTTATACTCATCTGAGAGTAGAGATGAGATATAGTAGATAGTAAATTTTGCTGGAAATAGCAGCTTTGACAAAGTTTGTGAAATAGCCTTTCCAACAAGAAGGAGAATTGACCTTCACAAGTAGAAGGAGAGAAAAACATGCTAATTTTAACATTGATAAGTATAGGATAATTTTAAGGATAAAACATGATTTCCATGACTACACAATCAGAAATAACCAGCTCTGAAGCAGTTGCCAGAAAAATATTCCAAGGCTTATTATGGGCTCAAAGTTAAATTTGTCAGTAATAGAATTCTTTTAAGAAAGGAGGGATGAAAATGGGATGTGTACACTGAAGCAGAGTCTCTAAAAACAGCAAGTTTTTCTCCCAGAGCTGTCAGCAGTGGTCAAGTTTTATGAGAATACTAGATCTGCTTTGGCATTTTGAAATCAATATCAGCAACTTAGGGTGCAGAATGTGATAATGGGTTTAGGAAATAAGCACGCCGAGCAAAGGTTAAAGGTGTTCTGACTGTGTATTCTGAGCGACATCGACCCATGCAAGTGTGCCAAGAGCAGTCTCACATCTAGAAAAGGAATAGTCTCTTTTTAAAAAGACACGGGCTAACATTTTAAAAGTTTCAACTAGTTTAACTGGAAATTGCTTTGAATACACATACTTCTTTTATGCTGTGAAATTTCCTGGAAAATTAAATATAACATGCATTTTAAGGAAGTGCTGTAAGTATTAAAATTAAAGATGTAAGGACTTGGGCATCAAGAAAATTAGAATTTTCTCTAATAACATTATCTCAGCCCAATTGAACACATCTAGGATTTTCTATCACTATTAAAGCACTCTAAAACAAATTAACATTTACTAAAGAAACTTTATGACCTTTCATTTAAGAAATTATGACATGACAATTTTCATGTTACATCGACAAATATATTTACTCACAAAAGTTTAATTCTTTAAAATCATTCCATATATATTGGTCATAGATACATACTGTGATCAATAAACATTTGCTAATATATTTAATATACTTTTATAAGTATTTATTGTATGTTAGGCACTTGTCCAGATGTTTGGGGTTATTAGTGAAGAAAACAGGCAACATTTGCTGCCTTCCTGGAGTTTATATTCTACTGGAGGAAAGTAAACAGTGAAAAATAAACTAGTAAATAAGTAAATGCTCTAGTATGTTAAGGCTGATGAGTAGAAAAAGGGAAACCAGGAAGAACAAGGTTAGGGAAATCAGCAGTTCTGGGAGGTACTGAGGACAGGGGACAGAATTAAATAGAGTAGTCAGAGGAAAAGGAAGGAGACAGTCATGGAGAATATAGACAGTATTTACGCTGAAGAATGTTGGAGGCAAAGGAAACAGCACATGCAAAGGCCCGAAGGCCAGAGGGTGCCTCATGCTTGTGAGTAACAGCAAAGAATGTGGCTCCGGCAGAGTGAACAGGGGGAGGAAAATGAAGGTATCAGAGAAATGGCAAGCAGAGACCATGTAGGGCCTCAAAGTCCATTGCAAACTTTGACTTTAACTCTGATTAAAATAGAGTCGCTAGCAAAATGACACGATCTAACTCTTGGTTTTGTTGTTGATTCAATTTTATTTTATTTTAGAGAGAGAGAGAGCACGCTAGTGGAGGAGAAGGGCAGAGGGGGAGACAGGTTGAGAGAGAGAGAGAGAGAGAGAGACGTAGGGAGGGAGAGGGGCAGAGGAAAAAGAGAATCTTAAGCAGGCTCCACACTCAGCGCAGAGCCCATCACAGGGCTCGATCCCACAACCCTGAGATCATGACCTGAGCTGAAATCAAGAGTCAGATGCTCAACCAACTGAGCCACCCAGATGCCCCCTAACTTATGTTTTAAAATATCACACTAGCCACAGTGTTGAGAAGAGACTATAAGGAGGGAAGGATAGAAACAGAACACCAGTTCAGGGATAATTGCAATAATCCAGGCAAGAAATGATGATTCCAAAATGGCAGCAGTGGACATGGTGAGAAGTGGCTGAGCCTGAATGAATGAAAATGAATGGAATGAATGGAAAAAGCAACTTCTATATTTTAGTTTCATTTTGCTTTGAGTTTCCCACTATAGGTTTTAATGGAGTGTTCTGGATTCTTCGAAATGCTGTTAGAATAATAAGTGCCGTTTATTTAGTCCCCAGTTTTTATCATAGCTTCCTAGCAGACACTAAAGGAAATATAATAGCTAACAATTGCCCATCTTAGCCCTAGAGGTGTCTGCTCTATAATTCTAAGTAGAATTCTAAATAAAATAACTATCAATTTAGAGGTTCAAAAATATGTGGAAAATTTGGGTGTGAACTCACCAGGGATAATTTAGCTATTCTGATTGGTAGAAAAGAATCACCTTCTTACCTCATTGCTCCCAAACTGTCCTTCTTGAAGTTACTCATTGTGGAGGGAAAACATTTTTCCATCAAGTTTGAACAATGACATTTCTCTGTGCTGCCCCAAAATTTACTCATTTGTTCTTTGTGCTATTTAAATTTAAATGAAAAGTAATTAAATTTAAACCACAGTTGAAATTTAGGTCCTCAGTCATGATAGCCACATTTCAAGTGCTTAATAGCCACACGTGGCCAGTGGCTACTGTGCTGGAACAGATACAGAATTACTCTGTAATCCCATAAAGTTCTATTGGATAGCCCTGGGTAGGTACTTGTAAGGAAAATTATGTATAAAATGTATGCCAGATGTTTCTGATATCCCCCCTCTTTCTAGATTTTATCAGTATGGATAATAACGAAAAAAGGATAAGAAAACAAACTTTGTATCACTTATGTATCCTAATGAAATACCAGCCCCATATTTTTCCCATTTTTTTTGCATTTGTCTTTCACAGCTTCTTTCTTTTTTTTATTTTTTTTGTCTTGAATTTCTTGATGCTATCTATTTTTTTCTACCACCTAGAATTAGAAATCAATTCTTTTGTTTCAAATGTGAATTCCCCCCTCTAATTATAAGCTGCTACTTTATATAACAAAAGAATTGATTTCTGAAAGCACTATTGAGACAGTAGCAAAACCAACAATTGGAATTATCATTCAAATCAATGTCCCTTGTGAACATTAACAGGCAATGCTAAGATATAGCCTTATTTTTAGACTCTTCTCATTCGTCTACTTCATGCCTTTTAATCAATCCTGTGTGATCGTAGGCATCTTTCTTTGCTTGTTACATTTCAACTTGCTTTATCATTCCTTTTTGTGCAGTGCTATTTAGATTTCTTACTAACTGAAACAGCAAGTGTGGATGTATTCAAGTAACAAGATGATTTATTTTCTTGGGAAACAGAATAAATATTGCATATTAAATTAATTATTCTAACACAAGCCTGTTTGGCTACTTTAGGTAATTTCTATTCACAATCTCCTCTTGGGGCTTGGTTAATTTGAGGTAAGCTAGAAAGCTAACTTTGTGATGTGACAATTTACCTCCTTATTCAGACCACCTCTCCCATTTTGCTCTGTTCTCCTCTGTATCACACATCACAACCAAAGACTTCTGCAAACTACATTTTCCACATTCTTGCCAAATTGGTTCTTTTTAGTCTCCACCAATGGGAGGCAGTGGCTAGAGACTGCAGGTGAGAAGCCAAGTTTTGTCTTCCTGTCTCTCTTTGCTTCTGGATGTGTCTTTTTTTTTAAGTTTATTTATTTATTTTGAAAGAGACAGAGACAGAGACAGAAAGGGAGATAGAGAATCCCAAGCAGGCTGTGTGCTGTCAGTGCAGAGCCCGACACAGGGCTCATTCCCACAACCCTGAGATCATGACCTGAGCAGAAACCAAGAGTCAGACATTCAACTGACTGAGTCACCCAGGTGCCCCTGCTTCTGGAGGTATCTTTATCAGTGTCTATAGCAACTCTGTGGTTGCAGCTCCTTCAAGGCCACACTTTCCTCTGCAGTCCCAGCTCCCACTTTGCACCTCATTCTATGACTCCAGCTCTGCTGGGTGAGCATTCTTCCAGGTTGCCAGATTCCGCCTGGTAGCCAGCTGTGCGGCTCTTCAGACAGCCCCTTCCCCAGCTTCTGTCAAAGGAAGTCAGATCCTGGGCTCTGGTAACCTCAGCTCCTTCTATTATCCCTCTAGCCCTAGTAATTGTAGCAGCTTCTTGTATCTGATAACCTCTGGGCTATCTCCCCTTTCCCCTTTGTTTTGTCAGCTCTTCTAACAACCTGAGGCTAGCTTCCCATATAAAACTACATTTTTGCACTAAATGACAGGACTTCTGTTTTCCTAATTGTACTGTGACTGATAAACCCTGATAACACGGTATCTAAAAGTGGCAGGTAGATGCAAAAGCAAATGGTCTTAGGGTTAAAAGAACTGTTTACAATCTGAACTTTCCAATTCCTTAGTATACAAGAAGAAACTTGTACTTTGAGTTTCAATATCTTCAACTGTAAAGTTTAGAAAATAATTCTAATTCCACTGGTTGATTATAAATATTGAATGAGATAACTTAAGTGGATGCACATAGAAAACAGTTAGCAGAAGATACTCGAATATTCAAATTACTGTAAAAGCGTTTTCTTCATTTTAGGAAGCTACTTCACCCTTGTAACTTTAGCTTTTGATCTTTATCTAATTGGCGGACCTCAAACAAGATTGGTCTGAAAGAAAATCTAATTCTCTCAGGTTCATGTATGTTTAAATCAGCATTGCTATTTTCTCAGAGGTTGTGTAAGAGATGTATGTATTCTTAGTATTAAAAGCAAGACTGCGACTAATTCATCATAAAAGAAATCATACTCAGACTGCTGTGCAATCTTTTACACTACAACGTATATTCTACGGTTCCTGAGTTTTTCTGTCCCTGAAGGTCAATGGGAGAAATCTGTCCACAGTTTTATTAAAACCCTCCCTTCCTATTGGCACTAAGATATCCATTTCTGGTAGCCAAAAACAAAACTAAGTAATGTGAAATGTAGACCATAATATGAGCAAAAATATTCTAGCAGTGATCATAATTTTCAGCCACCAGTCACTGAGGCCTGTCTCTTGTCATTGGCAAATACATTTATAACTTGCTTATTCTAGGCAGAAGTGTTTCCCTATAATTAGAGCAATTCCAAATATTAGAGGATTATGCTTTAACCATCTATTTTGCATTTTAATCACATTTTATTGTGAACTATAATATACATAGAGGAAAATGTATAAACTAGGAATTTACAGCTCAATTTTTTTCTTATATAGTGAACTGTTCAATGACCTTCAAGATCAAGGTATAAAATCAAGCCATCAAACTAAAAACCTCATTCAGACACTGTCATGATCTCTACTTCTCTTCTCCAAAGATAATCTCAATTTTACAGTAGCTATTTCCTTCTTTTCTTTATAGTTTTACCACCTAATAATGTATCCTTAAGCAGTATGATTTATGTGTACCTGATGTTTTTATGTTATTTGAATGGAATAATCTAGAAGAAGTCTAGCATTATATTCATGGGAAACATACAGCTGGCATTAATTCATTCATGTTTATGTTTCATACTATTTCATTGTTTGACTTAGCCCAATTTATTTATTTTACTTTTCAGTGAGTTTGGGTTGTTTTTTTTTCCAGTTTGAGATACTACAAATAATGGCACCAAGCATATTTTTGTACATGTCTCTTGCTATATATATGTGCCGACACTTCTTTTGGGTAGAGATATAAAAGTACAGTTGCTGAGTCACAGAGCAAGACTGACTTCATCTTTGGTTGATAATATCAAACTGTATTTGAAAGTGCTTTAAACAATTCATACTCTTACCAACATCTTAATAGAATTCCCGCTGTATACATCCTTGATGACACCTGGTATTGTGTGTGTGTGTGTGTGTGTGTGTGTATGCACATGCATGCATATATGTTTCTTAAATGTTAGTAGTATCTCATTATAATTTTAATTTTAATTTGGCTAATCACTAACTAATTGAGCATATTTTATATGTTTACAGACCATTTGGACATCCCTTCTGGAGGGAGCAGAGATTTAAAGTGCTGGTCCAGTTTTCTCCTATTTACTATTTGGTTGTCAGGATTTTTGTTGTTGATTTTTAGAAGTTCATTATTTATTCAGTAAGCCAGTCTTCTATCAGCTTTATGTATTATAAATGTCTTGTACAGCTCTAGCCTTTATGCCACTCTCATAATGGCATCTTTTGATAAACAACACCAAAGTAACCCAATTAAAAACTGGGCAAAGAATTTGAATAGACATATCTCCAAAGAAGATATATAAATAACCAATAAGCACAAGAAAAGATGCTCAGCATCTGTAGTCATTAGGAAAATGTAACACAAAATGACAATGAGAGACCATGTCATACCTACTAGGTTGGCTATAAATTTTTTTTCAGAAGTTAAATAACATGTGCTTGTGAGGATGTGAAGAAATTAGAACCCAAGTGCATTGTTGGTGGGAAAGTAAAATGGCACAGACAATGTGGAAAACAGTTTGTCAATTCCTTAAAAAGTTAAAAATGGAACTACCATAAGACCCAACAATTCCACTCCTAGGTATATATCCAAATAATTCAAAGCAGGAACACAAACAGATATTTGTACACCAATGTTCATAGCAGCATTATTCTTATTTAAATTTTTTTGATGTTTGTTTATTTTTGAGAGAGACAGAGACAGAATTCAAGTGGGTTGGGTCAGAGAGAGAGGGATGCACAGAATCTGAAGCAGGCTGCAGGCTCCACGCTGTCAGCAGAGAGCCTGACACGGGGCTCAAACTCATGAGCTGTGAGATCATGACCTGAGCCGAAGTCGGACGCTCAACTGACTGAGCAACCCGGGCGCCCCATAGCAGCATTATTATTAATAGCCAAAAGGAGAGAACAACCCAAGTAAGTGTCCATCAACAGATGAGTGCATAAACAAAAGTTGTACATATATAATGGAATATTATTCAGCCATTAAAAAGAATGAAATTTTGATATATGCTACAACATGGATGTAACTTGAAAACATTTTGATGAGTGCAAGAATACTACTACATGCATACTCCATCCCTGGCACTATGGTTATTCTGTTTATGGACCCATTGTGCAAACACTGAGGTGGCTTAGGGCAGAGACTAGCTGAATGCCACTGAATGGGTGACATTAACCACATGGTTTTTCAGTGTCTCTGTAATGTTGCATGCTTTCTTGTGGACATGAACATGAGAAAAAGATCTGTGACTTTGTGACCACCCCAATATGCCCATTCACATGCTTATGTCTTAGAACTCCTTGACCATGATCATTTGTTTATGTTTCTTCTAGACACCTTTGCAACCCACTAACAGATTCATCACTGCACAGGATTCTATGAATATTCTAAACTTAGGCTACTTATACTATCACATCAAGTTGATGACCAGATATACTGTTTGAGAGTCTGTTCTTTGGGATGGTGTTCCCTCAGCAGTGTCTTTAAGGGCCACCCTTGAGTGAGGCTGTAATATAATGTAGTAGTGGTAAACTTTCAACTTGCACCAACATATTGAGCCAACTCATCTGTGTACCAGGCCTGTAGGGAATTCCCCATAATTCCATTGGTGTGAATTGAAGGAGAATCTTCAGTGCAGCACCAGTAGGTCTAAAATAGGTCTGTGCTACCTGAATGGGTACTTTGTATTTAACCTTTCAGATTGGCCTAGGTCCATTATGAATATATAATTTTTATCATTTGATGGATTCCTGCTATGCTTTATTCTGCAATTTTTTGACTTGGTGGATCAGAAAATACCCAGCTTATGATAAGCAACTCTGGTTCCTTGATGCCCCATGGTTAGATATATCATTTCCACCCAGGGCCCAGTAACATGCCAAGAGTCGCTTTTTGAATGGTGAATAGTTCTCTGCTGTAAATGGCATATCTTTATTCCAGACCCTTAGGGACATAAACTGTGAATATATATGGCATCTTTATGTATTGGTACCTCTATCACCTTGGTATCTGCCCTGTATCATAGTCTAAACTTGTTCCAGAATAGTCTCTTGCTCTGGGCCCTACTCAAAACTAGTAGCCTTCTAAGATCAGAGTAGTATTTTCACATGTGTTATATTCTGTCTGCAAAGTCAGAAAAGACCTTTTTTTAATGATAAGATGTTCAAGGTACAATAACCTGTCTTTACCTGGGGTTTCCTGGCATATACCAGATCCCTAGACTCATTAAATTCATTAAAGTGGCAGTCTCAGGAATCTTTTAGAGGTTACTTTCTACCTTCTTGCGTATGTCTTACCATGGCATCCACATTATTTGCAATTTCTTGTTTCAAATTCTATTAACTTGATGTTATCTCCCACAATTTTGTGACTTGGTGGATCAGACAGCATCTTGTAGTGGAAAATCATTGTTGCCTCTATGATGTAAGGAGTCTACAGTATTATCATCTTGGGCCAGTATTATGTTCTACAGAATATACAAATGATTGTAGTCTCTTGGAATTGCACTGTGACAGACAGCAGATGAATGAAGATAACTCTGGAGCAATATTGTGAATGCATACTGCTTCAAGTGAAGGCAGATCACTTCTGCTCCTTTTTCCTGATGGAGTTGAAATGAATGCATTTGCCATTATCAGTAGCCACATACAAAGCACAGGGGATGTGTTGACCTATACTAGTAAATATACCATATTGGACAATATAACTGTGATTAGCATTACTGTTTCTTTTTTTAAATTTTTTTAATGTTTATTTTTGAGAGAGAGAGACAGAGTGTGAGTGGGGGAGGGGCAGAGAGCGAGGGAGACCCAGAGCCTGAAGCAGGCTCCAGGCTCTGAGCGGTCAGTGCAGAGTCTGACACGGGGCTCGATCCCATGAACTGTGAGGTCATGACCTGAGCTGAAGTCAGATGCTCAACAGACTGAGCCACCCAGGCACTCCGATGTTTACTATTTCTTGAAGTTTATGATAGTCCAATGATATCCATCATATTGCATTAGTTTTTTTGCAAGGGACAGGCTAATGACTCTGTTTCCTTTAATTATCTGAGTATGTCCTAATCTCTGCTAGTTCATCTGAGTTGTGGTACATATTACTTCTAAATTGCTATTCTATCTGGATAAGACCATGTCAGGCATTAGACTTACTACCATTATAACTCTTAAAGTGAGTGTTCTAACAAGTAATAAGCATAGTCATCCAAATTATGCACTCAAGGACTGGGGAGATAACCACAGAGTTGTGACATAGACCCATCAGATCCACAGTGGAATAGTCTTGGGCCAGAACTCCATCTATCATCTGGCGTCTGTAGCCTTCACTCTAACAAGGGGCCAGAGTGAAAACAGAGGCTCTGTTTTCAGTATAACCTCATCCAATAATTTTTGGAAGTTAAGAGCATTCTCCTTTCCTCAGTGTACCAATGGGTAATGGCAATCTTTTTGTGCAATGCCTAGGGAAATTGCTATTGTATATATTTACTATGATATATTCTCCCCTTCGAACACTCGGCTCTGGGTATAAGAACTGTCTCAGTTTGGGAAACTGGGAGAGGGATTATCAGGATTTTGCATGCAGCAGCTGACATCATCCTTTTGTTCTCCTGCTTTCTTTTTGTTGGCAATCATTTAAATGTTACTTTGGACATTGTACATTTTTTGCCCTGAAATGCTTCACAGTGTGTTCCCTAAGAACAAGAGTCTTATTTTCCACAGCCATAGTTGTGGAATTTAATATTGATTCACTACTGTTATCTAATCCAGAGTTCATATTCAAATTTCATCAACTGTCCTAATAATGTCCTTTATAGCTCTTCTTTTTTGTCTTTCCTGGTTCAAGATTCAATTCAGTCAAGAATCACATACTGCATTTAGTTTTCACGTCTTAGTTCCTCAGTGTTTTGTTTTTGTTTCTTACATGGGCTTGACATTTCTGAAGAACACAGGCCAGCTATTCTATTGGATGACCCTCATTTTAGGTTTGCCTAACTTTTGTACTATTAGATTCATGTAACACATGTTGGACAGGAGCATCACAGAAGTGGTTCTGTGTCCCTCTTGGTACTGCATATCAAGAATCACATAATGTCTGCTAATCCTATCATTGTTGGTGATGAGAACATTGGTCCTTTAAGTGTTGTCTGTGAGCTTCTCCACTGCTAAGATAATATTTTCCCCTTAGTCATTAATAAATAATGTATGCAGAGATACTTTGAGACTATGTAAATATCCTTTTCCTCATCAAACTTTTACCCACCATTATTAGTATCTGCATTTGATTCTTGCTTGAATCAATTCTTACTAAAATAATGATTTTCTAATTTAATCATCTTTGTACATTTACTAGTAGGCATTCCACTGTTAGGAAAACTTTTAGCTCTCCTACACTGATTTGTTTTTTCAATTATTATTCACAGCATTAAGGGCCCATAGATTACTATTTTATTCAATGGTTTATATTCAGCTAGTATTATAATTATTACTTTTGATGCTAAAATTGTCCCAGATGTGGCCAGAACAAGCCCTTTTGAACTCATTTATGTGCTCTTCAGACATGTCTTAGTCATTCATTGTGGATCTCCTCCTTTCTATCACAAAAAAAAAATGCTCCTGGCTCATTTTGTACATTCCCTGAAACACAGCTAGATTTGCCATTTCTCCAGAAAGCCCAAAGTCCTCTTAGTAGATAATGCTATTTAAAAACCAATATTTGGGCTCTAAGTGTGCTCCTTGTTGCTTTGAGTTCCCATGCTTTCATCTCCCCTCAGCTATCTATGTCTATATTTGTATGTATACCTCTACCTATATGTGTAGGCATATCTATGCCTGTATTTGTATTCACATCTATATCCACATCAATCTTCGCAGACCTGTACCAGTACCTGTACCTATACCAGCCTCTCTGTCTCTGTCTCTATCTCCATCTACGTGTTTAAACCATGAATTCAAACTGTAGTTCCAATTTCAGTTCAATACTACAATTTTTAATTCTCTCCCTTTACATACTTGTAACTCCCTTTTCCAATAGTGATAAACATGGCTTTAATTAACTTCAATATATTGGCTGACGTGCTCAATCCTAGAACATGCAGAATATAGTTTCAGAATATAGTTAGTAGTCATAGTAGTCATAATAGTTAGTACTGTATTCAAAAGTTATGTTACTAATTTGAAATATACTAGAGTCATTTATTTCTATTTAGATTCTATTTTAAAATTTTCCATATCCTTGTTTGTTTTATTTTTTCACTCATTTTATATTTCAAGTACTTAAACTCTCAACATGTTTTCAAGAATCAAAACCATACAAAAGGTATTACTCAGAGAAGTTTTACTCACCCCTGCTCCCTCAACTCTTCCATCCCTTTTTCCTCCCTTGTAGCTGATCAGTCTCAGCAGTTTTGGCTTCACTTTTCTCTTGTCTTTTTCTCTTCCTTTCCCCCCCTTTTTTTTCTCTTCTTTGTACGTGAAAGGGAACATGCAATGCATAAGTTTTCGGATTCGCTTCTTCCCCCTGATGTGTATCCTGGAAGCCGCTCCATATCTTAAAATAAACCTTGCAATTAAGAGTTCCACTGTGTGTATGTACCATATATCATTTATTTAATGCTCTCTCTATGGACAGTTGCATCATTTCCAATATTGTTCGAGAAGAAACCAATGCTATCGTCAATAGACACACGGTTTTCTTTTTCCTTTCCTTTTCTCCTCCTCCTCTTTCTCCTCCTGGCATTTTTGGAGCATACCCTCTGGCTAGGTTTCTGAAAGTAGTACTGCTGAGTCAAAGAGTAAAGGCATAAGTACATTTGTTAAATTTTACCAAATTCCCTTCCATAAAGGTTGTACTATTATGCATTCCCACTAACAGTATAGAGTGCCTGTTCTCCACAGTGTTGCCAACAGAGGATATGGTCAAGCTCCAATTTTTGACAATGTGATATGTGAGAAATTGCCAGTGTAGTTTTAAATTACATTTTCCGGGGTGCCTGGGTGGCGCAGTCGGTTAAGCGTCCGACTTCAGTCAGGTCACGATCTCGCGGTCCGTGAGTTCGAGCCCCGCGTCAGGCTCTGGGCTGATGGCTCAGAGCCTGGAGCCTGGAGCCTGTTTCCGATTCTGTGTCTCCCTCTCTCTCTGCCCCTCCCCCGTTCATGCTCTGTCTCTCTCTGTCCCAAAAATAAATAAACGTTGAAAAAAAAATAAAAAAAAATTACATTTTCCTTGTTATGTGCAATATTAACATCTTTTCACAAGTTTGAGAACCTTTTTATGTCTGTTTAAAGTTGTTTTTAAATATAAAATTATTCATGCCTTTTCCCATTTTTTTCTATAATTTTAGCGGTGGTTATTCTTTTTTTTAATATGAAATTTATTGTCACATTGGTTTCCATACAACACCCAGTGCTCATATCAACAGGTGCCTTCCTCAATACCCATCACCCACCCTCCTCTTCCTCCCAACCCCCATCAACCCTCACTTTATTCTGTTTTTAAGAGTCTCTTATGGTTTGGGGGGTGGTTATTCTTAAACTTCATTGTTTAAATTTCTTTATTAGGATATTAATAATTTATCTGTCAATGTGTTACAATTTTTTCCTCCCAGATAGTCATTTTTTTTTACTTTGCCTGTATTTCATTTTTTTCTTTTCTTCTTTGTTCTTATTGCTGTGAAATTTTTCTTTAATTTTAAGCACTACGATTTGTCTTATTTTTTATTGCATCTGGACTTGAAGTTAGAGTTGAGAACGTTGTTTTTTCAGGAGTTACTAGTGAATCCTTTCCTCAAGAATTTTTTTGGAGAGTGGAAGGGAAGCAGTAGCCATTTTGTAGATTTCACATGTTGTTGCTGATCTGCTGACTCACTTCACTGGGAGGAAGCAGAATCTAGACCTGTTCTAGCTTCCTTGAATTTTCCTTCATTTTCTTCTGACTCCTGGGCCAGCTTGTGCTCATGGGCTTTCCACCCTACTTATGATCTTCCCTCCCTGACTGTCCTCCCTGTGAACTTCACATTCTAGCATGAGATGTGGACATACAGCCTTAAAAGGATTGTTAACGGTTCCCACAATTGGGAAAGCCAATTCCCTATAATAAATCTGCCTGCCTATCCATCCATCCATATGTCATCTATCATCTATCTAATGTACTAGTTCTGCTTCTCTGGTTGAACTCTCACTGATTCTAAATGGTTTCCATTTTAAGTTATTTGGGAGAAATGTTGCAAGATTTATCCCTGTTTGGAGATTCACAGTAGATGTTATCATTTTAAAGTCTCTAAGACGATCTGGAATAAAGAAACCTCACTCTGTTCATCACAGATTTGCCACACTACTTGGCTTACTATCAAAACCACTTACATGAAATTGATTCATATCTCATAGACCTAGTTTTCCAAATAAAATTTGAAATTTGTGTGGAATAGATAGATAGGTAAATAGATAGCTATATCTTATATATATATATATATATATATATATATATATATATATATAATCTTTTTTAAGTTTATTTGAGAGGGATAAACAGAGCGAGTGGGAGAGGGGCAGGGGGAGAGGGGAGAGAGAGAATTGCAAGTAGGCTCCACATTGTCAGAGCCCTATGTGGGTCTGGAACTCATGAACTGTGAGATCATGACCTGAGCCAGAACTGAGAGTCGGACGCTTAACTGACAAAGCCACCCTGGCACTATATATATACCCTATGATATACATATCTTAAAACAATATCCCAATCAAGATGAGATGGGTTTAGTCATAAAAGAGTTATTTTCAGTCTTTCTCAACACTGAAACAAAAAGACCATAAATTTTGGATAGTCTTATTTAAAAAAAGAAAAGAAAACTAAGGCTTTTTTTTAAGGTTTATTCCTTTTGGTCTAAGATCAATAGAGCTGAAAAGCAAATAACTATTAATTTGCCTCTCACTTTTCCATTAGTATTAATGGGACCCACAATAACCAGGAGGGCTGGGCCCTGAACACGTGTTCCAATTATTCATTTGACATAGAAAGCCAGCCAAGAGGGCAAGTGGTGGTTGAAATAAATTCCAAGCTCTTCTAAACATCATTTGCTTCATGGGGGCAGAGCTGCATCTGCCTGGAATAAGGGCCATCTTTCCTAATTAACAAAGAAGCCCCATCTGCACTCAAAAATGTAACTGTAGGGATGCGCACATCTGGAGACACGTCTGTATCTAATCCAAACAAAGATGCCATATTTATGCATCTAATGCACTTAAAAAGTCTATGTGTCTAATGCACCGAAAAAGTCTATGAAAGGTTATTATTATTTCCATTTGCCAGCAAGAAAATTGTGTTTTGAAGAGGATAAGTATTCTGCATGCAGTCCCACAGCTAATAACCTGAGTCCAAGCTGCATTTATTTCTTTTCTACACTAATAGATTGTCTTCTTACCCTGTAGTGCCTCCATGAGCTATACTTCTTCATGTGTCACATCTTTAAATGCTTTGTAACTTCATTCTTTCTTGTGTATCCCCTTTAAAATCTAGATTTTGATCTCACAGTGACAAATGGGAAATTAATGTCTTTCATCCTACTGTGTATTGTTCAGATGTTCACAATATCTGTGTCTTTCAAAGTTAAATCTGAAATTTTATTTTAAAAATTCATTCTGCATGTTTTATTGAGTTTTCTCCAAGGTCCTGTTTTTCTAGCCACTTTTATAAATATGTGCAACTAATCACAGGATAGAAAAATGCACCTAAGCATCCTCTATGAAGTTTCTAAACCATATGATATTATAACATGGAATGTGGCCATATGTTAGAACTATAAATAATAGAAGATGTGCACAAAAAAAGTTTTATTTTTGAAATAATACCTATTTATATTTCTCATAAAGTAGCATTATACTTTTTAATAAACCTATCTTGACATAATTATTTAGTTTCCTTCTCCCAAAGAAGGTGATGATCCCTTTATTCATTGTCGTATACCATGAAAAGGCAATGCTTTTTTTAAAAGACTGTAAGTAGAAGATATTTAATAAATGAGCAGTTAACAAATGTGTGGAGTAGTCACTAGATGGCAGACAACTGGATATTTGGGGAATATGAGAACATCAGTAGATAGTTTGTGATAGTAACAAATAGAAACCTGCAAAAAGGCATAATACTAATAAAAGAGGTAGAATAATGGAAAGTTCTTTTTCAGCATGTTTTTATTTTCCCAAATATATCATGATACTCAGTAAGCAAATTAAGAAACTATGTTTATTGCTATGTGAAAATATTAAATTATGTGGCTCAATTCATAACTTTTAAAACTACATGAAAGAAAATGTTTAAACCATGTTAGGCAAAGCATCATGTGGTACAGATATAAAACAGGATTTATTGGGACAAAACTTACAAGAAGAGAACTGTAGAGCACACACATTTCCCTGAACTCTCCCTATCTCCCAGTGAAGACTGGGCATAGGTCTGCACACATCATGTTGTACTGGACAGGAGGAATCTTTCTTTCAAATCTCTAACTAGCTGTAACTAACAAACAGAGGAATCCTCTGATCAGGAAAGTGGCCTTGTTAGAAATGAGAAATTTCTGCAGCCCCATGACTGTTATCAGCCCGTTATTCTGATGAGCTAACTCAGACTAGTAACACCACTCTTCTAAATTATGAGGGAAAGAGATGAGCTCACCCAAACCCTCCAGATATGTTGCTTCATATGTATTGAATCAGTATAGCTTCAGTAGAATATTTCTATGGATTACAAATAAAATGGTGTACTCATAATTGTAGTATATAAATTGTATATTTTTCTGTCGTTGTTGCTTTTTTCCCCCAACTCTCCAAGATTTTATCTTTCTTCATGGAGAATGCTTTTTTTTGCCTTCAGGAAATAATTTTACGTGATTTTTAATTGTTTTTAATGTTTATTTATTTTTGAGAGACAGAGCACAAGCAGGGGAGGGGCAGAGAGAGAGACACACACCGAATCTGAAGCAGGCTCCAGGCTCTGAGCTGTCAGCATAGAGCCTGGCGTGGGGCTTGAACCCATGAACCATGAGATCATGACTTGGGGCGAAGTTGGATGCTTAACCAACTGAGCCACCCAGGTGCCCCTTATGTGATTTTGATAAGACTAATTCTGCCTTCAATGTTTTCTTCCTCCACCTCCTGGGCAACAGTGATTGAGCAAGCGGTTGTCCAATCCAGTTGTTTTTTTCCAGGACAGTTTTCCCCATAGCCATGATGGACAAAGATCCTCTTTTTGACGGGGATGTTAGAATGTGGATTATGCATCAGGGCTTCCAGCAGCAATTCCTTCCTTCTAACAGAAGGAATCAAAATAACAAGATAAGCATTGACAAGAGTTGGGGGAAAGAGGACAAAGAACTAGTGACATTATTTAAGCTTTGTATTCAGTTCCTACTAAACCTGAGTCCAGTTTCATTTTAAGGTAAATAAACTCCCATATTAGATTAAATTAATTTGAGTTGAATTGCTCTTTCTTGTACATGAACAAGCCATAACTGGAATGATTATTAAAAAAAACTATCTTCTGCTTTCATTTTTGCTAGTAGAATTATTCAAATTCTCATAGAGTATGAGATCTATATTTCCAACCTTTAGGTAATTGATGTATTTTTTATTATACTAATATTATGACTGACAAATGATATTTTGGAAGTCAAAAAACTTAATGTACTTTCTAAGAGAGGATGATTTACTCTTGGGAAGGCCAGAAAGAACACTATATTGCAACCCTTGAAGAGAATATTTTAAAACAAAACTGAGAGAATACTAATAATGTAATACTACCAGAAATACCAGCAACAGTATCATCAATCGCAGAATCTTTTATAGAAATTCCATACGTACCTTTTGATTTAGAAAATATTGTGTAAAGCAATCTTTCAATCTTTTATGTCCATATGAAGGGAAAAGGATATTAATAATGTACTGTTTACTTTTACAATATATTCCAGCTGAAAACTTAAAACAATTTTCTTAGACAGTGATGTGGCTGCTCTTTATTCCATAAATTTAAGACAGATACCATCTATCTATCTACATTATTATCTTTCTATATAGTTTTTTTAAAAATGTTAAAGGAACACTGTTAGACATGGGATATGAAAGAAAGCTTCTGATGGCATTTATTTTATTATTTATTTCTAAGTTCATAAACTTTAAGGGGTTTTAATGACATTGTAGATCTTTGAATATTGCAGACTTAAGCGAATTAGGAACTTAGTATTTTAATATTCTCTTTTGATCTATTTTTCAGTCATTCTATTCAGAGTTAATTAGAAAAAGCTTAAAAGTGGTAATGAACAAAAGTTTTATTTTTATTAGAGTTATGCTGAGGAGTTAGCATATAGTTCAGACTTCTTAAATTGCAAAGTCAGGGATCAGTGAATCTACTTCTTAGTCACTTTTTTCAAATTAAAGATAATAATTGGATTGTGATCTGCTATGAAATATTTTACTTTATTTCTGGGTTTAATCACAATCCAGAGAAAAATTTCAAAAATATATATATTTTTGATAAACATTCCAATTTTTATTATATCTTTGATAAAATATTTCAACGCATCAAAATTTTGAAAGCATTCACATGTCATGTAGTCATTTCTTTTTTTAAACATTATTAGCCTATGGATAAACAAAGCTTTTAAAATTATGTTAATTATGTTCAGATATGTTCTAAAGTTTCAAAAGTGTTCACTAGGAAAAAAATTGTCCTTTTTAGATATAAGCCACTCAAGAATCCAAAGTCTTCAAAAACACTGCAGTGACTACAATAGAGATTAACTGGATATCTGTTTGTTCTTTCATGTTAAGCACTCATTTATTCTTTTTTTAAAAACAATTTTAATATGAAATTTATTGTCAAATTGGTTTTCACACAACACCCAGTGCTCATCCCAAAAGGTGCCCTCCTCAATACCCATTTATTCTTTTTAAGGTAACAGTACTTCAGTTTCCTTTTGAGGGATGATATCTTTCTTCTCTCTCACATGCCATCTTTTCCCACCATTGATGCTTCCAACATCATAGGGTCTATCCACACTGCCCCCAAAACACAGATGCTCACACTAGAGCTTGGACTTGCTGCAGAACATGTGTCTTCTTCGTTTGTTTGTTTTTGTTTTTTGTGGAGTTTTTTTTGTTTTGGTTTCGTTTGCTTTGTTTTGGTTTGGTTTTGGTTTACTCTGGGCCCCACTCAAAGCTGGCAGTCTTTTGTGTCACATAGTAGATGGGCTCATACAGTGTCCCTAGGTATGGATGTTTGCTACAGAACCTGAATAAGTTCACCAAGCATTACACTTCCTTTTTCATGGGAGGAAGTCCACAGGGTAATGATTTCTCTTTTACTTTAGAAGATATGTCCTAGCATTGGATCCATAAAAAAATCTTAGATCTTGTAGACCCCTGAATCTTCCTCAGATTTATATCCTATCCCCTGGATTGCCATATGTCTTACCAAAGTCTTCACTGTGATAGTCACCTCTTGATTATCCTGCTTGATCAACATTATATCATTGATGAATGAATCGATGTGATGTTCTGTGGGATGTCCAGATAGTCTACAGTTTTTTAGACCTTGTTTTAATAGAAAGAGCAGTAGAGTTAACCTAACCCTGAGGCAAAACTGCTAATGAATTCATTTGTGTGTTCCACATGAATTCAAACTGTTACTGATCTTTTTCTCATATTAAAATAGAAAAAAAAAACTTTTCCAAATCAATGGTCACATACCATGTACCCGAGGCCATATTAATCTGCTCTAACAATGATACCATGTCCGCACAGCAGCTGTAATTGAAGCCACTACTTGTTGAAATATGCATTAGTCCATAGTCATCCCCTTGGATCCATCCCCATTTCTGCAGGGTCCAGACTGGGCCAGACAGAAATATAATGGGACCACCATCCTTGTAGCCTCTAGATCCTTAAAGGTAGCACTACTTTTCGGCATCCCCTCCAGATATATTAGAGTTTTTGATGTGCTCTCTTGGCCAGAGAGGAGAGGCAGTTTTAGAAGCTTCCACTTGGTTTTTCCTACTATGATAGCACTTGCCTCATAAATGTGCTAAACTCAAACTAACACAATATGGACAAATCCCATAAAAAGAAAGATATCATTATAAATAAATAAATAAATAAATAAATAAATAAATCATGAAGCTTAGATTATTTAATGTGAAAATCTAGTGCTGCAATTTTTTATTTGCAATGATATCTTTTTATGGGATTTGTATGGGAAAGATATATATATATATATATATATATATATATATATATATATATATAACTCTTGCTATGACACCAAGTTTACACAAACAATATTGAGTACTTATTCATGTAATTTCCAATCCCACATTTAGGCATATAGGTGTAGGTTCTTATAGATTTTTTTTTTAATTTTCATCTTAAGAGTGTATACTTATTGTGCATTTTTTTCTTATTCGATAATTTCAGAATACTTGGAATAACTTCATGAAGCCTAGAGGTGTTAAATGAATAGTTTTGACTAGTATGCATGACTTGAGACAGTTTCAGAATGCCTGGTCTATGCTATCCACCCAAACACTTTAATTCATATGGCTTAACAATATTGCAAGCCTGATTTTATTTTAATGCTGCATTAGCTGGGTGAGCATGATTTATTGTGACAGAGTGTAAATTCAACTATTGAGTCTTTAACAATAAATAATGAACGGGGTTTGTGATAGGGAACAATAAAACATTATGTTGATAGAGACAGAATTGAAATGATGACAAAATATAGCAATCTAATATCAGACAATATAATTAAAGTTTAGCTATGGGGTGCCTGAATTCTATTATTTTAAGGTGGTTTGGGTGTGTGAGTGTGTAAGCTGGAACAATGATTCTCTACTGGACAACAGTGATTTAATTTCTTACTATCAAAGAGTGGCTGTATGAATTTTGTTTAAAAGCATCAGATATATATATATATTGAGCTTTAGCACTAAAAGGAAGAGTCATTTGGCATAGAATCCAGTGACCTGAGAAGGGAAGTCCTGATGATGGACCATGAGCATTTGAGGGGCCTGCTGGGAGACACACCTGGAAAACTAGCTTTGTTTCACCTGAGCTTGCACCGTTCACACGGGAATTCATCTGGGTTGTTTCATACCAGCTGTTTTCTAGCTAATGAACAGGTTGGCATGTAGCTAGAATTTGCAGAATAGTCCATTGTTGCCAAGGGACTTAAAGGGTATAAAATTGCCATGACACTGACAATGTTAATTCCAGTGGCATCTCCCACAGCTATTCCTCCGTATCAAGAACTCTGGGAGATCTGTGAGGTAAAATCCTCCCTGGGATCTTGTACTGCCCTCTGCTTTACATAAGCATCCATTTGTTCTCCAGTAAAGAAATTTATATCCTATAAGCTTGTGGCAGCTTTTCACACCCTTCTGAGCATTCAGGCATAATATTTTGTGACTATTAATTTTTAGTTTCTTCATAGATAAAATAAAGATAAGGACCTTCTCAAGAAAAAATGAAATAATGGATGGGAAGCTTTGCCCATAGTTCCAGGCACATGGTAGGAACACAACATCTTTGAATATTCAGTATCATTACTTCTTCTGATTAACAACTGTAACAATATAGCTATAGTAGTAACTTCGGGGATGTCAGCTCAGTTTAAGAGAATCCCCTTTATCAATGAAGTATTGCCCCAGCCCCTATAGCTAGTAGTGTGGGCAGCTGAAACCACAGTAATGATACAAGATGTCATTCTATGCACTATTGATTGAGCCAGTGTTGGACACCAGGTCTGAGCTGAGTTAATCAGATACTCTCTCCTAGGGATGTGAAATTGACATGCAGTTAGGATCTATAGATGCTGGAACTGAGGGACTCATCAATCTTAGAGGAGGAGCCTTCTTCTGTCATATTTGCAAAAAGTAGCAGAGAAAAATGATGTTCAAGATAATAAGAACGAAGCAGATAGAGAAGCAGAAAAAATAGAATGGAAGAGAGTAACCTACCTGCCTTTAACTGTTTAAATTCCTTGTTCTGGTCTTCCCTTAGGGGATGGATCCCTTTAAATTTTAGGATAAACCCCAGTGTCCATCCTATAAAGACATATAATTACTTAAGTTAACTGAAGGTATTCCCAGTATGTGCATTCAAAACAAATTTAACTAAAGAAAAAAGTGAAATAATGTTTACCATATAGTTTAATTTCTACCATAAATTATAAATTATACTAACATTAATATTTGAAATTTTTTCTATTTTATTTTATTACAATATAATATCAAGGGCTACATGATCGGTATGTAAAAGACTTACATAAAACGTTTAGGTAGCATTACCTAATTAATTGGTTATATTTTACATCTAAGAAAATAACAGCCTTGAAAGAATTTTTCTGAAGAGAAAAATTGTTCAATTCTGAGATCAAAATATTATTTACTTGAAACGAAAATGAAAAGTCAATTAGAATTGCTTCAAAAATATGTTAGTACTCTTGTTAAGATAAAAATGACTTTATATGTTTAATAATGGAAAAATGAAGAAGGTTTAAATTAAATCACTATCTGTAAAATACATCATAGAAGCTATTTTTTCCTTTAAAAACAAAGACCTTCTGGAATGCCTGGGTGGCTCAGTCGGTTAAGCGTCCAACTCTTGATTTTCTCAACTCATGATCCCAGGGTTGTGAAATCAAGCCCTGTATCAGGCTCCACACTGAAAGTGGAGCCTGTTTGAGATTCTCTCCCTCTCTTTCCCTCTCTCTCTTTCCCTCTCTCTCTCTTTCTCCCTCCACACCATCCCTCGTCCCTTCCCCCACTCAAATTAAAAAAAAGAACACACACAAAGATCTTCTTCATCATATTAATTTCAGAGCTGAATTATTTCCTCAACTTCTAACACACTTTTCTAAATTGTATTTCATATCATATCCATTATCTTGGTATAGTTACTAAAGTATTTAAATGGTGGTTAACACAAATGAAAGAAAAGGGAACCAAAACTAAAAATAATGCAGTGAAAGAAATATTGGAATAGGGCTTCAAAAGAAAATTAAATTCAGTGTAGCAAAGAAAATCATGATTATCTGTGAAAATACATGCAGAGGACAACATCCACTGAGTTAAACATCATGGTTCACATGTAGCAAGAGTGCAGAATCTTGCCTCTGTCATGGTAGGTTAGTATTCAAAGTGAAAATGCTGTGAAGCCCAGTTGGAGATTAAATAATTCTCTGTTAAATAATCATAGATCTTGTTCAAGAGACTCAGCCCATCTTAGAAGACTATGAAAAATAATGACAACCACTGAGACCACTGAAACTCTGTTCTAGAAAATAACAGAGCAAATCTCATAGGAAATTGAGTATCCTGTACAGAAAAGGATTCATGAAAAAAAATTACTTGACAATAATTAATACTTCATTATTGCTGGTATCATGCAGTGATTCAGGCCATACAACACTGCATTTTTAGAATTATTTAAGTTTACTTTTCTCCAAAACATAAAACCAACCCACATTATTTGTTGACTATTCTGATGTAAGTTCTTCTGAAATGTTTAATTCCTCTCTTTGCCTTCATAAACAGCATAGAAAGCAAGAGTACTTTGTTATAATTTAAAACGCTATCATTTGTATTGATTATACATTACTCTGTTTTTCAAGTTCCTAATCTCTTCTTTCCAGTATTATTGAGATATAATTGACATATAACATTATATAAGTTTGAGGTGTACCACAAAATGATTTCACATACATAGATATTGCAAACTTATTACCAAAATAGCTTCATTAACATCCATCGTCTCATATAGTTACAGATTATTTTTGCTTGTGATGATAATTTTGAAGATCTACTCTCTAGCAGCTTTCAAATGTGCAATACAGTGATGTTAACTATAGTCATAATGCTGTACATTATATCGTCAGACCTTATTTATCTTATAAGTGGAAGTTTTTACCTTTTGACTACCTTAAGCCAGTTATGTCATGCTCCACTTTCTGCCTCTGGTAATCACCAGTCTGTTCTCTGTTTCTATGAGTTGTGGGTTCTATGAGTTTTTTTTGTGTGTTTTGTTGGTGTTTTTTTTTTTTTTTTTGATTCCACATATAAGTGATATCCTGCAATATTTGTCTTTCTCTGTCTGACTTGCTTTGCTTAGCATAATACCCTCAAGGTCCATTCATGTTGATGCAAATGTCATGATTTCCTTCTTTTTATGGCTAAATAATACTCCATTATATACCACATTTTATACCACATTATATACCACATTTTCTTTATCCATTTATATGTCAATGGACATTTAGGTTGTTTTGTATCTTGATTATTGTAAATAGTGCTCGAATGAACAACTCAAAAGCAAAAAGAACCCCAAATAATCTAACAAAAAGTGGGTAGAGACCCTGAATAGACATTTCTCCAAAGAAGATATTCAAATGGCCAACCGGTACATAAGAAAGTGCTCAACATCACTAACATCAGGGAAATGCAAAGCAAAGCCACATTGAGATATCACCTCACACCTGTTAGAATGGCTGTCATCAAAAAGATAAGAGATAACAAGTGCTGGCAAGTGAAGAAGAGTGAACCTATACACATTTTTGGTGGGAATGTAACTGGTACAGCCACTATGAAAAACAGTATGTATATTTCTCAAAAACTTAAAAATAAAATTACCACATGAACCAGCAATTTTTACTTTTGGGTATATATCATAATGTCTTTTTAAATACGTTTCTATTCTCCATCCCAGATTTAATATTGTCAGATGCCGTAATTTTTACACATGTGTTTCTACTGCTAAAACTCCCTTCATTCTCTAATTTTGATGTTTCTAATATACTGTAGTTTGGGGAGTCAGAAAACTAAACTACTGTAATTAGACTGTTGAGTAGATATGGATAAATGGACCCTCTACAGCATTTGAGAGGTTTTCTAGACTTAAAGTGCATGAAAACAAGTAAAAAGGCTGTATTTTGACATCTCACAGAGAAATTTTTAAATATAATTTACCTATCATTGCTTGATTAGGAATAGTTTGCCCCCCAAAAAATCACTAGAGAAATAAATGATGTACTAGTGTAAGAAATAATTTACCAAAATCTAGAGAAGAAAGTCACATAAAACATTCAAACTTGCAAAAATATATCACTGGGAATTGAAATAGTGTGCAGTTCTTATCTGTGAACTTTTTTTTTAATTTTATTTTTCAGTTTTTAACATTTACATTCAAATGAGTAAGCATATAGTGCAACAATGGTTTCAGGAGTAGATTCCTTAATGCCCCTTACCCATTTAGCCCATCCCCCCTCCCACAACCCCTCCAGTAACCCTCAGTTTGTTCTCCATATTTTTGAGTCTGTTCTGTTTTGTCCCCTCCCTGTTTTTGTATAATTTTTATTTCCCTTCCCTTATGTTCATCTGTTTTGTCTCTTAAAGTCCTCAGATGAGTGAAGTCATATGATTTTTGTCTTTCTCTGACTGACTCATTTCACTTAGCATAATACCCTCCGGTTCCATCCACGTAGTTGCAAATGGCAAGATTTCCTTCTTTTTGATTGCCGAGTAATACTCCATTGTGTGTGTGTGTGTGTGTGTGTGTGTGTGTGTGTGTGTGTGTGTATAACATCTTCTTTATCCATTCATCCATCCATTCATCCATCGATGGACATTTGGGCTCTTTCCATATTTTGGCTATTGTGGACAGTGCTGCTATAAACATGGGGGTGCATGTGTCCCTTCGAAACAGCACACATGTATCCTGTGGATTAATGCTTAGTAGTGCAATTGCTGGGTCATAGGGTAGTTCTATTTTTAGTTTTTGGAGGAACCTCCATACTGTTTCCCAGAGTGGCTGCACCAGCTTGCATTACCACCAACAGTGCAAAAGAGATCCTTTTTCTCCACATCCTTGCCAACATCTGTTGTTGCCTGAGTTGTTCATGTTAGCCATTCTGACATGTGTAAGGTGGTATCTCATGGTGGTTTTGATCTGTATTTCCCTGATAATGAGTGATATTGAGCATTTTTTCATGTGTCGGTTGGCCATCTGGATGTTTTTCTTTGGAGAAGTGTCTAGTCATGTCTTTTGCCCATTTCTTCACTGGATTATTTTTTTTGGGGGGGGTGTGGAGTTTGATAAGTTCTTTATAGATTTTAGATACTAACCCTTTATCTGATATGTCATTTGCAAATATCTTCTCCCATTCTGTCTGTTGCCCTTTAGTTTTGCTGATTGTTTCCTTCTCTGGGCAGAAGCTTTTTATTTTGATGAGGTCCCAGTTTGAACTTCTTAAAGACTATCTTCCACACCATAATAATGCATATAATAAACATGACCTCATTAAAATTTTAGGACAGTTAATGCTTCTGTATCTTTTCCAAAAGAACAGCATACTGTCTTTCTGACTTTGTTTATATCAAGCCCATTCTTGCTTTTCTTCATCTGTTAGGCAGAGATGTTTCCTCAAGGAGTTCAGAAAATGGTGCCAAAGTCAGTCAGTCTGTGTCCATCAATGTTAATTTTACCAAATCTAAGAGATCAGTAAGAGTGTTGGAAAATTCACCTTACTCCAGCCCCCTGCAACTCCAAACAGTTTGAAGAGTTTGAGATAGATGTGTAACATCTTCCATACCTACATCTACCCTATCATCTCAGTGTTTGCTTATCAGAGCACTACTACTCTCGTCTCTTTTATTCTTTATTCTTGATTAGCTCACCAATGGTGAGAATTAAGGTATGTCCCTCTTATTTGGAATGAAGTGAAAGATTATTCAGTAAGTATTCACTGTAAAACATATCTATAGGAAACTGGTACCTTAGAACCCCTTTCTAATGCCCCATGGCACATGTCTTACTGTAATAGTTTTTCTGATCCCAATAGATAAGGGCAGCACTTTTACTATGTTGGTAGATGTACAAGGATGCATTTTACTAACAAATTCCAGCTTCAGTTAGGATGTTCCTGGAAAAAGAGATATGGTTTAATGTTGCCAGTCTGTAGTATTCCATACCCCCAGATCTCAAAATACTAGTGCAATAGACAACCTAACAAAATTGTATATGGTATATAATATATATAGTATATTTATATACTAGTACAGAATATAAAATTATACACAGATACACACACTATATATATATGTATATATATGTATATATAGAGAGAGATTAAATATCACTTTAAGAAGAAAAAGAACTAATTTTCAATTTCCTGAAGGTATTCACCAAAGCTTTTTAAATTTAGTAGCCTCCATATAGCTAAAATTTGTCATCTAGGACCAAACATTGTCCTCTATCAGCTACACAATATCTTTAACATACTGGTTGTCTGCTATGAAACAGAATATTCCAAGTCTGATGAATACCAGTCTTACAATAGTTTCCTTGCAAGAATGGAATTGTAGGAACGAATAATGTGGGAGCCTATGTGCTGTGGGTCTCCAGGACAGTTTTCTTACATTGAAGAATAGAGCCTTCATTTTCTGGATGATGTCCATGTGGGTTTTTCTCTGCTTTCTCAGGTTCACACTTGTGGCTCAATGAGCCCATAAGAGTCCAAACCCTAGGACCTATCCAAGGGAACTTGCCTGTGCTTACAGTATAGGACAATTTCGTTCCAATACCCCAATCTTTTATAATATCTGCAAGCCACCCAGCCCTTGGGCACACAGCTGCCACCACATGTCACCTAGCTGTGTGTTCTCATTCACGGTAGTGCAATGTGCCTAGCCACGCCCAATCATTGTACTGCAGCCCTCCCAGCCTTGTACTCCTCGCCACCCCTACGTGCAGTCCCCAGCTACCATAACACTTTGGGGGATCCAGCATAGGACTAGTGGCCCAAAGCAAATTTTGTTAACACCGCCACCCCACTCTCAAATTCTCTAATGGGCACATCCCCTTAGAGCTGGCCTGCCTGGGTCCCGCTAACACCACAGAAAGCAAGCACAGCCCACAACAGGCAAAGAGTCAGTGCAGATGACTGCACTCAAAGGAAAAGTGACACAGACACAACAGCAGGGTGTAAGCAACACACCTAGGATACTCTCCTGAAGTCCCAGGTTCTGGTGAACCTCCAGGACACTCCAGGACCTCTACTTCATAAAGTCACTACTTTCAAAAGCAGAAGACATTCTTAACACAGAGAGGCAGACAAAGTGAGACAGAAATTTATCCCAAATGAAAGAACAGGGCAAGGTCACAGCCAGAGATCTAAGTGAAACAGATATAAGTAATTTGTATGGAAACACAAAAGACCTCAAATAGCCAAAGCAATCATGAAAAAGCAGAGCAAAGCTGGAGGCATCACAATTCTGGACTTCAAGTTCGATTACAAAGCTGTAGTAAGCAAAATAGTACGGTACTGGCACAAAAAATAGATACATAGATTAATGTAACAGAATAGAAAACCCAGAAATGGGGGTGCCTGGGTGGCTCAGTCAGTTGAGCGTCCGACTTTGGCTCAGGTCAAGATCTCACAGTTCATGGGTTCGAGCCCTATGTCAGGCTCTGTGCTGACACTTCTGAGCCTGGAGCCTGGTTTGGATTCTGGGTCTCCTTCTCTCTCTGCCCCTCCACTGCTCATGCTCTGTCTCTCTCTGTTGCTCAAAACTAAATAAATGTAAAAAAAGAAAAAGAAAAAGAAAACGCAGAAATGAACCCACAATTATATGGTCAATTAATCTTCAACAAAGCAGGAAAGAATATCCAATGGGAAAGGACAGTCTCTATAACAAATGGTGTTGAGAAAACTGGACAGCAACATCCAAAAGAAACAAACTAGACCACTTTCTTACACCATACACAAAAATAAATTCAAAAAGGATTAAAGACATAAATGTGAGACTTAAAACCATAAAAATCCTAGAAGAGAACACAGGCGGTAACCTCTTTGACATCCACCATAGTCACATTTTTCTAGACATGTCTCCTGAGGCAAGAGAAATAAAAGTAAAATAAACTATTGGGACTACATCAAAATAAAAAGCTTCTGCACAGCAAAGAAAACAATCAACAAAATTAAAGGCAACCTACAGAGTGGGAGAAGATATTTGCAAATGACATATCCAATAAAGGGTTAGTATCCAAGATATGTAAAGAAATGATACAACCTTAAAACAAATAACCCAAATGAAAAGTGGGCAAAAAACATGGCCAGACACGTCTCCAAAGAAGACATCCAGATGGTCAAGAGACACATGAAAATATGTTGATCATCACTTACCATCAAGCAAATGCAAATCAAAACTACAATGAGATATCACCTCGCACCTGTCAGAATGGCTAATATCCACAACACAAGAAACAACAGGTATTGGTGAGGATGTGGAGAAAAAGGAAGCCTCGTGTATTGTTGGTGGGAATGCAAATTCGTGCAGCCACTGTTGAAAAATTATGGAGATTCCTCAAGAAGTTAAAAATAGAACTACCCTAAGATCCAGTAATTGCACTACTGAGTATTTACCCAAAGAATACAAGAACACTAATTCAAAGGGATTTTTGCACCCCTATGTTTATTTATGTTTGTAGCATCATTATTTTCATTAGCAAGATACGGAACCAGCCCAAGTGTCCATCAATTGATCAATGGATAAAGAAGATGTGATACACACACACACACACACCACACACACACACACACACACTGGAATATTATTTGGCCATAAAAAAGAATGAAATTGTGCCATTTGCAAAGACTTGAATGGAACTAGAATATAATGCTAAGTGAAATCATTCAGTCAGAGAAAAACAAATACCATAAGATTTCATATATAAATGAAATTTATATATGTGGAATTTAAGAAACAAAACAAATGAGCAAAGGGAAAAAAGAGAGAGAGAAATCAAGAAACAAGCTCTTAGTTATAGAGAACAAACTGATGGTTACCAGAAGGGAGGTGGGTGGGAGGGAGGGATGGATTAAATAGGTGATAGGGATAAGGAGTGCACTTGTCATGATGAGCACTGAGTGTTGTATAGAGGTGTAGAATCACTATATTGTATGCCTGAAACTAATATAACACTGTAAAAAAATAAAAATAAAGTAAGGCCGCCAAAAAAAAAAAAGAATGACTAATGTGGTCTTGGCTCATTTCAATGATTTTTATATCCATATGTACAATGACATTTTGCAGATTATGTAGAAAATTCCAGTTGAGAGGGGCACCTGGGTGGCTCAGTCGGTTAAGCGTCCGACTTCGGCTCAGGTCATGATCTTGAGGTCCGTAAGTTCAAGCCCCGCGTCGGGCTCTGTGCTGACAGCTCAGAGCCTGGAGCCTGTTTCATATTCTGTGTCTCCCTCTCTCTCTGACCCTCCCCCGTTCATGCTCTGTCCCTCTCTCTGTCTCAAAAATAAATAAACGTTAAAAAAAAATTTTAAAGTAGTGTAGAGGTTCCCACAGTGCTTCACAAACAAAATCTACAAATATTGGTTAAACAATGTTTCCTCTCCCTAAATTTCTACTCATTGAAGTTGCCAAGACAAATGAACAGAACCTCTTTACTCTAGAATCTACTCTTCAACATTCTCCACTAAATTTGTTCACCATCATAATGCTTCTTATTTCTTCCTCCATTATCTAGTGTCTCACAGAAACACATCTAGACTTTCTACCTCTGCTCACCAGGCATGTTGGAATGAACATTTGTTGAAGGAAGCAAGGGTAGGCCCCTGCACTCACTTTGCCACTCTTTTAATTAATATTCATGGGAAAACTGGTGAATAGAATGCTCCACTTTGTTATATCACTTGGAGACAAAGATTTTTGTTAAGTAATTTTTCTTGTGTTTCTCCAACATATCACACATCAAGCATCCTTAACGAATTCATTCACAAGTTATTTCTAGAACTTCTGCAATGTACATACATCAATGCTAGGCACCAAAGAAGATAGATATAATAAAATGGAAAAGGAGTGGTTTGCATTTGTTAGGAATATATTGGTGAGATCAAGAAACAGTGCTAAATATCTTGGGTAATGATAATTGAAATGGACAGTTCAGGTTATGAACATGACATAAAATCAGTAAATGATCTGCTACTGTAAGTATGCACTTGGAAAGTTTTCTACTTGACTAACACCTTAATGCTCTAACCTGTGCAAATTATTATTTTGCATTGAATTTCATTTCCAAATGTAGAATGGAAGAATAGTCCACTATGCGTGGCAATTAAAGATACAAGGTCATGAAAGATCAGATACCCAAAACCAGTGTCCTCACAGTTGATGTGATTGTGAGACCCTGAAAAGGAGAGTGTAGACGGGTGTGTTGCCTGTGTATGAAAGCAAAAAACAGTATGCTTGAATCTCTTCTGGAAGGGTTCAGTAAAACTATTATTGCTGTCAAACACAAGATATTAGATAGTATGTATAGTTATTCAAAGATTTTACCAACTAATGGAAAGTTGAGAAATATCAACATTCTGTAGCTTTGTGGAAAGTTGTGAAATGCTAGTAAACACTTGCTTTGTTGTTTTTATGTTATGGTATGAAAAAGATTTCAAGGTCAATATCCCAATATGGTAACAAATCTAACAAATAAATTGCAAATGGCCACAGAGTGCCTTTAAATTCCTATAGCCTTTACAGCTATCTTACCCTCCAAGCCCCTAGCTGATAATAGCACACATTTCATGTTCACTTGCAACAAAATTAAAACATGTACCTATGGCTATCAGCGTTGATTGATACACAGTTCAAATAGTTGTGTTCTAGCATACTGTACTTCAAAAATATGTTTTATACATGTTTTAAGTCGGTGATATCACTTCTTGTTCATGGTTTCTGCTTCTAGCTCTATACAGACTTCTTGGCTAAATCTCCCGTAAATGATATATGACTGGTATCCTATTGCTTGAATTAAAGCCTCCAAATATATTTTGTGTGATTTTAAATCATTTTGAACTTCATAATGGAGGCTATGAATAATTCACTTTGGTTGAATAAAAAGTATCTAAAGGTGAATAAGTGAATAACTAGAATGATGCATTTTAAACATGGTCCCTGGGCACTCTAAATTCCTTGGCTGTCTTGTAGGCCAAAAATAAAGTGTAAAATGGTACTCTAAGGTTTGAAAGGCTGTCATCCAGATTTAGAAAATAAGCACAGAAGTTTTAAAGTAAAGCAGTTAAACAGGAAGTGACCACTCCAGTGGAAAATGTACAAAATAATAAATGTAAGTAAGTTAAAATGTTAAAATTCACTAATGATAACATAAAAATTAAAACAAAAGGACTGAATTTCCCTTAAAGCAAGTAAGCAGTACTGCTGCCCTGGGCTCTACAGAGTTGCAAACCTCACAACAGAAAAATTTCTTAGAGGACACTGAAGGGTCTCTGTCAGATGCAATTTTGTTATTACAAAAAATACTATATAAACTGTAATTCTGTTTTCAAAATGAACATAAAATTTTAGGTGTTTTAATAATTTTGAGTTTCATTAAATATTAAGTATATATCTTTCAATTTAATAGATAATTTTGAATATATTAGGACAAATAAGAAAATAACTTTAATTAAAAAAATTTACATTTCCTAGCATTCATGTTTTCAGTGAAAGTATTTCAATGTACACTTTGAATGCAATTACATTTTTAATCCTTTTAGGTCATTTAATGTAATACAAACTGTGAAAATTCAGATATAACAACACAACTTGTAATTTTCCTGATATAAAGGCAAGAATACATATTTTATGGAATAGGTGTATAAATAATTTATGAAATAGTATGTCTTTATTTCATACTGAGATAAACATCACTAAACTATCCACATGCAATGGTAATAATTTTTTTTCCTATTTTGTGACTTTTAGTCATATGAAATGAGAGCCTAACACCGATTTTTGTTTTGTTTGTTTTCAAAGTCAAGAGGCTAGCACAATTTAACCGTTCTTTTAGCTTGAATATTAACTTCAGAACATTAGAACATATCACATTTTATTTGTAACCTTGCCCAGGACCTCACAAATGATAGGAGTTGGACTGCAGGAAGACAACACGTCTTTTCTAGAAAATGGCAAGACTACAGCATGCTCTTGGAAGAAACTGATAGTATCTTCTTGTCTGGCAGTTTCGAAATACAGTAAAACCTTGGATTGTGAGTAACCTGTTCTATGAGTGTTCTCCAAGATGAGCAAACATTTCTAATAAATTTTAACTTGATAAATGAGCGATGTCTTACAATGCGAGTAGTATATGACACTAAACGTTACATGATCACAACTGAGCCAATGGCTCTTGAAATTAGCTTTGATATACAAGTGCTTTGGATTATAAGCATGTTTCCTGAATGAATTATGCTCGCAAACCAAGGTTTTACTGTATATAATTTGCATTTTTAAAATGTGAAGAAAATTTTTCAAAATAGTTAAGAAACTGGAAGGATAGACATATGACAAAATGTTTACAACTGTACTATCAGTTTTTATTTATGAAATTACTACCATATTTAACTTTCTGTATATACCTTTATTTTCCACATTTCTGGATATTCACCAATAATTATAAAGGATTCTATTAATAGGGGTGCCTGACTGGCTCAGTCAGTTAAGCAACCAACTCTTGATTTCAAATCAAGTCATGATCTCACAATTCAGAGGATGGAGCCCTGCATTGGGCTCTGTGCAGACAGTGTGGATGCTAATTGGGATTCATTCTCTCTCTCTCTCTCTCTCTCTCTCTCTCTCTCTCTCTCTCTCTCTCTCCCTCCCTCTCCTGGTCCCTCCTGCCCCTCTCAAAAATAAACTCTAAAAAAAGAATAGTAGGAGTGCCTGGGAGGCTCAGTTGGTTAAACATCCGACTCCTGGTTTTAGCTCGGGTCATGATCTTACAGTGGGGCTCTGCAGTGACAGTGAGAAGCCTGCTTGGGATTCTGTCTCCCTCTGTCTCTGCCCCTGTGCTGCTCACTTTGTATTTCACTCTCTCAAAAATAAATAAATAAAACATTTTAATAAATAAATAACTAAAATAATTTTATTAATAAATGAGAACATAATTTAAACATGCCTCTATTATATTGCCAATATTTACATAAATTTAAATATTTCCATTTCCATGACCCTAATAGTCTTTAATTCAGTTATTTGGGCAATACACTTCCTTAAGTAACATAATGAAAACAAAAACAGTACTTTAAACTGTGATTATATAAAACTGTATGTTCTTCTTCCATTCATATTAATTTATCATAAAGAGTATTTGAACGAATTGAATGGAGAAACATCCTTACCTTTATGTTGTCCTTTTCTCCTTTGTCTCTTCTTGTCTGCTCTCCTTTCCTGTCTCTGTTCAATGTATACTAGGAAGTCTTCAACAAATTGGTCACAACCCCTTTCTTGGCTTTCCTAGGGTAAAAAAAAAAATCTATATAAAATATATGTCAAGTCTTGGTGACAATAGGAGTCTGATAAAGTAAAAGTACATGAAGAAATGAGGTGATTAACAAAGATTTTATTGGGGCACCTGGGTGGTTAAGCTGGTTAAGGGTCCACCTCTTGTTTTCAGCTAGCGTTGTTATCTCACAGTCATGGGATCCAGCCCCGGTCAGGCTCCATTTTGAGCATGGAGACTGCTTGGGATTCGCTCTCTCTGTCTCTCTCTCTCATTCTCTCTCACTCACTCTCTCTGCCCCTCCCCTGCTCATGCCATCTGTGTCTCTCAAAATAAATAAATAAACATATTTTAAAAATGATTTTACAAATTTCTATGATATTTGGAATCATGTTAGGTGCTCCAAATATATTTTCAAGGATGCTTCTTTAGCTTTAATATTAGAAAATGTAAAGTTCAAGTTTCTCAGAAGCTTTCATTCTAAAGAGCTTTCAATATCACTCATAACAAAAGATCAACATATGTTATCAACAATACAGAATTGAACTGAAACTTTGTCATGCCTGTCTAATCACAAGCCTTCATGATCAAATATTGTGATATTTTTGTCCATGCCGTTCTTGGGTTATTTATGCACACAATTAAAAATAAATTGTAAAAGTAAGAAATAATAAAACCAGTTAGCTAATGATAATGGTGATGATGATGCCTATTCTGACATTTAGTATGCTAGTATGGAGGAGGAAATTGGAGGTGGTGTGGTAACAGTAGTACATGTGTTTGTGTAGGATGACTGACCATTAGTAACCAGAAGCCCAATCAAACCAGATTAGTACAGAATATATGAGTAAGAAATGAGTGTTTAGTTGGCATAGTAGAACTGGAAGGAAAAGTAATCACCTAACCATTACATTTTGTTTATACTGCTGGATCTTTTACCATAACAAAACAGAGCTATATATGCAGTATAGAAATTAAGGTAACTGTTGGGGAAAAAAAGAATAAAGGAAAAAATTACATATAATTATATCATCTAAAATTATTATTGTTAATATTTTAATCTAGATTTTTCTTTTTCTGTGTGTGTACGAATGTTTCTTTAAGGAAGGGCCAAAATGTGTATTTTTATATATGCATTTGTCTTACATGTATATAATTGTGTATATATTATTTTAAAATACGATCTTTAGATTTTTGTTGTGCACACATTCTTATAATGGACATTTTTATTACCCAGCATTTATTTCAGTTGTAAGGGTACATTTGCCCTAATAAAAATGTTTGCAGCCAATGGTGATTACTGAATAAAGAGGCCTATACAATTTACTATATGAAGTTAATAGGTCCTTGATACTGAAACCAGCAAAGAACAACATATACAATAATAATAAATTATTGGTGAAACTCCCTTATGTGATACAACAAAATCGATAACACTGCAAAAATCATGACCTGATAGGGTTTATTTCAGAAAGGCAAAGGGAATTCAATGTTTAAAAGCCCATCACTGTGATTCACTGTATTAACATATGAAGGAGAAAATCCAAGTAATCTTTTAATTGAAGAAAAAAAAACCTTCTGATAGCATTACCACATGTATGTTAATGCACTTAGTAAACTAGAATTATGGCAATTTCCTTAGACTGACAAGGCATTTAAAAGATTAGAAAGGCAGTTAAAAGATTAGAGGCATTCTCATTAAACACAGGGCTAAATTCAGATAAGTTCCATTACTGGTAGAATCCATCATTATTCTGGATGTCCTATGTTATATAATAACAAAACAAACAAAAATCAGTGTCTTAATATGTCAGATATTTGCCAATAAAAGTAAAGAAAATCAATGGAGACATTATTAGAACAAATCAATTGGTTCAGCAACAGTGCTTATATTCAAGATCAACTTAAAAATCAATAGCATTAAAAAAATCAATAGCATTACTTTATATCAACAATAACCAACTAGAATTTGTGGTAGGAAAATAAAATCCTTTATGAAAACAATATGATTTGGGGCACCTGGGTGTCTCAGTCGGTTAAGCATCTGACTTCCTCTCAGGTCATGATCTCACTGCTCTGAGTTCGAGTGCCCTGTCAGGCTGTGTGCTAGCAGCTCAGAGCCTGGAGTCTGCTTCAGATTCTGTCTCTGTCTCTCTGCCCCTTCCCTGCTTGTGCTCTGTCCCTCTGTCTCTCTCTCTCTCTCTCAAATATAAAATAAAACATAAAAAATATTTTAAAAAGCAATATGATTTAAGAATTCTCAGGAATTAGGGGCGCCTGCATGGCTCAGTCGGTTGGGCGTCCGACTTCAGCTCAGGTCATGATCTCACGGTCCGTGAGTTCAAGACCCGCGTTCGTGCTCTGTGCTGTCAGTTCACGGCCTGGAGCCTGTTTCTGATTCTGTGTCTCCCTCTCTCTCTGGCCCTCCCCCACTCATGCTCTGTCTCTATCAAAAAATAAATAAACGTTAAGAAAATTGAAAAAAAATTCTCAGGAATTACATTAATCTAAAGTCTGTGAAACTTTTATAGAGAAAATTATATAACATATCTGAGGTACATAAAAAAAGGCCTGAATAAATGGAAAGATAGACGATTTTCCTGGATAAAAGGTATACTACATTTATATATTTTTTTAATGTCATTACTTTTTAAAAAAAATTTTTTATTCATTCATTTTCAGAGAGAGAGGGTGGGGAGGGGGAGAAGGAGAGAGAGAGAATCCTAAGCAGCTTCTGCACTGTCAGCATGGAGCCCAATGCAGGGCTAGATCTCACAAACCATGAGATCATGACCTGAGCTGAAACCTAGAGTCAGATGCTTAACTGACTGAGCCACCCAGGTGTTCCAAGGCACACTGTTTTACAATGGCGCTTATCTCTTACTTTCTTTAAAATTCTATGTACACCCAATGATAATCCCAACAGAATACTTGGTGAACAAAGTAAATTTATATGGAAGAGTAAAACTGTATGTTTAAATATTTTTTTTAGTAAAATAAGAACAAATAGGGGGATTCACCCTGCAGATGGAAAAGTATGTATAAAACCATAGAAATTAAAATAATATTGTATTTAGTAGACCATTTAAAGAGAATTATTACATGCATATATTGACATTTGACATGTTACAGAGGTGGCATCATAAACATCACAGAAAGCAAACATTACTTAATAAAGATGGAAAAGCTGGCTTTCCATTTAGGAATAAGAGGCCCTACATTCTAGATGGATAAAAAGTTTAAAATATTTAAAACAATTCGATGAAAAAATGTGAAAGTACTTTGTATTAGGGAAGGCTTTTTTTATTTTATATAACAACACATGCACTCATACAAGTATATTTGAAAACACAGATAGAATGTAGGTCATTATTTTAAAGATAAAAACCTAGGCCTCTCTTCTGAACTGCAAATTCATGTAGAAGTCCCCCTGCTGCGCCTCTGCTTGAAACTCTCCAATGTTTCCCATCTCTCACACAGTAAAAGCCAAAGTACAGTGACCTTTTGGCCTTTTGTTATATGGCTCCCTGGTACCTCCCTGACTTCATCTCCTACTAGTCCCCTGCCCCCCCCACTCTCCATTCCAGGCACACTAGAATCCACATCAGACACATTCTTGTCTCAATGTTGTTGCACCTCATGTCCTCTCTCTCCTTCTCCTTCTCTCCCACTGCCCTTTGCCCAGTTATCCATAGGACTTTTTTTCCCCTATCTCTTTCAGATATTTGACATGCATGACATTTGTCCTTCATCAATTGCCTTTCTTAGCAACTCGATTTAAAATCCCTCTTGGCCCTCTTCCCTCTTGTGTTTTGTGTATGAATAATGCTGCAATGAACATGGGTATGCAGACATCTCTTCAAGACACTGATTTCAGTTCCTTTGGATATATTCCCAGAAGTGCGATTGCTAGATTATATTTATGGTAGTTCTATTTTTAATTTTTTGTGCTATATTGTTTCCTGTAATGGCTATCCCATCTTAGATTCCCACCAACAGTATACAAGGGTTCCTTTTTCTCTTCATCCTTGCCAACATTTGTTATCTCTTGTCTTTTTGATAATAGCCATCCTAAAAAGGCTGGGGAGGGGGTAGTGGTTAAGTTGACATAGGTCAAAGGGTACAAATTATCAGTTATAATAGGTATAAGTTCTGAGGATCAGAATGCTCCTATAGCATGTTGACTATAGTTAATAATACTGTGTTGTATACTTAAAAGTTGCTGACAGTAGCTCTTAAACATTCTCACCACACACAAAAAAGAGTTAACTATGTTAACTATGTGGGGTGATGGATGTGTTAATTATTTGATCTTCATAATAATTCTACAACATGTATGTATATCAAGTCATTATGCTGTATACCTAAATATATACAATTATATTTGTCAATTATCCCTCAATCAAATTTTATAATAGAAAATCCTCCTAACTCTCCCTATCACTTGCTGTATTATCCCTAAGCAACTTTCACAATCTGACATTTTATATATTTTATTCTTTATGTTTTTATTTTTTCCATCCAAACCTCCCCTGGCATGCTGCTAGAATATAATCAGTTTTACAACAGCACATATTTTATATGTTGTTTATTTCCATGTCTCCAGCACCAGACATGGAGACTGGCAGTGCCTCAATACATTTTTTAAATGAAGAAACAAACAGATTTCATTGGTGAAATACGGAGAGAAATGGTCAGGATATAATGATTCAATGGAACTTTTTCTATAAATTGATTGTCTTATTACATTAAAAAAGCAGGCAGAGTGAACATTGGAAATTGTAATTAGTGGTTAATTTTGTATAGTAAGAAAATGGGCTTCTTGTATTTTGCTATACTTATAAAATGCATTAAAATAGAAAGTGAGAATAACTCAAAAAATGAGATAAAAATCATTACTTTTACCAAGGATATACACACACTTGAGATTCTTAATCTAATTGTCAGATTTTTGAAAATGGACATAACCTTGTATTCAATAATAAGTTAACACTTTAAAAAGACAGTACGTTAAATCTGTTTGATGAAATTTCATACAACCATTAAGAAGCATTCATTAAGATATTCATTAAGAATATCTAATGACAAAAAAAGAATAATGACATGGGAAATGTTCAAGACAAAATTTTAAGTGAAAGAAGTAGGTTATGAAATGGTGTACACAGCAAGATCTTAAATTTGTTGTATGTGTGCCAGTGTGTGTATATATAGGTTTATTACATGAACAGTAAAGAAAAATAAACATCATTCTAACATGATTTCTAAGAAGTGATATTATCAGAGGTAATTTTTATGCTTTTTCATGCTTCTAAAATTCTGATACAAAATGTTTTAATCAGAAAAAAGAAAATCTCTTAGAGATAAAATTTACCTTGTTGTCTTTGAATTTGGTCTCTTAATAGAGCCACATGATATTTAAGAATATTTCTGGTTTTGTTCCAGAGATTGGCTTTATAATCATACATTTATGTAATTAGCCTTAGTCTTCTATTTCTTTATAAAAGTTTAGTATTTCCTCCTGTGGACAGTGATATTATTTACATGTCATTTTCCTCCATTTCCTTCCCATTCTCTGTTAACCACCCATTTTAGTTAATATTATTATCTTTGTTGATTTTTACCTTTACCTTGTTATATTTTAATGCCTCATTTTTATGCAAACTAACTCACTGAATGCTATAAATTTTTTGAGCATCAAAACATAGATATGATGGTCATTGCATAATGACCACTATAGCAGTTACCTGGCTCTATGCTAGTGCTCCAAAGCCTGTGGGGCAAGAGCTTCTCAGACTTCTCATATTTGTGACTGACAGACCTCTAGAATTCCAGACAAACTTTATTATTATTATTATCATTATTATTATTATTGCTACATTCTCAATGCTTTACATTAAAAATTGACATACTGGAGTTTCTGGGTGGCTCAGTCGGTTAAGTGTGTGGCTGTTGATTTTAGCTCAGGTCATGATCTCTTGTGGTTCAAATGAAGGGACATTATCAGATAAAAGTGTCCTTAAGGAGGTGTGAAAAGATTTAGTGGATCAAGCAAGGGATAGAGACAGCAGCAACAGAGGAAAGCTTTTGTCACCCCAAAGGAAGTTTTTATCACTCCAAAGTCTGGAGCAGAAAGGGAGGGAAATAGTGTTACTGGGTCCCAGAGAGACCTAGAGCCAAGGAGAAGTCACTCATTGGAAACTGTGGTTGTGGAGGAGGCAGCAAAACCTATCACCAAGGTCAGTATAGAGAAGGAAAAAGTGTCTTCCATCTTTCTAGTCCCCATCATTGAGATCATGCCTCTCAATGACTAAATCCAATCAATATGCAGCCGGTAGGAGAGCTTGCACGATTCGGTCAGCAAGGCTCAGCCTCTCAGGCCACTAACCAGGGCAGAAAAGGGCAGGGCAAGTATCTGGGATTGGTGATGGAGAATAACTTGCATCTATCTGTCTGGTACTGGCATTTTCCGCAGACCAGTCTTTAAACCAGACCTACGACGTGTTTTTCCTCTTTTGTTTTCTGCGCACAAGGAGTGCCCCATGAAGCCATAGATTGGTTGACAGTGAGTTAGGAAAGTGGCAGGAATAGTCTGTAGAAACAGATCCTGTCTCCTCTTGCCCTGTAATTTCTTGCTGGTGTCTTGCATTAGCCAAACCATACCAGAATACAGATGGCCAGGGAACCCGCGTGATGAAGTCTGCAGGCATCAGCCTGACAGACAAGGGTGTAGCTTTACAATGGCCATGGGAGACAAGCCTAAATAACTATCACAAATTGAATCTGTTGAAATTGGGTCTTATATGGACTCAATTCTTGAAACTCCATTAATACAAAATTAGAGATGTAATATTTTAAATGGGTAATATTTAAATAATTGTGTTCTTCAATCTATAGTGTGCAAAAGTTTTCCATTTATTCAAAAATAACTGGCATGTCTGAGGAAGGGTATGAATTTGAGAGTAAGAGGAGTGGAAAAAGAGCAGTGAGTTCACTGTTTTCACCTAAGTGTTGCCAAAGATTCTTAGAAAATTATAAATAAGTACCATGTTAAAATTTCCAGAGCCCTGTAAGCTGGATGACTGATTCATTAGGTTTCTCAAAGAACAATGAACTTTCCTCTTTTGATGTTCTCACAGGAGATGGTACATCCCTCCACCATTTTGTTAACTACCTGGTCAAAAATACTTAGAGCTTTTGGATTTCCATACACTCTAGAAGTAATTTTTAGAGCACCATAGCTTTTGTAATTGATAACGAATTATTTTCTGCAATTCTCACGATGTTAAATAAACTTCCTTTTTACGCAGAAGAGTTTGAACAAATAAAACTCTGCACTCTTACCTTTTGTGACCATTTATCTTGCTTTACACTTTCTAGAAAAATCCCTTATGTCATAAACTCTTCCTTTTGAACATAGAGTTTTCAGAACATGCTCCAGAGATACTTGCTTTAAATCGACTCGTCTTGATGTCATATCTATAGTGGGACATTTTTTGTTTCACACAAATTAAATCTCTCATGCTATAGTTTATGAAATTCTGAGATGGTCATATTTATCTGATAAAACTCAAATTTTGAAGCAACTTTCATTTGATAACTATAGCCTTGACTTGAAAAGTCGGTTTCTAGAAAGAAGGAACTAAATTTTATCTAATATTGCACATTGGAAAAATAAGTAACTTCTTCTTCTCCAGTACATTCTTTGGTATTCACACAACATCTTCTTGTCCATTTATTTTATTTTACTTTATTTTAAACTTGCTATTCTGAAATATATATATATATGTATATATATATATATATATATATATATATATATATATATATAATGAAGAAATAAAATACAGTAATTCATTATTAAGACAACAACCCTCTGTAAATACTGACCTAGATAAAAAAAAAAACATTGCAGAAGTATAACAGTCTGTTTTTTGCTATCTTATTATTACAATATCCTCCCTCATAAAAATAATCATGCTCTTAAGGAAGACACTGGTTGGGATGAGCACTAGGTGTTATACATAGGGGATGAATCACTGGAATCTACCCTGAAATCATTATTTCACTATATGCTAGCTTGGATGTAAATTTAAAAATAAATAAATTAAAAAAATAACCATTCTCATGTCATTTACAGTAATCATCTGCACACTTTCCTGCATAATTTTACCACATAAGTAAACATTCTTAAATTTAATTTTACATTTTCTTTTTGTAAAGATAGTATTGTGAGGGATCCTTAGTTTAATATTGTATTTCTGAGATGTGTCTGTGTTACAGCATGCAGCTCTGTTTATCCATTTTCATTGTTGTAGAGTTTTCTTTGTAAAATGTAGAGTAATGCTTTTCCATATGACTCTCAATTTGAAATTTGTGTTAGCTATAGTTTGGGTATTATATTTATATGTTGTTAAGATGATTCTTTTACACGTCTCCGGGCATGGGAGTTGCAAATTTAGGCAATGAATCTTCCAAACCTCTAATTTTATAGATCAAGATACTAATTACTTACGTAATTATGTAAGAAAGTCAGGCTTACTTTTTGATCATTGAACTTTGCTATATTTTAAAAGGAAATATTTTTTCATTCAAAATATATTGTTTTTCAGCCATCTTTGCCTTCCCTATATTCCACATGTGTCATATTTTCCCGTTCTTTTTCTCCTCTGTAGGGAGAATATTTTGTTTGTTTATTTTCCTTTGATTATATCTTGTAGAATTATTGCAGCCATTGATAATATAATTGATAATTTATATCAGAACAATATTTATATTTTGAAGCAAATCAAATAGTTTTTATTTTCTTTAGGTTCAGGTAGATGGCCTTAATTCCAAGCTTTGAGAAAGAGCCACATAAACATCCCATAATGCACGAGTGATATACATAATGTCAAAGGAGAGAACATTACTTTCTGACCTTCACACAAATTCTCCTCTGCCCTGTTGCTGGAAGGCTGAGAGCCCTTTAAACTTAGTGACCTACTTAGCATGGCTGTAAATGTCATTCTTATTCATGGCAACATTTAATGCTTTCCTGGATTTTGCTAAACTATTTACCACAATGATATATTGCAGAATTGAATTCCACAGTTTGATTGTGTGCTGCATAAAGAATTGCATTGTTCATCAGTCTAAAGTGGAATGCGATTCATTCTCATTGAGAGTCTGCTGGTTTCTGTGGTATGAGAACGGGAGGAGAAAACACCTTATGTTTTCACTAAAACATTCATTACTTTTATAGCTGTTTTTCCTTTTCATCGTTTACTTCTCTCCATTACTAAGTAAATCACACTATCATGCCTTCCAGACATAATTTTTTATATTTATTTTGGCCTTTTACCCGGCATTCACATTTGGCCTGATTTTAATCTGTCACATTTTACATAATCTTCATTATAAATTGACTACTGAGTGAAACTGATGCTCCAAAGAAATCTACAAGCACTGCAAGGAAAAGGCATCAACATTATACAGTTAGAAATAAATCAGAAATGAAAACTCAGAATTTTTAAGTTCAGTCCTTATGAATGTACCATGTTGTCTTTTGTTTTCTTATATCTGCTAGAAAATTAGAAATGCTTTTCTCTACTAGTTAAATTACATTCAAAAATTTTCTTACTTAAATATTTATTTACAATCAACATTGAAATAAATTCTTATATATTTTTTTACATACGTGAAAATCAACACAAATATGTCCGCGGTAACTCTAAATGGCCTCATACTGAGTGTCCTTTGCAAAGACATTCAGAGTTAACACTTCTACTCATGAAAATGTTTCAAGAGTATCCTTCTAATCCCGACAGAAAAGGAATACAATTATTTTAGCTACCCAGAAAAAGTGTTTGCAACAATACTTCTTACATGCTGATTGTAGGATCAATGGTTTATGTAAATCCTACAGTACTTCCAATAGGTAATGCTAACAGTTTTTTAAAAGGGTTGAAAATAAGAGACAAAACACAATTGAATAGTACCTACAGTTATAGTGATACTCCAAAGAACAAAATGGCAATACGATTTTTGTGAAAATTAACTTGAATAAGTTTTACACATAACTTTTGATGATATTGAGAGTTTATTACTTTGTCTATAGCTCTTCCTTGTGGGATTCTTTTCATATGTTACTTCAGACATGCTTGCCTTAATCTTAGTTATAATAGATGATTCTAGGACTGTTAAAACTAGAAGACTGCTAGGTGAACTTTTCATAACAAATATATTGCCTTTCATCTATTAAAAAATGTAATTGCTTAAACAAATCAAATGTGTGTATATTAATAATCATATCAAGATCTATAACCCCTCTAGACTACAATGATATAGTAATTTAACAAGAATTGCTTTGTTCCTCTACAAGCCTGTCAGATCTAGGTTTTAATTATCTTCTCACCACCTCTAGGCCTTTTCATATTCAGACGGTATGTAAATTAATGTAGTCTCTCATTTTGAAAGAGTTAAGGGATAAGAATATCTTTAGAATATTTCTCTCTTACCTCTATTAACCACAGATCTGCTTGCCTGTGGAGTGTAATTCAAAAAGAAAATACAGAAACTTAATTCTGGAGAGTAAGAGCAGTAGAAAAACGATCCTTGCTCTTAACAAAATAAATGCAAAGAATCCTTAGGGTCATCAAAGTATAATTGAAGGAAAATTAGTTGAAAACATTTCTTTACAAATTTCTAAAACAAAACAAAATCTGTGTTCATGAAAATAGATTTCTTTGTTCAACAAACATTTTTTAAGCACCTCCTTATATATTAGGTACTGTTCTAAACTTGGAGCTATAATATTGAACTAAAAAGACAAAACCCCTGCCTTTGTCTAACTACATCTTGCATGTTAGGGAGAGAGACAGAAAGTAAATAAATTAAACATATGATAGGTACTATATCAGGTAGTGGTTAGTGCTATAAAGAAAAAAGAACTGGGGTAATGGGAAGGAATGAAAAAGGGAAAAAATCTAGGGTTATCATAAAAGGCTTCTCTTAGATGGAAGTTGAGTAGCAATCAGTAGCAAGGGAGTAAAACATGGATATCTGCGGGAACAACAATAGAGATGGTCAAAGTTGATTCCAAGTTTTAGAATCTGATCAGTTAAAATGATGAAATTATCATTAACTGAGATGAGCAAGACTAGAGGAGAAGAGCATTGGCAAAAATCAGGAGTAGAGATTTGGGCATGTTACTTTTGAAGTACCTATTAGATATGCAAAGGGAAATAACATAGACAGTTTGATATTACACTAGAATTCTAGTGAGAAGCCTATATTGGATTATAAATTTGATAGTTATCAACATATAGATAGTATTTGAAGCCATGTGGTTTGATATGATAATGAGAGACTGAGTAAAGATGGACAAGGTCTGAAGACTAAGCCCTGGAACTTTCCAGTTGTTGGGAGTAAATTCGAGGAGAAGGATATAGCAATAAAAAATCAGAAAGAGCACTCATGTGATAGAGTGCATCTTACTGGAAACTAAGCGAAGAAAAGATTTAAACCAAGAAGGGGCAAACAATGGTTTCAGATCCTGTTAACTGGTCAAATATAGTAAGACTGTGAATTGACCATTGGAATTCACAAAATGGAGGCCATGACAGAATGTCACTAAAGCTGCATTGATACAGTTGTTTGGGTAAAAGCTTGATTGGAGTGGGTTCAAGAGAAGAAAATAGGAAATGATTGGAGACACGGTGTGTAAATAGCTTTTATGAAGATTTTAATATAAAGAGGGGCAAAGAAATAGAAAACTATACAAGGATATGATGTTGAAGTTTTATTGGGAGCAGGGAATACTACAGCCTATTCATGTGCTGAGAAATAACCACAAGAGAGGGAAACTCAAAAAGAGGAGAAAAAAAGAGCTGTGTCTTTGAGTAGACAAGAGAGAATGGGATCCAGTTCACATGTGCAAGGGTTAGCCTTGGATATCATTAGTAACCATTCTTTGATAGCAACAGGAAGGAAAGGAAAAGATATAAATCCAGACAAAAATAAATTGGTAGATGTAGTGGTAAAAGTAGAATCTCTTATCAGTTAGATTTTATATTGTCAACGAATAAGAAAGATCACGAGCTAAAAGTAAATAAGGAGAAGAAAATATTCATACTTTGTGAAGAGAGAAGGTAGGAAATAGTTACCTAAGAAAGGAAGGGAACAAATGCATTAGGGAAATACGCTATGATTCCATTAGGACTCATGCATTTACAATGAGATCCTTTTAGCACCTTTATGTGTTTTTCCATTCAAGTTTAGTTGCTTCGTTGCAGGTATGAAATAGGCAGAGAATTATATTTAGCTATGGTTGGGGTTTTACCAGACAAGTAACATGAACAGAGAAGAGACAAGGAAATTGAGTGTATATGAGGGCAGCTTGCCTGGGTAAAGTTGAAAGTGATGATTGAGGGATTGGGAGATAGGGAAAACATGAAAGGCAGTTGATTGGTGGTCCCAGGCAACTGGATATTAAAGGTTGGTTTACACAATGGAAGGAATTGGAAAGAAAGGAGGCAGTGGTTGATGAGGTTTTTGGGGTGACAGTGGGGTTCATGGGGTCTGATGCCAACGACCAAGAAAGAATTCTTGAAGACATCTTTGGTGAAAAAGGTGGCTTTATTAAAGCACAGGGACAGGACCTGTGGGCAGGAAATGCTGCCCCAGGATCATGAGGAAAGACTGGTTGTATACTATGGAGTTGGGGGAGGTAAAGTCGGAGGAATTTTTTTTAATGTTTATTTATTTTTTGATAGAGAGGGAGAGAGCACGAGTGGGGGAGGGGCAGAGAGAGAGGGAGACACAGAATCCGAAGCAGACTCCAGGCTCTAAGCTGTCAACACAGAGCCTGACGTGGGGCTCAAACCCACAGACTGTGAGATCATGACCTGAGCTGTAGTCAGGAAGCTTAACCGACTACGGTAAGGTTGTTTTCCCTTTAACAAAGCTAATATTAGCATTAAGACAGTAGGTGGTTCCTGGAGAAGCATTTTACTCTGCCATCCTCAAGTATTTGTCAATCGGCTGCAGGTTATAAGGAAATTTAGTTCTGTCTACCATTTCCTTCTGCCTTTGTTTCCCACATCATTAATGAAAGGTGATGTTGAGGCTTGAGGAAATGGAGTCTATAGGTTTCTGGAGATTAGGCTATTGATAAGATTGCCTTTTTCTTGCAATTTACTAAGATATTTGTAAATAAATGGAGACTCAGGTCCAGCAGGACTATGATCTCTATCAGTTAACCCTTTGTTTTTCCCCTTTCCTTTCTTCTTGGGCAGCTGGGAGTGCCGGAGGAATATCACACATATCCCACCTGGTGCGGGGGCGCTGTTTGTGGCCTGTCAGCTTGCCTTATGCTCCCTCATCAGTGGTCAGAATGGATGCCTGGAGATGAGACTGTGGAGTGAGTTATATCAGATATCAGAGAGAAAACACAGGCAGACTGACTTTTGGATCTTAATATTTGAGCCAGGAGATCTTTGGGTCATGGTTCAGCATTGGATTCATTGGTCCAGAGACCTCTTGTTCCAGGCACCACAAGACTCCATAAAACAGTGCCAATCCTCCCTGCTTTTCAGTCCTGCCTTGGTTGTCATTTTCTCAGGAAAACTGGGGTAGGGGGAACTGTTAGGCTGAGTGAATTATCGCTGTATTTTGTCCTTTCTGCTAACACCTTGACCAGTAGCTCCATAACCAAACTCAGCATTTGCCTTCAGGTAGCATCCTTGGCTCATTGTTATTTGAAGGGCTCTTTTCTCTAGAAACTGGCTCATTTAGGCTTGAGGCCTCCACTGCTCTTTGATAGTCCTTTAGAAAAGTATGGGCTTTATTTTATCTGGATTTATCTTGATGTACTATGGGAACAAAGTTATTCTGCATTCTTTTACATCCTGTGTGCAGTGGAGTTCACCATCTGACTTTTCAACTTCTTGATGAATGCATGCCCCCACAATAATGAAAATCTGTTGGGATGAGCTTAATTGATGACTGATTGACGCAACCAAGGATATCTTTTACTTACGCTTCTAAATGATCATGATCACTTTTCTTTCCTGAAACTGCATAGTGTTCAGCATATTTTTGACACAATATTTTGGCAATAATAATCAGATTTCTAGATTCTTCGTCATCATACTTTTCATATGAATGCATTCATGTTTGTTAATGCTTCTGTAATGTGGCATCCACAGCTGGAAAATTTTCTCCATGTTCAAGCATCATGCGATCATATTTAATCCCTTTACCTGGTCATTCCAATTTATGATGTTTAACTTTAAGTTTAAATTGCAATGAGAGATTTTGGTTTGGTTTCATATTGAGCTTCTAGTCAAATAAAGCCCTTGGGTCATCTCCATGCAGAAAAGAGAGCAGCCATCCCCCTTTCTGTTCCAGGGTGATAAACCAGTTAAACAACAGGTCAAGATTTTATCCGTATTGCAATTTTCTTTGTTACAAACCATAATTACAGCCCATGTTATCCTATTAATTATTATGAATTTTTATCTAATATATTAACTACTGACACATTTTTTAATGGAGCATTTCTTAAGCGTATTTTATGTGCTTTGAGACTTCATTCTTTCTACCTCATTTGTCTCTGTCCCTTTAGCACAAATAAACAAAGATATTTTAAAATCCTACCTTTGTTCATCATGGTTGTACATCTCGTAAAAGAATGACTGATTAGAAAGTTTATAGGTGTGACCTGGTCCTTTTAAAAATTGAAGATTAATGGGCACCTGGGTGGCTCAGTCAGTTCAGCATCCGACTTTGGCTCAGGTCATGATCTCACGGTTCATGGGTTAAAGCCCCGCATCAGACTCTGTGCTGACAGCTCAGAGCCTGGAGCCTGCTTCGGATTCTGTGTTTTCCTCTCACTCCCTCTCTCTCTCTGTCTCCCCCTCTGCCCCTCCCCCACTTGCGCTCTATCAAAAATGAATAAACATTAATTTTTTTTAATTTGAAGGCTATTGATATCCCCCATAAAATATTGTACAAACAAGCACAATCATTAAGCATGTGTATTCTACACTCAGATCAAGGCCTAAGTGGGCATAACTGATTGTCATATACTCATGGTCCTAGAAGTCATAAATCAGTTGTAGATGATAAGTAAATACATAGGGTAGCTTATCATTATAATGTTGTATGGCATGTCATGTTAATCATAATTGTGAGTTTAGGGTGCTTTGTATCTGACTTTGAAATAGGCCTAAATATTTAAATTAAAAATGCCTGCTCCTGATACTAATGTGAGAAATAAAGCCAGAAAGAAATGTAGAGAAAATTAAATTTCCTTATAACCTGCAGCCCACTTACAAATAGTTGAGGCAGTCAGAGTAGGACATTCCTCCAGGAACTCCCAACTGTCTTAATGTTATTTCTTTGCTAGAGGTGAAAAAAACTTTAGCTTGACAATAGCTAGGCCTCCAGGATCCTGTGAGTCTTCTGTAACCTAAGAAAGTCCTTTGGGAAACTTGCCTTTGTCTTTACCTCCCTCAACTCCCTCGCAGGTGTATAATCAGTCATACCTCACAAACCCCAGTGCAGCTCTTTCTGCCCACTGGTCCTATCTCTGTGCTTTAATAAAACTACTTTTTTGCACTGAAAATGTCTCAAGACTTTCTTGGCTACCAGCTCTGAATCCCAACATTTCCACATCAATACCATATTATGATGTTGGATCAATCTAGTGACCAAATAGAAGCACAAATTAAATTATAGTTTCGATGATCAAAGCAAGATAAATTTGACTATTTGGATATTGTTATCAACTGTTAACAGTAACTGGTAATTAAACTTCCTCATATTCTTTACAATGAAATTGTTATGTATCTCATAAGGTTCCGTTGTACATTTCAAAATTTTCTGCCAAGAAAGACTTTAGTTAGTTTAGAAACTTAATTGCTAAAGTTAAACTGTATCAATCAGAGGATATGCTCAGATGTTAGCCATTAATATATGTGTATATGTGCGTGTGTATATATAGTATGTGTATATAAACATATACATATATACATATTCTTACTATTCTTTCAATATTCTGAATAAGTTAAATAATGTATTGAAATTTAAAGATAAGTGATGAAATGACTGATATAATTAGCAATGTCTTATATATATGAATTTTCTTTTCTTGAGGTTGTGTAACAGAAATAAAACACAGAAATAAAGGTAAATTATGAAGTTAAAATGGTAAAGTGACTGCAATTGCCCATCATCATGCCATTTTTATGTTATGTTCATCAAAACAACCCCATATGTTATTGCCTGACTTTTTAAAAACATTTTTTTAACATTTATTCATTTTTGAGAGACAAAGAGAGACAGAGCATGAGCAGGGGAAGGGCAGAGAGAGAGGGAGACACAGAATCAGAAGTAGGCTCCAAGCTGTCAGCACAGAGCCCGACGCGGGGCTCGAACTCACAAACTGCCGAGTTCATGACCTGAGCTGAAGTTGGGCGCTCAACCGACTAAGCCACCCAGGCGCCCCTGCCTGACTTTTTAATAACAAAATACTATAGATGTGAACTTGTAAGATGCATTAATAATTTAAAAAGTGATTTTTTTAAACATTGTGGATAAGCATCTGATTTCTTTACAATAAAAGATATTTGAAACTAGTCCTTTTCCATTTCCCCTTCTCCCTCTGACAAATCTGGGACCTTATAGATTGGTGTTTTGTTTTTGTTTAAACCGTGAGAGTATTTCTTTTTTTATTTTTAAGTTTACTTGTTTATTTTGAGAGAGAGAATGTGCAGGTGTGCTCAAGGGCATGTGCATGAAGGGGCAAAGAGAGGAGAGAGAGAGAATCCCAAGCAGGCTCTGTGCTGTCAGCACAGAGCCCTAGCGATGCAGGACTCATCCCCTGACCCTGGGATCCCGACCTGAGCTGAAATCAAAAGTCAGAGGCTTAACTTGCTGAGCCATACAGGTGCTCCATAGCTTTGTATTTTGAATACACTTTGTTTCTTATAGAAACCATTTAAAGTTATTTCTTATGTGCAGTAATGTCTGCATCAAGCTTAGCACGAAGCAAATCTTAGGCTTCCATTTTTTATGAATAAATGGTAAAAACAGGTTACTCATTTTTTGTCTTTAACAATTACTTATTATTAAACCACTAACATTTTTTGTAGGCAGGGTGTGAATTAGCCTATATTGTGAAATTCATGATTTATGTTGATTGGTATTTTCTCCCCATTTAAATTATTGTCTTCTAGAGATGCTTGAATGACTCAGTTGGTTAAGCTTCTGACTCCTGATCTTGGCTCAGGTCATGATCTCAAGATCCTGAGGTAGAGCCCCGTTACAGGAGGGTAGGATAGAAGCTGATCCTTGTCTCACCGAGTTGAAGACTGAATCTCACGGATGACAACAGGGAATGAGCAAAGCAATAGAGTTTATTGGGAGAAAGTATAAAGCTTTCAAGAGTGAGAGGGTTCCCAAATGGGTAGGATTTTTGTCCCTGACTTTTTATTGGTACCTTATCAGAAAGTCTGTGAGACTCTATGCATGGCACCTAGCCCAGGTAGGTCTGGAGTAAGTAATCCTTTTTTGTTTGTTTGTTTGTTTGTTTGTTTGTTTTCTGAACCCTGCTGCTGCTTCGGCCTCCCACTTGCAGCTGCCTGCCTGGTTCCCTCAGGGTCCCTTATCTCTCCCTGCCTGATGTTAACCCTTTCCCTACTCATTCCTCCCCCTGGAATAGGGTCCCTTAACTGCCATTAGGGAACAAGGATGATATCTGGTCTGGCTTCTTCAAGCTGGCAAGGAACGGTGTGAGGGTACGGCAGTCAGAGCCTACCCAAGGGTTGGTTGAGTGCTCCGCAATATGGTTCTACAGGAAGGCTGGCAGGTATGTGGCGGCACAAACATCAGCAGACACAAAGAGAAAAACACAAAGTAAAGATTATACTGACCAACCAGATGGCATCTCTGAGATAATGTCCCCAGTTCCCAAACCACTCAAACAATCCAGGAGAGACCCTGACTTTGTCTAGTTGTGCCCAAATGTCATCTATCAGTTGTGAGACTCTATGGGAATTATCGGTTATATTGAAATGACACAGGTGAGACCCTCACTCACAGCCCAGGTGATGAAAGAGCAGTAAATAATAAATGGTGGCTCGATTTTCCAAGAGTCGGGCCTTAACTTCACTTAATTCTTGATTTAAAGCATCTAATGCTTGTGAGGTGTCATTTAGAGTTCTGCTGAGTAAGAACTCTATTGCTTTATTTTGCAGTGTAAAACTTTTCCAAAAACCAGGAGTCCTACCAGACAAAGAGCCAACACAGCTGTTTATCATTATTACTTTGCAAATTTTTAGGTAAAGCCAAACCTGGGTATTATTCGTAAAGTAGAACTTTTATTACTTTTTTGCAAAATGGAAAGCCTCTACCCAACTAGTAAAAGTATCAACCCATACCAACAGATGTTGGAACCCCTTTGACCTTGGCATAGGAGTGAAATCTAATTGCCAGTCTTCCCCTGGATAGCTTCCAGTTCCTTAATTGCCTGAGAGAGCAAGTTTGTGGTTGAGAGGGTTGTTTCTAAGACAGACTTCACAGGCTGATACTACTTGCTGAACTGTCCTTGACAAATTTTTCCCAGTAAATATCTTTTGGGCCATTTGATAAGTTTTATCCCTCCCTAAATGAAAGAAGGGCCTGATACAGTGCTTTAATGATCTTCCAGCTCTGTGAGCTAGGCAATAGTAATTGCCTCTGCTCTGTTTGTAACTATCCCGAGGGCTGGAGACAGTGTCCATGAGTCAGACCCCAGTTCATTTCCTCAGGGGAGTAGGTGGGTCTAAATTGAGCAAGGGAGTTATCCCAAATAAGTGAAGCCTCAATAATATCTTTTTGTTGAATGGACTGCTTGGTGGTGACTTTTGCAGCCATATATGCAGAATTATTACTGACAGCCGTCTCATCAGTCCCTTTTGTATGCCCTTTACAATGCATAACAGCTACCTCCTAGAGCAACAGGATAGATTTGGAAAGTTATCGATCACCTTATGATAGGGGAACCATTTGCAGTCAGAAAATACTATTAGAAGTCTTAATGCAAAAGGCTGGAACTTCTAAGAGCAAAGCCTGGGAAGATGGCGGCGTAGGAGGACGCTGGGCTCACTGCATCCTGCTGATCACTTAGATTCCACCTACACCTGCCTAAATAACCCAGAAAACCACCGGAAGACTAGCAGAACGGATTCTCTGGAGCCAAGCACAGACGAGAGGCCCATGGCAGAGGGTAGGAAGGGCGGAGAGGAGAAGCAGTGCGTGCTACACAGAGGACTGGCGGGAGGGAGCCGAGGCAGAGGGGCAGCCCGACGGCCAAGCAGAGGCCCCAAGTCTGGCTTCCAAAAGCGGAGGGGCCGGACAGAGTGTGTTCCGACAGCAAGCGGGACTTAACATCTGGAAGGTTATAAGCTAACAGCTCTGCTCGGAGAGCGGGAGGGCTGGAGGACAACGGGAGGGAGAGTTGTTGAGTCCCGGACGACAGAGACACTTGCCAGCGCCATCTCTCTCACCCATCCCCCAGCCAAAATCACAAAGGGAACCAGTTCCTGCCAGGGAACTTGCTTGCACCGCACAAACACCCAACGCTGTGCTTCTGTGGATCCATCCCTCTGGTGGTGGGTCTGACTCCCTCCCTGTGCCACAGGGCCCCTCCCGAAGAGGATCTCCAAAGGAAAAGTGAGCTGAGCCTACCCTCCCGCCCCTGTGCACCTTGCCTATCCACCCCAGCTAACACGCCAGATCCCCAGCACCACAAGCCTGACAACGTGCAAGTAGCCCAGACGGGCCACCCCACCCCACAGTGAATCCCACCCGTAGGAGAGGGAAAGAGAAGGCACACACCAGTCTGACTGTGGACCCAGCGGTGGGCTGGGGGCAGATATCAGGTCTGACTGCGGCCCTGCCCACCAACTCAAGTTATTCAAGACAGCACAGGGGAAGTGCCCCACAGTTCCACACCACTCCAGGGACTATCCAAAATGACAAAATGGAAGAATTTTCCTCAAAAAAATGTCCAGGAAATAACGACAGCTAACAAACTGATCAAAAACCATTTAAACAATATTAACAGAAAGTGAATTTAGAATAATAGTCATAAAATTAATTGCCGGGCTTGAAAACAGTATAGAGGACAGCAGAGAATCTATTGCTACAGAGATCAAGGGACTAAGAAACAGTCAGGAGGAGCTAAAAAATGCTATTAATGAGCTGCAAAATGAAATGGAGATGACCACGGCTCAGATTGAAGAGGCAGAGGAGAGAATAGGTGAACTAGAAGATAAAATTATGGAAAAAGAGGAAACTGAGAAAAAGAGAGATAAAAAAATCCAGGAGTATGAGGGGAAAATTAGAGAACTATGTGATGCACTAACGAGAAATAATCTACGCATAATTGGTATTCCAGAGGAGGAAGAGAGAGGGAAAGGGGCTGAAGGTGTACTTGAAGAAATCATAGCTGAGAACGTCCCTGATCTGGGGAAGGAAAAAGGCATTGAAATCCAAGAGGCACAGAGAACTCCCTTCCGACGTCACTTGAATCGATCTTCTGCACGACATATCATAGTGAAACTGGCAAAATACAATGATAAAGAGAAAATTCTGAAAGCAGCTAGGGATAAACATGCTCTAAACATATAAAGGGAGACCGATAAGACTCCTGACGGATCTCTCTACTGAAACTTGGCAGGCCAGAAAGGATTGGCAGGAGATCTTCCATGTGATGAACAGAAAAAATATGCAGCCGAGAATCCTTTATCCAGGAAGTCTGCCATTTAGAATAGAAGGAGAGATAAAGGTCTTCCCAAACAAACAAAAACTGAAGGAATTCATCACCACTAAACCAGCCCTACAAGAGATCCTAAGGGGGATCCTGTGAGACAAGGTACCAGAGGCATCCCTACAAGCATGAAACCTACAGACATCACAATGACTCTAAACCCATATCTTTCTATAATAACACTGAACATAAATGGACTAAATGCACCAACCAAAAGACATAGGGTATCAGAATGGATAAAAAAACAAGACCCATCTATTTGCTGTCTACAAGAGACTCATTTTAGACCTGAGGACACCTTCAGATTGAGAGTGAGAGGATGGAGAACTATTTATCATGCCACTGGAAGTCAAAAGAAAGCTGGAGTAGCCATACTTATATCAGACAAACTAGACTTTAAATTAAAGGCTGTAACAAGAGATGAAGAAGGGCATTATATAATAATTACAGGGTCTATCCATCATGGAGAGCTAACAATTATAAATGTCTATGTGCCGAATACGGGAGCCCCCAAATATACAAAACAATTCATCACAAACATAAGCAACCTTATTGATAAGAATGTGGTAATTGCAGGGGACTTTAACACTCCACTTACAGAAATGGATAGATCATCTGGATACACAGTCAATAAAGAAACAAGGGCCCTGAATGATACATTGGATCAGATGGATTTGACAGATATATTTAGAACTCTGCATCCCAAAGCAACAGAATATACTTTCTTCTCGAGTGCACATGGAACCTTCTCCAAGATATATCACATACTGGGTCACAAAACAGCCCTTCATAAGTATAAAAGAATTGAGATCATACCATGCATACTTTCAGACCACAATGCTATGAAGCTTGAAATCAACCACAGGAAAAAGTATGGAAAACCTCCAAAAGCATGGAGGTTAAAGAACAACCTACTAAAGAATGAGTGGGTCAACCAGGCAATTAGAGAAGAAATTAAAAAATATATGGAAACAAACGAAAATGAAAATACAACAATCCAAATGCTTTGGGATGCAATGAAGGCAGTCCTGATAGGAAAATACATTGCAATCCAGGCCTATCTCAAGAAACAAGAAAAATCCCAAATACAAAATCTAACAGCACACCTAAAGGAAATAGAAGCAGAACAGCAAAGACAGCCTAAACCCAGCAGAAGAAGAGAAATAATAAATATCAGAGCAGAAATAAACAATATACAATCTAAAAAAAACTGTAGAGCAGATGAACGAAACCAAGAGTTGGTTTTTTGAAAAAATAAACAAAATTGATAAACCTCTAGCCAGGCTTCTCAAAAAGAAAAGGGAGATGACCCAAATAGATAAAATCATGAATGAAAAAGGAATTATTACAACCAATCCCTCAGAAATAGAAGCAATTATCAGGGAATACTATGAAAAATTATATGTCAACAAATTGGACAACCTGGAAGAAATGGACAAATTCCTAAACACCCACACACTTCCAAAACTCAAATAGGAGGAAATAGAAAGCTTGAAAAGACCCATAACCAGCGAAGAAATTGAATGAGTCATCAAAAATCTCCCAACAAATAAGAGTCCAGGACCAGATGGCTTCCCAGCGGAGTTCTACCAGACGTTTAAAGCAGAGATAATACCTCTTCTTCTGAAGCTATTCCAAAAAATAGAAAGGGAAGGAAAACTTCCAGGCTCATTCTATGAAGCCAGTATTACTTTGATTCCTAAACCAGACAGAGACCCAGTAAAAAAAGAGAACTACAGGCCAATATCCCTGATGAATATGGATGCAAAAATTCTCAATAAGATACTAGCAAATCGAATTGAACAGCATATAAAAAGAATTATTCAGTGGCGCCTGGGTGGCTCAGTTGGTTAAGCAGCTGACTTTGGCTCAGGTCATGATCTCGTGGTCCATGAGTTCGAGCCCCACGTCGAGCTCTGTGCTGACAGCTCAGAGCCTGGAGCCTATTTCCGATTCTGTGTCTCCCTCTCTCTGACCCTCCCCCGTTCATGCTCTGTCTCTCTCTGTCTCAAAAATAAATAAACGTTAAAAAAGAATAAAAAAAATAAAAAAATAAGAAGAATTATTCACCATGATCAAGTGGGATTCATTCCTGGGATGCAGGGCTGGTTCAACATTCGCAAATCAATCAACGTGATACATCACATTAATAAAAGAAAAGAGAAGAACCATATGATCCTGTCAATCCATGCAGAAAAGGCATTTCACAATTCAGCAACTTTCTTAATAAAAACCCTCGAGAAAGTCAGGATAGAAGGAACATACTTAAACATCATAAAAGCCATTTATGAAAAGCCCACAGCTAACATCATCCTCAATGGGGAAAAACTGAGAGCTTTTTCCCTGAGATTAGGAACACGACAGGGATGTTCACTCTCACCACTGTTGTTTAACATAGTGTTGGAAGTTCTAGCATCAGCAATCAGACAACCAAAGGAAATCAAAGGCATCAAAATTGGCAAAGATGAAGTCAAGCTTTCACTTTTTGCAGATGACATGATATTATACATGGAAAATCTGATAGACTCCACCAAAAGTCTGCTAGAACTGATACGTGAATTTAGCAAAGTTGCAGGATACAAAATCAATGTACAGAAATCAGTTGCATTCTTATATGCTAATAATGAAGCAACAGAAAGACAAATAAAGAAACTGATCCCATTCACAATTGCACCAAGAAGCATAAAATACCTAGGAATAAATCTAACCAAAGATGTAAAAGATCTGTATGCTGAAAACTATAGAAAGCTTATGAAGGAAATTGAAGAAGATATAAAGAATGGAAAAACATTCCGTGCTCATGGATTGGAAGAATAAATATTGTCAAAATGTCAATACTACCCAGAGCTATCTACACATTCAATGCAATCCCAATCAAAATTGCACCAGCATTCTTCTAAAAACTAGAACAAGCAATCCTAAAATTCATATGGCACCACAAAAGGCCCCGAATAGCCAAAGTAATTTTGAAGAAGAAGACCAAAGCAGGAGGCATCACAATCCCAGACTTTAGCCTCTACTACAAAGCTGTAATCATCAAGACAGCATGGTATTGGCGCAAAAACAGACACATAGACCAATGGAATAGAATAGAAACCCCAGAACTAGACCCACAAACGTATGGCCAACTCATCTTTGACAAAGCAGGAAAGAATATCCAATGGAAAAAAGACAGTCTCTTTAACAAATGGTGCTGGGAGAACTGGACAGCAACATACAGAAGATTGAAACTAGACCACTTTCTCACACCATTCACAAAAATAAACTCAAAATGGATAAAGGACCTGAATGTGAGACAGGAAACCATCAAAACCCTAGAGGAGAAAGCAGGAAAAGACCTCTCTGACCTCAGCCGTAGCAATTTCTTACTTGACACATCCCCAAAGGCAAGGGAATTAAAAGCAAATATGAACTACTGGGACCTCATGAAGATAAAAAGCTTCTGCACAGCAAAGGAAACAATCAACAAAACTAAAAGGCAACCAGCGGAATGGGAAAAGATATTTGCAAATGACATATCGGACAAAGGGCTAGTATCCAAAATCTATAAAGAGCTCACCAAACTTCACACCCAAAAAACAAATAATCCAGTGAAATAATGGGCAGAAAACATGAATAGACACTTCTCTAAAGAAGACATCCGGATGGCCAACAGGCACATGAAAAGATGCTCAACGTTGCTCCTCATCAGGGAAATACAAATCAAAAGCACACTCAGATATCACCTCATGCCAGAGTGGCCAAAATGAACAAGTCAGGAGACTATAGATGCTGGAGAGGATGTGGAGAAATGGGAACCCTCTTGCACTGTTGGTGGGAATGCAAATTGGTATAGCTGCTCTGGAAAACAGTGTGGAGGTTCCTCAAAAAATTAAAAATAGACCTACCCTATGACCCAGCAGTAGCACTGCTAGGAATTTACCCAAGGGATATAGGAGTACTGATGCATAGGGGCACTTGTACCCCAATGTTTATAGCAGCACTCTCAACAATAGCCAAATTATGGAAAGAGCCTAAACGTCCATCAACTGATGAATGGATAAAGACATTGTGGTTTATATACACAATGGAGTACTACGTGGCAATGAGAAAGAATGAAATATGGCCCTTTGTAGCAACGTGGATGGAACTGGAGAGTGTTATGCTAAGTGAAATAAGCCATACAGAGAAAGACAGATACCATATGTTTTCACTCTTATGTGGATCCTGAGAAACTTAACAGAAACCCATGGGGGAGGGGAAGGAGAAAAAAAAAAAGAGGTTAGAGTGGGAGAGAGTCAAAGCATAAGAGACTCTTAAAAACTGAGAACAAACTGAGGGTTGATGCGGGGTGGGAGGGAGGGGAGGGTGGGTGATGGGTATTGAGGAGGGCACCTTTTGGGATGAGCACTGGGTGTTGTATGGAAACCAATTTGACAATCAATTTCATATATTGAAAAAAAAAATAAGAGCAAAGCCTGATACTTAGAATGCCGACTACCTATCAACCAAAGATTTCCTTTTGTTTCTATTAGGCTGGTTATGTTATGAGGGGCATATATGGTTATGTCTGCCCCTAAGCTTATTTTGGTGGCCTCAGGCATTAGAAGGGCAGCAGCGGCTATGACCAGCAGCATGCTGGCCAACCCTTGTCATCATATCTAGCTCCTTGCTAAGATATCCCACAGATTGTTGAGTGGGTCCCCTGGTTTGGGTTACAACTCCAAGAGCTAGTTCTTTTTTTCAGTAACATACAAATTAAATTTTTTTCTTACTGGAAGGCTTAGGGCTGGGGTTTTTAATAAGGCATGTTTGAGTTTATAAAAACCTGTTGGGCTTCCAGTTCCCATTGTAGAATGGAGGCTCCATCAGATTGAGTCTCCCTTAATAATTGACATAGCGGGTGACATAGCTATTGACATAGCTATTTCCCTGAACCTGGTTTCTATAGCCTAAAATATGCAATAATTCCTGAAAACCTATGCAATTATTTATCTGTCCTGGGGCTAGTAACACTGTAGTCTCTAATTCAGTTATAGTGTCCCTTCCTCACAAGGCAGTGAGGCTCTCTTGCATTATTAAAAAAAGAAGGAGAAAAAAAATCACGTTTTCCATATGTATCCCAGGGGCTGAGAGAAAAATTAGGCAAAAGTTTTCCAGAGATGCCTCTAATCATTATGCTGCATTTGGATAATTGGCTGGAGTGGAAAGGAGGACACAAAAGGTGGCTCTGGTATAAAGAAGGAAATCAACTGGTTCTCCTTCTATTCCCAGAGTTACCAGAGGCTCTGGGTTTCCAATAGACAATTGGTCAGGGGAGCCAACCTGAAGAGCCCCAGGCCCCATCAGTCACTTTCAGGGACACTGGTTATCTAGCCCTCATAGATGGAGGTCCCTGAGATCATTCAGATATTCCAGGGTCTCCACACAAGGGGTATGTCTTATGGAGTTTCGACTTCTGTTGTCCCTTCTGAGGACAGTCTCATTTCCAGTGACCTGACTTGCCACATAGTGGCACTTGGTGCCAGGACCTGGGGAAGTCTGGTCTGATACAGTTCGGAAGGCCATGAATAAGGCCTCAGATTTTTCTTAAGCCTCCTTTCCTGTTCTTGACTCTCCTCTTGAACTTGGTTGTAATATACCCAATCAGAAGCTCATTGTAAGAGCTCTTCCAGGGTCACTCCCGGGACAACAGTCAATATTTACAGCTACCTCCAAATATCTAGGGCTGATTGAGTGACAAATTTGTCCTTTAAAATCATTTCAGTCTCAGGGCTTCAGGGGAGATTACCATATATCTAATGAGAACCTTCCTCAGCCTTTCCAAGAAGGCCACCAGGCTCTCATTCTGTGTTTGTAAAGTAGTGGCTAAAGCAGAATTTTAATCTTGTACCAGTGTACTTTTAAAATTAATTTATTTTAACCTTAGTTTTGACCACGCATAAAATTTTTCTTAAAGCTTTCCCTTTATAAACCTTCTACAACTTTCTTATGCTTTCAGATTTTGACCTAAGCCCTTTTTCTCCAAACAACCAGTCTCATCTAGGATGAAATTACTTTCTTTTACTTTTAACAAAAATGTGTTCCCCTTTCTTAGATCTTTCTTGTATACCTCCTGCTTTTCTATATACAGAATTGTTTTCCTTATTTCCATCAGTCTTAATTATATTCAGCAGAATTTTAACTCTTAGAAACCTAGTCTCCAGTGAAAACTAAGTAGTAACAAATTGTGAACTGTTATACCAGAATTTTTTTAGATGGAAATTTTATGAATAAGTTAAGGACAAAGCATGATTTTTAACATATTTAAATATCCTTAGTTCTTCTGTCATAAGAAGCCAAAAGCACAAACCTATGTTTAGTAAGCAGTGCTTTAGCATTCCATCTGATTTGGAAAAGGCCTAAATATCCAATGAATTTAATCCAGTTTAGCACCCAAACAAAACTGTAAAGTTTCAGGTTACCAAAGACCCTGAAAGCTATCTTAACAATTACCCATGAAACTTTGAGACAGACAAAGTTAACCATCATTTTAAGTTTTCTTTTGCTGAAAAATTGCAACAGAGATATTCATGGGCTTATTTGACCTTCAGTAAACCTAGGTAGAAAAAGTTTCATGTATTTAATGGTGTTAACTCTAAAGACATGTCTATCTTAATTAAACCAACAAACTTAAATTTGTTTAGTGAATATGTTCCACCTGTGTCCACTTAAAAGTCAATCAATTTGTTCCCCATTGTCAATTTTTATCTAGGGCGCCAGTGAGGAAATCTGAAGTGGGCGGTGTAAGTCTAAGGGGGTGTTCTTCACTCCCTGAAAGCAGGGGAGGAGGGAGAACCCATTGTACTGGAGGCACCCAGATGGTATGGAAGCCAGTTATGCAGGCTGCACCCCAGGTGGTGTAGAAACAGGAGGAGGGGAAAGGTAAGGCCAAAGATGTGTGGTATCACCTAGAAGCCTGAAGGCAGATAAAAGGCCAGGGGACAGAGAAAAAGGTCTCCTGGTCCTAAAGCTTGTCAGCTCGGACATATCAGCAGATGCAGATTTTTTTCACCAACAAGTGGAAATGGGTAGTCCAAGTCACGCCATAGAAGACAGGAAATTTCCCTGAAACAAAAGGAGTTTGCTACTTGGGAATATTCCTTAAAGTCCCCATCCCAAGTGGACTAACCAGAGACAGTTGGCTCTAATTATTATAGTCATTAACCCAAGGAATGAATGAGGGAGAAGCCCCACATACAGTTAACCAGAGTTTATTAGGAGAAACATCAAGAGAGGGTGTCAGAGTCCCCTTCATTAGGAAAGGCCTGTATTTTCTTCAGCAACCTGGGTTAGGTTTTGGAACACTTCTATATGTTGATCAGGCTTGTCTGCAAATTTGCCCAGGTCCTTCTTGTTTGCTTAAAATATTGCAAGGAAAATGGAACCTTCATGGGGCCAAATTCACCAGAAGGCATTTCGGTGAATGGATACATTCAACGTGCCTTGCTTTCAGGGGGAAGATTTTTTATCCCTTGAAATCCTGGATAAGGAGGGCATGAGGGTCTAACAGGTGGCTTTTCCTGAGAAGAGGCCTCAAGGAGTGAGTCTGCAAGTACTCGATCTTCCAGATCTCTTGTAGGGGCTGGAAGATTGGTACCTAATTTACAAGACTTACATAAGTCTTCCTGGTCCTATAAAGCAGAGAAGACCTGTACATAGGGAACTTCTGAACATTAACCCTCTCTTCTACAATATAGATCTAACTGTAACATAGTACTGTACTGAATACTTCCCTCAGGAGGCCAGGATTCTCCATCCTCCAGGCCAAGTCTGGGAGAAAACAAAACAAAACAAAACAAAACTTCATGCACTTCTTTTTGAGTGTTTGTAGATCAAATCTTTCCTAATTTTTCAGAACACATTACAGAGAAGTCCTGACTGAGAAAGGTTTCCCATCTCATGATCCTGGTAGGAGTCAAGAACCTCAAGAACCTCTGTACCTGTTATATTTGAGAGGTAACTATGAAGGCGTCCCAACATATCAGCTCTCCCTTTTAGAATCAAGGTGTCCTTTGATCTGCCTTCCCCAAAGTGGGAGGATGGCCGAACACCTTGGGTCAAAGAAGGATTGGGCCAGTGGGAGTAGCCATTCTGACCCACTGCTTTAGCCCCCTTCCCTCCTCTGGATGCTTCTCAATCTCTTAAATCTTAAGGAGTTTGGCGAGGTTAGTGATTCAAGCCTTGTTATTTATAAAAGTTATGAGTGCAAGCAAACAACTGGGGCGATTACGGGGAGGCATGTGCTGCTTATGAACGCTTCCCCGGACCGTGACCTCCAGGGCCAGTTTCCATCCTTTTACCTGTCTTGGGTGCCCAATGGGAACCATAGGGAAGATTCAGAGTGCTGGATTGCCAGTCCTTATGTGCATCCCCTGGATGAACTTTTCATGTAACAGAGAAAGTCCCTCATGACCTCATTCTTCAGAGCCCCCTTGATTGGGTCCTTATTTCTTGGTCATACTAATTTGCTTGCAACCCAAACCCATGGAATCTAGTCCACACGGTCAATTATTTCCTTACCTAACCTCCAAGCATCCTTCCTTCCTGCATGCCTGATGTCCTATCAGCAGATGGGTCCCGATTCAAGGGTGTAATCCTTGAGACCTAGTAGCACTGTAGTTCCTAATTTTTTGTTCTTGAAACAAGAAAGCTTTCACAACGTATCCTATTAAGGTTCCCACTGCTATTGCACACAGAGAAGGCACTGGTGGTAGATCTGTTCTCCCATTCTTAATGTTCAAAACTCAGGGGATACAAAGGGATGACTCTTAATATTGTCTGCTGATATTTGAAGGCTAGAGTCCTGGCCACATTTATGTCTGAGTTGTATCTGACAAAAGAAACATGTTTCACCAAATAAGTCCCTAATTGCTGGAGCATATTGATCAGCAGGGGTTGGAAAGGTTTTAAAAGCCATTTAAGGATAGGTGAAGAAAGAATAAGGGAAGAGCAGAAAGTGGAACTGGTTAGAGGTAGGCCAAAGTTCCCCTTTCACAATGGGGGATTGACCAAACCTTTACCCAGAAGCCTGTCACCTGAGACTTGAGACAGGTGGCCATGCTACCTGCTTTTAACTGGCCAGCAGGTGCTTGATTTTGAGAGTCTTGGTAAGGCAATCCTCCGTTCATTAAAGGAGAGGAACGAGACCGCTGTTACTCACCCTCTGATGGTTCCCGGGTTTTGGCACCAAAACGTTACAGGAGGGTGGAAGAGATGCTGTCCTTGTCTCACCGAGTTGAAGAATGAATCCCATAGACGACAAAAGAGAGTGAGCAAAGCAATAGAATTTATTGAGAGAAAGTATAAAACTTTGAAGAGTCAGAGGGGTCCCGACCGGGTAGTCGCCAAGGATTTTTGTCCCTGATTTTTTTTTGGAAGCTTATCAGAAAGTTTGTGAGACTCCATGCATGGCATTTAGCCCAGGCAGGTCTGAAATATGTTTATCCTTTTTTTCTTTCTTTTTTTTTTTCCAAACCGGCTTCTGCTTCAGCCTCTTGCTTGCAGCTGCAGCCTGCCTCCCTGAGGGTCTCCTATCTCTTCCCTGCCTAATGTAAATCCTTTCCCTGTTCAATAGCATCGAGCGTGCTTGGGATTCTCTCTCTCCTTCTCCCTCCCCTTTTTAATTTTTTTTTTAATTATTGTCTTCTTAAGGACAGAGACAACTTTTTTTTTAATTATTGTCTTCTTAAGGACAGGGACATGTTAACATTTTAGTCAGACGCAGCTGAAAGGACATTAATCTCAATATTACAAGACCAAGATGCTAGTTTCTTTTGTTTAAACTTTAATTCCAATATAGTTAACATACGGTGTTACCTTACTTTCAGGTGTACAATACAATGATTCAACAATTCCATACATCATGTAGTGCTCATAACAAGTGTCCTCCTTAATCCCCAACACCTCTTTCACCCATCCTCCCACCCACCTCCTTTCTAGTAACCATTAGTTTGTTCTCTAGTTAACAGTCTGTTTCTTGGTTCTTCTCTTTCTCTTTCCTGTGCTCATTTGTTTTGTTTCTTAAATTCCACATATGTGTGAAATCATATGGTGTTTATCTTTCTCTGTCTGACTTATTGTGCTTAGCATTATATTCTCCACTTCCATCCATGTCATTGCGCATGGCAAGATTTCATTCTCTTTTTATGGCTGAGTAATATCCCATTTTATGTATACCACATCTTCTTCATCCATTCATCAATCAGTGGATACTTGGGCTGCTTTCATAATTTCACTATTGTAGATAATCTATTGCTGTTATAGATATGAGGGTGCATATCCCCTTTCAATTATTGTTTTTGTATTTTGGGGGTAAACACCCAGTAGTGAGATTACTGGATCATTGGGTAGGTCTATTTTTAATGTTGTGTGGAACTTCCATACCGTTTTCCACAGTGGCTGCTCCAGTTTTCATCCTTAGCAATAGCGCATGAGGGTTCCTTTTTCTCCACACCCTCACCAACACTTGTTGTTTTTGACTTTCACCATTCTGACAGATGTGAGGTGATAGCTCTTTGTAGTTCTGATGTGCATTTCCCTGATGATAGTGATGTTGAGAATCTTGTCATGTGTCTGTTGGCCATCTGGATGTCTTATTTGGAGAAATATCTGTCTACGTCTTTTGCCTAATTTTTAATTGGGTTATTTGTTTTTTGGGTTTTGAGTTGTATCAGTTCTTAATAGATTTTGGATACTAACTTTAATCAGGTGGGTCATTTGCAAATAGCTTCTCCCATTCACTAGGTCGCCTTTTAGCTTTCCAAGACACTAGTTTCAACTTCGCTATGGTGAGATACTTAAAGAGTTTCTTAACTTTTCTGAGACTTAGATTCTTTTTATAACATATCAAAAGAAAAATATAATATATAATTTATGCTTTCCTAATAGTGCAATGATTGAATAAGATACATGGAAAATAACTTTTTCTCTAAAGTATCATGAAAAGAAATCTTGTTTGGTTATTACGTTTTCACTAACACTTCCTAAAAAGAAAGCAAAAAAGGACAGGGAGATGAGATATATAGAGAGAGAAAGAGAGACAGCAAGAAGATGCAACTTAGTCCCTTTTATAAAATAAGAGACCATCATAATCCTCTAAATCAGTATTCTAAATTGTCTCCTAAATGGAGAATAGGAGGGTATTGAGGAGGTTGAATACATGGGAGTGTTTTGGTTGTCACATTGTCTGGAAAGTGCTACTGTGTCTCTGGGGGGTGGGTAGCTGGGAGCCTAAACTTTCTATAGCTTGCAAGAAAAGAATTATCCTGCTGAAAACCTATACCAAGAAAATATTTTTAAGAAGCTTTTTTTCATATTGGGATGCCTGGGTGGCTCAGTTGGTTAAGCAGTTGATTCTTAGTTTTGGCTCAGGTCATGATATCATGGTTTGTGAGTCTGAGCCCCACATTGGGCTCATTGCTGTCAGCATAGAGCCTGCTTTGGATCCTCTGTCTCCCTCTCTCTGCCCCTCTCCCACTTGTGCTCGCTTGCTCTCTCAAAAATAAATAAACATTAAAAAAAATTTTAAGATTTTGTTTTCATATTTGAGCTAAATAAATTAAATCATATATCAGTACCTATATTTTAAAATTCTGGATCAAAAATCAGCATTTATATTAAACCAACTATAGTAGTACTCATATGCTATGTAATAAAATATTTTATGAAATCCAACAAAACCTATTATATATGTATATAATGTAAGAGCTTTTATAAACATTTAATTAATTACTGATGGTGTTATATAGACCTAACTTTATAATTTCAATTATTTCTATTCCATGTTAATTTTTGATATACTGTAGGAATGTTTTAACATCAACGTAGTACAAAGTTTTGGGGCAAAAGGAATATGTTATTAGTAATGAAGCTTGGTGCCTAAAAAAAAAATAATTAAGTTTTCTCATATTATTTAGCCCTAGGCAATTGTAAAATTTTCTGTAAAATTAAGAAACAAGCCTATTATCCCCAACCCCAATTCTTTGTTGAGGCAACTTTTAAACAGTGCAATGAATCCAATGACTTGTCTTCACACTGGAAGAATATCTTTGCAAGGAGAATTTAATCCCTCCTCCCTCCAAATTAAAAAGTACCTTCCATGGCTCAGTGCTAAAATCAATGCATTCATTATACATCATCAAATCATTCACACTCCCTTGCATTTGGACAGTGTAAGATGCTTTCCAAATACCTTTATGGGGATGGTGTTCAGCTTTTGTGATTCTTTAGATAAGAATGGTCTTTAACCCTCTTTCTTGCCATTAATGTGCGTTCTCCCCATGCTGTAAGCAAGTTAAGATCCATACACTCCATTTTATCAAGCTCCATGTTTTCTGGAGACAATTTATTTTGAAAATTTGTGGCTAATGTTGTAGCTCTCTAGCTTCATCCTAATGAAATGTTGATAATAAGATTTCCACTTACAGTTTCCACTACTTTTATGAAAGCAAACCACTAGGCTAATTGGTTTTCTTCTTGGATTTCAGTAATGATTTAGGATTTTTTCCCTACCAGCCACCTTGGAGACAGATACTATTTTTTTGTTTTTCCATTTGTTCACCTAATATTTACTTCAAGGAAAGTACTGCTCATTTCCATACAATTCATACCTACTTATACAATGATTCAGTCCAGAAAGTTAAGGAGTGGAATATAAATATTAAAGGAATATTAGTAATGGTAGAATATGGTAATGTCATCAATCAGGAAAAACTATACTTAGCTTGGCACTTATGTACTCTGGAAAAGTTCAATTTAATTGAAAAGGGGGAAATGAATAAAAATTGTAAGCCTTCTGAACAAATACAAGTAGTTTGTTCTTTTATTATGTGACATCTTGGTTAAAATACTTTTATTTCTCCCAACTCCAGCATTACCTAGAGCCAAGTTTAATTTTTTTTGTAAGATTTGGTAAATCAATCTTCTTCATTCTGTTCCCTTTTTATGTACAAATCATGAGGAGATAAAATTCAAACAAAATGTTTCTTGACATAGGGACTTGGTCATTTCCTCTTTGTGTTGGGTAAATTAATCTTTCATCTCTCATCACAGAATACAAAATTTCCAGGAAAATGTATAAGAAAATACAACTAAAATTTTATTAAGCTGACTAAATACTGTATGTAGCAAATACATTGAATTATTTTAAAATAATACTCATTTCACCATTTCTGTTGTTGTATCTACATTGCAAGTGCTTGCTACATTTATTTTCCAAATTGTTTCTTGCAATGTGTTTGCCTTATTTGCTGCTTCTCAACTCTGTAAATTCAAAGTCTCCATGTGCAAGAAACACAGTTTCTGAGATGTGGATAGCCCATTCATGGCCAGATAAACAACTTTTTAAGATGATATATAACTTCTTGGTGGACATTTTCTTAAAACCATGTCTACTCTCTAAGATTACAAGTTCTCCATCTAAATGGAATTTCCTTAGTATATTCAAAGTATACTAAAGGCATCAACTATAATCTTTGATCTGACAGTTTTATTTTCTAGTTCTAGATCCACCACTAAATGAGTGACCCTGAGAATTTACTTGTCTTGATTGCAGTCACTCCCCTTGTTTCTAAAATGTAGGGATTAGCCCTTGTCTTTCCAGTTTATTTATGTACTTTGTGAGTATGGTTTTGTTTTCTGTTGCTATTTTTTCTTTATTATTGAAAATTAGAGACATACACAACAGAAGAAAACAATACACCACCTCCAACCAACTAATAATAGAGAACATATTAAAATACTTAAAGCCCCCTGTGTACCCTTCCTCAACTACATTCCTTCTCTATTCACCATAAGATTTATTCTCTTGAATTGGATGCTTTCCTCCTTGCATTCTTAATACATGGATGTATATCACAAAGCAATATATTGATGCTCATTTTAATTACAATCTCTTCATATCTTCCAAATGCAAGTACTAGAGCTGTTACATAATCAAATATATATCCTTTGCTTCATATCTTCCCAAATTTCCACTTATAAGATTCTTTGTATTATGAGGCTACAGTATATCAGGGATTATCTCTACTGCACTTACTACTAGCAGTATGATCCTTGCTTCTATCTAGCCAGCCTTTGATATGATTCCAAAATTCATTCTTAGAGTCAGCTTCCTAAAACCACTGTCATTATCAAGTATCTTAGTTTTCCCCGACAATAGATTCTGTGATGAGAATTTGAATGAAAGTAGATTGCATGAAAGTAGGTGAGCCAAAATCTTGGAAACCCTGGTAGGGGAATGAAAATGTGAGAGATGGAAGAAAACAAACCAATAAACAATTTGTTACTGAGCAGCTAACTCATGAGGTTAAGTTGGGCTCAATGTGTATGGGGAACCAGGCCCCACAGTCATCTACTCAAGGATAAAGGAGGCTGTGGTATTTATCCTTTCGCTTTCCACCGTCATTGGCAGAGGGAAGATACTACTCTCTGGCCCTTTGGGCCTGCCCCATGGATGCACTGGGAGAAAACCCTCGGTAGAGAGCTGCTGATGCTTCCTGGAGGATGCCATTTGTCATGTACTGAAATGGTGAGTACAAAATGGACACGGGCAAGGCACTGACAGCACCTGCTGCTATCTTCCACTGTCCGTGGGCTTCTCTTTCTATACACAGATCTGATGACATCATAGCCCTGATTAAAAATGCTAAATGGCTTCCCAATTCCTGTAAGAAAAATAAATCCAAACACTCATATGTGAAACTTAAGAAACAAAAGAAAAGAACAAAGGGGCAGGGGAGAGAAACAAAAAAAAAACCAGACTCTTAATTTATAGAGAACTGATGGTTACCAGAAGGGAGGTGGGTGAGGGGATGGGTGAAATAGGTGATGGGGATTAAGCACACTTATCTTAGGGTGGCTGGGTGTCTCAGTCGGTGGAGCATCGGACTTCGGCTCAGGTCATAATCTCATTGTTTCTGAGTTCAAGCCTCTCATCAGGCTTGTTACTGTCAGCACAGAGTCTGCTTCAGATCCTCTGTCCCCCTTTCTCTCTGCCCCTCTCCCATTCACACACACTCTCTCTCTCAAAAATAAACAAACTTAAAAAAAAGAGTACACTTACCTTGATGAGCATTGAGTAATATATGGAATTGTTGAATCACTGTATTGTACACCTGAAACAAATATAACACTGTACGTCAATTACCCTGGAATTAAAGTTTAAAAAAAAACCTAAAAACAAGAAGAAAAAGAAAAAGAAATCCAAATACTAAAATAAAATGAAGCATAAAGAGACTCTTCAAAATCATTAATCTAAAAAACAAATGAACAAACAAAAATAAACAGAAACAGAATCATAAATACAGAGAAAACTGGTAGTTGCCAGAGAGGAAGGGCATTGGGGGATGAGCAAAATAGGTGAAAGAGATTAAGAAGTACAAATTTCCAGTTACAAAATAAGTAAGTCATGGGGATGATAAGTACGGCATAGGGAATATAGTCAATAATATTGTAATACATTTTTATGGTGGCAGATGGTGACTACGCTTACCATAGTGAATGTTTTCTAATGTATATGTTGTACACCTGAAACTAATATTATCTATCAATTATATTTCATTTAAAAGGTTTTAAAAATCATTTCTAAATCTACTTAAGAAGCTATATTCTAGATGTACCATTTTTCTCGTCCCTATCCACTTTGGAGTGTGGTATTTTATTTAACTTTTAAGTTATTTGTTATTCCAATTACCCAGGAAATTTATAGGCCTTTTTCATGGAGAGAGTTAGAGAAGAACCCCATATAACAATACTAGCGCAAGAAGATGTGCTTTTACCTGTCAGAGATGATGTGGGTCCGACAGATTCTCTACACTCTTATCTAATGACCACAAGTAATCTGTGTATACTATATTCAAAAAATTAGAATTTTGCAGGAATCTCAATTTCCATAGTAAATCCAGATATAATATATGATGTGTTTTATATTATATCAGTCATTTCTATAACTTATTTGAATAAAATAGTTTTCAGTTTGTATAAAGGAGAATCACTGGTTCCAGTTCTCCAGAAGCTGGGGATGGGAGTGGGATGGGGAGTAAATTCAGTAAACTCGTCTTCTCTACCCTCATTTACTTCCTCGAATCAGTTTATATGTCATGGTGTGTGAGTTGCTCTTTCAGCTGGTTTAAAATAGTACTTCTCCTAATGTTTTTCTGTACTGGTAGTAGGCACTACTCAGTAAGTCCCTTTGATGACACGATAGTTCATGTTTCTTAGATTCTCTCAGAGCACAGAGCCTGCTGGCTAATCATATGATTAAGTGCGCTTAGGCCATTCTGGATGAGTGTGGACAGGAATAGACCTCATATTGTCCAAATTCATTTACTGCCTGCCCTTAGTACTATTTAAGGAGGTAGAGGTTTCAAATTACTTCTTACTTTCATCTGTGGTTTTGACCACAGTAAAAAAAGCAATACACTTAAGTCCCTTTGGGAAAGTTGTTTTGTCAATGCACTAACTAGCTTCTTGTTACACATTCTTTTGCATTTTACTTCAACTTTGGATTCCTGAATGCAAGTTTTCCAACAATATTTTGTGCTCTAATAAAATGGAAATAGTCTACATCATTTACATTTTCTTTTATGCATACATTTTTAAAACTACAATATTTCAATTTATATTTGGTAGTGTACAAATGAACTGAATTGAAAATACACAAGAGAAATATCCCAAAAGTGATACTAAATGTTTAGGAGGGAGAGTGTAGTGGAAACCACCCCTTGGGCCTCCTAGTTCTTCAGAAGCTAAACCAAACATTCTCTTTTATGATTTTATCTTTATTGTTGCTACATTACAAACCAAAGCACCTTGCATTTCACCTCTTATATTTTCTCTAAAATAAGATCAATAAACACAGTAAAAAGGAACTTCTTGTATAGTTCTTTTATTGACAATTTTCTATGGATTTTGCAAGTGTATGCTAGCCATTTCTTTAAATGTAACAATATATCTCAATATAGGAAAAACATGTGGAAAATAGGTTATTATTAAAAATCCTTCAGAAATATTTTGGTAACAGTATATTGAAAAATGCTTTTGTGTTTTTTCTGTTGGAAAGACATTTTTAAAGGCTTAATACAGGGTTTTATGGTGTGAAGATAAGTACATGTTTATATCTATGTAATATAATTATGTTTTAGAAAAAAATGAAAATAAAAAAATTCTATAGATGCAGGACTTTAAAAACATGGGGATAAAAATAATCTTTCTAAAAGCTCAAAGACAAGGTGCCTGGATGGCGCAGTTGGTTGAGCATCTGACTCTTGATTTTGGCTCAGGTCATGATCTCATGGTTTGTGAGATGGAACTCCACATTGGGCTCTGCACTGATAGTGTGGGGCCTGCTTGGGATTCTCTCTCTTCCTCTCTCTCTGCCCTCCCCTGCTCACATGCATGCATAGGCACATTCTCTCTCAGCCTCCTCAAAATAAATGGATAAACTTCAAAATAAATAAATAAATTAATTAATTAATTAATTAAAGCTCAAAGAGTATGTAATGGAAAATTTGAATGTTATGGCCGGGAAATAGCAATTAAAAGATGGACAGGCTATTGTATTACTAAGCTGTCTAAAAACAAACTCCCCATGATCTATCTTGTTTCTGATTATAAAGATTTTTTTTAGTCAGTAACTATCTGAAACTTGATTTTTTTTCAGTTCTTTGTCTTTAGAAACCAGAGAAGACAGAGAGTGGGAATAAAACTGCAAATAATTATAATACCCCCATCTTCAGGGACAGACAATATACAGAGATATATAATTTAACAATCATTTCAGTAAAAATGTTAAATATGGAAGAATACAACAGAGGTAGTAATGCCAGCCAGGACAGGAGGATGATATGACACATCAGAAAAGCTAGTCCTGGAAGAAACATGAAGTAGATATTGTGGGAGTGAATAAACCACACTGCTGTGAACACTCTTATCCATGCCTCTTGGTGAATAGATGTAAGAATTGGTGTTGGACAGATATAGATATAGATATAGATATAGATGTAGATATAGATATAGATATAGATATAGATGTAGATATAGATATAGATATATAGATATCTATGGAGAGAGAGAGAGCAACTGAGTCATAGATATGCATATCTTCAGGCTTAGTAGATACTGCCTAAAAGATTTCCAATGTGTTTGTCACAATCCACACTTGAATCAGCAGTATATGAGAGTGTCACTTGTTTTATAAACATGTCACTACTTGGAAGGTAAAAGGAAGACAGGGGCTGTTGGAGGTAGAGTTTGGAGGTGAATAGAATGATCCAGGCTGAGGTACAGAATATACAAAGGCCTAAGGAGAAAGGAAAACACAGCTCATTTGAAGTTATCATGGTGTGTATGTTTGTGGATGAGCAATGATAGAAAATGAGACTAAAAAAAAAGAAAGAAAATGAGACTAAATAGGAATAAGCAAGGCATGAGATCATAAGAGGTTTTGCATGCCATATGCAAAGATTTGAAATTTATCTTTTGTAAGAGACAATTTTATATTTATATAATATTCATTTTATAATTCATATATATATAATATTTATATGTCTACTCTAGAAAGCTCATTCCTTTTTTGCTTTTAATTGAAGCATAGTTGACACATTAGTTTCAAGTGTACAACATAGTGATTCCACAAGTCTGTATGTTACGCTATGCTCACCATAAGTGTAGCTACCATCTGTCACCATACAATGCTATTAGAATAGCATTGACTATCTTCCCTATGTTGTACCTTTCATTCCCATGACTTTTTTATCGTATAACTGGAAGCCTGTACCTCCCACTCCCCTTCATCCATTTTGCCAATCCTTCCACCCACCATACTCCCCACCCCAGCGATCATTAGTTTGTTCTCTGTATTTATAAGTTTGTTTCTCGTTTTGTTTGTTCATTTGTTTTGTTCCTTAGATTCCACATGAAATCATATTAAATCATGTGAAATCATATGGTATTTGTCTTTCTCTGGCTTATTTCAGTTAGCATAATACCTTCTAGGTCCATCCATGTTGTTAAGTATAAATGACTAAGTTTAAATCTCTTCTGCTTGTAAGGCCCTTATCATGGAAGGGCCAAGCAGTGTCATATGAAAAGCAACAAAAGAGAATTGGTTAACCAGGACTGTCTGTGGTCTGGATTTCAAAAGAGAAAAATAAAAGAGAGTCTTTGAGATGGGTATGAGCTGTGTCTTCTTTATCCATTCATCTATCATTGGACACTTGGGTTGCTTTCATATCTTGGCTATTGTAAATAGTGTTGCAGTAAACATAGGGGTGCATATATCTTTTCAAATTAGTGTTTTCATTTTGTTTGGCTAAATTGCCAATGGTGGAATTACTGGGTCATATGGTAGTTCTGTTTTTAATTTTTTGAGGAACGTCAGTACTGTTTTCCATAGTAGCAATTTACATTCCCAAGGAACATTGCACTAGGGTTCCTTTTTCTCCACATCCTCACCAACACTTGTTATATCTTGTCTTTTTTTAAAAAAAATTTTTAATGCTGTTATTCATTTTTGAGAGAGAGAGACAGAGCATGAGCAGGGGAGGGGCAGAGAGAGAGAGAGGGGGAAGCACAGAATCCAAAGCAGGTTCCAGGCTCTGAGCTGTCATTACAGCACCCCACGAGGGGCTGGAATCCACGAACCATGAGATCATGACCTGAGCCAAAGTCAGACACTTAACCAACTGAGCCACCCAGGCGCCCCCTTGTCTTTTTGATACTAGACATTCTAACAAGTGTAAGGTGACATCTCATTGTGGTTTTGATTTGCATTTCCCTGATAATGAGTGATGGTGAGCATCTTTTCATGTGTTGGCCATCTGTATGTCTTCTTTGGAAAAATGTTTATTTAGGTCGTCTGCCCATTTTTAATTGGATTATTTATGGGATTTTTTTTTATGTCGAGTTGTACAAGTTCTTTATACATTTTGGCTATTAACCCTTTATTGGATATGTCATTTGCACATATCCTCTCCATTCAGTATGTGTTCTTTTAGTTTTATTGATGGTTTTCTTCACTGTGTAAAAGCTTTTTTATTTTGGTGTAGTCCCAATAGTTTATTTTTGCTTTTGTCTCCCTTGGCTGAGGAGAACATATCTAGAAAAATGATGCTAAGGCTAACGTCAAAAAAATTACTGCCTATGTTTTCTTCTAGGAGTTTTATGATTTCAGGTATCACATTTAGGGTTTTAATCCATTTTGAGTATTTTTTGTGTATGGTGTAAGAAAGTGGTCCAGTCTCATTCTTTTGCATGTAGTTGTCTAGTTTTCCCAGCACCATTTACTGAAGAGACTGTCTTTTCAAGAGATTTAACTTTTATCTTAAAAGTAACAGGAAATCAATAAATATATACAGATTTTCAAATGTTAATTAAACTTCAATAAAGCAATTTAGAATAAAAAGGAATGAAGGATTTTTGAAAGACCACAGTAGCCAACCTTAAGGAGCTCCTAACAATCAAAGCTGGACTATTTTGTGGGAAAAAAAGAAAGATGGCATTGGATTTAAACCCATAGGATAAAACCCATAGAAAAATATAAAAATATCCTTAAGTTCATACAGATATAGATAAATCACCAGATAAATAAGTAGAGAAGAAGGGACAGCTCTTTCTTTGAGCAGAATTCCAAACGACACATGTAGGAAGAAAGAGGGAAATAGAAAAATTTACTAGTAAGTGTTCACGATGGTAATAATTGATGCAGACTAGCTCCACTGCCGGAATCTAAAAATGGTGGGTAAACTTTTGTTGAGAAATAGAATTTGCATAGTGTCAAACTATCTCTTCAGAAATATTGTCAGCTACAAATGGAAAGATAGTAAATTTATGGTGGAAAAACCTGGAAACAACTATCTTATTGGTAACATGGGTAACAGAACCAGTAATAAGACATGCTGACATAATGAAGGCTTTGATGTAATGCACAAAGGGCCCAAGATCATGTCTGTGGTATTCTTGACAAAAATGTATAACCTCATTCAAATCATGAAAAAACATCAGACAAGCCCAAATTGAGGACTATCTACAAAGTAACTGATTGGTACATGTCAACAGTATCAAGATCATAAAAGACAAGGAAAGACCCAGAAATCATCAGAGATTGGAAGAGACTAAGGAGACACAGCAACTAAATGCAATATGGAATATGACATTGGATCCTGCAACAGAAAGATGGGAATTAGTGGAAAACTTGGTGAAATGTGAATAAGATTTATAGTTCAGGGAATAGTACTGAATCAATATTAATGTACTGATTATGATAGTTGGTACATAAAATGTTAACTTTAGGAGAAGCTGGATGAGGGATATATGAGAACTCTTCACTATTTTTGCAAATTTTCTGTAAGTATAAATTAATTCCATATTAGTAATTTAAAAAATATAACTGATCCTTCATGGTAGGGAAGGAAGTAGAGATAGATGATCATTGCCTGAAATGCAGTGACTTCAGTGAGTAGCTGTGAAAAGAATGAATATATGAAATGATAAAAGATAAGTTACCTAACTCCCAAAAGGTGAGCAGTGGCCGAAAATGCCATAATAAAAGGGACCTAGATGCTTCCTCATCATTTATTTCAGAACAGAACATCTAAGTCAAACATTAAATTTAAAAATGTACTAAAACCCACAGCACTTAGTTCTCTTAGAACAATAACAACAAAATACAAAGAACAAATGGAATAGAAGTTTTATGTTGGAGAAAGACAGAAGTATCTTACCAAGTAGGCCTCAAACAGAAACAAAAACAAGTTTCTGTTTTTAAAACAAAAATAAAAAAAACAGAATGTACTAACAGAGGGAGCAGTGATACATTTAATCCCTGAGTTAAGATACATTACAAAAAGGCATTTTAATACCTATATTTAAACACTTCATAGAAACAGAGAGATTGAAATCCAAAAACCCGTACATGTACCAACTTAAAATACCCAGTAGAAAGGAAAGTAAGAATTGTGACACCTATGTGTTTTGTTAGCACAGTGAAAAGAAGGAAAATAAAAGCAATAAAAATCATGAAGACGACATTTAGGACCTCAAGTTAAAGCTGCTTATGGAAGCAAAATTATTACTGCATAGAATGAGTTGCCTAGTATGTTCGCCACAAGGCTTATGTGGTTATTGAGCACTCCAACTATAGGTAGTCCAATTCGAGTTGTGTTATAAGTGTACAATATGTACCCTATTTTGAAGACTTAGTATGAAGCAAATAATGTACATTATCTTATGAATTTTTATACTGATTACATATTGGAATAGTACTCTAGACAGAGTTGGTTAATAAAATTAGTAAATTAATATCATGTAATTATTTTACTTTTTGAATGTGACTACTAGAAAATTCAAAATCACTTCCGTGACATACATTTTATTTCTGCTCGCATTATATTTCGTTTGGATAGCACTCATACAGAAGATGAAAGAGAGCTGAGTAGGGAAGCGATATTTTCAGCAGCATAGAGCCTAATCAGTAAAATTCTAGCATTTCTTTTTAATATTTATTATTTATTCTTACATTCATACTCTTTTAAATTTCCGCTGGCACCACCTTTTCACTTCAGAAATGAAATATTCATCAACTATTTAGTAAGGCCTTAATTCCGAGACATGGTGTTCTGGAGGAACATGATGACAGTGTTGCTAAAGTATCTGATGCTGTAGCCTGGCAAGCCTTCGGGGTATAGGCGGACCTGGCTCCTAGGGATGGACCTCATGTGGCATGTTGTAATTTATGTCTTTCGGTATCCAGCATAGAATTTGCTTTCAATGTCTCTTAAAAGATCCTGTCACTTTTTTCTAGACTTACCCAGTTTCTGGGGGCTAAAGGACAAAAGGGACACGAGGGAAAAAATAATTTTGTTCCTCTTTGGGTTTATACCCTATCTTCCTTTCTGCTCTGAAATCCTAATGAGATACAGCACACATCCAATAATATCAAAGCCTCTCTTCTATTTTTCTCTGTTGAAATTCAGACCATGGACAGTCCTGGTTAACCAACTCTCTTTTATTGCTGTTCACTTGATACTGCTTGGCCCTTCCATGACAAGGGCCATATAAGAAAAGGAGATTTAAACTTAGCCATTCCTACTTGATATGTCTCACTTGAGTCCTCTATTAATTATTATCAAACTCTTTGGTCTCATGAACCCTGAACTCTGATCAAAGAGATCTGATCAATTCTGATCATTGAGGGCCCAAAAGAGATTTTATTAACATGCATTATAACTATCCACAGTTGCCATATGAGAAATCAAAACCACGACATTTTTAAAAAAACATTTATCAATTCGTTTAAAATGACAATGGGGCACCTCGTTGGCTCAGTCGGTTAAGCATCCAACTTTGGCTCAGGTTATGATCTTGCACTTTGTGAGTTCGGGCCCCACATCAATGCTGATAGCTCAGAGCCTGGAGCTTGCTTCTGATTCTGTGTCTCCCTCTCTCTGCTCCTATCCCGCTTCTGCTCTCTCTCAGAAATAATAAATGAATAAATTTTTAAAAAATAATAAAAAATGAAAATGACAATAATAAACCTATTAATATGTTTATAACATTTTTATGAAAAATAACAACTACATTTTTTAAACAAAAATTAGTGAGAAGAATGAGATTGTTTTACATTTTTTTGAAATCTCTAAGTCTGGCTTAATAGAAGACAAGTGAATATCATATCTGTTTCTGCATTTAAGCTGGCGCAATGTATAGTTTTGGCTGATGTGTATGGATAAAATCTGGCCCCATACAGGTATAGAGGCTGAAAAGGGAGAATATGTTAACCATTTTCTCAGGTAATTGTATGTATACCTCTTCATCACTATACTCAAATGGGCAAGTGGCAATTTCTTAAAGGTTGGTGATAATGTGGGATTTGAAACTATTACCAATGATCTTTTTGTTCTTTGTTACATTATAATCTTGCATACCAGATTTTTTGACCTCGCAGATTTCCTTTAGGTAGTGTCATGGACTCCATGGACTGTTGTTCTAGACAAAAATGTAGGCCTAAATAACCTCCTCAGTTCCTTTCTCCCAGAATGACACTCTTGTTATGCCTGTGTGTTCATTGTAAAGGATATTTCCTTCAGTACAGACATAGGTTAGAAAGGTCTTGGTCAAAAGCAGAAATTTTTTAGCATATCGCTTTTCCCATGTAAATCTTCCTTCTCAGAGCCCTAGGTCTCCTGATGACCCTTTCTTTTTTTTTTTTTTTTTTTTTTTTAATTTATGTCAGAGAACCAACTCCATGACACTGATCAAGGAGCACAGGAGTGAGTTGTCAAGATTATAAATATTAGTATAAGTAGTCAATAAAAAGTTACTAAATATGTATATGTGATATCACACATTTGTAGTTTTCGCTAATTTCCTATCTCTGGATTGTAGATGTTAGCAAGTGAAAATATTGACTTAGTTAGGTTTCCTGGTATGAAAAATAATGAGTTAAAATTCACACATACACAAGAAATGCAAGTACAAGAGAATTTTACTTGCTGATGAATTTTAATAAAGCTGGCCATATCTTATTTATATTTAAGTCCCTTCTCACACCTAGAACTTTGATTTATAGGTAGTCTTCTGTCACAATCAGTTCATCCATAAATTAACTCCTTTAATGAAATGGTGAATCCCTAATTTATGAATTTACTCATTACCCTTCCTCAAGTTCTATGGTGTATCTTTAATATTGACATATAAATCTTGCTTTTAATTATTTTACTACTTTATATTATATAGTAACCTTAACATCTACAAGTCAGCATTCTTTCTCCATACTTTCTAGGAGACAGAAGAGTACAGATATAACACTTTTTTCTCTCTGTTCATTGTGCCATGCTCAACTGTTAGTAAATTTTTTCTTTGGTTTCCCTAAGATTTATGTAAGGTCCACTCTGATCCTGCTATGGGGTGACTGTACCAACAGACACAGCTGCTTTGGGCTTTCATATTTGAGTCATTCAGTTGACTCCCTCACTAGGCTTTTCTAACCATAGTTGACTTCCTTTGGCATTTTTCCACAGGGAGAGAATGTGCTGGTCTGGCTGACCTAACTCTCCAATCAACTAGACAGTTGTGTTTCTCATTGTAAATTAATAGATTGGCATTCCGTTTTATTCTAAAGTATCCTGAGAGTTGGTTGGCGTGGGCCAACCTCCTGAAGTCTCATCAACACTAAACCACTGAAAACATGGACTTTCTAGACCTGGGTCATGAGAAATGCATTAACGAATTTCTACTGGGTGAGAGCCCTTAGCAGCTTTTTTTCTCTGTCAATGCACTTATATGTCAGAATGCTATTTGTTGCTTTGCACATATCTCTGAGATAATATCCATAGTTGAGATATAACAGATGTCTTGAGTTCAATATTAGGTAGAAAAGTTACTATTTCCTTATAAGGGACAGCATTTTTCTTTAGATAAAGCCGCTTTAAATAGGCTTACCGTATCTTCTGTATAACCAGGAAGCAGACTTAATTGCTATACCCCAGGAAGAATTTCAAAAAAAGTCATACTCAATGCATTATTTTTTTAAGTTTTTTTTCTATATTTTGTACTGGTTGAGTTGAGATAAATTTAACAATTTTTGTCTTAAAAAGGAGAAGGAAACAAGCCACAAGAGACTCTTAACGATAGAGAACAAACTGAGAGTTAATGGAGGGAGGTAGGTGGGGGGTGGGCTAGATGGCTGATGGGTACTAAGGAGGGCACTTATTGTGATGAGCACCAGGTGTTGTATGTAAGTGATGAATCACCCAATTCTACTCCTGAAACCAATATTTTACTGTACATTAACTAAAATCTAACTTTGAAAAAAAGGAGAAAAAAAATTGTCTTGAGAAATAACCCTATTTGCACTGAGACAAAATATAGTCAGGTTGTCCAGAAATGGGGAATAATCCTGGAGGTAAATAGAATGAAGTTCCATTTTCCTTTTCAAACCATCACCACTAAAGCCTTTTGGTTAACACTGGAAAATACTTTGCAGTACACACATACCTGTAATATTTCGTGTGCCAGATTTCTCTTGATACAGCCTGACAGAGGAGGAGAATAAATGCTATTTCCATTTTAGAGATAAGGAAACAGAGGCCCAGGTGGTTCCATGACTTGTCCAAATTCACATAGCTAGTAAGATCCAGGTTGAACAGTGTCTATATTTGTCAAGCAAGAAGACACAGATAAACAATTCAAATGCATTATAAATTACTGCTACTCGGTAGTGAGTTAAACTAACATACAGCGAGATTGCTCTTCCTGCACATACTTTGGAAGAAGTGTTAGGTGACTTGCTATTAGAATACTTATTTTTTTCTTACTTTGCTGAATGCGTTGTTTTGCTAAACTGTTTCATCTAGGTCTCTCAGAATTTGTTCCAACAAAGTGGGGATGCTTTGTTGTCTCATCAAATGGATATATTAAGACACCATCCAGTGCTTTGGGTGTGCAAAGCACGCAACATCCCAAACATTACTAGGTATTGGTAATAACACTACAAGTTCTTCCCCCCTCCTTCCATGTGTACCGATGAGAATTCAGATTGATTCCTTTTCGTAGGACTCTCACCAAAACAGAAAAAAAAATGTATGGCGCAGTTATAATAGCATATACTGTATTCTCAAATATAGTCTGCTTTGACAAACATCACTGGAAACCAAATCCTCCCTTTATGGTGTTATATGACTGATGAGTAGACAAATTTCCCATAGACCAGCTCCTAGCTTCATACATTTCCTTGTTTCTCCTCCCCTGTCTGCAAACCTTCAATGTGGAGTTTCTTAGAGCATGTTTATGTAATAGTTATACCTCTGGTCCTGTGTATCCCTGTCACAACACTGGGGCAGACAGAATGGTGAACTATAGGAGTTTTTGTGGAAGCCATTGCTGTGTGGATGATTAGAAATAACTTTTCTTGGACATGTCTGAAAACCACACAGATATCTCCCAGTAAATTCAAAGTAAATCTTTCCCACCTTGACCTTCACCTTAGTCATATCCCAGAAGTTTCTTTGGCTATGCAAGTGGCAATGACAGAAGGAAAATGTGACAGAAGGCATGTCACAATGCAAAGAAACTGGACTATAAAAATTAATCTTAAAGTGCAAATTTTACAAAACACAGTATCATGTGAACACATTGCTCGAGGCCTTTGGAAAAATCACCAGCACATATAGGACCTTGATGCTACAGCATCCTTAGATTCATGGAGCATCTGCTTTGGCCAGATGCCCATATCTGTTCTTCTGGCTCTGTTGATGTTCTTCCATGGCTCTCTTTTTCAGAGTCTACCTTATATTTTCTCATAACCTAAAAGTTTCTTTATACCAAACGACTGGCTCCTCAAGTCCATAAAATGCAATAATTAAGTAATCACAAGGTGTAATATATATGTACTCAAGTGACCTAAGCTTCAGAGAACCCTCCCAGGGTAAGGATATTCCAGCCATGCTTGGTTCCTGAAATGCAGTGATTAGTGTCCTTTCCAATTATGTTTCCTTCTGTACAATGTATCTCCTACATGTTGCATTTTAAAACTTCAAGGGTTGGTGAAAATCTATTGCTCTAGTTTAGAAAAGCCCAAGCTGCCTAATTTTCAACCAGCCTCCAGGCTTTGTCACCAACAATTCAACTCAAGTGCCCTTGTTGACTTTTCTGGTTATTAGATCTGCAGGCCCTGAGCGTACTTCTGCACTCTCAGCCATCTGTTTATTCACCGAGGGTCTAAGTATAACAGATTGTCTATGTCTTTGGCTTGCCTTTCTGAATTGGTTCACTTTGGTGCCTCTGACTATGAGAGATTGGTTTCAGATGCGTTCTTCATTCAGGGCTCTTCTTGACCACATACCTCTCAGTAGCCAGAGACTAGAATAAGAGAATAGAATAAAACATTAAAATTTTTACATCAACAGTCCCAGCCACACTAACTGTGTGTGGTGTGTGTGTAGGTCTTTGTGTGAATGTGTGACTTCTTAAATATCCATTATTTTCATACCTTAAGAAATGAGGAAGGAGTGCAGGTATCAACCATGGTTGGCAAAGTAAAAATAATCTTGCACTGGTGACCGCTGATACTGATAGTGAAAGTATGTTGGTAGCTATAATAACATACCCTTAAGTATTTTTTAAAATATTTGGATCCATAGGAACTAAATCTTTTGATTTCCTGACCTTGGACAAGTGAACCAATAGGACATAAGCCCCTACTTTGGATGCAGTAACAGTGAAGGAAATAGGCCAGTGAAGATCATTCCCAGCGAAGGAAGATCATTTTAGCAGAATTGAGTCCTGTTCATTGATTAGAAATAATGCAGTGTGTAATCTACTTGTTCAGATCATATTTTGAGACTTGCAAAAGTTTTCAGAAAATATAAGTGAAAAAGCTCTAAATAGACAGTTTTTCCTGGAAAAGGAGCATAACATGTCCATAGCACCCTCAATAAATCTGTTTCAAGACCCCAGGATTTAGGAATGAGTATTTATGACTCATACGGATGGACTAAGGAATACTGGGATATATTGCAGTTTTGCCCCTCACCCTCCTATACATGTCTAACCACATTTTCCATCATATTTTATAGCTTTATTCCTGGGACAAAAATAAATCAGATATCAGTCTTCCATGTAAAACTGTGAGACACAACACTTACCTTTTGACTTAGAATAGGTTAGAGTAGAGCTTGTATTAATCCAACGAGGATACAGAAGTTACATTTTATCTTCACATGGTCTCTGTAGCAGAGTGGTCTTGTCACCTAGAAGCTCAGAGCTCCAAGATGAAAGAAACAGAAAGTGCCATAAAGACAGAAAATTGCCTATCTAACATTTTGGTCTTTCCCAGTGACCCTGAATGAGCTAACTGATAGCCAAGTAACCTAGAAATTCAAATTCTTTGAGAAGTACTTGGAGTGGTTTATATGGTGACAACCAAACACTCTACATTCACCCCAGAGGTCACAGCCACAACTAAAGCCACTTAGCTAGAGTACTCAAAGATATCTACAGGCTAGGGAAATATTGAGAGGCATAGAGAAAAGGAGGCAACATGAAGAGAGTGAATTGCGTTTCTCTCTTGTTCTGGTTAGGTATTTTATACAATAAACCATTACAAAACTAGTGGCTTGCCAAAACAATTTACTCTTATCTCTTACAATACACTAGCTTGAGAATTTAGGCAGGGCTTGGTGAGACAATGTTTTTGTTCCATGTGGCACTGACGTGGCCAATCCATAGTATTTATCTGGTGGTTGAACTGGTCTGGAGGATCCAAGATGGCCTCACTGACATGCTTACCAACTTGGCATGGACTGCTGGAAGGCTTGGCTCAGCTGTGTCTCTCTCCACACCTATGCTGCTTCTGCACGAGTTCTGTTCAACAGGGTATTTGGATATATTACTTGTCAGCTCTGGGCTCCAAGAGGACAGAATTGATAACTGCTCATCCTCCAAAATGTTACGCCTGTCCTATGGACTGAATGTTTGTGTCCCTCCCCAAAATTCTTATTTTGAAGCCCCAATCCTGAGTGTAAGGGTATTTGGAGGTGGGTCCTTGAGGGAGTAATTAGGGCTGGATTAACTCATAAGGGTGGAGCCCTTATGATGGAATTAATACCCTTCAAAAAAGAGGAAGAGGGGTGCCTGGGTGGCTCAGTCACTTAAGCATCCGACTTCAGCTCAGGTCATGATCTCAGTGTGTGGGTTTGAGCCCCATGTCAGGGTCTGTGCTGACACCACAGAAGCTGATTCTATGTCCCCCTCTCTCTCTGACCCTCCCCCACTCATGCTCTGTCTCTCTTTCAAGCATAGGGGCACATGTACCCCAATGTTTATAGCAGCACTTTCAACAATAGCCAAATTATGGAAAGAGGCTAAATGTCCATCAACTGACGAATGGATAAAGAAGATGTGGTTTATATATACAATGGAATACTACTTGGCAATGAGAAAGATTGAAATCTGGCCATTTGTAGCAACGTGGATGGAACTGGAGGGTATTATGCTAAGTGAAATAAGTCAGTCAGAGAAAGACAGATACCATATGTTTTCACTCATATGTAGATCTTGAGAAACTTAACAGAAGATCATGGGGGAGGGGAAGGGGAAAAAAGTTACAGAGAGGGAAGGAGTCAAACCATAAGAGAATCTTAAATACAGAGAACAAACTGAGGGTGGATAGGGGGTGGGGGACAAGGGAAAGTGGGTGATGGACATTGAGGAGGGCACTTGCTGGCATGAGCACTGGGTGTTGTATGGAAGCCAATTTGACAATAAGTTATATTTAAAAATAAATAAATAATTAAAAAATAAAATAAATTTAAAATAGAAGAAGAGACAGGAGAAGTCTTTCTACCCATCATGTGAAAATGCAGGGGAAAAGTGACTGTCTACAAACCAGGAAGAGTATCTTCCCCAACAACTGAATCTGCCAACAGCTTGATCCTAGACTTCCCAGATTTAAGAACTACAAGAGTAAGTGTTTATTGTTCAAGCCACCCAGTATATTTTGGTATGGCAGCCCAAACTAAGGCAGCCTAGAACTTCTTCCATATTCACTTGGTCAAAGCAGTCACAGTCCAGCCCAGATTTGAGGGCAGGAATACAGACTCGATCTCTCCGTGGAAACTGCCACCAAGAAAAGTGTGTGTATATCTTTAATTTATTACACCTAAGACATAAAGTTATAGAGTCATGTTAACAGAATCCTTCCAAAGCCAGAATTCTTGAGAAGGACTCTCTCACCAAAGACTTTCCAGCTTGAGCACTGACTATAAAAGCCTTATATAAACTGTACCACACCCAAGCACCTATAAACAAAGCCATTGTGTAATAGTTCTGAGGGGAGTTGAACTTTGATTGGTTGGGGAAGGGGGGAGGAGTAGTTAATTATGCAACCTTTACCTGGGAACCTCTAGAGGCAGTTTAAATTTTGCCATTTATAAAAAAAAAAAAAAAAAAATATGGGAGAAACTGGAAAGGATCCAGAGAATATCAACTGAAAAGATTAAAGGATATGAAATTGCTTCTCTGAACAAAAATGAAGTTCAGGCTATTGAGCCACAACAAAGGAAGCTATCCAAGCTTAATAGATGTCTTCAAGTGTATGAGAGGATGGCCTCAGAAGGAAATGAAGCAGTTGCTCCACTTTGAAAGTGCTTTAGCAAGAGGAAATGACATATCAAAATAGATAAAGCAGGGGTAGGATCTTTCTGTCTATTAGAGAATCAAAGAGCTTGAAACCAGATATTTTAAAAGTATAAGATGCTTTATTGGTTTTGGGAGTTGGTTGAACTCTACTGCTTTAAATGTATGGGAAAAATAAACTAAGTAGCAGGATGAAAGAGGAAGGAGGAAAATACACACAAATCTTATGTGGCCCCTGACAGTCTATTTGGGGAGATGACAAATGTGTGTTAAATGAATAAAGGTAACTGAAAACACTTATAAACATATATAAGCCCCCACCTGGGAAGAGCTGCTCTGAATGGGCTGCCCCCAGGCCCATATTTATTCCCCGCCCCCATCTATAGAATATTCATTCTTTCTTCCTTCCGTTACTTCAGAGGCTTCCCTTGCCTTTAGTTGTAGGAAGAGTTATAGAAAGGGGAATAAGGGAAGGCTCTCTTAAATTCTTCAGAACCATTCTCCATTAATTTTTTTTTTAATTTGTTTTTTCCACGTTTATTTATTTTTGGGACAGAGAGAGACAGAGCATGAACGGGGGAGGGGCAGAGAGAGAGGGAGACACAGAATCGCAAACAGGCTCCAGGCTCTGAGCCATCAGCCCAGAGCCTGACGCAGGGCTCGAACTCACGGACCGCGAGATCGTGACCTGGCTGAAGTCGGACGCTTAACCGACTGCGCCACCCAGGCGCCCAGCATTCTCCATTAATTTAATGGACTGCCAAACTCCCATGGGAAAGACAAGAACTGCAGAAGAGAAGGATTGTGTGACCTAATAGTAGTTATAGAAAGAATCAATAGGAAGAAATAGGGATAGAAATAGTCACTGCTGAATTGGTTTCATCTTCACAAATGAAGGAACACCAAACTATATTTCACTCAATACCAGTCTCTTTTTCTTCCTCTTAGCACCCCCCAGCTTGCAGCCTGTTGCTAAGGTTTGATACCACAGAGGTAACCACCTACTTTCCCCTTCACTTTCCCCTAGCCACCACCCCCCACCATGGAATACCCTTGAATCACTATCCCAAAATTTGTGCCAAAGAGATCATAACATTTTTAGAAGTAGGGAAGACAACAAAGCAGATTTTCTGTTCCCACACTGAGCTTCTGGAGGTGTAGTGGGAGGCATGGTGGAAGGGGAAAGCTGAACATACCAGCTGTCCCATGAAAACAGCAAGAACTAGAAGTGATTCAGTGCTTTCTGTATACAAAGTGCTCTATATACATTTTTGATTGTGAACCATAAAAATTGCCAATTTTTTAGGTTCCAAAAAGTTGAATCTTGGCAATTTTCATTTGGTTCAACCAAAAAATATTATATTATGCTTTAATTCTTACACTAACTCTCAGGAAGAGGAAATTATTAACTTTTTTATACATAAGACATTTAACAAGGAAGCCCTGAGGGTTTATTTTTTTATTTTATTTTTTAAATTAATTAATTTATTTTGAGAGAGAGAGCCAGTGAGCAAGCGCAAGTGGGGGAGAGGCAGAGAGAGAGAGAGAGAGAGAGAGAGGGAGAGAGAAAATCCCAAGCAGGCTCTGCTTGACGTAGGACTGTAACTCACAAACTTAGTACTTAGGAACAAGGAGATCATGACCTGAGCCAAAGTGGGACACTTAACCAACTGAACCACCCAGGTGCCCCACCCTGGGAGTTTAAATTCATGAGGTGCTGAATATCACCAAGGTATTAGAAAAGGAGCCAATATATTAACAGTTTTGTTCAATTCCAAAACCCCATCTGCTATCCCCATTATACCTTGTGTCTTGTTAACAGCCATTGGTATTTTAAGTCAAGTATGTTTTATTTTGCATACTTTGGGAAAGGCTTTCTCCTGTCTTAAGCATAATTTCTACACTGTGGTTTCTAAAGTTTATTTATTTACTTTGAGAGAGAGAGAGAGAGAGCATGGGGGTGGGGCAGAGAAAGACGGAAAGAGAGAATCACAAGCAGGCTCTGCACTGTCCGCGCAGAGCCAGTGCATAGCCCTATGTGGGGCTTGAACCCACGAACCATGAGGTAAATGACCTGAGCAGAAGTCAGACACTTAACTGACTGAGCTACCCAGGTACCCCTGCACAGTTTTTTTGTTTTAATTGGAGAATCTTGCTAGAGTTAAAAATTTATATTCCAAGCAGTCTTTGTGAATATAACTTCCTGAAGTTAGACTGTCTTATACAAGGAAGTATATAGATGCTGACAAATGAGTCGAAACAATAATAACGTCAATGAAAGATGGAAAAAAATACTGGCCACCAATATTGAAAATTTGGACTCCTGCCTGATTGAGGATATATGATTATATAATAGAGATGCATCTTGTCTGCTTGGACTCAGATCATTATCAGTTCATTTGGTTAAAACAGTGTCTGTAGGTGGCTGTGCTCTGGCATTCAGAAAGAGCGGGGGAGATCCAAGCTACAGGCAGCAGAAACAGGCTTCAATGGGTTTCTGAGAAAAGAAGGGGCCCATACAAATATATTTAGTTCTTAATATAAAAGAAGAACATGTGACTGGGGTCGGTGGTGATAAGGGAGCAGTACTAACTGTGGGCAGTATGTAGAAGTCTACTTAGATATCATTTCATTAGGATAAGGCAATGTCCTCTTCATCTCTCAATCCCTAACACAATGGCTTGTTCATAATGGGTGCTTAATACATGGATGATGAATTGAACTGGTTTCTAGGCAGCAAACTATTCCTGACAACAGAGATTAAAAATTAAGTAGCCTGTACATACATTATAAGTTCCAGAAAGCTTTCTTAGTGATACCTGGTTTCGTGTACATATATATATGTGTGTGTATACACACACATATATATATGTATATGTATATATATATATATATACCTGTATATATATATACATATATATATATACATATACATATATATACACACACACACACACACACACACACTCACATATATAATGGTTGTTCATTAAAATAAACATGTTTTGGTAAATAAAAGCAGGGTTAAAATAATAAAACTAATAATAAAAGCAGGTTTTTTTTTCATAACCAAACATATGTTCCTGAGTTCTCTAGAGGTCCTGTTAATAGAAGGAACATAAACCAATAGTTTCTGTTAGCAAGGTTGTTATCTGGTGCTATAACAAACAAACTCAGAGACATGACAACAGAGGAAAAGAAGCAGCACTGATAACTTAACATCTCAATATCTTATACAATACTGATGTAATACATCCCTATACTAATTTGTCTTAGAAGAGTAATTCTTTCCATTTTCCATTTAAAACCCCACGGTTTTTCTCAAGTGAGAGCCGAAAGAAAGAACAGGAAGTCATAACATTTCACTTACCAGAGGTTACGTCTCTTCAGGACTTTGCCAGGATTGAAAAGGCTTTTAAAGAAAGTGTGTCCCCAGGTTACTAGTTCTATGGATGGCTATGTTCCTACAGAGAAAATTTTACCTTTCTGCTCCTTGGCAACAATTTTGTTCCAGTCTTTTAAGATGAGAGGTAATCCTATTATTCTGGTGGTTAAGATAGGCCCATCAACCCATTACTAGTCTCTCCCTTATCCACTGTGGTAAATTCTGTACAGGAGAAGAAAAATCACATAGCCCCTAAGGTATCCTGATGTAGCATGGAAACCCATGTTGTATGTATGGTTGGTGGGGGAGGGGGCGGTGTGTGTGCACGTGTTCTTCAACCGTGATAACAATTTACCCACTCTTTTGCATGCTAAAATTCAATTTCATTTGCCTTTCATTTCAATTCAATGGAATTCAAAATTTTCAGACAATTTACAGACACATTGAAGTTAGTGTTGAAAGCACAGACCGGTGTAAATTACTTAGAATAAGAGACAGCCACTGGACTCTCTTTATGTAAATAAATATACAAGCTATTAAAATACAGAAGCCATTAGAGCAAATCGAATGAAATGTCTACTTGTTGAGAAAAAATAAAACACATATTGTATGAGAAAGTCATTGCCTAGAAAGTAATATATAAATGTGTATTAAAAAGATTTATTCTTGTCATTCACCTCTACATAAGCATATTTGAAACTACTTTGTATTAAGACTAAATGGTAGTGTACTCGCCACTTAAGGTAGGATTTCCAATATGGTTTGCCTCTCACAAGTAAATTTCTTTCTCTGTAGCAAAATTGCCTAAATTGATTCGGGTTCTTCAAAGTGCATATTGTATTACATTTTATTTTAGTCAATTCTACACTAAAGAGTGAATGTCCGAGGCATGAAAGATCAATGCATTTGCAATATAACAATTGAATATTGAAAAAGTCATGTCCTAATATCAAAAGGTCAAATTACAGAAAAGGTTTAAAAAAGATGATAAATGCATCTATGGTTCTCTCTCAGGGCCAGTGGAACTCTGTGCAAGGCAGGGAGGGACAGAGAATTTCATTCAAGACCAGGTAAATCTCTCATGCTGTACAATTTTATGTGTGTCATCAGAAGAAACTGGTTTGTACTTCTATATCTACAGAATTATAAATAGGCAGCAAAGTATAAATACATGCAAATAAGTAAATAATTAAAAGGAGGAAATTAACCCCTGCATATGTTATCTATCAACTTCATATTCATCCCTTAATTATTTAACATTTGGAGATCATTCACCATGACCAAAAGCTACTTAACAAAATATAGTTAATTATTAGGAAGGCCTCTAAAGTACGTCCAAGTATAACATTTGTGGTAGACATGGTGATGTGATACACAGATCAGTGAAGAAAGAAATGATTTGGTGCCCAGCTTTTGGGAGGGAGTCAGCAGACAGCCTCCAGCTGTCAGCTCTTTCTGGTTTTGTCTCATCTGCAGAGACTGGCCTTACTTGAGGTACACTCTTCTGAGGGCAGCCCACATCTGGTAGCTGAATCAGACAAAGGTATAAAGACTGGACCGTTTTGGCCCCAAATAGGACACTATAATGAGCAAGAGCTGTTCCAGAGATCCCCACCAGTTTAGCCTCTTCTGTCAGGCCTGCATTTCAGTTCGACTTCATCCTCCACCTGATCCTTCTTCCTCTCTCTGCCTTAACAGATGTTGATTTCTAATGTATAGCTTCTACCACAAACCGTCTCACATCTGCTTCTGGAAAACTTTATCGGCAACAGTTGGTACCAGGAGTAATCTGAGAAAGCTGCAGTAAGATGGTGTTTTATAACTAGATCACTCACCACCCAACTTGCTATGAAGACTCCTGGTAGCAAGTGTAGCACAGTGAACTCTTGGCATGAGATGGCTGTTGAGTTATTAAAATTTTCACTGGTGGTGAATTAAGCAGGTGTACCAGTGGGAGGAACTGCCCTAGCAGGTGCAATGTACTAGATATGTGATAATTATGGAGGAAATAGCAGATGATAGGATAAAGGAACACAGAAAAGACACTCAGCACCATTAGTCATTAGGTAAATGAAAAGCAAACCCAGTCTGAGATATCACTTCATACCCAGTGGAATGGCTCTAATGAAAAAGACAGACAATAATAACTGTTGGTAGGGATGTGGAGAAACTGAAACCCACATATTTTACTGATAGAAATGTAAAATGGGCCAGGCATTTTGCAAAACAGTTCCTCAAAAATTTACTCACAGAGTTACTATATGACTCTGCAATTGTACTTCTAGGTATATACCTGAGAGAAATGAAACAATATGTCCACACAAAAACTTGTACAGAAATGTTCACAGCAGCATTATTTATAGAGCCAAAATTGGAACCAACCTTAATGTCCATCAACAAATGAATGGATAAACAAATGTGATGTGTCCATACAACGGAATATTATTTGAGAATTAAAAGAAATAGAGTACTGACTCATGCCATCACATGGATGAATCTTGAAAAAATTATGCTAAGTGAAAAAGGCTAGTGACCAAAAAACACACACTGTATTATTCCATTTGTATCAAATGTCTAAAATAGGAAATTTATAGAGACAGAAAGCTAATTGTTTCATAAGGCTGAGGGCAGAAGATAGGCATGACTCCTACTCCTAATGGGTATGGGTTTCTTGCAGGGAGACAAAAATATAAAGTTTGATCATCATAATGATTGTGCAACACTGTGAATATACTAAACAATACTGAATGTAGACTTTAAAAGGGTGAATTATATGGTATGTGAATTATGTCTAATAAAGCTGTTTAAAAATTAAACTCACCCTGACATGGGAATGTGAGAGTTTCTCTCATAAAAAAAGAAAACAAAGATAATGGGATTGGGTGGCTATAGCTAAATGCCACTGTTAAACTGCAAAATGTTTTCAAGCAGCCAAGGGAGAGTAGGAAACAAGTGAAATCCAGGTGTGAAAGCCTACAAACTTCTTAAGTAGCATATAAAGAAGCAAGGGATGCCCTTGGGAAAACACACAAGCTCCAGAGATAAGAGATGAACCCTACCAAGATGCAGAACCAGCCACATTCTTAACATTTTGGAAATCCTCTAGTCAGGGTATGCTAGGATATTCCCTCCAATATTCCACACTTGGCAATACTGCTCCCACCCAAAGATTGTGTGGCATGAAGGACTGCCAGCTTTGAACAGGAACCAGAGATTAATAGGGCTCTGCAGCAATTGCATGCTGCAGTACAAGCAGCCTTTCTGCTTAGGCCATAAGATTTGGCAGACATTATCATGCTGGAAATACCAATAATGGGAAAAGATGCTGTGTGAAAATTGTGGCAAGCCCTAGTAAGAGAATCCCAATACAGGCTCCTGGGGTTCTGGAACAAAGCCTTGCCATCAGCAACAAATAATTATATTCCTTTTGAAAAACAACTTCTGGTGTGCTACTGGCCTCTGATGGACATGGAATGATTCCCATAGGACACTAAGTGACCATATGGCCAGAACAGCTCATCATGAGTTAGAGCCTATGAAAGTCACCAAATCATAAGGTTGGAAAAATCCAGCAAAAATCCAAAGTCAGATGGCAATGGTACATCCAGGATGGAACATGAATAGAAACAGGTCCATAAGCAAGCTGCATGAGAGGTAACCCAACCCCTCAGGATACTTATCCCTGTCAGTATCACTCTCTCAGCTCACTCCTATGGCTACATAATAGAATTCTATATTATCTGCAGAAGGAAGAGAAAAAACCCACAATTGACTTACACATAGATTGGCACAAGTTGAAAAGAGGATGGTAGCTGAATCATAGCCTAAGTGACCTTTTCACATGGTGGTAAAGAAAAATCCTCCCAGTAAACAGAGCTTCAGGAAGTTCATCTGGTCATCCTTTTCATGTAGAAAAGGAGTATCCCATGTTTAAAGTATATACAGACTCATGGGCAGAAGCAAATAGTCTGGCCAACTCATTAGGGGTCTAGAAGGAGAAAGATTAGAAGGTTGGGAAAAAGAAGTTCTTTGGTAGAGAATGTACATACAAGAGCAGGTATGGAGTGTGAATAGAAGGTCTTTGTATCACATGTTAACACTCATCAGTAATTATCCACCATGGTAGAGGAACTAAACAGCAAAGCAGACAATGACCTGTCCAGCCAGTAATGTTGACAAGCCTTGTCATCAACCATCCTAGTGCTGAAAGAATATAGCCATGGTGACGGGGGTAGTGGTTATGCATTTTCCTAGCAACATAGACTCCCAATGACCAAGAATGATATGGCTACTGCAACCAATGATTATTCAGTATGGCAGCACCAAAATACAATTACTATCCTTAAAACGATCCCATTCGTCAAGGAGCACAACTGAATATCTAGTGGCATGTTGACCACATTGGGTTCCTTCTAGCCTGGAAAGGCCAATGGCTCATTTTCATGGCAATAGATACTTATTCTGGATGGGGATTTGCCTTTACTGCCTGTAGGTCCTCAGCTAGCACCAGTGTCCAAGAGTTTATAGTGTTTGATCTCCTGGCATTTGACTCCACCTAACAAAGTGGCTGACCAGGGATCTCTTTACAGCAGAGGTGATGTGGGAATGTCACCCTTGATCATGGGATCCCTGGTCATATAACATATTTTACGAGTCAGAATCTGTGGGCCTGATAGAGTTGGAATAGGCTGCTGAAGGCACAGCTGAAGCACCAGGTAGGAAGCAATATTCCATCCCCCACTATTCTGTATACACCCAGAATTAACCATCTTTCTATGATACTGTGTTCCCAGTAGGTAGACTACCTAGGAAGCAAACACTGGAATCAGGAATTTCCATTCACTTGCCATTATTCCCAGTGACCCACTGGGGACTTTTGTTCTCACCATTTCTAAAACTCGGGGCTCAGCATGGTTAGACATCCTTTTCTCAAAAAGGGCACAATTTCTCCAGAAACAGGGTCTCACTGAATTATAAGTTTTACAGGAAAAGGAGTCACTGAGTCACAGGGTAGGAGTCACTGACTCTGATCATGAGGAGAAAGTAGGGGTGCTTATACAATGGGAGCATAAAGGATTATGTGTGGAATCCAAGTGATCCACTTGTGTGCTTCTTGGTATCCCCTGGCCCAATTGTGAATGTATAGAAATAGGTATGGCCACCATGTCATGAGAACAGCAGAATGACCAGGTACGCAGGGACCTCAAGGGTAAGGATTCGGGCCATGTCAACAGGTAACCCGCTAAGGAAGACCAACATTTGTGGTAGCTGTTGATGAAGTTATGAGAAAGAAACTGGAGGAAGGAGATGAATAGCAATTGTGGTACAGAGCCCCACTGCAGCACCAGGGACTATAGTTTGTCTCACTAACCTCCTTCTTATAAGTTTCCCTCAGGGACAGATGATCCCGGGATTTTGTAGGAGCTGTTCCCAAACATGCATAGAGATATGAATCTGAGTAGCATAACGTGTGGACTGGCAGACATGGAAATGCACTGCCCAGATCCACTTTCAAGGAAGGACTTGCTGCTCAGCTGTGGGGAGTGTCAGCAGGCAGCCTCTAGCCCCCAGCCTCTTCACGGTCTCTCTCAACTACAGAGAACTTCCTCATCAGAGGGCACATCCTCCTCAGAATAGCCCACATCTCCCACTGAGCACAGCAGGAATATAAAGGCCCAGCCACTACAACCTGGCATGAGACATTCTGAAAGGCTTTACTCATTCTTGATCTTTCTGACTCACAGTTCAATTGCTTTCCCTCCTTGTCTCTAATAAACATCCTGTCTCCAAACTCTGCCTCAGAAATCACTTCTGGAGAATTCCACCTCCAGAACGATAAAATTACTAGTCTAAATTAACCTTTAAAAGGCATTTTTAATAATAGCAATATTACCAAAGCTAAACACTTCAATTTTCACATATTTACTGTCTTTAAGGTACCAGGAAGGACACTGAAAATTGTTTGATAACAAGATAATCTAACAAAAAAACCCCTATAATATTTTGGCTATTCAAATTGACAGAAAGAGCTTTGGTTCAGAGGAACTTATATTTGAGTTTTTGACTGTTTGTATTCTTTTCTATACCTTTTAATTGAATACTTAAAAATATTTCAAAATCACTTGCACAGTTCAAGCAGCAAGGTTTACATTTCAGTTGACTGATTCTATTTTAATTTTTTCCTATTCTACCAGTTTGAATGCTTTTGAAGCCATTTACCTACCAAGTGAAAAATAACACAAATATGTTTATGTGTTATTTAGATCTGAGTATTTTCAGAGGTAAGACAAAATTACTATTGGTGTTTAAATTCTCCCTGTTCCTTTTCTCACCAAAGTTTATCATGCACCGCCTTTAGAGGATGCATTTGGCAGATGAAAAGCACAGATGACCTGTCCCACAGCACATTCCTAATAGTGGCATCTGGAGCTGATGTTATTTTTCTGGACGCATTGGTATTCAGCTGTGTGATAAATATCAACTGTCTGGGATTTCTAAGCTTTATAAACTTGCTTGGGTGATTTTGCACTTCTAGTCTTTGGCTCTTTATCATGTTCTGATGGCACTTCAGTCAGAATTCTTCCTCTAAGTGAAATTTTATGATAGGAAAGGGGATGTTTTATCTTATCACAGCTTGCATTTTCAACTTTTCTGCATGAGTGGGAATGATAATTTTGAAATAATCCACAAACAACTAGACCATTTTTCAGAATCAGGAATGGTGGTGGCATAATAACCAAACATTTGTATCAATAATCAAATATTGCATTTACGAAGTCAATCATAACCAAACATTTGTATCAATAATCAAATATTACATTTACGAAGTCAATCATCTAACATCATTAATACAAAAATAAAATATCTTGCATTTAAGTTTCACATTACACTTACCAAAATGCTTGTACCTGCATCATATCAATTGAGCGTTAGAAACAGCATGTGATCTTGTTTGGGCAGGTTTTAGTATTCGCTTTATAGACAGGAGTACTAGGGGCCAGAGCAACTAAATTTGAAACAGGGAAAGTTTAATATAAAGGAGTATTAAGCTATGATACAAGAATAACATATAAGAGAACTTCATATAATAACCTGGGGCCAAGGAGACTACCCAAGAAGGTGCAAACTTAGGAGAGACCCTCCTTCCCAAGGCAGGCACACAGACTTCGTTGGAGAAGCTGGGGTTGCAGCTCACCATTTGGCACAAAAGTCTGCTGGTTCCTCTGGGCCACAGCTGGGGCTATAATCGCTGGTGAAGGAGGTGAACAGCATCTGATGGAGGGGTGCACAGGTCTGCAGAAAAGACAGGGGCATCAGTGCCGACAGGAGGCCTCGAGCACGTGATGTTAGTGTCACATGGGCCAGGGAAGGTGATCCCCAGGCAGGGCCAGAGCTGTGAGGTCACCACCAAGAGAGCACACATTCTTGGCACATGGCTGAGGCAGAACACCACAGGACATTTTGGAACTCACACCTCTGACCAATGGCAGAGCAGCCAGAATCAAAGTTTCTTCCTCCTGCAACGTCACTACAATGACCTCTAGTGAGAAAGCTTAACATCATGTTCCCTGTATGGGAGAAATGCTTATCTGTACATTATTCCAGAGTAGGGACTGAAGGGTAAATTTGGAGCTGAGAAATAATAAATTAATAAGGTCACGACCTTGGGTGAGGTGGCTGTTTTTGGCACAAGGTAATTCTTGGAGAAGGACCCGGATGTCTCTATGACACTTCCAGCTCTGGGGGCAAAGAGCGCGTCAGTTCTGAAAAGAGAGTCTGAGCAGCTCACCGCAGTGGCCATTACAACCATTTATAAATCACTGCTTGGAAGCTGTCGCAACTGTACTATGTGAATATCCTCTTTCACTAAAATACGTCAACGGGCCTTTAATTATTGCCTTCAGTGATGTTTTCTCAAGCCTTCTTTTATTTATTGGTGTTACATTGAAATCTGCGGCCTGAATATGGAACGTATTAAACTTCAACAATAATAACTAATACTTACCAAACAGAATATTCTTTTTCTTTGGCAATCCCTGTATTTCATAATAAACTTTCTCCAACATTGCCCTCTTTTAAGTTATCTTTCCTCAGAACGCTTGGTATGGCTATCGCGCTGCTATGGACCACGACTTTCAAAGGACTGGTATGAATGGCGGTTACTGAATATCATCGTGTATACATTTTCAAGATGCTTGTGATCAATGATATTTTTTTCACAAACTGAAAAGGCAGTCACTTCATATGTCTTGGTTACTGAAAGTGCCCTGTTTCATCTACTTTTCAGATTAAGGGGAAAAAAATTGTAAAGGGTGATTTATTTCAGAATTTGAAGGGGATAAAATAGAAGGATATTTCTCTTATATACAAATTAATGTAATTTCCACTAATTAATGCTGCCTCCCACTGGTTATGTAATAAAAATGATTACTTGTATTCACTCCTGGAACTTCTTCTGCAGTCATCCAGATGATTAAGAATGCTTCCTACACCGCAGACACGGAACTATGGCCTTGTGTTTTGCTTCTGTTCTGGATCTCTTTTGGTATAGGCACATGCATAATAGATTTCTCTTTGTATTTTGTTTTTATAATTACTCTTCTTTGGCTAAAATACTTAATGGTTCCACACCACTCTGAAGGAAGAGTCCAAATACCTAGCCATAATAGTAATAAAAAGACTCATTTTACTTAGGGCAACCTTTCCAGTTTTAGCTCATCAAATGCTTCATTTCAGTGACTGGTAGGCCCTGAATATTCCCTCACTGCTTGAGGGAGTAACTCTACACAAGTTATTGCTTTGGTTTGGAATGACTCTTCCCATCTGATATATCCATGCACATATTCAACAGTCAGCTTCATTCCTACATCCTTCAGGAAGTCGTTGCCAGTCCCTCCTTAGTTACTGCATACGACCCACTGTTCCCATAACATTTAGAACACATCTGGGTTATAGCATTCCTCATGCGTTTTTGTATTCTTGATTGTCTCCATTGATTTCTAATCTTTTTGAAAAAAGGATGTAACATATTCTGTCCTTGTCCAGATTGCTTCTACTGAGCCAGGCGCACGGCTATGCTGTTGGTACTGGCTTCCCTTACTCTTGGCTGGAAGATTGCTCTTGGCTAACTGGAGCCATCACAACAGAAGACAATATGAGGTAGTATTCCTCCTTGCAGCAGCTCCAGTGCTGATCCAGGTATACAAGAGCCTACCCCCTCCTTTTGTCTGGAAAACCCCTGTGTTGCAACTTATACTCCTCATGGGGTCAAGTTGAGGCTAAATTTCTGAAACCATGTCTTTGACTAGCTTCTTCATCTGACATATCTGCTTCCCTCTCTTTCTTAAAACTTTTCTCCCTCCGTAAATCATCTTGCTTAAGAGTCCCCATTCATATTGTGCTGAGACACAGAGGATCTAATATTTGTAAACCCTGGACTTAGCATAGTGCTGCTATGACATAGGATACTCAAGAAATGTTTACTTAGTGGATGGGATTGAGTAATTATATTGAATATATTTGTTAACTCATGCTTTTCCTGCTTCACTGCCACTGCTGTCTGGCTTCTCTCTCAATCTCTGCCTCAATGAGGTCCTGGAAAGTACTTAATTTCAGTTGAGGTTATTTTATCAATCTTGAGATCCCAAGCCATATTTTTGCTTCTTAGGTTTTACATTCATGATTTCCTTAACTCTTTTTCTGTAAATTAGGGCCAGAGCTATCTGGATTATATAATCAACATGTAGATCACACAGAAGCGAATAACTTTTTTAGGAAGTGCAGAAAAGTTAAAAAAAAAAGTTACATTGTAAATGGCTTATGTCAAAAGTCAACTTTGGTGGTCTTAAGGTTTCATTCAATCCACACATATGCCTTATGGGATTCATACAGTGTTTAAAATTTTTTAGACCAATTGCCAATACTTAAACATTCCAAATTCAAGACTTTAACTCATACTTAAATTAGAAGATCTCTGATTATTTACTCTCATAACAGCAATGGATAGGTGTCCTTTGATTCGCCATAGTCCTAGTTAATTCTATTATCTTACATCCAACCTGCTTATTTTTTTAAGGGACTTCCTTAACTGCTTTAGGTCTTTTGGTTTGGGCCCATAAGAGGTACGTGGGTGCATATAGGCAACAACCATACCCAATCCATTTCTGAATCCCTAGCATTTAGCATAGTATCTGCCAAAATAGGCGCCCTGTAAATGTTTATTACATTTACTGTTTAAAGAGGAGGGGAAAAAGCCTGGTTTTCAACCCAAAGTAAGAATCCCTGAATCTTACAAAATATTTTAGAAAAAGGGAAGCAGTAAAAAGGTAGGAGTAACTGAGAGATGTAACAGAGAAGAGGTGTTTGGTTTCCAGTGACAGTGGCAGTGGCAGTTCTAGAATCATCCAGATGAACGCAACAGCAATTAGGGAAAGAAGTAGTAACACTGATTGACCTAGTAGTACAGCTGATTAATTCTGTATCCAGGAAGAAAGATTTCGGGACAGAAAGGAAAGCAACTGCAGGCAGAGGGACACTGATAAATTACCACAATTACCATTTCTGATAGCCTAAAGCAAGTAGCACAGCATGATAAAATGTGGAACATAGAAGCTACAACAGGTGAGAGATACACACCTCAAGTGAAGATTGAGGCCTCTATCTAGATAAAGACTGTAATGCCTTCTGGATAAGGCAGCACCAACATCCTGTTAAGAAACAAAAAAGGGGAATTAGTTTAAGCTTTACATCAGACATAGATTGCATATTTTCTGCAGTTAACTGTGACTAACTTTATTAAACTCTATATGTGTGTATGCTCACAGATATACACACACTATTTGTCATAGATTCTCTCAGCCAAAGTTTTACTAATTTAATTTCCAAGCAAATATTGAAAGCTTTGCCTTCAGGCATTGTTAGATATATTTAAAGCAGATGAACCCAAATGTATATAGCATTTAATATCGTGGTGTTAAATAGGATAGACTAGGAAGTACATCACTCACAAAAAGGCACCCTCCTGTTACATTGACTGTGTCCCCTTCCAGTTTTTGTTTTCTATTTTATGTTCCCTCTGCTTCTACTAGATTCCTTTTCTACTGTCCAGTCATCATCTGCCACAGGTCAGTCTTAACTGCTTTTAAGTCATAGCCAAGGCCAAGTTGTCTGTTTAACTATCATGTTCTGAAGCTCTACTTTCAAAAAGAGAAACCTGAGTTTCTTCCTTCTCACACACATACAAAAAAAAAAAAGGTCTACATGAAATATACTTGTAATTAAGGAGGAAGTCCATCAGTAGGAAGAACAGGCATGGGTAGTGTAGAAGTCATCAGTGCAGTTTGCTAAGTATTTCTTTACTTCCAGGTATCTGTTAGGATCACATTTCCCTGACACAGGTTAAGTTTGGCATAGAAAGATAGATTTGTTTGGCCAATAAAATGTGAAATGGAAATGAAATATGCCTCTTCTGAGGCAGGTTTAAGAGGCAATGAGTGCTTTGCTAAAGTCTCTTTTCTCTGTCAAGACTATCATGGAACAAATTTTTGAGAAAGTACTTTTATCAGTCTGAGTTCCTGAGTGTTTGCAATGAGCAGAGCCTTTACTTACCTATGTCATATAGCGTGAGCAAAAAAGAAATTTTTGTTGTATTAAGCCACTGAGGCTTGGGGTTTGTTTGTTACAACAGCATAACCACCCCCCTTCTCCAAACCCACCCCTTCCTGATACTGCTGTTAAAGTTCAAACAGCTATGGTAGGAAAACTCCACTGTGATGTACCGGGAATTTTTAAAAATTCTTTGATGTTTCAGCTCAGAATTTGACAAACATGTAAACTAGAGAGGAATTTGGGTACAAATAATATAGGGCCAGATGACTTAGGACAGTGAATTTAATACTGTGCTCAGTGATCTCTAGGGATTTCCCTGAATGTCATTAGAGATCACCTGAGGGATTTGAGGTGGGGACTTTTCTGTAGACCCTAATTAAATAAAACATCTGTTTCTGAGATCATCTGAGATAATTTGTTTATAAATGGGGTTTCCAAATATTGCGTTTGAGCAGAAGATCACATGGTGAGATAATATTGGGAAAAACATTCTTTTGAGAATAACAGATAACATAAAATGTTACTGATATATATCAAATTCCTCACCAGTTGTTAGCCATACCATATTCATGCATACTTCAGCATCTTTGAGAAATCTGAAACACATCCTCTCCTTGTCAATCTCTTTCTCACAAACTGCTGTGCACTCTTTAACATGCACATAAAATGGTGCCTTCTCTGTAAAACCACGCTAGATGCATGTTTGGGAACGCATACGTGCATGCACACACAAACTAATATATGCTGTTCTCTACCGTATTCTTCCATCATTGAATTTACCATGGTGTGGTGTAATCAGTTTGTAAATCACTCTCTTTACTAGATTATAAGTGGCCGACAGAGTCTAGAAAGATATAAGTAGTTTGGAATGAGTAAAATAATATTTAAACAATAAAACTTGATTTTATCTACTTAATTCACTTTGTTGTATTGTTTTAAGCAAAATGTCTAACTTTAAATAAACTTTCTAGGTCTTTCCCATATTCTGTCTTAAACACTTACGTGAATTCCTCACAGGCTATAAAATTAAATGTTATCCAAATACCTTACTACCACAATTTCATAGCTGTATAATTTTTTTGTCATTTCTGTGCATGAATTATAACTAACAAAAAGGATTAAACAATCTGGAATAAGGGAAACGGAAGGCCTTTGTTCTTCATTATTTCAGATATTCCCTACCCTTCCCTACTGACAGACCTCTAACCAATCTTCTGTACCCTTCTGTTTTGATTTTTTTAAGTTATTGCTCGGACTGTAAATTCTTGTCTTTGTACGTTCAGCAAAAACACTCAGTCTTTAAAACATACCAAGTATACAAACTGTCATACTAGATTCCATTTACAGAGCACCTCTACACGTGAATGAAATGTTTACATTTTACAAATAACAGTGTTTTTAAAAAACTATTATTCGGTAAGTGGTGCAACAAATAACAGTAATTTTAATATGCACCTGTCAAATGAGAAAGGCAAAAAAATAGTTGTGGTTTTTATTTCTAAATACTTATGGAAAGGGAAGGCATGAGAGGACCCTCATTTTATTTTCATTTCAAAATATAACAGAGAAAGATATTATCGTCTGTACTCCACTTTCTTCTTTAGAAGTGATTCTCTCAGTGTTTTTTTGTTTGTTTGTTTGTTTGTTTGTTTGTTTTTTATTCTACCATAGATGGAAAGAATTAGGAAGTGTTAAGGCGCAGTATTTTAACTCTCAGTGCCAACTGGTAAATACCCATTCCAGAAGACCATCAGAAACCTACCTCACCTTCAAGACTGTCTTAGCCTAGAGCCAAGCTTGAAGTACACATCAAAGCAGAGAGTTTAAATACACAATTAATTAATACAGTGATTTACATATTTATTAGGTTTGGCTTTTTCTGTAGAAATAAACAGACTGTCAAATTTGTAAGAATTTGAAAGATGAATAAAAGTACATTTTTGCAGAAGGCAGTGTTCTCTTTGGGATGCTGCTTTTTTATAGGGGGAGTATTTTTGCAGATTTTCAATAAGTATCTTTAAATGATGACATTGGACATAAGCAATATATATATTGCTCAAGACATATATCCCTCAAGATACATATATATATATATATATATATATATATATATATATATATATAATTGCATATATATATCCCTCAAGACAACGTAATTATTACAAGTAACAACTTGCAATGACTAAATTCTAAAAGTTCAAAATACATTTTGTTTGTTCTATACTTTAAGGGATAGTACATAACTCTGCTTTTATTTAATCATTTCAATAAATATTTGTGGATACTATGCATCAAGTATGGTAAGTACTGGAAACTTAAAAGATCAGTGTCTTTCTACTTGCAGGAGCTCAGTAAAGAAAGAGATAAATAAAAATCTGCATTTGGGTGACATTCACATTATAGAAGTATGCACCAGATCCAGGGGTCTCAGCAGAGTATGAAACGATACAGCACTCTGGCAAAATCAAATTATTCAAGAAGGCTCCAGAAAAATGTGAGGAAGGTGGTAGGAGTGAGAATAGGAAAGACAAGTTAAAAGAACCTTTTGGGTAAGCAGAGGCCAGGGTGTGAAGTGCTGTGAAGCTTTGTCAAGGTGTTTGTAGATTGTCCTAGGCCAGTGGAGGGCTACTCAAGAATTTTAGGCAAAGGATTGGCGCGTCATTATCAGGATTGCTTTTTAAAGTGATCACACTGGTGGCAGTTAATGTCATGATATATGGATGTCACTGTGACAGGTTGACTTAATTTTTCCTTTTTTTCCTTTACTTTCCAAATTTTTTACACTGAAACTCTATGTTACTTGTTAATACAACTTTCCTTACGTGGTAAAGAGGATTTACATCTAACTGCTTTTTCCAGTAGAAAGCAAGCTTCATCAAACTGAGCTATCCACATATACCTTGTTCACTACTCTAGTTCCAGGGCTGAATACATAGAAAATAAGTATTTATTGACTGACTAAATGTCAGTATGAGTGGAGACAAGAGAGATTAAAGTATTTTCTTATAACCAAAAAGTATGGCCCATACTCAACCATTATACATGGGTGGAACCGAGATAGGTTGTATACAATAAACACTTGTATTTAAAAAATGGAAGAATGGAAGGCTATGCAGTAATCACTTGTCTATTTTAGTTTTGATATCTTACTAGAGAAGACTATACAAGAGACTACCACCCAGTGGGCAGATAATGTTCCTTTGTTAGACTCTACCTCTGCTTCCTAGGCCACTGTTCTCCTGAGCCATTGGTTCTGCCCGAAAGGTCCCTCCTTTTCTCTTCTCCTTAGCCACCTTGGAAAATTGAACTTTGGAGAATATGTTCTCCTTGTCCAATATTTTTCAGTCTTATTTCTGTTCATATAAAGTTTGAGAGCCAAGTATGTTTTTAAATCTCAAACAGTTAGCCTCTTTTATTCCAGACTTTCTCAAGAACGTGGCCAGGTTCTCACTGATTTCAGTAAGCGCCATGTGCCAACAGTCACACCTACGGTTATTTGCAGAACAAAATCTTCCCATGTGCTATTGTTCTTTCATTCTTTTTCACTTTATTGAGAAATAATTGACATACATCACTGTATAAGTTTAAGGTGTACAGTGTGATGGTCTACTTTATATCTATTGTGATTTCTTTAAATTTTAGACCCTGTTATTACCCTTCTAGATTTAATTGCTGGTACCATGAGAATATGACATTATTCTCTTTTCCTAAGATGTTATGTTTAATGGAAAGGAGTTTCTGGGTACTGTAGTCTTCACTGTGAGGCTCAGATACTTAGAGGTAATTTGATGCAGTCTCATGTTTCAACAATTTGTGTGATGATCAACTCTTGATTTGACACTTCATGAAATTCTGAATTTTAATCAGCCCTGTTTTACTCAAAGCATTTCTTAAACATTTCTATTACTGTTTGGGTTTGAGAATCACTTGCCTTTTTCAACCCTACAGGTCCCTAAATTTGAAGATTTTTCTCTGTGCTTTTTCATTCCTACTTGCAAATCATCCAATTATTTTGTGAGCTCACCTATTTCTTAGTAACACCTTGTAAACAAAACCAGTAGCAGCCAGCAGTTACTACTAACACTTTATTATTCCCTTACCTCCCTGGGGCTACAAGTTCATTACATACCTGACCTAATTTGTTACTGGAGTTGAGAGTTTAACAAATATTTTTTTACTACACAGTATGAACCTCTTTGCTTTTACTTTCTAGTAATAATTTCTTAACTCTTCACTGCATTGTGTCTAGTGAGAGTAGGTATCCTTGCCTTGTTCCTGATCTTAGAGGAAAATCTCTCAATCTTTCATCATTGAGTATGATGTTAGCTGTGGGCTTGTTATATATGGCCTTTACTACATTGAGGTGATTTTCTTCTATTTCTAGTTTGTTCAGTATTTTTGTCCTCAAATGGTGTTTCATTTTGTCAAATGCTGATTCTGAATTTGTTGGTGATCATGTGATTTTTATCCTTCATTCTGTGAATGTGGTATATTGCATTGATTTTCATGTGTTCAGTCATCCTTGCAATCTAGAGATCATTTCTACCATATTGTGGTGTATGATTCTTTTAAGGAGCTTTTAAATTTGGTTTGCTTGCATTTTGTTGAGGAGTTTTACATTTCTATTCATCAGCGATGTCAGAAAGGATGCCCATTCCCACCACTTCTATTCACAATAGTACTAAAAATCCTAACCAGAGCAATTAGGCAAGAAAAAAGAAACAAAAGGCACCCATATCTGAAAGGAAAACATAAAGTTACCTCCACTCATAGTTGACACAATCTTATATGTAAAACACCCTAAAGATTCCACAAAAAGCTGTTAGAACTAATAAAAAAATTTCAGTAATTTTGCAGAATAGGAAATGAACATACAAAAAGCAATTGCTTTTCTCTACATGAAGAATGAACAATCCAAAACAGAAATTAAGAAAACAATCCCATTTTCAGTAGCATCAAAAAGAATAAAGCTGTTAGGATAAACTTAACCAATGAGACCAAAGACTTATGCACTGAAACTATAAAACATTGATGAAAGAAATTAAAGAAGACACAAATAAATGGAAAGACATCCATGTCCATGGCTAGGAAGAATTAATATTGTTAAAGATTTCCATACTACCCAAAGCAGTCCACTGATTCAATGTGATGCCTATCAAAATCCCAACGGCATTTTTTATAGAAAGAAAAAACAATCCTAAAATTCATATGGAACCACAAAAGACCCCAAATAGCCAAACCAAATGTTGAGAAGTAAAAACAAAGCTGGAGGTATCACACTTCCTGATCTCAAAACATATTACAAAGCTATTATAATCAAAACAGTATGGTAGTGGCATAAAGACAGATATATAGTCCAATGGAATTGAATAGAGAGCATAGAAATAAACCTACACATAAATGGTCAATTGATATTCTACAAGTGTGTTAAGAATACACAGTGGGGAAAGGAAAGTCTCTTCACAAAATGGTCTTGGATATCCACATGCAAAAAAATGAAATTGAACCCTTATATCACTACATACACACAAAAAAACTTAAAATATGTTGAAGACTTGAACATAAGATCTGAAACTATAAAACTCCTAGAAGAAAATGTAAGGGAAAGCTCCATGATGTTGGTCTTGGCGATGACTTCTTAGATATGATACCAAAAGCACAAGCCACAAAGGCAAAAAATAAGTAAGTGGGACGTCATAAACTAAAAAGCTACTGTGCAGCAAAGGAAACAATCAACACAGTAAACATCAAGCTACAGAAAAAATATTTTTAAACCATGGATCTCCTAAGGGGTAATTATTCAGAACTTACAGGGAACTCCTAGTACTCAATAGTGAAAACCCCCCCACAAACAATGTAATATAAAAACAGGCAAAAGACCTGAACAGACATTTCTCCACTGAAGATGTACACATAACCAACAAGTAGGTTGGTGCTCAACAACAATCATCAGGGAAATGTAAATGAAAACGATATATCATCTCACATCTGTTAGGATGGCTATTATCCAAATCTTGCCATTTGCAACAACATGGATGGAGCTAGACAGCATGATGCTAAGTGAAATAAACCAGTCACACAAAGACAAATACCATATGATTTCACTCATATGTGGAATTTAAAAAACAAAACAAATGAGCAAAAGGGAAAACAGAGAGAGGGGGGTATACCAAGAAACAAACCCAACTATAGAAAATAAACTGATGGTTACCAGAGGGGAGGTGGATGGGGGGATGGATGAAATAGGTGATGGGGATTAAGAAGGCCACTTGTGATGAGCACCAGATGATGTATGAAGTGGTGAATCATCATATTGTACACGTGAAATTAATATTACACTGTATGTTAACTAACTGGAATTTAAATAAAAACTAAAAAATACCAACTAAACAAAACAGAAAATAACATGAGTTGTTAAGGATGTGGAAAAACTGGAACCTTTCCACATTGTCGTTGGGAATGTAAAATGTCGCAGCCACAGTGCAAAAACACTATGGAAGTTCCTAAAAAATTTTAAACGAAAACTGCCATATGACCCAGCAAGTGCACTTCTGGATATTTATCCAAAATAATTGAAATCAAAATCTTGAAGAGATATAATGCCCACAATGTCCATCAACAGACGAATACATGAGGAAAATATGGCACACATTTACAATGGCACACATTTACAATATTCAGCCATAGAACAGGATTCACCAAGTAGGCAATCCGGTTATATGCTACTACCTGAATGAACTTGGAGGACATTATACTAAGTGAAATAAGCCAGTCACAGAAGGACAAATACTGCTTGATTCCACTTACATGAGGAATCTAAAATAGTCAAACCCATACAAGCACAGAATAGAAAAGTGGCTTCCAGGGGCCGGGAGGTACAGGGTAAATGGGGAGTTGCTGTTCAATGGGTATAAAGTTTGTAAGATGAAAAAGTTCTAGAGATACGCTGTACACCATTGTGCTTATAGCTAATACTGTACTGTACCCTTAAAATTTTGTTAAGAAGACACATATCATGTTATGTGTTTTTCTTACCACAAAAAAGAATAACAGTCATTGAAACAGCAATGAAATATTACAAAACTAAAAAAGGGTGAAAACAAAACACACACACACACACACACACACACACAAATACATACTTGGTTCAAAATAGCAATGCTTCTAAAATATTTATTCAGAAAGGAGAAACGTTATTTTGCAAATTTGCATAAAATTTTCCCAAAGAAATGGCATCCTTTCAGCAAAACAAGAGTTTCCAAAGAGATGTCCTGAAATCTGTTATCCTGCATGTATCAGTATCAACATAATTCCATTTAGGAAAAAGGCAAATATGTTTCATTTATCTTGACTTTTTTCATTCCAGTAACCATAGATGTATTTCCCAGTTCTAAAATTTTACTCTTATGACAGATTTTCCCTATGACAAGTATTTCGAAAAGTAGGAGATGTATGTCTAGCTCTATGTCAAAAAGAAGATATTAGTTTTTCATTTCCTATAATTGTGAGATAAAAACAATTTTAGACTTGTACATAACTTCGTAGTTTATCCTGTGAATGTATTTATAAACCTTCACCAAAAACCAGTCTTTAACTCAATAGTGAAATTATGCATTTCTACATTTCACTGTGTTTTCCGTAGTTTTCTGTACTGCTGTTGAAGGGCTCCTTCTTTTATTTTCTGTTGAAGTGTTCTATGGGGATTAAAGCTTAACTTCAGGACTTCAGGTTAAGCAACAGAGAGTGAAATAGCCTGGAAGAGATAGAGACGTGCAAAAACATAAGCTGTTCCTACAGGAGTATGGCAAAGCAGTAGGATTGAAAATTAAAGTTGAATGTGGCTTCTTAGCCAACAAGTGGAGTTTTGCTTTGTACATCCAAATCTCTTTTAGCAAACGTTTTTTGAAAGAATTCTGGTGTCAAAGAAATTATTTGAAACTTGGAAATGAGGCAAAAATCTAGATAGCACGTCTGTTCAATGTCACACGGTGGCGAAGGCCATATGAGGATTATGTAAGGGAATGTGCTTAGTTCATTTTTAATCTTTTAAAAAGTAAACTTATGTGTATATATGTGAAGAAATGTGTTGAACAAAATTAAGTTTACGATTATTATTTTAATATTTTCATGAAAGACTTGAATTTACATGGAAATTTATACTTACACTCACAGTCATTAAGATATATTGTAGAAATATTCATACAGAAATAAACTCTTGTCTTCTTTCTCCCCAGAGGATGACTTTATATTTTTCCAGATAAACTCTAGATATTCTTTAAAACACACATATTGGTCAGAAAGTACTCAGACTTTGAGAGTAAAATCTAATTGGGTTAAATTGTTAGGAAGAGGGTGGCTTACAATTCTTGTCATCTCTGGCTCTGAGTAGAGATAGAGATAAAGATATATTCAGTTACTGACACAATTTCTAACCACTTGGCTTTATCAAGACAAGAGGTATTTCTTTTTTTATTAAGTTTTTATTTTAGTTCTAGTATTGTAAACACACACCTATATATATTAGTTTCAGGTGTACAATATAGTGACTCAACAATTCTACATATTATTCAGTGCTCATTAGGATAAGTGGACTCTTAATCCCCTTCACCTATTTCACCCATCCCCCAACCCACTTGCCCTCTGGTAACTCTCAGTTTGTTCTCTATAGGTATGAGTCTCCTTTTTGGTTTGTCTCTTTTTTTCTTTGATCGTTTTGTTTCTTAAATTCTGCATATGAGTGAAATCATATGGTATTTCTTTCTCTGATTGTCTTATTTTGCTTTGTGAAACAGTTGTGCTATTATCCTATAATGACAGAATTTTCTAGTGAATATAACAAAACACATGGAAGAAAGAAATATTATCTAAAAGGAAAGAATATTTTATATAAAAGACATTTATATAAATGGGGCACCTGGGTGGCTCGGTTAGTTAAGCATCTGATTCTTGACTTTGGCTCAGGTCATGATCTCACGGTTTGTGGGTTCAAACCGTGCATCAGGCTCCGCACTGACAGCATGGATCCTGCTTGGGATTTTCTCTCCCTGTGCTTCTGCCCCTCCCAAGCTCATGCGTACTTGTGTATGTGCTCTCACTCTCTCTCAAAAATAAACATAAAAAACTTTTATAGAAATATGTGAACTTTATATTTCATCTAATTTACCAATATTTTAACATACTGTACAGTTAACAATTTGATTTTAAAATCTTTAACATTCCAATAAAAGTATCTGATTGAACATCACACAAAAAAGAAAGTTATTCACAGAACTTTTATTTTTAACCTTACTCTTGTGCTCACCTCACAGTTGGCAAATTGCTTTCACATTCAATGTCTCTTTAATTTTCAACCCCACAAGCTGCCTATTAGACAGTTTAGACAGATAAAATTATCACCAGCTTTACATTTTAGATAAATAAGCTCCGGCCCCAAATTTGTACATGACTTACCCCAAGGTCACTGCACAATCCAGTGGCAGAGCCAAAACTTATCCTCCAATTCAGATCTTGTGTAGAGGGGCGTAGAGCAGACTTTATATTTAGAAATGTTTTATTATCATAGCACATTATCTTCTTCAAAGAATTGGCTATTCATCTTTCCCCTAACATATTAGAGCATGTAATTCTTCTATTTTATTCCTTTTACAAAAAATATTTCATAAGTGATAACTAAGATTGTATATGGAGTCAAACTTCTATTCCATTTATGCTTGGAAATGTGAACAGCTGTTTCAATGCACATGTCAAAAATTTCAATTTGTGTGTAAGGGAGTATTCTGGTGATTCTCAGGATAAGAGAATTAAGTCAGTTTACCTTTGCAAAGGGAAACTGCTCTGGGAATTATTTAAGGTGGTTAAATTACATAGCTTTCCCCCCACAAGCTGTCAACAATAAAGAGATTAAGACTTCATTTGCAAGCTTTATCTTTAACGTAAAATGACAGTAATTGACATTTAAAAACTGTATTCTACAATACTCTACATGACACAGGCAGAAACTTGTACAAGCTTTGGAGCCTAGCTCCTGCACATATTTGCTTCATTTGTCTATTACAGGATCTGGAGTGTTTTTAGGAGTTAAATCCTCTAAATATTATCTATGAGAACGCAAAACGTTACCTGAGATAATACTATGGAAAATCAAATTATGGACACAGAGTACATATTACTTTTGACTTCTGGCCCTCCTTTAAGACTGAGAGAATTAGAATTCCCAAACTATAACATTATATGAATCAGTTACCCTATTTGCATAATTTGCTTTTCAGTGCAAAGTAACAGGCCCTGACCCAGATGATCTCAAAGAGAATTGTCAGCAAGCCAATAAAAAATCGAGCAGATGGATGTCATTTTTCAAAATTAGGCTTTCTTTGACAATAATCATTCTTGATGTTCTAAGATAATAAGAATCAGTAGGAAGAATTCATCAGGCATTTTCTTACATAAGTATGTTTACAGTTTATATAGAAGCAGAGGGATGACTCAGAAAGGAGGAAATTCCCTCCTAATTTCATGAGAGGAGTTTGAATATAAACACGCACGCACACACACACATATTATCAGTTGCTTGAAGTTGAAGAATATAATATATTCCTCCTTGCTAAGTATGTTAGAATATCTCTTATTTTTCTCCTGCGTATAAGTTTAGACAATTTTCATGTCCACTCCCAGTTTCTATATATTGTATGATTGAAAGCGTAGAAGAGATAATCATATTTTATAAAGAACAATCTGTCTCTTCAATTAATAGCCGATGCTCAATTTGAAATTTACATCCTACACACCAGTCTGGTTACAAAATAATTAATTTGATTCAGATGTTTAATTAAGCATGACAAGGAGGCTTTAGTTTTAAGTTAAGAGGAAAAAAATGAAAGAGTCGCCTTGGAAAAGCCTGGAGCATATTTTGCAGAGCATCTTGGAACAAACAGTTTTAACTAAAGACTTAGTTAGCCTATTCCTTTGATGACTTCATTAACAAGTCAGTGTTCAGACCCACGAGGCCTATGACAGAGAATAGTGTATTTGATAGATGTAGGACACATAGAATTTGGATTTTTTGATCAAATTGTAATAAATATCTTTAATTAAGCAGGCTTTTCCTGGGGAGTTAAAGGAAAGAAAAAAGTGCCTCATTATTTATTTTTTGAGCTTCCTCTATGTTAACTGAAAGGATCTTTTATTTATAGATTATTATTATGACTTCTATAAATAATCAACCCGTACACTGTGCACATATTCACTCTGTGTGCTCTATTATGTTGTATAAATTCTCCTCGTTGATGTTCAAAACTATAATTAAAGCCAAATCTTAATGTTTCCCGTTCACTAACAGTTACCTTTTGTTGCAAGCTAAAGAACTAGAGTTGAGCCTATCATGGTGATTTATTTGATTTTCATTTCAGTGATAAATTTACATCCATCCCCACACAGAATGGAGAGAAATCAGTGAACAGTCACAGAACCGACATAAAAGCTAACTTAAATTTGCTAAAATACAATAATCATTAGACAACCTGCAATTGCTTTTCTTTTTTACGTTTTCAGTTACAAGAAAATTTTGTGTAGAATTACAGTCTCTGTTAAGAAGTTAGGAAACGTCAGATTGTCTGACAAATGTTCTTATATCCTAGATTTACAGCAAAATATATGCTCACAAAGAAGTTTTTAAACAGGCAACAATTTTATACAAATCCTTACAAATTAATCACGGGTACTAAGTCAAGGGCTGAATGTCTTTCAGTAATATTCAACTAAGGGAAGATGGGTGAATACCGTGGGAGACATGGAGGAGCATGACGTGGTGTCAGAATTTCTAGGGGATATGTTTCAAATCTTAGAGTTCCTGAGTTTCTTAGATGCTCTATGAGAAAGAGAGATGCCCAAGAGAAAGGCAGTGAAAAGCCACTGTAGCGAATGGCAGAATGTTGTATCTACCATCTGATACAGATAGGGGGGAAAAAAACAACTTACAAACAATTGTTCCATTAGAACAGCTATGCCTGAAATTACAGTGGGTATTGTGGTGATCCTCTATCTTCAAAGATGTCTGAGGATTTGAACGTAGTCCAATCTTCTTTGCAACACTAACTCAAGGAATTTATGGGCACACATTAAATTTTTTTTAATGTTTATTTATTTTTGAGAGAGATAGAGACAGAATGCGAGTGGGTTAGGGGCAGAGAGAGAGGGAGACACAGAATCTGAAGCAGGCTCCAGGCTCTGAGCTGTCAGCACAGAGCCTGAAGCAGGGCTCAAACTCATGAACTGTAAGATCATGACCTGAGCCGAAGTCGGACGCTCACCAGACAGAGCCACCCAGGTGCCCCTATGGGCACACATTAGATCCAAGAAAGTCCTGAGCACTATGAATCAGAACAAGCACCTATACTTCATCATCAAGGGGCTTTATCAAGTGATGTGCAACTAGTCTTGGTGAGACCCAGTTGCATCAGAGAATAGGAGCTACTTTTTTGTCTTGAAAGAGTTACATGGCTTGCAAGGTACAAAAGTTGAAGAGCAAGCATAAGAGAGTCTTTAAAACTGAGAACAAACTAAGGGTTGATGGGGGGTGGGAGGGAGGGGAGGGTGGGTGATGGGCATTGAAGAGGGCACCTTTTGGGATGAGCACTGGTTGTTGTATGGAAACCAATTTGACAATAAATTTCATATATTGAAAAAAAAAGTTGAAGAGCACTCAGAGCCACTGAATTTCTTGAACTGAAATAGTTTGTGCCAATGCAACCTCAGATAGTGTGATCACACATGTTCTAAGGATGGAGTGACTGGGGCACTAGAAGTTGTGTTTATGAATCATAAAAGCACCACAGTGCTACTGTGCATGCTGTGTTGCTGTCTATTCAGTATCCACTCTCACAACGAAGTAAACTTGAATTTGGGGAAAGTGCACTATGTCTCGTAAGCTTGACTGTCAGTCCAAACTTAGACCACTTCCTCTGGTTGATCAGAGTGTACCCTGTACACATCTATTTCATTGAGCTTCCATTTCACATTCATAGTGTACCTTTGGCTTTCCTCATAAGAGTATGATTCTAGCTTTTCTTCTGCTTCTCTTACTGTACTTGTGGTTTCACTTCAAAAGCCCTTGTCCTTTCGTCCATCCCCTAAATGTATCAATTTGCCACTGAGGTGGATGGATCAAAACTGTTACACCTATACACATCTGGATTTGCATCCTAGCTCTGAAACACACGGGCTGTTTGATCCTGAGAAAATTAGTCAATTTCTTGGAGCATCAATTTCTTATTGGTATCCTAGGTGTTCTATATCTCACGTTATTTATGACACATACAAAGTTATTTCAAATGTGTAAGTGCGGGGATGAATGAGAACAAATCTAGTAAATATACTTACATGAACTTATATGTTGCAAAATTAAGAATAACTGTCTTCAATCTTAGTATCTTACAACACTTGTGGTGTGGGACCCTAATATGTATTAATGGAATGTACCATGCCATATATTTACATAGATTATATCACCCAAACCATCAATGTAAACACTATATTCATTTTACATAATACCAGAAATTCTGAGGTGTTTTTTTTTGTAATTTGAACTTTATTAAATATAATTGCTAGGAAACAAGGACATTTTATTAATTTCATCAAGAGCATTGTGCTAATGCCATCATATTAATCTTAAAACAAGTCCATAAGTACTATTTACCCATTTCATAGGTGAAATAAATGGATATTTAGAATTATTAGCATGTTGTGAAGCAAGTGTTGAAACTCAAGCTTGCCTGACTCTAATGTCTATAATCTTTCAATTAATGATGCTCTAATTAGTTCAGTGACTAGAACACAATATGTGAGTAATATATATTTGATGAATGCATACAAATTACTTTTGTACTTTGTTCCTTCGAGGTAATATCATTTTATTGTCTCACACTATAAAAGGGGTACAATATCAATCAACCTGTGGATGATAGGAAAATATGTGAGTGATATTGCAACAATTTATATTAACATAATCTATGATAGAGAATTTCACTACATCTGGAACACCTAAAATTAGAATAAATTTCAGAATGTTAAAAGAAGGTGTAATAAAGGAAAAAATACTCTTATTTAAAAGATAAATTTGGGGCGCCTGGGTGGTTCAGTCAGTTAAGCGTCCGACTTCGGCTCAGGTCATGATCTCACGGTCCATGAGTTCGAGCCCCACGTCGGCTCTGTGCTGACAGCTCAGAGCCTGGAGCCTGCTTCGGATTGTGTCTCCCTCTCTCTCTCTGACCCTCCCCCATTGATGCTCTGTCTCTCTCTGTATCAAAAATAAATAAACATTAAAAAAAGAATTTAATTTTTTTTCATGTTTATTTTGAGAGAGAGAAAGAGTGTGTGCGCTTGTGCACATGAGAGTTGGGGGTGGGGCAGAGAGACAGGAGAGGGAAAATCCCAAGCAAGCTCCACACTGTCTTTGGAGACCGATGTGAGGCTTCATCCCACAAACTGTGAGATCATGACCTCAGCAGAAACCAAGAGTCAGACGCCTAACCAACTGAGTCAACCAGGCACCCCTAAAAGATAGGACTTGTTAAATGCTTCTTTTAGATAGAGCGAGAGCTGTTATTTTATGGAATTATATATAATGAAAACTGTGCCACAGTATTGCCCACAATCTCTTGAAGAGTACAACAATTCAAATATTTCAGGGAAAACAGGATAGTAGAAAGGTGTGGAATGATAGAAAGCATAATTTGTTTGACTGGGATAGAAAAAGTTGACTGATGTAACAAAGCCAAGGATAGGTGTTTTTAAAAAAAAGACTTTATAAGACAAAGGAAAGAAACAATATTTGTTATGGTTGAAGTGTGTCCCCTCACCAAAAAATATATTGAAGTCTAAACCCCAGGACCCTTTGAATGTGACATTATTTGGAAATTGGGTCTTTGCAGATGTAATCAAGTTAAGATGAGGTCATTAGGGTAAGTCTTAATCCATTAGGACTAGTACATTTATAAGAAGAGGGAAATTTCAGGCACACACAGAAGAATGCCATCTGAAACCACAGACACATTAAGAGAAGACACCTACGTGCAGACAGAGGCAGAGACTGGAGTTATATTGCCACAAGCCAAGAACACCTAAGGCTACCCAAACCTAGAAGAGGAAAGGAAGGATCTCATAGGGAGACTTCATAGGGAGTAAGGCCCTGTGAAGATGTTGATTTCAAACTTCTATTCTCTAGAACTTAAGAATAAATTTCTATTGTGTAAAGCCCCTAAGACTATGGTACTTTCTTATAGCAGTTCCAGGAAACTAGTAACACTATTTTTGATATTTCATTGGGAAAAAAGAAACCCTAAAAACAAACAAAACAAAAACCTCCACACTTATCTTTTCATAGGCCATAGAGTATACAAAGTTGTTTCAGAGTGAAGAGTTCTGTGAAACCCTCTATTTTCACTCTGTAAATATCTTAACGTAGGTATGTTCTCATTCTTGACAAAGGTTCAAAGTGAGAATGAAAGCTTTTTCACTGTTTTATAAATCTGTGATAACATGGTTTTTCTTTGTCTTCAGTGACAAATATGATTGTTTTCCCTCATTGCTCTGTTTGCCAAATCTTGACAAACGAAGAGCAAAGAAAGGTTGAGCCAACTTATATTTTCCTCTGAATTAGCAAAGTTTTTTTGAGGCTTGAGTCTCAGTTACTTCATAATTGCTTCAAGGTCACATTTTACTTTGATGTAAGGTCCTGATCAAAGCAAACCACCAGAATACAGCAGTATAAAAATGAATAACTTATTTGTATGAGTTATTTATTACTGTGTAACAAATTGCCCCAAAACTTAATGGCTTAAACCAACAGCACTTATTATGTCACAGTCACTTTGAGTCAGGAATCCAAACACAAATTAACTGGGTCCTCTGGCTTTAGGTTTTTCTCAAGACTGCCTACATCTATAGGCTCAACTGGGAAGAATCTGCTTCCTCCTTTATTCAGGTGGTATTGGCAGGATGAGGTTCCTTATGGGCTGCAGGATTGATGCCTTAGATCCTCATGAGCTGTTGACTAGAGGCCTTCCTCGGTTTCTTAACATGTGGGCCTCTCTTTAGAGCATCTCACAACATGGTGGCTTATTTTATTAGTGAAAGGGCAAGAGAGAGTAGTGGCAAGAAAGAGAACTACAGCACAATAGAAGCCATACACCTTTGTAACCTTATCATACAAATGATACCTCATCACTTTTGCCATATTCTATTCATTAAAATATTCTAATAATTCCAATTATATTCATTAAAAGCAAGTCACTGGGTTCAACCTTTACTTATGGGGAGGGAATTACATAAAAGTATGAATACCAGGAAATTGGATCACTGGGAGCCACACTAGAAACTGCCCACCATATTGTTGTGAGGTCAAATGATAAATATGGCTACTACCATTAAATGATGATATATCTATTTATTGCAATAACAAATTAATAATAACTTCTCATCAGCTGAATCAATAAGTAGGTATAATCTTATTTTAAAAAAAGTCTTTGCAATCAATAATTAAGAAACTACATAAATTTCAATGGAAAAGTAAAAGAATGAATGAGAATTCCAAGTTAGTATTTTGGCAAATTCATGTATCAATTCCAAACACTTAGCCACCAGTTTTACATATTCTGTACTGGATGAGAGCAAAAACTTTGAAGTCATACACACATGAGTTCAAATCTAGGGTACACCACTTAATAGTTGTGTGACTTTAGACAAATTATTTAAAACTTTTGAGTTCTATTTCGTCATCTATAAAGTGAGCACTAAAGCCTGCATATGAGATATTCAAATCTGATCTTACATATAAGGTACTTAGCAGGAATAAATAGTAGCCATTGTTATTTTATGAGTTTTACTATTTTAGGATGATCATTTGCTCTTCAGTAAAAGAGAGAGTTATAATTAGAAGAAGGAGTATTTCAGTATCAGTGAGAAGATAATTATTGATGCCAGGAGTAACACTGGGCAGATATATAAGCTTCATGTATGGCAAGCAAAGATACAAAAAAATCATTGAACATGAGAAAAATTCTGCCCATAAACAGAAAAAGAAATGTGGCTCAAAGAAAGTATAGGGAACAAAGTTGGGGAATAGTCGGTACATTGAGGTATAAAGAAATAGGTTGATGAAATTTGGCAGATTCCTACCAAAGATATCCTTACACCTCAGGGACTAGTTTCATTGATATTCACATGTATGACAGTTTTGTGACCTAAAGATTCAGCTTGAGATCCATGGAAGATTTGTTGCCTCCATCAGTCGGCCCAATTCTTCATTCTTCCTGTATCCACTCCACTGGGTGCTTCTCTCACTAATAAGCAGTGGGGCATCAGGGATGCTGTAAACATTCTGTACCATGAGACAGTGCCAGACAATGATGTCTACACAATTCCCCCTCACAGGTGCCCTTCATTTGGTTTTCCATGGATTCACTGTCCCATGATCATAAGACTCTTCAAAAGAACAGTAAACACACATGTCCTACTCTTTGCCAGGTATTTTTACACACACACACACACACACACACACACACACACACACACATAACCAGCATGCTATTTCTGAGCTAGTCATTATATCATGTGTATAGAAGAGAAATCTGGATTTTTGAGAAGAGTTAAGAGATATGGCTAAAATCACAGAACTCATAAATGGCTGATGTTCGGTTTAAAAATAGGTCTTCTGACTCCTAGTTAAGTGAGTTTCCACTAAGATTCTTGGGCCAATAAGATGTTAGAATTAGGGTCAGATCAGATTGATCTAAAAGGTAATCAAATAATTTAGGATAATAAAGTTTTTAAATGACTTTGTGTTCATTTGCATTTGATTTATATGTGCTTCCATTTTGCAAAACAAAATATTTTCACAGAGCACAATGTAATGGATATGGCACAGTAATTATTGCAGCTCACATGGTAAAGCAAGAAAATTCCAGTTTATAAGCACAAGCAGTGGGTCTATGTTTCCTCATGTATAACAATGAGTAAGAAAATTTCATCAGAAAATTCTGTTTCTGAACTTATAAAACTCTGAAGAAAATAAATTTATACTTTTTCTTCTGTTTTTTAATTTGTTTACTGTGTTCTTTTTGGTAAAGCCAGGAATGAGTAGTTTATACATCTATAAAATGCTGTATAATGGCAGTGTAAATAACCACAAACACATATTTATTAGGGCTGAATAGATAAGCTAAAGTGAACTAGAATAGCTAAAACAATTTTGAAAAAAGAAGACTGTAGTTGGAAGAATCAAACTATTTGATCATACTATTTGATCATAGCTGTATAGCTACAATGTGATATTGCGAGACACATAGATGGATCAGTGGAACAGAAGGGAGAACCAAAAAAACAGATCCACACAAATATGTCCAGCTTATTTTTCCCCAAAGTGTAAGAGCAATTCAATGGAAGAAAGATCATTGTTTTCAGCAGTGCATGAATAATTAGACATCCCTAGGCAAAAATAAACAAACTATAACAACAATAAAATACCTCAACCCAAACCTCACACCTTATACCAAAATAAATTCAAAATGGATTACAGACTTAAATATAAAATTATCAAGTTTTTGGAAGGGAACACAGGAAAAAATATTCATGACCTACAGTTAGGCAAAGAGTTCTTATACATGATACCGAGAGCACAATCTATTAAAAATATAAGGATAAGTTGGACATCACCAAATTAATTTTTTTTTTTTGCTTTGGAAAAAAAAAACTCTAAGAGGATTAAAAGATAAGCCACAGACTAAGAATATTTGGAAATCACGTATCTGAAAAAGGACTCATCTGATATTAAATGTATCAAACCAACATGCTGTATACCTCAAACTTATACAATGTTTTATGTTAAACTCTATTTCAATAAAAAGAGTAAAAAGAGTACATAAAAAACTCTCTAAAGTCAACAGTAAGAAAATGAACAACCCAATTAGAAAATGGACAAAGGCTTGAATAATCATTCTATCAAAGATGGCCTGCATGGACTTCTCTAATGAAGTAGAAGGTGAAAAAGTTTTCAAAAATATTTGCTTTGCTTATATGGATAGCAGCCTTTTCCTTCTTCTCTTCTTTCATATTCCTGTCTGGAAAATGTATGTAATGTTTGGAAATATGAAATCTATCTTGAAATGAGAAAGATAAAACTCATTTGATCAGTATAGTGGAACAAGGAGATAAAAGAAAACTGATACCTGTATGACATTATTGAATTACTGTATCAGCCTGTCCCCTATTTCTCTAGATTTCCTCTTTCCTTTGAATATATTCCCATGAAAAAAATGTAGAAACTAAATACACTGGCAATATGAGTTATCTGTATTGTTTGAGAACATCGATTCTGCTATAGAGGGCAAGAAAATAAATGGAACAGGTAAAACTCATACAAAGTATTAAGCATAAAGAGCAATTTAAGCAAGTAGCTTATGAATTATAGGTGAAGCTCACAGGATTTGTTAAGAATAAGTGGGGTGCCTGGGTGGCTCAGTCGGTTAAGTGTCGGACTTTGGCTCAGGTCATGATCTCACAGTTTGTGGTTCAAGCCCCGCGTCGGGCTCCGTGCTGACAGCTCAGAGTCTGGAACCTGCTTCAGATTCTGTGTCTCCCCCTCTCTCTGCCCCTCCCCTGCTCATGCTCTGTCTCTCTCTGTCTCAAAAAGAAATAAAAACATTTAAAAAAAAAGAATAAGTAATAAGTAAGCAAGTGTCTTGTAAGCCATAGGAACTTCATAAGATGAGTTAAATTTAGATAGTAAGTTAGCAACTGGTGGAAGAGTCCAAGCCCTGGTTAAAAGCCTATGTGTGATTGTTTTTTGAGGCCCGACCATAGGCAGTAGCAGTGACCACAGGCTTTATCTGACAGGCCTCATGGGGGAAAGCTGCACTCCCCACCCTGGAAGTGGTACACAGTCAATACGGTGCAGTCTCTGAAGGGAGTTGCAGCCAAGGACTCAGGCCCCCTGGCTGGTCATGCTATTTCCTGTATTTATATTTCCAGCTCCTGTGCCTTCATTTGTAAGTCTCTTTATCTGAGGCCTCGAGCAGAGGTATTGAGGAGCCTCTGCTGAGGCCTTCTTATGGAGAAGGAGAGGGGGAAAGCCTGAAGACACTTTTGTCCACTCTGACTCAGTATTCAGTACTTTTCCATTCCTAGCTCTCCCTCCTTGTCTCCCCCCAGCCCCATCTCCACTTCAGGGTCTATAAAACTATCAGAGCATTTGGTGACTCCGTCAAAAGTGAGACAACCCACACAACTGTGCAGAACCATTTGACCCTTGACCTGTGAGCCATTCCATGGGGGAAAATGGAACAGAGTTAGCACTTCCTCCTGTTTTAAACTCTCACTTGTATCATCACAGTGAGTGATTAAAGGCTTAAGTCTTTCATTTTTAGCTTGCTGTTTTAATCAGCCACTCTGACACCTGACAGCTCAGCTGAACTTCTTAAACTGGTAAGACATATAAATATGTAATATATGATGGAAACAAATATCACTTATAGATAGAAAGGGATAGAAAAACAAAGTAATAAACATGGCAAACTTGGGCATCCATGTGTTTTATGTCATACGGGCCCATTCTGACCACACATGACGTCTGCCTAAGTAACTCATGTGCGCACGCGCGCGCGCACACACACACACACACACACACACACACACACACCATAGTTCTTCATAAGGCTCATTGGTGAGCTCCAGCTATGGACCAGGCATATTGCTCCCACATACCTCCAAGTGAGCAAGCATGTGTTAGGCACAGAAAATTTATTTTGACCCACTTGCTCAAAACTGAATTATTTTTTAAATTTCCTTCTTTTTTTAATTTTTCAATTTAAATTCTAGTTGGTTAACATATAGTGTAGTATTAGTTTCAGGAGTAGAATTTAGTAATGCATCACTTACATATAATGCCCAGTGTTCATCACAAGTGTCCTCCTTAATACCCATCACCCATTTAGCCCATTCCCCTCCCACCTCCCTCCATCAACCCTCAGTTTATTATCTATAGTTAAGAATCTCTTATGGTTTGACCCCCTCTCCTTTTTTTCTTTTCCCTATGTTCATCTGTTTTGTTTCTTAAGTTCAACATATGAGTGAAATCATATGGTATTTGTCTTTCTCTGACTGATTTATTTCACTTAGCATTATACTCTTTAGTTCCATCCATGTCGTTACAAATGGCAAGATTTCATTCTTTTTCAAAACTCAATTTTTGTCCTCATAATCAACTTTCTGGTCAACAAAGTAGCAGTAGAGAAAGGCATATGAAGTTTGCACAACCCATGATCAAGTAGGACTTGAAGGTGGAAAACAGTCCTTCAATTCCCATCTTGTATTCTGAGTATGCTAACCCATATCTTTTCTCAATCTTTCCTTTTAAGTCTGTGATTTAAATGGATTTATTAAACTGTGATTAAAGTACCTTGATCTGGCCTGTTATTTTTGGTTCTATATGACATCTGGTAAAGCTTGCCAGGTAGTATATGTGGAAGCAACTATTGCATCAGAGTTATTTCCCACGTAGTATCAGTTAAGACTATATACATTTTTCTTTGGGACCTACTTTGTTTTTATATGCAGAATATTAATGGCGATTCGTTTAAAATGTTTCTGTGGTTACAGTTATAATTGACTTTTTAGCCCAAAAATAAATTAAAAGACTGTGTTTCTCAACTAATTTCTAGGCCAATACATTGGATTTTTTTTAATGTTCAGTTTTTAGTTAATCATGATCATAGAAAATGACACATCTACCCCTTTGAATTTATTTCAAAGCTCTGTATGACATATTACATGACCAACCTGTGAAAAATTCCAACACTGTATGAAAATTATTTCTTTTTAAAAATCCTGTTTTCCCTTTCCCTTCCTCTCTTTCTCATTTACCAAGTGATATGTTAGCTTCTAATTATTAAAGTTTCCAGTAGGAGTGTTTAATTTTAAATTTCTTGCTGTATTTGTAGCAGACTAGAGGTTGAAGTGTTTTATCTTTGGATGGACTATGCAGTTTTTTTTGTGTTTTTTTTTTTAATTTTTTTTTTCAACGTTTATTTATTTTGGGACAGAGAGAGACAGAGCATGAACGGGGGAGGGGCAGAGAGAGAGGGAGACACAGAATCGGAAACAGGCTCCAGGCTCTGAGCCATCAGCCCAGAGCCTGACGCGGGGCTCGAACTCACGGACCGCAAGATTGTGACCTGGCTGAAGTCGGACACTTAACCGACTGCGCCACCCAGGCGCCCCTGGACTATGCAGTTTTAATATGTTATTTGGAGGGCGCCTGGGTGGGTCAGTCGGTTGAGCGTATGGCTTCGGCTCAGGTCATGATCTCACAGTTTGTGGGTTCGAGCCCCTCATTGGGCTCTGTGCTGATGGCTCAGAGCCTGCTTCAAATTCTGTGTCTCCCTCTCTCTCTGCTCCTCCCTCACTCATGCTCTGTCTCTCTCTTCCAAAAATAAATAAAAACATTAAATTTTTTTTAAAAAATAATGTTATTTGGATATAATCATAGATACACATGCAGAGATAAAAAATAATAGAGACATCTTATGTACCCTTTACTCACTTTCCCTCAATGGTAACATCTTACGAAACTATATATAGTACATTAGAAGAAAACTATATAGTGTATATTAGAAAACATAGGGAAGAAGATTCATGCCAATTTTTGCAGTGATTTCTTCAATTTGACACCAAAAGCATAGAAAAAAAAGTAGAAATAGACAAACTGGACTACATTAAAACTTAAAACTTCTTTGCATTAAAGCACATAATCAACAGAGTGAAAAGGCAGCCTACAGAATGGGAGAAAATATTTGCAGATCATATACCTTATAAGGAGTTAATAACAAAATATATAAAGAACTCCTTCAACTCAACAACAACAAAACAAGTTACCCAATTAAAAAAATTTTTTTTAATGTTTATCTATTTTTTGTAAGAGAGAGAGAGAGAGATAGAGAGCACAAGCAGGAAGGGGCAGAGAGAGAGGGAGAGAAAATTCTAAGCAGGCTGTCAGTGCAGAGCCCAACGCAGGGGATCCATCTCACGAACCATGAGATCATGACTTGAGCCGAAACCAAGAGTTGGATGTTTAACTGACTGAGCCATCCAGACGCCCCCAAGTAACCCAATTTAAAAATGGGCAAAAGATCTAAATAGACATTTTACCAGAGAAGACATACAGAAGGCCCACAAGCATATGAAAAGATGCTCAAAATCACTAATCATTAGGGAAATAAAAATCAAAACCACAATGATGTATCACCTCACACCCATTAGGAAGGATGCCATCAAAATATCAGAAAATAGCAAGTGTTGGTGAAGATATGGGGAAATTGGAACTCTTGTGCACTGTTGGCAAGAATGTAAATGCAGCAGTCACTGAGGAAAACAATATGGTGGTTTCTCAGAAACATTAAAAATAGAATCACTATTAGATCTGGCAATTCCACTTCAAGGTGTATACCCAGAAGAATTGAAAGCAGGATCTTGAAGAGATATTTGCATACCCACACTCATAGTACCACTATTCACAGCAGCCAAGGCATGGAAGCAACCCGAGTGTCCACCAATGGGTGAATGGCTAAAGAAAATGTGGCAAATACATAAAATACAGAAAATAGTTCAGCCTTAAAAAGAAAGGAAACTCTGATATATGCTACAACATGGATGGATCTTGAGCACATTATGTTAACTGAAATAAGCCATTCATAAAAAAAGGCAAATACTGTATGATTCCACTTATATGAGATATCTAGGATAGTCACGGTCATAGAAACAAAACACGGTGGTGGTTTCCAGGGGCTAGGGAAGGGGAAAATGGGGAGTTTCTGTTTAATGGGTATAGATTTTGTTTTGCAAGATGAAAAAGTTCTGGAAATTGGTTGCACAACAATGTGAGTAAACTTAACACCACTGAACTGTATACTTAGAAATGGTTAAGATGGTAAATACTATGTTGTATGTTCTTTTTATCACAAAAAAACCACACCTATAGTAACATCACCACCAGGATGTTAGAATTTTGACATTGTTACAATCCATAGTCTTACTTGTATTCCTGTGTGTGTGTGTGTGTAAATTTATTTAATTCTACAAAATTTTACTATGTTTCAGTTTGTGCATCTACCAAAAAAGTAAGGCACAGAACAAAACCATCACCACAAGGATCACTCATTTGGCTTTTTTTATAACCCCATCTACCTCCCTCTGGAAGTTTCCTCACCCCTGCCTAAATCCTAGAAATCACTAATCTATTTTCCATTTCTGACATTCTGTCTTTCCAAAATTTTAGGAATGAAATCATATAGAATATAACATTCTGGCACTGACTTTTTTTCACTAAAAATAATTCTCTAGATATCCATCCAAGTTGTTGTATCAATAGATCATTCCTTTTTATAAACAGGAATTCTCAAAATTTTCTGGTGAGAATGAAAACAGTTGCAGCCACTTTGACAAGCAGTTTGTCAGTTTCTCAAGATGTTAAACATTGATTTATCATAGTGTTCACCAATTGAAAACTAGGTTTCTACAGAAGAAAAGTGAAACACAGGACTCTCCAAGACTCGTAAGTGAAGGTGTTTAGAAGCAGTATATATAATAACCAAAAAAATAGGAAAATGGGAATATCCTTCAGCTAGTGAATAGTCAAAAGGTTTTGCATCCATACAAAGGGATATGATTCTATATCGGTGAGAAACAACATTGTGCTACTTACTACAGGGCTGACGATCCTCAAGCACATCATGATACATGAAAGAAGCCAGCAACAAAAGACCACACATGGCATGATTTCCATTTATAAGAATTGTCGAGAAAAGCCAAATCAATAGAGACAGAAAGCAGATTAGTAGTTTCCCAGAGGTAGGTAGGAAGGAAGAGTGGCAGCAAATAGGTTCAAGCTTTCCCTATGCGATGATTTCTAAGATTTAGATTTTTCTGAGGGTTTTACAACTTGGTATATTTACAGAAAACCATGAAATTATACGCTTAACATGGGTGCATATTATATAAACTACCCTCTGTAAAGTTGCTTAAAAACATCAATTGCATTTCTATATAATAGCAATGTATAATCTGAAATTGAAATTTAGAACACAATGCCATTATCAATAGCATGAAAGAGAATGATTTCTTGTAAAATTATTATCAGTTGACCAATGCACCGAAAATTATAAAATATAACTGAAAGTAACAAAAGATAGTATAAATACATGTAGTAACATTCCAGACTCATGGATTTGAAGAATCAATATGGATTACATGTCAGCATTCCCAAATAGATCTACAGATTCAAGGTCATCATTCTCAAAATGCCAGGAGTGTTATGCATAAATGGATATGCTAATATTGATGGAAATGCAGAGGAGGCAACATGGACTATACTTCAGAAAATTTAAAACCATCACTATCCAAAAGACTCCATCAAGAAACAGCAAAGGCAAGAATCAACTAGAAAAATATTTTTAACTCATATAACAGATAATAAATGTGATTAAAAAACATATAATGACCACTTTTACTCAAGGGGAGGAACACAAATAACCCAAGATGTGAAAACAGTATCACCTTCATAAAGTAGTGATGGTGGAAAAAAATGATGCAACCACTTTGGAAAACAAATTGGCAATTTTTAATAATATTAACAATTTTCTTTCCTACAGGAAACAGTAAGGGCACAACCAATAATCTAAAAGAAATGAAAACAATCCACATGATAACATGTACATGAAGGTCATAGCAGCATTTTTCATATTATCAGTAAAGAGGAACGACCACATGTCCTTCAACTGAGGTCAGATGAAAAATAAAACACATAGATACCCACACAGTGTAGTACAATCCCATGAAATACAAATCCATGTTAATGTATTAGAAGATTCAACATTGTTAAGATGCCAATAGAATCAGGGAGACCTACAGATTTTAAAACATGGCTATTAAAATCACAGTTATATTTTTTAGCAGATATTGACACAGACACTAAAATTCACAAATTAATGTCAGCGTTCCAGAAGAGCCTTAAAAAATTCTTGAAAAAGAAGAACCAAGTAGTAGAACGAAAACTTTTTCATTTCAAAACTTAGAAAGAATGCTACTGGTAATTGGATATAAACACAGACCAAACGAACAGAATTCACAGTCCAAAACAAATGCATATATTTTTCAACAAAAAAATTTGGCAGAGTTGCCAAATGATTTGATTCAGAAATAATATTTTTTCCACAAAAGATATTGGAATCATAACACATCATCATGCTAAGGATAATTGAAAGACCTTAATTCATTCCTCCTCCAAAAGCAATTAATGAACAGTAGATAACCGACTTACAAGTAAAGGCCCAAACATTAAAAACATTAGAAGAAAATGGAGTCCTACATCTTTGTGCTCCAGAAATATGCAGTGATCACTTAGGCAAAACACCAACAACCATACATGCAAAAAAGAGATGAATCTATCAAAACTAAAACCTTTTAGAGATCGAATACCAGTATTAAGAAAGAGCAATAGTAAGTCACAGACCCAGAAAAGTATTTGGAAATCATATATTAGGTAACTGACCTGTGTTTTGAATATGTAAAAAATCCTTTAAATGCAAGAACATGAATAAGTAAAAGTCAATGCAGGCAAAAGATGTGAATAAAAATTTCACCCAAGAAGATGTGCAAATTGCCAGGAGTCCTATGAACAGATGCTCCAAATCATTTGATTTAAGGACATAAAATGTCCAAAGCCGTTTTATAACCACAGGAAAGGGAAAATTAAAAAAAAAAAAAAAAAGGAAAGACAGAAACACAAGTAACAAGCGTTTTGAGGATATAAAGAAACTGGAACTCTCACACCTTGCTGGTGAGAATGAAAACAGTTGTAGCCACCTTGACAAGCAGACTGTCAGCTTCTAAGATGTTATAAATTGAGTAAGATTCAGGAATGTTGTAAAAATAAATTTGTACAAAAGAGAACTGAAACACAGGTCCACCCAAAGACTCGCAAGTGAAGGTATAGGAGCATTACATATAGTAACAAAAAAGTGTAAATGTTTAGAATGTTCTTCAACCGGTGAATGCATAAAGTTGGTGCATCCGTAAAATTGAGTATGAGGTAATACATTATGAAGAAACAACATTATGACATATACTACAGGATGATGATCTTCAAACAGTTATGCTAAGTAAAAAAAGAAACAAGACCAAACATATTGTATGACCCCCTTTATAGGAACTGTCCCAAAAGGCAAGCAATAGAGACAGAAAGTAGATTTGTGGTTAGGTAGGATCGTGGGTGGGAACAAGGATGGCTGGAAATAGGCACAAGGTTAGGATCTGGTATAGTATTATAGCTATGTTAAAAACTGAATTCTGGCGATGGCTACCTACCCAATTTTTTTTTATTTTTTAATGTTTATTTATTTTTGAGAGAGACAGAGACAAAATGTGAGTGGGTTAGGAGTAGAGAGAGAGAGACACACAAAATCCGAAGCAGGCTCTAGGCTCTGAGATGTCAGCACAGAGCCTGACGCGGGGCTAGAACTCCCGAGCTGTGAGATCATGACCTGAGCCGATTTCGGATGCTCAACCAACTGAGCCACCCAGGCGCCCCAACCTGTTTCTTTACTAAAATTCACTGGATTGTTACATGTGTGAATTTTTATGCTAGGTAAATCAGACATCAATAAAGTTGTTAAAATAATCAATTCTATTTTTCCATGCCAGAAATGTAAAGTCAGAAATAAGAATTTAGAAAACATTATCATTGTCCGTATCACAAAAAAGAGAAGAATTTGGTGCAAAATTACTAGCAGATAAGCAGATGCGTACATATTTTCTGCCTTGGTGCCTTGTTTGAGTCTTTGCTGTTCTTTTTCTCCTTTCAATACAGAGTGAACAACTTATGATTTTTTTGAATTGCTTTTATATATCATGTGCACTCAGTAGCCTGTGTGTCTAATATAACAATCCTTTTTTTGCACAAAAGGAAAGAAACTTGTTTAAAGCATACAAATAATTGGAAGTATTGTGAAAATAAAGTATAACTTATTTACACAGTATTTTCATTCAATTACATACTCATTGTTTCCAAATAAGACTGATCGGATTCTAACTCATCCATATCTATAAAGCATATGGGGATACCTCATTTAGCTTGAGCATAAAATTACAAGTTGTTTTGCTTTTGTTTTCATAGTTATTATCATTGTAATCTGGATATATTATTCATTTTCTGTCGCAAATGGGGGCATGGGGAATTCCTACACTTCAACGATCACACTTTCTTCTCTTTTTGAGTTAGTACAATAAAGATTTTATAAGTTTTAAATGGAAGAGGACTTGTGAAGCTCTGGAGAAGGATTTGAATTTAATCTGAAAATCATTGTGAGAACAAAAATAGTTTTGAAAGGTTTGAATTTTCACCAATTAGTAGTTAAGACATTGTCAAGAGATGTGTAAACACTATACAAATACTTCCCTACATCTATCGGCATTTTTGTTTTGCTGTCCCTGAAGAGATGAATAATGTTTAATAATCCTCCAACTGTGTATTTGAAATTGTTAATACTTGCTAATTGGCAAGGCTGAGATACTCAAATTCTCTCATACCATTATTAAAAACAATACTTAAAAGAATTTACCTAGGTGCCAACCATATGTCTCTATCCTTGAAATGACATCAATTAGAAATGCCAAACACCAGAGGCACCTGGGTGGCTCAGTCGGTTGGGAGTCTAACTTCAGCTCAGGTCATGATCTCGTGGTCCATGAGTTCAAGCCCCACGTCGTCTGTGCTGACAGTTCAGAGCCTGGAGCCTGCTTCCGATTCTGTGTCTCCCTCTCTCTGACCCTCCCCTGCTCACACTCTGTCTCACTCTCTCTCTCTCAAAAATAAATAAACATTTTTTTAAAAATTTAAAAAAGAAATGCCAAACACCAGAAATATCTGCTTCAGTTTCTTATACATTGATTTAAATTCTAGCTCATTCACCCTGATTTTCTGTATTGTAGAGTATTCAACAACAAAGCATATCTAACTCCATGGAGGCCACACATCCTTTCCTCCGCAGCCACTATGCATTTTCCTGCTTGAGTCAGGTCAGTTCATTTGAAGCAGAGAATCACTCTTTTGTGGAGGTTGTCTGAATAGATGACATCTCAAAACTTTCTAAAATGGTGTACAAATGGGAGTGGGAAACTCTTACGGCTTGTAGCTAGCCACACCTTCCACTTCAACCCAAACCATGACTGTGTACCAGAACATTCTCCCTCATGCTTTAACCCTAATTAGCAAAACCCAAGTCAACAGAAGTGAAGTGGAAATAAATCTATTTGAATCTAGATAAAGGACTGGATTTTTGTATTAAATTATATAATTTGATGTACTATAATACCAAAGTATGTCTTACGTGGTTTTATTATATTATACAAATTAAGCCATTCAATGAATCTAGTTTTGTTCCCCCATCACCAATTACACACTATTGTACAAAAAGTTAAATAACCTTTATGCATTTACTATTTGAAAAATCACCTTTAATCATGTCTTGTATTGATAAATGGTGAACATTTCAAGCCCATTTTGCATGTCTTTGTGAAAAGAGTGCATGCTGTCTTTCCCTGTGCGTACAAATGGTTGAACGTTTTATTCTCTTCTGCATGAGAACACTATCCCTTATTGATATGATTTTCATTACTACATGATCTTTTACCAAAATTGTTATGTTAAACTGACATAAAATGTTTAAAGTAAACATTCAAGTAAAGATGCTTGCATCAATGCAATGCTGTTTTAAATTCTCTTGGCAAAAAGCAGCTGCCAGATGATAGCTACTTGGAGTTCTATGTTATCCCTGAATTAATAAAAACACATAAAATAAAGACAGCAAAAACCAACAAACAAAAACAACAACAAGAACAAAAATACACCTCTTCACACACAAACAGATTAAAAATAAGACAATTTGGAATTACTTTTGAAGGTATAGAGAGCTTGTTTGAAACACAATGAGATGCCATTCTGAAAGGAAAGTGGTAATCTCAGAATAACAGATTATGTGATCTTGACAGACGTCTTTCTTGACATAAAGAGTTTAGAATGTTACTAAGGTGAACCTGACATGTGAATTAATCTAGTAATTTGCAGTCAAGGAAAGTTGCCCTCCACATTTTCTCCAAAAGTTCTCTCCATTTTCATTCTACAAAACCCTAAAATAAGAAAGTTCATTTAAAAATACTCTGATTTTTTTGTAAAGGAGCATTCTCAAAGTACTGAGCATAACTATATTCAAAAATCAGATTTTTCTGGCACACCTGGGTGGCTCAGTTAAGCATCTGATTTGATTTCAGCTCAGGTCATGATCTCACAGTTTGTGAGTTCAAGCCCCTCTTCAGGCTCTGTACTAATGGTGCAGAGCCGGCTTGGGATTCTCTCTCTCTCTCTTTTTCTGCCCATTCTCTCTCTCTCTCTTTCTCTCCTCTCTCTCTTTCCCCCTCCCTCTCAAAATAAATAAGGAAAGTTAAAAAAAAAAAACTTTAATCACACTTTTCTTCCTGGTATTGTTGAAGTTGTTGAATGTTTCTAGTGACTTGACTAAAACAGATGTCCACATTTTCATTCCACATACTTTGAAAATATTATATTATCATATCTAAATGTGAGCTTAAAAGAAAAAATGAAGAGGAACCTATGTCAAGAACCTTACATGTATAAGGTAATTAGCTCTTTTTTATGAAACCCAAAGTAATTCCTATTTTCTGAGCACTAAAATTTGGAATTAGCGTTTGTTCCATTGACTTACCTCTGAAATGTAGAAAATATTTGCCATTCTATTTTTCTCTCATACTATAATTTTCAGAGAGGACCACATTCATCACTATGAACTATGAATTGTTGCATTTCTACACTTGATCTTAGCCAAAAGGCCGAGAAGCGATCGAATTGTTGCATTTCTAAAATTCATTCAATTTTCCATAAGATTAACAATGTTAGTCTAGGAGGAGAAAAAAGTGTCATCTTGAAAAGCTTAATTTAATTAAAATTTCCAAAACTGTACTAAGCATCTAGTAGTATATGTCGAGGGATGTGGAAAATAGAAACACTAACATGAATGACATGTGCTTGTAGAAAACTAAGCGCTCCAAAAAGTTATCTAAAATATTTCCAAATGGAAATGCTTATCTTACCAAGATCACAATTAACAAGTTCATCTAATCAGGATCACAGATGACATATCTAAAATGTGTCCAGATCAACTCTTTGCTAGTTGACTATCCAACAGAGCAAAAGTTTAAAAATCCAGTAAAGGGGATTATTAATGCTAAATCCAACATTGCCATCCTAATAGACTCTTACGCTATTTTTCCAATGATACTCAAATTTAAAAAAAGAGGTCCAAAAAGAACTTATTTCCTTCCCAAATCCATTCTTTCTCTAGTTTCTCTAACCCATTAAATGGCAACATCATTCATATTTTTGCCCCAGAGAATCAATTATGTCACCTCCCTTACCTCACCTGATTTAACCCCCATCCAAAGGATCACTAAAATACTTTAAAGAGTTTTAGGATTTTATACAACATTCCCCAAACTAGCATCACTCTTTTACTACAATTACTTTTTGTCTCTTGTACCAGGATCTAATTATAATCCTTCCTAATTTATTCTGCACATATTAAAACTTTTAAAAATACATACATTGGAATATGTCACCTCATTGCTCAAAACCACTTGCTCAGAAACCCATGAAAGGTTTCCCATTGCTCTTATGATAAAGGCCAAACTTCTTAACATTGATTATAGCCCTGTAAAATTTAGTATTTTATGTACCTCATCTCATGCCATGTTCCCCGTAGCTTTCCAAAACTTCAACAACACTGACCTTCAAGTTGTGGGAAATTACAAGCACTTAATTTTCCTGGAATGTTTTCCTGCCTGTCTTACCCCATTTTGGCTTAGTTAGTACATATTCATATTTCCAGCTTCAGCTCATCTCTGACATCTTCAGGGAAAGTCTGCTTGACACATCTCTTCCCTAACCAGGTTGAGTGTCCCAGTGCAGTAGTCAGGGACCAGTTAGGAAACAGAACTCATACCAGGTAGGTATAGACTAGAGCTGGAGTAAAGTCTAGGGAAGAAATAGTGTCACCAGATGTCAGGAGTTGGAACGACCAAATGGATACTTGAACCAAACAGGTAGAAGCTGTCCAGTTGGAGCTAAAGGCAAGGAGTAAACAGAGCCACTGCTGAGAGACCCTCCTGAAGCAAAGAGAGAGGGGAGAGTTATCCTGGCCTCTCTCCAATCTTCTGCCCATGCCTGCCATTAGTCAAATCCAAGAAGACAGCAGATGGCAGAGAAGCCTGCACAATGTTCTTTGCAGAATTAGCCTTCTTAATATAAATTGAGCAAGGGAGGGAAGAGAAAGGATCTGAAAACAAACAGGCAAATAACTGACACACCCAGTTATATGCTTCCAAACATTTTCTAATTTGTCTTCCCAGAACTCTCCATGATGAATATCTGGCCTTCCTACTAAAGTGCGAGCTCCTTAGGAGAGGAATCGCAAATGCCTTTTCAGTGTTGTAATGCTACTGCCTAGCATGGCCCTTGATAGATGTGTTGAGTAAGTATAAAAATTATTTAATCAACCAACTAACTCTTATGATGTTTAAAACAATGTTTTTAATCATGATAACAGAATTAGTCTGGTAATACCTGGTATCCCAGGTATTCTAAACATATTTGAGGACCGCAAGGCTTTTTTAATATCTTATGAAAGTCGGGGCACCTGAGGGGCTCAGTTGGTTAAGCATCTGACTTCAGCTCAGGTCATGGTCTTGCGGTTTGTGGGTTCGAGCCCCACGTCAGGTTCTGTGCTGATGGCTCGGAGCCTGGAGCCTGCTTCAGATTCTGTGTCTCCCCCTCTCTCTGTCCCTCCCACGCTCATGCTCTGTCTCTGTCTCTCAATAATAAATAAACGTTAAAAAAAATTTAAAAACCTTTAAAAAATATCTTATGAAAGTCAGGAACCCTTTCACCAGAAAGATGCACATAAGCACACATTTTACGTTGATTTTTGGAGACAGGGCTTATAGGCTGAAGCCCACCCAAGAATTTTTTGCACTTCTAATCTAGAACCAATATTATCCTCTCCAGATGGATGTGGAATTCTTTGGGTATATTTTTATTTTCCCAATATCTGGGACCCACTACTATTATTTAGAAGAAGGGGACCAGGCAATGTAAACTTTTTGCAGAGAAAAATTTTCTCACCCAAAATGCTTCTAATGACCCATCATGAATCTCAGAACCTTATACTGGAGAGGAAAATTACTTGTCCATCAAAATCAAAATCATGTTTCCTCTTTGTTTGGTGGCAAATTCACCATGAAAACAGTCTGATTTTAAAATGGCTTCTGGGACTATATATACGTTCCATATTTATAAATGTTTAATTTACATAACAGCCATCACTGAGCTTTGATAATTTATATACAATAGAAATGTAAATACATAAAATGCAGTATAGTAGTGAATATTTATTTGGGATTTTATTAGTTGCCTATTTCTCCATAGCAAATTATCCCAAAACTTAGTGCCTTAAAACAACACACATTTATCAGCTCGTAAGGCCTATGGGTCAGGAATCCAGATACAGTTTACATGTGCCCTCTGGCTCAGAGATCAGCAGGCTGTGATCAAGGTGCTGGACAGGGCTGTGATCTCATGAGAAAGCTCTGTTGGGCAAGGATCTACTTTCAAATTTACTTACATGGTTGTAACAAGGATGCAGTTCCTCGAGGGCTGTTGGACAAAGGGCTTCAGTTTCTTGTTGGCTGTTGGTCACAGGCTACCCTCTGTTCCTTGCCACACAGGCCTCTCCATAAGGCATCTTGTTTCATCAGAGCAAGCAAGAGAGAAAAGCCAGAGGGAGTGCCAGAATGAGAGAGAGAGAGAGAGAGAGAGAGAGAGAGGAGAATCACAGTCTTTTATAGCTCTATCTTAGAAGTAATGTCCCCTCACTTTTGCCATATTCCATTTGTTAGAAGCCTGTCACTAGGTTGAGCCCATACACAAATGAAGGGGGTTATAAAGAGGCATAAGCACCAGAATGCAAGATCAAGGAAAGTCATTACAGAAGGCTGTGTACCACAGGGATGAAGCCATAAAGGCAAAAGGAAATAAGCTTCTTGAAAATGTAAGTTATCTAAAGGTAGTTCTACTTTAGCTGCTAAATAGTCAATGCTTTCATTCCTAACTTTTTAACAACTTTCCTCTTAATCAAAAGACAAATATATGAATATTATGTAAGATTTCTCTCTGCTTTCCCTCTAATAACTCCCACCTCTGTATCTGGGCATTCTTTTAATGGCAAAATTAAAAAGAAGGGATTATGTTTTAAAAGTTAAGATAAAACAAACTGGAATAAGTTATTACAGAATAGTTTGACTGTCTTACTCTTGGGAGTGATAATATAATTTTACTTGTGAGAAGACCTTTACAACTCATTAGCTAATGAATTATGTATCTTTCACACAAAGAAAGCAAATGTAATCCTAACTCTTTATGGGTGAGACACCCTATATTTATTTCTCTTAAAACTAAGTAGAGATGCCTTCAGATATTTCATTAGTCTTAAAGAATTAAGTGACTCTAGCAAAAGTCAACTTTCTCTTCTCAGCAGGCAAATAAAAAAAGCACTTATTAATGTATGAATACACTCTTCAGCTTGTATATAATTTAAAAATAAGAAGAGGAAATTTACATTTTCAAAATGACTTTTAATTTTGTACCTCCCCCGTAATTACAGCTGCAACAGTTAAAAGAAGAGGTGGGTGCTAATATTTTATTTTAGCTCAAAATTTCTGTCTTACTTGGAGGTATAGGGTTAACAATATTTAAAGGTCTGTATATAACTGAGGGGGAAAAAACCTGCCTTTCTTGATATCAAGTCTAAAAATATCTATCCCCAAAATAAGAGAATGGCAAAGCAGAATTGGACACAAGAGACTAAAGATTCGTCGAAAATCATAGTTGGGAATGAACTCAAATCAATGGGGTCATTGCAAGCAGGCCACACATCCCTACTCAGTGAGCTAACAATCCACATTCTAGGCATTTTTATTCTAAAAATAACTGAAAGATTTATTGTAGAAGGCTTACTTGAAGTTTAAAATGTGGAGCAGTTTTTAGGCTTGCCAGTTGTCTTTGAATGACTGTACATAGGGTCGTTTAACATTCCTTATCGCTAAACGCCCACTGACACCACTCCCCCCTTCCCCATACACTGTATACCTAAAATATAATGTCTGATAGGTTTTGATTGCAAAATGGGTTTGGAAGACTTCTAGGAAAAGGGTTTAAAGAACACTGGGTCTGAAGAGAGTACTGGGTAAACCCCTGCACAGAAAGAGGTTAAAACAAAGTCCAAGCGAGGCAGCTAAACACACACACACACACACACACACACACACACACACACGTATGCACATGCACACACATACACACACAGAAGCACTGAAAATTAGCTTCTTTTTTTCCCCATTTTTACCTGGAATCATTTCTGTTTGCTCCTTCTCAGAACGAGGAAGTCCAAATTCCAGACCTCTGCAGACCAATTACCATGTTACTTTAAATATACTCAGAAAAAGCAGGAGGTTATGTCCTACATAATGCTCTTGCAACTTTTTAGAAAAGGAAAGACAGAAGAGCTGGGAAAACAATTCCAGCTCTTGTCTGACATTACTTCCAGGAATTTAAGGGTGAGACAAAAACAATGCATCGTCCTTCTTTCAAGGAGTTACCTACTTTCAGCTTGTCCTCGTGAGTAAATGCAGGCAGCAGAAGAAAGAGGAGAGCAGTAATTCTCAACTCTGCCATCGCAACTTAGAAGCACAGTTTTCTCTGTTTCTATATTGGTAGAGTTTGAACGGAATTAAACAGAGACAAACCTAGAAAAGAAAGAAAAGCAATGCTGCACAAAGAAAAGAGAAGCACAGGTGGCAAAATTAATCTCACTTGCCAATTTTGCAGTGGTTCTTTATTACTATGCACTGACACCTCTCTCTTTGGCCTTGACAGTTACCTTGAGCTTTTCTGATGCAATAGCTAGCTCTATGGCATGAAAATAGTTGGTTCATCATTTCTGAAGTCCCTCCAAACACTCTGCAGAACATCACTGTGTCACATCCACATAAATAGAATAAAAAGATGAAATAACCATTGTATAACTCTCAACCATATTATTGTGGTATTCTGTCTTATAAGTATGCCACCCTCAATTCATCCAAACTAAACTAATCTTTCACCCTAAACCCACCCTTCTTTCTAATTGAAAGACATCACCATCTACCAAGTTGGTAATTATTTTTTATTGTGTCTCCACTTGCCCTGATCACCCTCATTCTAATCAATCAGGAAGTTGTGTTAATTAAAACCTTTAAATGTTTCGTGAATTTATCAACTTCTCCTTATCCTCACTGCTAAAATTGCAGTCCAGATCACAACCATCTCTCACTGAGAGGTCTGCAACATTCTTTATTAGGATCTCTGGTTTGCTTTCCTTCTCCATTCTCACAGATAGAATACAGATGATACTGCCATGTTCATCTTTTCAAGTTTATTTACTATACATGATTTCCATGACCTAGGACCAGCTTTTCTTCCTAACTGTGATCTCTGCTCTTGCCCCCTTGCCACTTCCTCCCCCCCACACACATCTATAACCCTAACTGTACTTCAAGATACAACTTAATCGTCATTTTCTCTGGAAAGACTCCCTGATGTGTCTAGGTTGTCTTGTGTGCCCCTGTGATGTGCTTACATTACAGGTGTTCTAGTGTCTCTCTTTCAAGGCTGAAGATTCAAGAGGGGCTAAAGGTGAATATCCATCTTAGCATTCACCATTGAGTCCTCAGGAAATTTCTTAGCTCATAGGAAGTACTCAATGAATACTCATTGGACACTTGAAATAACTTCATTTAAACTTTCATAAATATCAGTTCCAGTTTTAAATGTCTAGTCTTTGACAGTCTGTTGGTTTGCATTTAAATACTTCTGCAATTAATTTTGTTAGTTAAGCATGAAATTCGTTCTCTGATATTTTCAGCACTTATATGGTAAAACTTAGGTGAAAACATACTTTAAATTTTATTTCCCAGGTCCAGTCTCAAAGGAGAAGTCTTAACATCATTCCAGTCTCATCACAAAGGAAACTGAGGCAAAAACAGGAGTTAGTCACTTACCCAAGTGACACACTAACAATCCAAAATAAATCCTGAAATAATCCTCTGAATATTCTGAGCCACATATGTTTGCTTAACTCCTGAGCTGTGCTCTTTAACATTCATAGGGGAAAATACATTTTGCACAACTGTTAGACCCTTGAAGATGAATGTTACTTTGTACGAAATGTATAAAAATATCTTCAAATATAAATTGGCTCTAGACTGGAAAAATCTAGCAAAATTTAGAAATTTTGGAAAGTCAAGTGGTAACTAGAGAAACTGTACGTGATTTGGGAAATTTGACTTTGGTGATCAAAATGTCATTGTAGAAAATTGCACAACTCAGGGTACAGTACTTACCTCTAAGAGAAGTGGGTGTCATGATATTAGTGTGCTCAGCAATTTAAAGTCCTTTTGTTTAAGTAGTAACCCATAGAGAGATGAGACTGCACAGCCTGACTCTGCCCTGGACTCAAGCTGTGAGTGAAACTGAGCAACTTGAACTCTTTTCACAAGAAAACCAATTACAAGCAAGGGTATTGAGAAAGGGCAAGATTACCCAGAGGCTGTGGGGGCGGGGGCGGCTCCTGAGGAGAACCCCCATTACACACCACTCACTCTCACTTTAAAACGCGCCTTAGACCAGCCCTTCCTCCAAAGCCTCCCAAACAGGGAGTGAATCCTGCCCCCCCCTTTCTCTGAGGTTCTCTTTGGCCCCCTTCACCTCAGACAACTCCCCGGGCCAGGGAAGCAGGGAGACGGACTGCATGTGTCTTATGTAGCTCCATCAGGGCTCTCAACCACTCACTCTTTGCTTTTGGCAATGTGTCCAAGTCGTAATAAATTTGCATTTACCACCTAGCCACTTGGGCAACAACAACAAAAAGCTTTCAGTTTCTTGGACCCATCCCCCTTAGAAGAGAGTGAAGTGTGTTAAAGAACACTTTTTTGTTTTTGTTCAGGTAGGAGATTTTTAAATGAACCAACATGTTTAAATAATAACTTCACCGGGCACGGGTCTAAGTGTCTTATACCTGTTACCACTTTTAATCCCATAACAACCAAATGAAGTGGTTAATGGCTCCACTTGAGAGATGCATAAATTGAAGGCCACACATAGTAGGTGTTCCTGTCCATGTCACATGACTGGTGCCTGGCAGAGCCCCAGTTTCCACTTGAGGTATCGAATTTTGTGTTTGAGCTCACCATCCTCCTGTGCATCCTCACATCCATCCTGTGCATCCTCTCAGGCACAGACAAAATATGCATGCCTATGTAGGAGACGTACAAATATAGGTGCAAATATAGATGTAGATGAATATAGCTATATGCCACTGCATCTATATTTATCTTGTGACTATAAACAGTAAATATATATCATTGTACTTTTTTCAGTATGCTCTTTTATTTTCTTTGTAAGTTTTCTTCTTTCAGTACCTTGTTTCACTAACTAGGTTTCTTCCTGTCTTTCCTTGAACTATTTTCTGCGTGGGGATAATTGCTTCTTGTACCGTGAGCAACTGACACTTCCCTGAAATAACTGAAAAGACCTGGGGGACAGATTTATAGTCAGAGGCCTTAGGTGTTAAAATACCCTCGAGACTCCAATTGAGCCTGAACATTAAAGCCCTAGAGTATGGATATGCCTTATCATTTTTCTTTGCTTTTCTCTGCTGATTATTCTTAATAAATGGCAAAGAGTCCTGTAAGTATGTGCCCAGAGCAACCTCAAGAATATTGCAAAAAAGGCATATCCTTCCTCTCGTTTCTTCCATTGTTGAATTAAAGTGAAACACAGGCTTATATTGCCGAAGGCAACATAAGTACACATGACATGCAGACTGGATAATTAGATAGGTATAATTTTAGAATAATGGAGAATTCTTTAAAGATATTTAGAATTGTCCTCTATTAGAATGATATTCCTCTTTGAGACATGCAACTGCAAGTAGTTGTTATGAAGAGAGAAAATGCAACAAAAAAGTCAGATTAACAGTCAGTTACAAAAGAGATCATAAGTGCAGTGGTAAGGTCAGGTGTATTTGGCCTGAAGAAGACTGGAACGTACCTTCAGAGGAGAGAATGCAATTCAACATATATAAGCCCCCATTCTCTGCCTCGGTCAGTGAACAGAGAATAGGAAGAAATTAAAACAGGAAGGCTTATTTGAGAAAAAAGGCAAAAAAAGTATCCCACTGGCAATCTGAATGATACTAGCAAATACTGTTTATGAAAGTTCTCTCCTTACCTAGAGATCTTTAAAATGAAAGCAAAACAAAAAGCTGCTCAGTATAATAAAGCCAGTTTAAGTAGCACAATTCTAACTGTGGATAGCATGTGCTTGTGTGGGGTGGGGAGAGAAGATAGGTATCAATTAAATAACCTCAATTGGAAGATTTTAAAAGGGCTTCTCTGTATACAACTGCATTAAACGAGATAGAGCTTGGGAAATTAATGACAGGCTCCATAATGTAATTATTCCAAAGAATAATCCTACTGAACAATAAAAGAGACAAATGGCTATAAAACCTATGTTTACAAAGATCCTTTGAGACTCCAGAGTGGAAAGAAATACAGAAAGAATAACAACAACAACAAAAAGACATTTGGAAAGGGGAAGAATGTGTAAAAAGTGAAAGGGGCAAAATATTGCTAAAGGCAAGTTCAAGTAAAACATCACAAGCATGAGAAAATAAGAGAATTAGTTTTTCTCTATTTAGAGCAAAAATCATAAATAGGATAGGAATGTTTCTATTTGAGGGGCAAGTACTTGTAAGGGAGAGAGATAACCAAGTAGAAGCACACAATATCTAATTGTCCTCTATGCTTTCCATTAAGGAGAAAAAGAGAGGGGTAAGGGATGTGAAGGGAGCTATAGAGACATACATTTGCTTGTCCCCAAACACTTAATATCCTAACCTTGTGCAGGGCGCCTGGGTGGCTCAGTCGGTTGTGTCTGACTTCAGCTCAGCTCATGATCTTGCAGTTTGTGAGTTTGAGCCCTGCGTCGGGCTCTGTGCTGACAGCTCAGAGCCTGGAGCCTGCTTTGGATTCTGTGTCTCCCTCTTTCTCTGCTTCTCTCTCCCCCACTCGCCCTCTGTCTCTCTCTCTGTCTCAAGAATAAATGAACATTAAAAAAAAGATCCTAACCTTGTGATTTTATAATGTATATTTATAATGTAGTTTCAGTATCTATTTACAGAAAAGGAAATGAGACTAGTGACATGCTGTGTAGCAAAGAACTTAAGTACAGATTCTTGAGTGTGACTAGTAGGGTTCAAATCTAAACTCTGAATGTTTACTTACTGTTGAAACTTGGGCAAGTTTGTTAACCTCATTATCTTCATGCAGAAAGTAGTTTAGGAAAGAACTCAAAAAAATCTGGTATGTGAAACCACATACTAAAGTAATAGATTTTAATAAAATGACAGGGGACTTACTTAATTCTTTTTTATAATGTAGTATACGCATTCTAAGGCTGAACATTATTTAATAGAGATAGAGATAGAGATAGAGATAGAGATAGATAGAGATAGAGATAGAGATATATACATGAGATAGATATAGATAGAAATGTATATGTGTGTATATATATACATTTCTATAGATACAAATAGAGATACACACACGTATAAATTTCGATCTATCCATCCATCCATGTCTTGCTACAGGTACAACTATCTATTTATAATTGAGAGATAACATGTCTAGATTAAGAGAGCAAGGCATCCATGACCTTCAATAAGTTACTTATTTTATTTTATTACTTATTTTATCCGTACTTTTTGCTATACCCCAGTTTCTGTATCAGTAAAGTGAAACTAATGATGATATCATCTGTATTAAGAGGATTGAGAGCACCTGTGGAGTACTTAGAATGGTGCATGCCACACAGAGGGAACACTGGCAACTGTTAACAGCTGGCTGATGAACGAATATTCACATTGCATGCCGGCTATGCACCAGGCTCTTTTCTAGACCTTGGGAATATAGCAGTGAACCTAACAAATATTTTTACTCTTGTTTTAGGGTACTATCAGCATTATTGTTAAAGTTATGGATGTGATTCTTGTTTTTGAGAATCTGTTTGACTATTTTAAGATAGAAGAAAATGGAGCACATTTAATTGAAGGGAGAAAGAAATTATTCCTAGGCAGAGTTTAAAGACCGAAGTCATAGAAGGAATAATTTATGACACGAAAGTATCAGGAGGCCAGAAAGCGTGTAACATACAGAGTACAGGTTAAGAGGTGATTCATGAAGAAGAGAAGGCTCACTCCTTTTTCTGAGATGGAAGAGGGAGGCGGAAATTGCTAAACATATGAATAAGGTTGTTTGAAAATGGAAGGTGAGCCTTGAGTTGGTACCTATTCTCTTGGTGAAGTTTTAGATGAAATGTCTTGCCAAAAGATAACTGGAGTGTAATGTTAATGTTGAGGAGAAAATGTTGAGAGTTAGACTAGCAAATGTAGATAAGAAGGAGAGTTGACTATGAACTTCAAGGAGGGCTAAAATACAAACCCAGTGACAGGTGATGATATCTCAGTGAAGATCCGTTTAATGAGATGACTTCTTACAAATGGTAGCCGTGTCTCTGTAATGTAGAAAAAGCGATTTTACGCGTTCTTTCAAGAGCTCCTTCACCAAATATTCGCTGAATGCATATTGTCTTCTAGGGGAGAATAAGACTAGCCTGGATTCATCTTTGCCTTTGGTGGGGTGGGAGTAGAATAAGACAATAAAAGTAAACAAATGATGCGGCAGTTCTAGATTGTGAAAGTTCTACTGAGAAGCAAAAACAGGGTGATGTTAGAATGAGAGGAGAAGGAGGGTGTTGTCTTAGATTGTGTGGGCAAAGAAGTACTTTCAGAGGGAATGTCTTTTGAGATGCAATGTGAATGACGATGAGGGGGACATGGAAATACAGTGGCATGGGGTTTTAATCAGTGGAAATAGCAAGAACAGAGGCTTTACATGGGCCAGAAATATTCAAGAAGGCCAGTGAGTTGGTGCAAGGTGGGGGAGATGTACTCAAAATGAGTGTGAAGAGGTGAGGCCCTGTGTGATGCCTGGACTTGCAGAAGGGAATGTGAAAACACTGGGTGCTGCAGGGAGGGACCTGAGAGAGACAAGGAAGGTGGTTGCTAAAATGATGCAGTCACATAATTATTTTCTTGGAGAGAGGTCTGATAATAAACGTCACTTATTGTTTCACTATAAATGTGCAGAAATCCTGGTTAATAGAAATCTTGGGTGGGGAAAGTTCAAATAAGCTGGTTTTACTATATCAGACAGGAAAAGAGGGGGCCACAAAATGTGTCCTCTTTGAACTACTTTGTGCATTTTTAAACACTTAGCAAATGATAAGAACAGAAAATACTTACTAGTAGCTGATCTCAACTGAGAATGATTTTGCCCCCAGGGGGACAGCTGGCACTGTCTGGGGACATTTGAGACATCTGAAACAACTTGAGACAATTGTCACAACTTGGGGAGAGATGCCACTGGCATCTAGTGGGTAGACAACAACTACCGTACTCGTAGTAATCAACAAACCGATCGTACAAACAAACCAACACAAACGTAGGAGTTCGTAAGGCAAGGGACCTTTACCAAAGTTCACTCTATAAGATCAAGTTTCATGGGAAATATAACAACTAAGAGCCATCTGAGACACAGGAGAACGATGCACTTACATCGTTCATGTAACATAAGAAGTTATGCAACACATGTTAATTACAAAAACCTTTCTATGTTTGTCTTACATGATGCTGCATATATCACTTACGTATCTGATAAAGAAATTTGCTAACTTAAGAGGTTTTTAAAATCATTCTTTTAAGTAACTGTAAACAAAAGTTTTACCTTTTTCTAAATGATGACAGCATGTGATTCAAGAAGACATTCCTACACTCCGTGGCAGCACTCCAGCCTGAGAAGGTGGCAGAAGGTCCCCTAGCGGTAACAAAACACAGAAGGTTATTTTTCAGGAGGAGTGAACCAGATCTTCACACTTCAAGTAGAAACATATCCAAAACCAATACCCAAGGTGTTTATGATTTTCCCTTATCATGAAAACACTATTTTTTTTCTAACTCAATCTTGTTATCTCAACAAAAAATCAAATGCATTCAAGGCACTCCTTTAACTGTTAATGGAATTAAAGCAAAAATGTTAAGTTGAAATCAATTGCTGCCTAAAAAAATGAAAATTTATATTTTATGATATAAATATATCTAGTGCTATACTGAAGAAATGAAGATGATTTCTATCTGTAAGCAAAAACTGAGCGGTTTTTAACTTCACATTATGCTCATTGCTATTAGATAACATGGTTGTAGGGTGATTCATAAGAAGTCAGCTAGTGTTATTTGTGGAGATCTAGGTCAGAACAGGAAATAATATGATTTATCAGGATAAAGAGGAGGGTATCTGTGCATTATTCAATTTAAAACAAACCTCAGAGTCTAGAAGAACTATTGGAACGGAAGAAAAAGAGGAGAACACAGCCCTGAAAGTCTAAAATGTTCACGAGGTCAAGAGAACAACATTTGCTCCCCCCACTCCCACCAGGGACCAACACTTTCTTCCTCCTTTAATTCCATGTGGTATGAGCAAAAGACTTGAAGCTTCCAAGCAAGCCAAGCAGCTGCAGCTGAGAATAAAAGGTTTTAAATATCCACACATCCTAACATTCTTTATACAGGGTGACCATATATCCCTCCTTGCCCATTCAAGTTCTGAGTTATAGCTGTTCTGTTCAAGCTTGTGGAAGACTGCATCAATGTCCCCGGTGCTGCATCCTTCCTTCCAGCCACTCCCTTTGCCATGTAATTTTGCTATGATCCCCCCCCCCCCCCCCGCTTAGGGGGGCATACGTCCTGATCTCTTGACTCTAGGCTTGGCCATGGACTTGTTTTAGACAAGATATGAATCAAAACGAAACTTAAAATGCAGTGGAAATTTTAATATTAGAAAATTAAGGTTCTTTCAATACCTGAGAGTTGGTGGAAAAGCCGTGACTCAGCACAGGGTTGGGGAAGGAACATTTGACACAACACGGAGGCAAACATCCAGCGTATTCAAGAAACTAGATTTTCGTGCAATTAAAAGTCTAAAACAGGAGACTAGTGCTTCCTTGGTCACCATCAATGAGAAGAAAACTATCCAGAAGAGTGGGACTGGGGCAGCAGGGAAAATGCCAGATGTAACCCATAAACTAGAAATATCTCCGGTTAAAACTATTTATTCCATAAAAGACCTAGAAATAAATTTCAAATTCATTGTTTTATCCCCCATGTATGGACTGGGGCCTACACATAACTCATAACTTTGTGAAGATTAAATAAATGGATTATTGGAAATCATCCTAGAAATAATATGTATTCATTTATGTATTTATTCAATAAATAATTGTTGAGAAACTACTATATCACGCCCTATGGCTGATATAGTAGCACAGTAGGCACACAGCAGTGAGAAAAAAGACCGGATAAATCATAGCTCTCAAACAGCTGACAGTCTGGTTGCAGAAAATGGAATAAATGAAGTACAAAATATTCAGACGATGCTAAGTGATATGGAGAAAAGATATATCAAAGTAAACAGATGGATGGGTTAGGGTAGAGGGTCTCTGCAATTTTAAAAAGGTGCTTAGGGAAGGTCTCACTGGAAGAAAGGGGCATTTGAGTAAATTGTTTAATGAAGTGAGGGTGTGAGCCTGTAGATATTGAGAACCAGTGTTCCAAGTAGAAGAAAGGACAGGTGCAAAGGCCCTGTGGCAGGAGTGTGCATGGTGTGCTTCTGACAGAGTAAGATGGCTACTGTGGCTGGACCAAACTAAGGGAGACAGAGACTAACTATTAAGGGAAGAGCTCAGATAGGTCAAGGGGCCAGGACTCATAAACCATAGTTAGAACTTTGGCTTTTATTCTAAGTAAGGCAGAAACACACTGATTTTCAGGAGAGGAGGAGGGGAATACAGTATGTTTTAAATGAGTCTTCTCCAGCTACTGTGTTGAGAATCTAGTAATTGGAGGAAAAGGCAGAATCCAGGGGAGACTATTACAGATTTCCAAATCAGAGATGATAGTAGCCAAAAAAAGGCAACAAGCCAGTGAATAAGTTACCTGGGGAACTTGTAGAGAACATGCATGTGTTTGTTTTTTTTTTTTTTCACTAACGGTTTTGAAGTTGAAAATTTTAGAGCAGATACATTTGAAAAATTCTATTTTAATGCTATTTCATAAAATTAAAAATCACCTTGCTCTTCTCACGGTGAAATGTTCTCTCTTCTTATAGATAGAATATTTAGATATCTAAATGTTCTACATATATACATGTGGCCTATCCTAAAATTCAGAAATGTAGACTCATTCCTTTATCATTTTCTAAAATAACTAGGAGAAATATAAAATTTAAGCTCTTAGTACTCATAAAATATGGATGAATTACAAGATCCCTATCTAAAACTATTTTCAGGGCAGAGTCATCAAGAACTACTTCTTACTACCTTCAGGTCACGGGGAGGAATATGAGAGAGACAGGCATCTGAAACAGAAGAGGGATCCAGAGTCTTAACATTAAATCTACCTATTTTTAAAAATTTGTTAATGTTTATTTATTTTTGAGAGACAGAGAGAGAGAGAGAGAGAGAGTGAGTGAGCAGGGGACAGGCAGAGAGAGAGGGAGACACAGAATCTGAAGCAGGCTCCAGGCTCTGAGCTTTCAGCACAGAGCCCAACGCGGGGCTCGAACTCATGGACCACAAGATCATGACCTGAGCCGAAGTTGGACACTTAACTGACTGAGCCACCCAGGCGCCCCTGAATCTATTTTAAGTTTGAACTGGCTTCAATGATTTTCCTTCACAAAATAAAACAGAGAAAAATCAAATAGCAGTGATAGTTGGGATTAAAAAAATCACAATTATTACAAATATCTGCTATAACAATTTATGCATAGCCTAAGAGAACGCTGTGCATTTTGGGACTGGTAAAGTGGAGGGTTGGAAGGATACAGGCCTACTTTCAAATCCCAGCAATATCACTTACAGCAGAGTCTGAACCAGATGTATGATTCAGCTTTGGAGTTTCAAGTGTTTTTCCTCTGTAATATGGTAGTAATATCTTCCTCAGGCTACTACTGTCTGAGGGTTAAATAAAATATAAATAATGCCTATAAAAGAGACTTACGCAGCTCTTAGAATATGGCATTTGTTTATGCATATCACCGTCCTCTCTGTAAAACAACAAAATAATGATAATCTTAGGTAGCTAGAACTACTGGAGCAAAAAAAAGGGCTTTGTTCTACTTCCCAAACCAAGTAAGACAGGAACTGAAAGAATCTAGTGCAGAAATAGCAGTAAGAAATTTGGACTTGAGGCTCTTTTAGACTGTAAAGAGATTCTCGTTAACCTAATTAAGATAAAGGGGCCTTAATTGACCTAAGGGAAAGTCCCTGTGATAAAATTGTGAGAACACATAGGTTTGTGCAGAATGCCTCTCAGAGAATGAAACCTGAGGGCATATTCAGACAACTGACAGTATTATAATTGATTCCGATAGAAACTTTAATATAACCATGGCAGAGAAAAAAAAAATGGACCATTAGCATGCATGTCATGATTGTTATTACGATTTGCATATTCTCTCGTTGAAATCAGACAGGAATTTTAAACTAGTGAGTACATATATCAGTGTTTGTATTAGGCACTTATTAATTCTTATGTTTAAGTATTATTAATGATTTGTAAAGGTTTCTAAACCAGCAGTATCCTGGCTGGCATTGATTTGAATTTTCTCATGAAATGATTGTCATTTCCATTCTATTTTCCAAGTGTTCTGGCTGTCCTGTCCCAGGGAATAATGCTGTACTATAATCTCCTAGAGGCGACACTGCAAGAGAGGTATGTGAAAGCGTTTTTTTCTGTGCTCCACTTAAGAACTGTCACGCATTTCCAATGCCATGTAAAATGAAGTGACCGTTACAAACAGTACTCATCAAATCCAAATGTGCTTGATATGGCCCAATTCCGTTTTTCCCTTGCAATAACAGGGTTAATGTTTGGGAAAAAAAAATTAAAGAAAACTGCAGAAGTTGCTGCTACATCAAAAATCAACTTGGTTACCATTAAAATTATATTTAACAAAGTTCCCATATACAAGCTTCTATTTTTTGGTTGGCTATACACAGATGTGGATCTAAAGAAGGAAGTGCGTGACTTTCATCGTCTCGATAATTTTATGTTGATTACAAATTATATAGATGGAAGGAATGTGAAATAAAATGTAATGAAGGCCAAGAAAAGAAGGGGCTAGCATAGTTCAATGGCTGAGAAAACCAATTTTTGGAATCAGAAAGACATGTATTCAAATCAGAGTTTCTCAACTTATTAGGAGTGTGACCTTTGGCGATTTATTTAACTTCTCTAAGTTTTCTCCCTGATCTTAGAAGGACCCTTAAGACTCCTATATCACTAGGAGATTATGAAAATTAAGTACAAAAAGATATAAAAGTTCTTGTCACAGTGTCTTGAACATAATAAGTACTAAAGTGCTATATTTGATCCATTATGTTATTACCTTTCTTGGTAATAACAATAAGCCCTCAAGTAATATTACATAGTTGTGGTTCTTATCACTATAATGATCAAGAAAAGAACTGAAACAATTGACCTGTGATGTTCATTACTCACTCTTAGCTAATTTCAACCCAGTTTCCCTCTGGCCCATTCCTCTAAGAACGAGGAGTGGGGTTATAGATTGGAAAAAGTTTTTCCCATTGCGCCAAAGACGGCGGCGCTTTAGGCTGAACTGAACAGAGTAAAAGAGTTGCCAACCAACTCCATCTGGGAACAAGATCCTCCCCCAATGGCGGGGGGGCGGGGTGGGCGGTAAGTGAATGACAGATACATAGGCCAAGCCTTATGGAGAAGATGCACCTACAGATCTCTGATTATTGTTAATAGGGTACACTTCACTTGGCTCCCGCTTCTGTTCTGGGGTCGGGGGTCGGGGGTGGGGCGGGAGCCTCAACATGGATGTCAGGTGTTGAACTGGTCAGGACATAAGCGATTAACTTTCTTTTGTCTCAAGTCCTAAATCCCCGCACACCTGATAAGTGAAAATGTTTCTGAGGGTCGAAAGCTTTTATGCTAGAACAGTGCTTTGCTTTAATCACTAAGCCTCTACATAGTATTGGGGGCAACTGCCTCGACACGTACAGAACGTTCCTTTGGGGTAGAATCCTGGGAGAATCGTAAGAATACTGTCATAATCGAGGCTTTCCTAGACGACCGTGAGCAGACTCACGATTTAAACCCACATTAAGAAGAAATATGCGAGAACAAAACGGAGAAAGGCGAACATAAGATGAAAGCGAGAGGAGGCAGGACTCCGAACACTACAGACCTCCGTAACTGCCAGCTTCGCGACCGCTATTTCTCCGCCATCTTCTACTGTGATTTTCCTAACCGGCCACCTCGGCTACCGTCGTCGCTGCTCCAACGACGGCAATAGCCGTTGATTCTGGGCAGGCGCGAGCCAGCCACCTCACACGCGGACGCCACCGCTGCCGAGAAGATGGCAGAAAGCACCATGGCGGACAAGTGTCGTGTGAAACTCTACTCCCTGAACCGAGATCAACAATGGGATGACCTAGGCACCGGGCACATCTCTTCGGCTTACGTGGAGCACCTCCAGAGCGTGTGTCTGCTAGTTCAGTCGGATTCCAGTGAGGCGCTAATCCTGGAGTCGAAGATCAATTCAAATACGCCGTACCAGAGGCAACAGGAAACGCTGATTGTTTGGTCAGAAGCGGAGGGCCACGGTATGGCTTTAAGTTTCCAGGATGCCGAAGGTTGTCAGCAGATCTGGGAAGACATTTGCCGAGTTCAAGGTAAAGATCCATCTGTCAGTATCACACAAGACCTCTTAGATGAATCAGATCTGTTTGATGACATACTCGAAACTGCTGATGTGTTTGACTTGCCTAGCTGTGAACTCGGTAATCTTGAAGATATTGATGACTTTGTTTCGTCGATTCTCGCTTTACCTTTACCTATCCATAAGGAAAGACTGGCTCTGATCTTAGAAAATGGGAACTATATTAAAAATTTGCTGCAGCTGTTCCACACTTGTGAAGACCAAGGGGACACTGAAGGTTTACACCATTTGTATGAAATTATTAAAGGCATCTTATTCCTTAACAAGACATCTCTGTTTGAGATCATGTTTTCTGATGAGTGTATCATGGATGTGGTGGGATGCCTCGAATATGACCCTGCAATGGCTCAGCCGAAAAGGCATAGGGAATTCTTGACTCAACATGCGAAGTTCAAGGAAGTTGTACCAATAACGGACTGTGAACTTACGCAAAAGATACATCAGACCTATAGGGTACAGTACATTCACGACATCCTTATGCCGATACCATCCTTGTTTGAAGAGAATTTTCTTTCTACTCTTACAACTTTTATTTTCCTCAACAAGGTCGAGATAGTCCGCATGCTGCACGAAGATGACAACTTTTTGTCTGAAGTTTTTGTGCAGCTAAGGAACGAGACTATAGATGATGATAAACAGCGCGAGTTGCTATTTTTCTTCAAGGAATTCTGTAAACTTTCGCAGACATTACAGCCTCCGAACAAGGATGCCCTCTTCAAAACATTGATGCATTTGGGAATTCTTCCTGTTCTGAAAACCGTGATGAGCAGGAAGGATTTGCAGATACGATCAGCTGCTACCGATATACTTACTTATCTAGTAGAGTGTAGTCCATCCATGATCCGAGAATTTATAATGGAAGAAGCCCAGCAGAGTGTAGATGGTAAACTTTTCATTAACTTAATAAGTGAGCAAATGATCTGTGACACTGATCCTGAGCTGGGAGGTGCTATTCATTTAATGGAATTTCTTCGTGCTCTAATCCATCCTGAAAATATTCTGTCAACACCTAGTAAATGCGAAAGAAGTGAGTTTCTATATTTCTTCTACAAGCATTGTATACAGAACTTCATAGCACCACTTTTTGCCATCACTTCAGAAAATATATGTGAAGGGGATAATGTAGTTGGAGATGACAAAAACAGCCCCAATAATTATCAAACAGCAGGGCTGCTTTCTTTAATTTTGGAGCTGCTCACATTTTGTGTGCAACATCACACATGTTACATAAAAAACTATATTTTGAGCAATGACTTGCTAAGAAGAGTCTTGATCTTGATGAGTTCAAAGCACACTTTCCTGACTCTGTCTGCTCTTCGTTTTATGAGAGGGATGATTGGCCTTAAAGATGAACTTTATAATTATTACATCATCAAGGGAAATCTTTTTGAGCCAGTTGTAAATGCTTTTCTGAAAAATGGGACTCGGTACAATATGTTGAATTCAGCTGTTATTGAGCTGTTTGAATATATAAGAGTGGAAAATATCAAATCTCTTGTTATACATATAGTTGAGAAGTTTTATAAAACACTTGAATCGATTGAATATGTTCAGACATTCAAAGGATTGAAGATCAGATATGACGAAGAAAAAGATCAACAAAATCAAATTCGGAAGAATTTACATTCTATGCTGTATAGTCAAATACTCTGCAGAGGAATCAGAGTCTTGGAGAAGAAGGAAAAAATGTGTATTAAAGAAGATTCAAAGGAAGAAGAAGCAGTTATGCCACCATTGGAAGATGATTTCCCAGATCCTTATGATAAGTTTATGGAGACTAAAAACCCAAAAGAAAATGAAGACAAGGTAGATCTTCCTAAAACATCTTCTGGGAGCTACAAAATCAGTTCATCCCCTTCTGCTGGTGGTGCTAATGAAACGAGTAGCCAGAGCAGTAGCAGCACGGTTGGCTTAAAGAATGATCCAGATGATGAAGAAAAAGATGAAGGAGATGAAACATCGCCCAAGAAGAAACCACATCTTAGCTCGTAAAACCTGTAACATTACTAAACTCTACTTTACTAAAATTACTAAATTCTACTTTACTAAGTTCTACATTACTAAAATTTTATGAACATCAATTAGTGAAAAATCTGAATCCAAAAGCTTTCTCATTTGAAGTTAATAAATACACAGTAAGAAGGAAAGATGCTCAGTGTTATCATCTAGGAGGTTTTAGTTCTGTGAAAACCAAACTTCACAGAATTAAATAATAATAATAATAATAATAATAATAATAATAATAATAAACTAACCAGAATCTGAATGATAACTTCTTTGCATAAAAATCTTGGTTTGGTGGGGGGAGGAAATAGGTTGATGATATAATATTAATGCAATTTTGTTCCAGTGGTATGTTTTTAAAGCAACTATTAACACTGCAGTTGCAAAGCTTCTAACGTGACTTGTTCAATGGTTCTGGTTTTCTTTGCCTCAGTAGCCTTTTTTGAAGTAAAAACTTAGGTTTTATGGAAAACAAAGACAACTGTAATAAAAAAAATTAAGCTATTCTCATTTCTGCAAAGATTTAACACAAAATCAGCCTCTGGGTAATTGGAGGGAAGTAACTTGCAGTGTGTAGTTTTCATGAATAAAGAAGAAAGCTGGATTCAAAATCCGCAGTTGTTAATTTAACTTTTTTTTTTTTTTTGGAGGGAAGTAACTTGCAGTGTGTGTTTTTCATGAATAAAAAAGAAAGCAGGATTCAAAATCTGCAGTTGTTAATTTAACTTTTTTTTTTTGGAGGGAAGTAACTTGCATTGTGTGTTTTTCATGAATAAAAAAGAAAGCTGGATTCAAAATCTGCAGTTGTTAATTTAACTTTTTTTTTGGAGGGAAGTAACTTGCAGTGTGTGTTTTTCATGAATAAAAAAGAAAGCTGGATTCAAAATCTGCAGTTGTTAATTTAACTTCTTTTTTTTTTTTTTTTTGGAGGGAAGTAACTTGCAGTGTGTACTTTTCATGAATAAAAAAGAAAGCTGGATTCAAAATCTGCAGTTGTTAATTTAACTTCTTTTTTTTTTTTTTGGAGGGAAGTAACTTGCAGTGTGTACTTTTCATGAATAAAAAAGAAAGCTGGATTCAAAATCTGCAGTTGTTAATTTAACTTCTTTTTTTTTTTTTTTGGAGGGAAGTAACTTGCAGTGTGTACTTTTCATGAATAAAAAAGAAAGCTGGATTCAAAATCTGCAGTTGTTAATTTAACTTCTTTTTTTTTTTTTTTTGGAGGGAAGTAACTTGCAGTGTGTACTTTTCATGAATAAAAAAGAAAGCTGGATTCAAAATCTGCAGTTGTTAATTTAAGTTTTGTTTGTTTGTTTAGATAAGTGAGGCCAAAAATCAATCCAGTAGTATTCTAGAATGGTATTCTCTGTTACCTTGGTAGCGTGTCGAACAGAATGCTTTCAATTGCCAGATGGTGAAAGGTACTTTTGAAGGTATTTCCTGACGTATTAATAAAGTTGCGTCAGTCTTCAGAGCAAGTTAAGTTTTAAAGTATAATTTGCAAAGGCTAACGTACAAAAAAGAGGTCTGCCTCTTGGTGGACCAAGAATTTGTAAAAAGTGGTAGCAAAGAGTTCAGAGGATTTATTTTTAGAGGACTAAGTTAACTGGGTCCATTTTTCCTGGAATGGCTTGAAGTGAAATAGTTTCTCCTGTTTTAAAGATTTTAGAGTTAATTTCAGATTGGGTCACTGAACCAGGTGGACTGTCTGTGTAGATGTGATGTATAGTTTTCCATAAGACATTTTTTTTATTTTATATTCAAAATACCACCGTAGTTGTTTTGCACCATTTGATGATATTCATGCTGAACTGTAAAATTGAGGAGTGAAAAAGTCACCTTGTAATTCCAAAAGTAAAAGGGACCATTTTAAATGCATACTGTGCCAATAGGAAACACATCTTATACAGAGGTAAGAAAGAGTTGCATAGGAGCTACAAAGAGAGTGTATTCCTGATGCAAGAAATAATCATTTTATCAGATGTAGAGTCTGCTCAAGTGTGGACATGACCTCAGGAGATATAACCACACTTTGCTGAGGACCTGACACAGCAAGAAAACCGCATTTTTACATCTCTCAAACCATGCTGGTTGAATTAAATGTTGTAATGCGATTATTCATGTTGTGAGCATATGTCAAAAAAGGCAGTTTGTTCCAAAAGTATCTCATGTTTTCCTTCTGGCGACTGTCATGGGGAATGTTATCCATAGTCCACACATTTACATACATACACAGGGTGTTGTTTTGAAAAAAAATATCCTTAACTCTTTGTTTTGGTGGGAGTGGCCCCAATTCCCTAACAGAGCAGCTATTTACAACTACACCGAGAAGAACAATTTTTCTATGTTCTTTCTGATTAGTCTCTCCTTTTCACCTAGTTTGAATCAGCCATTAATAAATGGATGCTGTAAAAAAAATTTTTTTAATGGACACTGTAGGAGAAAAAAACGAATATTTGCATTTCTTGCTGTACTGTTTCCAGTGAATTTGTAAAGAAGGGTGAAGGAGGAAATAAGTGTAATGAGAAGTTAAAAAAAGAAGGGAAAAAAAAAAAGGACAGACATTCTATTGAGCTGTATAACCTCTATGAGCCCTTTTCTAGTCTCAGCTACTTAATGTTAGGGAAACAACATGACAGGCAAAGTGGTGCAAAGGCAAATTGCCCATCAAATGGCATAACCTACTATTACGGGAACACTGAAGAGGGCAACGAAACACAGAAGAGCAAGCCTTACTGTCTGCACGCTGAGTGGAAAACAGACCAAAACGTTCAGTCTCTCTAGGTACTGTATGTGAGGAGATAGCGTGTCAAAAATGTTTAATTCCATCTTTAAGATTTTTAGAAGTAATTTTAACAGGACCTTTAAGTGGCTTACTTATGCAAAGAGGAAACAGTTTGAACTGGCTGTATATTTACAGTAAAATATAGGTGGCCATTTTTGGGCAGGCACCCTGGGTTCGTCACGACAAGGGCTTTAAATGCATGGCTTCCAGGAATTTTTACAGTATAATGACTTTCTAAATACACTAACAAAGGAAAGGTGATACAACAGGTAAAGCAAAAGCTTCCTATTCAGGCAGCCCTTGCTGATAATGCAGGTTCTGGTGCTTACTAGTTCAATGACCTTAGACGATATACTTCTTTGCTCCTCTAACCACGGTTTCTTCATCTTCTCTTAAAAATCAGAAACTATATGTAAATTACCCAAAACATTTTCAGCACTCAACAAATAGCTTTTGAAACTCTGTTATTGGGGCACCTGAATGGCTCAGTCGGTTAAGTGTCCAACTTCGGCTCAGGTCATGATCTTGTGGTTCCTGATTTCAAGCCCCGCGTAGGGTTCTGTGATGATAGCTTGGATCCTGGAGGCTGCTTCGGATTCTCTTTCTCCCTCTCTCTCTCTCTGCCCCTCCCCTGCTCACATTCTGTCTCTGTCTCTCAAAAATGAATAAATGTTAAAAGAAAATTTGAAACTCTTTATTATTATCAACAATAGTAGCATAATCATTTGCAAGAAGATTGGGGATAAAGTCAGGTAAACACTTAAATGACAAGTTATGCTCCTAAATCAATAATCTCATACTCTCGATCAAATGATAGCAACATGACAAATTAAAAATTAATAAGTTCACTTCTGGCTAGCAGACAAGTCTATGCGTATGTGTCATGCCCTGCTGAGACACAACTGAAATAAAAGGCATTTAAGTCAAAAGAAAAATAAGCTTGCATGGCAATAAAGACACTTGGGTGGAGTGGTGTCTCGGATGTGAACCAAGGAGTGCAGAGAAAATGGAAATGAGAAGAATAGCAGGAGAGGTGAGGAGAGCACCCAAGATTTGTGAAAGTGAAGAGAGTCAAGCAGCTCTCTCCTCCTCCTTTGCCCCACCCCAGCAAGCAGAGCAGGCAGCTGGAATGTATCCCTAGATAACAGATCAAGTGTCCTTTTCCTTAAAGCAATTGAAATAATGGGCAAACCTGAGGGCCATAGTATGGATGTTATTGCCTCAGAGTTAAGCTCTTCTCCTGAGGGTGTTGGAGGATCCAGGATGCTGCAAGTTTACCACCGTAAGGTACAAGTCATGAGGTTTTCAGGCGTGAGATGGGTTAACGCCCAGCTCCCACGCAAAAAGTTCAGTTTCAATGGGGCACCTGGGCGGCTCAGTCAGTTAAGCGCCCAACTCTTGCTCTCTTTCATGATCTCGCAGTTCATGAAATTGAGCCCCGACTGGGGCTCTGAGCTGGCAGCACGAAGCCTGCTTGGGGTTCTCTCTCCTTCTTCACCCCTCCTCCACTCACATGTTTTCTCTCTCTCTCTCTCTGTCTCTCTCTCTTCCTCCCTCTCTCTCAAAATAAATAAATAAACTTGAAGGCAAACAAAAGAAAAAAAAAAGAGGACAAATGACACCCTTGGAAAGAAAATCCTTACAAGTAGCAGGTCTGTCAGGTAATACCTACATCAGTCAGGCAACCCAGTTTGGAAATGGTGTGGTTAAAGTTCCCAGTTCAGTTCAAGTAACTGAGCCTACTCCTTGTTTTGGAAGATCTGCTAAACGCAGGCAATCCAATCTTATTTGTCCATGCCACCAGCATGGTGGTGTGACATCAGCCCATCGAGGGTGACGAAGATGGGGGGTGAGGATGACATCCAGAGGGGTGTGTGTGTGTGTGTGTGTGTGTGTGTTGCACGAGCTGGGAGCATCCTTTACATCTTCTGATAGATCTCTCAGTGAGGTTAAGGGAAAGGAAAGGTGATCAGAGTTCTCTGGCTAGGTATGGCAGACCCAGCAGTCAGTTAAAGATGCTTCCAACAGTGTGGGAGAGCTTCACCAGAATGTTTCTGTGGGGAGAAAGTCTTCAGAGGCAGATATGAAAGGCAGAGGTCTTTTATGCCCCTTCCTCCCTGTGCAACCCGAGGTTCTGGGTTGTTGCTCTTCCTCCATTTCCATAACACCTGAATGTCTCTTTCCAGTAACCATAAATTTGCCCCCTTTTTTTTCAGTTATTCCTTGCTCTCACCCAACTTTTCATATGGAAAGATCAGGTCTGAGAGGGACAAAGACATTTTTATAAAACCAGAATTAAGTTTGAATCACACAGTTCTCATTTTTGCCAGGCTGCCGCCCAGAGGCTTTACCAACCAGCTGGCCTAGGGAAAGAAAGATGCATCATACTCAGGAATGGTCAGGACAGAATTCTAAATTTTCAAAATAGGTCTAGATAATTTCCCATCTCTTTAATCTGATTCAATGACCAAATTACCTTACTCTGGTGTAGGGCTTCTCAGTCTCACCACGGTTGACATTCTGAGCCAGATATTTCATTGTTTTGGAAGATTTCCTGTGTATTGTAGGAAATTTTGCAGCATCCCTGACATCTACCCACTAGATTCCAGCAGCATACCCCCACTTGTAACAAACAAAAACGTATCCAGAAAACGCTAAATATTCCTCAAAGAGCAAACCCACCCTTAATTGTGAACCACTAGTCTAAAGATATGTAGAGCTTGATTCAAGAGCTTCTCTTACTTTATGATTATTGGATTCACATCCACTAGGCTGAGTTACCTTTTATTTTTATCCTCTACCTGAAGGGGCAAAGTATATACAAGGGTTAGGTGTATAATGCACTTGAATGAAAAGAGAATTGGCTTTGCTTGGAATTACAAAGATCGTGATTCCACTTTGTATTGCCTGTATAACCGTGGCATCTTATGTGACACCTCTCATTCTCAGGGTTCTTATTTTTAATGTATGGCTGACAACACTATTATGGCTGAATTATGTTCCCCAAAGTTCATATGTTGAAGTTCTAACACCCAGGATCTCAGAATGGAACTGTATTTGGAGATAGGGTCTGAAAAGGGATAATTAAGTTAAAATGAAGTCATTAGGATGGACCCAATTCCAATATAACTGGTATCCTTAAAGAACAAATTTAGACACAGACATACACACAGAAGGATGAGCACGTGAAGATACAGGGAGAAGCTGGCCATCCACAAGCCAAAGAGAGAGGCCTCGGGAGAAACCAATTCTGCTGATACCTTGATCTGGGACTTCTAGCCTTCGACACTGTGACAAAACAGATTTCCGTTGTTTAAACCCCCAGGCTGTGGTACTTTGTTATGGCAGCATTAGCACACTAACACAAACATTTAATGGGAAGAAGTTTTATAAGGATTAAATTATATGTATCTTATAAACATCACAGTTACTGTGCTAAACAGTTCATAAATGACATGTGAAAATGGTCATTCTTTTATTGAACATGTATTATATGTCAAGCACACTTTCCTAGGCAATTTACCTACATTCTTTTTTTTTTTATTTTGGAGAGAGAGAGTGCCTGTGAGTGGGGTGGGGGGCAGAGGGAGAGAGAGAGAGAGAGAGAGAGAGAGAGAGAGAGAGAGAGAGAGAATCTTAAGCAGTCTCTATGCTCAACGAAGAGCCAGACACAGGGCTCAATCCCATGACCCTGGGATCATGACCAGAGCCAAAACCAAGAGTCGGACGCTCAAGCAACTGAGCCACTCTGGGGCCCCACTTATCTGCATCATTTCTAATTTCACAATAAATCTGCAAGGTAGATGTGGTGGCCTTGAGAATGCACCTTGTCAAGAGGGAATATAATAGAATACAAATAAGGGCCCCAGCCACTGTAATCATTGCCTCACTTTTTCCCAGGCCATGCTTCCCAAGGGCTGCTCCTAGCCGGTGATTTGTATGGCAAGGGTACTAAATAAAGCAGGCTTGTTCTTGGGCAGATGAGAGACTCCTCTGACTAGAGAGTTTGACTTTCTGAAGGCTCTCCTGAACAATCTGTAGACTACATGGTGATCTAATATACTTCCTTCATTCCCTTTCTTCTTCCTTTGAGGTCAGAGTGTGTCCTGATCTGATGCCTTTTCCACCTTCGTCCGGCCTGCTCTCTGTTGCCTCTCATCGGCATTTTTCCTAACAAAATCCTTGCAGGCTAACTTCTTTCATGATGGCTCCTTCTTGGAGAACACGGACTAACACAGTATGGATTTTGACTGCTTTACAGAAGAAACAGAGGCACATAGAAATACATAACCAGTACTAGTAAGAGTGTATTCAGATGTTTGTCTGACTCCATAGAGTGAGTTCTTTCTCCTAGGTATATAATGTGTCTTAAAATGTATCATGAAAGTACTTTAAACATTAGAACCATTATATGCATATTATATATATTTATTAATAATCAGGTAGAAATAAAGCAAAAATATATCACCATATCATATCTACGAACAATCTATGTACACAATGTCCCTCTTTCTGCTTTACCCACGCTTCCAAAAGTCATGTTAAGCTAACACTGCTTCAATTCTTCTCCAGAAAAACACAGTACTCTGCAAGCCACTGTCATCACACTCAACTACAGGAGTTGCTAAAGAGGTAGCTAGTGAAATTTTTACTCTTGTGTCAGAAATCAAGAGAGATCAAATAGCTAACTTGCACTATGTGCCAAGAATCATGCTAAGTACTTTATGTGTGTCATGGGATACTTTGTCATTAACAACGGAGGTCCATATCTCCAATTCTCCTCATGCATTCCCCCATGCTGTTGTTTCATTGCTAATGTGAAAGAAGTGTGAAGAATAGAGGCCTCCTTAATTTACTGAGATAAAGGTTCAGTCCCATTGAAGAATGGGGGCTTGAAATACAAATTATGTCCAAGTATATACGACTTGAATTAAATACCTTGCACATCTGACTGGTAAACTTGAGTTTCTTGACCACTACACTTGGATCAACTCCTGTTCCTTTCTACCTTTGGATGTGTGTTTGTTTGTTTGTTTGTTTCCCCTTCCCATTTATTGTTTTGAAAGGTATCCTTTTGATTCTAATCTAGTAGTTAGTTACCTTTAAATTGTAACATGCACACTTCATTTTACAAAGACTAAATTTAATCAGTTTATCCTTCCCTGGAATAATAAAGGAAATTGTTTTCTATCTATCATCCCTCTATAGTATTGCATATGATTGCTATTTTAACAGAGCTGGCACTTATGGCTGTTTTTACTAGGTTTTTGGTCTCCAAACTATTGCAATCAAAAGCAAACCAAATTTGAGACACATTGTTTCCTGCCCCCACTACAATGACTAAATTGAGCAATTACGTGGGTAGTATTTGGAGAAAGCTGCAGAAAACTACTTTTGTCGGAGAGTTACTAAGGCAACCCTTTAGAAAAGAAGGGCATATGAATGGGCTGAGGAGCCTGATAAACCACCCAATAATATTGGGATGTTTCTGCTGTACACATTTTCAAAGATATCCTACAAAATCTGAGGAGTGCTTTAGTCTATCACATTTGGCAATGGAAAACATACACCATTTTTGATGTATTTCCAAAGATTGCAAAATATCAAAGAACAGTAGATATTCTCTGGATAGCGATTTATGCTTTTCTCAGATTTGAGTATTACTCCTGAAATGTAATGAAAATTTGTATGATTTCTATTGATCTTAAATATGAAGATCCTTTCCAATGTAGAATAGATTATGTATTAGGGGGAAATCTAACACTATGTTAGAGCTTAGAAACTACAGCAGTATTCTTTACATGAGTACATTTTTATTAATTATTTTTTCCAGATTTATTAAGATATAATTTACATATAGCATTGAATTAGTTCAAGGTGTACAACATAATGATTTGATATATGTGTATATTGTGAAATGATCACCACAAGTTTAGGTAACATCAGTTAGCTCACATAGTTACAAATTCCTTTAGATAAATATGTATGTATTAATAGTATTATGCATGATGGCTTTATTTACCTTCACTAATATTTCATACATAGAGAAAAAGTGTATTGAATCGGATATGGATTTAGAATGGCTGAGTTTGTGTCATTATTGAAGTACTGCCTACCTATTTGGCTTTAGTTCATTCACATAACCTCTCGTAGTCTCCAGGTACTTATCTATAAAACGATGCTTATGCTGTAAATGACTATGTACGTAAAATTATAAATGTTAAGAACCACAGGGATGTCAGAAAATATTTTCTACTTCCCAATTCTTAGCCAAGCAGTTTGAGTGGGATTGACCCTATCCCATCAGCAGCCCCAGGGATGTATGAGTGTATTCCTTGACATTTGTCACCGATACACAGATAGACATACAACAAAGGCAAAGCAAATGAAAGGCATAAGTTTCTAAGAACTATAATCTCTTCTTCCATGAGAACTACTTGAAGAGATTCTCTTTGCTGCTGGATACAAATGAGAAATGTATCACTTTTGGAGCTGATGGCAACCGTACTTTGAGAACAAGGGAAGAAACTCTGCAGAAGACACAAGTAGCAAAGAAATAAGGCAGATAATGTATTGAGAGAAATGCATCTATAGTATTTAATCCCTAGATCAAGCCGCACCTGAAGCTTTACTTTTGGATATTTGGATAACAAGAGAAAATGTTTCCTTTGTAATTTAAGGTAGTCTACATTGGGTTTTTTGTTATTTGAAATATTCTGAGGCTATAACAGGTGAATTTTGTTTAATCTTCAAATAAAAAAATTAACTCCAGGGCTATTTTAACTGTGTCAGGAAACACAGAGAGAAAAAAGCTTCCAAAGCCTTTAAAAATTGCATCAGAATTTTACTAGAAGGAAAGCAGACAAGGAGAATGCTGCTCCAAAAAAATTTTTTTTATATTGAAGCAAATTCCTACATAGAGTATCACCAGTTTTAGCCTATCAGTGCATTATGATCATTTTTTTCAAAGAGTAAGGATAGTTTTTAGTATTTATGTTATAGTAAGAAAAAAAAATATTCCTCTCACAGAAGGCAAAAAATTTATAAAATCCAATGCCTGTATCTGATAAAAACTAATACTCCCTTAACTGTGTGTAGCATGTATTTATAGCACTGATACAGAGCATTAGGTGGTGTTAAATTGGACTGGTTGCTCAGTGTTCATGATAGAGGTCAGAGCCTGTTGGATGATGCTATAGTATGTTTTGAATATCATTCCATTTTATGTACTGGTGTGTGTGTGTGTGTGTGTGTGTGTGTGTGTGTGTGTGTTTTAATGAAAATATGTTCTCTATGTATATATGAAAATCAGAATCATATTTAAGGATGAATCCAGAGGACTCTATTATAATCAAGAACAAGATAAAGATGTCAATTAGCAACCATTATTTTACATTGAACTGTTGTTCCTAGCCTATGCAATTAGATAAGAAAGAGTAAGAAATGAGAGCTATAAATATTGGGAGGAAGGAGGGCATATTTTCTTTTTCAGATACGAAAATCCAAAAGAATATGAAAAACAAAAAGAAAATTCAGTAAGGGTATTGATGACATAAATTAATACATGGCAACCAATAACTTTTCTTTATCTAGTAATAAGCATAGTAGCTACTTAAAATTAAATGCCTAGTAATAAATATGATAAGAAATGTATAAAATCTATATGAAGGAAGCATTAAAGTTTCTTAAGGTACATAAAATGCTTTAATAAAATTTTTAATAAAAATCCCTTAATAATAACATGCCTTAATTTGGGACAGGAAATCATTCTTCTGCAGAATTCTGCTTTCCAAACATAAATTCATGAATTTAATGTAATCTGTGGAAAAGCACTATGAGGATTATCTTGTCTTTTCTTTTTGAAAATACAAAAGGATTGTGAAATTAATCTGGAAATACTGTTAGCCAGGAATAGCATGGACTTTTATGAAAAATAGTAATGTTAGAAGATGAGTTCTACCAGATATCAAAATAGTAAGTCCAGTTTGGTAGGAATGTTACTGCATGGGTACAGCAGAAAACAGTTCAGTGGAAAGAAAATGGAGAGATATGTGTATGGTGTTTCTCATATGCTAAATATGGGGTATGCTGTGTCATGCAAAACTGGTGTTGGTTCAACAATCTAGAAACTAGGATAAAAATGCAGCTTGATTTTATGTTACTTCTCTTATTAAAATAGATGTTACCAAAATCAAATGCTTCAAGAAAAGAAATTATAAATCTATCAGAAGTATATTTGGTAAAGATTTTACTAACTATAGATAGTATTGACCTCTTCTTCTTTTTATTTTTTTATTAAATTTTTTTTTCAAGTTTATTTATTTATTTTGAGAGAGAGAGCAGGGGAGGGGCAGAGAGAGAGGGAGAGAGAGAATCCCAAGTAGGCTCCTCACTGACAGTGCGAAGCCTGGTGTGGGACTTGAACTCACGAACCATTGAGATCATGACCCAAGCCGAAACCAAGTGTCGGACGCATAACTGACTGAGCCACCCAGGTGCCCCTCGTCTTCTTTTTATAATGACAGGAAATCCAAGTGGTGACAACGGGAAAGACTGATACATCTGAAGACTCAAAAATGTTCTGTATTGGTGGGGGAAAAGCCAAATATATAGCCCTTATTCTATGGGTTATGCCTTCTTTTTTACAATGAAAATAGAAAAACACAAGTGACCAAATTTGATTGTAGGAAAAAATAGAAATTAGCAGTTCACATAAAATTAAATGCCCCAAATCAGTAAACATATCATATACTCTGTGACAAGATGAAAAAGATATCGCCCCAAAAAAGTCACATCCTGCAACCTGTGGATGTTACTTTATATGGCAAAGTCTTTGCAGATGTGATTGAATTAAGGATTTGGGACGGCAAGATTATCCTGGATTATGCAGTTTAGCCCTAAATGCTATAAGGACATGTGTCCTTAGAAGAGGAAGATGGAGGGAGCATTAACACACACACATACAGAGCACAGACAGTGTAAAGACTGAGCAGAGACAGATTTGAAATGTTAGCCTCAAAGACTGGAATTTTGTGGCCATAAACCAAGGAATTCCAGCAGTCACCAGAGGCTGGAAGAGACCAGAAACAGATTCTCTCCTAGAGCCTCTGTAGGGCATGTGGCCCTGCTGATACCTAGTGTTACTGATTTTTGAACTTTTGACCTCTACAACTGTGAGAGAACAACTGTTGTTGCTTTAAGGTACATGGTTTTTGGTAACTTGTTATAGCCGCCACAGTAAACTAATCCATGCTCTACCAATTAAAAATTAAATTAAAATAATAACAACATGTTATTCTGTGCTAATCTCATGGGGAAACATTGAAGACCTTGATGCAATATGGGGATAGAAGAAAAGGGGGGTATTTGTATTCTGTTCCATTGCATTTTCAAAGTATGCACAGAAATAAGTACAACCCTTGGAGCACCTGGGTGGGTCAGTCGGTTAAGTGTCTGCCTTCGGCTCAGGTCATGATCTCGCAGTTTGTGAGTTCAAGACCCGCGTCGGGCTCTGTACTGACAGATCAGAGCCTGGAGCCTGTTTCAGATTCTGTGTCTCCCTCTCTGTCTACCCCTCCCCCACTCGTGCTCTGTCTCTCTCTGCCTCTCTCTCAAAAATAAATAAACATAAATTAAAAAAAAATAAGTACAACCCCTTGATTCATACATTATCTTTGTGGAATTTTTCCTACTAACATATTCAAAAATTGTGAAGAGACAAAGGTACCTTGGTATTTCTTGCAGCATCATTTAGAGTAGCAAATTCTGTAAGTAGCTGTGTCTCTCCAGTAACTAGAAGCACACATTAAACATAGCATGCACATATGTAAGATTATTTTAAATGAGATCCTTTTGTCTCAGTCTCAGCTGAGGTCCTAACATTGAACAACAAAACAATAGCTGCCAAAATGAGGCACTAATCCATTTATGCAGTTCATATAAAGAAGTTATGTGAAAAAAGGTTTTGTAACCCATAGGCCAAACCTGAGACTTATAAAGGAATTTAAACTGAAGTTAGGTAAGGAGAAAATTTTTTTGGAAATTGTTGCAGTAGGACTCATACTTTCTCTTATCTCACCATTACGCTTAGTTCTTGGAAGGAGAAGATGAAGCCACTTTTCATTGCTAGCCTAGTGAGAGTGGCTTCATTTAAGGAAAGCAGCTGAAGATTTTGAAAAGTGTCCACTGAGGTTTGGGGAACACAGTTCTGGTATATGACTCATACCAGCGAATTCTAAAGAGGCGGTGGGATTATCCAGAGAGAAAAAGGGTCATAGTGGGGACAAATTCCACTTCCACACACAGAATGAGCAAGGCTAGGAGTGTGTTTTCCACAAACTGGTATGTTGATATGTGATCAGAGAGAGAAAAAATGGCTTGAAGCCATCTGAGCAGAAAGTTGGCTCAAAACAGCTATCTGAAAGAGAGCTGGGGCTCCCCTCTAGAGACTCTGGGGTAGCTTACCAGACACCAAGGAACTTAAAGGCCTTTATACACGTTATATGGATGAATTTCTCAGAAATATTTAAAAATCCTCCTGTGAGAGAATAAGCTATTTTTGAACAACTGCCAAACCGAGATTGCTGGCTGAATATGTCTGTAACTCTAAACAACCCCCTTCCTCAAATGGTCAGAAATTAATATAGTTAGTTAGGGAATAAAGAGGTGGTTGGCTATGGGAGAGAGAGAGAGTGAGAGAGCAAGCTGATACTCTGCAGATTTCTTGCCTGAAACCCGATCAGGTTGAATCAAGGTGAGCCCTTTGGCGGTTCCTCTTGGGAGGTTCTTCACACAGAACAATTTATTATTCAAGTGAAATGGACATAGCATCCAGAAGGTACCAGGGGACTTTTGTTATTACCATCTGAAAATAAATGGGAAAAGTTATGAAGAGAGTCCACGAAGCAGGTAGGAAGGCACCATGGGAATTCTTGCACCCAATCAACCTGAACCTCTTCAATAAGACTCTTGAGAAAATTACAGAGTAAAGCTGACCAAAATATATACACTCAGGAAAATACACCAAAGATGCGTTTTTAAGTAACAGAATATAAAATGGATATAGAAGAATATGAATAGGTATATTCCATTATGTATTTTTATAAAAATGCTCTTCTCTAATGGAAGACTTCAGTGAGGAAGACAATGATGAAGAAGGTTGCAATGACGATGCTGACAAACAAGAAGAGGAAAAGGGGAAACAACGAATTGTATCCTTTGCTGCTACAAAATTGTCCCTTGTGCTCTGTGCTTCCACAGGACCAGCTTTACTGCTCCGGCTTTAAGAGCCTGGCCAATGAAAACCAAGGGTTTGTTCAAGCCCTACATGAGTTGAATACCAGGCACTGTTCCCTCTAATCCTTATCAGTGGTTCTTTCCCCAGCCTTGGGTAGTGTGTTCTCATATCAATCTGCTGATAGGTTATCAGCCAAATGCTTGAGGTGTGCCCTCTCCAGATCTCTGGAGTTTTCTCTCTATACAGCTAGCTTTCTCCAGTACTCCTTTCTAAGAATAATAGCCACCATGGTCTCACTGGACTCTCAGGTCCATCCCAGGGATCTTATGGGGCCATGCCTAGAAACTGGACGGCCAGGAAACTCTCTCTAAGGAGTGAGCTCAGGCAATTCTAGGTCTTACCTTGTTTATTTCCCATCTCTCAAAAATCACTATCCTTTGTTGCCTGATGTTCAGTGTTTTGAAATTATTGTCTGTTTTTTTGTTCGAAGTGAGAGGATGAATCCAGTCCCCATTATTCTACATTGGTCAGAACTGTAGCTCTGAGGTCTTTGAAGTAAAATCGCCATGGAAAAACCATGATGATATTCTAAACAAACGTAAAAGGAAGTTAAATCAAACACATGTATCTTCCCTCTCACCCAAGAGGTGTTTAAATTACAGAAAAAAAAAAAAACAAAAACCTCTCTAAAAGTCTGAATTCTTGGTCTTCACCTAGTTAACTCTTCCTTCAGATCTCAGCTCACCCTTTCAAGATTCATTTCCCTCATCTCTCACTTTCAAGTCTCTTTATGCCCACAATTCATAGCATATACCTCAGTTACAATTTTATATCTTTTTTATTTTTTTAATGTTTATTTTTTGAGAGAGACAGAGTGCGAGCAGGGGAGAGGCAGAGAGAGAGAGAGAGAGAGAGAGAGAGAGGGAGACACAGAATCTGAAGCAAGCTCCAGGCTCTGTCTGAGCTGTCAGCACAGAGCCCGACGCGGGGCTCAAATCAAAGAACCTTGAGATCATGACCTGAGCTGAAGTCAGACGCTTAATGGACTGAACCACCCAAGCGACCCATAATTTTATTTTTGTTAAACAATCATTTGGTTGATCTCCATTTCCCTTCCTAGACTGCAAGTGCTGTGAGGACAGGTGCTTGGGCCTTTTTTGCTCACTACTCTCTCCCCAGCGGCTATTTGTTACAGCTCTAGACAACAAGCAAATGTGTCTCCTACATAATTTGAGGTACTGCAGGAAGATCAGCATAGATGGAATTACACTGAGGGAGAAATTTGAGCAAAGGGAAATATTTCCTAGGAGTAGGCCATCAAATGTATTTGCTAACATCTTCATAGGAATTTTGAAAAACTATGTATCCTTCCAGCACACACATTTAAGTGGCATTGGCTTGGTGGCTTGATCGGTTAAGCATCTGACTTTGGCTCAGGTCATGATCTCACGGTCTGTGAGCTCGAGCCCCGCGTTGGGCTCTGTGCTGACGGCTCAGAGCCTGGAGCCTGTTTCGGATTCTGTCTCCCTCTCTCTCTGCCCCTCCCCTGTTCATGCTCTGTCTCTCTCTGTCTCAAAAATAAATAAACGTTAAATTTTTTTTTTTAAAAAATAAAATAAAATTTCAGCATAGGGCGCCTGGGTGGCTCAGTCGGTTAAGCGTCCGACTTCGGCTCAGGTCATGATCTCGCGGTCTGTGAGTTCGAGCCCCGTGTCGGGCTCTGTGCTGATAGCTCAGAGCCTGGAGCCTGCTTCGGATTCTGTGTCTCCCTCTCTCTCTGACCCTCCCCTGTTCATGCTCTCTCTCTCGCTGTCTCAAAAATAAATAAATGTTAAAAAAAAATTTAAAAAAAAATTTCAGCATAGTTAGAAATTATTGTGAAGGATGTAATTTCTGATATGCTGTAAAAATTATAATTTAAATTAAAACCATGACATCATTTTCAAACTTGTAACCCATGTCACTTAAATATCATGAGTTTTTACTCATTATCATCCATTGGGAAAAATATATGAAAAGATCTTTACTTAGGGATTCTTTATTTTCCTTTTTCTTCTTGAAAATTGTCATAATCTCTTTTATGTTTGCACGTATTTTGTTGATCACTGTTGATGGAAAATTAACAAAAACTCAGAAATAAGACACTTGAGACTCTAAAGGAGTTCAGGTTGAAGGTAGGTAAAGAGATCTTGTTTTCCTTTTTTATACTGGAGCACTGTTCAAAAGGTTCACTTGAGATTATTTGATTCGTTAGGGGATTGTACCTTTGTTTGTTTTACTATTTATTATTTACTAGGGTCTAGGCTCTATGAAGTTGCATCTTAACTTACAGAGATGGTATTCAGTAGAGATGCATTGTTTCTCTCGGATAGAGAAAATAATTCTAGCGATTTGTTTTTCCTGTAAGATATTAAACAGCTTTGTCTCAAATTTAGCAAATGTCTTTCAGCATGCCTTTGTTAAACTGACCACATAAACACTGTTTGAATTTTCCTTTGAGCTGGCTTTTCCACATGCTGTTTTCCTAATTATTTCCCTCACTATTGAGTTAAATAAATATTAGACATGTGGACACTTCATAACTTTAACTGTTGAAAGTTATGCCTGTATAATATCCTACCCTAAGTGAGAAAATGAAAAAACTATATGTACATGGATTGAAATTTTAACGTGTTTTATGCCCCTGGACATAAGAATTTAAGGATTAAACTAGGTCTTGGGGATTTATTTTTGTTATAATGATGGTTAGTATATAATTGGTCAAAACAGTATAAGTGCATTATACATTTTTAAATTATCACAAAGTAAAGTTTTATGGAAACTGTACTTCCTCATAAAATAAAATAGGATAGAAATTAGCCTCATTATTCAATATCTGGCAGCTAACATTTTATTTTTTTGTTAATGGGTGGTAGAAGGCATTAAACATTTTACAACATGAAATGAGAATTGAATGTAAAAAGAATAAATATTTCACAGTATGAGAAAATAGGTTTAACTTCATTATCAAAAGCTTACGCTAAATCTGAATGAAATCACATAAACGTTTTGTCCTTGAATTTTATCTAGTACGTCTTGCAAATGCTGTATCTGAAAGTTCCACTTCCATATGACAGTGTTAAGGTCACTAACCAATATTACTTTGGCTACTGGAAGGTAATTTTCTTTCTGGCTGATGAGTTGCCCTTAGGGATGAGTATTGAGAAAAAGCTGAAAAGAGTTTGCTTACATTTATATATGTGGAAAAACATCATTTTGAGCATTCAGTATGTCTTCCTAAAACTTGCCTTACTTTTCTCTCTTGAGACTTTCCTTCAAAGGAGATGTGTTCCCTAACAATAGTCTGATAGAAGAGGGAGTCATGAAATAAAAATCACCTTTACATGTACCATCACACTGTACCACATACCTGAATTCAGAAGATCTCATCGGGGGCAAAATACCAACTTTCTAACAGATGGCTCATAACTGAAATATGTAGAAAACAGGAAAACACAGGAAACTTTACATGTTTAGGCTTTCTTGATTCAAGTTTAAAACAGGCTTTTCCTTGGTTGGTGCCCTGGAGATGTTCATACCCTGAGGCAATGCTCCTTAGTGAGCCTAGGGTTGGGTGAGAATTGCAAAGATGACTCAATATGTAATTCCTATGTAAAGACAGAGGAATTCTGTGAACTCAGCTTCCTCTGTTAAATCAGTTTCAGAGAAATGTACCAATGGAAGGTGACTATTTGGGATTTTATGCCTTTAAAATGATCTATTCATAATTCCATGCACCCAGAAAAGATTTGGCTAACCTCCAAGGTTGGATAATCTCCAGATAGAAGACTATTCCTCTAAGGCATTCAATGCACTTCAGAGCAAAGAAATACAGAATGCAAAATTGTGCAGTTTACTAAATTTTTCGAATGATAAGAATTCCCCGGGGCACCTGGATGGCTCCCTTCGTTGAGAATCCAACTCTTTAGCTCAGGTTATGATCCCAGGGTCATGGGGTGGACCTCTCCAAGGAGGGCTCCATGCTGAGCATGGAGCCTGCTTAATATTCTCTCTCTCTCTCTCTCTCTCTCTCTCTCTCTTTCTGTCTCTGCCCTCTCCCCCACCCACACACATACACAATCTCTCTCTCTTTCTCTCAAAAGAGAATGAAAAAAAAAAAAAAAGAATTCCCTGATGTTGTCAATAAACTTTCAATTCTACTGCCCTTCCATGGAAATTATGATTGAATAGGTCTGGAGTGGGACCCTGCAATCTGTAGTTGTAACACAGGATGAGGTGATATTTGCCAACATCTGAATCTACTTGAGAAAATTGCCTCAAGGATGTGGTTTGCAAATCTGGCTTCTCAATTACTGATCAAGGACTGCTAAAAAAATTAAAAATTGAAAAAATAAAAACAAGCAAAATACCAGTTGCCTGGCTTACTTCAATTTAAATAAGACTTTCTAGGTCATAGAGTATAGAAACTTTTTTTTGAGACTTTATTGTTCAGTGCAGTTTTACGTTCTCAGTAAAATTGAGGGGACTGTACAGATTTATCCTTTATATTCCGTAACCTACCCCCACATGCATAACTTCCCCATTATTAACTTCCTGGACCAGAGTGGTACATTTGTTACAATTGATGAACCTGCATTGACCTATCATAATCACCCAAAGTCCATAGTTTACTTAGGGTTCACTCTCGATGTAAATTCTGTGGGTTTAGACAGATGTATAATGACATGTATCCATCATTATGGTATCATACGGGGTATTTTCACTGCCCTAAAAGTCCTCTGTGCTCCACCTGTTCACCCCCTGCCTTCCCCTCCCCAGACCTTGGTAAACAAAGATCTCTTTACTGTCTTCAGAGTTTTACATTTTCCGTAATGCCATATAGATGGAATCATATAGCATATAGCCTTTTCAGATTGACTCTTTCACTTACTAATATGCATTTAGGGTTCATGGCTTGATAGGCAATTTCTTTTTAGCACTGAAAAATATTTTTCTATTGTCTGGATGTGCCACACTTTATTTATCCATTCATTTCCTGACCGACATCTTAGTCACTTCCAAGTTTTATATATTACAATTAAAGTTACTATAACATCCATGTGCAGATTTTGGCATGGAAATAAGTTTTCAAATTCTCACTTCCTTTGGGTAAATACCCAAGAGCATGATTGCTTGATCTTATGTTAAGAGTATGTTTAGTTTTATAAGACACTGCCTGTCTTCCAAAGTGGTTGTACCATCTTGCATTCCCAGCAGCAGTGGATGAGAGTTCCTGTTGCCCCACATGTGATGTTGTCAGTGTTCTGGATCTTGGCCATTCTAATAGCTGTGTGGTGGTATCTCAATGATGTTTTAATTTGCATTTCTCTGATGACATATAATGTGGACCATCTTTTCATATGCTTATTTGCGCTCTGTAGAGACATGACTTTTTGAAGTAACTCACATGTTTTAGTGGAAACTCTAGAATGGAGGAGGGTAGCAAACTACTTTACACAGGCCAAATCTGGCCCACTGCTTCGTTTTGTAAATGTAGTTTTATTGGAACATAGCCATACCAATTTGTTTATGTATTGTCTGTGGCTGCTTTCCTGTTACAATGGCATAGTTGAGTAGCTGTGATAGAGACCATATGGCCTGTAAAACCCAAAATATTTACTATCTGGCCCTTTATAGAAAATACTTGCTCACCACTGCCTCAAATTTAGAGCAATCATCATGGTTTTTTAAGAAAGGTCTAGAAAGACCTGGGGTAACTGATTTCTTGTACCCCAACTCAGAGGAACATGGCTCATAGATTCATGTTCTCCTTCAATATTGCACTTCTTTAAGAAGTGAATGGTTTTCCTGGAAAGGGCTCCTAGTAGGGTCTGAGGCAAATGGCACAATGTTTGAGGTAACCCCAGACTTCAAAACACAGACCAGTAATTGTTTATGAGATATTGTAGTCTCCCTTTATTTCTGGTTTCTCTTTCCACAGTTTCACTTTCATGGTTTCAGTTCTCGCCTGGTTAACCACAGTCTGGAAGCAAACTGTCCTCCTGATGAATCATCAGAAAGTCAATAGTAGTTTAATGCTACATCACAATGCATGGATCATTCACATCACTTCATCTCATCAATTAGGCATTTTAGCCTCTCAAACCATCACAAGAAGAAAGGTGAATACAGTACATTAAGGTGTCTTGAGAGAGAGAGAGAGAGAGAGAGAGAGAGAGAGAGAGACCATATGCCCATAACTTTCATCACACTCTATTGTTATAATTATTCTATTATTAGTTACTGTGGTTAATCTCTTCCTGTGCCTAATTTATAAATTAAACTTTATCATAGGTATGTATGGATAGGAAGAAACAAAGTATATATAGGGTTTGGTACTATCTGCAGTTTTAAGCATCCACTGGCGGTCTTGGAACGTATTCCCTGCAAGTAAGGGGGAACTACTGTCCATATTTGGAATTGCAATTTTGCTTATAACAAACTAGTATATGAATAAAATCCATTGTCCAAAGGAGAGGAAGTTGATTAACTACTAAGGTTTGGAATTAATTAATAGCCAAGTTTCAGATAGCAATGTCAACTTTACAGAAAACAGAGTCTGTATGAATAAGCTATAATCTTTGCTGAAGTACATAATAGAGGTCTTGCATAAATGGAAACCATTTTCTTATATGGGAAAATTTAATATTGGTTATCATGTTCTCTTACATCAGTGTATAACTCCAGCACAATTCAAAATGATTTTACTTTTATCAATTAAAATAATGGAAAAAGTTATAGAAAAATTAAGACAGAAGAATTTCTAGAGGAAAAAAATCACAAACATAAGAATGAGGAGAGAATTCCTCTCCAGATATCCAGTTATTTTTAATGTCTACAATGGAATGTATTATTGGCTTGGGAATAGACAAATCACTGGAAATCCTTAATATATGAAAAGTTACCTTTTTATATCAATTGGAGATTGATTCTCCAATTCTCTCAAATACGATGAAAAGTGTTTGCTTACCACAAGAGTTTGAAAACAACCTTATTAAAAGTTAGATGCTGTAACTTTAGGTTTCCTAAAGTTGGATGATGTGTGACCACATAAAGAAAGATCAACAAAGACCCAGAAATCAATAAATAGCATTTGACTATAACACAGCCAGTCTCACACTATCTAATATGATGCTGGGAAAATCTGTTTGGTATTTATGGAAAAAATAAAAAATAAATCCTGATTCCTGCTTTATCAAATATAAAAAGATGAATTCCAGATGGTTTAGAAAGCTACATATGGAAGACAAAATTATAAAGTCAGTATAGAACAATTTAGGAAAATATAATTGTCAAGTAATTTTGGGTGAGAACTTCTTAAATAAGGCTCAAAAAGCTTCAGTCTTGAGGCCTACAAAAGGATTGATTTTATTACATCAAAATAAAAGTTTTTGTGTTTTTGTTTTCCCAGTGAGAGGCACTGGGAATAAATGTAAGAGACAGAAAAGGTGAAGAAATGATTTTGCAACATCTAAAACTAGTAGTAACATACTCAGAGGATATGAACAGACAAGTCAGTAAAGAGGACACTCAACAGGTGATGGAATAGATGAAAAGATAATCAAACTCATTCATATTAAAAACTGAAATTACAATAACAAGGAGATACCATTTCACATTGGACAATAAGAAAAATTTGCACACTGCAAGTATTGGTGAGGATGTGGGAAATAGGAATGCTTGCATCCTGCTGTTGGGTATATTGACTATTACAAATCTGGGTATCAATTTGTCAGTACTTAGTCAAATTAAGTTTGAATGTACTCTATGACTTAGTGATACCACTGAGTATACATCTGGAAACAACCTAAATGTCTTCAACAAGTGAATGGATGAACAATTGTGATATATTTGCCAAATGGAAGGATATTGGGATATATGCTGTGTTAGTTTCCTTAGGTTGCATGGGAAAGGTTTGGAGAAATTCCTTTTTTCCCTTTTGTCCCGAGTCTTAAAGGTAAAGGGAAGTGTGAAGAGCAAACTCATTGCCAACAATGTACCACAAACTGGGTGACTTAAAAAATAACAATTTATTATATCATTCCAGTCTAATTCTGAAGACTAGAAATCTGAAATCAAGGTATTGGCAGGGCCAACCACCCTCTGAAACATGTAGGGAGACTCTTTTTCTGGTGGTTGCCTTTTCTGATGGTTTCCAGGCAATCTTGGGTGTTAATCAGCTTCTGGATGCATCACTCTAATGGTCCATCATCACATGGCATTCTCCCTATATGTATCTTCACATAGTCTTCTCTCTGCGATGTCTTTGTTTATGTCCATATTTGCTCCATTTTATAAGGACACCAGTCATAGTACATTAGGCCCCACTTCGCAGCTGCAGCACTTGAATTTCTGCCTCCATCATCACATGATATCTTCTCTTGCATGTCTGTGTGTCTCTCTCATGTCCTCTTTTTTATTTTTCTTTTCTTTTTTCTTTTCTTTTTTTTTTGAGAAAGAGAGAGAGAACTCACACACACGCGAGCAGGAGTGCGGGCAAAGAGAGGGTCTTAAGCAGGCTCCATACCCAGCATGGAGCCCAACAAGGGGCTCAATCTCAAGACCATGAGATCATGACCTGAGCGGCAATCAAGAGTCGAACGCTTGAACAATTGAGCCACCCAGGCGCTCCTCTCGTGTCTTCATCTTATAAGGATACCAGTCATAGTAGAATACAGCTTGCCCTACTCCAGTATGACCTCATCTTAACTTAAATATTTATATCTGCAATGACTCTATTTCCCAATAAAGTCACATTCTGAGGTACTGGGTGTTAAGACTTCAACCTATCTTTTTAGGAGCCAGAAACCAACCTCTAATACAAGCTTTTATAATGTGGATGAATCTCAGAACCATAATCTGAGTGAAAGAAGCCTGACAAGGAAGAGTATATACTGCATGATCGTATTTCTACGATCTAGGAAATTTAAAATGAATGTATAATAGCATAGAGAGATTGCCTATGGGTGGGAGGCAGTGTTAAGGGTTAAAAGGAGAGATTATGAAGGGCCATGAAGAAACTTTTGGGGATGATGCATGTGTTAATCACCTTGAGGGTTTCATAGGTATATACATATGTCAAAATTTATCAAATAATGCACCTTAAATATGTGTAGTTTATTAAATTACAATTATACCTAAATATGTTAAAATAGGTGCAAATTTTCATACTGCTAAAAAAAGTATGAAGCATTATGCATTGCAGGATTCTTAATTTTATGTAGGCTTTGAAACTGTGATATAAAGCAAAGAGGCATCATAATGTCTTGACTCACAATTTACTTTATATTTTGCCCCAGGCAGACACATTTGCTTTTGGAAGGGAAGTATGTATTGTTCTATCCACATCTCTAAGTAGTATGTAATACTGTTTTCAGTCATACTGTAATGGTCAAAAAGTATATGCCTGGACCAATGATACCACTAATGCATGTCCCCAGGAAAAATTTAAATCAACTCTATTTTCATTAAATTCAAATGAATGCCAGCAGCCAGGCACTTTAATTGTTTTTTTCCTCACAAAGAATGGAGCAGATTTTATTGTGTGAATATTAATGGTAGTCCCGGTCTTGAAATTAATTCTTTTTGCACTCTTCATTGCATATATGAATATTGCATGACAACATTAATGCAACAGTCAGGTAACAGGCCATCTATTGTGTGAACTGTTTGACCATAGTAGCAGGAAAAGAATCCATTCATAACACCAACCCAGAGAACATTAAATCCTGTTGTTTTAACACAGAGTGCTATTTGGCAATGAGTTTGCTCTTCATACTTCCCTTTATCTTTAAGACTCAGGACAAAAAGAAAGAAAAAGGATTTTCTCCAAACTTCTCCCATGCTCCTTCTGTTTTTTCTTTTTCCCTATTTTGCCCTGATTATTATTCCCTTCCTGATCTTTTTCTCTTCTATTCTATTGAATCTCCTTCCTCTTAAAAAAAAAGTTTATTTCCCCTAACCTAGTAAAATGACAAGAAAATGACGTATCAAGAAAACTTAGGGGTTTTGTTTTCTTTTAAAAAATTATCTGGCAAGATGGTCTAAAACAGTTATGTCAACATCTTTTCAAACTACCTGTCATTGTTCCCCTTTCCATGATCCGGGTACAATTGTTTATTCTTATCTCAGTGTTCAGAGTTTAGGGTCACACAAGGTATTTGTTGCAGATGAACTTGGTAAATAGATTTAAAGAAAAGAATAGAGAATAAAAATTTTAGATCATATCATCTAATGAATACCATTTATATAGTGACATATTTTACAACCTTAATGATAATCTCACTAGATTAGGGCTTAATAATTTATGTGAGATATAATCATTTTCTGATATCTAAAATATCTAGCAATTTCTAAAATATGCTAAATATATGGAAGAAGGGGGAAACACTCTTCATCCAGCTTTATGCTTTTCTTCACTTTTTGTTTGGTAAGATAGTGTAACCTTTAATTTGTCACCAACCCAAACTAAACTAAAATATCGAAATAACTCAAAGACTCAAAAATGTAATTTCTACTGGGTTTATAGTTCTCTTTTCCAAGTGTATCTTAAAATATCTCTCATATTTAATATATCGTATATAAACAATCCAACTTTCCTTCTAAGAATCCCTTGAATAGGTGTTAGAATTTTTTTTAAGTGTAACTGATTTTTTTATTCAGCATTAAGTATTTTGGTTTCATATGCAGCTGGTTCTATTTTATTCTGAAGTCTTCCACTTTTCTTTTTTCTAGAGCATCAAAGAGCAGTTACTGAGCTAATTTTCTTATTTCTTCCTAGTTGTATTTCAATCCAACTTGCACGATGTTTCCTTCTTTACTAATCTTGCCTCTTTTCCTTGTTGATCATATGCTGTCAATTTTTTTCATGGGTTTTTTACTGTCATAAAAGCATATACAGTATACATCTATCATAGAGACCTGTTAAGGTTAAAATGGTGAAAGACCAATGTGTGAATGAGTAAATGCCACTTTGTCTGCAAAGCCTGTTCTAGCATCCTGCTTCAAATGCTGGGCAGATTTACTCAGGTCCCCCACTGAGCTCAGTTTGTTCTTATTCTAGGTATGACGCCTTTCATTATTTAAGGTTTACTTATTTACTTTAAAGAGAGGGAAAGAGAGAGAGCAAGGGAGGGAGGGAGAAGGAGAGAGAGAGAGAGAGAGAGAGAGGAAGAGAGAGTCTCAAGCAGGCTCCATGTTCGGCACAGAGCCCGATGCAGGGCTTGATCCTACAAGTTGGACGCTTAACAGACTGAGCCACCCAGATGCCCCTGCCTTGCATTTTTTAAACTTAGTTTTATATATGTGGATATAGAACTCCTCCTGTAGATAACAAACTTCAAATGGTCTAGGTCTAGGTTTTGCCAATATTTATATGCCTTAATAAATGTTTATTGAATTAATGCAGAAATTCCCCCATGGTCTCCCTTTATACATACCCATCAATAACACATTTTTATTTTTTATGGGATGTTATAAATACATTATTTTAAAATGAATATATTTCCTCTCATTTCATGGAGTTTTAATCAGGAGTTAGGGAGATGCATGTGCTCTGATAGTAAACGTAATTTTACAAAATATAGTAACAAAATGTGTCTTGAAAATAAGATTTTTTTCTTCAAGAATTTTATTTAAAATGTATAGAAAAGGAAAAGGAATATGTTTCTAGAGAAAATATAAGTAAATATGGCAACGGGCTTCTTAGGTAGTCTACTTTTAATTATTGCTAATTTGGATATGTCATCTCAGAGAAGGAAATATGTAGTACACATGTTTGCAGAAGCAGAACTAACTTATGATACATGTAATACAATGAAAATAATGTATGCATGTGTATGCATGTGTGTGTATATATGCATATATACATATAGTCATACCAATGCATATAAATCCTGTGATCTGCAATTTTCAGTGACTCAGTGAACTACAGAAGTTAATCGTACTGTGATATGACAAGTGTAGTGTAATTTTGAATTACCATTTCCTTACCATGTGCTTGAATAAAGAATATGAATGTAGCCATATAGACATACATTATTTTTCTTCTTATCCACCCTGAGAAGATAATAAGGTACTGTTTTACACATACATGCAATATCTACTACTTTTCCACCATCTTTTTTTCCACATGAACTTCCCTCTCACCCACTGTAGTTTAGATGGTGAAAAGGATTCCTCTGGGGCTTTGGATTTTTTCAGAAAGCACAGTGGTCATTTGTATTCTCTTGTCCCAACCTTCTACTCGAGGATAGGAGTGAGTTGTTCTTATTCACTCCACAATCCCTTTTCTGGTCCCTTATCTTGGATTAAAGATGAGGTTTAGATTCCCCTTTGGACTGGTTGCCTTATTTTTATTCTGTTATTTGTTCTGTCTTTTTAATACTTTTTAAGTCTTAGGAACCAGATCATGCTTAAATGTGGACAAATGGGTTTGAAATGCCTGTCTGTAGAGGCTGGATCTAGAACACATCAGTTCTGTAGCCAATGGAGGAAAACACCAAATGATTTCTAGGTCCGCCTAGATCATGATGCTACCTAACAGCTGCTCCAAAAGAATAATCAGCATCATAACCAATTATTCTGTTTTAAAATGATTATTAAATTGTCATGTTAATACAGGACAACCTCTAATATCAGTTTTTGTTCGTTGTTTATATGAAGAAGGGGAACTGATACTTACTGGTCGTCTAATATGAAACATGATCTGTGCTTAGAAGTGATGCATGGGAAGATCTGTAGACTAATTTGTGAAACATTTCAATAGAAATAAACAGCTCTGGCATGTGAGCTGACACTTTACTTTTGATATGCTCCAGGTGTGTCTTTACCCCAGCCTCACCTCTCCTAGTCAGTGCTAGACTGAGATCCCTGATCCCTGATTGTCACTGGTGGCCCAACTCTCCCTTGTCCTTTGTGCAGAGAAAGGAGAAAGAGAAGTCTTGGGATATACACCACTTATGGCACATTTTGGATTCAGATGACAATAGATCTGCTCAGAGATGCACTTTCCCCTGAGCTGTGCTCTGAGCACTGTCACTTCTGCCTCGGGACTGATGTTTGATCAGACCGCATTCATCAATGAGCGAACATATCCCTCACTTCTCTGGTGTTCTTGGTCACACATTTTGGACTTGGTAAGGAGTAGTGCAACCTCTACATAGACTAGTGAATTCTAGAAAGTTGGTACTACCCAAGAAGTTCCCATAAGAATGAATAACCAGAACATTTCAGAGCCAAACTGAATGGCAGGACACTTTACAAGAGTTCTGACCCAAATAGGGTAAAGCTGAGTGCACTTGTTTCTTAGTGACTCAGTATTACTGCCCTAAAACACAGACACTTTTTGTTTGAAGGTTGATTTCATTTGTTATTTCTTTCAACTTTATATTTAACTCATGGAAATTTTTTTAATGAAATTTATGGTCAAATTGGTTTCCATACAACACCCAGTGCTCATCCCAACAGGTGCCCTCCTGAATACCCATTACCCACTCACACCTCCCTCCCACTCCCCATAAACCCTCAGTTTATTTTCAGTTTTTGGGAGTCTCTTATGTTTTGGCTCCCTCCCACTCTAACCATTTTTTTTTCCTTCCCCTCCCCCATGGTCTTCTGTTAAGTTTCTCAGGATCCACATAGGAGTGAAAACATATGGAATCTGTCCTTCTCTGTATGACTTATTTCACTTAGCATAACACTCTCCAGTTCCATTCATGTTGCTACAAAAGGCCATATTTCATTCTTTCTCATTGCCATGTAGTATTCCATTGTGTATATAAACCACAATTTCTTTATCCATTCATCAGTTGATGGACATTTAGGCTCTTTCCATAATTTAGCTATTGTTGAGAATTCTGCTATAAACATTGGGGTACAAGTGCACCTGTGAATCAGTACTCCTGTATCCCTTGGGTAAATTCCTAGCAGTGCTATTGCTGAGTCATAAGGTAGGTCTATTTTTCATTTTTTTGAGGAACCTCCACACTGTTTTCCAGAGCGGCTGCACCAGTTTGCATTCCCACCAACGGTGCAAGAGGGTTCCTGTTTCTCCACATCCTCTCCAGCATCTATAGTTTCCTCTTTTGTTCATTTTAGCCACTCTGACTGGTGTGAGGTGATATCTGAGTGTGGTTTTGATTTGTATTTCCCTGATGAGGAGCGACATTGAGCATCCTTTCATGTGCCTGTTGGCCATCCAGATGTCTTCTTTAGAGAAGTGTCTATTCATGTTTTCTGCCCATTTCTTCACTGGGTTATTTGTTTTTCAGGTGTGGAGTTTGGTGAGCTCTTCATAGATTTTGGATACTAGCCCTTTGTCCGATATGTCATTTGCAAATATCTTTTCCCATTCTGTTGGTTGCCTTTTAGTTTTGTTGATTGTTTCCTTTGCTGTGCAGAAGTTTTTTATCTTCATGAGGTCCCAGTAGTTCATTTTTGGTTTTAATTCCCTTGCCTTTGGGGATGTGTCAAGTAAGAAATTGCTGCGGCTGAGGTCAGAGAGGTTTTTCCATGCTTTCTCTACTAGGGTTTTGATGGTTTCCTGTCTCACATTCGGTCCTTTATCCATTTTGAGTTTGTTTTTGTGAATGGTGTGAGAAAGTAGCCTAATTTCATCCTTCTGCATGTTGCTGTCCAGTTCTCCCAGCACCATTTGTTAAAGAGACTGTCTATTTTCCATTGGATATACTTTCCTGCTTTGTCAAGATTAGTTGGCCATACTTTTGTGGGTCCAGTTCTGGGGTTTCTATTCTATTCCATTGGTCTATGTGTCTGTTTTTGTGCCAATACCATGCTGTCTTGATGATGACAGCTTTGTAGTAGAGGCTAAAGTCTGGGATTGTGATGCCTCCTGCTTTGGTCTTCTTCAAAATTACTTTGGCTATTCGCGGCCTTTTGTGGTTCCATACAAATTTTAAGATTGCTTGTTCTAGCTTTGAGAAGAATGCTGGTGCCATTTTGATTGGGATTGCATTGAATGTGTAGATAGCTTTGGGTAGTACTGAAATTTTAACAATATTTATTCTTCCAATCCATGAGCACAGAATGTTTTTCCATTTCTTTATATCTTCTTCCATTTCCTTCATAAGCTTTCTATAGTTTTCAGCATACAGATCTTTTACATCTTTGGTTAGATTTATTCCTAGGTATTTTATGCTTCCTGGTGCAATTGTGAATGGGATCAGTTTCTTTATTTGTCTTTATGTTGCTTCATTATTAGCGTATAAGAATGCAACTGATTTCTGTACATTGATTTTGTATCCTGCGACTTTGCTAAATTCATGTATCAGTTCTAGCAGACTTGGTGGATTCTATCGGGTTTTCCATGTATAATATCATGTCATCTGCAAAAAGTGAAAGCTTAACTTCATCTTTGCCAATTTTGATGCCTTTGATTTCCTTTTGTTCTCTGATTGCTGATGCTAGAACCTCCAACACTGTGTTAAACCACAGCGGTGAGAGTGGACATCCCTGTCTTGTTCCTGATCTCAGGGAAAAAGCTCTCAGTGTTTCCCCATTGAGGATGATATTACCTGTGGGCTTTTCATAAATGGCTTTTATGATGTTTAAGTATGTTTCTTCTATCCCGACTTTCTCGAGGGTTTTTATTAAGAAAGGATGCTGAACTTTGTCAAATGCTTTCTCTGCATCGATTGACAGGATCATATGGTTCTTATCTTTTCTTTTATTAATGTGATGTATCACATTGATTGATTTGTGAATGTTGAACCAGCCCTGCAGCCCAGAAATGAATCCCACTTGATCATGGTGAATAATTCTTTTTATATGCTGTTGAATTCAATTTGTTAGTATCTTATTGAGAAATTTTGCATCCATATTCATCAGGGATATTGGCCTGTAATTCTCCTTTTTTGGGGGTCTCTGTCTGGTTTGGGAATCAAGGTAATGCTGGCTTCACAGAATGACTCCAGAAGCTTTCCTTCCATTTCTATTTCTTGAAACAGCTTGAGAAGGATAGGTATTAACTCTGCTTTAAATGTCTGGTAGAATTCCCCTGGGAAGCTATCTGTCCTGGACTCTTATTTGTTGGGAGATTTTTGATAACCGATTCAATTTCTTCGCTGGTTATGGGTCTGTTCAAGCTTTCTATTTCTTCCTGTTTGAGTTTTGGAAGTGTGTGGGTGTTTAGGAATTTGTCCATTTCTTCCAGGTTGTCCAGTTTGTTGGCATATAATTTTTCATGGTATTCCCTGATAATTGCTTGTATTTCTGAGGGATTGGTTGTAATAATTCCGTTTTCATTCATGATTTTATCTATTTGGGTCATCTCCCTTTTCTTTTTGAGAAGCCTGACTAGAGGTTTATGAATTTTGTTTATTTTTTCAAAAAACCAACTCTTGGTTTCATTGATCTGCTCTACAGTTTTTTTTTTATTGTATATTGTTTATTTCTGCTCTGATCTTTATTATTTCTCTTCTTCTGCTGGGTTTGGGGTGTCTTTGCTGTTCTGCTTCTATTTCCTTTAGAAATGTGCTGTTAGATTTTGTATTTGGGATTTTTCTTGTTTCTTGAGATAGGCCTGGGTTGCAATGTATTTTCCTCTCAGGACTGCCTTTTCTGCATCCCAAAGCGTTTGGATTGTTGTATTTTCATTTTCATTTGTTTCCATATATTTTTTTAATTTTTTCTCTAATTGCCTGGTTGACCCATTCATTCTTTAGGAGGGTGTTCTTTAACCTCCATGCTTTTGGAGGTTTTCCAGACTTTTTCCTGTGGTTGATTTCAAGCTTCATCACATTGTGGTCTGAAAGTATGCATGGTATGATCTCAATTCTTGTATACTTATGAAGGGCTGTTTTGTGACCCAGTATGTGATGTATCTTGGAGAATGTTCCATGTGCACTCAAGAAGAAAGTATATTCTGTTGCTTTGGGGTGCAGAGTTCTAAATATATCTGTCAAATCCATCTGATCCAGTGTATCATTCAGGGCCCTTGTTTCTTTACTGATCTTGTATCTAGATGATCCATCCAATTTTTGTAAGTGGAGTATTAAAGTCCCCTGCAATTACCACATTCTTATCAATAAGGTTGCTTATATTTGTGATGAATTGTTTTATATATTTGGGGGCTCCCGTATTCGGCACATACACATTTATAATTGTTATCTCTTCCTGATGGATAGACCCTGTAACAATTATATAATGCCCTTCTTCATCTCTTGTTGCAGCCTTTAATTTAAAGTTTAGTTTGTCTGATATAAGTATGGCTACTCCAGCTTTCTTTTGACTTCCAGTAGCATGATAGATAGTTCTCCATTCCCTCAGTTTCAATCTGAAGGTGTCCTCAGGTCTAAAATGAGTCTCTTGTAGACAGCATATAGATAGGTCTTGTTTTTTTATCCATTCTGATACCCTATGTCTTTTGGTTCCCGCATTTAGTCCATTTACATTCAGTGTTATTATTGAAAGATATGGGTTTAGAGTCATTGTGATGTCTGTAGGTTTCATGCTTGCAGTGATATCTCTGGTACTTTGTCTCACAGGATCCCCCTTAGGATCTCTTGTAGGGCTGGTTTAGTGGTGATGAATTCCTTCAGTTTTTGTTTGTTTGGGAAGACCTTTATCTCTCCTTCTATTCTAAATGGCAGACTTCCTGGATAAAGGATTCTCAGCTGCATTTTTTTCTGTTCATCACATTGAAGATTTCCTGCCATTCCTTTCTGGCCTGCCAAGTTTCAGTAGACAGATTTGTCACGACTCTTATCGATCTCCTTTTATATGTTAGACCATGTTTATCCCTAGCTGCTTTCAGAATTCTCTCTTTATCCTTGTATTTTGCCAGTTTCACTATGATATGTCATGCAGAAGATCGATTCAAGTTATGTCTGAAGGGAGTTCTCTGTGCCTCTTGGATTTCAATGCCTTTTTCTTTCCCCATTTCAGGGAAGTTCTCACCTATGATTTCTTCAAGTACACTTTCAGCACCTTTCCCTCTCTCTTCCTCCTCTGGAATCCCAATTATGCGTATATTATTTTGTTTAATTATGTCACTTAGTTCTCTAATCTCCCCTCCTACTCCTGGATTTTTTTTATCTCTCTTTTCCTCAGCTTCTTTTTTTTCCATAATTTTATCTTCTAATTCACCTATTCTCTTCTCTGCCTCTTCAATCCGAGCTGTGGTGGCCTCCATTTTATTTTGCAGCTCATTTATAGCATTTTTTAGCTCCTCCTGACTGTTTCTTAGTCCCTTGATCTCTGTAGTAATAGATTCTCTGTTGTCCTCTATTCTTTTTTCAAGACCAGCGATTAATTTTATGACTAGTATTTTAAATTCAGTTTCTGCCTATTGCTTAAATCGTTTTTGATCAGTTCATTAGCTGTCGCTACTTCCTGGAGTTTCTTTTGAGGAGAATTCTTCCATTTCATCATTTTGGATAGTCCCTGGAGGGGCGCGGAACTGCAGGGCTCTTCCCCTGTGCTGTCTCGAGTAACTTGCATTGGTGGGCGGGGCCGCAGTCAGACCAGATGTCTTCCCCCAGCCCACCGCTGGGCCACAGTCAGACTGGTGTGTACCTTATCTTCCCCTCTCCCAGGGGCAGGACTCACTGTGGAGTGGTGTGGCCTCTGTCTGGGCTACTTGCACACTGCCAGTCTTGTGGTATTGCTTCAATGGGATCTGGCGTATTAGCAGGGGTGGATCCGCAAGGTGCACAGGTGCTGGAGGGGTGGGCTCAGCTCACTTTGCATTTGGTGGTCCACTTCAGGAAAGGGCCCTGCAGCCCCAGAAAGGAGGCAGACCTATAGGAGGGATGGATCCACAGAAGCACAGCATTGGGTGTTTGCGCTGTGCAAGCAAGTTCGTGACAGGAACTGGTTCCCTTTGGGATTTTGGCTGGGGGATGGGCGAGGGAGATGGCGTTTCCCAGCACCTTTGTTCCCCCGCCAAGCTGAGCTCTTTCCCCCGGGGCTCACCAACTCTCCCTCCCTCTCTCCGAGCAGAGCTGTTGACTTATAACATTCCGGATGTTAAGTCCTGCTGGCTGTCAGAACACACTCCATCCAGCCCCTCTGCTTTTGGAAGCCAGACTCGGGGGCTCTGCCTTGCCTGGCTCCCCCTCCACCTCCCTGGCTCCCTCCTGCCAGTCCATGTAGCGGGCACCGCCTCTCTGTCCTTCCTACCCTCTTCCGTGGGCCTTTCGTCTATGCTTGGCTCCAGAGAGACCATTCTGCTAGTCTTCTGGTGGTTTTCTGGGTAAATTAGGCAGATGTGGGTGGAATTTAAGCGATCAGCAGGACGCAGTGAGCTCAGCATCCTCCTACGCCGCCATCTTCCCGGGCACCCTTGGAAATTTTCAACTGGTGTATTTTGAAGTAAACTTCAGCTCCTTTCTGTATTTTTTAAAAATTTAATTATGTCAACATAACTGGGATGAACTGCCCTGCTCCTGTAGAGATTGCATACAAGAATATGCTGTTTCTTGCTGTGCACAGTCCAACCAGTGCCTCCATAAACAAATTCTTATAGGAACTTAAGAAGAACAGAGTTACTGGGGTGCCAGAGTGGCTCAGTTGGTTAAGCTTCTGATTTTGGCCGACTTCATGATCTTACAGTTTGTGAGTTTGAGCCCTGCATAGCGCTCTACACAGACAGTGCCAAGCTTTCTTGGGATTCTCTGTCCCTCCTCTTCTCTCTCTCTCTCTCTCTCTCTCTCTCTCTCACACACACACACACAAATAAATAAACTTAAAAAAAAAAAAAAGAAGAAGAAGAAGAAGGGAGTTACCACCATCATGAGTGTGTGTGAAGCAGTTTACCACACTGCCATTTTGGAGAAATCCAGCCAGATTTTGATAAGTAGTTAAAACTCATAAAAAAGAAATTTCATGAAGATCCTGCATCTTGTATTGCAATGGACTATGCCACAGGTCTTGGGAGAATCCCATGATTATTGCCTGAGCATTAAATGAAGGTAGAATGAAATACAAGGATTCAGTACAATTCATAAAACAAAAGCAATGCGGAGCTTTTAACAAGTGAGAAACTTTTGTATCAGGAGAATTTTCATCCTACAGTGTACTTGCACCTCAGAAATGCCAGAGACAACTATTCCTTTCAGTGAAAGGCTGCTGCCTGATGCTCTGGCCTTGGATGTGAAACTTGAGACAAAACCTTATTGGATTTATTTATTTATTTTTTATATTAGCCAACATGGGCCCTGGTGAATCCTATGTCAAATGAAGCTTCCATAGGAACACTGAAAAGCAGTTTTATCAGGCCACAAACTTGCCAGAATTAGAGCCTCTGTATATTTGATCTTATTTTCACACTTAGTGAAAGAGTCTAGGTCTTCAATATTTAAAACGTGTTTTCCATTTGTATCAATTGTATCTTATCAATGTATAAGAAATCTAGAGTAATGAGGTATGAGAATACCCAGCGCAATACTTGTACATCTCTAGTCTCAAGTAGTTCTTAGGTGATTTATTCCTTCAGTCACTTAAAACATTGAAGGTAGGACCTGTATGGTCACCTGCTCACTTATATTTAGATCTTCCACGTTCAAACTGATATATAGTAGAGTTTGTACAACCATTACTTCTGCTGAATTCATACAAAATCTTAAGTGAATTTTAATTTGTTTCTATAAATTTAATTTTTCTTCTATAACAGTTACACAACTATAGAATTATATCACATGAGCATTGCTACTAAAATTATAAAAAGAAAGATGATGGATTCTGGAGTTGTATATTCTTTTTCTGATCTGTTAGTATTTTAGAAAATAATTATATTTAATTAAGATGACAATAAAATTGAATCTCTCTAATTTTGTCTTCAGAAATTTGTATCCTTTTCTGATCGAGTCATTAGCTATTATTTTATCTTGACATAACTCTTAATTATGTTTAAGATTATTTTCAAGTATCAGCAAGTTTAGAGCAGGTAATTCTCTGTCTTTCTGTCTCTCTCTGTATCTCTCACGTACACTACTCACTCCCTTAAAACATTTTTGCCAAGTCATAACACCATTGCGGTCTATATTTAAACTGATAGATGGTTTTATTCCAGTGCTGTATATATGTATATATGTATACATATATACATCTATAATGTGCTATAACACAAAGACAAGTTCAATATTTTGAAAGACAAGTTCAGTGTTTTGTTTTATTTTTGAACTACACAAGGATTGCCTGTTTATAATACATGAGCTGTAGAGCTTGAAAATGCCTTATGGAAAGCATTACCCTGAGGAGCATAAACTGTTCTACTCCTTCTTTCACAAATGTAAACGCTGTGATCAAAGCCAGCAATTATCTTTCCTTAATAACAGCTGTACAGGGCCTTTTTGTTACCATATTGGTGCTTACTAAGTTGATCTTGGTTTTATTGAGTACCAAAATTTGAATATCTTAGTGCCTCTCCATATTGGTATATTATACAATTACAGGTCTAGAAGTAGTTCTTCCTAAGGAAAAGTTTAATGAAATTTTTGTAACTATCAATTTATAGAAATGAAGTCATATGTAAATTTAACAAGTTTATTGGTATTTCCTACAGTTGCTTTATTGAAAAACATGGTCACAGTGATTAAATGAGCAAACATAATGGTCATACCATGCGATATTGATTGCCTGTTATTGCACGTAACACATACTTAAACAGAAGGAGAACGTGTAAGCACCATCACTGTGAAACTGTTTACTGCTTTATGGTCTGAGTTTACATAAACTGAGATGGGTCTTTCCATAAAGGACAAGTCAGCCTGCCTCTATATCTATAGTGTATGCTTCATTTACTTTCTGGGTTAAATATCACCAAGCATTTACTAATCAAAGTGCAAGTTAACATAAAGCCCTGAGAAGCCATCATATTAAATTCAAATTAATGAAGTTGATGTATATCCCTCTCTTTGGGCTCTCAGGTTTTTTTAAGGATTATTTTTTTCCCAATAACCTTATTGAAATACAACTCACATATCAGACAACTCATGTATTTAATGTGCACAGTTTGGGGCGCCTGGGTGATTCAGTTCATTGAGCATCTGACTTTGGCTTGGGTCATGATCTCTCAGTTCATGGGTTTGAGCCCTGCGTCGGGCTCTGTGCTGACAGCTCAGAGCCTGGAGCCTGCTTCGGATCTGTGTCTCCCTCTCTCTGCCCCTCCCCATTCATGCTCTGTCTATCTCTCAAAAATAAACATTAAAAAATTAAAATAAAATAAAATAAAATAAAATAAAATAAACATTCACAAAATTTAATGTGTATAATTCAATGGTTTTTGGTACAGTCACAGAATTGTACACTCATCACAATACATTTCAAGATATTTTCATCACCTCAAAAAGAAAACCTATATTCTTTACCTGTCATCCCTTAGTGCCCCAACCGTAAGCAGCCATCATTCTACTTCTATCTCTATATATTTGTTAGTCTAGATCTTTCACATAAAAAGAATCATACAGTATGTGGCCTTTTGTGACTGGCTTTCTTCACTTAGCCTAATGTTTGCAACATTTATCCATGTAGCATCTATCAGTACTTCATTCCTTCTTATAGCCAAATAGTATTCCGTTGTATGAATATACCACAGTTTTGTTTGCCTGTTCATCAGCTGATGAATACTGGGTTGCTTTTACCGTTTGTCTGTTACGCATAATGATGCTGTGAACGATTATGTGCAAATTTTTGTGTGTACACATATTTTCATTTTTCTACAATATAAACCTAGGAATGAAAATGCTGATAACTCCATGTCTACTTTTTTGAGGATACTGCTTTCCAAAGTGACCACATCATTTTGCATTACCCCTAGTAGTGAACGAGGGTTTTAGTTTCTCTACATCGTCGCAATATTTGTTATTATCTGACCCTTTGTTTATAGTCATCCTACTGGGTGTGAAACATCTCACTGGTTTCTGACCACTAATGATATTGAGCATCTTTTTGTGGTTTATTGGCCATTTCTATATCTTCTTTGGAAAATGTCTATTCAGATTCTTTGTCCATTTTTTATTTGGGTTGTCTTTTTATTATTGAGTCCTAAGTATTATTTTGAAATTTTTACTTAAACTTTGTTTTTTGCCCAATTAATCTTATCTTTATATTTTTCCAGCTTTGTTGAAATATGATTGACAAATAAAACTTGTATATAGTTAGATTGTATGGCGTTAAAGTATACGATGTGATGATTTAATATACTTAAGCATGTATATATATATATATATATATATGTGCACATGTATACACCCATTCAATGGGTGAGTTGTTTAATATGTGAATTATATTTCAAGAAAGCTATTAGAAAAAACTAATCCTTAAAAAACCAAGAGCCCAAATAGAGGGATGTGCCTCAACTTCATTAATTCGAATTAATATGATGGTTTCTTCAGGTTTGAAATACATACACATTGTGAAATGATTACCACAATCAAGTTGATTAACACATCCATCACCTCACAGTTATCTTGTGTTGTGTGTGTGTGTGTGTTTGTGTGTGTGTGTGGTGAGACCACTTAAGATTTACTCTTCTAGCAAGTTTCAGGTATACAATACAGTACTACCTATGATCACCATGCTGTACATTAGATCCCCGGCGTATATTTGTCTTATAACTGCAAGTGTCTACCCTTTACCAACATTTCCACATTTTCCCCACCCTCAGCCTGGGCAACCTTCATTCTACTGTCTGCTTTTGTTTGAGTTTTTTAAATTCCACATATAAGTGAGATCATACAGTATTTGTCATTCTGTGTCTGCCTTATTTCGCTTAGCATAATGTCCTCTGGCATGCTATTGTGTTTTATATTAAGAAATATATCTATTTAGTCTTTATCCTCTTTCTGGCACAGAACTTGTAAAACTCTTGGAATTTCCTAAGTGAGGAGACCTTATGAGGTGTCTTTTGTTATGTTAATGAGGTGGCAATTGACACCTAAGGCTGGGGGCTGGTTGCCAGTGCAGCCAAATTTAAAGGGCTGGACGGAAGAGCACTTGAGATTGAATTTAGACACCAATGGTCAATGATTTAATCAATTGTGCATATATGATTAAGTCTCTATAAAAAAATCAAAAGGGCAGGGTTTGGGGAGCTTCTGGATTGGAGAACACCTGGAGGTGCTGGTAAGAGTGTTGCCTGGAGACAGCATGGCAGCTCCACGCTTGCCTTGCCCTGTGTATGTCTTCCATCTGGCTGTTCCTGAGTTCTAGCCTTTTCTAACACACTGGTCATCTAGTAAGTAAAATATTTCCTGAGTTCTGTGAGCCCCTCTAGCAATTAATCAAACCCAAGCAAGGAGGGGGTCATGGGAACCTCTGCTTTATACCCAGTTGGTTAGGAGCACAGGTGAAAACCTGAGGTTTATGACTGCCTTCTGAAGTGTGTGTGTGCAGTCTTGTGGAACAGAGCCCTTTACCTGTGGAATTTCATGCTACCTCTGTGTAGTTAATGTTAGAATTGAGCTGAATTCTTGGACACCCTGCTGCTATTTGACAATTGTTTGTTGGTGTGTGGAAGCCTCCACACACACATGATGGAATTGGGTCCAGGAACTCAAAAGAAATAGGTAACTGCCTGCTGCAGTTTAGATCCTAGGGACAAGTCCCTTATCAGATATATGATATCTGAATATTTTCTTCCATTTGTAGGTTGCCTTTTTGTGTTCTTTATAATGTTGTTTAATATTTTTAATTTTATGAAGTCCAATTTATCTATTTTTTTTTGTTTTAATGCTTTTGCTTTTGGTATCATATCTAACAATCTATTGCCAAATTCAAGGTTATAAAGATTTGCCTGTATGCTTTCTTTTATGAGTTTTAAAATTTTGACTTTCACATCTAGGTTATTGATTTATTTTAAATTATTTTTTGTATATCGCTTGAGGAAAAAGTGTATCTTCATTCTTTTCCGTTGTACTATTCAGCTGTTCCAGCAACATTTGTTGGAAAGGCTATTTTTTCTCCACTGAATGATCTTTACTGGAAAACATAGTTACTTTTAGTGAACATATTTTACTTAACTTGTTGTGAATCTATTATTGCTATTTTTATTAAATAAGTAGTTACACAATTTCTTACTTTTTATTTTTACATCATTAATGGTAGATATAACCTATAAACAAAATATCTTGTAGATGTCTTGCAATTTTGAGTGTAAAGAGGTACTGAGAACAAAATGGTTAAGAACTGTTGGTTCAGATTATGGCAGAGACAGCAGTTCTGGAACCAACAGCTGCAGCAAAGGTTTTCAGATTATGGCACAGGTAATGTGGTTTGAGAACTGACTGACATCTGAAGTTGTAGATTCCCTTTTTGAGAGGCAACTTCCTAATTCTGAATGACTGATCTTGACAAGTTCAGAAGCCTCCTTGTTGGTCCATTTCTGTTCATGGCTCTGAGGTTCAACCATTTCATATTTTTCAGCCTGGTCAATTATTCAGTGATACATTTAATACTGTGCACTTAACTTTCTCTTCTAAAATAGCCAGAATGGATTCTATTCTCTGGCAAAGAACTAGGAACCACATAAAAGAAGCAGCAGATTTTCAAATAAATCAAATAGAAATTCTAAAACCAAATAAGACTCCAAGAACCTTGGAGAGAAAAAAAAAGTACAGAAGAGAAGGTAAGGGTAAGATACATAGGATATAGCAAGAACTTCCAACGTTGTTTTAATTAGAGTCCCAGAAGCAGGAAAATAAATGTTAGACCAAAAGAAATATTTGAAGATATAATGGCAGACAATATTATAAATTGATAAGAAACTCTTACAAAGTCCCAGTAGCATATATACATTGGTTAGAGAGTAATTTAACAGAAACAATGGAAACTTGAGCCCAGTGAAATGACACATTTAGATAGGTGAATGAAAGTATCCTACTAAGATTTCACTTTGTATTTCCCCAAAGAATAATGATATTCGGAAACTTTATATACTTACCAGCTTTTTAGACCTCTTCTGTGAAGTGCCTCTTCAAGTCTTTTGTTCATTTTTAAAGTTAGGTTTTCTTTCATATACTTATTGATTTGAGGAGGACTTGCAGAATACACAGTCTTCTCAAGCAGGCATTGACAACTTATAAAAGGTGGCCATACAGTGGATCGTGAAGCAAATCTCAGCAAATCTCAAGGAACTGAAAACATTCAGAGCTTCTTTCTCTCTCTTTTCTCTATAGAGCTGTCTTAGAAATCAATATAAAAAGATAGGTAGTCCTTGCAATATGTGAGATAAACTTTAATTAAAAATTATAAAAGAGGGGTGCCTGGGTGGCTTAGTCAGTTGAGGGTCCAACGGGCTCAGGTCATGATCTCACATTTCATGAGTTCGAGCCCCTCACTGCTGTCAGCCTGTCAGCGCAGAGCCCGCTTTGGATCCTCTGTCCCCTTCTCTCTTTACCCCTCCCCAGCTTGCACCCTCTCTCTCAAAAAATAAATAAAACATTAAAAAAAACATTAAAAAAATAAAATTTAAAATTACGCATTAGGTCAAAAGCAAGATTACAATGGATATTACCATTTCAATAAAGAATTGTACTGCTAATGATGATCATAATGAAATTATGGGGAAAATAGATCATTGCCAAGAACAGTAAACTCAAAAGCAGAACAAAGAAAAATAATAATATACAATGCGAGATAATCATTTATGCCAGAATTGGTTGACTATATCAGAGAGCTAATCAGAAAAATGAAGAGATAAGACAGAATAACTATAAGCCATAAAGATAGAATCATCTTTACAAAATCAGTAGATATCAAAAGAGATCATGTAATGATAATATGAACAACTCTATCTTGGTCTATTTGAGCTGCTCTACAGGATACTACAAACTGGATGGCTTATCAACAATGCTACAACAGGACACCATAGACTGAGTGACTTATAAACAACAGAAATTCTGAAGACTGGGAAGTCCAAGGTCAAGGTGCTGGGGTATTCAGTGTCTGGTGAGAGTCTGCTTCCTGGTTCTCAGATAATTATCTTTTCTCTGTCCCCTCACAGGGGAGCTCTCTGGCCTTTTCTTATAAGGACTGTAATCCCATTCATGAGGGCTGTACCCTCAAGACCTAATCACCTCCCAAATGCCCCATCTCCTAACATCATCACATTGGGAACTAGGCTTCAGTATGAATTTAGGGGACACCCAAACTGTATACCATGAAACTGGGAAATTTTTATGAAGTTGCCGAATTACAAAACAAAAACAAAATAAAACTGACTGAATAGTTATATAACTATTGAATAAATTGAATAAATTATTAAAATTATTTTCCAAAGAAAACTTCTATCCCAGTTGGCTTCACTGGAGAATTATAATAAACATTGGAGGAGAAAATCAAAACAATTTATACAGATCTTTCCAGGAAACAGACGTAGTTGGAACAATCACCACTATTATGGAAAATAATACTTTTCTGTAAGCATAGGGAATTCTCTTGTCTTTCTCCCAGCTCATCTAAAAGGGTTGGGGTAACTCCATTTTTCTTGAAGTATTGCTTCACTGACATTCTGTTCTAGAGCATGGCTTTGAAAATATTCTCCATTACACTTTGGAGAAATAAGAAAATGAGAAACAGTTTGTGCTCTTTTTTATCCTTTATTCAATCCAGCCTGATTATTATTATTTTTGTTTGGATTTACTATTGAGGGTTTTTCGTACTGTATGTAGTGCTAACACTTGTACACTCACTCTGTAATGCCAGGGCAATACAAATGTATTGAAATGTTAATTTCAATTTACTTTTGATTCCCTAGTCAAATTCAGCCAACAAAATATTGAGCCCACTAATAAAGAGAATTCTCTAAGTCATTTTTGCTTTGGACATTCTTATATAAGAAATAGGAAAAAATAGTCTACGGCCATACCACCCTGAACACGCCCGATCTCGTCTGATCTCCGAAGCTAAGCAGGGTCGGGCCTGGTTAGTACTTGGATGGGAGAAATAGGAAAAAATAAAATAGCCTGATAATTTAGAAATGTATCACCAGGATTCCTATTGTAAGATCTGACAGGATCGTTTTGTCCTGTTTTTAAGCCATTGCGGTTTAAGTAGTAAAATTTAGTAATGAACATAAAAAGGTTTTCATAGTTATCTGAGAAAATAGTTGTAGCTAATAAGGGACTGACATGAAAAGAATTTCTTGCTATTTGCCAGTATAACCAATGATAAACACAGTGAGCTCTTCAAGTACCTGCTAGTACTAATCCCGCAGGTTCTGGCAATGAAATTCTTATAATGATGAACACTCATTGTTAATGAAAATGAAGATTATACAGTAGATTCAACAAGGGAACTATTTATATAACAGAAAGATTGACTTTAATCTAGTCAATGAACACCAAGGGGGAGGATGGAGTGAAGGGATAGAGGCTGGTTTATAGCAATAAATTGTTTGACTTCTCACACCCCAGATCGTGTTACCGAGTTTTGGCTTGTGTAGTCTGCCATGGATGCAAACAAAAAACAGACTGATAAGGAATAGGAAGCTAACTCTATTTCTATTAAAATTAGGCCATGAAAATAGTATGCAGATACACACTTTTAAAATTATACATGATTAATTAGTTGGACCTATGGCTTGGTTATGCAATCCATTCACAATCAGAATAGAATCTTTTCAGAAGATTTCATACACAGTTATCCTAGTATGTGAAATATAAAATTAGGAAAACTTGGTATTTTAGTGGATATCCACAATAGAAAGTGTAAAGCAACTCTACGCACTTGGATAAATGATATTGAATCAGTTGTAAGTTCAATAATTTGTGATTTAATTAAGCAGCTTTATTTTTATTAGTGTATTAACATGGGTACCTGTTCTTCAGGATTAAGGTTCAAATGTAACTTATTTTGAAATAGAAATTTTGGCATATTGTACATCAAGAGGCCCTAGAGTTTTGCTTTATTCTTAGTTTTAGATTCTGATATATATTAATAGGAACAGATCTTATAGAGTGGGAACTCATACATAGAGTCATGCTATGCAGTACATCTATAAATGATGTGTTCCTAATAACTCTATATTTTACTTGTCTTTATTTAACTGTATCATTATATAGCTAATGACTTCGTAAGTTTTTGAATTTTATGTTGAACTGTTGAATATGCCCAGAATGACAGAGACTCAAATTGAGAAACATAATATGTTTAATGTACAATTAAGAATTCATTTTATTGCTAGAGTCCTTGATCATATAGAATTAATTGAAATTGCAGAACGAGAAAGTGAATTTAAAATTGAAACCCATAAAAACTGCTGCTATCAAGAAGTTGCTATAACCCAGTAGGTACTGAGTAAATATCCGTTGTTTGAACCGATTCTATGTACAAAGTAAAACACTAATAATTATATTCGTTTTGCCCATTACATTTGATAAAAATTATTTTTTACATAATAGAATATTTCAAATAATTGATAGCTGCCAAATATATACCCATAAATATGTATAACTTAGTATTTAAAATTGAAATTCTATAAACAGTTTATACACAGGTAAGAATTGGTGTCCTATTTTTGCATTAAAATATCCTTTTTTTGAAAAGCTACTAATCCTTTTATACTTTGTCTAAGTAGTTGGCTATAAAAAAAGATTAAAAATGTAAATCTCAAATACCTGACATTCAAGACCATGTAAGAACATGTGCCATAACCTGAGACTGAAAAGTTCATAAGAAGTTTGAAGAATGAAATGTATCACCTAAAGTATAATTTGCAAAAGGTATAATGTATTAAAAAATCTGGAAGTTTGCTTGACTGAGCATTCATTCCAGACTGAATAGTGGGTTGGCAATGGGTCAGCTTCTGGCAATTCAACTGAGACTTCAATCCTATTACAAGTTTACTTATGGATCTCAGCTCTGGGATTTATCCAAAAGCACAATTCACAAACTAGAATAACTCCAGGTAAAAATAACCTCTAATGTCACTGAGCCTGATCCTGCAAACTGCTTTGGAAAACCATCCCTGAAATCTTTGTATGAGCCCAAATGAAGGTATTTTATACTATGCCACCATGTGAGAATTTCACTGCTCTTTTTCCAGGATGCTTTTATACATTTCCTATTGCAAGAAATGGGCCTTGGTTAGTATCATGCTGAGATCCATGATTCAGTTACAAAATCCAGTTTCTTATACATCCTTCCATTTTTGATCCATATTGATGACTTTGGAATGAAAATTTCTGGGACTTGAAACGAAATAAAACCTTTGATTTCCCACTTCATAAGTGAACTTATGGTTATAGCAGGAGGTGGAGGTTCTTCTAAAGAAAACAGTGCATATTTAAACAAATGTTTCTTGAGCAAATACTACGTTCTAGATATCCTCCTAGAAACTGATTTTAGTACTCCCCTTCGATCAAAAATATTTTACTTGAAACAACATTAGGTGCCAGACATTCTCATAGGGTCAGAGGTTAAAATGGTGATTAAGAATAAGCTTAATTACTGCCTTAAGAGAGAAACGTTCCAGTAGCAGAAGAGAAACCATTGTTTAAAATCAACATTTGATAAATGTTATGTCAGAGAAGTATGGATTTTCCAGGAGTACCTAAGAAGGACACTCATCTTGACTGGGAGGTGGCAGGGAAGTCTTTTCAGAGGAAAGTGCCATCAGTACTGAACCTGAAATGTGGGAAGGATAGTGTTCAAGGCAGAGAAAAACCATATTTGAAGAGTAAGAAGAGAGAGCATGGTGCATTCAAGTATTTATAAAATTTTTACTCACATATAAAGGTGAGATAGTAGATTTATGAAAAGCATAAGAAAATTATATTCTATTTTAATATTTGTATACTGTCTGTATGATGTCTATATATACTATTTATCTCCTGATGGGGAAATGCCATAGTTTACTGTATGCTATTTGCTAATGTGATAGAAAATATGCTCTCACATTTGTATTAATAGATAAAATAGTGGTCAATTCAATGATGCAAAGATAGATACAGATATTCACATGTACATATGTGTAGATAAAAATGTGAATCAAGTTAAAATCTCAAGATTAAACAACTAGAATTTTTTGCCCCTTTGGCCATATTCTTCTTTAATAAAATGCATGATTTTTTTTCTTTTATGACCAGAATATGTAGCTCAGGTGTTTAAATAAAAGTTGTAATTTATTTCTGCAGATATTTTTGGCCTTTTTTTTTCTCCCCAGAGGTTTTTAAGACTATCAGGGAGACAGCTTAAAAGAAATCTTATAGCACAGATGTTCCAGAGGTTTGTAGAATATGAGTGCATGGTTTCTTACTTGTAATAAATATCCTGGCTAAGTCCAAAGCAGAGATGTGCAAGCAAATGAATGTAACTTCCTTCTTCCTCTTCTTTTTCTTTCCCCACGGTAATGCTCAACCCTTCCTTATATATGGTAATATTTAATAAAAAATACGAAAATGTGACTGAGTATTTTTCAGATGATAAAAATTGGGTAAATACATCAAGGCAATAATAGAGTATAAAATAGTATAGCTGAGCGAGATAGATAACATACTGCCTTTTATTAGTCAGTGCATAAACCAGGTTTGCTGATTTCTTTCATAGTAAAAGCTAAAGTTTTTCTCCAACAGATTTCTACTGCAATAGTGGTTTGTATACTGATATTTTATGCAAAACCCAAATTACTTAATGCCTTTATCTAGTCAATCGTGTATGTAGTGTTTCTATAGTAACTGTTATATGTGTTAATACTTTGTATGATTTTAAAATATATATTTAAATAAACCCCTCAAAAACCTCCTCAGAAGACTACAATGATTTTAATAAATGAATGTTTTTTCCGGCCTTTGCTTGCTTGTTTGTTGTAGCCAGAGATGGTTCTCCTACCGGTGGAATTCGCACACCATCTTCTCGCAACATGAAGCGGTGACCATTTTCTTCTTCCAAGGTAGGGCCAAGTATGGTTCCATTGTCTCAGCATGTGAAAATTGATGTGATAGGATTTTATGCTTTGGCTGTATTGGTATATATACATGGAATATTTTTTCATTGTGGTTTATGACTTCAAACTGTCCTTCTTGTAACATCGGATTAAACAAAAATTATTGTATCTTAATTATTTGATCTGAGTATACCACATATTAATAGTTGTGGAAGTGACCTAAAAGGCTATTGTAATTCAAAATATGTGGGGGTATTTTGGCCAATACTCAAGAAGCATTACTTTTTCCATCCAGATCTCTAATAAGTATGTACTATTTATAAGTCGGTGCATGAAAGGTTCAAATTTCTGAGAGACAAGATCTCAATCAAAAAGGTTTTAAAAATTTTCTAAATAATTTCACATGACAATCAGGTATTACCAACTCTGGTTTCCAGCGCTTCTTAACTATCGTGCTAGTTCAATGATCCAAGCAGCTTCAAAACATGTATCACCCCGTGACTTCCCTCTCCTACCACTTAGGATGCTTGTTAGGAGGTTTGCCCCTGGTCAAGCCCTGTGAAAATTAACTAGTGACCTCTTCTCTCCCTTGAAGCAGACTGTCCTCTTTTTCCCCCTAAATGCTTGACAGTGTTGACATATAATTTTATCTTTTTTTCTTTCTCATTCTGGAAACTGGTCAGGAAGTTTCTACTACTCACCAAAAAGATATTTCAAAGTATCAAGCCAGAAGAGTTTCTGATGACATACCAACTGAACACAAAGAAACATCCCTTGCTGCTTTGCATTTCCTTGTTATAACTTTCATAAATTATCCTGTACACTGGTATGGCTTACTCCTGCTCTCTAAGTAATAGGCTGGCAACTCCTTGTATTCACAGAGCCAGTAGAAAAGAAAGGTCCTGTTGTATTTCCAAAATCTCCGCTCCATGTCAAAGAAGATATTTTTAAAGATTTTCCTTAATAACTTGGTCAATAATGTTAGTCAACCTCATCAGACGAGAGTTCGTTCATATATCTATTTATTCACTAGGTAATTAACATTTGCATAAAAAAAATTCAATTTTTTAAAGATGGATGATAAAGGTTCTGACTTCTATGAGCTCTGGCTATGGTAGCACTGTGACCTAATTCTTTAAAAAAAATCATTATTTTACCCATAATGAGGCTTATGTTTACACAGAGATCTACAAACTTTAGCCTTGGCTATTTTCTTTGATCAATATTTGGATCACAGTTTGGACTTTATTCATTCATTAAACAACTGAAATGATCAAGATCTTGCTAATGTTCTGTACTATAGGGTTACAGAGAAGAGGAAGTTGTCACAAGATTTCACAAATGTACATAAAGTCTAGAAGTATTCAAAACATTATATATATGTATATAAACATGTATATATGCATACATGTATGTATGCAGTAAATCATCCTATGATAAAAAAGTGTCAGCAGTGGGATAGCAATCCACTGATTTAGCCATTAAATCAAATCAAGAGTTTAAGGAAATGTGTCAGGGACAGATAAAATTTTGGTCAGAATGTACAGCATTTATCCAGTTCGAAACTATGGTTGAGGGAATTCTGATTAAGGGTCTTTTTTTGTAAGGTGTAAAAAGCCAGAGAGCTTTAGTATAATGCGGCTAGATACAAGTGTTTTGGTCACATGGAGGAAGATAAGGATGCAGATGTAAGGGGCACATCATGAGAGACCTGGTGTAACAAAACCAAGAGATTTCTTCTGAAGGTTTTTTTTTTTAATTTTTTTTAACCTTTATTGATTTTTGAGACAGAGAGAGAGAGAGCATGAACGGGGGAAGGGATGGTCAGAGAGAGAGGGAGACACAGAATCTGAAGCAGGCTCCAGGCTCTGAGCTGTCAGCACAGAGCCTGACGTGGGGCTCAAACTCACGGAGTGTGAGATCATGACCTGAGCCGAAGTCGGACGCCCAACCTACTGAGCCACCCAGGCGCCTCTCTTCTGAAGGTTTTTAAGAGAGAAGAGAAGCTGTCTTTTGGTGCTATGTGGGTGAGGATTGTAAGTGGCAGAGCTGGCGACCGCGACCAGTTAAGAAAAGCATTACTGTAACTTTGGGAAATTATAACTGCTTAAATAAAGCAACGACAAAGGGGATACCAAGGTGTGGATAGCTCTGAGTTCTAGAAGATTCAAGGCATAGTGATATATATTTGTCTCTCATGTGTGTTGTCCCCCTTTGTTGCTTGTACTTTTTGGGAGCAACTCCCAAATAAAGTACCCGCAACCAAGTCCTTGCCTCAGAATCTGATTTTGAGGAAACCCACAGGTGCTGTCTTGTCATCCTTTATGTCTCAAACACCCTGTCTGGCCAAGAACCTGCTGATGATCTCATTTAATGTCACAGCTTTTTAAATCATGTACTCTGTCTTTTTGCCTTTACGAGTGCTGGAATCTCCCTTGTATCTAGCGCCAGCTCCTTTGTTTAACCACTGAAACCCATTTTGTCTTGTCTGTTTAGGGACTTTGCCCTTAGAATTATCCCCTACTCTTTATGCACCGTCATTTGTAATTCCCTATGTTATCATTACTATTAAAGCTTCTGAGATAATTTTCATCTAGTGAGAAAAAAGAAAACCTTCCTTGACTTTGCATCCTCTTCAGCTGTGTGTACCTTTCCTCCATCCTCCTCTAGAGAAAGCATCTCTAAAGAGTTATGTGTGCTTGCTCTCTTCATTTCCTCACTTTCATTCATTCTAGAACACACTCCTAACAGACTTGGATGCCCACTATGCTCCTGAAAGCACTTTAAATTACCCAATGACTTACACATTACCAAAGTCAGAGCAGAAATTCTCATCCCATCCAAACCTTCTGGAGCTTCTGACATTTAATCACTTTTTCTTCGCGGCACTTACTAACATTTGAAATTTTATTGGTATATATTTATTTAATTTCTGTTCTCCCATGGAAGGTAGGCTCTATGAGGGTAGGAACTATGTGTTTTTTTTTTTCTTTTTTGAGCGCTAGAGAGCACGAGCAGGAGGAAAAGGGCAGAGGGAGGGGGGAGGAGAGAATCTTTTCGTTAAAAATTTTTTTAATGTTTATTTATTTTAGAGACAGAGACAGAGCACAATCAGGGGAGGGGCAGAGAGAGCCAGAGACAGAATCTGAAGTAGGCTGTAGGCTCTGAGCTGTCAGCAAAGAGCCCGACACGGGGCTCAAACCCACGAACTGTGAGATCATGACCTGAGCCAAAGTCTGACACTTAACCGACTGAACCACCCAGGTGCCCCAGGAGAGAGAGAATCTTAAGCAGGCCTCAGAAGACTGGTTCCAACGACCCTGGGATCATGACCTGAGCTGAACGCTCAACTGACTGAGCTACCCAGGTGCCCCAAGAACTGTGTACCCTTTCAGTTTTGTTACTATTTAATCCCTAGTTCTTAGGACAGAGCCTGGTAACATTACTAAATAAATTACTAAACAAATGGTACAGAAAGCTACAAAAATACTAGGTTACTTCATGATGAAGAAAAAGTCACCGTGTCATTTGAGATAGTAAAAGCAGATGTAGGAAAGTGATGCTTCCCTAATCTTTAAGCAAATTGAATTTCCTTACATATTCAACAAAACATGAGATATTTTTCAGAATTGGAAATTCGAAAAGGAAAAGCCATTTTCAAGGACTTTCAGATAAAGATTGGGTGGTCCTGATGTGGGAGACATTAATGTGACAGCTAATGGATCCTAATAGAAAACTTAAGCATGATAAAGGAGAGCCTATTACTAAAGTCAATATCATGACTACCATCATTTTAAGTTCATGAGGCTGGAAAGAGTAACCTGTACCACAGGCCAATATATAGAAAAGCCCAAACACAATGGGCCAATTGATAGCATTTCTACAAAATAAATAAAGCAAACTGTATGTTTATTTTAAAATGTATTTAGATCTACTGTCTGAATTGTTTTCGTGGCTGACTGGTTTGTACAAGATTCAAGGAGTAGCTGCATGGATTCATTTGCCAGTCTTCCAAAATATCTATTCAGCAAGTATACATTTTTAAAAAGTTAGCAAAAAGGATGAAGTGTTAACTTATATGGAATGTTCATAATTTGAAGTCAACCAGCATTTGGAAGTCTGCCAAGGTTTCTAGCTACGATCTGAAGAAAACCAAAAAGCAAGAAAGCTATGCATTTCATATCAAGTCTCAACAAAATTTGTCTCATAATTTTCATTTTTCTCAATCAGCTGCTAAAGGCACTCATTTTCATCTTCTTGATTAGATGCCGTTGTGACTGATTACTGGCTTTAATAGTTCTTTTTAATGGAACATTGTCATTTGCTTTTCTGTGATTACCTTAAAATACCACATATCACCCATTAGGTTCTTTCTATTTCTTTTTCCGAATTGTCAGTTCCCTTATTTATTTCTTGTTTCTCCTCTATATATTCCAGCTCCAACCTCCAAGCCTCTCGTTTCTGCCAAACCAGTCAGGTTGCCCAAAGTAATCTCAGATTCAGCGTCCCCTTGTCATTTACTTAAGCTTACGTCAAATCCAGCTTGGGCCATCAAACCTTCCACGAATTTATAGCAGCAACAACAAGATACCTACCTTTTTGTAAGCAACTCATAAGCTTTACTACTATTTAATGTCTATTTAATTTAAAAATAGTGAAAAGAGCGAAATTATGTTATTTCTCCTAGATGCCTAGATGTTTTTCTATTCACGGTAATAATAATCACTCACAATATTTATGCTATTAGTAAGATCTATAGTTAGGATAAGTGGATAGGATTGACATCATTTCCTTTTTTGGGAGGAGAAAATGCAGGTCTTAAGGATCATAGAACAAAGTCCTTTTAGTTACTAATACTACAGTCTTCCCACCAGATAATATTAATACTTGAAAGAACTATAAATAATAGTTTTCTTTGAATCACTGTAATTATTTTTTGATATTTCCTGAGACTATGCAGTATTCATGATACCAGAGGGCTTTTTATGATATATAGTTACAGTTTTTTATTGTTAAATATTATTTCTTTACAAAAATTCTCACCTAAGTAATGTTAAACCTTCACATGTTGATGACATTTTCTTTCTAATGATAAAAATTACATCCTGAATAAATCTGAGACTTATTAGGGATTTCATATTCCATGGCTTTGCAGTCTCCAGTTAAAATTCAAATATCTAATAACCGTGCCTCTTTTCCAAATTGAACTCTTTCACTGATATTTATATAGCAAATATCATTTTATAGAAAATGCAAACTTAAAGCACATTTGGCTGTTATAATGAAAACCTCTACATGGTCTGTAATATGATGTGAATACATTTTTTATAATGACTTACAGGGCTTAAGACTCATTTATAGATTGTCCTGCCCCCCATTGTCAAATCTGATTCTCACAGCAATGCTTATGGGTAGGTAAGCAAATATTACCAAAGTTTTAAACGTGAACTCACCGAAGTTCTGAAAGGTTAGCTTACCTTGCCTCAGGTTACAGAACAGGCACGGAAATATGAAAAATGAAAAACAAATTTCTGCCCCCTAAGCCCAATGCTCTTTCTCTCGCAGAACTAACTTTGAAGTGCTGGAAGGGATTTCCACGTTACTTAATTCCATATCTCTAGCTTTATAGATGAGTAATGTCGATGCAGATGAGATAGATGTGTTGCCCTTTCCCTCTCTCAGCGTCGTCATATATTAAAATAAATCATTTGGAAGCTTATTTTCCCCCTCTGGATATTATTAATGTTCACAAGTTTTCTTAAACTTATTTTTTCATGTTTTTGGACTCAATAATATTAAATCTCCTTATTTTCTTTATTCTTCCCCTTCCAATTTTCCTTCTTAGTCGTCCTCGCTGTTTTCTTCATATTCCTCTTCGTCTTCTACTATATCTCATAACACTCTTTGTAATTGAGATCTAGTTCATTCTTGGCTGCTCTCTGAAACATCTGTTTCAGATGTGCATGTTATCTTTTTTTTTCTTTTCTTTCCTCTCCTTTTCTTTTATTTTCTTTTCTTTTTTTTTCTTTTGAGAGAGAGAGAGGAGGGGGAGTGGCAGAGGGAGAAGGGGAGAGAGAATCTTAAGCAGGCTTCACGACCAGCACGGAGCCCAGTGCAGGGTTTCATCTCACTACCCTGAGACCATGACCTGAACCGAAATCAAGACGCGGAGGCTCAACGACTGAGCCACCCAGGCACGCCTGTTTCTTTTATTAAATCTGTTAAGCTTGAATTGTTTCTAAAACTTCCCAAACTACTTTTAATTTGGCTATGAGAAAAAAAATTGAGTATTTTTTTTAAAAAGAAAAATGACAACAGCAACATTTTGCTTTAACAAATAGAAGTTTTCATCAAATTTTAACAAGCATGTAAGGAAGTACACAAGTCATAAGTTACAGATTGATTAATTTTCGCAAATAATACCCATGTGACTAACATGCAGAGGAAGAAATTTAACATCATTAGAAATGATGGGATTTTAATTGGGATTATATTGAATTTGTGACTCAGTGTGGGGAAATTAAAAATATTGAACTTTCTAATCCATGCAAGTATTATACCATTCCAATTGTTCATGTCTTCATTATGTCTCTCAACAATTTCCCATAGTTTACAGTGTATAGATCTTACACATCTTTCATTAAACTTATACTTTGGAGTTTGATGTTCTTTGATGCCATTTTAAATGGTATTTTTACAGTAATGTAATTTTTTAATTACTTGTTTGTGGCATTTAGGATTACACTTGAGTTCTTTTTTCTTGTTGTGCCAAGTAATCCTATTAAATTGATTAAATTTATTTTAACACACTATCTATAGATTACTTTTAAATCATATAACTGCATAAACATGCAACCTCTGAATATGGCAATTGCATTCCTTCCTTTCCAACCATTATGCCTTTGTTTTTATCTTTTTCATGCATTATTGCCCTGGCTAGTGACTCCCTAAAATGATGAGTAACCCTGGTGATAATAAGCAGACTTGTCTTGTTCCTCACCTCAAGGAGGTAAGTTTTCAGTATTTTACTACTAGTTATCATATTTGCTTCAGTTTCTGAGTTTTTTTTTTTTTTTTTGAATCATGTCTGGTAAATTTTGACCAATGGCATTTCTACGTACTTTGCGCTAATCATGATTTTATTCCTTTGTTCTGTTAACCTTGTTTGATTTCCAAATGATACAAAACGTGATTTTATTCTTGGATTAAACATTATTTGCTCATGTGTATTACAGTTGAGATATCTTGGACTCCGTTAGTTAAGTACCCTATTTATTTTGCATTTGTTCATGAAAGAGAAACCTTTGATTTTACTTTCCTATAAAATCCTTCTCACCTTGGTGTAACATTTCAAATGGGTCAAATTAAACCTAACTGGAAGTTTTTGACTGTTTTTTTTTAATTTTTTTTTTAACGTTTTATTTATTTTTGAGACAGGGAGAGACAGAGCATGAACAGGGGAGGGTCAGAGAGAGGGAGACACAGAATCTGTAACAGGCTCCAGGCTCCGAGCTGTCAGCACAGAGCCCGACGCGGGGCTCGAACTCACGGACCGCGAGATCATGACCTGAGCCGAAGTCGGCCGCTTAACCGACTGAGCCACCCAGGCGCCCCGAGTTTTTGACTGTTTTTATTTCCTGGAAGAGGTTGTGCAAGATCAGTGTTATTTCTTTCTCATTTATGTGGAAAAGTTCCCAAATTCAGGTACCAGTACCAGGGAATGGAATTCATTTACAGGTAGATTACTTGTTACAGACTCCACTTACTTAATAAATATATGATTAACAAGATTTCCTTTCCTAAATTTTCTTTTCTAAAGTGTGTTTTTCTTGGAATTTTGTCATTTGATTTCATGTCAAATTTATTGGATACAACTGCTTATAATTCTGTCTGTGCCTCTAGAATGTAGTGATGAAAGCCCTTATGTTCTTAATATAGATTATATGTGTCTTCTCTTTTTTCTGTATCGATCTTCCTAAGTGTTTATCAATGTCATTAGCCTTTACAAAAAAGAAAACTTTTGGTTTTGTTTATATTCTCTTTGCAATTTTTAAAATTCATTAAATTTTGTTTTTAATTTTATTGTGTTCTTTTTTTTTACTTCACTTTACATTACCATTTTTCCCTAAAGTCTTGTGAGAAATAATCAGACCCTGAATTTTCCAGCATGTTCTCTTTTGTATTTAATGTAGGAAATTTTCTTTAGATGCATGTCTTGGTCCTTCCTATACATGAGAAAAGATTTATGGAGGTATAATTGATATAAAATAAACCGTACAACTTTAAAATGTATGATGTGATCTGACTTGTATGTGTGTATATATTCATGAAACAAGATAATGAACATACCTGTTACCTGCCAAAATTTCCTTAAGGAGCTGTACAATCACCTCTTCTGACTCTCCCCATGGCCTCCTGTCTAGACAATGAATATTTTTATACAAATACATGTATGGACATATGCTTGAATCACATTTTAAGTAAGATAAAATAAATGAATTTTTCTAAATAATTGAATCATTTTATGCTCTTCCAGTAGTATATGAAAGTCACAGTAGCTCTACACCCTTGGCAGCCATTGGCATGGTTAGTATTTGTAATTGTAGTCCTTCTAGTAGATGTGCAGGGGTATCTCAGTGTCACTCTAAATTGTTTGGGTATAACCAAGTCCTTGATTTTGTATTCCAGGCATCCACCATAAATAGAAAAAAGGTAATATAGGCCTGATGTTAATCCTTTCTTTTCCATTCATTTTTGCATGTGTACTTATTTTTTATTGCACAATAGGTTTTCTGTATGAAATATCATGGGAGCATTTTATTTTGTTTTTGAGGAGCAGTAGTGTAGGAGCTAATCATCTCCTACAATGAAGGGTTGAGTCCTTTCGAAGCTGGGTGTAAGGTTTTGTGAGTTTTGTATTTCTGGTTCGCATTACATTTAGGACATATCTTCTCAGAGATGTCAAATGATTTGTTGGATTGTTTTCCAGAGCCTTTCCTCCCTGGTGTATAGTCAGGTCCAGTCTGTGTTCCCTGGGCCAGTAAGCCTGCTAGAAGCCTTGATCAGCTGTATAGCTTTTCAGCTACAACTTTCTGCTTTGCATTTTGCATCCTCAATGGTCTCTCTTGGATTAAAACGACTTAAGGAGGAAAAGTGGTACCACATTTGCGGTTCACCACTTGGGCTTCTCTCTCTGAGATCTCATCTCTTCCTTGGTTCTTTGGTGCCTTTGAATAATATCTGTAAGAACTTCTAGCTTTGCTAGTTTTTCTCAGCAGCGTGGTTGGGCTGAAATGGCTGTTCTGCCATTATTGGAAGTAGACATCTCTACAAATACTATTTTTCTAAAAAAAATATGTATTAGTTTATAATAGTTTTGCTTCCTAAAGCCAACGAATGCAAACTAGATATTAAGGCAAACAAATTCCTTCAAGGCAAATGTGGGTTTTTTTGAGGGTCAATCTTTTTTCACATCATTTGCTTAATTTCCCTCTATCTAAAATTTTTGCTAAATCTATAAATGTTTTCTCACTTCCCAATGTGTGCCAAGTATGGCCAATCTGTTGGAGGAACATTATTGGGTTACCTCCTAATGTGGAAACAGGCAAATAAGAAGATATATCAGAGAAGGTAAGGTCTAAAACAAGAAGTATGTACATGTTCTTATACTTGCATAAATTAATGACACCCTATCTTATATTAAGTCTCAAAATACATATTAAGGATTTCAAAAATATTTTTCCAAACTACAATCTCTGACCAAGTCAGTCTGCCTATTTATCTATCTGATAAGCATAACCTAAATATCCATCATTTGAAAATAAATGAACCAGGGGAACCTGGGTGGCTCAGTTGATTCAGCATCCAACTCTTGATTTTGGCTCAGGTCAGTATTCCAAGTATACTGGGATCCCAGGGATTGAGCCCCGTGTCTGGTTTTGTGCTGAGTGTGGAGCCTGCTTAACATCTTCTGTCTCTCTCCCTTCTGACCCTCTCCCCTGCTTGTGCTCTCTCAAATAATAAATTAAAAAAAGAAAAGAAAAGAAATGAACCAGAATTGCACACGTTAACATGGATGAATCTCACAAACACTGAGCCAAAAACACATAGTCAGTGGCATAATATGTACTCATTTATGTATTCTAGCTGCTTGACCAATTGAGGCCAACTAGGTAAATCAGACCACCTGTAAACTTAAAATGCTGGAAGAGAGACAAAGAGAAAGAGATTGAAGAATTAACAAAGGCAATGGTATGCCAGAAATTTTACAAAGTGGACAACACCCCTAGAATTCAGTTGAGCATTTGTCGCCCTTTTCCGTTGAGGTTTAGGTACCTTACTTAGAGGCAAAACAATGTACAGGGCTTCCAAAAAACTCACCACTCCACAGGGTAAACCAGATTTCAGGATTTGCTAATCAGCATCTATATCTGGTGGACAGCAGAACAAGAGGCTATAAATTCTGCAGGGTTTAGATGGGATACTAAAGACTGTGGTTTAAGAGCAACAGTGAATGTGAAATTGACAAACTCTTACCAGGCTCAACTTTGAATCATTTGAATCTTTGTTTGGATTAATTATGTCTGAAAATGATAGTGCTAGTAGTTGCTCAGACAGAGTGAAATTAAATTTGAATTATCTCTTTGATTTAAATATATAGTTTCTGGCATACAGTTAAAAATGAGGCGGATAAAGAGGAGGCAGGAACATGTGACCCAAATGCAATTGTAACAACAGATCATGGAAATACAAACACAAGGTAACCAGATAAAACTTCTGTCAACTATGCATTAAAATGCCTAACATGTTTGAATAAATAGAAGCAAAAATTAAGAATTTTAGCAGAGAACTGAAAATTATTTAAAAAATAGGATTTTGTTTCATGTACTTTGAAGTAAAATGCCCATCCACATCTCCAGTTATACTGTTTCTTGCAGTCAGCTTTGGTGGCATTTATGTACCAAATCAAGCTTTCTTATGCTTAATTTTACATGGCATATTATTTTTTATATTATTACTTTCATGCTAACTGTGTCTTTGCAATTCAAATTACTTCACATGTAAACACATAATTGGCATTTGCTTTTTTCTAGTCTGAAAAACTCCATTTTACTGGAGTGATTAGGTCTTTCTAAATTTAATATTAATCCAGTTTGTTTTAAAGTTGACCAACTTGCCCTTCATTTTCTATTTTCCCATTTCTTTTATTTCTCTGTGCCAACTTTTGTTATTGAATTTTTTTAATTATTCAATTTAAATTCTTCTTGTGAATTTTATCTGTGGCAGTTTAAAAACATGCCCACACATTCTTTAACACTCTTTTCTCCAAGAGATAGGTTTTGGGGCTCCTCCCAGGATTCTGGGCCAAGCTCAGCGAAGCTTTGAAACCAATGCAAGGAAGTAGTTGAGATGCTACATTAAATTCCTGGGCTGAAATTGCAGCCGACTGACATTACTAACTGAAACCAGCAGAGAGCGCCATCTTGGTCCTCCTCCGACCGCTCTTCACGCACTTCAGTTATTCTCAGTTTCCATCAAGTGCCCTTACCTTTCAACCCCTAGAACTTCCGTTAGCAACGTAAATTAGATTGTCCACCAACGACTTTTCTTAGGTTTGCTTATGTGGCCGCGTCTTAATTCCCTTTCAGTTTCGAAAGATAATTTTGTTGGATATAGAATGGTATTGAGAATTTCAATGTTTATTTCAGAATTGAAAAGATTCTGCTCTGTTATCTCCCGTTCTCTATGGATTCTGTTGAGACGGCAGCCCTCTTAACTCGTGGTTCCTGCTTGGGTAATGTATCTTCTTAGAGGTTTCGACTTCGTACGCTTCATTAATACTCTTTGTATTTCATATAACTGCCAAATACATATTTTACTACTAAGATATTTTAAAATTTAAATTTCTATTTTGTCAATCCAAAATTTCTCATTTGTATAAATAAAAGAATAATTTATTGGATTGACGATAGCAAAAAAATAAAGCGAAAGTAAAAAAAGCTCATGAAAAATAGCAAAAGCCAAAATATCTTGTTCTTATTAAAATACATACAAATACCTGCATGGATTATATGCAAACTAAAACAACTTAAGCCCATTCATCAGCAAAATACCAAAATGGTTTGTCACTATAATTTTTCTGATACTAACACTGAACTGGATGAGAAACTGTAAGGCTCTTAATAAAAAATGAGGAAATGGCACATACTACCTAGAGCAAAATATTTTTATCTACTATAATTATGTAATATGTAATAAAACCCTGCTTTGGAAAACACACTCTGATGGTGAAATGATTTATATAGACAGCATTTCAGAACCAATTCAGTAGCAGGGAATATATAGACTGTGAGTGAAAGTAACAAGTTTATGCATACACACATACATATATGCACCTACTTAATATGTAATAATTTTGGCATTCAAATAATTATGAAAGTGTATACTCTAAGAAATTGTATTAATAAAATGCATATGTGCTATGTATAAAATAAGTATTAATTGTTAATTAGTATACAATAAGCTTAATACTTAGTGAAAATTCAATAAATACCAAGATACAAACTTTTCTATACATTGATACCAGAGTTTGGAGGTACTTTGTTTTTGGAAATTAATTTAGTATTTTTTTACTGATATTTTAAATTTGCCTCCTCTTTTCTATAGTAATTGCCTTTCTGTGATAGAACTTGTCAAATATGCATAAAAATATAGATATAAAAAGGCAAAACAACTATTTTCAATAGACTATATTGTGTTTATACTATAAATGCACTGCAGATTTTACATCCAGATGGACAGATTGTAAATAAATGCAGAAGATATTTCCAGGACATACTTTTAAATAAAAAGCAACCAAATTATAATTTATTTCACATGGGTTCATAAGTAAATAAGTACATTCATTATGTAAATGCATAGTTGTATGTATATTTGTTAAATTACACTCTTCACTGTTTATCCTAGTTACGTATAGGATAGAATACGTATCTGCATTTTTTGGAAATTTTACACTGAACACACCTTATTTTTAATCAAGAGAATAAAATAAATTGTCAAATGATAGTATATTACTAATGATTCATTTGAACCATCTACTTTTTTGTTTTTAAAAGTGGCACAAGACAGTACAAAGTTATGCTTAAAGCGAGAATTAGAATAGAGCTACTAGATAAGAAAGAAATAATAAGAAATATAGAAAATTTCCATGGAGAAATAATTTAACTTAGTTGTGGGCCATTTATAAGAAGGTGACCTGTAATTAGTCATTAAAATCATTAAACTGTGGACCATAAGTGAAATTGTCTCAAAGATTGTTCTTACTGTTCTGTTAGGATTAAATTTCAAGTGTAATATAGAGTTTAGTATTCAGAGGCCTTTGTTAACATGATATCAGAAAAAATGACAACAGTGACTAGGGTGAAAATCCTCTCAATTTTTATCTGATCAGTGTATGGAAAAAGACTTAAAACTATAATTTTGCTGTATAGGGTTTTTGTGTTGTTATGATGCATACAAAATATTTAGTGAAAATTGCTATTCTCAGAAAAATGTGTTTAGATTTAACTGTATAGGATCCAGCAATATTGCTAAATGCAGTTATTTCTTCTAATTTATTACATGTACATTGTTTTTAGACATTCTGGAAACAAACATACAGTCTGTGAATAAAGATGGGTTCGTTTATTTCTTTCCAATCATTTATGCATTTTTTCCCTTTTTCCTACATTACTGGCCTCTGACTTCCATAAAATGTTGAATAGAGCTGGTGATAGTAGGCATTCTTGCTTCCATCCTGATCACAGGTTGTGTTTTTCTATATTGTACCACTAATTATGATATTTGCTATAGTTTTCTGAGAATTTTAACAATTGTTTAACTGGGTAGAAAATTTGCCAAATTGTTTCTCTGTATCTGTTGTGATAGTGACATGATTTTGTCCTCTATCAAAGAGGTTTGATTTTAGAAGGTTAAGCCAGTAAGAATTTATTCTTGGATTAAACCCAGTTTGTTCATGGGGTTTTATAATTGAAGGGTGTTTCAATTTCATTTTTCAAAACTAAGGGGTTTTTTCTTAATTTGTCATGATGTATACCAACCATTGATTTTTTTCTTTCTTAGAATATCATTATCAATTAGTGTAAATTTTATAGGAATCTCATTCAATATTTTGGTTAGTGTTTTCACTCTTTCTGTTCTGAAGGAGAGGTTGTGCGAGATTGGTGTTATTCACCTATGAATTTTATGGAAAAGTTCACACAATTGGTCATCAGGCCATAGAAATTATTTGTAGAAAAGGTTTTCATTATGGATACAAAACATACAGAATTTTCTTAATTTCTTGTTTTACTACCCTGTATTTTTCTGGAATTTTGTCGTGTCCTATTACTTGAAATATTCCGTAAGGATCTCAAGCATCTATGGGGGTGATCTACTCTGTATTCCTGGTATTGGTGATGTATGTTTTTTGTGTGAGTGTGTGTGTGATCAGTTTTGCCAGGACTTGAGATCTTTGAGTCTCCTCTCTCCTAAAAAATTACCAACTTTCGGGTTTATCGATCTTAACTTTGAATTTATTCCTGAATTTCATTAACTGATTTTAATTTTCATTTCTATTATTCGTTTTTTGTAATATTTTTTTAAACGTTTATTTATTATTGAGAGACAGAGAGAGAGAGACAGAGCACAAACATGGGAGGGGCAGAGACAGGAGCAGACACAGAATCAGAAGCGGGCTCCAGGCTCTGAGCTGTCAGCACAGCAGCTATCAGCACAGAGCCCGACGTGGGGCTCCAACTGACAAACCGTGAGATCATGACCTGAGCCGAAGTCAGACGCTCGACCGATTGAGCCACTCAGGCACCCCTGTTATTCTTTTGGTTTAAATCAACACTTGTGTTCTCAGTTTTTGAGGTGGATTATCAGATCTTAAATTTTCAGGATTTCATCTTTCACTTTTAAAGCCACAGTGTTTCTTTAGACACATGTTTTCCAGATCCCACACATTTTTAAGAGGTTTTTTTTTTTTTTTGGTATGGTTGGATTAAAGTAAACTGCACAACATTAAAATAATACAAGTTTTGAGAGATACACATATTTTTGAAACCATCGCCACAATTATGATGATGAACATATTTATCCCCCTCTCAGATTTCCATTTGCACCTTTGGATTTCCCACCATCTGATCTGGCCTGAGCCTTTCACTGTCTTCCATATTATGGACATTTTATACAATTCATTGTCTGCGTATACACTCTCATTTTTCTTGGATAAACATCAAGGAATGAAATGGTTGAGTCACATGATATGTGTATCTTAAGGATATTTTAGAAAATACCACAGCAATTTGTAATCTGATTAAATGATTTTACATCCTACCAGCAGCAGCATATGAGTGGTTACTATTTGTTTTAAATAATTTTTACTATTTTGAATAATTTTTAATGTTTAATTTCGAAAAGGAGAGAGCACGAGCAGGGGAAAGACAGAGAGAGGGGGACAGAGAATCTGAAGCAGGCCCCAGGCTCTGAGCTGTCCGCACAGAGCCTGACACAGGGCTCAAACCTATGAACCAGGAGATCGTGACCTGACCCAAAGTCAGACTCTTAACTGACTGAGCCACCCAGATGCCCTATGGTTAGTATTTTTAATGGTAGTACTTCTTTTTTTTCAATGTTTATTTAATTTGAGAGACCGAGAGTATGCACGAGTGCATGCACACAGGGGAAGGGCAGAGAGACAGAGGATCCAAAGTGGGCTCTGTGCTGACAGCAGAGAGCCTGATGTGGGGCTCAAACTCACGAACTACGAGATCATGACCTGCTCCAAAGTGGGACGCTTAACCAAATGAGCCAGCCAGGTGCCCCAATGGTAGTACTTCTGATAGATGTGCAGTGGTGTCTCAGTGTCACTCTAAATTGTGTGGGTGTAACTAAATCATTGTTTTTTGTGTCCCAGGAATGGACACAAATGGAAAAAATGGCTTGCAGGCCTGATGCTGCTGATCCTTTCATTCTCATTCGTATTTTGCCAGTATAGTTATTTTTTGTTGCATGTAGGAATTTATATATGAAATAATATAGAGGCAATTGGAGGTTCTGGCTGATGGTATCTTCCTCCAGGGAGCATTTTGTTTTTGGTTCTGGGCGGCAGTTGGGTAGGGAAGTTCATCTCATTATAATCCATGATTTAGCCTTTTGAAGCTGGGTCTCAGGTTTTGTGAGTAGTTTTTTATTTCAGGTTCATACAGATATTTAGAGTCTAGATCCTTAAGGATGTTAAATTAATCCCTGGGTTGTCCAGATCCTGTCTGCCACAGTGGGCTTGAACCCAATCTGTGACCCCTGCATTGGTGAGAGTACTGGAAGCACTGATCAGCTCCTTAGTTTAGCAGCTGTAACTGTTTTCTTAGCATCAGGTGTTCTCAGTCACCTCCTTTAAATCAGCAAAAGGTTTGTGGGAGAAGAGGTCACAGATGTGTGTCTCATTGCCTGGGCTTCTTCTCTGAGGGCCAGTTTCTTTAAAAGCTTGCTCCTTGGGGCACCTAGGTGGTTCAGTCAGGTAAGCCTCCAACTCTTGAGTTCAGCTGAGATCATGATCTCAAAGTTCGTGTGTTTGAGCCTTGCATTGGGTTCTTTGCTGACAGGGTGGAGAGCCTGCTTGGGATTCTCTTTCTTTCTCTCAAAAAATAAACAAACTAACACACGCACACACACACAAAGCTTCCTTCTTTGGGTTTGTGGTGCCTTTGAACAAAATGTTTAATATCTTCCAGCTTTCTTAGTTTTTCTCACCATAATGGGTGGGCAGAAATGGTCAGTCTACCATTACTGGAAGAAGAGCGCTCTGCACATACTATTTTTTGAAATATGTTTTATTCTTCCTTCTATTGCCATTTATTCAGTCTTTCACCAAAATGTTTCTTTAGTTTCCTACATGTACTAGCTACGTGTAGATATTTGCAGATACATTCTGGAAGTATAGTCTAATGGAACACAGACAAGTAAGTATGGAGTTTATTACAGAAGATAAGTTTTGTGCAAATTTTTTAATGTGTAATAACAACCAGAATGTTACCTTCAGCTGTTTCTATTATATTTACTGGTGACTGAAAAAGAGTGTTGTGTGAATCTTTAAATTATCTTGATCTTAGAGTTAATGCCAATTTATGTAAATCTAGCGTCACAACAGTATGAATCCATTTATTCTCCCTTTTGGTCTTTTGTTAAATATTTTGTTTAAATATTCTTATATGATAACTCAAATTGATTGTATATAATTTAGTTTTGCCATTTAGTTTTTTAAAGTATCTTATATATTTGGTTAAAAGCAAAAAGCTTAGGCGTACAGTGTAATTTTGTAAATTATGTACTTTATATCAGAAATACTATTTATCATTTTACTTCGAGGAATCAGCTTTTTAAAAAGAAGAGAAAAAAGTAGTCTTTTCCACATATCCGCATGTTTTTCCTATCCACTGCTGTTCTCCCCTTTCTGTAGTTTCCATCAGGGTTTTTTTTTTTGTTTTTTTTTTTTTTTCCATTTGGCCTGAAGAGCTTTCTCTAACATTATGGATTATTTTTTGGACAGGGACAAATTGGCTCAAGTCTGTTTATGTGTCTGTGTCTTGTTTCACTTTGTTTGGAAGGATGGTTTGGTGGATAAAGAATTCTGGGTTGATAGTTTTATTTTTTTTTCTTTTCAGCATTGGAAACATGCTGCTCCATATTTGCCATTTCTCCAAAGATTTTTTTGAGAACACAGACATCCTTTAAATCATCGTTCTTGGTAGGTGAGGTGCTTTATTTTTCAGAAGTTTTTGCTGGTATGCATTTGTATACTTCACTAGTATCTGTATATTTCACATAGATGTCTAATATATGCTGATAAAATGTTTTAAAAATTTAATAGCTATTTTATCAATCCAAAATTTTCCATTTAGGTAAATAAAGATACCTTATTAGATTGACAATAACAACAAAACAAAAGCCAAGAAAGAAAAAGCTCATGTGAAAAAATATTTTATAAAAGCCAAATATCCAATTTTTACTTCTCATTAAAACACATAAAAATATCTTCACATATTAGATACAAATTAAAATGAGTTGTGTAAATTCCCATGAAAATATAAAAGAGCATCATTTTCATTTCTAATTTCATGCTAACATTGAAATGTATGAGGAATTGTATGAGGACAAATAAAACTCTTAATAAAAAATGATATTGTACATACTACCTAAGGCAATATTTTGCATTTATAGTATTGTATAATATGCAAAAATATTCAATTTGGCAGACATGATCTTTATTTGAAACGATTTATATAAATACATACTGGAATAAATTCATAACAGGCAATATATATGTAAGTAAAAGTAACAAGGATATATGTGCATCTATACTACTAATCTAGGATAATTTTGGTATTTCAAATATTTATGAGATGATAGAGTATTTAATGAATGGAATAGTAAAATAATCAAGCAATTCTGGAAATAAACGAAGAGCTGTCCAAAGGTGGACCAGAAAACGCTACTTATTCAAAGTTTTCTATAGTGAGGGGGCCAGTCAGCACGGCTTTTATTGGGCAGAGACTCAAAGGCAGGCAGGGTAGTGTGAAAGCTTATACTGGGGAATAAAGGGAAGACCTCAGGTGCATTCTGATTGGAGGTCGTTGGCTTGGGAAGGGCAGAGGCAGGCTAACTAGAAGTGGTTTATTGGATACATTTGGTCAGGGGTTCATAACTGGCTTCTTCATCCTAAATTGGAAGCAGGGACAAAAAGTAAGGTTGTTGGCAGAGTGGGAAAGGGAAAATACAGTAGGAAAAATATAAAGAAGTTTCTTAGGAAGAATAATTTGTGATCCACGTAAAAACAAAAGCTGAAAGCTGATCTCTAACTTGTCAGTGAAAATCAGTGAATAGAGGCCATAAGTAAACTTGTCACAAAGAAGACTCTTCATTTTTCCTTTGGATTAAATGTCAAGTGTAAGATCAATTTTATGTTGTAGTCTGGGGTGTCTATTACCATGATAATAGAAAAAAAAATGAAAACAGTAATCAGGTTATAATGAGTCTCAAAGATTATTTGGTGATTATATTGAGAAAACCTTAAATCAGTAGACTTTGTCCTGTAGGGTTTCATGCCATTTCTTAAAATATAGAAAATTTAGGAAAAACTGCTGTGCTCAGAAAAAGGTGTTCATGTTTAACTGTATGGTATCCTTCAATCTTGAGAAATCTGCTTATTTGATAGATTGCCTATAGGTTGCTTTTCACAGTAGCAATCTGTGGATTAGAGTATGATATTGAAGATAAGTTTTGTGGTAATTAGTATAGAAACATGAACATGGCATTTGTGAAAAAAAGGCAAATTAATTTCTTACTTTCCAGTATTATTCCTTTCTTTTATCTTTTCCTTGCATTATTACCCTAGCTAAGCCCTCCCTAAAATGTTGAATAGAACTGGTGACGGTGGTCATCCTTTTCGGAGTCTTTTTCTCAGGGACAGTGTTTGAGCATTTCACCAGCAGGTAGGATATTTGCTGTAGCTTTCTGAGTACTTTTTAAAATTAATAAATGAGTGGTATATTATGTCAATTGGTTCCTATATATCCATTGTGATAGTGATGTAATGTTATTCCTTTGTTTGCCAAAGGGGTTTGATTTCCAAATGATTACACAGTAACCTTTTCTGGGATGAAACCCCATTTGTTCATACATTATTGTAATTGAAATATCTTTGGCTTCTGTTTGCAAGGCAGTTTTTTACATTTTATTTATTTGGTTTTTGTGTTTTGTCATGAGGCATACAAACTTTTGGTAGTCTTTATGTATCATGTCCTTATTGGTGTAAATTAGGTATGGGTCTCCTAAAACATTTGAGAATGTTATGACTGTTAGAAATCTATGGAAGAGTTTATGCACGTTTGCTGTTTATCTTCGTTAAATACATGGAAAAGGTCAGGAATTGAGACATGAGGGCATTAAATTCATTTGTAGGGAGGCTCTCAATATGGATGAATTTTATGTGCAGTAAATACAGAATTTTTGAGGTCTTCTAGTTTACCCATTTGTTCAGTGTTTTCTTGTTTGTGATTCCACATAATATGAAATTTATGGGGTAAATTTGATTATAATAGAATGTATGCATATCTAGGATCTAAAATGATAATCAACTCTACATTCCTCCTGTTGATAATGTGTGTCTTCTTGTAGTAATTACCATTGTCATAGTCATTATCTTCCTTTTCCTTCTCTAGTTCTTCCCCTCTGCCTCTTCTTCCTCTTCATCTGCCTCTTCCCTGCTCTCCCCTCCTTCCTTCTTATTTTTGATTGGTCTTTCCAGGGTTTATCAATATTTTTAACCTTCCAAAAAAAAAAAAACCTCTTCAGTATTGTGGACCATTTAATTTTTTCAGTTCGATTGGGTAATCATAATTTTAATGTTTCAGCCTTTGGCTTAAAATTTTTTTAATGTTTCTTTATTTTTGAGAGAGAGAGAAAGAGACAGAGCATGAATGGGGGATGGGTAGAGAGAGAAGGAGACACAGAATCTGAAGCAGGCTCCAGCCTCTGAGCTGTCAGCACTGAGCCCAATGTGGGGCTCGAACTCACCAACTGTGAAATCATGATGACCTGAGCCCAAGTCGGATGCTTACCCAACTGAGCCACCCAGACGCTCCCAGGCTTTGATTTTTATTCCTGCTTTATTTCAAATTTTGTAAAGTGTATTATCAAATTTTAAACTTCCAAGATTTAGTCTTTTGCATTAATGGTATAAATTTTCCCTTAAGTACCTGTTTTGAGCCATCTACACAACTTTTAATGGCTTCACTAAGGTATAATAGATTTAAAATAAACTGCACAATTTTAAAATAAACAGTGTATGTTTTGAGACAGATAGACTCTTTTGAGATATAGTTATGAAACCATCACCACAGTTAAGCTAATGTAAATACCCATCCCCTCTCATCCAGCTTCCTTGTTCAGCATTGTATTTTCCCTCCCCATGTTCCTGCCCAAGCTGTCCGCCTGCTCATATGCTATGAACTCTCTTAAAGAAGTCTTGGTGTGAACATATACTTTTCTTTTTGTTTGTTGAAAAAAAAAACAAAGAAAGGAATGGCTGGAACTCGTAAGAGGTGTATATTTAATTTTTTCTTGAATGAATTGGGTGTCTTGTAATGCGATCGTACTCTTTTACATGCTGCCAACAGTGATGTGTTTGCGTTATTCTACATTTGCCTGCACTTGTTATGGCTAGGATTTGCAGTCGGAGTCCTTCTAATCACTGTACGGTAGAATCTCACTGTCACTCTGAATTGCATGGTGCGACCAGGTCTTAGCTCTTTATGTCCCAAATGTTGAGTACATGGAGAAAATGGGTCACGACTCTGAGCCTAACTCTTTCCTTCATACTATGTTTTGCACATACAGTTATTTTGTATCAGGTGCTAGATTTTCGGTATGACATACCGTAGAGATAATTGGAGGCTCTGGATGATCCTATTATTGTTCTGGGAGCATTTTCATTTTGTTTTGAAAGTCAGAGAGGGGCGGTTCATCTTATCTCAATCAGTGAGTCCCTTTGAAACTATATGTAATATTTTGTAAGGAATTTTCTATTTCTGGTTAATATGGACACTAAGAACTTAGACCATCAAGGATCCCCAATCATTCCTTGGGTTATTTTCCAAATCCTTTCTGCCATCGGCCATTGGGGCATTCATGGCCATTGGGCCACGAACCCAATTTTTGTCCAGTGGGTTGTTGAGATTGTTGGAAGCTGGGGTCAGCTGCCTAACTTTCTGAGTTAGAAACTATCTTCTTGGGATTTGGGGTTCTCACTTCCTTTGAATAAGTAAAAAAGCTTTGAGGAAAAAAAAGGGGTACCAAAATGGGGTCTTACCACCTGGGCTTCTTCAAATGCTTGCTCCCTTAGGTTTGCAGTGTCCTCAAACAAAATGTTTAATACCTTCCAGCTTTCCTAGTTTTTGTCAGCAAGGATCATTGGACAGAAATGGCTGGTTTACCGTTAGCGAAGGGAGACAGCTTCATACGTGCTGTTTTTGAAATATGTTTTTGTTTTCAGCTGTTTTTCCTTCGAAAGCCAATTAATCCAATTTTTATATCAGTAAGATAAAACAAATTTTATGGCATTATCTAACCAAGCAGTGGAGTTTTTCTGTCCTTACTTGTTTCATGTACTCCTCTGAAATGTTTTCATTGATTGCCTAAATGTTTCCCTAGTTCCCACCATGTGCCAGGTACAGATTAGGTGGTGCAGGTACATCACTGAGGTATAGCCTAGTGGAAAACAAATAGGTAAACTAGAGTATATTGTATAGATATACTGTTGGTATTTTGTTATGCAGCAGTAGCTACCAGAGTAACACTTACACCACTTTTTATTATGTTCAGTAGTTGCTCTAGGGACTGGTGTGTGAATTCTTTACTTCTTTTGGCCTACTTCTACTTAAGATTCTAGCACATTGTGTAACTGTAACTTCATAACAGTATAATCCATTTATTCCCCCTTTCCTTTGTTATCTTTTTGTCATCTATTTTAATTAAGTATTTTATCGAGACTATTAGCTACGATTTATACTTGCCTTGTCATTTTGGTTAAGAGGTTAAAACACATTCAGTTAAATAAACAAATCTTAAACTTCTGGTTTGATGAATTTTGCATATGATTGCATTTATAGTTCTACTTAACATTTTTGTTTCGAGAGTCATTTGGCTTTGAAATAATTGAAAATAGTGCCTTTAGTATTTCTGTAAATATTTTTCCTCTCAAGACCTCTTTACTCCTGCTTGTAGTTCTGTTTCTATCAGATGTCATTTTCCCTCAGCCTGAGGAACTTGGTGTAGTTATTAATATTACAGGTTGACTGGGGACAAATTGTCTCAAGTTTGTTTATGTGTCTGTTGTCTTATTTCACTCTCAGTTTGAAAGGTTAATTTTGAGCGCTGTAGAATTCTAGCTTGTGTATTTCTTCTTTAAGCACTGGAAAGATGCTGTTGCATTTGTCTGATATGCCATGGCTTTTGTTGAGAAAGAAGATTTAAATCATTATGTATGGATATGTATGCACTTTATCCTTATTTCTTGGAGGTTTTTGGAAGTTCTTGGAAGTTGACTGGTATACATTTTTTTCACCTAACTGATATTCCTTATACTTCATCTCAATATCCAGTATATAGCTTACTAATATCATTTACAACTTCAGTACCTATTTTGTCAATCCAAAAATTCTATTTGAGTAAATAAAAAGATGACTTATTGGATTGATAAAAGCAAGAAAACAAAGCCAAAATAAAAAATTAGCTAATGTTAAAAGTATAAAAGCTCCCAATGGTAAAAAAAAAAAAACAAGAATAAATAAAAAGCCCCAAAGTCCAATTTTTTTTAATTAAGATACCAAAAAGTTGGCATAGATTATATACAAATTAAAATAATTAAAGCACAATTATGAGCAAAATATCAAAATAATTGTTATAATTGCTGATGTATTGCTAATGTTGACATGTATAAAATAATGCCCAAGAACACATTAAAACCTTTGATATAAAATAATGAAGTGGCATTTGTAGTACCTCTAGTAAAATATTTTATATATACTCTAATTATATAGTATAAAATTTAATTCCTTTTTGGAAAACCATTTTATAGGTGAAATGATTTCTATATAGTGCATATCAGAATCAGTTCATTAACAGGAAATGTGTAGAACATAAATGGCAGTAACAGGTGTTTACACATGTGCATAGGCCTAATATACAATGATTTTGGTATTCAAGTAATAATGACATGATAGCTACAATTAAAAGTGGAATTAGCAAAAGTCATCAAGGATATAGACAAAAATAAATGTGAATTGACAATTAATATTGAATATGCTTAATACTTAGTAGAAACTAAATCAATACTAAGATACCCTTTTTTTATATTGATATCTGATCATGGAAGGAGTATAAAATAGTCCTGGGCTTTTGAAATTAACTTGCTAGTTTTCACCAGTTTTTTTTACACTTGTCTACCCATTTATATAGTAAGTGTCTTTCTATGACTGTATCTGACAGCTTATTAAACATGTGCATAAAAGTATGATACAAAAAGGCAAAACTATTTTTAAAATAACTTACACTGTGTTAATACTGTGTAATTTCTACACCCAGTCAGGCAGATCTTATATTACTGCAAAAGATATATCAAAGGCATACTGCTTAGGAAGAAAGCAAATTGTTCTTTGTAGGTACAAGTATATAAATGTATTACTTAGGTAAATATTTCTGTATGTTTTTGCTCATATACACACTTCACTGTGAATTCAGGTAACTTCTGTGAAGGGATACATATTTCTAGTTTTGGGGAATTGTTTAAAAGTTGGTTTAAAACCAGAGATAGAACAGAGTTAGAAAAGAAGAAGATCCATAAATAATTTATGTAAAAAAATATCCTTTAGTAAAACATTTAAAAGTAGCTCACCTCTAATTAGTTGATGAGATCATTAACCTAGGCACCATAAGTAAAATTGGAATAATTAATGTTCTTTAAGTTGTTTCACAAGGATTAAATAACAAGTATTATTGTGATGTTCATCATGTATGTGGGGGTCTCTATTACGATGATAGTACAAAAAAATGACAACAATAATGAGAGTTATAATGACTCTTAAAATTTCTCTGATAAGTATATAGGAAAGAATCTTTAAAATAGGACCTTATCTCTTGTAGGGTTTTTGTGCTATTTCATATGAGGTATATAATAACAAAGTTTAGTAAGAATTGCTATTCTCAGAAAAATGCTTTTAGGTGTAACTCTGTGGAATTCTGCAATCTTGCTAAATTGACTTATCAATTCTAATATATTATAGATAGCTTTTTGATAGCCTGGAAACATGATTGTCTGATCTGTGAATGAAGGTGGTTTCTTTTCTTTTCATTCTTTACAATTTTTATGCATTTTCTCTTTATCTTGCATTTTTCCCCCTGGCTATAACTGTCCTAAAATATTGAATGGTGTGGTGATAGTAGGCATTCTCATCTCTTGTTACGATCTCAGGGCGAAGGTTTTCAAATTTCACTATTCATTATATTTGCTGCATTTTTCAGTTTTTTTTTTTTTTTTGACATGACTACATGGTAGATTTTTGTCATTGGGTTTCTCGCTGTCAATGGTGTGGTGACATAATTCTGGTCCTTTGTTTAAGTATGTAATTTCATTCCAAAATGTTAATCCAAAGATAATTGATGCTTGGATTCTACGAATTTGTTCATGAATTTATATAGTGGCAGTATCTTTGCGTTCTGTTTGTCAATAATGTTATTTTTGTTTTTGTTTTCTGGCGGAGGAGTGGTGTGGTTTCCTGAGGAATATCAATATTTGTTTTCATTTTTTTGTGATATCTGTACCATTATGGTGTAAAGTTTATAAAGTTCACATGAAAGAAACATTTTGGGAAGTGTTTGTACTGTTATTTGAAAAGCTTGTGCAAGACTGGTCTTTTTTTTTTTTTTTTTTTTAATGCAAGGTGTATGACTTCAGGCACCAGGGCTTGGAGTTCATTGGAAAAATATGGTTTTTTTGATACAGACACAGCTTATTTATGAGATACAGGACAATCAAGATTTTTCAAGTTTTTTTTTTTTTAATTTGTTAAGCTGTGTTTTCTTGGAACATTCTTATTTTATATAATCTCAAATTTATTAGCATAAACTTTCTTATATAATTATGTATGTATCTCTAGGATACAGAGTGAGGATTTCCCTTTACAATGCCGATATTGATTATATCCTTTCCCTCCATAATCAATCTGGCCAAGGGCTTATCAATTATTTTTTAAACATTTATGAAAATAAACAAGTTCAGATTTGTCCATTTTCTCTGCAATATTTAAAATGTAACTCTTACTGACCTTAATTTTGTTGTTTCACTTCCTTTTGAGTTTTTCATGTTGTCCCCCTCTTTCCATTAGAGCTCTAAGCTTGTTAATCATAGTTCTTAAGCATTCCTGGTCTGATAATTCTAAAATATCTGTCATACCTGAACCTAGATTTGATGTTTCTGATGTTCTGTCTCTTCAAATGATTTTTTTTTTTTTTGCCTTCAGCATGTCTTGTACCTTTCTGTTGAAAGGCAGACACCGTGTATTGGGTTTAAAAAAAAATGAGGTAAATAGACTTAGTGTCAGGTTTTATGTTTCTCTGGTTAAGAGCTAGACAGTTTACTGTTAGCTGTAGATGTAGATGTCACGGGCTAAAATTGCCTTTGGTGTCCTTGTTTTGTCTCTCTTTTGTCTTTGAGTTTCCTTTGAGACTTCTTTAATAAGGTCTAGGATGTGCATTTCGTTCCATTGTAAAGTACCCTTGGTACTGGCTCCAGTGCTGGGCCTCTGCTTCTGGGTTCCTACTTCAGTAAGCTGGGATTCTCCGTATTTGCCTGTGTCTCCAGTATTGGCTGGGGGGCAGCATTTGGTCCTGCAAAATCCATTCTGGAATGGCTAAGAATTGCTGATTTTCAGTTTGTTCAGCTTTTTTCTCATTGTGAGAATGAGAGTGAGGACCTTTAAGCTCCTTAACGTGTCAACTAGAAACCTGAAGTCTTCAATCTTTTATTTCTATACATTTTTGGTATTAAATTATGGCTTTCGAAACAAAATCTTGAGATGTATTATCAAATCATAAATTTTCAGGAGTGTATTTTGCATTTATTGGTTATAAACGTCCTTTTAAGATATATATTGGTATATCTCACACTCTGTAACAGGTTCATTGGAGTATAATGGAATTTAAATACATTTTACCATTATAAAGAATTTTTCATGTATGTATGTATATTTCTATATGTATGTATATATAAATATACATATGTGCATACTATATATTTGTGAAACCGTCACCAAAAGCAAGATAATATACATATCCGTGGCTGCACTGAAGTTTTGTTGTGAAGGTTTGTACTTCTCTTTCCTGATTGTGCTCCATGACGTATATGTTATTGTAGAAATCCTTGTATGTATATTTTTATTTTCATGTATAAACGTCCAAGGACTGGTATATCTGCATTACCTGATGTGTATCTTTCATTTATTTTAGAACATGTCGAAGTGTTTTGCACCCTGACTGCACTGTGTTACTCCTTGTTAGCAGTGTATGAGAGTCACAGGTGCTCTACATCGTTGTACTTGTTATAGTCGTTATTTTTCCTTGCAGCCTTTGTAATGGGTGTGTGCTAGTATCTCAGTGTGGTTTGGTTTGTGAACCAATAGTTCTCTTTCTTTTATATAGACTTTATGTCTATCCATTTACCAATATCACATTGTCTTTATTACTGTAGCTATGTAATATATTTCGAAGTTGCGTATTGTGATTCTGCCAACTTTATTTTTCATTTCCAAAGTTGTTTTGTCTCTTTTAGTTCTTTTTGTCTCTCCATATAAATACTACATTCATCGTGTCCATATTTTTAAAAAATATATTTATAGTTTTGTTAAGAATTGTATTAAACCAGTATATTTATTTGAGGAGAAATGAAATCTTGGTATGTTCAGTCTTCCTGTCCATGAACATGGCATCTCTCTGAATTTCTTTAGATCTGCTTTGATTTTTTTTATCATCATCATAAACTTTTTAGCATAGAAGGCCATTTGTGTTTCATCTGATTTACTTCCAAATGTTTCACTTTGTTTACTAATTATAAATTTTACTGTATTTTTAATATGGTGTCTTAAATATTAATTGCTAGTATATGAAAATACAGTTGATCTTGTATCTTCATCTAGTAGCCTGTGTCCTTGATGAACTCATTCATTGCTTGTAGAGGTTTTTTATTCCTTTCAGATCTGTATACCTTTTATTATTTTTTCTTTTTTCTTTTTTTTTTTTTTGTTTACATCCCTGACTTACTTTCCAGTATGATATTAAGTAACAGTGGGGAAACCAGACATACTTGCTGTGTTCCTGAATTTAAAGACAGAGCATTCAGGTTTTCTCCACTATAGGGCTTAAGTAAAATGTTAAATGTAGGTTTCTTGTGGATGTTCTGTATAAAGTTTAAAATGGTTTCCTCTGTATTTTTCTGTGGGGTTTTTAAAAGCCTGAATGGGTATTGAATTTAGTTAATTGTTTTTCTTCATAGATTGATGAGGTCATGTTAGGTTTTTTCTTTAGCTTGTTAATATGGTAGACTACATTGCTTGATTTTCAAATAATCAACCAGCCTGATAATCCTGGAATTAAAACCACTTGGTCATGGTAGATAATCTTTTTATATATGACAGAATTCTATTTGGTAATATTTTATTAAGGATTTTGTGACTGTATTCAAGGGATATTAGTCTGTCGTTTTCTTTTTTTCTGTATGTTGTGTCCCAGTATATGGTCTACTTTGGTGCATGTTTCATGGATTTGAAAAATAGGGATATTTTGCAGCTGTTGAGGGGATGGTTCTGTTAATTTTGATTATATCTTGCTTGATGGTGTTATTGAGGTCTTTTTTTATTACTGATTGTGCCGAGTTATTCTGTAATTGCTACAAAAGGGCAGTTGAAATTCCCACTTATAATTACAGATCTTATATATCTCATATACTTACTTCCATGTTCATCAGTTTAGATTTACATAGTTTTCAGAAAGACTGTTTGGAGCATACACATTTGGGATTGCTATGTTCTCATACAGGATTGACCCTTTTATTGTTATATAATGTTATTTTCTGTCTCTGAGAATTTTGTTTGTTTTGAATTTTACTTTAGCTAGTGTCAGTATAACCATTTTTGCTTACTTTGATTACTACTAACATGCATATTTACCCAGCCTTTTACTTTCAATCTGCCTTTATTGTTATATGTAAAATAATGAGTTTATTGTAAACAGCAAATAGTTGAGTCATGATTTTTAATCCACTTTGCCAATGTCTGTCTTTTAATTTGTGTATATATACTATTTACATTCATGTTATTATCTATATGCTATAGCTTAAGTCTGCCAGTTCTTTTATTTCTTTGTTTTCTCTCTTGTTTCTGTTTTCCTTTGTCTGCCTTCCTTTGGGCTTTGATGAAAGTTATTGTTTTGGCCAACTTGGGCTCCTGTAACAGAATCCCATTGACTAGGTGGCTTAAACAACAGAAATTTACTTTCTCACAGTTCTGGAGGCTAGAAGTCCAACATTAGGGTGTCAGCATGATTGGGCTCTGGTGAGAACTCTCTTCTTGGCTTTCAGTTGGCTGCCTTCTCACTGTGTCCTCACATGGCTAAGAGACAGGGAGAGAGATGGGGGGAGAGGGAGGGGGAGAGAGAAAGAAGGAGGGAGAAAGAGAGGGAGGAATAGAAGATGGAGGGAAAGAGAAGAAGGGAGGGAGGGACAGAAAGGGAGAAGGAGAGGGGGAAGATGGGAGGGAGAGCGCAGCCGAGAGAGTGCTCCCTCTCTGGTGTCTTCTTAGAAGGGCACTAATATGAGGACCTCACACTCATAACCTCATCTAAACCTAATTATCTACCAAAGTCCTTATCTCCGAGTACTGTCACCGTGAGGGTTAGGGCTTCAACGTAAGAATTTTGAGAGGACACAATTCAGTCCACAGCAGTCAATCTTTACCAAGCCTCTTCTGTCACCACCCCAGCAAAGAGGAGAGAGGTACTTCATTACTTCACAGGCACAGGCAGGCTGAAGTGGAGGCTCTTCACATGCTATCTGTTAACCCACTGTTGGGGGAGTGTTCTTTTTTCATCATCCATCAAGGATGAAAATCCCAGCTGTCTACTGAGCCATCTCTGACAACATTGCAGGGCATTTTGGGGTGATTCCTTATAGCCTGGTGAGGCTGGAAATCTAGGCTTCCCACTGGGCATCTGCTGGCATGGATAAGGAGGTGTTTAGTTGTAGTTGTGAGGCTGCTGCTTAAAAGTTTTTTTTGTCCTGTTAGGTTGTGCCTTTCCTAGCTCTCAGTCTATAAAAAGGAGATTTTTGTTGGGGCTTCTTTTGTCTGAACCTTTTGGAATTTCCAGGTTGCTAGATTTTATCAGCCCTAGCATTGCAATGTATAAGCAAAGCCAAAACAAAACAAAATGGGAAGGAAAAAAAAAATGGGAAAACACTGTTGTGTTGTTCCTTGGATCCTGACATCCCTTCCAGTCTCTCATCTTGTCTCCACCTTTCAGATCCTTCACGAGTTTCTTTACATGTAACATTTAGTTTTTCAGTTGTACTTAGGAGAAATAGGGGAACCTCCTTAAAGCAGATCCCCAGAAGTGTTTTTTTTTTTTTTTTACCCAGTGATCCTCATAAGCAGATTTCACTTTTGCCATCATTGGCTTAATTTTTTCCAGTCCAGTGATCTCATTTATTTCAAAAACGTTTCTTCAGTTCTCAGCACATGCCAGGTGTGGACCTTGTGCTCCAATTATATTATTGAGAGCCAGCCTTGTAGGAAAACAGACAAGTTAATATGGAGTATATGATAGAAGGTAAGTTTTGTGGTAATTTGTTACATATTAATACATTATTACCTATATATTTTTCTGTTATTTTAGGTAATTTTTCAAGGGATTAGTATTCCTTGAAAATGTTAATTCCTTACTTTTGATACTATACTTAGTTATATAGTATTATTTCCTGTAATACAAAACCCCTTTCTGTTTAGGCAACATATATTTGACATGCAAAATGATTTGTATAATCATAATACATATCATCATTAATTAGGTACCACGCAATATAAAGAACATAAGGGAAAGCAATGAGTGTTTGTGTATCTCTCTGTGTACCTACTAATGGGCCTAATATATAAAATTGCTGTTAATCAAGTAATTAGGAAATGATGGAAGTACTCAAAAAAGTGGAATTAGTAACATCTATCAAAGGATATACAAAAAATAACCATAAATGGGCAATTACTATTAATCATGCTTTATACCTGATGTCAATTATTTAGGTAATAATTAAGTAAATTATTTTTATCTTGATTCTAAGTTATTGAAAGAGTATATAATGGTCATGGTATTTTAGGAAATACTTGGGTATTTTTTCACACATTTACAAATTTAATACACTTTACATAGTATTGCCTCTTAGGTCTATATCAGATACAGGTACTCACACATTTGCATTAAAATATGGATACAGTCAAAACAGGTAATTTTTTTTTTTAATTAGGCTCCATGCCGAGCATGGAGCCCAGTGTAGGCTTTGAATTCATGACCGTGAGATCAAGACCTGAGCTGAGATCAAGAGTCTGATGCTTAACCGACTGAGCCACCCAGGTGCCCCTAAATTAGCTATTTTTTGATAAATTATGCTGTGTGTGTATACTATGAATACTATGCAGTTTTTACAATTAGATGTTATTACATGTTAGATGTTACAAAAGACATCTTCAAGGTATATTGCTAATAATGAAGAAATCACATGGTAAATTATATGCAAATATGTGTATGGTTATACAAATATATTCTGCTGATAGGTGTATATATTTACATCTGTTTATATACAGACTTCTCAGTTAATTACAATTACTTCTGGAAAGGTTTATGTGTCATTATTTTTTTTGGGAACCGTACGCTATACATATACCGTACATACCGACTGAATATTTGTGTCCCCCAGTATTCATATGGCAAAACTTAACCCCCCAGTGTGATGATATTAGGAGGTGGGGCCTTTGGGAGGTGATTAGGTCATGAGGATGGAAGCCCTCATGAATTGGACTTGTGCAGAGGCCCCAGAGAGCTCCCTCACCTTCTCAACCATGTGATGTTACAGGGAGAAAATGACCATCTATGAATCAGAAAAGTGGGCTCTCACCAGACACTGAATCTAATGGTGTCTTGCTCTGGGAATTCAGAGCCTCCGGAACTTAGAGAAATAAATTTCTGTTGTTTATAAGCTACTCAGTCTATGGTATTTTGTTATAGCAGCCAGAAAGGACTGAGATAATGTGCGTAAATAAAGATATGAATTAAAAAAAAACACTTTCTGATGACATATTAGTAATAATTTTTAAGGATCTACGTTTTGCTTTCTTATGTTGAAGTAGTATGGAATGAGAAGATATTAGGAAGAAAGATTTGGAAAAGAGGAAAAAGGAATAAAAATAGAACACATGAGGAAAAATAATTTGTGAAGTTGAACTCTTACTAACATCATTAAACAGGGATCATTAAGAAATCAGTTATAAACAATGATCTTTTTATAGTTCCACTAGAAGTACATGTCTTGTATAGTAAGGTTTATCTTACATTTTTGGGTCCCTGTTACTATAATAGAAGTAAAAAGATGACAACACTAGGGATTAAAATTTCCTCGAGTTTTATCTAATCAGTATACGAAAAAAAGCCTCAAAGATAAAACCTTGTAGTAAAGGGTTTTTGTGCCATATCTTATGATGTATATAAAATTGTTATTAACAATTTCTGTTGTGAGAAGAACGTATTAATACTTAACTGTACGGAATGTAAAACTCTTGCTAAATTTACTGTTTAATTTGAATGCATTATCTCAGAGGGAGATTTTCAGTATTTTATCACTGGGTACGGTATTTGCTGCATTTTTTAAGCTTTTTTTAAAAATAATGACTTGATGGTAAATGTGGTTATATTGCTTTTATTGTGTTATGCCAATTTTTGGTGATAGTTGTTTTGTAATGCTTTTTTTGGTGATAGTTGTTTGACTCTGATATTTTTGTCTCACGAGAATTCATTCTTGGTTTAAACTCATTGTGCATGGAATATTACAGTTAAAGTACCATTGGATTTTGTTGAATTATAAGTTAGGTTTTTTGGGGGGAAATAAAGGAATTTTGGTGATTTGATGAGGGAAATATACCATCAATTTTCTTTTTATTTTCCTTATCATTTCGGTGTAAAGTTTATAGGGGTCTCACAAAGCATTTTGGGAAACATTTTTACTATTTCTATTATTTGGAAAGGCTTGTTCAAGATTGGTATTACTTCGTTTTCCATTATACGGGAAAGTTTGTGACTTCAGGCACCAGCAAGCAGGATCCATTTATAGGAAGATATTTCATTATAGACCCAGTTTATTTACACAAGATAAGACCGTTGAGATTTTCTAAGTTTTACTGTTTGTTAGGGTATGTTTTCCTTGGTAGTCTCTCTTTTCATGTATCAAACTTTTTAGGATGAAGTTGTTTATATAATTATGTATGTGTCACCAAGAAATGGCATGAGAATTTCCTTTTTGCATTGCTGATATTGAATATATGCTGATGCTTCTTCATCTTTTTTTCCCCTTAATAATTCCAGCCAGAATGGAATGTCCAAAACTTTTTAAAAAATCTTGTCTCTTTCTTTTATTATCACCCATATACTTCAATTTTATTGTTTCATTTCTATTGGTTTGTTATTGAATTACAGATTTTACCTATTTTGAGATTTATTTCTCTATCACAAATTTCAGGATTTTTGTATTTATCACTATAAATGTTCCTTTAGCCATGCATATTGTTGTATCTCACACTTTGTAACAGGTTCATGAAAATATAATTGAGATTAAATAAACTTTGCAAATTTGAATTGAACAATATGTTTTGGCATGTGTATATAAATTTGCTAAACTATCACCAGAATCAAAATACCGTACTTACCCATCCCTTCTTTCAAGTTTCCTTGAACGACTTTGCATTTTCTCTTCCTGTTTCTGCTCCTACCTCCCTTCTTTCCCATGGTATGTACATTATTATACAAGTTTCAGTGTGGACATACATTTTGATCTTTCTTGGATGAACATGAAGACATGGTATGGCTAGATCACATGATAGGTATACTTTAAGGTACTTAGAATACGTCTTAGAGTTTGCAGTCTGATAGTCCATTGTCCATCCTGCCAGCAGTGTATGAGTGTCTCCTTTGCACTGCATCCTTACCAGCATTTCTTAGGGTCATGTTTTTGTGTTGTATCCCTTCTAGTAAAGGTATGGTGGTATCTCAGTGTCTAGCTAAATTGCATGGCTGTAACCAAGTCCTACTTCTTTCTTTCTCAGGAAAGTCTAGTAAGTGGAAAAGATAGATCACTATGTGGAGGGACCGTTTGGGGTGCGTTTTTACAGCCCGGTAATGGTGACCATCTAGGTTCCCCGCTGGACTTGAGCTGTGGTGAATGAGGCTGGTATTTGGCATAGAACTTGTATTGTCTACACATATCCTGTCTTGTTTGCCTGAATCCTTCCTGGCCCATTGAGGATAGCAGGCTTTACTCGGGCCTTTTTGTTGTCTACACCCTTTGGCATTTTCAGGTTGCCTGATTATTTCAATCCAGGTTGGGTATATAGGAGGTGAAAAGAAAATACCACATACAAAAGAAAACACGGAATCCACTATAGTGTTGTTCCTTGGCTTCAGAGGTTCCTAGTCCATTTTCATTAGTCTCTCTACCTTTCAGAGTATTTTTATGTTTCTTTTTATGTGTACTATCAAGGAATTTTCGTTGTATTTGGGGAAGAAAGTATATCTACATCTTGGAAACAGATGTCCAACTTCTTTTTTAGCTAAACAACCTTTACATGTAGTGGATTCTTTATTTTAATTTTTGCCGTCACTTGCTCAATTTCTTTTATTGTAATTATTTCATTTTCTCATTAATATTTCTTCAATTTCAAGCTTGTGCTTGAAAGCAGGTGCTACTAGAGTTAAATACTGTGGGACAGCCTACTGGGAAAACAGGCAAGAAAATAGCGTATTGGAGAAAATAAGTTTTGTGGCAATTATCCAGTATAACTGGTTATCTAGTAATAGTAACTAGAATATTATCTATACATTTTTGTGTTAGGTTTAGTGATTGCTCAAGGGATTTATATTTCACTTCTTCCCTTTTCATCTCCACAGAAGTATGTGGTATCACTTCCTATAAATGTAACCTCACTACACTGTAATGTTACATATGCTACCTTTCCTTTGTGCTTTTGTTCTATAGTTTATATCAATTATATCTTTTATCATTTTTTTGCTTTAAAGAGTCAGATACCAAAAAAAGTCAAATATCTCTCAAAAATAATAGAAAACACTAGTCTTTTATGTTTATCTATTTCTTTTCCCTATGGAGTGTTCTTCACACATTCTTATAGCCCTGTCGTTCTTGATTTCCATTGGGTGTCCTTTCCTTTGGGCCACCCAAACAAGTCGTCTGATTTCCAATACCTCAGAATGTGACTTTATTGAGAAATAGGGTCTTTGCAGATTCTGTCAATTTAAGATAAAGTCATTAGGATAAGGCCCTAATAGAGTGTGACTGATGTCCCTTAAAGGAGGGAGGTGAATTTGGATATAGACACAGATGTGCATGGAGGGAAGACTGTGAAGATACGCCCAGGGAGAATGCCATGTGAAGGTAGAGGATTTGGAGGAATGCCTGAGATTGCGGGTAAGAGGCTGGGAATGATTCTACAGGTTTTAGAAGGTGCATGGTCCTGCCTACAGCTTGATATCAGATTTCTAGCCTCAAGAGCTGTGAGACAATAAATTTGTATTGTTTTCAAGCAGTCTAGTTTACGGTATTTTGTTATGAAAGTCTAGGAAACTAATACATTCCTTAAGCATGATGTATTTGTATTATGTTTGGCCAGCAGAAAAGTGTTTCAGTTTGGTTTATCTGGATGTTTCGTATTTCACTTTCAGTTTAGAAGGGTGATTTTATTGCATATAACATTGGAGCTTGAAAGTTCTGTCTTGACACTCACTGAAAAAATGATGCTCCATTTTTCACTGATTATCCATGGTTTGTGTGGAGAAGGCAGTCAACATTTAAATAATTCCTAGATAGGTAATATTTATGTCTTTGAAGCTTTTGGTGGATGTATGTTTGTTTAATACACTAAAAAGGCTTTACATCTTATATAGCTGTCAAATATATAGTTTACTAATGATAAAAATTATAAAACAGAGAGAGAGAGACAAACCATAAGAGACTTTTAAATACAGAGAACAAACAGGGTTGCTGGAGGGGAGATAGGTGGGGGGATGGGCTAAATGGGATAGACATTAAGGAGGGCACTTTTTGGGACGAGCACTGGGGGGCATCATATTTAAGAGATGAAATCACTGGGTTCTACTCCTGAAGCCAAGACTACACTGTATGTTAACTAACGTCAATTTAAATTAAAAATGTGTGTGTATATATATATGTGTGTGTGTGTGTGTGTGTATACATGTACATATATATATATGGTTTGCTAATGAAACATTTCAAAACTTCACTAGTTGTTATAAAAAAATGATTTCCATTTATGCAAAAAGGTTAACGTTTGATCAACAATAACAAAAAAAAGCTGCAGAAAAGTAGTATAATCAAAAAAGAACCAATTCTTTCTTATTATAATATATAAATACATCTGTACTATATGTATACAAATAAAAGTAATTTCAGTACATTTACAAGTACAATATCCAAGACATTTTAATTATTACTTCTGATCTGATGCTACTGTTGATCTGGATGTGATAGTGTATGAGACCAGGTGCAATGTCTTGGTAACAAATAATAGAATGACAGTTGTCTTAAATATAGAAATAGTTTACTTTATATCTACCATACTTATATACAATGTATTTTACAGGTAAAATGAATTATATAGTAAATATAATATACATCAGAATCAATTTGATATCAAGCAGTATATAGAATATAATTGACAGCAATAAGAATTGATGTGTAATTATGTATATGTGTGTGTGTATATATTTTTGGTATATAATTTTGTTAATGATTATGAAATGATAAATTGTACCAAATGGGATTAAAAATGTGTATCAAAGAATAGATTAGTAATAAACATATATAGGTAATTAGTGTCTTAAGTATGCTTAATATTCAGTGTAAATAATTAAGTAACATGGTACCTTTCCAAAATTTTGATGCCAGGTTATTGAGGGAATGAAAAATGGTAATGAGTTTTGGAAACTGGTTTGTTTTTGACAAAGTTGTGAATTTCCTTACAGATTTACAGAGTAGTGGGCCTTTTAGAACTATATCTGACATAGCTACTCACACATGTGTGCTAAAGTATGGACACAAAATAGTCAAAACAACTCTTTTTTGGCAAATTATGTGTGTCCATACTATGATGCTATGCAGCTTTTACAACTAATCATGTACACGTTAAATACTTGAAGAAGGCATCTCCAAGATATATTGTTAATTAAAAAGAGACTAAGTATAATTTACTTACAGATATGTGTATAATTATGTAAATATGTTATTCATGTAGATAAATGTCTGTTTACATCTATTTATATACACACTTTACTGCTAATCACAATTACTTCTGAAGAGGTATATTTATCAGCTGTTTTGAAATTGTTACACTATGTACATGCAATATTTCTGTGTCCTAGAATATATATCAAAAATTAATCAGATGATAACGGCATCTCTCTAATGATTTTTGAAATATGTACTCTTGGCTTTTTTATTTTCAAGTACAGAATGGAATCAGACGTTAGGTATTCTCTTTGCTTTTTATTTTAAAGTTCATAATGGAATAAGAAGTTAGTGTTACAGATAGGAGGTTTAGAAAAGAGAAGGGAAAAAATAAAAATACAAACAATGTAAGAGGAGAAATAATACATTTATGAGCCCTTTATAAGAAGCTAACCTCTAATTAGTCAGTGAGATTATTAAACTAGAGACCATAGGTAAAATTGTCATAGACAATGCTGTTTTTATCTTTCCATCAGAATTAAATGACACGTGTGTGGTAAAGGGCCTCTGTTGCCAGGATAGTAGAAACGCTGACAACAGTGATCAGGGTTAAAACCCTTTCACATTTCATCTGATTCATATATGGAAAAAGCCTAAAAACATAACCGTGTCATGTAGGGTTTTATGCCATTTATTATGATGCATATAAAAAACTTAGCAATAATTTGATATTAGAAAATGTTTACTATTAGAAAATGCTAATGTTTGGGGTGCCTGGGTGGCTCGGTTGAGTGTCTGACTTCTGCTCAGGTCATCATCTCGCGGTTCGGTTAGTGAGTTCAAGCCCCACGTAGGGCTCTGTGCTGACAGCCCAGAGCCTGGAACCTGCTTCAGATTCTGTGTCTCCCTCTCTCTCTGTCCCTCCCCTGCTCTCACTCTGTCTCTCTCTCTCAAATAAATAAAAGTTAAAAAAATTAAAAAAAAGAAAGAAAATGCTAATGTGTAGGCATAAAGAATCCAGCAATTTTCCTAAATTTTCTGTTTAATTCAGTGTATTATCTCTAGAAGGCTTTTATGTAATCTGGAAATAAAAATATCAATTCTCTGATTAAAGGTGATTTAGTATCTTCCTTTACAATTGTTAATGCTTTTTAAATTTTTTTTCCCCTTTTTTATTGCCCTGGCTGTGATCTCTTTATAATGTTGAATAGAACTGGTGATAGTAGGTGATTCCTTGTCTCTTTTCTGATGGCAGTGGCATTTCCATTGTTATAATCTTGCCATTCGGTATCAAGTTAATAGGGGTCTCATAAAACATTTTCAGGAAGGATTTTTACTGAAATCTTCTGTGTCCCGTGGACTGGTGAGTCTACCGGAAACATTACTCAGTTGCCCAGCTTTTAGCTACTCCTTTTTGCTTAGCATCTTGGGTTTTCAGTCTCATTTGAGGAAAAATATCATGTGAGGAAAAGATCCAAATTTGGTTCTCACCCTCTTTGCCTGTATTTTTCCCCCCTGAGATCTAGTCTTTTCAGTGCTTCGTTTTTTGGGTTTATGGTATTTTCAAGCGGATGTCTTATATTTTTGCATATTTCAGTTTTCTCCCCAGAATATTTGGCCTGAAATGTCTGGTCTGCCTTTACTAGAAGAAGGTATGTTCAAAAGCACTGTTTTTGAAATTTGTTTTAATTTGTATATATTGGTTCACATGCAGTTAACCCAGTCTGTATGTTAAGAATATAAGCCACTGATTAAACTTTTTGCTTTGGGATAAATTGTACATTGACTTACAGATGTAAAAAATAATACAGAGGTACTCCATGTACTTTTTGCCTGTTTCCAACCAACTTCATATGTTGCAAAATTAGAGTGAAATATCCCAAAGTATTCACTTAGATGCAGTCAAGACATAGACAACCTGTCAATCATCACAAAGATCATTGTGTTGCTCTTAGAGGCACACCCATTTCCGTCATCCCTTCCTATCCCTGAATTCTGGCAACCACTGATGTGTTCTTCATTGCTCAATTTTGTTATTTTGAGATGGTTATATAGACAGAATCATACTGTATGTGACATTTGGGATTGGCTTAGTTCAGAATGGGTAATTCTCCAGAGATTCATCAAAGTTATTGCATGTACCAGCAGTTCATTTTTCGCGCAGCAGTTTATAGCGGATTTGCCACATTTTTTCAGCCATTCTCTCTTGGAAGACTATCTAGTTGTTTGCAGTTTGGGGCTGATACTGATAAATCTGCCATAAACATTTACATATGCATTTCCATGTGAACATAATCCGAATTTTTCTGGTATTAATATCCAAGAGTGTAATTGCTGTATCATGTACTATTTCCAGTTCAGTTTTTTAAGAGCCTACCTGGTTTTAGAATGGGTGTAACATTTTACGTTCCTCTAAGCAATATATGAGTGATCCAGCTTGCTTCTATCCTGCCAGCATTTGTTTATATGGCTTTTAAAAATTTTAGTCATTCTGATATGTGTAAGATACCCCACTGTGCTTTTAATTTGCATTTACCTGATCTGATGGCTATCATGTTGAACATCTTCTTAAGTGCTTACTTGATGTCTACACATATTTTCTGGTAAAATTTTTGTTCATGTCTTTCACTCAGTTTCAAATTGATTTGTTTATTTTATATTGTTGGATTTTGAAAGTTGTTTATGTATTCTAGATACTACTTTATTATGAATATATGGCTTGAAAATCTTTTCTCTAAATCTGTAGCTTGTCTGTGTCAGATAAAACTTTTTTAATAGCACAATCTGTAAATATTATGGAGTCCAAATTATCAAATTTACCTTTATAGATCATGTTTTTCTGACATCACGACATGGGCAGTTTGAGGTGATTAGTTACATCGGAGGCTAGGCTTCCCACAGGGCCAATGCTTGCAAGGGTGAAGGTATTTTGTGTGTCATGCTGGCTGCAGTAGGATGCTTATTGTCTTCAATTTTTCTGTCTACTTAGGCTGTTCTTATCCTACTCTTTTTCTAAAGCCTTTTTTTAATATTAAATATAATTTATTGTCAAGTTGGTTTCCATACAACACCCATTGCTCATCCCAACAGGTGACCTCCTCCCTGCCCATCACCCACTTTCCCCTCTCCCCCACCCCCACAGCCACCCTCAGTTTGTTCTCTGCATTTAAGAGTCTCTTATGGTTTGCCTCCCTCCCTCTCTGTAACTAATTTTTTCCCCTTCCCCTCCCCCATGGTCTTCTGTTAACTTTCTCAAGTTCCACATATGAGTGAAAACATATGGTATCTGTCTTTCTCTGCCTGACTTATTTCTCTTAGCATATTACCCTCCAGTTCCATCCACATGGCTGCAAATGACATGATCTCATTCTTTCTCATTGCCAAGTGGTATTCCATTGTGTATATAAACCACATCTTCTTTAGCCATTCATCAGTTGATGGACATTTAGGCTCTCTCCATAATATGGTTATTGTTGAAAGTGCTGCTGTAAACATTGGGGTACAAGTGCCCCTATGCATCAGTACTCCTGTATCCCTTGGGTAAATTCCTAGCAGTGCTATTGCTGGGTCATAGGGTAGGTCTATTTTTAATTTTTTGAGGAACCTCCACACTGTTTTCCAGAGTGGCTGCACCAGTTTGCATTCCCACCAACAGTGCAAGAGGGTTCCCGTTTCTCCACATCCTCTCCAGCATCTATAGTCTCCTGATATGTTCATTTTGGCCACTCTGACTGGCGTGAGGTAGTATCTCAGTGTGGTTTTGATTTGTATTTCCCTGATGAGGAGTGACGTTGAGCATCTCTTCATGTGTCTGTTGGCCATCTGGATGTCTTCTTTAGAAAAGTTTCTATTCATGTCTTCTGTCCATTTCTTCACTGGATTATTTGTTTTTCGGGTATGGAGTTTGGTGATCTAAAGTCTTTTTTGGAGGGTGGATGTTTGTTTGGTTTTTTTTGTTTTTTTTTTTATCTAAACCTTTACTGTTTGCAAGTGCTTGATTCTTCAGCTGCATGTCTGGTGTGCATGAGGGAAAACAAGACAAAAGTCCCTACATCCCCCAAAAGTGACAAAAAAGAGAATTCACCATGTTGTTTCTTGAGTCCTAATGTCCCTTACTAAGTCTCACTCCTCTCCACAATTGAGTCTTGTTATGTTTGTTTTATACATAACATCCAGGATTTTTCGTTGTTTTTAGGGGTAAGAATAGGGAAAAGTATGTCTATTCCTTTTTCCTGGAAGCCAAGTTCCAACAATTGTTTTGCCCAAATTATCTTCACAAAGAGTGGATTTTTTTTTCATCATGGGCTTAATTTCTCTCAGCAGAATTATTTCATTCATCCCATAAATATTTCTTCAGTTCTCAGCATGTGTCCATGTGAACCATGAACTGGAGTTATATTATTGGTGGAGAGCCTAGTGAGAAATCAGAAGAGTAAATGTATATATCATAAAAATTTAATAGTATATAATTTTAGTGTTGATTTGTTTAGGCAGTAGTAGTAACTTGAAAATTACCTACACATTTCTGTGTTATTTTTAGTTATTCCTCAAGGGGTTGGTATCGAATTCTTTTACTCTTCATATTCTACCTAGAGTTCTGTCACCTTCTGTAATATGCAATACTATGGTGCCTTGGCAAAATGTATTTTATACATAAAATTATTTATAAAACATATTACTTATTGGAAGCAATGGAGTACAAAGCAATTTATAGACCATATGTGCAATAAGTATTTATGCACCTAGCTGTCAGTATTTGTGTGTGTATATACATATAAGCTTAATGTATAGTGTGTGTGTGTGTATATATATATGTGTATATACACATATATATACACACACACACACACATATATATATATATGCTTAATGTATTTTCATTTTGGTAATCAAATAATTGTGAAATTATAGAAGAGTACTTGACAATGGAATTAACAACATCTATCAAAGGGTAAATATAAATGGTTAATAACCTCTTAAGTATGCTGTAAATTTAGTGTAAAAGTAATATAGTTACAGTAAGTAGAATATTGTCCATATATTTTATTGTTATGTTTCATGCTTACTCAAGGGTTTGTAATTTGAATCCTTTACTTTTCATGGTCGACTTCGTTTTACACAGTACCATTTCTTGTAAATACAATCTTACAACAGGACATTTGCATTTATTCCCATTTCCTTCATGTTCTTGTTGCATCATTTGCATCTATAATTTATTACTTTGCTTTGAAGAGTTACTTGTCTTTCCAAGAAATAATAGAAAATGTGAACCTTTTATAATGATGCACACATTTACTCTATCCACTGCTCTTCATCACTAGCTGTATATTTTAGTTTCCATCAGGTGTCCTTTCCCTTCAGCCTGAAGGACTTGCTTTAACATCATTTCTCTTACAGGTTAACCAGTGATGAATTGTCTCAGGTTTGGTTATGGCTGTGTCCAATTTTCCTCTCCATTTGGGAAGATAATGTTGCTGGATAGAAAATATGGGTTGAAAGTTCTGTCTTGTCTTTTGTCATTGTAGGGATGCTGCCCCATTTTCTTTGCTTCTTCTTGAATTCTGTTGAGAAGGCAGCCATTATTGAAATCATCATTCCCTGCTAGGTAATGTATCTTTATTCTTTGAATTTTTTGGTAGATGTACATTTTTTCACTTCCCTAATTTTATATTTCATATAGAAGTCTAATACATAGTTTATTAATATATTTCAAAGACTTTACTATTTTGCCTTTGAAAATTATTCTACTTATGTGCAAAAATAACTTATTTAATTGACAAGAGAAAAAAATCAAAAGCTAGAAAGCTGCATGAAAAGCACTAAAATGGAATAAAATTATTTCTGAATAACATTTGCACAGTAATCTTCCTTGTAGGACTAATCTGACCAAAGCTACCTACATATGTGTATTAAAATATAGTACCCCAAAAAGCAAAACAAATGCCATTGAATTATTTACTTCCAAGTGGCTTATTTTGTCATAAGAATTTTACCTCCATTTGATAAAACTAAGAAGGGAATAAAAGGCAGAACAGCTTTTTAACAAACTTTGCTGTTCCTCTACTATAATTACTGTGCAGCTTTTACAGTCACTTATTTAAATATTAACTATTGACAGAATTCTTGAAGATTTATTGCTAATAAAAAAAACAAATTGTAATTTACTTGAGACATGGGTAAATATGTAAATACATGATTCACTTCAATCCATGTATATATTTATATACACACATCCATGCCAGTCATTTTCATTTCTTATAGGGATATGTATCACCATTTTGTGAAAATTTTACACTGAACACATGCTATATATGTATTCAATAAAAGATCTAAATTTTTAAAAAGTCACATCACAACCTATTACTAATAATTGTTTTTGAAAGATGTATGCTATCTCTTTCTAAGTAGTACACAGTAGCATAAGAAGTTAGGCTTATAGACAGAGTTAGAAGAGTTAAAAAGGAAAAAAATACTATGAAAATATAGAAAAAAGGTATGTGGAGAAAATAATTTAATTTAACTGTGAACCACTTAAAAGAAGGTGAACTCTGGTTAATGAGATTATTAAACTGTGGGTCGTAAGTAAAATTACCACAAGGAATGCTCCTTTTTATTGTTCCCCTTGGATTAAATGCCAAATGTTTTGCAAACTTTATCTTATTTACTGGAGTCTGTCTTACCATGATACCAGAAAAATATGACAAAAATGTTCAGGATTATAGCTCTGTAGTTTATCTGATAAATATGGAGAAAAAGCCTTAAAATGTAACCTTAGCATGTAGAGTATTTGTGACATTTCCTCTGTATAAAAATTTTTTTAAGAATTGATATTATTAGGAAGATATGTTTATGTTTAACTGAATGGAATCCAGCAAATCGAAGAAAATCTTTAAACAATCCTAATATATTGTCTACAGGTTGCTTTCAGTCTGTAAACATAATTATGCTCTTGAATAAAGCTGTTTTCATTTTCATTTCTTCCTTTTATATCTTAATACATTTGTTGTTGTTGTTGTTGTTGTTGTTGTTTTTGCTTTATTGCTCTGGCTAAGAGCTCTGTAGAATGTTGAGTGGTATTGGTGCTAGAAGGCATCCTCTTCTCAGCCCTCATCTCAAGGGGAAAATTCTCAATATTTCCACACTAATCATGATTCTCTTTTGCCCTCTAAGTTGTTATTCTTAATCACAATTGAATGGTAAATTTTGTCAGATCATTTCCTCTATCGTGACAAGACATCATGTTGTTCCTTTGTTTTGTTAAAGTTATTTGATTTCTAAATGTTGAATCCATAATAATTCATTCTTGGCTTAAAAACAAATTGTTTATGCCATATTATATATTTGATGTATCTTAGCAATCTGTTCATCAGAAAAAAGAATTGTTATTGTTTGCTCTGGGGGATATAAACCTATGATTCTCCTTCCTTATAGTATCCTTAATAGTTTCAGGCAAAGTTTATACAGATCTCATAGAAGATTTTTGGAGAGTGCCTTTACTTTTCTGTGCAGGAGTTTGTACAAAATTTTAGTTCTTTCTCAATTATATGAGAAAGTTCATGGCTCAGGGCCACAGGCATGGAAATCATTTGTAGGTAGTTTTGTTAGACACAATTTACATAATGGATATAGCATTATTGCTGTTTCCAAATTTTTGGATATATATGTACTTCCCTTTGGTTTTTCCCATTTTGTGTAAAGTCAGGTACATTAGAATGAATTTCCTTATGATATCATGCATCTGTCTTCAGAATCGGTAGTATTACACTTTCTACAGTCTTGTTATTGATAATATGAATTTACTTTTTTCTTGATCTATCTTCTCATGAATTTATCATTTTTTTTTACATTTTACAAAAAATAAAAACCAATTTTTGAATATTGATCTTCTCTGTAATTTTGTTCAGTTTATTTTCCTGGTCTTCATATTATCATTTCATTTTTGTTAATTTTGCTACTAAACTAGTGTTTCTTTTTCATTTATTTTCTTGAGGTAGATTATCCACTCATAAATTTTCTAGATTTCCACTCTTGAATTTAATGCTATATAGTTTCTTTTAGATACATCTTTTCATACATCCTACATATTTTATAACAGGTTCACTTAGACTGAATTGACTTATAACCTGTACAACATTAAAATTAAAAATTTAGGTTTTGAAATATGTGTGCATTTGTGAAATCATCACCACAAGAAATAAAATGTAAATGTCCATCCAATGTGTCCCTGGTTCCTTCTGCATCTTTGTATTTCCTCCTTCTTAGTCCTGCTCAAAACCTCTCCTCTTTGCCATGAAATAAACATTCTTATAAATGTCTTTGTCTAGACATATAAATTCATTTTTCTTGAATAAGCCTCAAAGAATTGAATAACTGGATCATATGATTGATGTGTGTTTATGTTATTTTAGAAAATACCAAAGTGTTTTGCAACTTGTTTATACCATTGTCCAACCAACCAGCAGTGTGTGAGACTTGACAGTTGCTCTACACCCTTGCCAACACTTGCAGTAGTCACTATTTTTTAAGGACACCTTTCTGTTCTTGACATATAATAATTTTATTTATTTATTTAAAGTATAATTAATATAGAGTGTCATATTAATTTCAGGTGTAATTATAATGACTCAACACTTCTATCCATTATTCATTGTTCTTCAAGATAGGAGTACTCTAAATCCCCTTTATCTCTTTCAACAAACTTTCTCTCTGGCACCTACCAGTTTGTTCTCTGTATTTCAGAATCTTGTTTGTTTGTTTGTCCTTTTTTTCCTTCATTTGTTGTGTTTCTTAAATTCCAAAAGGAGTAAAATCATATGACTAATTTCACTTAGCATTATACACTCTAGGTCAATGCATGTTGTTGCAAATGGCAAGATTTCGTTCTTTTTTATGGCTGAGTAATATTCCTGTGTGTGTGTGTGTGTGTGTGTGTGTGTGTGTGTGTACACATTTTCTTTATCCATTCACCTATGGATGAACATTTGGGTTGCTTCCATATCTTAGCATTTGTAAATAATGCTGCAATAAACATAAGGGTACCTGTATCTTTTTGAACTAGTGTTTTTGTATTCTTTGGGTAAATACTCAGTAGTGGAATTATTGGATCATAAGGTAAATCTTTGGTTTTGTTTTTGGGTTTTGTTTTGTTTTTTTTTTTTTAGATTTTAATAGGACTTACTTGCTTTTTTTTTGAAATTTTAGTTTATTTACTTAATTCATTTGTTTATTTATTCTCAAGTTAGCTAACATACAGTGTAGCCTTGGCTTCAGGAATCGTTTCCTGTGATTCATTACTTATATACAATGCCCAGTGCTCATCCCAGCAAGTGCCCTTCTCAATTCCCATCGCCCATTTTCCTTACCCCCTAACCCCCGAACCCCATCAACCCTCAGTTCTCTGTATTTAAGAGTCTCTTATAGTTTGCCTCCCTCTCTGTTTTTATCTTATTTTTCCTTCCCTTCTCCTATGGTCATCTGTTAAGTTTGTCAAATTCCACATATGAGGGAAATCATATGATGTCTTTCTCTGACTGAATTATTTTGCTTAGCATAATATCCTCTAGTTCCATCCACGTTGTTGCAAATGGCAAGATTTCATTCTTTTTCATCACCAAGCGATATTCCATTGTATATACATACCACATCCTCTTTATCCATCCATCAGTGGATGGACATTTGTGCTCTTTCCATACTTTGGCTATTGTTGATAGTGCAACTATAAACATTGGGGTGCATGTACCCCTTCAAATCAGTACTCCTGTCTCCTTTGGGTAAATTCCTAGTAGTGAAGTTTCTGGGCATAGAGTAATTCTGTTTTCAATTTTTTGAGGAACCTCCACACTGTTTTCCAGAGCGGCTGCACCAGTTTACATTCCCAACAGTGTAAGACGGTTCCCCTTTCTCCACATCCTCACCAACATCTGTTGTTTCCTGAGTTGTTTTTCAGGTGTTGAGTTTGCTAAGTTCTTTATAGATTTTGGATACTAACCCTTTATCTGATATGCCATTTGCAAATATCTTCTCCCATTGTGTCGGTTGCCTTTTAGTTTTGTTGATTGTTTGCTTCACTGTGCACAAGCTTTTCATCTTGATGAGGTCCTAGTAGTTCATTTTTGCTTGTGTTTCCCTTGCTTCCGGAGACGTGTTGAGTAAGAAGTTGCTGTGGGCAAGATCAAAGAGGTTTTTGCCTGCTTTCTCCTTGAGGATTTTGATGGCTTCCTGTCTTAGATTGAGGTCTTTCATCCATTATGAGTTTATTTTTGTGTATGGTGTAAGAAAGTGGTCCAGTTTCATTCTTCTGCATGTTGCTGTCTGGTTCTTCCAGCACAATTTGCTAACAAGGCTGTCTTTTCCATTGGCTATTCTTTGCTGCTTTGTCAAAAATTAGTTGACAATATATTTGTGGGTCCAATTTTGGGTTCTCTCTTTTATTCCATTGGTCTGTGTGTCTGTGTTAACAATATTGATTCATCCTAGTCACTATTGTTAATTGTAGCTCTTCTAATAGGTATGCAAAGATATCTCAGTGTCACTCTAAATTGCACAGGTGTAACGAAGTCATTGTTCTTTTCTCCCCAAGAATCCTAGTAAATTGAGATAATGGGTCACAAGCCTGTTAGTAACCCCTTCATTTCCGTTCATATTTTGCTTCTATGGTTGTTTGTGTTGCAAGCTGGATTTCCTGTATGAAATACTATGGAAAAAATTGCTGATCATGGAGCATTAATTTTTTTTTTTTTTGTCATTAGTGTGGGACCATTAGTGTGGGAGCAGCCCAAATCATAATCATCAAGATTGAGAAGCTGGGTCACAGGTTTTGTCAGGCTGGTCTTTCCAGTTCATATTGACATTAGGTAATAGCCCTTCAGGGATGTCAAATGAACCCCTGGTTTGTTTCATAGAGCCTTTCCTCCTTGGTGCATCCTGAGGTCTACTTTGTTGCTCTGGGTTGGTGAGACTGCTGGAAGCCCCAGTAACTGGCTTAGCTTCTCAGCTCCAGCTTTCTGCTTAGCGTCTTTGCTTCTCAGTCAACTTCTGTGAATCATTAAAAGCCTAGAAGGACCAGGGATACCAAATTTGGGTCTTACCACCTGGGATTCTCTTGTAATTGAGATCCTGTTTCTACAAGTACTTGTTTCCTTGAGTCTGTGATGCTTCAAACACATATTTTTAATATGCCTCCAGCTTTACTGATATTTGGCAGCAGCACAGTTGGGCTGTAAAGTCTGGACTGTTATTACTGGAAACTTACTTTTCTACAAACATTACAAACATTACTTTTAAAAATATATTTTATTTTGTAGTTGGCTTTTTTTTGTTTCGCTATAGCCAATTAATCCAATCTATATATCAATTTATTTAAGGCAAATGATCTTCCTAAGAAGTGTATCTTTTTTTTTTCTTTATATTCTACTGAATTTATTTTACTTAAATAATTCATTGATTACAATAAATATTTCTTCAGTTCACAAAATGTGCCAAGTACTGGACCAAGTGATGTAGATACTTTATTGTGGGACAGCCTAGTGTGGAAAATATGAGTAAATAGGGGTATATTATTATAGATACATTTAGTGTATTGATGATTCAGCCATTGTACCAGATTATTACCTGTGTCTTCTTACATCATATTTAATTTTTGCTCTAGGGATTAGCATGTGAATTTCTTATGATAACACCACCCCGTGTAAATATATTCTCACAACGCTGCATTTCCATTTAATACCCTTTGCTTTGTGTCTTTTTGTCATACGTTTTATACAAACAATACTATTTACCACTTTTGGTTCGTGGAGTAAGATCTATTTCAAAAATTAGAAAAAAGTTGTCTTTTATATTTATGCACATATTTTCCTTCTCTGGTCTTCACTCCTCCTGGTGTTCTTAACTTCCATGAGGTATCTTTTCCTTCACTCCAAAGAACTTGTTGTAGTATTATTTGTATTACAGGTAGCTCAGCAACAAATGGCCTCAAGAGTGTGTGGGTGTGTCTTACTTCATTGTCAGTTTGGATGGATAATTTTGATGGATATATGATTCTGGATTGACTGCCTCATTTTTTCTTCCAAATTTGAAAAGATACTATTCCATATTCCCCCATCTCTGTGGATTCTTTTGAAAAGGCAGACATCATTGAAATCATCAGTCTCAAGTAGGAAATTCATCTGTATTCTTCTAGAATGTTAATTTTTAAAAAATGTTTGGATAACAACAGTTTAAGTATGATGTATGCCTGTGAATATCTATTTCTGTTTAACCTGCTTTCTTTCTATTGATCTTGCGTCTGCAGTTTGACATATTTTTAAAAACTTGGGAATTTTTGACCACTTTTCTATAGCAGCATTTGTTTTTTCTGATACATTCTGATTCCTCTTCACATTGGTTGTCAATTAAACATGTTTGATGATCGAATACTATCTCACAATTTACTACAGGTCACTTTAGCTAGGCCAGGGCCCTCCCTGTATCCCCCCTGCCACCAGTCTTTGGGCACTGCAAGACATCTTGTATCTCCATTCTTCTCTTAGCCTTGCATCTACTCTCTACTAGACCTTGATGTGTCTTTCGCACATGCACAGCCTAATTCTTGAGCAAAGACCTGTTGTAAACTCCCATGTAGACTTCTGCCCGCCTCCTGTGTACAATTCCTTCATGTACAGTGCTATACCTAGCTACATTAGCATCCCTGATTCCAGTCTCTGCCTCATCAGCTCAGCAACACATCCACATTCTCCCTGGTCTCAAACTTCCTGCAACAGGGGAATATGACCCATGCGAAGGGCCTGGGCAGACTTGAGGCTCTCTCCCTTATAATACCTTGTGTTGATGAGGAGCTCTCATATATTGTGTGTGGGAGAAGAGGCTGCAGCAACAACTCTGGTGAAGTTTAGGCAGGATCTTTTAAGCTGAAAAGATATATACAGTATGACACAGTAATTGTACTCTGGCTTACATACTAATTCTAACAATGTACATATGTACTTAAAGGCATTTAAAAACCCTAATTTCTAATTGCCCTCAACTGGAAACAATATAAGAGTCCACCATCTCTTAAACTGGGTAAAAAGTGGTGTATCATACAATGTAATATACACCAATGAATATGAACAAACTTCTGTATACCACATGGATAAGTATCATGATCTTATTGTTGAGCAAAGGAGTCTGGACACCCCAAATCATGTTGTTTGAAACTATTTATGAATTTCCAAAACAGCTCTTTTGTCATGAGTTGAATCATGAAATCAGACATGTCAATGGTAGACTTTACACCAAATTTTAGTTATTCAAAGGATAGAGGCAAACATTCAACCAAAATGCAAAATATTTGGAGGAACAAATAAGTATCAAACAGAGCCCCTAGTATTGCTCCCTTTCTTCCACATCAGGATATGTTTTGGTTTTACAGTTAAAGGTGAGTTGTGATGTTGAGTAATGTTTGTAAAACTATTATTTACCACAGGGAGTCATTGAGGTTTTTGGCTCATTCCATTTTACACTGTTAATTGCACAGTTTCTGGTAATAACACTACTTGCCATTCTCCAGATTCCTAACTTCCAAGGTAGTTTACAGTAAACAACCTAGACAGGTAAGGTATACCTGGGAAAACAGTAGTATCTATAATCATGTTTTGAAGGAGTTACTCTAATTGTCATTACCACATTTACTGGGAGGTTATTTACTCTTATCACATAATCCATGTAGGGAATAGTTAGAGGCCTGCTCTTACTCCTTTCCTTCACAACAGGCAACATGAGTCTAAGATATTAGGAGTCAGGGACGTAGTTACTTGGGGAAAAGGGAGAGTATAATGGTGGAAGGTAGAAAAAAGGATTTGTCTTCTTTATTCTTCTGGAAGTCTGGCAGTGTTTTATTCTACATCCGAGTGGTGGTTTACACAGCTCTGTTCTTTGGCTAATTTCATGTCCCTGATCAGTTGGTATTATTGCACTGTTCTCTATTTGTATCATGTTTTGAATGACCTACAAATACAATAAATACAGCCTCAATAAGCAAGCAGATGATCAACACCAAGTTTTTAACGTGTGTGCATATGTAGGTGTGCACACACCTTTGTTTTCCTAGGAGGAGGCAGAATGATAGAATCGGGCAAGTGCATATATGGGGTCCCACAGTCATTGGACCTATTGTCTTTCAGGTGGATATAATTTGTCTCCTTTATTAATAATAATTATATAATTAATTATAGTAAATAATTATATATAGTAATAATATGTAATTAATAATATTTGTTTCATTTATATATCAAACATATGGTTTTTAAATAAAATATTTCAAAATTTTTAAAGATTTTTCCAGTTAAAATTATTTCCTTTTTGGGAAATAAAGCATACCAAATTTGTCTGATAATAGAAGCAAAATGAAGTAAAATGAGTAAGAGGTAGACTAACTATCATGAAAGCCAAAAACATTCCAAGTTAAAAAAATTTGTGTTAAGATAACCATAATGAACTGTACACAAAGTAAAATAATTTAAGCCTATTCCTAAGGAAATTTCAAAATGAAGTGTTCTGATAGTTGGTGATCCTAATCTAATATTGATCAAGATAAAAAATTACATGAGAACTGGTAAGTTTTATTGATAAAATACACTGACACCTGTGTTATCTATATCAAAATATTTTATTTTTATAGTAATTATGTAAAATATAGTAACATTCAGTTCTGGGAAAACATTTTATATCTATAATAATTTATATAGCCTTATTAACAAACACGACATTTAAAATATTGGACCTTTTTAAAGTTTTTGCTACTAGATTTTCTAAAGAATATGAAATGATACTGGATTTTTAGAAAAGATATTTAACATGTAGCAAAATTTTGAGTTCTATGTCTTTTACATAATAATTCCTTGCAGGACTATATAACAACTCAGGGACATGCACAAAAGTATGGGCACACAAAAAAGGAAGAGACCAATTTTTAAATAAATTATGATGTATCCATACTATGACTACCGTTCAGCTTTTGCAGTCAATCAAGTGTGTCTGCATATATTTATGTGAAACATCTCTAAGACATATTGTTAAGGGGAAAGATGTACATTTTACTTTAATTTCAGTCATGTGTATAAGTACGTAAATAGGTATGTTAATGTATGGTTATGTGTTTGTTCATATACAGACTTTGCTAATCATGGTTATTTCTGAGAAGGAACAGTATCTTCAGTTTTTCAAAATCTTGCACTGAGTGTGCTCTGTATTTCTAACTAATAAAAGAAAAAACATAGGGGCGCCTGAATGGCTCAGTTGGTGGAGCATGTGACTCTTGAACTTGGGGTGGTGAGTTCAAGCCCCATCTTGGGCATAGAGCTTACTTAAAAAATATAACACAGAAATAGTCATAGGATATAATATCACTAATGATTCTTTTGAAAGATCCACCTACTCTCTGATTTTTCTTCCTTTTATAAGTAGTATAGAGCAGAATAAGAAATTATACTTAAAGTACAATTAGAAAAGAGATACAAAGGAAAAGAAATGAGAAAAAACATAAATAAGCTATGTGGAGAAAATAATTTGTGAGCCACTTAAAAGAAACTGATCTCTATTTAGTCAGTGAGATCATTAAGTAAGGGGTAATAAATAAAACTGTCACTTGGAATAAATTTTGCTCTGCTAGGATAAGATTAAATGTTATGGGCATTATAAGGCGTATCTTATATTAAGGTTTTCTGTTCTCATGACAGCAGAAAAAAATGACAATAATGTCCAGGGTTCTAGTGACTGTCAAATTTTATATAATAAGTATATAGAAAAAAGCTTTAAAAATATAATTTTGTCCTGTAGAAGGGTTCTGCCATTTTTTGCAATGTGTATAAAAATATCATGAAGGATTGTTATTCTCAGAAAATTGTATTTATGTTTTAACTGTATGATAGTATCATGGCCAAGTGCAGAGAACCACTTAGGTGCTATCAGAATCACTGGACAGTTAACATATTTTGAAATGTAAGTGTAAAAACAACCAGCTCCCAGAAGTAATTTCTTAAAGCACAGTTCTTGGTTCGTATGTGATTGCATACCATAGAAATTGAAAAAATAATTAGTTGTGACTCACTCCAAAATAGAGTTCAGTTGTAGCATATATTCAAATTTGAGGAAATGATTCTTACGGTTTTGACTTTGCCTGCCTCCAACCTCCCATTTAAAGGTAGCCATACTTGTTAATAAATGGCCACCTTTATAGACACTCAGCTTAAGAGAATAGCATAGTGTAACGCTCAGGATAAGGTTATAGGACGGGGACTTCTCGATTCAGTTGTGCCATTGTCTCTCCCTGAACTTGAGGAAATCACTCTGACCTTAGAGTCTTTCTTCTCAAACAAGGGAAGTGCAATTTCTTAAGTGCTTAAAATCTATGGCATCTGTATACCTAAGCGCGTTGCACCAACGTGAACATAACCCACAATATTCCACAGTGATGGTAACATTTAAATGTTCAGCAAATTACATATCCCACCTTCTATATAAACTTGCCTTTTAAAAAAATTATTTTATTTATTTTGAGAGAGCACAAGCAGGGGTGGGCAGAGAGAGAGGGAGATAGAGAATACCAAGCAGGCTCCATGCCCAACATGGGGCTGGATCCCACAGGATCCCGAATCGTGAGATCATGACCTGAGCTGAAATCAAGAGTCAGACACTCAACTGACTGAGCCACCCAGGCATCCCATGAGTGTGCCGTTTTAATGTAATCATTAAAGTGCAAAATCTCACCATGGTTCCATGGTTTGAAATATGCATGTGGAATACTAGGCTACAGAAAATTCAGTAGTTGGGTTATCATATACCCAAATACTCATAAATGATAGGATCATAGGAACTCAGATTTTAGCATATAAAGTGCAGCCGTCACAAGCCATCAACCTATCTTTAATTTCCTAGTAGAATATCTTCACCAAGATACTCTACAGCTTCTATTTGAGCTTTAGTGGCAGGAAGCCACAATTTTCAGAACTATTCTTAACATTCAACAGTAGGTTTTTCCTTCTCTCTGCTTAACTGGAGTCTAACTTTGTATTCATTCTCTCCATTAGCCCAATTTTTTTTTTATTTATGCATTTACAGAATATGCTCAATTATTGGGAATGCTGGGACTTGGGTTCACACTGAATGGGACTGCATGTGCTTCGAAGTGGAAAAAGTTGATCACCTGAAAAAAAATGAATCTTCTCTTAATAAACTTTGGATACCATTCAGGTTGTTCATATTTTCATTAATTCCTATAAATAATTTTCCATACTTTTCTGTGTAAAGAGATTGCACAGGAGCGTCTGGGTGGCTCAGTCGGTTAAGCATCCAACGTCAGCTCAGATCACGATCTCGTGGTTTGTGGGTTAGAGTCCCACATCATGCTCTGTGCTGACAGCTCAGAGCCTGGAGCCTGCTTCAGATTCTATGTCTCCCCCTCTCTTTGCCCCTCCCGTGCTCATGCTCTCTCTCTCTCTCTCAATAATAAATAAATGTTAAAAAAAATAAAAGAGAGATTGCACAAATTTCATTGAAATTTTACCTAGGAGTTTGTTAATATTTGCCATTGTTGTAAATGGGTATTTGTAGTCAATTTAATCTTGTAATGATTTGTTCCTGGCATTTGGAATGACACTTACAATTGATTTTTTTATTAATCATGTGCTTAGCATTCTTGTTAGATTGACTTATTAATTCTAATATATAATATGTAGATTGATGTTAGTCTAGAAATAGAGTCATCCAGTATCAATAATGGCAGTTCCATTTTTTCCTTTCCCATCCTTATGTCTTTTTTTTCTGGGTTTTCTTTTTTTTTAATGTTTCATTGCCTTGTAATTCATGTATATCCATTATAGTAGTTTCAGGTGTACAACATAAGTGATTCAACCTTTTTTTTTCTTCTTCATGTCTCATTGCCCTACATAAATATTGAATTGAAATGGTGTTCAGAATCCTTCTGTTATTTGTGATCTCAAGGGAAGATTTAAATATTTCAGCACTTATTATGACATTAGCTACAGTTTATGAATTTTTAATTATCCTAAATGGATAAGTCTCTTTTTTGCATCTATTAAAATAATCGCACCATTTTGTTCCTTTGTTTTACTGAAGTGATTTGATTTCAAAGTGTGAATTCAAAAAGAATTTATTCTGGATAAAACCCAATGTGTTCATGGTGTATCAGAACTGATTCAACTTTGAGTTCACTTTGTTAAACATATGTATATTTTTTTTCTTTTGCATTTGGTCATGAGAGATAAAACCCTTTGATTTTCCTTTTTATGTGATATTCTTCTCAGTTTGTTGTAAAGTTTTTATGGCACTCTTGAAACATCTAGAGGAGTTCCCTATTTCTGTTCTCTGTAATGTCCTGTGTAACATGCTGTCATTTCTTTCTCAATTGTAGGAGAAAACTCAATCACCAGCATATGGGACTTACAGATTTTCCATTATAGGTTCAACTTATTTAATAAACATAGGACTTTGCAGGTTTCCTAAGTCTTATTTTTTGTTAATTTAGGCTTTACATTTCATATTTATTAGCATAAAAATTTATTTAGCATAAAATCACCTATATTTTGTCTATTTCCAGATTCTGTAATGATGACATTTCTCATTTAAATGTGTTTCTCCCAGGGACATCTGGGTGACTGAGTTGGTTAATCGTCCAACTTTGGCTCAGTTCACAATCCCGCAGTTCGTGGGTTGGAGCCCCGTGTCAGGCTCTGTGCTGATAGCTCAGAGCCTGGAGCATGCTTTAGATTCTGTGTCTCCTTCTCTCTCTGCCCCTACCCTGCTCACGCTCTTTTCTCTCTCTCTCTCTCTCTCTCTCTCTCTCTCTCAAAAATAAGTAAACATTAAAAAAATTGTTTTAAAATAAAATATATGTGTTTTTTCCTTTCCAGAAGAATGAATCCTTTAATCATAATGAAATGTCCCTCTTTATCTGTAGTTATCCTTTTTTCCTGGAAGTCCAGTTTGTTTGGCATTAATTTACCCATCTCACATATTTAATGCTTAATTTTGCATGGCATATCATTTTCTATACTGTTATTTTCAATATTACTGTCTCCTTCAACTTAAATTATAAACAGCATATAATTGAGACTTGCTTTTCTTCTAGTCTGAAAACTTTTACATTTTAATTGAAATGTTTAACTTTAAAAAATTAATGTTTTTGTTGATATAGATGGATTTATAATTACCCACATTGTCCTTCATTTTCTATTTTTCCCATCTTTTTATTTAATTTTTTGTTCCTCCTTTTGTGTTTATTATTATTATTATTATTTTGAGTTTATTTACTTACTCTTGAGAGAGAGAGAGAGACCAGGTGAGGGGCAGAGAGAGAGAATCCCAACGTGGGGCTTGAACTCACAAACCACGAATCATGATCAGAGCTGAAATCAAGAGTTGGAGGTTTAACTGACTGAGCCACCCAGGTGCCCCACATTTTGTGTTTACTGAATAATTTTTGTTTTGCAATTTAAATGCTTCCTTTGGATTTTTACCTGTGGCATTTTAAAAACACGAATGCCCATATATTTTTTGACTCTGTTTTGCTTTAAGAAATGGAGTTTATGGCCCCTCCCAAGATTCTGGGCCAGCCTTAGTGACTTGTAACCAATAAAATGCAGTCCTTCGGTCACGACACAAATTGCTAGGCTTACCTTCCAGTCAATTGCCATTAGCAACTGTCACCAGCGGAGGGCGCCATATTGGCCCTCCGGTCTTGGATCTTCATTCACACTCTGGTTCTGTTTTCACCGTGTGCTCGTAGCAACAAATTACAGTTTTCGAGCACTAAATAGTCTCAGGTTTGTTTACATGACTGTCTTACTTAACTCTCAATTTGGAAGAATAATTTTGGTAGATACAGAACTCTGGGTTGACAGTTTTAATTTTTCTTTCAGCATTGGGAAGATTCTTATTTTTCTCCTGTTCTCTATGGATTCTTCTGAGAAGGCAGCTATCTTTTAAATCATTTTTGTGGGATAGGTAATGTATATTTCTCAGATGTTTTTAATTGTTCACTGATATTCTTTATATTTCATATAGATGCTAATCTAATGTATAATTTAATAATATATTTCCAAATTTCAATACATATATCATCAATCCAAATTACTCCTTTTTTCTAAATAAAAATAAAAATTTGATTGACAATATTGATAAACCATAGCAAAGCAGATCTCCCATGGGAAAAAAAATACTCAATTTTTATTTCTTTTTTTTTTATTTATTTTTTCAACGTTTATTTATTTTTGGGACAGAGAGAGACAGAGCATGAATGGGGGAGGGGCAGAGAGAGAGGGAGACACAGAATCGAAACAGGCTCCAGGCTCTGAGCCATCAGCCCAGAGCCCTACGCAGGGCTCGAACTCCCGGACCGCGAGATCGTGACCTGGCTGAAGTCGGACGCTTAACCGACTGCGCCACCCAGGCGCCCCCAATTTTTATTTCTTATTGAATATGTGTCACATCTACAAATTATATACAAATAAAATAAGCACCTTCCTAAGTAGCAAAATTTTTATAATTGCTCATCTGTGTGTGATGTCGACATGCATGAGAAAATATTTGAGCAGAAATTAAAATCCTTTATGAAGAGTAATAAAGTAACATTTGAATTATTTATAGCAAAATACTTGTTTTGGCAAATCATATCCTCTATCTGAAACTATTTATGTCAATACAGTACACATAGTGCTATAGATATAGTAATATTAATTCAGTAAAGGCAATATATAGAACAGAACAGGAAGCAACAACAGTATATGCATATATAGTTTTAATATATAAATTTTTGTTATTTCAAATAATTATAAAATGATAAACTAACAAGTCGATTAGTAAAATACAACAGTTTATATAAACATAAATGTAAATTGTCATTAAATATGCTTAATAATTAGTGCAAATTTAATAAGATAATGTTTATCTTAATGGCAGATTATCAAGGAATTATGAAATGGTACTTGGCTTTTGAAAATTAATTTTGCATTTTTAGCAACTTCTTTTTTTTATATATACTTTTTAAAATGCGAATTTGCCTTTTAGGACTGTATCCAACACAGCTTATCACAGTTGAGTATGAACATATATTTACAAAATTGGCAAAGGAGCTATTTTTTAATAAATTATATTGTGTTCATTCCATGGATATGATGAACCTCTACAACGAATTAAGTAGATCTTATTAATTGCAAGTGATAACTCCACGACATATTGCTAATAAAAGAGAAAGCAAATTATAATTTCACATATGTACACACATTTATAAGTATATTCTTTATGTAAATGCATATTTATGTGAATATATGTATACACATTTTATTGATAATCATTATTAATTCTGAGAGAAAACATTCATCTGCATTTTTTAAAGCTTTACACTGAATGTACACTGAATTTATAAGTAGTAAAAGAAAAATTTAAAAATAGTCACATGGTGGCATATCACTAGTGATTTTTTTTTTTAACATCTCTTTTTTTCCCTTTATGGTAGTACAGAATAGGTAAGAAGTCATGCTGAAAACATGTTAGAAACAAGAAAAATAAAAATATAACAAGTTTTATGGAGAAAATAATTTAATCATGGTCCAATTTTAAAAAGCTGTTCTCTAATTACTCAAGATCATTAAATTAATTAAGTTACTTAAGGTCATTAATTAGGTCATTATGCTAGGGACCATGGGTAAAACTGGCACAAATAATGCTCTTTTTATTGTTTCCCTTGGATTAAATGTCAAGTGTATTGTCAAGTTTATCTTATATTTTGGGGTCTTGAATACCATGCTTTCAGACAAAAAAAGTGACAAGAGTATTCTGACTCAAAATTCATTTGAAAAAGTGTTTAGACAAATCCTTAAAAATGTATCCTTGTCTGTGGAGTTTTTGTGCCATTTCTTATATGTATATGAAAAGTTTATTGAGAATTGTTATTCTCAGAAAAATGTGTATATTATGTTTAACTCTTTGGTGTCCATCAATCTTGGTGAATTATTAACTCTAATACATGAACTTCAGGTTGTTTTGAGAGAGTCTAGAAATAGGTGATCTGTGAATAAAGGCGGGTTTATTTTGTTGTTTGTTGATCCCTTTTTTCTTCTTTTTCTTATATTATTGCCCTAAATTTTCTCTAAAATGGTGAATACAAGTGGTGATAATAGACATCCTTGTCTTTATTTTGATATCAGGGAGTTTTTCAGTATTTCACCATTAATTATATATGCTACACTACATTTTTCTAAGCTGCTTTAAACATCATAAGTGTGTGGTTAATTATATCAAATAGTTTTTCTGTATCTCCTGACATAATGACATAATTTTGTTCTTTTGTTTGTCAAGGTTGTTTGATTTGAAAATGTTAAACTAAGAAACCTTTCTTATGTTAAACACAAGTTAAACCTTTCTTGTGTTCTTGTTCCTTGTGTATTATAGTTGAATTCTCTTTGGATTCTGTTTGTCAAACATAAGGTTTTAACTTATTTCTTAGTGTTTGTCATGAGGCATAAATAACTTTGATTTTCTTTTCCTATAATGATCTTATCAGCTTGATAACAAGTTTATAGAGGTCTTATAAAATATTTTGGACAGAGTTTTTTACTTTTTCTCTCTTGTGGAAGAGGTTGTTTAAGACTGGTTATTCAGGAGCTCCTGGGTGGCTCAGTTGGTTGAGCATCTGACTCTTGGTTTTGGCTCAGGTCATGATCTCAGGGTTCATGGGTTTAAGCCCATGAGTGTGCCGTTTTAATGTAATCATTAAAGTGCAAAATCTCACCATGGTTCCATGGTTTGAAATATTAATGCGGAATACTAGGCTACAGAAAATTCAGTAGTTGGGTTATCATATACCCAAATACTCATAAATGATAGGATCATAGGAACTCAGATTTTAGCATATAAAGTGCAGCTGTCATAAGCCATCAACCTATCTTTAATTTCCTAGTAGAATATCTTCACCAAGATAGTCTACAGCTTCTATTTGAGCTTTAGTGGCAGGAAGCCACAATTTTCAGAACTATTCTTAACATTCAACAGTAGGTTTAATCATAGCTCTTCTAATCAGTATGCAGTGGTACCTCACTGTAGCTCTGAATTGTCTGAATATGCAAATTCTTTCTTTGGTAGGTATTCCCCATCAATGGAGTAAATGGATCACAAGCCAGAGGGTAATCTTTTCCTTCCCATTTGTGCTTTTGCATGTGTGGCTGTTTTTTATTGCATGCTGGATTTTCTGTTTGAAATACCACTAAAGTGATTGGCGCTTCTCAATGAATATTTCTTCCTGCACTGAGCATTTGATTTTGCTTCTGAGAGGCAATGAGTACGTGGGCAGTTCATGTCATGGCAGTTAGAGAAGTCATTCTTAAGCTGTATCTCAGTTTTTGTGAGAGGTTTTACTATTTCTGGTTCATAGAGATATTTATGGCATAGCTTCCTAGGGATGTCAAATGGACCCCTGGATTGTGAGCCAGAGCCTTTCTCCTTCATGCACCTTCAGTTCCAGCCCACTCCTTGAGCTGGTGAGACTGCTGGAAGCCCTCCCTACTCAGCTGTTTAGTTTTCCCACTGTAACTTTTTGCTTAGCACCTTGGCTTCATGATCACCCCCTTTACATAAGCATATACCTCGAGGGGAAGAGAGACACCAAATTTGGGTCTCCTCACTTAGATTTCTTTTCTGGGATCTTGTCTCTTCAAATGCTTATCCCCTCTGTTTGTGGTGCCTTTGAATATCTTTAATGTCTTCTAGCTTTCCTAGTTTGTTTTTGTTTCTGTTTTTGTTTTCCAGCAGAAAATGTGGGCTGATAGAACTGCTTAGTTATTACTGAAAGGAGACAGGTACATATATGCTTTTTTTTTGAGAATAATTTTTTATAGTTTTTATTCCTTCTGGATCTTATTAATTCAATCTTTATATCAGCAAGATAATTTTTTAAGGCCAACGATCTTTTTTTTTCCAATATATGAAATTGATTGTCAAATTGGTTTCCATCCAACACCCAGTGCTCATCCCAAAGGGTGCCCTCCTCAATACCCATCACCCACCCTCCCCCCCTCCCACCCCCCATCCACCCTCAGTTTGTTCTCAGTTTTTAAGAGTCTCTTATGCTTTGGCTCCTCCCTCTCTAACCTCTTTTTTTTTTCTTCCCCTCCCCCACGGACCTCTGTTAAGTTTCTCAGGATCCACATAAGAGTGAAAACATATGGTATCTGTCTTTCTCTGTATGGTTTATTTCACATAGCATAACACTCTCCAGTTCCATCCACATTCCTACAAAGGGCTATATTTCATTCTTCCTCATTGCCACGTAGTACTCCATTGTGTATATAAACCACAATGTCTTTATCCATTCATCAGTTGATGGACATTTAGGCTCTTTCCATCATTTGGCTATTGTTGAGAGTGCTGCTATAAACATTGGGGTACAAGTGCCCCTATGCATCAGTACTCCTGTATCCCTTGGGTAAATTCCTAGCAGTGCTATTGCTGGGTCATAGGGTAGGTCTATTTTTAATTTTTTGAGGAACCTCCACACTGTTTTCCAGAGCGGCTGCACCAGTTTGCATTCCCACCAACGGTGCAAGAGGGTTCCCGTTTCTCCACATCCTCTCCAGCATCTGTAGTCTCCTGATTTGTTCATTTTGGCCACTCTGACTGGCTTGAGGTGATATGTGAGTGTGGTTTTGATTTGTATTTCCCTGATGAGGAGCGACGTTGAGCATCTTTTCATGTGCCTGTTAGGCCAACAATCTTCTGAAGAGTGGGTCTTTCCTGATCTTATTTGGTTAATGTACCCCAGGTAAATTTTTTCATTGATTACCTAAATGCTTCGCTAGTTCCCAACATGTACCAGATATGAATTACGTAGTAGAGGTTCATAATTTTACTAGGTATAGCCCAGTAAAACACAAATAAGGAAATATGGATTATATTATAAAAGATAAGATTTGTGGCAATTTTTAAAGCTACAGTAGTCTAAAATGTTACCTGTACCATTTCATATTCTGTTTACTGGTCTCTCTCGAGGTGGCATACAAAACCTTTATTTATCTTGGTCTAGTTAGAGTTAACAAAATACCAAATTATGTACATGCCATCTCACAATAAGAAAATGCCTTTTACCCCCTTTTCCTTGTGGTCTTTTTGTCATATATTAAAATTTTATTAAAAAGTGCTTATTGGTGTTTATTTTTTCCTTTAATTTTCTTAAACAAAGTACATTTTATGTTCAGCTAAGTATATGAATCTTGAGCTTATGTTTGAGTGAATTTTGCAAATCATATATTTTACTTACAGAATGCTATTTACATTTTTGCATAAAAATGTGCATTTTTACTCTCTGCTTTCCTATCTGATTTGTTCTTTGACATATTATTTATGTGATCCACAGTGGTTTCATTTCCCCTTATTTTTAAGTTTTCCAAATTTCTATCAGTTGTTTTTTTAACAGCTTTCTTGAGGTATAATTGATAATTTAAAAAACTGCACATATTTAATATATACAGTTTGATGGGTTTGAGCATATGCATATACCTGTAAAACAATCACTGCAATCGAGGTAAAAAAGATACCATCTAATTTCCATCCATTGTGTCAGAAAACATACTTTGTTTTGTTTTAGTCATTTTAAAACTTTTCATATTTGTTCTATGGCCCAGCATTACATTTTTGTGTTATTACCCTAGTGGTTTCTCTATGGTTTAAAATAGAAATCTTAATTTATTAGAATCTCCTTCAGATTTACATTAAATTAATTCCAGTAACATATAGATCATTTATTCCTAGATAGCTTTTTCATTTTTCTATTATTGTTATACATATTATGTTGATATGTTATACACCCAACATTACATTGTTATATGTTATAATAATTATTTTGTATAATTTTATATCTGTTTAAGAAGCTAGAGGAAAGGGGAGCAAATTGTGTTTATATATTTTTTTATATTAAACTTTGTATGTACTGTTTCTGAAACATGTACTGTTCATGTCTTCCTGTGAATTTGTGGTACTATATGGTTTTATTTCTTTATTCCAATATAGATTAACACCTCCCTCTCTTGTGTTCTTATTGTCAAATATATTTTATTTGTATATGTTATATGACCACAATACAGTTTTATAATTAGAAGATGATAATTTTATAGATACTGTTTTGTGAAGTTGTCTTTTAAGTCGGTTATGACATGAAAGGAACATCAATATTTAATTACACTAGGCATTATCATTACCTACATAGTTATTTTACTAGAGGACTTTCTTTTTTCCATTTTAATTGCTGTCTGATATCACTTCTTTCAAGCCGAAGAACTTCCTTTAGAATTTCTTATATTGCAGGATTTATAGCAACACATTTTCATTGCATATCTCAGAGTTTTTGTTGTTGTTGTTAAAAACTGGTCATGTTAGATAATATAATAGAGGAAATCTGTAGACTGATTGCCCCACCTGGCTTTTTGTTTGTTTGTTTGTTTGTTTTGTTGTTTGATGACAAGACTGGACTGGTTAACTTTTTTTTTTAAGTGTATTTTTTAATTCATTCTGAGGGAGAAAGAGAGAGAGAGAGAGAGAGCACATGGTAGGAGGGAGAGAGGAGAGAGAGAGAGAGAGGAGAGAGAGAATCGCAAGCAGTCTCCATGCTGTGCTATTAGCACAGAGCCTGATGCAGGGCTTGAACCCGCGAAGTAAGAGATCATGACCTGACCCAAAATCAGGAGTTGGTCGCTTAACCGACTGAGCCACCCAGACGCCCCAGGGCTGGACTAATTATGTGTATCCTGTTTCCACTGCAGTGTGTAGCTTTTGATACCATTGCTCAGATTTTTCCCCATAAAAAAAAAAATCTGTCACCAAGGCCTCTTAGGAACCCTCCTCTGGTCAGTATAAGATGTTTATTGGTCAATGTTTTATAGTTAGGTCCTTGAACCAGTAAGACTTCTGTGGTTTGGAAACTACTTTCACAGTCCTGGGTTTAAAATTGTATCTTTTATTTCAGCATTGAAAACAGTCTACTCCATTTTGCTGGTTTTCTGTGAATCCTCTTGAGAAAGTAGCCATCATTTAAGTCATTGTTCATGGATCAGTAATATATTTTTATTTCTCAAAAATTTTTGGTGGACATATATTTATTCACCTCATTAATATTATTTATATTTGATATAGATGTCAAATATGATGTTTACTAATAAAAGTCTTCAAAAACTTCAGTAGCTTTTATGTCAATCCGAATTATTCCATTTGTATAAATAAAAGGATAATTTATTTGACTGACACTAGAAATAAACCAGAGCAAAAGCAAAAATACGGTTGGTATGAAAAATAACAACCAGAAACATAACATTTTATTTTATATTTAATTCATAAAAATATCTGCACCTAGGGGCGCCTGGGTGGCTCAGTCAGTTAAGCATCTGACTCTTGATATTGGCTCAGGTCATGATCTCACAGTCATGGGATCAGAGGGAGCAGAGCCTGCTTGGGATTCTCTCTCTCCCTCTGTCTCTCTGCCTCTCCCCAGCTTGGGTGCACATCCCTCCCCCCCCCAAAATAAATACATAAACTTAAAAAAAGATATCTGCACATAAATACAAAATAAAACACATTCCTCTGCAAAATATCAAAATGGTTGCTACTATTATTGCTAATATGTTGTGACTTGGATGAGAAATTGAATGAGAACAGCCAGAGTCTCTTAATAAAAAATAATAAAGTGACTCTTGTATTGCCTATTGCAAAGTGTTTTATATCTATAGCTGTCATGTAACAAACTGTCATGCTTTGGCAAAACATAATCTATAGTAGAAGTGATTTACATAAATAGAGTAAATATCAGAACCAGTCACTGATAAGCAATATAGAGAACATAAAGAAAATAATGAGAAGATATGCACAAGAATATGTATAGGTTTAATATATAATAGACTTGATATTCAAATAATTATATAATAATTGATTAACAAATGGGCTTAGCAGATGCATCTAAGTATATACATAAACTAAGTATAAATTGGCAATTACTCTATTAAATATGCTTAATACTTAGAGAAAGTTAAATTCATGTTAAGATACTTCTTTGTCTTGATAGCAGCTTATTCAAGGGATATAAAATTACCCTGGCTTCTTGATGGTAATTCAGCCTTTGTTTTTTCTTTTATTACCAATTTTAAAATTTACCTACACTTTCCACAGTAATTTGCCTTCTAGTACTGCATCTGACACATTTGCTCACCAATGTGTGTGTGTGAAAGTGTGGGTACAAAAGAGGCAAAACTGTTGTTGCTGAATAAATTATGCTTTGTGCCGTAGATACGGCGCACCTTTTGTGACCAATAAGGAAGAACTATATAATTTATAGAAGAAAATTTCAAAATCAGTTGCCAAACAAAAAAAGCAAATTATAAGTTACTTTCAGATATGTGAAAATGTAGAAATACATTATTTATGTGAATACATATTTATGTGTATATCTGCTAATGTATACACTTTGTTGCTAATCATGGTTACCTCTGGGAGGGAATATATGTCTGCATTTCTGAATATTTTTTACAGAGTACACAATATATGCATAATTAATGGTAAATTGAAGAAATAGAAATAAGATAGCATGCATCTTGCTTTTCTCCCCTTTTTTTGAGTTAGTGCACAACAGAACAAGAAGTTGTGCTTAAAAACAAGAGAGAAAACAGTTCCATTGGCATTGGATGTCAAGAGTGTTTTAAAATCTGTCTTATATTCAGTGGCTTCTGTTACCATGATCGCAGTGAAAACGGTAACAATGATTAGGGTTATAGTGACTCTCAAAGTTTATCTGATAAGTTTATAGAATAAACCTCAAAGATAAAAGCTTGCCCTGTGGAGTTTTTATGCCATTTCTAAGGATAAATATAAAAAGTTTAAGAATTGTTTTTCTCAGTAATGTGTGTTTATGTTTCATTGTATGGTATTCATCAATCTTGCTAAATCTTCAGCTTATTAATTGTAATACATTGCTTACAGGTTATTTTTAGTTAGTCTGGAAACATAAACACATAATCTGTGAAAAATGGCAGTTTTCTTTCTTCCTTTCCAGTTTAGGATCTTTTAAATATTTTCTTGTATTTCCCTGATTAGGACAACCATAAATTGTTAGTAGAGCTAACAACAGTAGAAATCCTTGTGTCTTTTCTGATCTCAGGACTCCAGTTTTTCAGTATTTCATCCCTAAGTATGTTTGCTGCAATATTCGCAATTTTCATTTTGGGGTTTTGTTTTGTTTTTAAATTTTAACTGGGTGGTTAATTATGTCAGATGGTTTCTCTGTATCTATTGCAATAGTTCATGATTTTCTTCCTTTGTGTTCTTAAAGTGCTTTGATTTCAAGATGTTAAACCCACAAGAATTCATTCTTGGATGAACCTCAGTTTATACAATGTGTTTTATACTTGATGCATTCTTGATTCCATTTTTCAAACGTAAGTTGTTTTCTGCATTTGGTTATATGAGATACAAGCTTTGCATTTTACTTTCTGACCTTATCTTCGTCAGTTTGGTGTAAAGTTTATGAGGGTCTCCTAGAACATTTTGGGGAGTGTTTTTGCATCTTGTGAGAGAGTTTATGCATGATTGTTGTTATTTCTTTCTTGTCATGTGGAAACGATCAGGAATTTAGACACTAGGCCATGGAATTCATTTGTAATAGGGATTTTCATTATAGACACAATTTACCTAATAATTACTACTGAAATGTCTTCATTTTTAATGTTTATTTATTTTGAGAGAGAGAGAGAGAGAGAGAGAGGGAGAGAGAGAGCACACATTAGCAGGGAAGGGGCAGAGAGAATGGGAGAGAGAGAATCCCAAGCAGGTTCCACACTGACATCACAGAGACCAATATGAGGCTTGATCTCATGAACTGTGAGATTATGACCTGAACCGAAATCAAGAGTGGGGCACTTAACTGACTGAGCCACCTAGGTGCCCCAGGACTACTGGGATTTCTTATGATTTAAAAAATTTATACATCATCTCATACAATCTCAAATTTATTAGTATGCTTTTAAAAATAATATGTATTCATCTCTAGAATCTATAGTAATGATCTCTTCTACATTTATTGATAATGTGTGTCTTTAAATTTGTTGGTAAATCTTACAAGGAGTTTTACATTTTTCTTCCATATTTTTTGAGATATAATTGACAAAAGTGTCTATATTTAGGGTGTACAGTGTGATGTTGATATACGTAAACATTGTGAAATGATTACCACAATCAAGTTAATTATTTTATTCTATTAAAAAAAATCTTCATGATTTGCCGTCTTCTCTTTGCAGTATTTCAGAATCTATTCACTGATCTTAATTTTGTTGTTTCATGTTTTTTAATTATCATTAGTAGAAAATGCTACTTTTAAAAAATTTTTGAGGTGGGTACCAGGGCTTAAATTGTTAATATTTCTATCTGTGCAGTTAATGCTGTAAATTTTCCTTTAGACATATTAGGTAATGTAACGTAAGGTAATGTAAATATCCATGTGACCCACCTTTCCAAGTTTCCCTGTGGTACATTCATATTCCCTTTCTGCCTATGCTGCCCAAATTCTCCCCTTCTGCTCATGCTGTATACATTCTTGTACAGGTCTTTATACGTGTACTCTCATTTGTTTAGAAAAACTTCAAAGAATGGATTGTTGAATCACATGATTAGGGTCTCTTTAATTTATTTTACAATGTGACAAATATTTTGCAACACGATTATATCACTTTATACCCAAACAGCGGTGTGAATGTCTCAGTCACTTTACATTATAGTTAGCACTTGTTAGCTCAGTATTTTTTAACTGTGGCCCTTCTAGTTAAGTGTGCAGTGGTACCTCACTGTCATCCTGAGCTGCATGGTCTAACCAAGTCTTAATCCTTTCTTTTCCAGGCATCCCCAGTAAATGGAGAAAACCTATCAAAGGCCTTATGTGATTCCCTCCCATTTATACTTTTGCATATATGGTTACTTGTATTGCTTTATACATTTTCTGTATGATATACTACAGAAATAACTATAGGCTCGGGTGATTTTTTACTCCTGTAGGGAGGATTTCTTTTGCTATTCAGAGGCAGTTACTTACGGAAAGTTGTTTTCTTCCTTGAGACCTTTTGAAACTGGGTCTCATATTTTACAAGGTGTTTTCTGTTTATTTCTGGTTCATGTGGACATTTAAGGCATGGCCCCTCAGGGATGTTAAAAGAACACATGAGGTTTGCTTGGTTTCATTAGCCTTCCGCCTTGTTGGACCCTAAGTTCTATGTGTATCCGCTGACATGGTGAGAGTATAGGAAAGTCTACCTGCTCAGGGACTTAGCGGATTTATTTCTACTTTCTGCTTAGTGCCTTGAATGTTCACTCACCTCTTTGGAATTTGCAAATACAATGTAGGGGAAAGTGCCACTACACTGGGATCTCACTCCCTGGGCTTTTCTTCTTCCTGAGGTCCTGTGCCTTCCATGCTTATTGCCTTGAGTTTGTGGTGTTTTGAAGAGATATCTTTTATATATTTCCAGCTTTCCCGGTTTTTCTCAATAGGCTGTTTGAGCTAGTTGACTATTACAAGAAACCAGTATTTTCCCTCAAACTGCTTTTTAAAATAAGTTTTAGGGGCGCCTGGGTGGCTCAGTCAGTTAAGCGTCCGACTTCAGCTCAGGTCATGATCTCACACTCCGTGAGTTCGAGCCCCGCGTCGGGCTCTGTGCTGACAGCTCAGAGCCTGGAGCCTGCTTCAGATTCTGTGTCTCCCTCTCTCTCTGCCCCTCCCCTGCTCATGCTCTGTCTCTCTCTGTCTCAAAAATGAATAAAAACATTAAAAAATTTAAAAAAAATAAAATAAAATAAAATAAGTTTTAGTTAATAGGTATTTTTTCTTCCCATGGCCAACTAATTCCAACTTTATATCAAGATCATAGATAATAATAATTTAGCTTTCTCTTTTTAGGTAACTGTACCCTCATTTGTAGTTATCAGAAAGAACATAGAGATATTCTTGTATCCTTTACCCACTTTCACCCAATGTTAACATCTTATAAAACTGTATACAATATCTCAACCAAGATGTTAACTCTTCTATAGGCAAGGCACAGGGCATTTTTTATCGCTGCAAGAATCCCTGGTGTTTCCTTTTTATAGGCCAGCCCCTCCCTCCCTGTCCCTTTGCCCATCTCTGACTTCTGAGAAGTAATATGTTCTTCATTTCTGTAATTTTTCATTTAATGAGTATTTTATGAATGGAATCATTCTTTATTTGACCTTTGGGATTGGCTTTTTTTTTTTCATTCAGCATAATTATCTGGAGATTCATCAAGGTTGTTGAGTGTATAAATGGTTTGTTGTTGTTGTTTTTACTGAGAATTCCATGGTATGGATGTACCACATTTTGTTTAATCATTCACTCTTAAAGACATCTGGGTGTTTCCAGTTTTTAGCTTTTACAGAAAAAGCTGTGATAAACATTTCAGTACATGTTTCCTTGTGAACATGAATCTTCGTTTCTCTGGGATAAATACTCAAAAATACTATTTCTATGTCATATGGTATTTGCATGTTAAGTGTTTATTGGAATAGCCTAACTTTTTCAGAATGGCTGCGTTTTACATTGTAACGAGCAGGATATGAGTTTGTCTGCATACTTGCTAGAGTTTTGCTGTATAACTGTTTTTTATTTCAGCCATTCTAAAATCTAGGCGTATAGTGATATCTCATTAAGATTTTATTTTTCATTTGCCTAATGACTGTGATGTTAAACATATTTGCATGTCACTCTTTGCCATATGTATATCCTCTTTGGTGAAATTTCTGTTCATTTATTTTGACCTTTTTCCTGTTGGATTTTTTAAAATGTGGGTTATATGTTATAGATACTCATCCTTGGTCAGATAGATACATGGCTTGTAAATGATTCCTTCCGTAATTTGTTGTTCCCAGTTACTCAACAGAAGGTATAACTGCCAGCATAGCACAAGTTTTAAATTTTGATGAAGTCTAATTTATTAATTTTCCCTTGTATGGAGTGTACATTTGCTGTCCATTTTATCCACTCTGCTTAGCCCTAGGACCTGAATGTTTCTATCCTATTTCATTTCCTTTCTATATGTTTTATAGGTTTTATTCTACATTTTGATCTATGATACATTTTCAGTTGACTTTTCTTATATGAGGTGTGAACTTTAGATTGCAGCTCTATTTTGGACCTATGTGTATCCAATTATGATAGCACAGTTTTTGAACAGAATTATTTCTCAACTGAATTGCTTCTGCAGCTTTAAAAAAATAAATTGGCCATACTGCATGTGGCTATTACTAGGTTCCCATTCTGTTTCATTGATCTAGGTGTCTAGTTCTCTATTAATATCACAGTTTCTTGAATATTATATTGAATGTTGGATATTTATTAAATATTATACCTGTATAATACATCGTGAAAATGATTGGAGTGATTCCTCCAACTTTATTCTATTTCAAAATTTTGTTAGGTGTTCTAGTTCCATTTTGTGTTCATTTCAATTATAGAATGCTCTTGTTAATATCTATAAAATACATTGTTAGGATTTATTTAGGAATTACATTAAACGTGTATATCATCTTGGGGAGTATTTAAATCTTTACTAAGTCTTAAATCTTCCAATCCATGAGCATGATATGTGTCTCCATTTGTTTAAAAATATTCTTTGGTTTCTTCCATCATTATTGTGTAGTTTTATTAACAAGGCCTATACATATTTTGTTAGATTTGTCTCTAAGTATTTATTTTTTGAAGCAATTGTAAATTGTATCTTTTTTTTTAACCTCAGCATACACACGATCATTGCTACCACATAGAAATACAATTGAACTTATATGTTCATCTTGTGTCATGTAGCCTTGCTGATGACACTTATTTAAGAAATTTTTATAGATTCCTTGGGTTTTCTATGTAGACATCATTTCATCTGCAAATAGTAGTAGTTTTATTTCTTCCTTTCAAGTTTATATGCCTTTTATTTCCTTTTCTTCCCTTACTGTCCTGGCTCACCTTCTAGCCCACTTTTGAATAAATATTGTGAAAGTGGGCATACCTGCCTTATTCTTAAACTTAGCAGGAAAGCATTGAGGTTTTAACTGTTATGCATAATGTATATTTTAGATCTTTTGTATATGCTCTTTATTAATACTAGGAAGTTTCTCTTTACTCCTATTTCTCTGAGAGTTTTTATCATGAATATCTGGGTATTGAATTAATGGTTTTCACTTCAACAACTGGTAAGTTTGTCATTTTCATTCTTTAGCATGTTGATATGGTAGATTACATTGATGGGTTTTCAAATACTGAATCATCCTTGGATGTCTGAATTTAAACTCACTTGTTTGTGATGCATAAATCTTTTTATATATTTCTGAGTTCTACTTGCTAATAGTATGTTAAGGATTTTGTGTCTCTATTCAGGGATATTAATTTACCTGTCATGGGTTTCTTTCTTCTTTGTCTGATTTTTATACTTTAGTAATACTAGCTTCATGAAATGAACTGGGAAAAGTTTCCTCTTTTATTTGCTATTTTTTATTTCTATTTTCGATCTCAAATTTTGATATGTTGTTGTTTTTGTTTTTTTTTTTTTTCATTTCTTTCTGTGACTTAAAAAATTTTTTCCTTGATACTCCTTCTTTGACCCATGGATATTTTTGTTTTACGAGTGTGCTGTTTTGTTTGCAAATTTTTGAAGATTTGCTGTTACAGTTTCTATTATTGATTTCTCATTTGATTCTATTATGGTCAGAGAACACGCTCTTCGCATTTCATTTATTTTTAATTTGTTAAGCTTTCTTTTATGCCCCAGGATGTGACTATCTTGGTATATATTCCATGGATGCTTGAAAAGAATTTGTATTTTGTTGTTGTTTGGTACAACATTCTATGAATATCAATATTAGATCCTGTCAGTTAATATTGTTAATTTCTTCAGTATCTTTGCTGTCTCTGTATATATTTGTTCTATCTGTTGTAGAGAGGGAAAGGTTGACAATTCCAGCTATAATTGTGGATTCATCCATTTCTCCTTTCACTTGTATCAATTTTGCCTCTCACTTTGTAGCTCTGTTTGCTGGGTATTGATACATTTAGGATTACTGTATGGTCTTGTTGGATTGAGCATATGTCCTTGTTTTGTATCCATTTCTGTCTCTGGTAATCTTATTTGCTCTGAATTTTGTTTGTGTAATACTATTATTGCTTTTCCTGCTTTCTTTTGATTATAGTTGGCATGATGTATACTTTCCCATCCTTTACTTTCAGTCTACCAAAATTTTATTTATTTATTTATTTATTAAAAAATTTTTTTAATGTTTATTCATTTTTGAGAGATAGAGACAGAGTGTGAGTTGGGGAAGAGCAGAGAGAGAGGGAGACAGAATCTGAAGCAGGCTCCAGGCTCTGAGCTGTCAGCACAGAGCCTGATGTGGGGCTCAAGCTCACAGACTGTAAGATCATGACCTGAGCCAAAGTTGGACACTTAACTAACCGGGCCACCAAGTGCCCCCCAAAATTACATTTAAAGTGAGTTTGCTACAGACAGAAAATGGTTGAGTCTTTTTTTTTTCTTTTTGAGTTCACTCAGCCAGTATCTGTCTTTCAGTTGGTATATGTAGGCCATTTTCATTTAATGTTATTTATATATTAGGACTTACATGTGTATCTTTTTCTTTCTATTCATTCCCCCTATTTTAACTTTTCCGTTTTCTTTGGTCAACCTTCCCATGGATACTTGAACAGTTTCTTAGAATTCAAATTTTACTTACATATACTGTATTTGAATGTATCTTGTTGTATTAGTCTTTTTACTGATTACTCTGGATGTCTTCTATATCTGCTATTTATCAAAAGATTGGTTTTTCTATCATTATGAAAATCTATTGTTATCATTTTACCACTTCTAGTGAAGTCTAGTAATCTTCTTAAAACATCCTTTTTATGTTCCTCATGTTTTTAATATAATTATCTTAAATATTTCTTCTGTAGAATCCATAGAATTTTTGTTTCAGCTAAAAACATAATGCAGAAAACTCAAAAGGAGAAAGAAGGTTTATAGTTTTCATCTGTGTATTTCCTTACCTTATTTTCTTCTTTTTTGATGTATCAGGGTTACTTCTTTTATCATTCCTTTCTATTTAGAAAACTTCCCTTAGCAATTCTTTTGGGGTATTTTGCTGGCAGTTTCTTTTAGTGTTCCTTAATCTGAAAATACCTTTGTTTTCACTTCAGTCCTGAGATAATTTTACTGATTGTAGGGTTCTGGGTTGACAGTTGTTTCTTTTCAGCTCTTGAAAAATGTGCCACTATCTCCTGACTTCCTTGGTTTCTGATGAAAAAATACTCTTAATTTGAATATTTTCCCCTATAGGTAAGGTCTTGTTTCTGTGTTGCTGCTTTCAAGAACTTTTACTGTCTTAAGTTTTTAGAAGTTTGACTGTGATGTTTCTTGGTGTGGATTTTTTTAAGTTTATCCTGATAGGGCTTTGCTAAGCTTCTTGAATGTCTACTTTTATGTCTTTTGAAAAACTGAGACGGTTTTAGGCATTATTTCTTAGAATATTCTTTCAGGTCCCATACTTTATTCCGTCCTTATGGGATTTGAGTACCAAGATTGTTAGAATGTTTCTTATGGACCCATAGGTTTCTGAGTCTTAGTTTTGGTAATGTTTTGTTTTTTAAACCCTCATCTGTTTCCTCTCTATTGTTTTGATTGGGTAATTTGTTTCTTCCTTCAAGATTATTTATTATTTCCTCTGTAATTATGCCACAAAGGAAAAGGCGAAGGCACTGCCTCTTTTGCTAGGTGTGGTAGAGGTCTATGTTCTCCCTTGGCCTCTATTGACTCATGAATTGGGGAAATTCTCGGTTATTGCTGGGTGGCATTGGGAGTTTTGGCTCCCCACTAGACCTTCATTAATTTCTCCCTGATGGAAAAAGTAGAAATGTCAGCCTACAGCCCCTCTTGTAGACTCAACTGACACCATACAGAGTGACTTCTTAGCATGAGCTGTGTTCAAAGTCATTAATCTTTACTATGTCTCCTCTGACAGCACCTCAGCAAGGAAGGGAACAGCATCTCATTAGTTCCCAGGGACTGGAAGTCTAGATTCTCCACATGCTCTCCATTGGCACTGGATTGTAGTGAAAGGCAGGCTCTTTCACCCAGCAGTTATTAAATTTCAGCTCCCTACTTGAAGCTTGTTGGACACCGTGGGATGGGAGGTTTGAGTTAACTAATTACAATCTGGTAAGAGTAGACTTTTGGTGGTCTAAGTGAAGTTGGAGTATCAGGTTTTTCTGTGGTATGTAGGTAGAGTAGAGTAGTTATTTTTGTTATCATTTAAAGAAATAGAAAATAATCATATATTTAATCACATAATCATATATATATATATATATATATATATATATATATATATATATATAGTGGAAGTGTAATTTTTCTGCATATGTAATTCTGGGTTGACATTTTTATTTTTCTTTCAGCATTGGAAAGGCAGTGCTCCATTTATCCAGTTCTCTACTACATACCATTGATTTTTTTATCATCTTCTTGTCATTTTGGTGTGAAGGTCATAGTACTCTCATAATGTAATTGAGGAGTTTTTTTTAATGTTTCTATTATCTGGAAAAGATGGTGCAAGATTAGTGTTTTGTTTTGTTTTTAACTGGAAAATATCAGGTCCTCAGGCATAAGAGTATAGTAGCATTGGTAAGAAGGATTTAATTACAGATGTAGTTTATTAAATGGATAGAAAATTGCTGAGATTTTCCTTTTTTTTTCTTTTTTGTTGAGCTGATTATTTCTTGGAATTTATTGATTGCAGATAACTTCAAAATATCTTCATAACTTTTCTTACGCTATTATGCGTATGTCTCAAGGATCTGAGGTGATAATCCATCCTGCCCTCTTGGTAGTGATAATGTGATATTTGGATGTTTTTACACGTTGGGGGGATAAATGTTGTCAAGAGGTTATCATTTTTTGCCCTATTCCAAAAAGAAAACAGTGGCAACATCAAAAAACAACTTTTGGTATCTTATATTTTTGGTGCAATCGTAAATAAGATCAATTCCTTGATATCTCTGCTGCTTCATTATTAGTGTATAGAAATGCAACTGATTTCTGTATGTTGATTTTATTTTTTTTTTAATTTTTTTAATGTTTGTTAATTTTTGAGAGAGACCGCGTGCAAACAGGGGAGGGGCAGAAAGAGAGAGAGAAAGAGAGAGAGAGAATCTGAAGCAGGCTCTAGACACCAAACTGTCAGCACAGAGCCCAACGCAGGGTTTGAACCCACGAACCGTGAGATCATGACCTGAACCATAGTTGGCCACTTAACCGACTGAGCCACTCAGGTGCCCCTGTACATTGATTATATATTCTGCAACTTTGCTAAATTCATGTATCATCTCTAACACTTTTTTGCTGGAGTGTTTCAGATTTTCATGTAAAGTATCATGTCACCTGCAAAGAGTGAAAGTTTGACTTCTTCCTTTCCAATTTGGATGCCTTTTATTTCTTTGTGCTATCTGACTGCTGAGGCTAGGACTTCCAGTACTATGTTGAATAACAGTGATGAGAGTGGACTTCCTGTTGTGTTCCTGATCTTAGGGGGAAAGCTCTCAGTTTTTCCCTATGGAGGATGATATTAGCTGTGGGCCTTTCATATATACCTTTTATGATGTTAAGGTATGTTTCTCCTGTCCCTATTTTTTTGAGGGTTTTTATCAAGAAAGAAGGCTATATTTTGTCAAATGCTTTTTCTGCATCAATTGAAAGGATCATATGGTTCTTATCCTTTGTTTTATTAATGTGGTGCATCATGTTGATTGATTTGCGAATATTGAACCAGCCCTGCAGCCAGGAATGAATCTCACTTGATCACAGTGAATAATTCTTTTGATGTACTTTTGAATTTGACTTGCTAGTGTCTTGTTGAGAATTTTTGCATGCCATGTTTATCAGGGATATTGGCCTGTAATTCATTCTCCTTGTTAGTGGGGTCTTTGTCTGCTTTTAGAATCAAGGTATTAATGCTGGTGTCATACAATGAATTTGGAAGCTTTCCTTCCATTTCTATTTTTTGGACCAGTTTGAGGAGAGTATGTATTAACTTTTTTTTTAAGGGCTGGTGGAATTCCCGTGGGAAGCCATGTGGCCCATGGCTCTTACTTGTTGTGAGGTTTTTGGGTTAAATAGGTGATGGGCATTAAGGAGGGCACTTTTTGGGGTGAGCACATGTCATGTATAACAAATGAATCACTGGGTTCTACTCCTGAGGCCAAGATTACACTGCATAGTAACTAACTTGAATTTTAATTAATTAATTAATTAATAAAACTTTTGGATTTAAAATTTTTCTGTTTGTAATTTAAAAATGTCATTCATTGATTTTATCATTTTATTTCTTTTATAATTTTGGTTAAAAATCACTGAGTTTTTCAGTTTCTTGAGGTGGATGATCATTTAAAGTTCATTGCTTCCTCATTTGGGATTTAATGCTCTACATTTGTTTAGGACACATATTTGGTGCATGCTGCACACTTTGAACAGGTTCATTGAGGTATAATTGATTTAAAGTAAATTGCACATCATTAAAATTAACTATAAGCTTCAAGATATGTATTTATTATAAAACCATCACTGCGATTAAGATAATGCAAATATCCACTTCTCCCCATCAAGATTCCTTGTGAACTTCATATATCTCCTTTCTGACCTTGCCCCAGCCCTCTACCCTTTCCCATGTTGTAGACATTTTTGTAGGAGTTATTGTGGGTAGATGTAAATTCATTTTTTCTTGAAAACCCAGGAAACAGAATTGCTGGACCACAGGAGAGTTGTAGATTTCATTTATTTTTATGGTATGTTAAAGTATTATGTGGTGTGAATATACTGTTGTACTCCTTACCAGCAGAATATGAGAATTGCATTTGCTCTGTTTCCTTGTCATCTTTTTGTTATGGTCAGCATTTTTCATCGTTGCTCATCTAATAGTTGTGTAGTGATATCTCACTGTTGTTCTAAATTGCTTGGTGTAAGCAAGTCTTAGTTTTCTCTGTCTGAACATCCTCACTAAATGGAGAAAATGAATCTCACATGTGATAACAGGTATTCTTTTCCTGCCCATTTCCTTCTTGTGTGTGTGGTTATTTTTTAATGCAGGCTGAGTTTTCTGTATGAAATAGTGTAGAAATAATTGAAGTTTCTGGGTGATTTTATCTTTTTTTAGGGAGCTTGTGGTTTTGAGAGGCAGTTAATATGGGAAGAGTTAATCTAATCATAGTTAGAGACTGAATCCTCTTGAAGCTGCATCTTCGTTTTTGTGTGGAGTTACTTTATGTTCATATTGACGTTAGGACATAGCTCCTTGGGGGTGCCAAATGAACCGTGGTTTGTTTTTCAGAACCTCTCTTTCTTGGTGCATTGTCAGGCCCCGTCTGTGTCCACTGGGTTGGTTGAGACTGTTGGAAGTCCTTCCTGTTCACCGGCTTACCTCCAACTTCCTGTTTAATATTCTGGATACTCAGTCACATCCTTGGAATCAGTAGAAACCTTCAAGGGGAAAACAGTAGCAAATTCGGGTGGATCAAAACACATAGACTTCTCTTCTGAGATTCTGTTTCTTCAAAAGCTTTCTTCCTTGTATTAATATCTTACAGCTTTCTTAAATTTTCTCAGCAGGATGATTGAGCTAAAGAGGCTGGAGTACCATTAGTAGAAGTGTTTATCTCTGCCAAAATTAGTTATTGAAATACTTTGGATCTGTAGGGGTTTTTTTTAATAAAACATTAATACAATCCATATGTCTGTAAGAGAAATAGTTTTCGTTAAGGCAAATGATATTCCCAAGGAATGCATCTTTTTTTTTTTATCATTTCACATAATTTATTTCAGGTAAATATTTCATTGATTCAGTAAATTGTTCTTCACTTTGCAACATGTGCCAGGTACAAACTATGTGATGATCATATTTATTGAGGTACAACCTTGTGGGAAACTAAAACAGTAAATAATAAGTGTATTATAAAAGATAAATTTTGGAAGAACTCATTATACAGCCATACTAACTATACTACTATCTACAACATGTTTAATTATTGTTCTAGGGACGGGCATACTAATTGTTATCTTATCCTAGTGTGTAGAGTAAGGAAAGTACCACTTGATGTGAATGTATCCTCAAAACACTTTATTTTCTTGAATCCTTTTCCTTTCTTTTGTCATATTTCCTATATGACAGGTATATCCTTTTCATATATTTTCCCATTTTTTAACCATTTATGCCTCAAAGAGATGTATTTGAAAAATAGAGAAAAGGTGTCATATTTATCCACATATTTTCCCCTCTCTAGTCCTCTTCACTCCTTCCCATAGTTTTTCATTTCCATGAGGTACCCTTTCCCTTCAGCCTAAAGACCTTCCTTTAGTATTACTTGTGTTATGGATTGTCCAGCAACAGTGGTCCCAGGTTTCATTGTTTGAATATCTTATTTCATTCTAGTTTGTAGAGAATTTTTGTGGACATAGTATTCTGTGTTGACAGCTATATTTTTTCTTTCAGAAATGCAAAGATGATGCCCCATTTTCTCCACTTCTGCATGGATACTCTTGAGAAGGCAGGCATTATTTAAATCAGCATTCCCAGGTAGGCAATTTATCTTTATTTCTCTTAAACTTTCAATTGTTTTTTATTCTTTGGCTCTTAGCATTTTAAGTATGATGTACCCACATAAATATCTGGTTTAGTTTAACCTGCTTTGCTTCTACTGATCTTGGATCAGTAATTTGACACTATTTCTAAAAACTTAGGAATTTTTAATTTTGATTTCCACATGTTCATATTTAGTATGTAGAAATATGATTGTTTTTTTGTGTTTGATCTTGCATCCTGCACCTCTGTTGAAGTCACTTAATTCTAGAAGGATTTTTATTAAATTGATTAGAATTGTCAACACGGACAATAATGTGTTCTGCAAAATGGGATGATTTTAATTCTTCTTTCCAGTATGTATGTATATTATTTATTTCCCTTGACATTTTAATGGCAAGACTTTCCAGTATTATCTACAATAAGTGTGGTGGGAGCAGACTACCTTCCCTTGTTTTTGAAGTTAGAGTGCAAGGATCCAGTCTCTCATCATTAGATATAATGTTGGCTGTAGTTTTTTGTTTTTTTTTTTTTTTAAGATGCTCTTTACTAAATTCTGGTAGGTAGTCCCTATTGATATCTTGCTGAGATGTTCTTTTTTTTTTTAAGGAAAGGTTGAATTTTTTAAAATACTTTTTCTGTGTCAGTTGTTCGGATCATATGTGGTTTTCTTCTTTATCACGGTGATGAGGAGGAAAGCTGGTAAAAATAAATAAAAAGGGCCAGGCAGATGTCTGAGGCTGGATACTCCCCTTGCATGCTTTTGGCTTCTGCGATCTTGCTTTCCTCTTATATCAGCCAGCAACCAGAAGCTTGACTGTACTAGTCCCACCCAACCCAGAAGCACATATGTATAAAAGATCAGTATACCCCAGCTGGATGCTCAGCCTTTGGAGGTGACTCCTCTGGACTGGCACTGGTGCAAAATAAACAGTCTTCTCTGGTTCCCCGAGTGTATGTCGCTTGTTTCTTCCTGGACACTACGTATTTGCTGTAACATTTTTGGTGCATTGGCCAGGACGCTGATGGCCGCACTGGCACCTAGAGCCAATGTTGTTGGAGGCCAGCAGAGAGGCCACTTATTGAGGGCCCCTGTGACAGAAAAGAAGGCATGCCACTGGTGATTTCGCTGAACCCCGACCCTTGCCGACCCTACAATAGTTGGCTACTGCTGTGCTCAGATTCTAGAGGGAATCAGAAAATTCTGCCAGGATGGGACAGCAGATTGGGTAAGTGTCCCCAGGGACCCAAGACCGAATTCAGGCCTGCCCTAGAGACATAAGGGGAGCTTGATAACCTCTGAGCTGATAGTCGCCACACAGGACAGGGAAGTCCTGGGTGGAAGTCTGCAATCTGTGTGAATGTGTGTGTGAGTGCCCACGCTCCACAGTCTCGGCTGTAGAGCCTGAGTGGGTCCTACCCTGCGATTCTGTGACGACCTCATACAGCTCAAGGCAGAATCAGGTCACAGAGGCCTGATCCGAGTCAGGAGTTTATACTGACCTGCCAATGCTAAGAGGTGTCTAAATCCCCACGAGGGGAGTGGCCAGGTGGGCGAAACGACTCTTCCTCATGTTTGTCCTGCGACAACGTACCCTGGGAGGGTCTCCAGTGACCTAGCTACTATCAAACTAAGTTGGTTTTTCCCCTTGGCAAAGCATTAGAATTAAGATAGTAGGGAGTTCCTGGAGAAATGTTTTACTCTGCCATCCTCAAGTATTTGTCAATGGGCTACAGGTTATAAGAAAACTTAGTTCTGTCTACCATTTCCTTCTGCCTTTGTTTCCCACATCACTATGGAGGGGTGGTGTTGGGTCTCCAAGAAACAGAGTCTATAGTTTTCTGGAGATTAGGCTATTGACAAGATTGACTTTTTATTGTTATTTCCTAAGCTATTTATAAATAGATGGAGACTTATGTCCTGCATGACTGTGATCTCTATTGCTTAACCTGTTTTTTCCCTTTCTTTTGTTCTTGGGCAGCGGTGAGTGTCTGCGGAATATCACATATATCTAACCTGTGGGTGGGGTGGGTGTTTATGGCCTGTCAGCTTGCCTTATGCTCCCTCATCATCGGGAGGGAAACAATGAAGGGCCCCTTACCTGTATCCAAAGCAGACCTAGAGAACAGGAAGGGAAGTCTTCCACCTCAACCTCCTCCTCCTCAGGTCCTCAATCTATGTAAGATAATGCAGTTCTGCTCCCTGCTGCCCACAGTAACCAGGCCTTCCCTGTAATGTAACAGGCATGTTTTCCTTACAAGATCTAGAATGCCAGAAGGAGAAACTTTTACATTACAAGGTTTAAGACAGATAAAAGGAGATCTAGGTAAATTTTCTGATCGGATAAGTATATAGAGAGTTTTCAGAATATTACGTATGTTTTTGAGTTGACCTGGAAAGATATAATGCTTTTGTTAAATTAGACTCCTAATGAGACAGAAAAATGTGGGGTTTAGGCAGCAGCTGAGAGATACGGGGATGAGCAACTCATTAATTACCATGGGACTGCTTGGAATGCAGGTCCTATAGGGAACTTCCTTCTCCCTACTGGAACTCAGGCAGTTCCACCCCAAGGTCCTAATTGAGATTATGACCATCCCATTGGGGAATGGTATCGCTGCCATCTACAAGCTTATGTTTTAGAAAAATCAAGGAAATCTAAGATTAAGCCCTTAAGTTATGCTAAATTAGCATAACTTATTTTGCAAGCACAAAATGAGAGCCCAATGGCCTTCCTGGGGAGGTTGAGGGAGGCTCTCATTAAATACATGGCTATCTCCCCTGACACCCGAAGGCTGAGATGATTTTAAAGGACAAATTTGTCACTCAGTCAGCCCTAGATAGTCAGAGGAAATGCAAAACTTGGCTGTTGGCCTAGAAGGGACTCTGGAGGAGCTCTTACAAGCTGCCATTTGGGTATGTTACAACCAGGATCAAAAAGCAAAAACAAAAACAGGAAGGGAGCTTAAGAAAAATTTGAGGCCTTAGTTGTGGCCTTATACACTATGTCAGACCAGACTTTTCAAGGTCCTGGCCTCAAATGCCACTTATGTGGCCTCTCAGGGCACTGGAAACAAGACTGCCCTCAGAAGACACAACAGAAGTCAAAGCCCCGTAAGCCATGCCCCTCGTGTGGAGACAATCACTGGAAGCCTGAATGCCCACTTGATGGTGCTGTGGAGTTCAACTGTATTCTTACTGATTTTCTGCCTCCTGAATCTGTTTCTGATAGTATTAATGTCTCCAGCTATAATAGTGGATTCATGTGTTTGTCTTTGCAGTTATATCAGCTCTTTTTCACATATTTTGATACCCTCTTATTAGGTGCATGCACACTAAGGCGTGCTGTGTTTTACTGGATTATTGATCCCTTTATCATTATGTAGTGCCCCTCTTTATCTCTAATGATTTTACTTGATCTGAACTCCTTTGTGTGTGAAATTAATAAAGCTACTCCCCCTTTCTTTTGGTTAGTATTAGCATAGCCATCTCTATCCCTCTACTTTTAATCCACGTGTTTCTGTATACTTAATTGGTTTTCTTCTAGACAGCATATGGCAAGGTCTTGTTTTTTGATCCATTCTCACAGTCTGTCATTTAATTGGTATGTTTATACTGTCGATGTTGAAAGTGATTTTTGGTATAGCTGGATTAATATCTACCATATTTAATATTGCTTTCTATTTGCTGCCCTTGTAATCTGTTATTTTTGACTTCCACACTTCATCTGCTTTTTTTGTTGGTTTTAAAATTTACTTCCAGTTTTATTGATGTGTAATTGACAAATAAAAATTGCATTATTTAAGGTATACAGCATGGCATTTTGACATATGTATTCATTGTGAATTGATTAACATATCCATCATCTCACATAATTAACTTTTTTTCTTGGTGAGAACACGTAAGACTTACACTCTTAGCAAATTTAAAGCGTACAATACAGTATTAACCATAGTCACTGTGCTGTCAGTCAGATCTCCAGAACTTAACCATCCTGCATAACTGAAACTTTTTACCCTTTAACGAGTATCTCCCCATTTCCCTACCCCTGGCCTCCTGGCAGCCACCGTTCTGCTCGTATGGTTTTAATTGAGCATTTCATATGTTCCATTTTCTCTCTTAGGATATTAATTATACTTCGTTTTTTCTTTTTCTTTTCTTTTTTTAGTGGTTGTCTGCCCTAGTGTTTGCAATACACATTTGCATATAATCCAGGAACACTTTCCAATGCAATTATATTGCTTCATGGGTAGTACAGGTACCTTATACTAACAAAATATTCCTAATTCCTTCCTCTGTCCATTGTTATCATTGCTGTCCTTCATTTCACTTATACATAGACATACATGACACAAATACACATGTGACTATATATATATAATTATCACATACATTGCTGGAATTATTATTTTCAATAGGCTTTTATCTGTTTGTTACATCAGTTTAGAAAAAGAAAAAGAAAAATTTTTATTTTGTGTTTATTCTTTTTTCAATATTCTTCCTTTCGTTTCACAGATAGGAGTTTCTGACCTATATCATTTTCCCTCCCCCTAAAGAAATTCTTTTAATACTTCTTGCAAGGCAGGTCTACTGAAAGCAAACTCCCTCAATTCTTGTTGGCCTGAGGAGATTTCCTTTTTCCTTCACTTTTGAAGGATAATTTCACAGAGTTCACAATTCTAGGTTGACCATGTGACATAGAACCTTTACTGCTCTATAGCTCCATTACCACGCACCTTCACTGTGCTGTTGTTTTTATACATATTATGTCTACATATCTGTTATGCAACCAACAATACATTGTGAAAATTATTCCTTTATGTAAGTGTATGTCCATTGAAGAATCTAGTAGAAAGGAAAGGCTAAATATATTTACAGATTCTGTTCTATTTTGTATTATATTAAACTTCTTATGTCCTATTTCTTCCTATGAATTGGTGGTACCATTCGGTTTCATTTCCTTACTCCAGTATGGCTTCATTCGCAACCCTTTCCTTTCTGTTTATTGTCACATGTGTATTTGTGTATGTTACATGACCAAAATACAACTTTATAGATAGTATTGTATAATTGTCTTTTACATCACTTATAAGAAAGGAATATCACTATGTAATTATATAGGTCTAATTATCTACATAATTGTTTTAACTGAATATCAGTATTTTTTTCCATATTTATTTTATATTTTATAAGTCTCGCATCACCCCGTTTATGCTGAAGAGCTTTGTTTAGAATTTCTTATTGCAGAATTCATAAAGATTATTTCAGTTTCAGTTCATCTGGGAATGTCTTTGTTTGGCCTTCATTTTGAAAGATAGCTCTGCTGGATATAGGAACCTTGGTTGTCGGTTCATTTCTTTATTTGCTTCAGCACTTTGAATATGTCACCCCATGGCATGCTGGCAATGTTTTTCTTGAAATGTCTGCTGTTGGTCTTATTGGTGTTCATTTCTATGTAATGATTCACTCTTTTTCTTTTTTAATTTTTTAAATAATTCTTTATGTTAATTTATTTTTGAGAGACAGAGAACGAGAGAGAGAGTGTGTGTGGGGAAGGGGAAGAAAGAGGAGACAGAGGATCTGAAGTAGGCTTTCACAGAGAGCCTGATGCAGGGCTCAAACTCATGAACCATGAGATCATGACCTGAACTGAAGTCAGATGCTTAACCCACTCAGCCACCCAGGCACCCCTAATTTACTTTTTTCTTATCTTTCTTTTTGCTTTCATTGTTTTGACTATGATGTCTCTCGATGTGGATCTTCTTGCATTTACCCTCTTTGGAATTAGATGAGTTTCTTAGATGTATAGATTAGTGATTTTCATCAGATCTGGGAATGGTTTAGCTGTTATTCCTTGAAATATATTTTCTCTTCCATTCTCTCTTTCCTCTTCATCTGGCATTGCACTTTGTGTATGCTGATCCTCTTGATGGTGTCCCACTTTGTCTGAAAACTTAACTATTTTTTGTGTGTTCTTCAGTTTACGTAATTCCTATTGACATATTCAGGTTTGCTGATTCATTCTTCTGTTGTTTAGAGTCTGCTTTTAAATTTTCCTAGTGAATTCTTCATTTGTTTACCATAGTTTTTTACTTTATAATTTCAATTTGCTTCTTTTTAAGAAATAAATAAAATAATTTCTAAGGTTTTTTTTTTTGCCAAGGTTCATTTGCTTAAGGCCATTTTTATTTGTTTTGACTGAAATACAGTTCACATACAATGTTATATTAGTTTCACATGTACAACATAGTGATTCAGTAATTCTCTACATTACTCATTGCTCACCACAATAAAAGTATAGTAACAATCTGCAACCTTCTAATGTTATTACAGTATTATTGACTCTATTCCCTATGCTGTACTTTTCATCTCCATGACTTATTTATTTTATAACTGGGAGTTTGTACCTATTAATCCTCCTCATTTATTTTGCCCATGATCCCATCTTCCTTCCCTCTGACAGCCACCAGTTTGTTTAATGAATTGAAGAGTCTGTTTGGTTTCTGTTTGTTCATTGGTTTTGTTTTGGGATTCCACATTTAAGTGAAATCATATGGTATTTGTCTTTCTCTGACTTACTTCACTTAGCATAATACTCTTTAGGTCCATCCATGTTGTCACAGATGGCAAGATTTCATTCTTTCTTATGGCTGTACAATATCCTAACGTTTGTGCGCATGTGCACACGTCCTCTTTATCCATTATTTTGATGTGTGTACATGCACATGTGAATGTTTTCCTGGAGGCAGGGTGACATAATTGGAGAAGTATGTATATGGGATCCCAAAGGTATTGGTAATTTTGCTTTCAGATGGGCATACATTTGTTTACTTCATTAATTGTTTTTATATTACATGTATGTGACAAATACATAGTTTACTAATATTTAAAAAATAGGTAGCTTTATTTAACTGGACTTCTACACTGTGTACTGTTTTGTGTTCAGCTTGTTTTGCTAAGTGTAATATCTGTGAAGTTGTTTGTAAGATACGTTCACATTTTGCTTTCTGTGCCCAATATGCTATTGCATGAGTATTTAATCATATGAACATTATCCACTCTGCCATTGTGTGCCATTTGAATTGAATTCTTTTTGGTGCTAGTTTTGATAAAGCATCTATGCACATTTTAGCATTGTTAAGCGCCTGGATGTTTTGGCTACTAAAATGAGTCTTTATTTGGGGCACTAAAGTGGCCAGAGGATATTATTTTCCTTAAGTAAGTGAAAAGTTGTGGAACATACTTGGGGTTTTATCCACAGGGTGCAGAGTATAGATGGTGAACAAGTTTAAAAGGGCAGTGGAAGGACCAGGGAATACATTTTTTTGGTCCCAGATTGAATGCTGGTCGTTAAATAAAATGGTCACATTTCTACCCATTAGTGTAGCAACAATGGTGCTTTGGGATTATTTTACCTCACATAATCTAAAAACAGAGTAAGAATTGGTGCTGAAATCTTCTTACATTATATCTCTTGATTATTCATTTTTGCAAGCAGGTTAGGTGATACACTCTTTGTATGATATCACTTTCTGCATCAGCCTTAGATTTATGAAAGGGTGGTGTTACTGCCACCTGCCATTTGATTACTGGTGCCAAATTCCACCATTTATAGAAGCAATACAGTGAAAACAGTGCAATCATAGAAAGCAGGGTTATCAAAAGAATACCATATTTTGTTTCATTAGGAAATAAACACAACCTTCCCTCAGCATCAGAGGGCACTTACATTCATCAGGAAACAATTATGTGATCAAAGTCCACATAATTTGGGCTTAAAGAAATGTTCACTGTGTTTTAGCTTTGCTTAAATGGATATGCAAATGAAGAGATGGAATCAAAATGCCTGAGAATTGGCAATACTGATAGTTACATCTAAGAGAAAATAGTGGTAATAAAAGGGAAATGCAACCAATAATAATAATAACAGGTATTAATATTTTTGAGTATTTAGATTGTGTTACATGCTGTGTAAAGAACTTGGAATGAATTTTTGCAGTTAATTTCAGAAACACTGACATGTAGAGATTAATACATGTTTTAATGATGCCACTGGGGTTTTAAACAGTACACAATTTGGCTATGAAAACTGATGAGACAAGAGTTATGTCTAGACACTTAAAACTCTAGAAGTTTCCCTTTATAGCTTCACTGTAGACACAACTCATAGATGAATTTCCTTATTCTTGTGAATAGCAGTTTTGGTTAAGAATACTGTGCTTAAAATATCCTAGTCATTCTCTGGGATTTTGTTGTCCCTTTTCTTCTTCCTTTGTCCTTTATTCCTCCTCTGTCCTGTCTCCTTCTCTTCCTTCATCAACAACATCATAATCCTTATATATGATGGTGGAGCATGATTTTTCTCTACAAAATGATGTTTGCCTACATGCTCATTTTAAAAATGGCAATAATTAAAAACAAATAAAATTGGCTCTCTGCTATGTCAGCCGTGGCTTGGTTCTCTTTGCTGTGTGGTAAGAGACAGTCTTAAGAGAAGAATTTTAACCTAAGAGCAATGCAGAATTCTATGTGGAAAAAAAAACAGTTATCATTTATCTTTAAGTTTGAAGAAAGCAAACCATGAGAAATTCATGAAGAAAAACAGAAAAGGTCTCCTTTATAATTATTCTTATTTAAAAATGCTGAGCTATGAAAATTCAAGGTAGCCTCTATATATTTACTGTGTAAATTATATAGATACAGGAAATGTGTATATACATACATGTGTATAATATATACATAGGTATAGTAATATTTTATTCCAATAAAATGTACTATATCATGTATGTTGAATTTGTGTAGTAACATGTATATAAAATGTCATGTGCATGTAGTTATATAGTCATAATTTTGGAAGTGTATGTGAGAAAATGATAATGGAAAAGAAATACCCAAATCACAATCTGTAAACACTAGAAAACATATTGGATAAAAATTTAACCATGTATTTACTAACCAAATTATATTATTACAAAAAAAACTCTTATTCTGGGCAAAATATTATAATTCCTTATTATTTAAAATATTTTATCACTGTTGGATTAAAATGTCTATTAAGCACATTCAATTTCCTATTCCTTGTTTGCATTTTACCTCAAATTTCATTTCTAGAACATCTACTATTCCAGGTATTGTTTTATAAAGAGATATATACATAACTTTTTCTCTTTAGTTTGCAATTTAGTGAGAAAGATAGAGAAGTAAACAAGTGGTGTCTGTAGACTAGGAAATCATACCAAGTAGTGAAAAAATGGTGCAAATGATGTCTTGGGAGCACAGAGAACAAGTGCAATGGCAAGGATGCTTGAAGGTCTAAGTTATTTCCTTTGTGGTTTTTTTTGGCTCTGTCTATGCCCATTTTATTTAATTTTTTTCTTTTTAAAGATAATTTATTTTCAAATTAGCTAACAGTGTATACAGTATGCTCTTGGTTTTGGGGTATAGATTCCTGTGATTCATCGCTTACATAAAACACCCAGTCCTCATCCAACAAGTGCCCTCCTCAATGCCCATCACCCATTTTCCCCTCTCCCCCACCTGCCATCAACCCTCAGTTTGTTCTCTGGATTTAAGAGTCTCTTATGGTTTGCCTCCCTCCCTCTCTGTAACTATTTTTCCCCTTCCCTTCCCCATGGTCTTCTGTTAAGTTTCTCAGGATCCACATGAGTGAAAACGTGATTTCTGTCTTTCTCTGACTGACTTATTTCACTTAGCATAATACTCTCCAGTTCCATGCACATTGCTGCAAATGGGAGGATTTTACTCTTTCTCATTGCTAAGTAGTATTCCATTGTATATATAAACAACATCTTTATCCATTCATTAGGTGATAGACATTTAGCCTCTTTCCATAATTTGGCTATTGTTCAAAGTGCTACTATAAACATTGAGGTGCATGTGTCCCTATGCATCAGCACTCCTGTATCCCTTGGGTAAATTCCCAGTAGTGCTATTGTTGGGTTGTAAGGTAGTCCTATTTTTACTTTTTTGAGGAGCTTCCACACTGTTTTGCAGAGCAGCTGCACCAGTTTGCATTCCCACCAACAGTGCAAGAGGGTTCCCGTTTCTCCACATCCTCGCCAGTATCTGTTGTTTCCTGAGTTGTTCATTTTACCACACTGACCGGTGTGAGGTGGTATCTCAGTGTGGTTTGGATTTTTATTTCCCTTCCCTGATAATGAGTGACGTTGAGCATCTTTTCATGTCTGTTGCCCATCTGGATGTCTTCTTTGGAAAAGTTTCTATTCATGTCTTCTGCCCATTTCTTCACTGGATTATTTGTTTTTCGGGTGTCGAGTTTGGTAAGTTCTTTATAGATTTTGGATATTAACCCTTTATTTGATATGTCATTTACAAGTATCTTCTCCCATTCCATTGGTTTTCTTTTAGTTTGTTGATTGTTTCTTTGCAGTGCAGAAGCTTTTTATCTTGATGAGGTCCCAGTGGTTCCTTTTTGCTTTTAATTCCCTTGCCTTTGGAGACGCATCAAGCAAGAAATTGTTGCAGCTGAGGTCAAAGAGGTTGCTGACTGCTTTCTCCTCTAGGGTTTTGATGGTTTCCTGTCTCACATTTAGGTCTTTCATCCATTTTGAGTTTATTTTTGTGTATGTTGTAATAAAGTGGTCCAGTTTCATTCTTCTTCATGTTGCTGTCCTGTTCTCCCAGCACCATTTGCTAAAGAGACTATTTTCCATTGGATACTCTTTGCTGCTTTGTCAAAGATTAGTTGGCCATACATTTGTGGGTCCAATTCTGGGTTCTCTATTCTATTCCATTGGTCTCTGTGTTTGTTTTTTTGCCAATACCATACTGTCTTGATGATTACAGCTTTGTAGTAGAGGCTAAAGTCTGGGATTGTGATGCCTCCCCTTTGGTTTTCTTTTTCAACATGACTTTGCCTATTTGGGGTTTTTTGTAGTTCCATACAAATTTTAGGATTGTTTGTTCCAGCTTTGAGAAGAATGCTGGTGCAATTTTGATTGGGATTGCACCGAATGTGTAGATTGCTTTGGGTAGTATTGACATTTTAACAATATTTCTTCTTCCAATCCACGAGCATGGAATGTTTTTCCATTTCTTTGTGTGTTCTTCAGTTTCCTTCATAAGTTTTCTATAGTTTTCAGCATACAAATCTTTGACATTTTTGGTTAGATTTATTCCTAGGTATTTTATGGTTCTTGGTGCAATTGTAAATGGGATCGATTTCTTGGTTTCTCTTTCTGTTGCTTCATTATTGGTGTATAGAAATGCAACCAATCTGTAAATTGATTTTGTATCCTGCAACTTTGCCGAATTCATATGTATCAGTTCTAGCAGCTTTTTGGTGGAATCTTTTGGGTTTTCCATGTAGAGTATCATGTCATCTGCAAAAAGGGAAAATTTGACTTCCTCTTTGCCAATTTGGATGCCTTTTATTTCATTTTGTTGTCTGATTGCTGATGGTAGGACTTCCAGCACTATGTTAAACAACAGCGGTGAGAGTAGATATCCCGGTTGTGTTCCTGATCTCAGGGGGAATGCTCTCAGTTTTTCCCCATTGAGGATGATATTAGCTGTGGGCTTTCCATAAATGGTTTTTATGATGTTTAGGTATATTCCTTCTATTCTGACTTTCTTGAGGGTTTTTATTAAGAAAAGATGCTGTCTTTTGTCCATGTCATTTTTCTGCATCTTTTTACAGGATCATATGTTTCTTATACTTTCTTTTATTAATGTGATGTATCACGCTGATTGATTTGCAAATATTGAGCCAGCCCTGCAGCCCAGGAATGAATCCCGCTTGATCATGGTGAATAATTCTTTTTATATGCTGTTGAATTCAATTTGTTAGTATCTTGTTGAGAAATTTTACATCCATGTTCATCAGGGATATGGGCCTATAATTCTCCTTTTTGTGGGGTCTCTGTCTGGTTTGGGAATCAAGGTAATGCTGGCTTCACAGAATGACTCCAGAAGCTTTCCTTCCATTTCTATTTCTTGGAACAGCCTGAGAAGGATAGGTATTAACTCTGCTTTAAATGTCTGGTAGAATTCCCCTGGGAAGCCATCTGGCCCAGGACTCTTATTTGTTGGGAGATTTTTGATAGCTGATTCAATTTCTTCACTAGTTATGGATCTGTTCAAATTTTCTATTTCTTCCTGTTTGAGTTTTGGAAGTGTGTGGGTGTGTAGGAATTTGTCCATTTCTTCCAGGTTGTCCATTTTGTTGGCATATTATTTTTCATAGTATTCTCTGATAATTGCTTATATTTCTGAGGGGTTGATTGTGGTAAGTCCAGTTTCATTTGTGATTTTATCTATTTGGGTCCTCTCTTTTGATAAGTCTGGGTAGGGGGTTATCAATTTTGTTTATTTTTTTCAAAAAACCAGCTCTTAGTTTCATTGATCTGTTCTACTGTTTTTTTTTTTTATTCTATATAATTTATTTCTGTTCTAGTCTTTATTATTTCTCTTCTTCTGCTGGCCCTGAGTTTCTTTGCCATTCTGTTTCTAGTTCCTTCAGGTGTGCTGTTACATTTTGTATTTGGATTTTTCTTGTTTCTTGAGATAGGCCTAGAATGCAATGTATTTTCCTCTCAGGACTGCCTTTGCTGTATCCCAAAGGGTTTGGCCTGTCATGTTTTCATTTTCATTTGTTTCCATATATCTTTTCATTTCTTCTTTAATTGCCTGGTTGACCCATTCATTCTCTAGTAGGATGTTCTTTAACCTCCATGCATTTGGAGGTTTTACACACTTCTTCCTGTGGTTGATTTCAAGTTTATTCACATTGTGATCTGAAAGCATGCATGGTATGATCTCAATTCTTTTATACTTAGGAAGGGCTGTTTTGTGACCCAGTATGTGATTTATCTTGGAGAATGTTCCATATGCACTCAAGAAGAATGTGTATTCTGCTGCTTTGGGATGAAAAGTTCTGAATATATCTGTCAAGTCCATCTGGTCCAGTATACCACTCAGGACCATTGTTTCTTTATTGATTTTATGCCTAGATGATCTGTCCATTGTTGTAAGTGGAGTATTAAAGTCACCTGCAATTACTGCATTCTTATCAATAATATTGCTTATGTTTTGATTAATTGTTTTACACATTTGGGTTCTTTCCAATTGGGTGCATAAACATTTTGTAACTGTTAGGTCTTCTTGATGGATAGACCCCATAATTATGATATAATGTCCTTCTTCATCTCTTGTTACAGCCTTTAGTTTAAAACCTAGTTTGTCTGATTTAAGTATGGCTACTCCAGGTTTCTTTTCACTTCCAGTAACATGGTAGATGGTTCTCCATGCCCTTACTATTAATCTGAAGGTGTCCTCAGGTCTAAAATGGGTCTCTTGTAGACAGCAAATAGATGGGTCTTGTTTTTGTTTGTTTGTTTGTTTTATCCATTCTGATACCCTGTGTCTTTCAATTGGAGCATTTAGTCCATTTACGTTCAGTATTATTATTGAAATATATGGGTTTAGAGTCATTGTGATATCTGTAGGTTTCATGCTTGTAGTGATGTCTCTGGTACTTTGTGGTTCTTGCAACATTTCACTCACAGAATCTCTCTTAGGATCTCTTGTAGGGCTGGTTTAGTGGTGATGAACCCCTTCAGTTTTTGTTTGTCTGGGAAAACCTTTATCTCTCCTTCTATTCTGAATGACAGATTTGCTGAATAAAGGATTCTTGGCTGCATATTTTTCCCATTCAGCACTTTGAATATTTTCTACCACTCCCTTCTGGCCTGCCAAGTTTCAACAGATAGGTCTGCTACTACCCTTATGTGTCTACCCTTGTAGGTTAAAGTCTGTTTGTCCCTGGCTGCTTTCAGATTTCTCTCTTTATCTTTGTATTTTGCCAGCTTCGCTATGATATGTCATGCAGAAGATCGATTCCTGTTGTGTCTGCAGGGAGTTCTCTGTACCTCCTGGATTTCAGTGTCTCTTTCCTTCCCCATATTGGGGAGTTCTCAGCTGTGATTTGTTCCATTACACCTTCCACCCCTTTCTCTCTCCTTCTTCTGGAACTCCTATGATCCAGATATTATTACATCCATTGAATCACTTAGTTCTCTAATTCTCCCCTCATGGTCTAGAATTTTTTTTTATCTCTCTTTTTCTCATCTTCATCTTTTTTCATAATTTTATCTTCTATTTCCCTTATTCTCCCTTCTTCAATCCTTGCTGTCACCACATCTAGTTTATTTTGGGCCTCATTTACATTTCTTAATTTATCATGACTATTTTTTAATTCTTTGATCTCTGCAGCAGTAGATTCTCTGCTCTCTTCTATGCTTTTTTCAAGCCCAGCAATTAATCTTATGACTTTTATTCTAAATTCTTGATCAGATATATTGTGTATATCAGTTTTGAGCAATTCTTTTGCTGTCTTTTTTTCCTGGAAATTCTTTTGAGGAGAATTCTTCTGTTTCATCATTTGGGCTAGCCTTCTGTCCCTTATATGTTTTAAAAGCTTGTTATGCATCTTGCACCTACAAACCCTACTATATTAAAGAGGGGTCATAACACTGTCCAGGACCTTGCCCTTAAGAAGGTGTTTTTTGAAGTGTGTTACGGGCTCTCTGTTGTTGTGACTCTGGTTGCCTTATCGCCCTACTTGTAGTGATGTTTTGGACCCTCCACCAGGTGTGTTTTATTTGTTCATTGAAATAGCCCTATGGCCCATCAGATTGTCCCCATGGGCCCCTGGAAATGTCTCTGTCACTCTGAAGCCCAGATTCTTGGAATTCGAAGTCCTCTGGCCTCAAGACTGCTATGTTTGTGGGATAAGGGAACTTTGTGTCCCCTTTCTTCTCTGCCATGTTGGTTATTCTTAAGTTATGTTCTTAATACATAACAATGGCACCACGGTCAAATAAGTGCACCTAATGGAATATGAAGCATGATCCATTAGGTGCCAGGAGAATACCAACGGAAGATTTTCTTTTAATATGATGAGATCATTAAACCTGAAACTGAATTGTTTGAAGTTGAAATTATGTTTCTCACTGCCACCTAAGTTAACTTTTTGAAAGTTACATTTCTCTGACATTGAATATAGCAAAACTCTTTGATAGTATGTATCTTTCTAGTATAAAAAGTTTCTAAAATGTCTATATTAAAGTGTGTTAAGTTCAGTCTGTAATATTATGTAATATAAATCTAATATAAGCACTTTTTTAGATTAAATCACAATTTAATTCTATGATTTTTAATTGCTTAAATGCTGATACTAATATTCAGTATTTTAAACTAAGTCTGATAGACCTCTAGAATCCAAGGGGACAAACACTTCACTAAGGAAAGCTTTGTCGGTGGTAGAGTTATTCATTGCAGCCATAATATAAATTATTTTTTACCCCTAAAGAAAAGTCTTTCCACTATGTTGGCATTACACTTACATCAGGGATTGAGACAAGTTCTTCAAGGACATTCTTTATCCTGTTTCCTCTTTCTTCACCCATTTTCCCATTGGCTTTTCCCCTTAGTCTCGAAAAAAACCCTAAACTAGTCACTATATGACTGCAAATGATTACAAAAAGAGAAAAAAATTAACCATTAACTAGGTTCTTTTACAAACGTATGGCCCACACTGTCCCATTATCTTCCTTTGACCATCAAAAATGCAGTATCACTTCGTAGATGGTCACTAAAGGATGAGTAAATTACTCCAGAGCACAAAAACCCCCAAATAGTGGGCTTATTTCTTTGGGTAGGTCTTACTTCGTAAATCTGAGCCTGGGAATTCTTCACTGTATTGCTACCTCTTTGATACTTAAAGCTTTTTAAAGTTAACTCATTGATAGAGATGGTCTATATAATCTACCATTACCTGTAGACATTTTTTACCTGTCCATATTAGACTCCCTTATCTGAACTCTGCATCTGCACACACGCATACACACACAGTTTAGATTTTCCTCATGCTTTCTCTGGCAAGACCTAGTATTTACAAACCATCATATTAAAAAAAATCCATGAATAATCCTGGACATCTCTACCTCCCTTTTTTTCTCTCCAATCTAATTAGTCATGAAATCCTCAAGATTCTACCTTCTAGATGTCTTACACTGTTACTTCTTTTTCTTCATCCTTACTACTCCAACCTCAGGTTTTTATCTCAGTAACTTTGCTTGTTTGGGTAGTCCTTGCCTCTGTCATGCCCTCATAAGTGATCTCAGTACTAGAATTCTTTGAGTGAAACAAGCTCCCTTTCCCTTCCCCTGTTATGCATATGTTATATTTTTCTTATTTCTGGATTGTTCTTTAGTCCTTTGTCTGTCTTGTAAATATATGTTCATTCTTCACTTATTAAATCATATGTCCCTTAGCAGAAGGATCAACAACATGTTGGATACGTTGTGTGTGAGTATTATGAATGTGCCAGCCTTTAAATACAGGGTAATGGTTAACCACAGATTCATACACCTCTGCTCACCACCTTCAGTTCCCACTGGACTTTGCACTTATTACAGTTACTTCCTAAGTCAGGAATAATGGATTATCTTTGAATCAGAAAGTAGTATCTTAGAGGTTTCTAATGTTCCTGAAACAATATCATAGATTCTTACTACAATTTCTCCTCAACAGTACTTGATGACCTGTCCTTTTAGCCCCCATTGCATGCCATTTGCATGTATGGCAATTTCTTGGACTTAAAATTCTTTAGAATTGTTTCCACTTAAGGGGTACCCTTGGTTTGCCCCATACACAGCCTTTTACAGTTGTTACCATCTCCAGTTGGTTGTAAGTATACATGCTGCAAGGTACGCCCCTGTAAGAAAAATGAAGTTGCTGTTCTATGAATGCTAGACCATGGTTTTCCCCCAAAAAACTTCCCTAATTTGACCACCTTCAGTTCCTGCTGAACTTCCCAAGAAAAGGCATTGACTTAATATCCTTCCCAGTCAAGCAAGAAAATTTGGTATATAAGGTCAAGTATAAATACTTCATTGATTGTTTTACAGTCTACAAAGTTCCTATGCTCTTGAGTCTGTCTCTGTACATTTCATAATGAGAAATAAACTTTCCTCTATATTTTCAAAGCGTGATGCCTCTCACAAAGGCAATGAAGATGCTTCATGGAGAGTAGTGTGCCTAGGTTCTTGGCAGAAATCTTCACTGTGTATTCATGCAACTCACCAGGTAAGGCAAGATTGCCTTGTCTGTCATTTCATATATAGATGTTTCAGTGATTCCTAACATTACTGAATGCATGTCATGGCCACAGAGGTGATTTCCTTCCTCTCAGTGTGTTTTATTTACATTTGTTCTAGATTTTCAGTGGTTGCCAGAAGCATAATCAATATGATGGAGTTGGGAGAAATCCATTGGATGATAATTACCAAGAATTGTTTCACATGTACTTTCTTACTCTGAGATGGTTGTTCCATCATTCCATTGTGCTGGAGGATATGACACGTGCCCAATTGATGCCACACATATTGATGGCAATAAGTGGCCAGGCTTTGCGTATCAGTCACTGTTGTCCATATGTTTGAGTGTGTGTGTGTGTGTGTGTGTGTGTGTGTGTGTGTGTTTCTGTCTGTCTGTCTGTCTTTACCCTGTCTTAGGTAGTATAGGAAGTTTCCATCACGTGATATAGCCTTGGACCACAGCTGTCACTGCATGACACAGGCTTGAAGATAGTGATGGCTCTAGTCTTAGAATCAGAGGTTATTGGTTAATTCCATTATAACTTGCCTTTTGTTCACTCCACTTGGGGTAGGTTGGAATAATTGTCTAATATGTGTCATAGTACATGAACAGAGAACCAAGTGCATGTCCCTTTCGTGAGGATAATATGAAGCAATGTGTAGAATGCAATGCATTGGTTTTCCACATAGTTTCTCATTTTGTTCACCACTTTCAGTCTGGGGGACTTTGCACCACATGGGTGGGAATACAGTTGATTTCACTGTTGAAATAATCAGTGGTCTGTAGTCAGTGTACTGCTTCTTCAGGGTTTTTCTAGGTGCTTAAAAGAGAATTATGTTCATGAGACTCATAGTCTTCTCCCCAAGGGCTTTGATGACCTTCCCTCTGTGCCTGCCTCTCTGTTAGATGGCACTTATTTTGTCAGGATAGAATAGATTCAATTTATATCTGGATGAGTCACCCTGTGTTCACTCCACTCAAGACTGTTTATACTCGTTATGCAACATGTGATGCATATAACGTAAGCATACACTGAACAGGATATTCCTCGTGCAAGGAAAATGGAGGTGCTATTCTGTGTAGTACTAGTCATGGTTCCCCCAGAACTGTTCCTCCTGAGTTGACCACTTTGATTTTCTGCTGAGCTGGGCCATAATTGGGAAGATTGGGCAGTAAAATCAAATCATTGTCATGTTATTTCTCTTGTTCTTCACAGGTCAGAAAGAATGTTATGCCCATGGATTTAAATCTCTCCTGTTCACATGTGTAACATCTGTATAGTTAAAACCTCAGTGGGTGTAGCCTGGCTTGATGTTTTTAAATCTCTTGCATTGATTTTCTCAAATCTAAGTTTACACTGTACAGCACCTGCTGAATAATGCTTAACTGATCATCCTAAATTCATGTTCATCCCTGGGAAGAACAGGCATCTATCAGTTCAGTGCGGTGCAGATTCAGATTTTTCTCTAAGGTCCAAAGGAATATCAAGACCATTGGGCTAAAATCCTTCTGCTCAAAATGTGTCATGTCCTCTCCTTTAAGTCCATTCCTTTCTCCCCTACTTGATGGCAATAAGTTGCTTTCATTATAATGCATTGGTTCTGTTATCCCCTCAGTTACTTGCCCTGTGGTAAAACCATTCAGCATTGACTGAACAATGACAACAACCCACTTGAGATAATGGATCTCACTAGTTCTGAGAAGAGTGAATAGTGTATCATCTTACTACAGACAGGCTTCACATTTTCCTTACATTCTGAAGGAATGCCAGGTTTCCTAAGCCCTTGGGAATGCATTTCTCTAGAAGCACTCAATACCTTTTATGTAATTCCTTGCTGTGGGGTTCCCCAGGGTGCTGGCTATGAAGGTGCCTGATTGAGAAATTGTTGACTGAGTACCATAAACGTCACTTCCTCTGTTATCACCTCATGCAGTACATTCTAGGGCATCACCACAATCAAATGCTTGTTTGTGCACATCTCCAGCCTTGAAAATAAATGACTGGTCTGTCAGGTCACTGAAATGCTGCTTCATAGTATTTCACAGACCTGAAATTATGTTATGGCCATGAGTCTGAATCCTTTATTCTTTAAGTGTGTAGTAACCTTTTTTTTTTTTTAACGTTTATTTATTTTTGAGACAAAGAGAGACAGAGCATGAACGGGGGAGGGTCAGAGAGAGGGAGACACAGAATCTGAAACAGGCTCCAGGCTCTGAGCTGTTAGCACAGAGCCCGATGCGGGGCTCGAACTCACGAACTGTGAGATCGTGACCTGAGCCGAAGTCGGACGCTTAACCGACCGAGCCACCCAGGCGCCCCTGTAGTAACCTTTTTAGTAAGTTCCCACCATAAGCAGCCAAGCTTGAAGGCAGTGAAGGTGAGAGGATTAGAACCCACTGGATTATTTTCCTCAGATATCACTACTGTTTTCTTATCCTTTGATACCCGCTGGTCATTCACTTCAGCTGGCCTTGAATTCATGTTATGCACAGACACTAAAAAGAATGTGTAATCAATGTAGAGGGCTTTTTCTTCTTTTTTAGTTTGTTTGTTTGTTTGTTTATTTGTTTATTTATTTATTTATTTATTTATTTATTTATTTATTGAGACAGAGAGAGAGAGAGAGAGAGAGAGAGAGCGCACCAGTAGGGGAGGGGCATAGAGAGAGAGGCTCCACATTGTCAGTGCAGAGCCCGACGCGGGGCCCAATTTCATGAACCTGAGATCATTACCTGAGCTGAAATCAAGAGTCAGATGCTTACTTAATGCACTGAGCCACCCAGATGCCCCTCAATGTAGAGTTTATGAGGCATTCCTGAAAGTCCCAGAGGTAATTGTGTCCATGAATCTGAATCCCTTCTGCTGAGAGTAACTGCTGTCTGTCCTGTGACACCCAGCTTAGTACCACATGGCTTGGTGAGAAAAAGAAAGGTCTTGGCGTGGAATGCACTGGATTGTTCTCCCAGTGCATCTCTCCTCTAGTCTTTACACCCTTTAAGGCCTGCTGAACAATACCTACAACTTTACCTCCTGTCATGTCCTTCACCAGCCCTGGAAAGACTGGCTGGTCTTGCAAGTTAATACGTTGCTGCTTCATGGCTTCCTCAGAATTCTCAGGGCCTGTCATGTCCACGAGATTGATTACCTTCTTCTCATAGTATTTGATGACCTCTTGTGTAAGTTCCCATTGCATGCCACTGGGTTTGATGGCAGTGAAGTAGCTGGTTTAGAATTGCCTGGATTACCATACCCAAAATTAATCATCCTTTATTCACTCCTGTCCAGGCCACTTGTAGCTATTTTTAAGTAGATGCTGCCAGCTTTGAACCTCTACTCCATGGGACACAAAGTGGCTTAATGACAATAAAACTGCTAGCCTTAGAATGCAGTGGATTGGTTTTCCTCAGAATTTGTTTGCCACCTTCAGCTTCTAGTGAGCTCGGCCCCAATTGACCCCAAATTCACATACTTTACCAAGCTTTGCAGAAAAGGTGGTATACCAGATCAATGTTTTGTTTCATGTATGCTTCAGAAGCTCTAATGAATTTCGGGGTAATGATGCTTGATCCCTTCTGCTAAAACACTTGACCACCACCATAAGGCTTTGCTGTATACCATTCTGTTGGACAGCAATGAGGGTAGGCTGAGTGTCTGCTATCGTTGGTTCAGTTGGTGGAGGGCTAGAGTGGCAGAAATGAGGTTTAGGAACCTGCTTTGCCATTTTTCAAGTACCTTAAAACTTACTATTTCTTTAGATTTTTTTACCAAGTCTCTGTAGTGTGAACAAGGCAGTAATGGGAGAATGAGAAAATCGAGGGATAAGTATTTAAGCAGAGGAGGTCTGTGTTTACTGATGTGTTGTTTTTGCTGAGTCAGCCCTTTTTTGACAAATTTTAGTTTATGTCTTTAGTGTTAATCCAATTACTTCATTTTTGGTATATGCTTTATTATAATTCATGTAGGTGAATGGATTCGGTATATAAAATGTTCCTCCTCTTGCTTTTTGTCATTTTCTTCTCTGCCTAAGCAGCACCTCTTCAGAGTACATTTGTGACCATATGTCTAAGGTATCACCTTAGGTCATTCTATGAATCCCTGTCAGTCCTCCTGTTTTATATTTACATTATTTATCAGCATCCAGTTTTTATATATATTGATTTATGTAAATTTTGGTCACTGTACAGATTCAATGGGAGCAGGGTCCCCGCTTTTGTGTTCTCTTATCACATTATCTATAAAAGTGCATGACATACATGTATACACATACATGTAACTACATGTTTTTGCTGAATGAATGCAGGCATGAATTGTTATGTCCACATAGATTTCTGAGGAGTATAGAGTTGAGCCACAAAAAGTGCACAGTAGAGTATAAAGGGATCATGAATAGAATAACTATTCACACATCTACCTACTATAACCTTAGAGATTCTCCTTTTTTATAAATATAATTTATTGTCAAATTGGCTTCCATACAACACCCCAGTGCTCATTCCAACAAGTACCCTCCTCAATGCTCATCACCCACTTTCCCCTCTCCCCCACCCGCATCAACCCTTGGTGTGTTCTCTGTATTTGAGAGTCTCCTACAGTTTGCCTCCCTCCCTCTCTGTAACTTTTTTTGAGAAAGATACTCCTATTAGCAGTTATTTAGCATGTTAAATAAATTAACCAAAAATGAATTTATTTTGGCCCCTAGGCTTTTTTTCTATTTGACAACAGGCTGAGACTTATTAGCTCAAAACCCACCAGCCTTCAACTCAAAATTTCGCATATCCATTTGTTTTAAGCATAAACCAAATAAGCACATTTTTAGCCAATCAGAGCTTGCTTTCTTTGCATACACTGTGAAACTGTGCTATAGATAGATAAACCCCTGGACTGTAAAGACCATGATGCTGCCTTTTGATATTTCTGACCCAGTGACTCTCTGCCTTGTGACTGAGTGGCATCACCCAGACACATAAGCTCTCTCTCCAAAACCCCTCTCCCCCAGGAGTTTTCTTGGCTTCCTCACCTGCTAGAGGATGTCCCTTGTGCAGAGCCTCTGGACAGTCTCATGTTGTGAGGGACTTGCCCCACATGCAAACCTGTCAGACCGTAGTCCAGGTAAAGCTTGTGTTGGCTACCTTATTGTGGTCTTATCTTTTTCCTTGATCTGCCCTGCAATCCCTAGAACTACCTACTTAGAGACAAGAAAGGCAGGTTATAGCAACAATAACCTAAATCTTTGATTTGTAAGTCTTTTTAGAACATACCGTCATATTTCATACATGCCAAGGAATTGTGGTCTTGGGATGAGGATACTTTTGCAAAAAGCACTATGCTACAACAATAATTACTTCGACAGAAGTCTGTATACAGTGAACTGACCAAGCAATTAAAACATCAGTTCAGTTTATCAGGGATAATTAAGTGAGGTACTGTTTAGAAAATTCAAAATCTAAGTATCTTGAGTTGCTCCTTTTCACATTCAGTGAGTAAACAATTCCTTTCATTTGTATCCCTAATTATTTCCTTTACATAAATACTTCTCACCAGTTCCACCGCTGTCACCTGATTCTTGCTGTTCATCCACTTTCACCTAGAATGACTTAATGGTTTCCTGTCTTGTCACTATGCCTCCTGTCTTGTCACTATGAACCTCAGGGTTCACCATCCATAATCACACTACCCTGGTCTTTCAGAAAATGAGATTTGTTCATGGTACTTCTACATTAAAGCTCATTTTTGTCTCTTGTTACCTTGAAAGGGCCCAGTCAATCCCAAAATGGCATTTATATGAAGACTTTCTTAACCTTTAGAGTTGAGCACCCGCCTTCCCATTTTGTGTTTGTTACCATTTATAGAGCCCATAACCATATTGAGAACGGTTAGATTCAGCATATAAACAAACAATAGAATGTCTTATCTATCCGTGTTTTCCTTGAGCCTTGTACTAATTTTAGCAACTGGTAGATACTCAAACATGTTGATCAGTTGGTTGAATCAGTGAATGAATAGAGAATTGAATGAATGCGTAAAAAGTGTAAGTTTTCATTTAATTAGATTGTATTTTAGGAGTGCCTAGGTGACTCCGTCAGTTGAGTGTGCTCTTCTTGATTTCAACTCCAGTCACGATCTCACAGTTGTGGGATCAAGTCCTGAATCGGGCTCCACACTGAGCATGGAGCCTGGTTGGGATTCTCTCTTTCTCTCCTGCTGCTTCTCTCCTCCTTCACACATGTTCTCTCTCTGAAATAAATAAATAAATTAATTAATTAATTAATTTAAAAAAGAATGTATTTTAAATACCCATATCTGAATTCATATTTACTTGTGATTCTTATAATATCTAGGGTTCATGATTTTAATTTTATGCAGTGGACAATATACATTTATGTTTATTTGCATAATAAAGGATATTGGATTAGGAAAATGTTTTTTCCCAATCATATATCTTTTAAAGCTTTTGTTTGATTTTATAACATCTATTTTATTGCTTTATTCTTCAATTTGACATATTGGAATGAATAAAAGCTAGCATACAGAACATGTAAATAGGTAAAATACCATTTGTTATCTTTCTGTCTTTATGAATTGCTTGGTTTCTAAATAAAGGATAGTTAATTCAACTAATGAAAAATGTGGGGGCACCTGGGTGGCTCATTCGGTAAGCGTCTGACTTCGGCTCCGGTCCTGATCTCATGGTTTGTGAGTTCGAGCCCTGCGTCCATCTCTGTGCTGACAGCTCAGGGCCTGGAGCCTGCTTCTGATTCTGTGTCTCCCTCTCTCTCTCTCTGCCCCTCCCCTGCTCAAGTTCTCTCTCTCTCTCTCTCTCAAGAATAAAATAAACATCAAAAAAATTTAAAAAAAGAAAAATGTCAACAACTTCCTATCACACAAGAGTGGCAAGAAATAAATGATCTTTTGTTTTCTGGGCATATAAATAAAAATAGAAGAAATTTCCAAAGAGGATTTCTTTGTCCAGAAATGGTTTAAATGAAAAGATCGCCCCCATTGCCTTCTGTCTTTTTCTCTGAGTTATTGGAGTATACCACATTTATAAAACCAGCGTTTCTCCTTTGAACTTAATTGACAGCAAAAGGAAACACTATTTTATCTTTAGAAACTAACTTCTCTTTGTGTTTAGAACCAAATAGATTCTCTTCTCCATCCTTTGAAGAAAAAATACTTTATGTGCTGATCTTTACATAGGCAATGTACCAAATATTTACTAGTTTTCTTTTTTTAATGTTTATTTATTTATTGAGAGACAGACAGACAGACAGACAGAGAAAGTATGGGAGGAGGCAGAGGGAGAGAGAGAATCCCAAACAGGCTCCATGCACAGAGCCCCATGCAGGGCTCTGTCTCATGAACCGTGAGATCATGACCTAAGCTGAAATCAAGAGTTGGATGCTTAACCTACTGAGCCACCCAAGTGCCTCTATTAATTTTCTGTTTGGTAAGTTGATAGAAAGAATCATTTAATAGTACATTATAATTCTGTAAAGAAATTTGCTGAAATTAAGTCAGTGGCAGATGTAGGGTTAAAACATAAAACATCATATGGTTGTGAAGTTATGTAAGTAGTACCTTTTGAAGATTTAGAAAGATACTTTAATTTGAACTTATCTGAAATTAATGTTCAGCAAGAGTTTTAGCATGGGTGACTTTGTTTTAAGGATTTTATCCTTTACATAAATTGTTTATTTCTCCATTTTGGTTGATAGTTATTTTATTTGGACTATTTTTTTTCTTTTTTCTTTTTATAAAAAATAGTTCTGAAGAAATGGTATTTGCAATTATATCCTACCATTAAAGCATGTTATTTATCACTTACTAAATTTGTGAACTTGTTCTAAATATGAAATATGAAAATTTCTAAATATTAAAAGTTCATTTGAGTAACAACTAAAAATGCTTTCTCATTGGTCCTCAGAAATGTCTTTGAAGCTAGTTTAATATGATAGACAATGAATTTTGAAAACATAAAATGCTATCACTCTAAAATCACATAGTTTTTAAAATAGTATGTACAGGGGCACCTGGGTGGCACAGTCGGTTAAGCGTCCGACCTCAGCCAGGTCACGATCTCGCGGTCCGTGAGTTCGAGCCCTGCGTCCGGCTCTGGGCTGATGGCTCGGAGCCTGGAGCCTGTTTCCAATTCTGTGTCTCCCTCTCTCTCTGCCCCTCCCCCGTTCATGCTCTGTCTCTCTCTGTCCCAAAAATAAATAAACATTGAAAAAATAAATAAAAATAAAAAATAAAATAGTATGTACAAATAGAGCAATGAACTGTATTCCTTTGAATAAAAATCAATTTAAATAATTATTCTGTCAAGAGGTTTGGTGAAAGAGGGCTTGTAAAACTAGATTCACCCCTTCAGAGGAGTAGAAAACTCAGGTTATTTAAGGAATGTAAGCCTCATGTGAAATATCATTTTATAAATTATGTTGAAATTTTTAACCTTTTATTTAACCATGTAAATAACATGAGTTGGCAAACTTTTTTTAAGTTTATTTATTTTGAGAGACAAAGATAGAGGGAGAGAGAAAATTCCAAGCAGGCTCTGCACTCTCAGTGCAGAGCCTGCTGCAGGGCTTGATCCCATGAAGCATAAGATCATGACCTGAGCTGAAATCAAGAGTCAGACACTCAACTGGCTGAGCCACCCACATGCCCCATGAATTAGAAAATTGTAAAGATAGCATAATAGTCCAATTTCCTTTTTCCTGTTCTTTGAATTCAACAAATAGAACTCTAACTGCATTATTAAATTCATACATTTATATCAGATAATGGGCAATATATGATATTATACTGGAGAATAAATTTAATTTGCTATTCATATCTAAGGATAATATAACCTTTTAAGCTACATTATTTACAGTGATAACATGTTATATTTCATTAGAAAAAATTTCAACCATTTATATGTATGACTGGAGCATTTGACTGTTAAAGTAGGATAAAAGTCTGGATCTGCATTAGATTTTTTTAAATATTTTTAAATTTTTTTACATACTCATCTTTTTTCTCAAGCATCTTTGCCTTGGAAGAACTTCCAGTGGGAAAGATTTCAGAGAAAACCTTATATAAGTAGCGGATCATAGATGCTGGAACTTCTATTTTCTTAAAATTGAGGGAGTCAGAGAGAGAGAAAGATTGTTGGAACCAAAGTGTCCTTCATTTATATATAGAAAAGTTTCAGGAGGGGGCCTGGGTGGCTCAGTGATTAAGCATTTGACTTCGGCTCAGGTCATGATCTCACGGTTTGTGGGTTCAAGCCCCTTGTCGGGCTTTGTGCTGACATCTCAGAGCCTAGAGCCTGCTTCAGATCCTGTGTCTCCCTGTCTCTCCACCCCTCCCCTGCTCGTGCTCTGTCTCTGTTTCTCAAAAATGAATAAATGTTAAAATTTTGTTTTTAATTTAAATGTAGAAAAGTTCCAGAAATGGTTTGTAATGAAAATATGTGTTTGTGAGAAATAAAGTACTTGGACTGAAAGAACTGATAACTTACTAGGTCACTGTTACATTTATATAACTTCAGTGAAAGATAGAGGTTAGTAGGACATAAATGTTAGCTTCTTTTATTTTCTCAAATACTTCACATTATCATAAAAATAAGCATTTCACATTCTTTCCCCATTGCACTTCATAGTTTAGAGCTTATAATTAAGTCACAGAAATGTCAAACCAAATGACAAATTCCATTTTACTGCTCAGAGGAGTCCCGAGACTTTTTGTTTGTTTGTTTCAGCTTTATTGACATATAAGTGAAATATAACATTGTGCAAGTTAAGAGGTACAATTGTGCTAAGTCTTATTAAAAAGAGGACTAATATTCATTTTTCAAACACTTGAGACCAGTGTCAAGGAGAGACTGGTAATGAAATACGATGGCAGAGTAGGCAAGAGCTCACTATTATCACTTCCATGTCCCTTTCTAACACAGCCCCTTGGAAAGTGTGGTAAAAAAGGAGAGTGGAAGTCCCCACTGACTTGATCTCAATAAAACTGTGGACTGGGGTGCCTGGGTGGCTCAGTTGCTGAGTATCCGACGTTGGCTTAGGTCATGATCTTACCGTTCATGAGTTTGAGCCCTGTATCGGGCTCCCTGCTGTCAGCAATGAACCTGCTTTGGATCCTCTGTCCCCTCTCTCTCTGCACCTCCCCTGCTCATTCTCTCTCTCTCTCTCTGTCTCTCTCTCTCTGTCTCTCCCTTTCAAAAATGAATAAACATTAAAAAAATAAAACTTATAGACTCTACACTCCATGAAATTAGCCAACACATATATCTTGATAAATGATTATCTCTCCATCACTGGTCCCATTGCCAGGTACACAGTAGATTATATCATCAGCCAGTGGTGTATGTTTATCAGCAATTTCTCTGAGATCTGAAATAAACTACTTATCATTGGTGGATAATAATTGTTAGAAGACCATGCCTACAAAGAGCGTAGTGCAGTACCTGGTACATTGAATCACTCAACTAAAATAAAAGGAATATAATAATAATTAACTGTATTAAAATGCAAATATATGATGAACATATATTGGCAGTTTTTTTAATATAAATTGTAATTTTAAATTCATAGTGGTGACCTGATTACTTCATTAGGCTCATTATCACAAGGATATTTAAAAGCCTCTTAACATAAGATTTAATTTGCTGTCAATCAGGTATGTTTTCATTTTAATACTACTGAAGATAGAAATTTGAATTTTTTAAAATATCAGCATAAAGAAGAGAAAGAAAACATTTATTGGAAGTTTTTAAATGCTCTACAGAATTGTGGTTTATTTTAAACTCATTTTAATTAAAATATATTCATTTTGTTTTGTTTTCAGTAGCTGAGTATTTCTTGAGAGTAACATAGGTAAAAATGCAAAAAAAAAAGTTGGCCATAGGGTATACACCCTATAAGCAACCAGTGATTGTGATATTTCTGACACTTCTTTGGAGTAGAGTACTTAATTCTGGTTCCTGTTCAGCACTTTGTGGGATTAATAAATTATAGAAACTGTTTTACATCTAAGTCAAACCCTACTTGAACCAGTAAATATAATAATTGGACTGTACATCACCGTGTTAACTTTGATAATTGCCTTTTTTATGAGTATGTTTCATCTTTGTTATATTTGTACTTAATTTTGAGGTATTTTATAAGGATCATTTATAAATAGAAGACAATATGATACGTGTATATGTGTTCTCTTAAATGCGTACAAATAAGGGGCACCTGGTGGCTCATTCAGTTAAGCGTCTGACTCTTGGTTTCAGCTCAGGTCATGATCTCAGTGTGTGACTTTGAACCCTGCATCAGGCTCTCTGCTGACAGCTCAGAGCCTTCTTGGGATCCTGTCTCCCCCTCTTTCTCTGCCCCTCCCCTGCTCGTGCTCTTTCTGTCTCTCTCTCAAAATAAATAAACTTAAAAAAATTAAAAGTGTGTACAAATAAGCCTTATTAAGCAAATAAATAATAGCTGTGTCCATATATGAGAAAGTAGTTTACTGGAGGAATACTAGAAAAAGTTGAATGACTGTTTCAAACACCTGATGAAGGTTTTTATTATTATTTTCAGTTTTCTTTCACACTTGAATCCTTTTCATGGCAATTCCATGAAACTAAGGGAGACAAGGGAGCTAGATGAAGAATATCCCTCCACATTTACTGTGATGTTGTATTTTAAATAATAAATGAAAGTATGATGTTTGTAGGATCATTAACTTACAATCTATTGAACAGGACCAGTACTCAAATATGAGTTTATAGTAGAGGTTGGCAGTTTTTTCCTGTAAAAATAAACATTTTGCACTTTCAGACCATCTGGTTTCTACTCACTCTACTTTAGTATCATGAAAATGGCCATAGGTCATACATAAATGGGCGAACATAGCTCTGCTCAAACAACAACAACAACAACAACAACAACAAAAACCCTTTTATTTACAAAATCAGGTGGTGGGCCAGATTTGGTCTTTAGGCTGTCAAGCCACCAGTTTAAAGCATAGATTCTCATGCCTATATTTCCCAAGGCAAATTCCATTGGCCTAAAATCATAACAAAATTGTATAATTTCCAAGCTGTTTAGTGTTACATGAAAAGTAAATGTTTATAACTAAAAATTCATATTCTGATAGAAACTAGGTTACCTGTTTGTTAAGTAATAAATTAATTGAATAGAGGACATAATAGACTTAAGAATACTGGAGATTCAAGTGGAAAAAACTATATATATATATATATATATGGAATGTCTATGGAAGCATAGACAATTTGAATGTTACAGGTAAATTTTTATGAGATGATTATTTTATTGTGCTGAATTCATGTATACATATCCTGTTAAGTTGATAAATGTCGACTAGAATATAGGACTCAACTTTGAATGCACATCTGAATTCCCTTGTGAGTTTTAAGAATCACAGATGAAGTATTTCATTTATGATCATGGCCGAATAACTGATAATAAAATTGTCCCCAGCACCACCCCCCCCTGCCCGCCACAATGAACAACTTGAAAAATGGACAGAGTATGTGAGACATAGCTTCTCACATTTGTACAGCTGGCAGTGCTGGATCCCTGAGAGAGGGAAAAGAACCAGGTGATCTCTACAGTAGCCCCACATTTCAGTCTGGAGGCATTTACTAGACTCTGGCGGAAGGAAGGTGATCTCCAGCTGAACACAGTAGACTTTCTGGGCTTAAAAGAGATAACATTTGAGAAGGCCCAAGTGGCTGCAATTTGTAGGACAGAGGATGATAGCAGAGAGGGTTTTGCACTGAATGAGTCTCATACCTGAATTGGGGTCCCCTTGAGTGATTGGCTGAATAAGTGTCAACATGCATAAAGTGAGACTTCACAAGGTTAGACAAAGAATAACTATCAACTATAAACTGAACTAATCCCAAAGTTCAGATGGGGCTGGAACATAACAAAAGTAGAGTAGCCTTTGGATAACCCTGAGAATTCAGTAGAGCTCTCAGAAAAGCCACATTATAGGAAGAGGGGTATACTACCCCTAGAATTAAAGCTAACCTAGACCCATCCTAACAAAGCTTAGGAAAACGGCTCAAGAAGAAAATGCTGACGTACAAGTACATAAATCTCCAAAATGAAACTCCGTTCTTTCAAGGAAAACAAAGGTGTCTAGACAACATTAACATAATGTCTGGCATCTGGTAAACAATTACTAAACTTACATGTAGCAAGAAACTGTGATTCATAACCCGAAAAGATTAGTTAAAATGACCTAGAACTGACAGGATAAAATTAACAAAGAATTAGACAGTTATTGTCAACATGATTAAAGAAATAAAGGAAACATGAATGTAATGAAGAGAGAAATTAAACCAACAAAAAAAAAAAGTACAAGTTGGAAATTGTACAAATTGGACCTGGAAATTATGCTGTGGCTGCTTTCATTCACCTTTCTTTGCTCACTTGTCCTCTACTTGTCACTCATAAGGAAATAGTTCTAGCTGATGCTCTGCTTCTAATTTTGCCTCATTTGGCATATTTAAATGAAATATTATTTATAGTATATATTTATATTTGCTTTTACTGGAGATTATTCTACCTTATAAAACTCGTATCTAGTATAGTTAATTGCTGAGATTATTAAAAGAATTGAACCAACTTTGACTATTAAATATATTTAAGTGCAATATGTATTAAAATTTCAATGAAACAAAATCATCAAATATCATTCAAAGTTAATTTTTTAAAGTATTTAGCTGTATTACATACTTGAAAGTTAAATCTGAGTTTGATTTCCTTAATTCACTTTCCTTTTCCCTTTCAAAAAGATTTGCGTACCTGTTCTAAATTTGACAAGGATAATTTACTATATTTTCTCAAGCAATTTCTGGCTGTTCCAAAGATATATCAGTAACCATCATATGCACCCATAATTAATGCCAGAGTTGAGTCAGCATACAGAAAGTGTGGCCTTTGGATGGCAACTCTTGGCTGAATTCCTAATGTTCTGTTTCAATTTCTGATGAGGTGATGAAGTGGAAAGCTTGTACGATGTAATTTTGCCATATGTTTCTTTGGGGATTTTTGAAAGGGGATCAACGGCTTAAAATCACCAGATGAAACATTTCAGCTTTTCGGAGACTAGAATGGGGAAGGTCAAAGCCAATGTTTTTTGAAATTCTACCTGAAGTACCTGAATCCATTCCAAATAAACCCACGTAGAGTGATATAGCAATATTTATTAGGGCTACAGTAGTAGGGTACAGAATATGTGAAATACAGTATAATTCATATGTTCAGTATTAGAAACAGATACGCTATTAGTTTTTCACAGATCAGCATAATAACTGTGTCAATCTAAATAAGCCCAAAGCATGATGAGACTCAATTTACGAATGTAACATTTTTCAGTAATTACCTGCTAATAATCTCTACTGTAATCCTAATACTTGCCAAATAAATCCATTTTGGGTGATAGTCTGTGGTTAGGATTTGCTTACAATTACTCTTTATAATGTTTACATAAAATGAGCATTAACCCTAAAGAACACCAATTTCTAAATGCTTGAAACTGATTTGGTTTCAAACAACATTCTTTTAAGAAAGGCGATAACATATATCCATGTTTTTTTTACAAAAAAATTATAAGAATATTCTGATGATCAGCCAGATAATCAAACAATATATGTTATAAGGCATGGAAATCTTTTTAAAGACATTCTATTACCCAGACAGGATACAGAAGATGATAGTATATTCCAAATGAATTGCTTGAAACAATGAAATTAGGACCACACTGAAGTCACCTGAATGTTTTCCTTTTATGTTTCTGACAGGAGTGATGTCATTTCCACCTGTGTTACCTGTCTATACCTTTCGATTTTTCCACTGGAATAATATTGCTCTTCTAGAATAATAAGAAACCGCTGTGTCCTGTCCTCCATCCCTACCCTCTCAGGAATGTAAATGAATTAATATTTAGGCTAACTCAACTAGAAAATAGTTCTACTTTGTGTGTGAAGCATATGTCTTATATATAAATAATGGATATATTACTCATTGTGCTATATTAGCTGTCTTTCTTAGAAAATATGTATTTACCTTTACGGAAATTTCTAAGATTATAAGGGAACCTGTTTATTATTATAATAGTATGACCTTTTTCAGACTTCTGCTCCTTTAATTTTTAAAATAATTTTCAGGGCAGAGTATGGATCTTGTTAACACTTCAAAGTATTTTGCACAATTTGATCTGGCTTATCTATTCTCAGCATCTGAGTATGAAAATTTTCAAGCATATAGAAAATTTGAAATACTTTCATAATGAGTATCCAGAAGACACCTGCCATTTAAATTCTACAATTGCTAACATCTTGGTGTATTTGCTTTATCTCTTACCACTTATCTATCTATCCCCATTTCTATCCATTTATCAATCCATCTTACTATTGGATGCATTTACTCCTAAACACATCAGCATGCATATCTTTACCTAGAATTCAGTATTTGTTTTTTAGACCTTATATTCCTAAAGAGAAAATCCACACATAGTGAAATCAAATCTTAAGTGTATCGTTATACACTTAACGGGTTATAAAAGCACATACTATATAACCCCTCAAGGTATGAAACAGATGTAAATCCCTATCAAGATGTGATATATTTCCATCACCCCACAGAATTCCTGCATGTCTCTCCCAAGTTAACTCCTTAGAAGTAACCCCTGTTCTGATTTTCCCCAAAGTTTAGTTTAGTTTTGGGCTAAGCCTATTGTCTTTCCTAGTTTCTCCATACCCAGGTAGTTGATTTTTCTTTTTTTAAAAAAAATATATTTTTGTTGAATTATAGCTAATACACAACATTACATTAGTTTCGGGTATAGAACATAGTGATTTGATAAGTCTAGACATCATGCTATGCTCACCGCAAGTGTAGCTACCATCTGTCACCATGCAACACTATTACAATATCATTGACTATGTTCTGTATGCTATCTGTACCTTTCATCTCTGTGATTTATTCATTCCATTACTAGAAGCCTATATCTTTTACTCCCCTTCACTTTTGCCTACCCCCCCCCCCGCCCAACTCCTCCCCTCTGGCAACCACCAGTTTGTTTTCAGTATTTATGGGTTTGTTTCTGCTTTTGTGTTTGTTTTTCAGATTCTACATATAAGTGACATCATATGGTATTTGTATTTCTCTGATTTTTGTCACTTAGCACAATACCCTCTAGCTCTGTCCATGTTGTCACAAATGGCGAGATCTTAATTTTTTTTATTGGGGAGTAATATTCACTCATATATATGGACCACATCTTTTTTATCCATTCATCTATTGATGGGCACTTAGGTTGTATCCATATCTTGGCTTTTGGAAATAATGCTGCAATAAACAAGGTGCATATATCTTTTTGAATTAGTGTTTTTAATTTCTCTGGGTAAATACTCAGTAGTGGAATTACTGTATTGTATAGTATTTCAATCTGTAATTTTTGAGGAACTTCTGTACAGTTTTCCATAGTGGTTGTACCAATTTGCATTCCCATCAATGGTTCACTAGGTTTCCTTTTTTTTCCAAATCATCACTAGCCCTTCTTATTTCTTATCTTTTTGATACTAGCCATTCTGACAGGTGTAAGGTGATTTCATTGTGATTTTGATTTGCATTTCCCTGATGATGAGTGATATTGAGTATCTTTTATGTGTCTGTCGTCCATCCCAGTAGTCCATTTTTCACACTGTGCTAGAACACGATACCACTTCTATAGTGAAAATCAAACTCGTAAGCAAAAAATATAAATTAAAAATAATTGACCCCTCTCCCACTAAGCCTTAAACATCATGACATTCCACATCTATTAGGGTTTGGTTCCAAACTTCCTTTCTAGTATTACCTATGCCATTCCCCAAAATTGCCACCAATTCTCTAATCATGATGGACAGCTATTTTCCCCCTCAATAAACCATTAATATTATACTGTTATCACGGGCCACACACAAGCATTTAGTAGATTTAATAGTCATGGTTTTGGCTATCTGAGCATCCATGACATGTAGTACATTTAAATACAGCCGAATGACAGATTAGAGTCACAAGTTCTACAAAACAGATGCGTGGAAGCAGGTCCTACAGTAAGTGAATGAGCATAGCCCTTCCCATGCATCTGTCTTTCAACGTCATGACATTGGTTATACATCAGATATACATTCATTCTCACCAACATTTTGAAGAGATCACTTAATTTTTTTCCACTATGTTTAAAAAAAAAAAGAATTATAATCTTTAGGGAAACACAACTTAAAGGATTCACAGCCTTAAGATTTAATCCTAAAATATACAGATGTTCTACCCTAGTTACTTCTCCGTGCAAGAAACAGGAAAATAAACTTTTATTCTTACTCTAAATATACTAGTTTCTATCATAGCCTTTTATGCCTTTTCTTAATTACCTATTTACATGCAAATTCTTCCTTACAAATTAAAGAAAATTAGAAAGCATCCCACATACTTGAAATACTGTAGATTGGTTTTTAGAATATATAATTGAGCTATTTCTTTCTAAGATAAAAAAGGAGTTTTTAGAGACTATGATAAATTGGTTATATATAGAAACTAATATAAATCTAATATCCTAAAACTGAATCATATATGCACAATTATTTTCCTTTTACCCATTTTGAATTTTTTTCTATTATACTACCTTATGTGCTATATTCACACAATGTCAAGAATAAAACAGGGAAGGATAATTTTTCCCCACATACTAACGATTTCAGTTAATTTTATTTAAGAAATCAAGAAAATACTGGAAACAAGGCTTTGGATATCTTTCTTATCTTTCAGGGATTTTCTTCCATTTGATGGACCATAAAACCGCCCAATTTTAAGAGATTCATGTAGGAGTAGATAAATGGACAACACATAAATAAGACTCACAACAAAATATGAACCGACTTGTAAAGGCATGTAAATATTATTCATAGACAAACTCCCCTGGAGGTAGCTAACCTGCTGTAGAAATAATATCTTTTTAAAAAAACTATCAAAAGAGTTCGTGAAATGAACATGATAATCATATTATCCACAGATAGTATTTACGTTAAATCAGGAAAGAGTTAGAATCTCAGAGGCTCAACATGAGAGTTTGTTTCTAACTTATGCCTGAGTCAAATGCAGGTTAACAGAGGATCTGCACATCGTAATCATTCAGGGACACAGACTGGTGGAAGCGCCAAACTGAAATATTTCTATGATCTCTCAAGGTGAGGGATTATGGGAAACCATGCACTAACTTGGAAAGATGCACTTAAAGATGCTTTTCTTACCCTCAATATTAAGTGACTAAAGCAAGTCACATGCCACAGTTACCCTTAAAAGGCATATGGAAGTGTCAGCTGGCCATGTGTCCGAAAAGAAAAGTGGAGCAGGATGCAAACAGCCTAATGAAACAAGGAATAGTTGATGATATCATGATACGGATGTAATGGGACAGACAGTAGCTACACTTGTGGTGAGCAAAGCATAGTTTATAAACTTGTCAAATCACTAAGCTGTTCACTTGAAACTAATATAACATTGTTTGTCACCAGTATATACTCAAAAAAAAAATTGAAAACTTGACTCTAAAAATAATCAAGTTAATATAACAACGAGGTACTGTTTTTTGTATGTGCAGTGTACTCTTGAACAACACGGGTTTGAACTGTGTGGGTCTACTTCTATGTGGATTTCTTTCGATAAAAATAGTAGAGTCCTGTAAATGTGTTTTCTCCTCATTTTCTTAACATTTTCTTTAGTTTACTTCATTAGAAGAATACAGTCCTTTGTACATATAACATGAAAAGTATCTGTTAATCGGTTGTTTGTGTTATTGTTAAGGCTTCTGTTCGGCACTAGGCTATCAGTAGTTAAGTTTGGGGGAAGTCAAAAGTTGTGTGTGGATTGTCGACTACGTGGAGGGTTGCCTCCCCTAACCCAGGCATTGTTCAAGGGTCAACTGCAGTTATCAAGCAGCAAATGTCTAATGCTTGAGCAACTTTGCTGAGAGTATAAATTGTAATTACATGCCTATATTATATTTAGATTATATATATAGAAAGCCCCCATGCTATTAATATCGTTTGACCTGACACTTCTGGTTCTCAAAATCTTCCTCAAGGAAATGATCCAAAGTGCAGATTTTTGTAAAATAATTTTAGCATCGTTTATAACTGAACACTGATATAGATCCAATTAAACAATTTAAATATCAAAAAAAAAAAAAAAGCTTAATCACTTCATTATTCTTGGCAGTGGAAGATCTGCTGGTTTTTGTGAAAGCCTAGGATTTTTTTTTTGTTTTTAACTTCTGTGTTTGTAGTTAAGGACTTACCATCAACTGCCGGAGTCCAGCTCCAGCAGGTCCAGGGGGTCCCGAAGGATGAATGGCGTCCGCGAAAAAGTGAAAATAAAACAAAACAAAAATAAAAATAAAAACAAAAAACTAAAATAAAAAGCTAAAATCAAAATGGACACAGACAACAGCAGTGTGTTGAACTGGCCGATTTATTGCAGTAAACGTGGCATTATATATGCTAATGATTTCCTTGTAACATACGTCATCTATGTTTTTCTAACATTACCCAATTCTAAAATCGTTCCTTTGTATAATCACCCAATAAGGAATAACAAGATTGTTTTGTCATAATGTTCCCTTCTGCCCTTTGCTTATTGATTAACTTCTTTTATTGTTTTTATTATGTATCTATGTTTATCTATAATTTATAAAGTATTTGCTTTGCTGTTTTCACAAAAGGTCACTTATCTCTCAACACCTCAAGTGGAACAGTTACAGGGACATGACCTCTTAGTTGTTTCCCTGAATCATTCGTGGTTTTGAAGAACAGAAGTGTTCGCCTGGGTCCGAGGTGCCAGTAAGGGGGCCAGGAGGGCCTTAGAAACCCACGCCTTATACATTCTCAGAGAGACCATGCACCTAGGAACCAATGAACCATTCTGTACTTTAACCGACTAGGTTCAATCATCATCTGGAATGCCTCCTGGGGGCCAAGTGGGCCCAGGGGTCAGAGTGACCTGTGTCCATAGATACACTCCTTAGTTACTGGAGTGGGGCTTCTGGATCCAAATGTCTCTCCTTCGTTGGCTGCCTTTGCTGGCAAATGCATGAGGCTATCCTTCCTGTAAGTAGAAGAGTCTCCATGAGGGATGGCAAGGGCTAAACGTAAGGCCTCACAATTTCTGGCGGAACCTTATTTTCTTCCCTAATGCTTCTTTTCCCAGGGGGCCTGCCGAGGGCCATTCCCAGACAGACAATACCCCAGGTAGTTTTAAGGCCAAATTACCTAAAAGCGGGAGTACAAGAAGCTTCGCTGTCCGTGGGCCGCCCTACAGTCACCAATCCATCCACAGCCCGGGCCCTGCCACTCAGGCATTGCCACAGCAATGCTGTGCTTCAGTTTTGGGGTGAGGTTTTTTTTAAACTCTTCATTATAGTAAGTAACTTACATCACTCGTAATAGCGTAGCTTTCCATATACTTACTAGCTGAGGCGGGATTGCAAATCGAATGGTCCATCCCATTAACTGAGCAATGATAATGAATTGGCCGTGTCACTGTGCCTCAAAAACCATGGGTTTTGCTTTCCTTTTTGTGCCTTCCTCCATCACTACAAAACACAAGATGAATCCGTCAGATTCACCGTGGTGCCTTGTTATGTTTATCCTTTTCCTATATATATGTATGTTTTTTCACATATATGTATAAGTTCTGGGAAAATGGAAATGTGTACAAATAATGTCCAGTGGAGGTTTGAAGGTTTTTGGGAAAAGAAAATAGCCCAAAATTTGGGTCTGAAATTAGAAGTTAGGTCTGAAGGGCATTCTGGGAAAATGGGAGCAGGTATCAGCATGTCTTAGGCCAAAGCACCACAAACAATTCAGTATAAGGGAAGACTGGGACAGACAGGAGCTAAATCATGACATGTCTTATGTTATGCTAAGAATTTTGGATATTATCCCATATATAAGATTACAATAAGAAGATCATGTTTTGGAGGTTTGGATGTACTGTGTGTAGCTGGTTGGATATTTCAGCTGAAGCTACGTAGATAGCTTTTTGCTGGTGAAATAGACTTGAATATGATCAGCATATGGATGGTGGTGAATAGTGGATACTGGAAAGTTTACCCCTGGGAAAATTATATACAGAGAGTAAAGCAGTGGGCAAGTGATGAAACCAAAGATTCCTGAATAAATTTTTATTTTTTATTTTTACTAGTTATAGGGAAAAGCTTACTTTCCACTATGGTATTTGCTGACGGCAGTTCTGAAAATGACCGCAAGAAGTAGGGTTTGCTGTAAAAGTCATAATGGGGGGATAAGGAGAACAGAGGATGAGCTATTTAAGCTTGTAAAATAAAAACTAAATGATGGCCAACAGCTGATTCATAGTGATTCCTATGTACCAGGTACTGTTCTAGATTATATATATCCTCCAACAAACTGGAACAGAGAAAGGTTGAGTAACTTGCCAAGCTATTAAGAATTAAAACAGGAATTTAAAAAAAAAAAATTTATGTTTTTTTAATTTTGAGTGAGAGTGAGAGACAGAGCATGAACAGGGGAGGGGCAGAGAGAGGGAGACACAGAATCCGAAGCAGGCTCCAGGCTCTGAGGTGTCAGCACAGAGCCTGATGCAGGGCTCGAACTCACAAACCACAAGATCATGACCTGAGCTAAAGTCAGACACTTAACTGACTGAGCCACCCAGATGCCCCAAATCAGGGATTTTTTTCAAGAGCAGTATTTTTTACTGAGGTAGTCTGGATCCAGCATCTCTGCTCTTAACCGTCACTACCTTTCTCTGCTTAAAGTAGTCCATAGTTTTTTTGAGTTTCGTTCGTGAGATTATTGTGATATTTAAATATCTTGTTAACTTCTACTATAGTCTCCCCAACCTTGTATTAGAAGCATCTAATATAGTACCTTTCCTTGCTCCAGTTGGTTCTATATTAGTTGCTGATTTTTAATAATTGCTATAGTGATATTAACTATAACAAATGGAATGTTAAGTATTCCTATGTCTTAAATTAACGATTATTTATTGGAAGAGTAGAAGCTATTTAAACTCTTTTTAAAATGAAAAGTCCATAAAGGAAGTAGAAATATTAAGAGAATTTAGAATAGAGATGTCCTGTGGTAAAGATACCCAGCTATTTAATCTTTCTGACATCAGTTTTCCTCATCGATACAATGGTGTCTCCATGGCCGAGTAGTTGGGAGAGTCAAAGTTGCTGTTTGCAGAACATCTAATGTAATATTTGTGAGTTAATTTCTCAGTATTTTGTATACTCCGTTGAAAATATATATGAAATTACAACTCAAATGGAAGTTACATTCCAAACATAATGACTGCTAGAAGCAAGCGAAACATCATTGTTTGGCTATTAGTAGAATGTGAAATTGTCTTACCTCCATTCGCTTCACTAAATCTAATTTCATGTAAAATTTAAAACTTAGAATAATGATCTCATGTCAGGTTTAGAGTACTTTGACATTTTTAGTTTGAGTATTCTAAAATTATACATATAATTTGCACTGCCTCAAAGTACACTCATAAACCTCTTTCATACATCCAAGTTTGTGAGGTAGAGCTAATATGACTTTAAAATAGCATTTTAGTCATAGGTAAAGGGAAAATAAATTTTTCAAAAATACCCCATTAAGATAAGGAAAGAATAAAATCACTGAAATGAAAATCCCTTCACATAATAGTCTGCTATCATGTATAATTAAAAACTCATTTGGGCTTTAGAAGTCTAAGAAAATATTCCCATTCAGACATAAGCTGCTTATAAAGAACCGGGGAAGATCAAATAGAGGGCTGTCCGTATATGCATGTTAGCATTTTTGAATTTGCATTAATATTGAAATATTAATTGGAGTCAATTGAGAAAACATTTTATGAATACCGACTCTTTGTGTGGCATTGTGTTAGTTTCTGAAGATATAAAGGAGAAATGGTCCCTACCAGCGGGCAAATCACAACCTAGTGGGAGACAGCCAATCAGAAAATCAGTAACTTCAAGAGCAGTAAGAAGAAATTACTATGGAAACACAGAAGAATGAGTGCCATATTCTTACAGACATGATTAGGAAAAGCTTAATAAATGAAATTGTATTTTACCTGGACTGACACATTTTCAATCAGAGGGGATAGGTACATAGCATTGTGATCATGAGTAATAGCAGAGGGGAAGAAAAAACGATCAGAGAATCTGGATCATAACAGTGAATTATATTTTAGATAATTTAAATGTTGATAATGCCTGCTTGATATATAGTAACAATATAACAATACTAACAATAGCTATTTTATGAGAATATGCAAAAATATTCCAAATATTCCAATTGCTAAAACTTTTTAGTTTCACACAATGTTGATTTTGATTTAACAAAATTATTTTAGTCCTTTTACAAAATATTGAATAGGTAACACGTGAAAAATTAGCAGCACAAACCTGAGAAAAACTAACACTTCCTGCTAGAATGTTTTTACAATAGAATTTCGGCATCTCTTCATACTTTGGTTGTGTATGTGTGGGGAGGGATGGTGGTTTAAAATGTGTGCAGGTGTGCCGAAAAAAATGTAAAACTTGTGTGATCATATCAGGCTTTATATATGTGTATGTTGTTTTCCTCTGAAAAAAAGAATATAGACTGTATACTGAGTGCCAGGGGGAAACTGTTTTAACAAAACCACCTTTACTAGGTCTTGATATAAAACTGAGAATTGCTCACCTACCTTGTTAGAATTAGGTCATGACATGCAGTAGCTGCTGGTGGCTAAGAAGGTGGTAGGAAAGTAATTAAAACTTCCCAGAATGTAGGATTGTTGGAGTTTATATCCTCAGGCTTTAGGCGTTGTAACTGCATAGGGACAACTGTTGTAAGTAATGTGATTATAGACTGTATCTTACTATGTCCTTCTCCTGCTCCTTGTCCTCCCTCTTTTTTTTTTTTCTCTTGAGAGGTAAATATCACATAATTAGCTGTGACTCTAACTCATGTACTTCTCTCCAAACCCACTTGAAGATGGCTTGTATTGAGAGGCATTTTGGTGATCAGTGATTGTGGAATCAAAGGATATCATTCTGGAAACATAATTACTTAGTAATTTCTTATCCAAAACCTAAAATAGCTCTTATGAAGAACTAGGTTGAACTAAATAGATCAGTTACCATTCTCTTAAGATTAAGAAGATAATATCATCAAAATAATCTAGAAGAAAAAGCACTGTTCTGTGCACTTTAAGTTTATTATTTAACATGCAAAAAATACAGGCATGTAAAACAGACACACACACAGACACATGCGCACATGTTTCTAAACTACAGCAAAGATGTTGCTTTGGAAATATACACTTTATTATATCATCTTTCTGAATAAATAACTGGAAAATAGCAAAACTATTTAGTTTGAGAAACTGAGTTCTTCCAAATGTGGATGTTGAGTGTAAGCCAACTCTATTAATTTCGTTGGAATATCCAAATGCAAGCATCTGGATGTGAGCATATTAACAAGAATCAGCTTTCTGTCTAAAATAGCTCAAATATTAGTTTACAGCATTATACATGTTTTAATCCAAAATTATGATTGCCAGTTTATTTTATCTAAGCCACTGAGCAAATGTTAGCCATTTACAAACTGTCTTCATCCTTCCAACTGTGACAGGTAATGTCTGTTGTGTTTTAGTTGTCTTACTGACATTCTGTGCTATAGTGTGTACCACGGGGGATGTGTACCAGAAACTACATTTTCCACCCCCATTTGTTCACTGCTGGGTTATAATTCTCTCTCAATTTTCCACCCCCATTTGTTCACTGCTGGGTGATAATTCTCAGGGTCTCTTCTGTTTCTACATGTTTTGCAAGTGAGGCACTAAGTGCCCTATTTTACCAGTTCTCTTTTCAAGCATATTTATGTAGCAAAAAGCTATGAAAGATAAAGGCTAAAGCTGCTCCAAGAGGAATATGCATCCTTGTAAAAATAACTCTAATATTAAGCTGATTGTACAGTGCAGTTGGAGAAATTTTGATTAGTAAAATTATAAAGTAAAATGTAATAATATACATCTTCAACAGTATTTTAATAGAGGTTTCAACAGGCTATTGTATTCCTGCTAAATTAAACTTCGTTCTTTTTATATTAAAATTTTATGTATCTGCTTTTATGCATGGTATTCAAAGTTTAATTTGGCAAAGCTCTATTTTATTTAGCAGTAAATCGAAGCTCAAAGAATATGGAGTAAGAAGCATAAGACGTTCTGCCTTCTTTTACATTCTAATCAAATGCCTAACCCAAACTACCCCAATATATTTGATGTCTACTTTCCCAGAAAATTGTCAATAAAAAATCTACCCTTTACTACTTTGACTTCATATCATTGTGGTATGGGTCAAATGAAATAAAGTAAGTGACATACTTCCATATTATGCATTTCTCTATAAAAAGTAATTGTTTATTATGTATAGTTTGCTTTATTACAGAAGGGATTTGATGCAGTTTACAATCTTAGCAAATTGAACTAATTCAAATCCCCTCCATCCCCATCCATGTCCACATATAGCAAATGCAAGGACATAGAAGTGTTGGATGGAATAAATTTTAAACTTTCAGCTCAATATAAGGCAATCTCAAAATAAAAAAAGGAGGGGATCTATTTATTACCAAAGTATCAGCAAATAATAAGGAACAGAAATACACTAAGGAGTGATCTGGTGCCACAGAGGTTTAAATAATTAATTTTTGTGCTTGAAGATAGAGCCGTAAAATAACTCTCTTCATAACAGCAAGGTCTTCGATACATATTACAGCATGAATGAAACCCAAGAATTATGCTATGTGAAAAAACATGATTCAAAAGGTTACGTCTCAGGTTCCTGGTTAGAGATAGGTTGGAACAGATTTATTTGCCCCTGCTTCTCCCTGATAAAGTACCACTAAAACCTCTGTATAAATTATAACATATAACCATAAGAGGACTCTCAAAGATGGCAAAAAGAGGGAAGACTGGCTTGGGAATCTCTCATCTTGAGGAATGGCATGATGACAAGTTCTCATTTTTTTTCTTTCTTCTTTAAAAAAAATATATATACATATATATGTATATATATATGTATATATATGTGTATATACATATATATACACACACATATATATACATATATATATATGTATATGTATATATATATATATATATATATATATATATATATATCCTAAATGGGTACTGAATTAACATGTAACTTGGAACACTAAACAGTCACATACCCAAACAGGCCAAAGAAAAGCATGCTTTCCCCCATCAAAAGATGAGGAAAAGGGGAGCCCAGGATGACAGACACTTTTTTGACAAATAATTGCCCAACCCCAACCGAATACCATAGATGTCCTCCAGCTCCCCCCACCACCCCTCGTGGTCAGCGGAGACTGAGTGGGGAGTCTGGACTTGACATTCCCTTGGTGGGGGCAGGTGAAGCCCCTCATATTCTCATCTAGTGTGTTGGAGTATCTCAGAGAGGAAGAAGCAAGAGAAAGGGATTCTTTAAACCTGCATAGAAAGTCCTGAACAAACCCTTCAGCACATGGGTAATTATTATATCAGAGGGTTTAAGAACTGACCTGTAGTATGGAATAACATCTCGGTTTTCAGAGTGGTGTCTGAGTAGTCTACTTCATAAATGGAGTAGACTAGAATAGCACTGCAAAGGCTCTGGAAATTGTCATTGGGTCCACAGCCCTCAAAAGTAGGCCAGGACCTACTTGCTAACCTAAACAGGATAACAGACTGACTGCTAAAATTGAAGATTTAAATAGGATCCAGAATTTCTTAATGTCAGAATATTCAGGACACAATTAAAAATTTCTAGTCACACCAAGAACCAGTAAAATTGCAACCAGAATGAGAAAGATAATCAAGAGATACCAGTGCCAAGATTACTCAGATACTGGAATTGGTGAACAGGATTTGAAAGCAGCTCTCATAAAAATGTTTCAATGAGCAATGCTTAAAAGAAATGAAACAGAAAATATCAGCAAAGAAATAGATCTGTAAACAATCCAGACGAATAGCTCAACCCAGGGAAGAGTTAGTAACTTGAGATGTAATGACCATTTAAAATATGAAGAATACCATGAAAAGCTAGGTATTTGAAAAAAATGTTAAAAATAAAAACTGTATACAAAAGTATGGCTTAGAAGTTTAACCTAGAAAACAAAACTCATAATAAAAAATGGAAAAATTCTTAAAAGTGAGTCAGTCAAAATGAAGCATTCAAATAAAGCACTGGGTTATAGGATTTTTCTATTAGTTATTATTCAAGGAAACATAGCCTCTGTCATATACAAAGTGATTCAGAAAATAAAAACAGAGGAAAAACATCATTACCATTGGGTTAAATTTGATCAGGTAATTTTTTAACTGAAATTTCATTTACACAGAAGTACAGATAATTTATTTCCAAATAACAAAATGCCAAACTTAACCATTAAAAATGTGTCTAACACCCAAATATATTTTAACCATGAGCAATATATATTACTAGGTAATTAAATTGCTCAGTTTTTTATAGACTGGTTTTCTGTCAGCTAAATGATGGAGGGTATCTAACAGGTATAATAATTTTGGTTTAGGAATAGTTCATCAGAAGCCATTATTTCAGATAGTAATTAGAGAGTGGATCGTTTTCTGTTATAGCCACTTAAATGTATATGATAACAAAATACACACATATATGCAACAGAATCATCTTTTCAGTTAATGAGAGAGGGTTCACCCTCCTATTTCCTATACCAGAAGCAGGACCAATGAGAATAGTGAAGTAAACAGATGGTATATTCAAAACTGTTAGAAAACCTCAAAAGCATAGTTAGATAGGTGAGTGAGAGTGGAATATATCCCTGTTGACTTAAAGGACACTATTTTCTTTTCCTCCAGAGACAACACCCACTAAGCCTTCTCTCACAGTAACGTTAAGGCACAGGTTCTAATTATCATCAGTAACAGACGATCTATACTGTTTTACTTAACTCCAGTTATTTCTCTTGAGAGGATATCCCAGGGAAATATCAACAACCATGTAAGGGTAGATGTAAATTGCTGTTGCCTTTCTGGAGACAAATAGACAATATATATTGAAATTTAAATGGGACTACAGTTTGATTCATTACTAATTTTGTTTAAAATTGAGGAGTAGAGAACAGTGGTTAAGAACATTAATCCTGATGCCTGATAGGATGTGTGGAAAGCCCAGATGTAGCACTTGCTGGTTGGGTGAACTTAGACAAGTAACTTTTTACCTTTGGAGCAGTCAGGAAGTAATAATACCTTTTTTGCATAACATGGTGCTTGATGCATATTTCTTAAAGAAATCATTATACAAATGCACCAAAAGTCTTCCTAACAGCACTTTTTCTAAAAGCTTAAAATAATAAGCTACCAACTGGGATAGAAGTTGCTAAACATTTGCATTTATATCTCTTGGATCACTGTACCCCTGTACATAAATGAGATACATTTCATAGTACAGAATGACAAGAGCTTCAATACAAATTGTTAAGTGGGAAAAATTGCAGATTGACATGCACCCAATTAATTTGCCTATTTTTCTTACAGGTATTTTAATGAGTATATTAAAATCTCCAGAAGAGATCTAAAGGTATAAATATCAAATTGATAGCAGTAGTTACTTTCAAGAGAGGACAGGAATTGTGGTGAAATAAAGAGGAATTTTTTTTCATATGTGAAGTTTTAATTTTTATGACATATAACCATGTGTGACTTAACTTTAAAAACTAAATTAAATAGTACAATTTTTATAGGTTGTTTTCACAATATGGTAAAGGAATATTGTCCAGAAACCATCAATATTGCATTTCAAGAGTAAATTTTGATTATGTATTTAAATGGCATGCTCCCCTGTTAAGCCAACAGGCCTATGCTATGATGAATAAATGAACAGATTTTTTAAAAAGAAGACAAATTGGGACACCTGGGTGGCTCAGTCATTTAAGCTTCCAACTTTGGCTCAGGTCATGATCTCATGGTTTATGGGTTTGAGTCCCGCATCAGGCTCTCTGCTGTCAGCACAGAGCCCGCTTCAGATCCTCTGCCCTCTCTCTCTCTGCACCTCCCCTGCTGGTTCTCTCTCTCTCTCTCAGAAATAAATAAACTCAAAAAAAAAAAAAACGTAAGACAAATTACCCTTTGGTGCAAACTACCTGCACCTTACCCATTGAATTAAGAAACACCCTCAAAATTTGAGGAATAGAAAATCCTGTCCTGGAGTGCCTCAGTGGCTCAATTAGTTGAGCATCCAACTCTTGATTTCGGCTCAGGTCATGATCTCGCTTTCATGAGATTGAGCCTCACATTGGGTTTTGCACTGGTTGTGGAGCCTGCTTCGGATTCTCCCCTTCCCTCTCCCCCCTCTGCACCTGTCCTGCTTGCGTGCACATGCATGCACTCTCTCTCAAAAAATTAAAATTAAAAAAATTAAAATAAAAAAAAAATTCCTGTCTATTTTTTAAGCTTCTGAATCACATAATTTATATGAAGGAGCATTTCCATAGCCCAGGCAGATGAAACCTTTTGTATATAAAGTCCAAAGTATTGGCTTTCTTTTACAAAATTTATTTTGCTAATATAAGCTGACAATTCAGATCTGGGCTCCCAGGCCCTTATTCACCTATGTCACATGACTGATGACTAGTCCAAAACTTCTAATTCCTGGATTTAGCAGTAAGTACTTAGATATTCAGAAAGAAATGGGACATAAATTATAAAGCTTAAAGGGCTATTTAAAAAGATCAAATATCTTAGAATGTATCAATTGCCACAAATAGAATAGTAGGAAGATTGAAATAAATCTCTTCTTTTTTTAATGTTTATTTTATTTTTGAGAAAGAGAGAGCGGGGAGGGGCAGAGAGGGGGAGACAGAGGATCTCAAGTGGGCTGTGTGCTGACAGCAGACAGCTCGACAACATGGGGCTTGAACTCACAAACCTCATGACCATGAGATCATGACCTGAGCCAAAGTTGGACGCTTAACCAGCTGAGCCCCCCAAGTATCCCTGAAATAAATCTTTCCTAATTTGCCATCATCTTTTCAACTGAAAGCAAAACCTAACAAAATAAGATTTTTAGAAGAGAAACCATGTGATTGGGAATTAGTTTTTTATCTTCAGAATTAGATGATAAAATATTACTATTTTTATCACCTTTTTCCAAAAGCTCTGAAAAATGAATCCAAAAATATCACAATGTCATAAAATTGTGATATTCATAAATACCAATCATACTCATAAATGATATTCATAAATCACCATGTTGATCAAATTAAAATAAAGAGAAGGCCCATGTACTAAAAAGTTTATGGTACACCCTTAATATTAATAACATTTTACAAAACATTAAGCCATAGAACAAGTGTAAGCAAGTATAACAAGAGTTCTGCTTTTCCCTTTGATGACAAAGTTGGTGTTTTATTGAAAATTATTAACATAAACCCTAAATGTAATCAGTGCCTATATTTTTCTGCTGCTCTAAACACTTAGTTTGCTTTTTTGATAAGCTGGCATTAAGTCCTACAAAAAAAAGATAGAGGAGTTCTATAAGCACATCCACTTCCATTAATAAAGGATTGAAAGGTACTTATGGTAGTCTCATTAGAAACTGCTGTTAATACTCCCAATTGTGCATATATTCTGACACATAATCAGACATTCTTCTTTTAAGTTGGAGTTAAAACTATTTTCCAATTTCAAATATTTCATATTAACTCAAATGTCAGTTTTAGTTTATACATGTTGTATATTTTTTTTAAATGTTTGTTTATTTTTGAGACAGAGAGAGACAGAGTGCAAGTGGGGGAGGGGCAGAGAGAGAGGGAGACACAGAATCTGAAACAGGCTCCAGGCTCTGAGCGGTCAGCACAGAGCCCGACACAGGGCTCGACCCCATGGACTGTGAGATCATGACCTGAGCCAAAGTCGGATGCTCAACCGACTGAGCCACCCAGGCACCCCTACATGTTGTATATTTTTAACGTATTATCAGGGTTTTTATTTACCAATGTCATTGAAGAAAAAGTTGTAAGTATATCTAATTACAGATAATTGAAGGGATACCTGGGTGGCTCAGTTGGTTAAGCATCTGACTCCTGATTTTGGCTCAGGTCATGATCTTATGGTCATGAGTTCAAGCCCCACATTGGGCTCCATGCTGAGTGGAGCCTGCTTGGGATTTTCTCTCTCTCTCTCTCTCTCTCTCTCTCTCTCTCTCTCTCTCTCAAAATAAATAAATAAACATTTTTTAAAAAGGTAATTGCAATTGATGAATTCATGGAAAAGAAGGTGGATATGTAAATGCATAAGTAGACTGTCTTATTACATGATAGTTGATAAAGTTCTGAGATGGACAGTACATTCCATATTTAACCAAGTAATTGCAAATATACATTTGTAACATTAAAATATTAATGTGGATCACATAAATTGACTTTTCAAAAAAATAATTTTTATTGTCGGGACCATAGTAAACCTCTTAGTGATTGCAAGTAAAATTTAAACAAAAGAAAAACATTATTCTACCATTTTGAGTTTCTTGAAGAATTCTAGTTTGTCTTATCTTGTAATCTCCAGCACTTTGTCCTATGCAGATCCACAGAAGGTATCTGCTACATGTTGGTCTGAATTTAGTTCATAAAACTTTAGTGGAAAAATATAGGACTAGGTCAGATATCTATAGATAAGTTTAGGGATGCTGACTAACTGAACTTACATCCTTTATTCCATACTTATTACGATATTTTAAGTCAAGCTAAATATATCTAAATATATCTTTATTTTATTGTCCAGGATAATTCTAATACTGGCATATTTGTAACCCTGTGTTATTGATGTCATTATGGTTGTGTGCTCACCTGGCTAAATGAGTAGTGATTTGGAGCCCCCATCACCTTGGCATCTGTTCTGAGTTAATAAAAGTAAAATTCAGCATGTCTCATTTGTTTGGTTTAGTTTTCTTGTTTTGTCCTTGCACGCCTGCAAATCTGTCAGTAGGAAAATCTTATTCAGAGCTGTAAAAATGTTTATGAGAAATCAATAAATACTAGTGACCAATTTCATTGCTTCATAATAGTTTTCTGCTTAAATTTTGTCAGCCTCCTGAAAGTTGATGAAAATAGTAAAAATGATAGAGCAATGCTCAAGTAACACTTGAAATGAGAGTTTCATTAAAAATGTGTATGTATATTATATATGTTATATGTATGCTATATATAAACATATCTATATGTTAACATTAGTTAAGCTTTAGGGGAAGTTTTATATTCTCAAATATTTAACCGTATTTAAATGCTATGAAACAACATATGACCTTTAAAAGTTGAAAAAAATCAATCTAAATTGTGTTTCTATTCAAGAAGTTTTTAAATTCTTGATTGCATCTCAAAGCCTATGCTTTACTTGTGTATTACTACCCAGCAAACCATCCTAAATTTAATGGTGCAAAATGAAAGCTATTTTTTTATTCATGGATTTTGTAGTACAGCAATTTGGAAAGGGCACATTAGGGTCATCTGTCCCATAATGTCAGAGGCCTCAGCTTACAAAATGAATCCTCATTTGGAGGCTGGAATCATCTACAAGTTTATTTATTCACAAATCTGGTGGTTAATGTTGGCTTTTGTGACCATGGAAGGGGCTCTTGGCCAGATCACTTACGTGTGGCTTCTCCTTGTGGTTCCTTGTGTTTGGTCACTGCATTGTGGGCAGATTCCAAGGGGGAGCATCCCAAGAAAACTAGGTGGAAACTGTATCACCTTGTATGACTTTTAATGACGTATTTTCAGAAGATACAGGGTTTCCCCAATTGGACCCTATCTCTTGACAGTCGGTGTATAATGATCACATTGAAGGAAAACCATGTGGGACGTGAGATATTGTTGTGGCTCTTAATGGTAAGTGCAATCTGGCACAAGCAGATTGGACAGATACTTTACCAAATAAGATATTCAAATCGGCCAACAAACAAGAAATTATAGTCAGCATCATTAGTCATCAGGGAAATGCAAACGAAAGCCACAGCCACAGTAAATTATTACTACACACCCACTAGAATGGCTAAAAGATAGAATATACCTACTGTTAGTATATGGAGCAACTGGAACACTCATACATTGCCAGTGGGAATGCAAAGACTATAACCACTTTGTAAAATAGCTTGGCAGTTCATTAAAAGTCAAAAATACCCTTACCATATAATCAAGCAGTGGCACTCTGAATTGTCTACCCAAGAGAAATTAAGACATGTCCACACAAATATTTGTATGAGTGTCTATAGCAACTTGTTTCATTTTGGCAAAAATCTGGAAACAACTCCAAGCCCATTAGTAGGTGAATAGATAATCAAATTTTGCTATTTCTATGGAATTCTACTCAGCAATAAAAGGGAGAAAATTACTAATACATGCAACAACATGGAAAAAATTCAAAAACATTATACTGTGCAAAAGGACTCAGATGTAAAGAACGCCTGTGATTCCAATTACATGAAATTCCAGAAAACAAAAATAATCTATAATGACCAAGAACAGACTAACAGTTATCTGAGGCTCAGAGAGGGTAGGAGGAAAACCACATTATGGTAGCTCCAGTGTAAGCCTGCTTTAGCTTTAGCCAATCATGAACTCCCTCTCGGAAATTTGAATCTACGGAAATGGTGTGGTGATGGAAGAGTAGTTGAGAATTTAGTCACGCCTGCTATGACACACTGACAGCATCGAAGTCTGGCAAAATGATGTCAAATCAATACCATATCCTGGCAGTTTCTGCAGCATGGCGTTGTTTGTGTCTACCATCGCCCGAGGAGCCCTTTGTTTCATACTTACCTCCTGAGCTTGGTTCTTAAGCCTTCCTATTGATTCTGTAAGCAGCAGCTTTTCTTCCCATAAATTTATATTCAGCTGAAGTTACTTAGAGTCAGCTCCCGTTGCCTTCAAAAAAAAGAACCCTGACTGAAACAGACTCCTAGGTGCTGAATAATGGAAATTTTTCTTATTATGCAGCAGGAAACCTCTTCAGTGGGGAATTCAGTAGGAAAATACTACTGTGTGCAATATACCTGATGATACCATTGTTTTCAGTACACACTGGCTTACATTACAATCATATTCTAAGAATCATCATACTCAATCTGAATTTTGTAGATGATGGTAATAAATCACCTTGTGTCTTGATCTTTCATCTATCAAGTTTCCTCATTGGGGACTGCTTAATTTTAAAAATCAGGCTCAAACCAGTATCACCCTCTGGAATTATCTCCATTCTATTGGAGGGTTTCTTACTGTCAGTTGATAATTCTATCGATCAGCTTCAAGTTCACCTTCGATGCTGATTTGGCTCTTATTTCTAATAACTGGCTCTTGGTGAAGGCTTTTCTTTATTTTTTTCTTGTTGAAGGTTTTTCTTTATTTTTCTGGTTAATTCATTAGGTTGTTGTTATTTCCCCATCTCTGAGCAGACATCTTAGTTCTCAGTCCCTTTAAGCACCTTGGTATTACCCAAAGCCTCCATCATGATGAGCATTGCCTTTTAATAATCTTATTGACCACGAGTCAACAGATTTTCCTAACACCATTTTCCTGCCAGAACATCCACTGGCTATCCTCCAGCAGACGTTGATTACATGGGCAGGCTGCCTGCTTGCTTATCTTTCTGCTACTGCGTACTGGCTTATTACCCTGACATTGGAATAGCCAGTCCAGATTCACACTATTAATTGCCAGGAACTTCTCAGACCATGTTCCCTATAGCTTGATAAGATCTCTGGTTCGTAGGCCTGTTGGTGTGTCTCCTCAGTTCTGATGGATGATTTGGTAAAATCATAACTTTTGTTTTCACTTTTATTGTAGTTAAATCCATTATTATTCTTACACTTGACCTAGCTAGATTAGATTAGGTTTCTCATATTACATATACCCTCTGTGCCTCTCCCTCTCTCTCTCTCTCTCTCTCTCTCTCTCTCTCAGCGTAGAGAAACTCATCATTACTGAAGCCATAGGGAACGTTCTGTATACATTATCCAATTTAAATTTATTCAAGAAGATATTCTCACGAGAGTTTTTGTAATACTGTGAATTTACTTCCTCTTTGTAGGAAGAGGTATATAACAGAGGCTGAATTTCAACAGAAGTAGAGATTAGATTTTTTCAGTGTCTTACACATTTTCCTCTCATTCTCATGTTTTAGATTAGATTTATTCTTTGATGATATCAATATAATAGTAGAGGGTTGTTGGTCAAAACACATAACATCAATATTTGGAGTAAAGTTTTTTTTTTTTGCTAATGACACACAAAATAATATTTTTAAAGACCATCTTTTTAATGTGTGTATGTGGAGAAGCAAAATCTACCTAAACATTTTGTGTTTTTCATAATATAAAACCACTTGAAACTGGAATTACTGGGTTTATAAATGAATTCATGCTGTGGATTGGTTGTTTATCAGGACAGAGGTACCCTTCATGTGTTCGAATGAAAGACAGGCAGATGTGGGAGTAGGTAATGAATTTTCTCTATTGGAATTAATATAAATGCTTGTTTAAAGTTATCAGAGGCAAATTTAATTATATTACATCTAAGCGCATTTCATTCTATTTTCATGGAATTTTCATGAGAAAAATATCAAATTAATATCATGTATACAGTTATTATTAGCTTTTCTTTCATATAATAAATCATTTATCTTTCATGGACAAAAGTTTGAAAACAAACCATCTATGAGTACATATTCACACTTGAGATCAATTAGTATAATAACTAAGGATTCTCAGTGTCCCATTGATTTGGTTTGGCTTTTCTTTTTAATTTTTTTTTAATGCTTGTTTAGTTTTCAGACACAGAGCATGAGCGGGGAAGGGGCAGAGAGAGACAGAGACACAGAATCCGAAGCAGGCTCCAGGCTCCAGCTGTTAGCACAGAGCCTGACATGGGGCTTGAACTCACGAGCTGTGAGATCATGACCTGAGCCCAAGTCAGATGCCCAACATACTGAGCCACCCAGGCACCCCTGGTTTGGCTCTTAATATCCTCAAATAGTAATGACCTAAGAGCAGATTTTGGTTTACTTTTATTAAAGTTTACTACAAAAGAATATGTCGACAATGTGCTTATTATATTAAAACCTATGTATTGGCCAACATTCTTAAGCACTGAAATGAAGATTGTAAATAATTCCATCATTCATTTGTTTAGGGGTATGGTTTGCAGCCATTTCATTCTGATAGGCCTACATTAAAGCAATATTCTTTGCTCTGCTACCCTCCAACACCAAATCAGATGTTTTGGATTCTGTATTATTTTTTTTTCTCGATTAGGCAATTCTGTTCACTTTCTTTTTAAAGTTATCCTGGCTAAATTGTCTTTTATTGTTTTTTCCTTCTGTCTTATGCTGTGGCTGATGACACCTCCATGGATGGAGATCCAAATTTATTTTTAAGGATATTGTTGACCTTGCCTATAATCATATTTGTGACATTTTTCTGTGTAAGGATGTGGTAAATTTTGGTATAAGAAATCTGTTAAGTGCCTCAGTTTTCACAAGAGAAAGTTATGTTATTACTTACTTATCTGAAGAGTTAAAGCATTTGCAGTAAATAATTGTTTATTTGCATTTTAGGCACACAGTTAGCTTTCACTTGATGTCCTTGAGGAAGTGAGAAAAGTACTGTTCACAAAATCCACATTATAATGACACTTTAACAGATAATTGTTTATTCTGGGTGCTCCAGTTTAGATTCCCAAAGAGCAGTGTGCTGGGACTGTATTAACTTAGCTGCTTCAAGAAATGCTTTTGTTTTCATAAAGAACTAGGTAAACATATTCATCAGATTACATTTCTGCATTCTCAGCTACCTTTGTCTCTATCCTAAAGAGCTTCTGATGTTTATTTTACTTGATTAATTCCAAGAGCATAAAATTTTTCAAACATTTCTAGATACAGGTATAAAATACCTGGTCAATACTCTCCTCTTCCTGGTTGGAGAATTGTCTTATCCTGTTTTATCCTAAGCCCTCCAGTACATTAACTGATTCAGTGCAGTACACGCTTAGTTGCTTTGGCATTTTCTCGCTAGCTTCATTATTTTGGCTATATTTTATTGAATACATACTTATTCTGTGCAAGGTAGAATAGTAAGTGTTGTATTTTTAAAAATATTTTTCCCATTAAATCTTCACAGTTGCTTGCTTTGAGGCAAAATACTGATTGAGAAGTTAAGTGAGTGGCACTTAATTGACAATCAAAATCACGTGCTCAATTGGTGGTTCTAGGGAGCAAGAATTTCCTGTCCCCTTCAAGGTCTTTCTAGCAGCACTAAAAATCAAATTGACGTGAGACAGTGGAAAAGAAGAAAATTAAATGTAGTAGCATACATATGGAGAATCCACACAGACTTGGAAATTCCAAAGACAGGCAACATGAGGTATGTATGTCAATCTGAACTAAAGAGAAGGGGTAGGTGGCTGGGACTTCAAAAGGAAGGAATGCAATTTCCCAGAAGATGATAAAGTATAAATGTATGGTAAACAAATGTTTGCTGGGCCACCCAGAAAAAATGGGACCTAGAGGTCTTTGATCAAACTGGCCTTGCTAGGTTCCTCCCCATCTACCATAACTAGGCCATGGTATAATGTAGGTATCTATGGTCATAGCTCTCTTCCTGCTGCACATCCTCTCTCTAAATTCTTTTTATACAGTTGAGAGGGAGGTAAAGAGTTTTTCCTGAATGTGATGGGTTTTGATTGCTTTTTAACTCAAAGTAATCTTCATGGCAAAATGGTCCATCTTGGGAGCAGCCTGTTCTTGGACCCTACAGTAGTATGTTTTTGGTTTTTGTTTTGTTTTGTTTTGTTTTAAAATAACAATTTAGTTTTATAACATCCTCTCTAAACAAGCCTTTCACTTTTTCCTGCACTATTATATAGTAACAGAATAAAAGACCTGAACATACTTTAAGATAGTTAAATATAAGATGGATTGATGGATTGATGAATAGATAGAAATGTTATAAAACAAATACAGAAAAATGTTATATTTAGGATCTAGGTGATGCATACATCAATATTCTTTGTATGATTCTTTCACATCTTTATGCTTAAACTTTATAATAAGATGCTGGAAAAAACAAATGTTGCTTGTTATATGCTTATGTGAAGGTTTTCTCATATTATGTTGGTCCTTGCCTACTCTTGCTTATACGTAAGGGAGAGCATAGTGGTCATAACTAGAGATAATGAGAGGATAAATAGAAAGCACTTAGAAAAAAATCACTGATACATGATACGAGCTCAATAAATATTAGCTATTATTATTACTTACCTGATGACGCAGGTATGATGTTGCTGATTTTTCTCTGCTGTACTCTTCTTAGCCAGAAGTAGCCATCAAAAAGATAGCATTATAGGTATTCTCGTTTCAACTTTTGCCATTACCTAAAATAGAAAATGTTGGTAAGGGGCGCCTGTGTGGCTCAATCAGTTGAGCGTCCGACTTCGGCTCAGATCATGATCTTGTGGTTTGTGGGTTTGAGCTCCGCATCGGGCTCTGTGCTGACAGCTCAGAGCCTGGAGCCTGCTTCAGATTCTGTGTCTCCCTCTCTTTCTGCCTGCCCCCCCCACCACACTCTATCTCTCTCCTTCAAAAATAAATAAACATTAAAAAATGTAAAAAAAATGTTGGTAGGGCCTATATTTATCATATTTTTGTGTACTCTGGCATCTCTGTCTTTGAAAACAATATTATAATCAATGGCATCTTTAATTTGGTGCTGTTTATACTGCATCTCTTTTACATAAGGTATGGAAAACTATTACTAAGTGGAGGTCAACAGCATCTTGAAGTGAAGAAAGACACTAAAACTTGTGATCCACTCTCTCCAATTTCAAATGTCAGATATGAGTTGACAGTATAGGAGAGGAAAAATTTTTCCTTTACATTTCTAAGTTCTTTGGGCTGCTCTATTGATTAAATGAAAAAAAGTAGATTAACAGGAGAAAAACAAATTTAATTATTTATGGTACTGCCCTGAGAATATGAGACCAAGGACAAGTCAGTCACTTGAGGCTTATATGCCATCCTGAGCTAAGGAATGGTACAGGGGCCTGGGTCTTCAAAGGGGAGGAGGGTATCTCAGAACAATCAGAGATGTTTCACAATGAGATGTTTGTGGTGCCATATCAATAGGTCTTTCACAGAAAAAAGTTATTTCTGCTAATAGCCCTCCTTGACGACAAGGTTCCGTATCTAAATTCTTCTAGGTATTCAGAGAGAAGTAAACATTTTCCTTGAGTCTGCTGGGTCTGGATTACCTTCAGCTCAATATAGTCTATATGCCAAAGTGTCATATTTAGGGCTCGTATATTTTGCTCCCCCTCAGTCCTACCTTTGAAACCTCCCTCAGTAGTTTCACAGTCCAGAAGATGAGTTGGTAGATTGTTCCATCTCAATGAACCAGTGTCTTAGTACTGAGAATAGGTCCGTTCAGTTAAACAGTTGTACCCTCTTTCAAGATTTGGTGATGCAGGTAGGCTCCCAAAGTTACGCCTGTGGTGCAAGCAATTAGATATTTAAAAAGAGAGATTTCTATGGGGAAAAAAAGAACAATGGTCAATGATTGAAGCTGACTGTAATTCCAGTTTCTTCTGAAGGCAGCCAGTCAAGAAGATTTCTAGATATCTGACTTGAAGCATCTTTAGACAAAATGAGGATGGGCAGTGGCAGTGTAAGAGATTTTCCTAGTGTAGTTTGAATGTCTCTGCTGATCTTTCTGAATGGCCCATACAGCAACAGGAGGAGCATTTCTGACGTGATTTCTCTGAAGTTTATGTCAAGTTTATGTCCAACTTTAGCTTGCATGGCTTCAGAAGAAGGAAAGCTTTAATTCTTAATGATTTTAAGGCAGAACGGTGGAAGAAAATTGGAAATGTTACTTTGGAGAGTTGTAGGTAAATATTGGAGGAGACTAGAAGACACCCTAGTTAGAAAACAAAACCTATGGACAACTAACAGAACTAGAATCCTTTATCCACAAGTGTGTATTATAGTTTCTACTGAAACATATTTTTTTCTCTCTACAGTCTCCCCTGTTTCTATCAAAGATAACCACAGTAAGACTAACTTTTTTTGAAAATTAAGTCTAGTTTCAATAAACTTGGCCTGATTATTTACATGAATGCCACAAGAATAGTGATTGGCCATATAGCCTCTTTTAATCTGCTTTGTTGGCACTTTTCTTAAGGAATCTCAGTTTCAACTTTTTAGAAGTCTTTCAAGGCTAGAAAGCTAAGCCAAGGACTTGACATCAGAGTTTCCCTCTTATACCTATAGATTTGGGTTAATTTCTTCTTTCTTGAGGTCCCCAAAATAGCCTGAGGTTCCTGCTCCTACCTTCCTAACTCCTAGGAACCATCGAAGGCTCCTAGGAACCATGGAAGCAAGATACCAGGTAGATTTTCCCAAGAGACATTATTGGCTCCCTAAAGTCAACCCTAATTCCTTAAAGCTGTCATGTCTGAGTTTATGCACCTCATTTTCAAATACAACATTCCAATCAAAGTCTTGCTAATATAACCAATGTTTCCAGATGTGTCCTGTTATAAGAACAGATTTTTATTGAACTTATGCAAATATCTATATTACCATGAAAATAAGAGTACTAAGTTTCTAAATTCTGGAAGTATCAGATATGGAAAAAAAGTAATTGTTTCATCTTTATTCACAGAGATCTATCTTTCCAAATTGTTGATCGCTTAAGAGAAAAGAGAAAAATCTTTCCTTAAATCTGGAGAGACAAAACATAAATAACTAGCAATGTTTCAACCAAAAACTCATAAAAATTATAATTATGCTTCTCACTTCATTCAGTTCCTTATTATTAATACTTGTGCTGCTTGAATCCAGGTTTTCCATTAGTTCTGGAAATTATTAGCCTGCTCAGTTGCATGATGTTAAAGTTATCAGAAATCTATACTTGTCAAAAGTCCTTTCTTTAAATCTCCTTGAAAATGAAATACGTTTGCAAGACATCAGAGTAAAACAATAACTGTCTGTAAATGACAACAGATTTATAAGGCTCATTGTTAAAAAACTGATGAGATCATTATAATGGAATTGACAAAGACATTTGGTTGTTTCTATGATGTTACAACATTTTAAGATAACTAGATTTATGACTAATAACATTATACTAAGATATATCAGAAATTTAGGAATTTCATATAATTTCTACACTACTTATATTAATAACATTTACCCATACAGTGTAACCCAGTAAGGTTTGTCATCACTTACTTGACAATACTTTCCATGTAATTTAACATACCAAATAAGCCTTATTAGTGTAACATCTGTCTTTTTATAAGGAGAGAGATCATATCTTTTGAGCTAGTCCAGGGACCCTCTGAACTATCTCAAACATAGTTTGAGGTTTAAAAAAAAAAGAAAGAAAAAGAAGAAAACTAGAATTTGATTTTGGGAAGTTTGTCAAAAATATTAAAAGGTATGGACAATTGACTACAAAGGATCATAGATCATTATGAAATAACACTTAAATATCCATTTAACCAAGGTGACAATAAAAGATTTCAAAGGCAAATACAGAAAAGTTACATAGTTATGTAAAATTTAGCTATTTTAATATTAAGAAGACTTGATTTTCCTAAGCAATCAAAGACCTGATAAATTACAGAAACTTTTTTTGGTAAAACATGGAATCTTTGTTTTCTAGACAGATTATTTAAAAGGTAAAGGAAAACTTCCATAATCTCTTACCAGGAGCAGACCATTAGTCTAAGAAAATATTGTCCTTTTAGAAGATTAAAGAAAACTAAGGTTTAGTTTACCATGAGTACACTACTGGTAAAGCTTAATATTATACCCTTATAATAAATTGATTCAATTTTAGCCAAATTAAGCACACAGGTAAGATTTTCCATCTTTCTCTCATTCCTTCTTCTCTCTTTCCTTCTTTCTATATAATGTATTTTTATTCTCCCCTTTCCCATTTTGAAATAACAAGTTTTACTTTGGGACAAATTTGCTTTCTTTTCCCTCAACAAAAATGCATCTTTATATCCCGTACCTCTTCTTACCAAACAGACATCTTATTTTCTTTTCATAGAGTTGTTTATCTTATTATTTCTTGTAATTTTAATTGCAGATATTAGTCAGAATTCTTAATCCTTAGGAACTTTAATTTCTAGTGAAAAATAAATAGTAAACAATTATGAACTGTTACACTAGTATCCTTTTAGATTAGCAAATTTATGACTACCTTTCATAATTTCTAGAGGCATATGCTTCTTCACAATACAGTCTTTTAACATGGCATAAAACTTGTTAGTGATGCATCCAAATTATCTTTCGTGTCTCTGCAATAAGAAGCAAAACTAGATAAACCTGCGCTCGGTAATTAATCTTTCAATATTGTATCTTATTTGGAAATGATCTAGATATTTAATAACTTTCCATCATTTAATTTAGCAAACTCTAGAGTTTTCAGATACCAAAAAGATTCTGGAAGCTATTTTTAAGTACACATACTATAAAATATAATTATTGCTAAAAACTTAACCTAAAAAAACTCTTCTCCCATTTACAACAATCTTAAATTGCTTGCTCCCTACAATTATGTTTAGACTATTCATAAAAACTTCATGAAACGTTAGACAAAGTCACTCATCATCCCAAGCTATTTTTCTTGCTGACAAATTTTGTAAATGATGTAATATGAACTTATTTGACTGGTAAACCCAAGCAGAATAAAAGCTGTATGTCTGCATTATATTCAATGTTTTAACTCAAAAGACGTGTGTATTTTAATTAAACAAATGAACTTAAACTAACTTTAATACTGAATACTTTTCAAGATCGTATGAACCTGAAAAGCATTTGGGTTGGTTTCTGTTACATTTCTGAGAAGGTTAAGAATACTTATTTTATAAATACTTAATTTTAAGCCAGTTAGATAGAGCTCTTTACAAATTAATTTTGTCAATACCATCCAGCAATAGAATACCATATCTATAACACCATATACACAAATATACATAACCATACAGACAGACATAAACAGAAATCTTACAGCTTTCATTCCAAGGCTTTAGCCATGAATCAGATACAGTACAAAGCTCACTGTTTCTGGCAGACTGAGCAAGTTAAGATTACCTCTCTAATAGCTTTGTGTTTTTTGCTAGTATTTATGTAGAGGACTTTTAAGATTTGTATATCTCCTTTACAAGTAATCTTAAGGAGGCTGTGATCTTGTTTTGGTAACAAAGACTTTTTAGCAGTTTGTATTTTTAAAAGGCCTCTTGCCCCTGCCTCCCATCCCTTCACATAAGAATTACCTTCCCCAAATTTGTACTTTAAAGAGATGGTGTAGGGGTGTCTGGGTGGCTCATTTGGCTAGGTATCTGAACCTTGATTTCAGCTTAGGATCATGATCTCAAGGTTGTGAGATTGAGCCCCATTGGGACTCCCTGCTGAGCATGGAGCCTACTTAAAATTCTCTCTCTCCCTTTGCCTCTCCCCTGCTCATACACTTGTGCAAACATGCACACATGCATGCGCTCTCTCTCTCTCTCTCTCTCTCTCTCTCTTTCAAAAAAAAGAGATGGCATACATCAGAGTTAACAGTTACATCTCAAAAGCACAGGGAAAGAATAAAAATTCTTCCAAGAAGGACTTTGGTTCTTCAGGACAGTATTTACAAGCCTTTGTGATAAAGAGGGAAAGTTGTGAGATTGGTAAGAAAAAAAAAAAAAAGGCTGGCTTTGAATTGTCCTGAGGCATATTTGTAATTTTGCAAATGTTTGTAAGATAAGGACACTTGTTTTCAGTTCCTTAAAGAATTGGGTTTGTAGCTAGAATGCCATCAGAGTTTGATCCACCCATCTAACTACATTATCTTCAATTTGCCTTTTTTTTTTTTAATCAGGTAGCTTTGGAATGTCTTAGTTAATCCTTCTACAAAGGCTTCAGAAGATTTTTCTTTCCTTCTGGGTTCATTTAGCTTCATTTTAGGGGAGAGGGCCAAAATAAAACCATTCATTCTTCCTTTTAAATGTCTTGTTAGTTTTCAGCTGGGAAAAAAACGGTAAATATTTCTAGCAGTGTTAAACAACCACCCTTGAATGTAAGAGAGGTCCCCAAAGAGGGTGCAAAGGATGTTAACTTCCAAGATTCAGAGTCACTCCTCAAGATAGCCAAAAGAAAGAACCAACAACCTGCATATCCCTGTCAGGCAGAAAGACAAACCAAGGGCTTAGGACACAAAATGAGATAAGCAGGAAATCAGCAGTTATCTGTAAGAGAGAAAGGATCACTAACCAATAAGTCTGAATTGGGAAAGGAAGGGACAACACGAAACTTTATTTTCTGCTGTCCAGGGGAAATGGATTCTTCGGGTGGAGAGCTAGGGTATTTCTGCAAAAGGCATTGCATAGAAAGGCCTAAAGCTGGCAGAGCCTGATTGTAGAGCCTAGCAGAGCAAGCCCTACTTCCTGTCCCATGTGCTTCTGCTAAATTCACTTCCTGATTTTCCCTATTCACATGAGTAAGCTGTATGCCCTGGGCCTGAACATTAGGCTGGAGTGTTTTCTGTGGATTTTGTAGATAAAGGGACTTTAAAACAGATGGGGTCAGACTTTGAGAAAGGAAGTTTATGTTGGATTTAGTTTTTGTTCAAAGTGTAATTTCTGCTTTTTCATCTTGCTACGGTTGTCTCTAAATCTAGCTGTTTTCTTTGTATTTTCTTTTTAATTTGGTCATTCTATAGGTACCGATAAGACAATTGTTTAGGATTAGAGTTTCCCTAAAGTTTTTTTTTTTCTTTCATATGTGGTCAATTCAAAGAACCATCCGTCATCTAGCCATTGATGCGTTGGATCTTACATTAATCTCAGTAGAAACTCAAACAAATAAGTCTTTTATGGTTTAGCCATAGACATAAGAGGTGTCCCCAAATCAGAGTGCAAAAAATGCATTCCTCACAAGATCCAGAAATTTCATTCCCAAAGGTAGCCTAAGAAAGGTCTAGCTGCACATGGGGTGCAACCCATACTGCTGCCCTGCCAAATTAGTGACAAGATGACAAAGGCCCCTTAAGGACCGGGACTCATTCTGTCAAATTTCCATGAGAGCTGGCACCCTCGGATCTATAGTGTCATTGGTGGTCCACCACATGCATGCTGGTACATCTCATTGGTTGGCTGAGACTCTAAAGACATGGTACAAGATGAAAGGAAAACCTCATCAAGTTTTTCTTATATGCAGATTAACATCTTTAGCTAAGCCTTGGGGCTCTGGAAGCCAAACTGATAACTAAGATTGTGTGATGTTTTGCAGAGAACCTCAATGCAAGGAGATTTTCTTGAGGTTGGCAGGTGATCTAGTCTCAGTCTAGGCTGTTCTGTGACCAACTTATCATAACAAGGGATTCTTTGGCTTAGGTGGCAAGTAGTCTAATAGCTATTAAGTGTTTGACCCATACTCACCAAACTTTGTGGCATTGGCGTCTAAGATGTCTCTTACAATAGCCTTCATGTGCACATTAACCCATAGGAAAGTTTGCCTAAATAGATGCTCTTCTGGTAAGAACTGTGAACTCACCAGTCTGTGAGGCCAGCTTGAACAACAGGCTTATAGGGCCTATACCTGTGTTCCGCCCTCTGATTTTCCTCCTTCCAACAAATGACAAAACAGACAGAGACAAAGAAAAACACTGACCACCTGTGGGAAGAAAACAATCAATAAAAATCAAGAATACTTAATCACATATTTAACAGAGTTGCTATACCCGAGGAACTAATTCTACCAATATTCTTTCATACTAATCTAAATTTAGAAAAGGAAAAGACTCATAATTCTCACTTTCACTGCTCCCTGCAGGCAGAGATCTGGGAGACTGAAGTGGTAAGAATTCATCCCTTCTGCTGGCTTTTTGTCAGAGGTCTTAGGATCTCTCAGCTGCAGAAGCTCTGGAGTGAGTTAATGTCCATCCAGTGCAGTTTGTCCCATCTGGGTCACCAATGGTAGGAGAGGTAAAATTTTCCTTCTACTCTTCAAGGGTTTTTTGGTTGGTCTATTAAGTAAATATTTTTTCCTCCTGCTAATCTTATATGAGTTTGAGTAATAGACCAGCCAAAAGAACCTAGAAAGGTGAGTAAAATTTTTCTTCTACTCTCATTTCGGTAAAATACAGTCAGGGAAGTTAATTGCTAGTGACTTTTTAAAAACTAGAACAATTAGTTAGCCTATGTTGCCTGGTAAACAGATTATTTATCCTTTTTTGGGCCAATATCAATTCTGCTCAAAAGTGGATGAATTACAACATACTTTAAACAGATACTATTACACATCTCTTGTTAGCAAAAATGAAATTAAAACACCTTTGCCATTAGTTTGTATAGGGATTGCATTGTGTAAAAATAATATTTGCTTAATAAATAAGGTTGTGAGATTTAAATCATAGCAGAACTAAATGAATACTGATTCAGTAAATGTTGACAATTTAAATGCTCATAGGAAAACAAATAAGAGCCTTCTTTTACATATGAAGACATCTCTTAAATTTCTTTCCATTTTTCCTAAATGCAAATCAGAGTGGTCACCAATCCAATGCATGATTGATTGCTTTTGAAGTCATATTTTAACCGCACTTTGTTTGCAAAAGAGTCATGAATATGGAATAACTCGAACCCAATATAAATTATAATAGGGAACAAAAAGGTTATTTTTCATTTACTAAAATTATCAGATTTATGATGGGTAACTTTATTTTTTCAACCTATATATTTTTTGACACTTCTTTGAAACATCACATATGGTTGAAAAGGAAAAGAAGGGAAAACACAATAAGATGGTTTCTCTGTGCCATATAAATTCCCATTGCAACTTCTCAAACTAGCGTACGTACAGTGAGCACTGCGTAAATACTTGATGCTGATGATGATAGATTGCACATTTTGTATGCACTAATGTCAGTGCATGAGCACATTGCTTGTATTTCTAAAACCAAAGCAAGCAGTAATGTTGACAAATGACCACATTCTCAGGTGCTTCTAAGTACTGATAGTTCAAAGTCAGGGGCCCTCATCCATTTATCAAGACTATAACTGAAATTCAGCTGTAGTGTATTTGTCCAACTTGAGCATTTAAGCATAAACACCATTTATCTGGAGTTACTTCTCTTCTCTTCAGATAGGTCTTAGGGTCAAACCTTCTCATGGTGTGCTGGATGCATTCAGAAATACTGGCTTCTATATGAAGTATGAAGTATCTGTGCTCTAAAAAATGAAAGTTATAATTGAAGAAAAACCTTCCATTCTATTTTGTGAAGTTAGACTAGTTTATTGCAGCAGTTTATCTCTCACTCTTCAGAACCAGAAGAGGCTGTCTTTGAATCTTATTCCACCTATTTCTAGCTTCATGTCCTTGGACACATAATTGAACCTGGCGAAGTCTCTCTAAAGTCAAGTGTAAAGTGCGTGCTACTAATATGAATTCCTACCTCATAGAGTTTTTGTGAGAATCAGATGGCATTAATATATATTATGCATTTAACAAAGTATCTGGTATATATTAAGTGCTTTAAAAATTAGCTAAGATACCAATTTGCAGGTGTTTTAATTTTAAAACATCCACATGAGATCACTTTTTTCTAACCATCACATTAGTATATTTCCTATTTTTCTTGATGTTTATCTAGTTGCCTTCTTGCCCAGTGCTTTGTAGCCCATTTGGTCTTTAGTTTTCCAAATGTTCATCTATAACCAAGTGGCTTCATTAGATTGTATGAAAGAAGAGGGTCTCAACATTACCATTTTTAAATGCTATTATGGGAAATTTTTAACTAATATGGAACTATACAGAAAAGTAAAATTAACTGCCTCTTTATACCCATACGTAGCCTTGACAGTTGTCCAATTTTGCAAATCTTGCTTATCTATTCCCTTAGAACTAAGATCATCTATATCAACATGACTTAGTTGCTTTATTTTTTTTCCAGGAAACCTTTTGTCTGGAAAGATGAGACCACAAATTAATACATAACTTTATTATTTGCTTCAGGAAATTCATACAAATCAGTTTATCAAAGATAATAGTCTGTTTATCTAGGTAAACAGCTCATGGATTAAATAACAATTTACTTATGAAAACTTGCTTTAAGGCACTTGCTACCACACTAGTCCTGAATTATATTATGAACTTTTGCCCAATCCCATTCAGTTTCGCACCTTAAAACCACTTTAGCCTGAGACTGCTAAGACATTATCAATATGGTGTTCTCCCTTACTGAAATGATTTTGAACAGACTTAAGTGTTACTTTATTAATAGGTTGTCTGGTGATACTTTTGGAAACTAATGCCCATATACATGGTGTGTGTGTGTGTGTGTGTGTGTGTGTGTGTGTGTGTGTGGTGCGTGTGCACACAAGCAAAAATTTTATAGGGAAGTTAAAAGTAAAACAAAGGTATCATATCATTTCCACTGTAAATTTTTCATGTGGCATCTCTGATACCTCTCATACTTAATATAATTAATGATTATTTCTTAGTATCAACTAATATCCATATTCAGGTTTCCCTGACTAGGCAGTTTTTAAATATTTTTTTTATTTTCAATTAGAATTCAAATAAATTCCATACATTACATTTGGCTACTAGGTTTCTAAAACCTCTGTTATTCTCTAACAACGTCCTCACTGTTTTTGTTCAATGCCATTGATTTGTTAGATAAACCAGGTCACTGTTCTGTAACAAGACCTATGTTCTAAATTTGACTTTTCTTTTCTCATTGTGGGCTTTTAGTTTCTATTCTACATATCACTCCACCCCCCCCCCATATATCCTATAAACTCAAGATAGATAAAGGTTTTATTATATTCAGGAATCATAATTTGAGAAGATATGGGTAGTATTATCTATTTTCTGTTGCGTCGTATCAGTAGATACATACTGTAAAATTGTCCAACTATTATTTATACTGAGACTGGGTTTATGCAGCATCACTGTTATCCACCCATTATAAATTTCTCCATCACAACCTTGCCTAAAGGATTGAGCATCCATTGAAGTTTATTGGCTGCTTCCATTATTTCGTTAGATTTTAAAATTGCAGTTTTTAATATTCTCATTCTTTCTGTATTTATTCACTGAAATTCTCTTATAAAGAAGAACTTCTCTCATCACATATTTGATTATTCTGACAAAGAGTGTGTATGAGAAATGGAGGGTAAATGTGGATTCTTTCCTTCTATTTATCAATTTTCAGAGCAATGAAATTGAACCCTAGTATCCAGTAGTGACCAATAAGGATTTTTTAGCAACATTATGAACTCAATGATTTTTAAAAAGTTGTATTTGATGAATTGGCAACTGAAAAAAAAATCAGTACAGGCAAATAGAAGCCCCCCTTTATTTTATTCTATTTGCAATTTAAATGTAAAACTCTTGAAGACACATTCACAACTCCTGAGTGTACATATGGTAAATTATGACAAAGTGATTGCATTTATGTGACCATACCACCATTCTAAAAATTAAATGAAATATTCATTCCCCCTTTATGCCTCATCCTGATCTCTGTAATTTATTCCTTGCCAAAGTTTACCACTATCATGATTTAACAACATAAGTTAATTTTCTTTATTTTTAAACTTGAAATAATGAAATTATTCAGTACATATCCTTTCGTGGATGGGTGTTTTTGCTTGACATTATTTTTATGTGCTTCACCCTTGATGATGCAAGATATAGTAGTTTATTAATCTTAATTGCATTCACCTATTGCATGAATGTAATCCAATATATTAGTCTATTAATTCCCCAATAGCATGCTATCATAAATAGCTCTATAACAAAAAAAAAGCTATAAAATAAATCTTACTATACAACATGTTCTCCTAGTTTGTTAAGATGATTTGGTTTTTCTTTTCCATATAAATTTTGGAATCACCTAGTTAATTTCTACTCCAAAACAAAAAAAGAAAGAAAGAAAGAAAGAAAGAAAGAAAGAAAGAAAGAAAGAAAGAAAGAAAACCAAATTAAAACCTGCTGGGATTTTTATTGTAAACTTAATGGGCGTATAGATCAATTTGAGGAGAAATGACACATTCCAATACATAGCCAATTCTGATTTCTATAAACTCTCACAATCCATTCTGCACATCCTTCCTTGTTAATGAGTATTTTTAAGTATTTCTGTCTGTTGAAGTGATTTTTACCAATTTTTCTTTTTATAGATTGTATTATATCAATGTTTTATTTTTGTTTTTAAATATAAAATTATATTCTAACAGTTAACATGATTTCCACCAATACTGGGTTTTCCTGTTGTACCCAAACAGTTATCCCGCTTCTACCCAGACCCTTGTGGATTTTTCCATTAAAGTTAATGATGATAGATATGATACTCTTAAAGTTTTAGTGTTTGCTTGTACTGTATATAGCTAGCTATTTTTAGTGCTATGTTACTGTCTTTTATTGTATCTAGCGATATCTACATGATTTCAGTGTTGACTTTATTTCACTAAATTAGTTGTCTCTATAGCCTTGCAGATTCTGACATCATAGCCTTGCCCTTTCCTCATGTTTTTTTCTTTCTCTCACTCTGAGCTTCCTTTGCTTAGATTAATGCTGAATCATTCCAACTAATGTTTGAGGGAATAGAGGAAGAGTTGTTTTTTTTTAAAGCAGCAGTTATTTTGACTTGCCTGAAATGATTTCAATAAATCTATTTTAGTTATCAGTTAATAGTTTTATTTGCTTTATCTCTTCATTACTTGGTTCAAAAGCTTTTATGTCTGTGTAGCGGATAAAAGTTTAGCTATTCTTTATCAAATTTCAGCTGGTCATAAAGAACAAGTTCAGAGAAAAGTTCACTTTTTTCCTCAGGTTCGCATATCTAAGCTCAAATGTTATTTGTCACTTTTGAAATATTTTCTACAGCCAAACTGGCATTTCAGTTCTTTGAGAACATCCTGCCTAATTTTCTCATATATCACAGAAATTTTACTTAAAATAAAGTGAACTCTGATCTCTCAAACCCTGTCTCTGTTGACGGTTTCAATAAAGTATTTGATCCAAAGGTCTTGACAGTTTGAAATAGACTATGAATTATCAGAATCTGCAAAATGAGGCTGAAAATTTCTTACAGAAAAAATAATCTATGTGAACTCATAGTTCCCACCAGTGCACGAGTATCTTAAATCCCTGAAGTTTCTCCTTAAGATAATTAAGGTAGGAGAGAGCAGTACACTCAAAAGGAGGATTTCTCATCCTCAGCACTACTGACACATGGGCTCACATAATTATTTGTTGTGTGATATTCTGTATGTTGTAGGAAGTTTAGTAGTATCTCTAGCCCTTAACCTGCTAAATTACAGGAATAGTCACTTCCACCCATTTGAAACAACCAAAAATGTCTCCAGACATTGCTGAATGTTCCACGGGGGGCAAAATCACCACTAAGAACCACTACGCTAGAGTATAAAAGCAATGACTTTATTTATTTATTTATTTATTTATTTATTTATTTATTTATTTAGCACAAGCAGGGGAGGGGCAGAGAGAGATGGAGAGAATCCCAAGCAGACCCCGTGCTGTCAACACAGAGCCTGACATGGGGCTTGAACTCACCAACTGTGAGATCTTGACTTGAGCTGAAATTTGGAGTCTGATGCTTAACTGACTGAGCCACGAGACACCCCAAAGACATGACTATTTAAAGAAAACTTTTTTCTTTTTTAATTTCTGTCCCTGTTACTGTTCGAGAAGGTGCTATAAAACAGAAGTGAGGATTAGTAGCTTAGTCTATCTGGAATAAGAGTTTTGGGAAAAATTAAATATAAATTCCTTATCCCTAACCTAACCCATCTCTGGAGGGAGGCAAAGATATGTGATCCTCTAAGTGTATTCTCATGAAGAGAGGAAACAATCTTAAAAGCTCAAAGAGCATACATCTGAAAATAATAGCCCATATTAATCCAACCAACATTTCAGAAATAGTTGATGTTCAGAAAGAATACAGGAAGACAAATGCTATGTGCTAAAGTATAAGCAAGCCAGGATTCACCAGGTTCAAATGAATCAACAGGATTAACTGAAAGAGGATGTAAATGAAATTAGATGAAACAAGACAAAATTAGATATAAGAAAAGGTTGCAGGGCAAATACAATTGAGTAGCAGTTAACAGATCTGCTGTGGAAAAAATATAAAGAAGAAAATATACAATATTGTGCATACTTACATACATTTATTCAGTGATAAGCCCCTTGCCTTATATTTGCTACTTTTTTAATGTTCACCACAGTCTATGCATTATGTAGTATGAGCCAGGACAGTGCTAATGAGCTGTAAAGCTGGGTTTTCCTTGTAGTGCTCTCTTATTACATGAGTTGCTCGGGAAGTTCTGAAGGTTGAGAAGAAGACAAAGTGATTACTAAATACAGAGATAGTTGTGCTGGCAAGGGTGGATAATGTAAGTACAAAATATAGAAAAAGGTGAAGAGACAGATGACACAGAAACAATAACCAATTGATCAATGTTATAATTGATGAAAAGCTTCTTGAACAACAGAAGCAACAAAAAAATCGGTCTGAGAATGAAGATCAAAAGACAGTCAGGAAACACTTGCAAAATCAATGTAAGGAAAACTACATCTAAACACTTTGTCAAATCGATACATTACAAAAGAGGAGTGCAAAAGTCTGTAAAAATCCAGAATGAGAGAAATAAAAGGTGACCTAGAAAAGAATGAAAACAAGAATACCTTTAGACTTTTTTTTTTTTAATATGAAGTAGCCAAAGACGATGAATTCATACTTGTACATTTCCTAGGGGGTAAATGTGGTGGCCTTAGAATTATATAGTTCATTCATGGAGACCAAAGATTTAATCCTTGAAGAGTTAAGAATTTTAGATAACATACATTCATGTAATCCTTCTTCAAAATACCGCTTTTAGACTTTTCCAAAAATTAATTAATACTAAATTCTGGAGTGGTTAAATTATGGCATAAATTGACTTTCTTAACAGGCTGAATGCCCTGAATGCAATTTACCTCTGGGTGATTTATTGCCTGATGGACTGTGCAGCTCAAGTGAATGTTTCTCAATGCTTGCTGAAGTTATCTTCGATCATTACAGGATGGGTCTAGTACTAGAAGGTTTTGTTTCTTGTTTCTTTTGTTTTTCTTTGTTTTATTTTGCTTAATTGGTTCATTTTGTCATGTATCTTCCATCTCACACTTTATGGGAAAATCTTGTCAATTTTGAGGATGTCCTAAACTAATTACTCTTGCTGTCCTAAAAAAAGTAATTGATAATAATGCCTAATCTGCTTTGGAGACTTTCCTGGATGAAATTGCATGTAGAATGAGTTTTCTCTCTATCCACAAAAGCATACTTGAATAGAAGAGTGTTACTGCCTCACTCTTACTAGAGACATGTAATGATTTTCTACAACTTTAAATATTATATTGGATGAGTTGAGCCATTTTCAATGTTTTATTTTTGTCCCTGCCATTTAAAAATCTTGCGTATTCCAAGGTTGACCTTTTTCAAAGTCCAGTAGATTCTGATTGATGTAAACTATGTAAACATATGCAATAATAAGGATAATAAAGAAATGCACTAAAATGATGAATTACTGTATTTCAGTGATGGGATTTTGTGTGATGATTTTCCAACAATTATAACTTTCCCAATCAATTATAACTTCCCATATTTGTCATAATTTTAGAAATAACTTTTATAATAGAAATAAGAATTATATATGCAATTTATCACAAATGGTATTCATTAAAATTACAGGGAAAAATATAGCAAGTTACAAATAGTTTGTCACATTGGTAAAATTACTGAGATTTTTTCTTTCATCCAATTTTTTGTATTTTCTATTCACACCTGAAGAATCAGCTTCTATCCTTCCTGTACCAGACATAGTGAATGAGTGCCTTTCTCTATCATATACGGGGAAAAAATCTCAAATTGTCTCCCAGGCAATGTGGTTTTATTCCCTCGCACACCCCAATAATTCCCTACTATGAGGTAGTTTTTCCTGCTGTAAAAGTCAGTGAGAGACTAAGTGTGAGGAATGCCATAGCTGTGTTTACTGGTCTTTCTGCATCTCTAACACACAAAGCTGTCCTCCTTCCTTCTGATGATTAAGATAATTACTCCTGTCACTGTGATGACTCTCTTCCCAGCCTGCCAGAGGTGACCAGGCATCAGCCATAGCTTAGTGTTAAATGGGTTTCTTAGGAAAGGGATTCCAAAATAATGGCGGGGGGGGGGGGGTCTCTTTTCACAAGAGCTCTTCTACCCCCTGCTTCCTCCCCTGTCTTGGTGGTGAACAAGAAAACTATATTCTCTGGTAAAGAGTAGATATAATAATCATCATCATCACCATGATAATGATACCCTTAGGGACATTTAAATCGTCATTGACTAAAAAGTAATATATAGGAACAACTAACATCCAACCACTCCTTGCTTTCAGCTTACTTTGGTCCTCCTTTAAAAGTTACTGAAGAGGATTAGTGAAGTTGAGATCATGGAAAACTCTAGACTGAGCATATTTGCATACTATAAGTTTTAGTTTAGTCTAGTCTTCTTTCCTTTGATTAAACTAGTTTGCTTAGGCTAGCTTATGCGTGTTTCTTGGGAATTATTCTTCAATGCTACTGTTTTGTATGTGTCAGAGATTTCCACTTGTATGTGTGTTCGATCTGTATCAATACTTTTCTTCTGATTTCTTTATTTTTTTGTTGGTGTTCATTTTCTGCCATTTTTAAATGAAGACATTAATTTGTTTTGTAGTTTTTTTTTTTATTATCATTGGAAGTGTTTAGTGGTTTAACTTTCTTCTCTACATAAAACAATATCCTGTCAGATATTAATATGAGTGTCCATATTCTTCAATGGAAGTTATGACATTGTGGTTAATTTCTTCTTTTATGCTTGTTGAGCTTTTTATTTCGTTGTGGTCACAAAGGTTTATTTGCATCAGATTTACATTTTTTAATTCATTGCAGCTGTCTTTGCGCATATCATACTGTAATGGAACCCAGGTTCATCTACCTGATGCAGAGCAAAGCCAGTCACTGAAACATCAGTGTTGCATCAAGGAAAGGGTTTATTCCAGGAGAGGCAGCCAAATGAGGAGACAAGAGGACAAGCCTCAAATCTGCCTTCATGAAGGGGAGAGAACGAGTTTTTTATAATCACAGGAGTTGACATTACATAAATATTGAAAAGGGCAGGGAAACGTATGACTCTTTATGAGGAAAAAATGGAGCATATGCCTTGAACAAACATGTATGTAGCATATATCCCGTGTTCACTTTGAGGTTGAGACTTAACATGAGAACGAGGCAAAATTTAGTCCCTGATGTCAGGAGGTTATTTTAGGACAAGGAGAAGGGGCTATGGTCATGCTCTAAGAGCTAGCATAAACTGGATGGGGTCTTGGGCTTATTAATTTGGGTAAGGAATGCACAGCCTTGCTTATTCCTAGACTGGAACCATATCAATTGACCTTGAGTCCAGGCTTCTGCAGGGACACCTAGTGGATTTGTTAGTGAAGTCTGAAAAGACACAATAGCTGATTAGGGGGAAACATTTTTCTGAAAATCAAGCTTTAAATTTTCTGCTAGTTTTATCCTCATTAACCCTATGGGGCATGATTTAAATATGGACCTTTGTTTCTGTATATTTCTCATTGGTGCCTGAAAAGTAATTTATTCTTATTTTGTGGAGCATTGATTTTAAATCTTTTGCATAAAGTTATTTTTAGTATTACTAAGATCTCTGCATTCTTGTTTTATTTAGCTTATGATCTATCAAGAATTGAGATATTGGTGTAAAAATCATGTAATTTAATTTTTCTGTCAATTTCTTCTTTATAGGGTCTTTATTTTATAAATGTAATGGTAAATGCATATGATACTCTGTATCATCATAAAATAAGTGCATTGCCCTATTTAATAAATTCCACCTTGAAATTATTGTTGATGTTAATAGTGTGAATATATCTTTGTTTCATTAGCATGGTGTGTCTTTATTGTTTTCATTTATATTCAGTTCTTTCAAGGCAATTATTGAGACAGTGTAGATTTGGCTTTTTAGTTTTTTGCTTTGTTTTTGTTCACATTGAGAATCATATTAATTATAGATATATAAATTATATTCCCTTTGTGTTTATTGTCAAAACTGGTATGGCTGGTCTTGCTTTTGAAAAGCTCATTTATTTTGTGATTTTAAGTGTTCTTTATTCTATATTCTATTGTGCTGTAAATTATGTGAATTTTGATTTTTGTATTTTTATGCCACACTTTTTAAAAAAAAATTAGGACATACACATCCTTTTTGGTATCCCTACTTCCCAGATATTAAGCATGCAGCTTTTAAATTAAGCCAGGTGTTCCTTCTTATCAACACAATTGTTATTCATTTGTTTTAGTTCTGGCTGTTTAAAAATTAGCTCTTTGTGGTGTGTACGTGATAGATTGCTTGAAACCTTGCAATTCAGGTTTATTTTTCTATTTCTTTAATTTGTGATGGACCTGTCGGAATAGAATTTCCTGTTAAAAACTTCTTTCTTTTGACTCTGCTATTGAAATTACTTTATTGGCATGTGGCAGTCGCAGTTGTAGAAGAGAGAATTGAAGTTAATATAGTTAATATAACCTTTTTTCTACCCCTCCCTTGGTTAACATGATTCTCTCTGTGTGATTGTAGTATTTGCTTTTTAGTATTGGAGCTGTATAACTTCATAATATAGGTTGGGGGTGTAGTTAATATTTATTAAATAGTCTTTCTAAGTGTTGAGACTTTCCATTGATGTTTTCCTTCATTTTAATAAAGTTTTCCCATTATATCTGTGTAACTAAGACCTTTTTTCATTTGTCCTAGTCTCTTCTTTTAACATACATCTTTTTAACATACTTCTTCTTTTAACATACTAATTTTCCTGTCTTCTTCTCTCTAGTATTCACATTTTTGTCCTTCTCTACTGAATTCCATGTAGTTTTGTCTAGTATACCTTAAATATCACTGACTTCTCAATTTGTAATAAAATATTTGATACTACTGATTTATACTTTTAATTTACTCTTCAATTTTGTAATGTTATTATCTTCCTAAAATTGATTTTTGTAATTTACCAGTTGCTTTTTATTTTATTTTATTTTTTTAAATTTTTTTTTTAGTGTTTATTTATTTTTGAGAGAGAGTGAGCGCATGCGAGCAAGTGAGCATGGGTGGGGAGGGGCAGAGAGAAAGAGGGATACACAGAATCCGAAGCAGGATCCAGGTTCTGAGCTGTCAGCACAGAGCCTGATGCGGGGCTCGAACCCACAAACCGTGAGATCATGACCTGAGCTGAAGTCGGATGCTTATCCGACTGAGCCATCCAGGTGCCCCTACCAGTTGCTTTTTAAGGGGAGCAGAATCTGCCATGCAAAAGATGCCTTTTTTGCATAAGAGTTATTTTGAGCTGGTTATTAAAAAAAAAAAAAAAAAAGCAAAAAAGGAGGACCTAGGAGAAGCTCAAAAAACCAAACACAGGTTACCCTTTTGTGACCCATTTACATGTATAAAGGAAATCTGCATTCATAAGGATATCCCTTTCTCTGTACCTAGAAGAGAAGGAGAACTAAATTTCTAGAAACTCCTATTATTGGAGAAGGCAAGGGCTTAGATTTGCATAACAACCATAGCCTTATTTACTATGGTTTTCCTTGTAACCTCCCTTAACTGGCCTACCCACCCCAACATCTTCTTTTGTCTTCAGCTGGAGGTGTTATTTAGGGTGGTGGTAAGGGCTGTTTAAAGGAGTTGCTCAGTTTTTCCTGAATATCTCTCATGTATGCAGGAGATACACATGTTATTAAACTTCAGTCTGGTGTTTTTAACTGTTAATCTATCTTTTCTTATGGGCGAGGGATGGGGTTTCAGCCAAGAACCTGGAAAGGTAGAGGGGAATTATTTTTTTTCACCCTTAAACATTCTAATCTAATTATTAACTCATCACTGTTTATTTTATGAAGTCTAGAAACATATAAACAAAAGTCTCTCTCTGTTTTTAAGTGGCATTTGCTTTTCCTTACCTTGGTTTATTCAACTTTAAGTGTGTGAATGGGGCAGTCATTTTAAGTTTACCTTACCCAAGTGGATTCTGCACAAATGTGGGTGGTATTGGAGTGGAAAATTTTTCCTTTACCCTTCTAGGTTCTTTGCCTGGTAAATTGATAGAAGACAGAGTAATAGGGAAAAAATTCGTTATGTACATACAAGAGCCCCATAAGAATCTGAGACCCCCTAGGCAGTCAGGCACTTGAGGCTTATATGCTATCCTGAGCTTAGGAGAAGTGGGTAGGGTCTGAGACTTCAAAGGGAAAGAAAACAATTCACTAGAAAATGGGAAAAGCAATTGTTTGTTAAAGAAATGTTTGCTATCACATACAAAGACAGTGGAACATAGGAATTTGACCTCCAGGCAGGGCCTAGAGCTCCCCAAGAGCTTACCACACCTAGGCCATATTCTTTGTGGTTATCTCTGGGGATAATTCTGTTCCTGAACTAGACCCCTTATCTAAATTCTTTTAAGCAGTTGAGGGGGAAATAAAAGCTCTTGCTGGGTCTTTTGAGCCTCATTTGACTTTAGCTCAAAGTAATTCGCATGCCAAATTGGCACACTTTGTGGAGTCTAATTCTGTACCCCTTCAGCGGTATTTGCTTGACTCCTCTTCCAGGCGTTGCACACATTTTTAGGATCAAAACCTTTAAATTTGAGCTCAAAGATTAGAAGCTGATTATTTATTTTCTGTATTTAGCTATTAAGCTTTTCAAGGTCATTGAGAAGATTGGCTGCCTGGTAACTTCCTACTGGTATCACTGTCTTCTGTCTGAATATTTTGCAAATTATGTTATATAAATATTTTTAAAGTTTTTTTTTTTAATGTTTATTTGTGAGGTGGGGAGAGAGAGAGAGACAGTGCAAGCGAGTGAGGGGCAGAGAAAGAGGGAGACACAGAATTCAAAGCAGGCTCCAGGCTCTGAGTGGTCAGCACCTGATGTGGGTCTCCAACTCAGGAATCATGAGCTCATGACCTGAGCCGAAGTCAGCTTAACCGACTGAGCCACCCAGGCACTCACTTAACTACTACCTATAATTCAAAATAATTAATATGCCAAAGTGGCACATTTTGGGGCTACCTCCCTGAAGCCCATCAGTCTGAACTCTTTTATATAAGGCCTCTTTCACTCAGTATAATAATTTTGAGATCCATCCGCATTGTTGAGTATATCACTAAATTGTTACCTTTTACTGCTAAGCTGTGTTCTCTTACATGCATATACCATAGTTTGTCCATTCTCCAACTGATGAACACCTGGGGTGTTTATAGTTTTGGTTATTATGAATAAATCTACTGTGAACAATTTTTGCATCTCATTGTGAACATATGTTTACATTTCTTTTGGCTAAATATCTGAGAGAAGAAGTACTGTGTCATATGACAGATGTATGGTTAGTTCATAACATACTTCCAGGCTTTTTCCTGAAATGATTATACTATTTCACACCCCCACCAAAAATATATGAGTTATAGGTGCTCACAACCCCATTGATATTTGGTTTTGTCTTTCTATTCATTTTAGCTATTCTCCTGGATATGTAATAGTATCTCATTTGTTAGTAGACATCTATTTTTCAGAGAAAATTCCTCTCTGGTATATAGGTGCAAAGTAGTTTTGTTTTCAGACTTCAGAAACTAGTACTGATCATCCTTGCATTTTTAATGCAGTTTTCATTGTTGATATGTGGTTGGGAAAGATGTCCTACAGGCCAAGGTGCCCCGGACCCTTTAGGAGTGAAGATGTCCAATGGGATCCTTCAGAGCAAATTCTGCTAGATTTTTTCAACACCGAGTTTTGTGTCAACTCCCAAAATCCTTTCATTCTTTAAGTGAATTATAATTAAAATACAGTGTTATATTAGTTTCAGGTGTACAACATAGTGACTCAGCAATTCCATACGTTCCTCAGTGTTCACCACAATAAATGTAATCACCATTTGTCATCATACAATACTGTTACAGTATTATTTGCTGTATTCTCTATGTTGTAGTTTTCATCTCCATGACTTAATTATTTTATAACTGGAAGTTTATACTTCTCAATCCACTTTATCTGTTCTACCCATCTCCCACCCATCTTTCCTATGGCAACCTACAATTTGTTCTCTGGTCCCCAAATTGTATTTCATTCAACTGGGACCAAAGTACATTGTATTTGGTGTCATTGCTTCCAATATGGTGATTGAGCCCTTTCATGTTTTAGTAACAAATGCTGTTTTATCTCTATTGTTCATTATTGTCACTAATTTTTCAGGGAAGTGAGAGTTGTACATGGGCATTTACTTAATCATTTCCACATCTTCTCCCAAGGAAATGTTTAAAAGGAAAAAAATCAGCAGGTTATATATAGTGTTTGAATTATGAAACAACATTGCAAAAAGGCCCATTAATTTCTAAATCCATTTCTGTCATTATATTCTAGTAGAGTGGAACTGTCTGCAATCCATTTTTCATCACTATATTAATGAGTTTGGGATGATTTGTTTTATTTTAATCTCTAATTGAAATTTCACCCCAAGCAGGGTTTTTTTATTGAAATTTATAATAAGGAGATTTTCCATGTTGTTGGTAGATTTGTTTTGAGGCTTTATAATTTTATTTTTTTCAAACAGGAGCAATCAGTTTCTAAGCTGTGACATAGCAAAAGCTCCTACCAATTCTAATGCACTAAAAATACCATTGAAGTAACTTACTGGCCTGGGGGGAAAAAGAAACCTAAATAAATGTGCATGATGATATTAACTTTTCATTTTTCAGGGCAGAGATTAGGGTTTATGTCTAAAAGTTAATGTTCTGTTACTAAAAATTCTGATATCTAGTCAGTTTTCTAATTTAAAAGGCCAACTGGTTGTCACTGCTTGTAGTGAAAAAACACTATCCTTCAGCACACTTTTTCCTTTCCTCCCTCCCTCCCTTTCTTCCTCCTATCCTTCTCTGTCTCTCTCACACATTCTTTCTTTACCACCACACCCCCGCCCCTGTCCCCTGACTCTCTCTCTTTCTCTCTCTCTCTCTCTCTTTATGGCTCACTTTCACGTGTAGGCCCTAGAGGAACTCTAATGGATATTCGAAAGTAACATTCTGATGAAAATTTTAAAAAATCTAGTGGTAGATGTGCTGCCATCTGGCAGGTGAAGTCACCCTGCATATGACTTCTGTGATCAGGTTCACATGTGCTGGTCCTTGTCAACCCTGTGCTAGAGCAGCTGTGTCACCCATTCAAACTGGAAATAAATGAATACCAACCAAACAAGAGCACTTAAAGGCTGTTTATTAGCAGCTTGCTACAGCAACACAGTGAGCCACCATCCCTTGAGTTTTGGCAGACTCAAAAGCAGGCAGAGGAGTGGGAAAGCTTTGTAGAGGAAAAAAGGGAAGGCCCTCCGGGGTTGAATAGAGATAGTGGTCTGAATTCCTTCAAGTCTGACTCTCGGATAATAGCTGGCTTCCTGGGCTGGTTAGTATAGATTGGAAATTGTTCTCCTGGGCCTGTCTCTGCAGGTTGTGGGTGAGGGCTCTGTCCCTCCAGCAGAACTGCCCTTCTCAGTCACACTTGCCTCAGTCCCTGGGTGATGGTGGTAAGGTTTTGGGGTGCTGGTGGGGATCATGGGGTTCGGAGCTGACAGCCAAGAAAGAATTGTTGAAGATGTCTTTGGTACAAAAAGGTGAGATTTTATCAAATCACTGGGACAGGACCTGTGGGCAGGAATAGCTGCGCTGGGGTGGTGAAGAATGACTAGTTATATACTATGGACTTGGGGGAGGTAAAGTCAGAGGGGAAGTTTCCAAAGAGACTTTCATATGCTAAAGACTCACCGATTACTGCAAGCCTAGCTATTGTCAAACTAAGATTGGTTTTATCTCTAGCAAAGCATTAACTTTAAGACTGTAGGGAGTTTCTGGAGAAAAGTTTTACTCTGCCTGCCTCAACTGTCAAAACACCTCAGGCTAATTCTAGGCCTTCTGAAATTAACCCTTAAAATACAATAATCAAAAGCCCCTTTTCTGTTTTTAATCAATTCCCCCTTGGTGTCTATTAATACTAAGCTACTCACACTACTACTACTCAGTCTTCCCTTCTAGTGGGTTTTTATGGCAGACTCCTATGCACTCACCATCTCCTATGATAGTTGTGATACTGTTACCAGTCAAGGGTCCATTGCCAATATGCAACAAACCAAATACTGACAAAAGTTTAGTGGCAGAGAAAAATGGTTTTCTTGCAGGACACCAAGCAAAGAGGCAGGAGAAAATTTCTCAAATCCACTTTCACCAAGGATTGGGGTTGGGTATATTTAAGAAGAAGAGGTCAAGATGTCACAGGTGTGTAGGTTGAGTGGAATATGCTGATTGGATGTAGGGAAAAAGGGAAATGTCTTCCTTTCTGAGCATGCACATTTAGGTATCATGTCTCTTCATGGGGCACATGTTCATTAAACGGTGGCGTACACGTGATAAATGGGGGACATCTTTGGGTCTGTCATCTCTGAGGTTCCTTTTGTTCACTCTCAGTGCCTTCTGTGCAATTGCAGGAATTCTTCTGAGTTTGCTCCCGTTTCAGCCAGTCTTACCAGTATTCTGTCAACTTCTGCAGAACAAGGTCTTAAATCAATCAGCTTAACCTGTTTCCTTAGGGTACGGTGGTCAAGCATTGGTTTACTGAACGTGTTTGGTTTCAATATTGTGATTTATAAGAAATATGTATTTGGCCTTAGAACCAGATCCTAACACTGAACTCCTAAAAACTTTGGAATTTCCTATGATAAGAGCAATAACAGCCTCTTGTTATGTTAATGAGGTGGCTTTCAGAAAGATTTTTTTAAAAAGTATAGTTTATTGTCAGATTGGCTTACATACATCACCCCGTGCTCATCCCAACAGGTGCCCTCCTCAATGCCCATCACCCATTTTCCCCTCTCCCCGCCCCCATCAACCCACAGTTTGTTTTCAGCGTTTAAGAGTCTCTTATGGTTTGCCTCCCTCCCTCTCTGTAACTTTTTTTCCCTCCTTCCCTTCCCCCATGGTCTTCTGTTAAGTTTCTCAAGATCCACATATGAGTGAAAACATATGATATCTATCTTTGTCTGACTGACTTATTTCACTTAGCATAATACCCTCCAGTTCCATCCACGCTGCTGGAAGTGGCATGATTTCATTCTTTTTCATTGTCGGAAAGATTTTTTATAACCTAAGAATGGGGACTGGTTGCCTGAGGAACCCATCATGTTTTTAGAGGGTTGGAACCTCCAGTGCCCACACCCCACCCCCAACCTCCAGGGAGGGAAGAGGGGCTGGAAGTTGAATCAGTGACCGTGGCCAGTGAATTAACCAATCATGGCTATGTAATGAAGCTTCCATTAACACCCAAAAGGACAGGTTTCAGAGATCTTCAGGGTAGGTGAATATCTGGAGGTACTAGGATAGTGGTGCACAGGAGAGGTTATGAAGGCTCTGTCCTCTTTCCCCATAGGTTGCCCTTTGTGTGTTTTTCCATCTGGCTGTTCCTGAGTTGTATCCTTTTGTAATAAACTAGTGATATAGCAAATAGAATGTTTCTCTGAGCTCTGTGAGCTGCTCCAGCAAATTAGTCAAGCCTGAAGAGAGGGTTTTAGAAACTTCTGATTCTCTACAGGTAGATAGTATCAGAATTTAGTTGAATTGTAGGACACCCAACTGTTGTCTGGAGATTTACTTGGTATTGTGTTAGAAATATGCCCTTCCACAAATTGGAAATGGAGTCTCAGAACTATTTAAATAATATTATCGTATTATTGTTTCATTTGCTTATTTTTCAAACATGGCTAATCCTTCCTAAGTAGTACACGGGCTTAGTATACTATTTTTCCATATTATTCTTATATAAGTAAGCATATCAAGATAAGTTCTTAGTCTCTCTTGAATTATTATTATTACTATTATCATCATCATCATCATCATCATCATCATCATCATCATCATCCTTGGTTGGGCTTTCTGTTTAGTGGGTTCTTTCTTACTTTGTTTACCTACATAGTTTTTTGAAAAAGAAAGCATGAGAGAAAAGTATTATGGGTTACTGTATGTCTAAAATATCTTTGTTCTCTTCATCTTTGATGGATGGTTTGGCTGAAAGTAGTTTCAAATAACTGTCCCTCAGACTTCTTTCATTTTCTTTTCATTTCCTCTGTTGCTGTTGAGAAGTTCATTGCTGTTCTATAGCAAAATTTTCCTTTCTTTTCACTCAAAAGCACTTCGAATATTTTCTATAAGCCATATTCATTTCTCTTATCCAATTATTTTGATTATTACCTCCAAAGCAATGTTAATTAATAGTACTGACAATGGACACCTTTTTTCTTCTACATAATTCTTGGTGGAATGATTTTAGGTGTCCTCATTAATCACATTAATTATAAAATCACCTTTGTTCTCACACAAAATATTTCCTCTTTCACTATTGATGCATTAGAATTGGTGGTCCTCTTTAAGGTGGCTAGTTTCTACATCCATGCTTTGACTTTTGTCTGCTGTCGTTTCTCTGTAAGATTGCTCTCTTGATTCACTCTGCTCAGCATTTAGGTCCTTACCCTTTTCCTCTACAAACCAGTAAGGTTTTGAAACGTTTGAGTTTCTCATACTTATTTAAAAAAATAAAAGTTATTTGTTCTCATGATCAATTCTTCATATCTCTTTTGAACAATTTAGGTAAACTTCTAGTCCCTGCTTTCAAAATCCACTTATTTTCAGGGTGCCTTGGTGGCTCAGTCGGTTAGGTGTCCGACTTTGGCTCAGGTCATGATCTCATGGTTTGTGAATTTGAGCCCCACATTGGGCTCTCTGCTGTCAGCACAGAGCCCGCTTCAGATCCTCCGTCCTCCTTCCTCTCTGCCCCTTACCCACTCATGCTTGCTCACCCTCTCTCAAAAATAAACATTAAAAAAAAATCCATTTGTTTTCAATCAACTGCATTCTAGTTTCTATTTACACTACTGCCTCTACTCTTATCAAGGATATCAACAGCCATAAATCCACTTGTTGATAAAACCAGTGGATTTTCCAGACTTTATTTTATTTGATAAAACACAAGTATTCATAAATGTTGATCACATACTTGTCCTTTAAAAAACACTTTCTTCACTTTTTATCACAACATATTTTCTTTTCTTTTTACAGTTCTGGTGGTTCTTTTTTGTTTTTTGTTTTTTTGTTTTTCCCCTCTTATTGATAAATCTTTTCTACCCATGAATGTTGGAATCTTTAGGTTTTAGTCTGAGGCTATCTCCTTTGCTGGGTGAACAACCCTTTCTCTGGACAGTTCTACTATTTCCAGGACTTGAGTGGCTATCTGGCTTATAGCTAATGTATAAACTAACATTTCCAAATGTTTACCTCCAACCTAGGGCATTTCCTTCATCTTCAGGTGCAAGAAGCCAACAGCTTTATAGACATTTCCATTTGGATTTTATATTAGGAACCCCACACCAGTCATATCCAGGTGATAGGCTTATCTTTACCACCAGAAGTATTGCTCCTGACGTATCTCTACCTTAGTGAATAATGCAGTTACCCTAACAATGAAATTATTATACCTTTTTCTTAGCTATTTTTTCTACTTTATGCCCAGTCTCTAATAAATCACCTAGTCTTTTGACTATACATTTTAAATGTGTTTATAAATCTGTCCTAAGAAACTAACATTCTTCACATTGGCTGACTTGTCATGACCAAGTTCAGACTGAGATTTTAGTCTCTTGAAAACTTTACTCACTTCTTTCTTAAGTTGGTCTCCTATTTTCTTAAGCACCATAGACATATGTACATAATTATAGTGTATTGCATTGTATGTCAAATATTGAGTTACTCTGTACTTTCCACTAGATTATAAACTTTGTGAATGAGTTGTTCTTGCTAGTCATTGAAAAACTAGCAACTAGCAAAATGGCAGGTTTAGTGTACTCAATAAATATAGCTCAAATTAATTAATTAAAGAAAATATTTGAGATGTTTTATTATGTGTTGTCATTGCCAGTGATTGTCTCATAGTTCAGAAGAGACAAAATATATTAATTATATTTCTGTAAGAAAAACTTTACCTGACAAAATCCTAGACATGGAGAGGGTAAAGTTTTAATATTACTGGGAAACCTATTGGCCAATATATCTTTAAATGTTATTTTTGTGTAATCATGATTCCATTCAAAATTTTCATTATTTTACAGTTAAGACAAATTTTTTAGAATTTTTTTTTTTAATATTTATTTTTGTCTGAGAGAGAGAGCATGTGCAAGAGCAGGGGTAGGGGTAGAGTGAGAGGGAGACAGAATCCCAAGTAGGCTCCAGGCTCCAAGCTGTCAGCACAGAGCCCAATGTGAGGCTAGAGCTCATGAACTGTGAGAACACGACCTGAGCCAAAGTCAGACATTTAACTGACTGAGCCACCCATGCACCCCAGTTAAAACAAATTTAATAATAGCATAGTCTTCTTGACCAGAACTTTTACTGAAAGTTAAAGAAGAGCATACTCACGCTCATTTTTGTCAAATTGAGATATTGAGTTTCATTATACACAAAATTTGATGTAAACAAATCAAAATCATTCCAAAGTTGCCATCTTTAGAAAGAGACAGTTACAGATTGCCTTTATTGAAGTTTGTGTTCTCCTTATATTTATTTGTTTAATTATTCATGTTTTAGGACATGCTAATATGTGGTAGATTACACTGATGTCCTGATCCTTCACTTGTTCCTGTATCCATGAACTGTGCCATATTATCTGTAGCCTCCCCCTTCTTATCTTGGTTTGGCCCCTGTGGTGTTAGCATATGTGATGTAAACAGAGACTTGAAATAGGCTTGCACATTAGGTTATGCATTCTCTTGTGCCTTTGTCCTTACCACGAAACATTCCTGACCTAGTCTAATGGAGAATGAAAGACATTTGGGCACAGCCAAGTCACCCAGGTCACCCCAGACAAAGCCATCCTAGATCATTTGGCCCTCAGGTCACCTCAGCACATGTGAGTGAGCCCAGTTAAGATAGACAAAAATGCTGAGCTGACTTCCAACAGAGCATATGAGTAATAAATGCTTACTGCTGTATGCCACTGAAGTTTCATAGTTGTTATTCACTAAAAGATAACTGGTATGTTGCGTTCCTTTCTGTATATGGAGTTCATTCAAGGTAGTTTCTGAAGAAACATTGAAAAGTTACTGTCATGTAGGTGGCAAACTTGAAATCATTTTCTTTAAATAATTGAACAAAGTATTAAAAATATTCTGACTTTGTCAATAATACATAAAGAAAAAGAAATTCAAGGAGTATTTTATAGTACAAAACTTCTGTTTGAATGTATTGAACATCCCGCCTTCACTACTTCAGCCCTAAGGGATGAGTCACATGGCAGAGACAATGTTACTTGTAAAACATTTCCTCTTCTCGCATCCAGATGAGTTCATTCACCTGTTTCCCTTGCAATTTGGCTAGAATTGTGTACTTGAGTTTTTACTAATAATGACATGAGAGAAATGATGTATTGTTTATGCTTCAAGGCAATAGGGATGGGTATGGGTTCTTCGTGTTCATTGGCTCTCCCTCACGTAGAGCTAGAAGTGAATAAATTTTAGTAGTAAGATTTTGCCAAAAAGAAATCCAGATCCACAGTGTACTTTTGAGGGAAAGTCTCTGAGCAGAAACACTAGAATTGAATTCGGCTGTGGCATGAGCAAGAAATAAACTTTGATGTATTTGTGTACTATAGCAGCTAACAATAGTTATCCTAAATAATACAAGGTTACGGTCTCAAAATCCTTTAAATACTGTGCAGATGAATGTTCTAGGTATAATATTGTATTTGTTATCTATTGCTGCATAGCATATTTACCCCAAAACTTAGTAACTGCAAGAAACAGTATCAGTTGTTTAACAGTTTCTGTGGATCAAGAATTCAAGAGTGGCATAAGTAGGTCATTTTGGCTTAGGATCTCTTCTGAGGTTGCATTCATGAGGTTGGTTATGGCTGCAGTCATTTGAAGCTAGAAGATCTACTTCCATACTCACTCATGTGATTGTTGGCAAACTTCATTTCCTTGCCATGTGTGTGTCTCTATAGGCTTCTATGAGTATCTTCACGCCAAAGCAACTAGCTTCCCCTATAGCAAATGATTCAGGAGAGAGAATGCCACAGTCTTTTATAATCTAATATCTAAAGTGATAAACCATGACTTCTGCTGTATTCTGTTGATTACATGAGGCAACTATGATACAATGTGGACATGAATACCAAGAGAAGGAAGGGATCACTGGGGAACATCTGAGAATCAGGCTGCCACAAATAGAGAATGAAGAAGCCTGAAATAAACTGGAGAGTGGATTCCCTGCTAGACTGTTTCTAGGTATGCTTTTTATTGTTTTTAATTTTTTAATTTTTATTTTAAAAAATTTATTTTGAGAGAGAGTGTGCACGAGTGAGCATACACGAGTTGGGGGAGGGGCAGAGAAAGAGGAGACCCCTTGCTGTCAGCACAGAGCCTAATGTGGGGCTTTAACTCACGAACCATAAGATCATGACCTGAGCCAAAATCAAGAGGTACACACTGAAAAACACTCTATGCTGGTCTAATTACAACTGGAAAGAAGTAGTCATTCACAAACACTGTATGGATCAGGGGAAAAGATGGGTAACAAGATGTTTAGGTGAAAGAGAAAATGATATGCTGTTGGAATACATGTTATTTTCAGGTTGTATCTAGAGAAAAAAGAGAGAATGTCCTTTTGTGTATCTAATTTGAAATGGTAAGGTCTTCTTTTATTTCAGTTAGTGTTGAGGGGCAGGTGGTATAATTGTCTGTTTCAAGCTTGGGTACTTAGTAGCTATCATTATATGTACATTAAGATGATGTAAAAATGTAATTTGCATAAAATGTGATCATAATAATCTTTAAGTCATTTTGCCCACTATAAAGAGGACCCCAAAGAAAGCCATCTGGCTAAAATTTTAATTCTCAGTACTTGTTCGAAAAAAAAAAACTCATAAAAATTGTGGTCATACTTTGATTCTCATGAATAGATGTCTCCTTTTTTAATGTGTTTTTTTCCCGATACATTCAATATTTGCAAAAAAAATGCAGGAGTTGGAGGAACATAACTATAAAAATAATTCCCATGTAGGTGGCTTATAAATTGAGGGAAAAAAGAGGTGTGTTGAATACTAAGGAATATAAAAGGAAAACTCTGTATGGAATACAGTTTCTGGAACTTGGGAAAAATAGAGGTATACTTCTAACATAGATTAAGCTAACGGTATCAAGTAATGGCATATGTAATTGATAGGGGCAGAAGGAAGAATTCAGAATCTAAGAAGGGCAAGAAAATTGGATAATAGATTTTGTTCCATTTTAAATGTCACAATTTTTTCAGTTTACAGATAGATTCCCCCATCCTTGTTACTATAGATGTATGTGTGTTTATGTTTATGATGTGTAATCACACATTTAACACAAAAGCATATATACGCTTATCTTTCTGTTGTGACAGGTAATTGTCATGTTTTATAGAGCAATTACCAAACCTCTGTATTGGAAAAATTTAGATGGCAGATGAAGAAAATGAATTATAGCATATGTGTGTGTGTATATATATTTTATATATATATATATATATATATATATTTATATATATATATATAATTTATCTATTATATGTATTGTGTATTTAATATATATATATTATTTTTTGAGAGAGAGAGTGTGCACGTGTGCATGAAGAACAGAGAGAGAGGGAGAGAGAGGATCCCAAGCAGGCTCTGTGCTTCCAGTGCAGAGCCTGATGTGGGACTCAAACTCACCAACTGCAAGATCACTACCTGAACTGAAATCAAGAGTCAGACACTTAAATGACTGAACCACCCAGATTCCCCTATAGCCTGTATTGATATTTCCCTAAGGGAGTTCTGTTAAAATGGAAATACTGTTGGAGAGGTCCATATTAAGAAAGAAATCTAAATCACAAGTGTGGCAGAATCATGGTGTTCATTTGTTATTATGAATAACTACTTGAAATTTCTGTAATGGTACCTTGTCTATCAATAATGACAGAAGAGCTATTCAGTAAAAGAGAAATATTAAGATATTTGATATATTCCTGTTTATGTGCAAATCTAAGTAGTTCATTTTAGAAATCAGTATGTGGTATTGATTTCATGCTCTATAACCATAGAATATTGATTCCACTTTCAGTTTTTCATAGCAACTTGTGGGTCATCAGTAGGATGGTAATCGGGCACAGCACTGATCTTGGATTTGACCTAGACCTGCTGCTCCTATTCTTATTTGTGCAATATCTGGTGATCTGATGTTTAAATCATGAATTGTGAAATGATGATAATAATGCCAGCTTCAAAGGACATTTATGAGAATTAAATCAACAACTAATTTGCAAGTAATTCGGAATCTGAAAGACACTACACAAATATTGGTTAATTCTCATCTCCATCCTATACTAGAATTCAGTTTCTCCTTTTTTTATACATTATTCTCCTTTTCTACCATATCATACCATTGTCACTGCTCCTGCTCTCATAGTGCTGGTTTTTAAACACTTCCTGCACTTGCAGCCTACTTAGAGCCTGCTATTTTTGATATGCTGGGCACTAAAAATCAAAATAGAACAACAACAAAAAAAAACTACCTGAGCACGTTATTGAAATTTTTGCATTAAGTAAATAAAACTGTAATTTCAAGGCTCTGGTGTAAAATAGCAGGCAATAATTATGCAGTAAAGGGGTAGACTTCTTTGGAATGATCTGGAACATCTGCTGGTTATTTACTTCCTGGTTCCTAGCTGAGTTCCAGAAAGATGAAATCTAAGAAGTGTGAAACTAGAATAAATGAAATGTAATAGTGTTGTGGGTATTTGTACATAATGTATGAATATGTAAATATATTTATAGATATATAAAGTAACACAGCTCTTCCCTAGATAATAATATGTCCGTGTGGAGTTTGCTTACTATTTCTCGAATCTATTCCCTTATCTTGAGTCATTCTCCTATCTGAATGATTTTGAGAAAAATAAAACACAATTTTATTTCTAAAATACTTTCCATGCACTGCCACACTGAAGTCACAGTGTAGTGTTAGTATCATTAATCATAAGCCAAAATACATGTTTAATATTCATCCAGGTAAATAGTGTAATATAGGTGTTTTTAAAAATTTCTTCCATTGTTTCTTTTAACTATTGTGCATACCAGTATTGGACAATGTAATACACAGTTTTCATCAATGAAACTGATTTTCATCAGTGTTTCCTGCACTAGTCTATAAATGCCTCTAGAGCACAGATCATATCCTTGTTCTCCTTGTATTACAAATAAACAGCACAAGACTGATATTTAGTACTTCTCAATAAATCTTCTTTGAATGGATGGATAAAATATGAGAGCAAAGTGGAGGGATGACTAATACAGCCAAAGGTAGTTGGAGAAAATTCATTCGCATAACGATATTTAATCTCTCTCTCTCTCTCTCTCTCTCTCTCTCTCTCTCTCCTTCTCCCACCCTCCCCCCTTTCCTCCCTCTCTCTCTCTCTTTTTTTCTCTCTCTCTCTCTCTCTCCCACCCTACCCCTCTTTCTCATTTTGATTTTCTGTTTTTTGGATTTGCTTTTATTTTTCTTCAAATTCATTTAGGTATAATTCACACATCAGTGATGCCACCTATTGTAAGTGTTCAATGAATTTCAGTAATTCTGTGCACTTGTTAATCTCTTGCTGCAATCCAGAACACATCACCAAAAGCTTTCCATATTTCCATTTGGAGTCAGTCCCCACTCTCACTCCCAGCTCCAGGCGACTGCTCATCTACTTTCTGTATCTGTAGTTGGGTTTTTCTAAAACTTTCATACAAATTGAAAATACAAAATACGGTCCTTAGGTACTGGCTTCTGTCACTTAGCATACTGTCTCAAGCTTCATCCATGCTGTAGCATGTATTGGGACTTTGTTCTTTTTTTGCTCAAATGATTTCCATTTCATGCGTATACTATGTTTTGTTCATCCCCTCATATTGGTTTTGCAGACCTACTTTTTGGGGGAGTTTAATCTTTCTTTGCGCTGTGCCAGCTTTTGCCTAATTGCTGGACCCGGCTGCCCTCCAGCCACAGGGGACAGAACCTTTTTATAAGCTTCCCAGGAGGCTCTCTAGTTTTTACTCTTGGCTGTTAATTGTCAGTTAATCACTTTAAGCCTTTAATAAGACAAAGAAATTAAAAAAAAAAAAAACTTTTCTCCAAGTGTCAATTATATTTAGCAGTATCTTTTTCCACTGTCTTTATTGAAACTGTATTTCATTTTTCTCAAATGCCTAGTATATGGTATATCATCACACTGACTAATTCATTTCCTTTTACTAGAATACCACCCCAGTTAACCACAGTAAAATTTTTACTATTGGGGTACCTGGGTGGCTCAGTTGAGCATCTGACTTCAGCTCAGGTCATGATCTCCCGGTTTGTGAGTTCGAGCCCTGTGTGGGGCTCTGTGGTGACAGCTCAGAGCCTGGAGCCTGTTTTGGATTCTGTGTCTCCTTCTTTCTCTGCCCCTCCCCACTAGAACTCTGTCTCACTCTGTCTCTCAAAAATAAATAAATGTAAAAAAATTTTTTTTTTTAATTTTTACTGTTACCTGTGCCTGGGAATATGTGTGCTCTAACTACCATTAGTGATGGCATCCTCATTGCTCACCGAACAGTTGAAAATCCTTAATAGCTGCTTCTCTGACCACTTCTGGCCCAACTATCAAAAGTGGGGTTCCCTAAGAAGATAAAGATGAGTGTGCACAGATTTTATTAGGAAGAGCTCTTGGTATCAACATCAGAAGGAAAGGGAGGAGGCAAGATTTGGCAGAAAGGGGAGCTCAGGCTGTGTCAGTGTCAGTGAAAGCTTCACACAACTGAATGCAGAGCTCTGAGGCCGAGATGTCCCTACACAGTTGTCCAGCGTTGGGGCGAGGGAGGCATGCCTGTATACCTTAGCACCACCGCATGGATAAGTAATAGTGGCTTTGAGCAAGCTAACTCCTTCAGCGGAGCCACTTTTTGAGGAGAGCTGATAGATTACAGCCGTCTTTCAGCACCAGTCAGCACCTGGGGGAAGTAAACCCTACTGTCATGAAGGGGAGTCCAAGTGGCATAACGCAGCATCCACTATATAGAGCCAAAAGGAGGTTGTAACTAATGATAGGAGGGCTGTGAGGTAAATTGAGGCATCAAGGATGAATCCAGGGTTTTGGGCCTGAGCAACTAGAAGGATGGAGTTGTTGTTAACTGAGATGGCAAAGGCTGTAAGTGAAGATCTTGGAGGGAGATGTCAGGAATTTCGTTTGGGCTGTGTTGTGTGTGAGACGTTGATTAAACGTCCAAGTAGATATGTGAAGTTGATAGTTGGATATATAAGTCTGTCAAAGACTCAGGTGATTTTATTAATAACTGCCAGTATTTTTCAACTGCACTTTCCAATTCTTATGTTGTTATTTTGTTTTTGTTTTCTTGTGACCTTTGAAAATATTTTCAGTCAACTTTCTTAGCTGAAGTACTTGGTGGTTTATTCTATTTACTGAAACCTTAGAGATCTAAGAGTAACTTTTTTTATATATATATTTCCACTCTTGAATGGCAATGTGAGTATATTTTAATTCCTGTGGAATGCTTAACTCTTCTTACACATTACTATCTTTTTTCTTGCATACATATTTGTGGCTGTTCCTGGACTTTTTCTCTTTACTTCAGTTGTAGTTTATTCTAATAAAATCCATGCTTTAATTATTGTTCGTTGACTCATCCTTGACCATAATCGACTGCAAAAAGCTATCTACACCCAGTGTTTGAAGATACTCAAGATACATTGATTGGCTCTGGCTCGTTCTCAATCACTGAGGCCAATTAATTAATATAGGGCATAAGCTGATACTTAACAAGCTTAACAGGATTCTTGGTTAATATTGTTGCCCAAATTATGCACATTTCCTTGGGATAGTCAATATCAAATCTGCTGCTAACATATTTTTATCTTAATTATCCCTGTTATTATAAGAGGTCATATAAAACACTTCCAGTTTTAGAATATATTCTCTTTTTATTATTAGTTTCAAACACTCCTTTTGTGAGGCAGTTAGGAATAAGACCAGCAAAGGTTTCAGTTACTCAGATGTCTTAATATCAGCCTAGAATTTTTGATTTGTGTATTAAAGATGAACAGAAGTTTATGACATGAATAGGGGTAAGGAATCCAAGTAAAAAAGAAGAGTAAGTCCAAAATAATACTATCAACCAAGGTTATATTCAAGGAAATGTGGTAGTCACAGTGAGTATATGGGCAGAGACAGTAGCCGCTTTTTGTACTTAATTCCATATTTATCAAATATTGGAATATATTTGGCTTTAGATTCACAGAAGTTCTTTATTTTTATCTTGTGACACTAGCAAGGTAATAAGGATTCTTATATGCTGACCACACTTTCACGCATATTTCTACTGTTGAGTCTAGCAACAATAACAAAATCACACAAGTTGGTAGACACATCTAGGACTTTGAAAGATTACAGGCAATAATTATGGTGAATCTCTTCCTACAGGTTAAATCCTGTGGTCCTCTCTTAGAAATGTGCATTCAGTGACCCTTCAGTAACAAGACCATGAATTAAATTAGGAAGAGAAACTAAGTCTCTAAAATGGTGTTACTTTTTCAAAGTCAACCATAGTGACTAAATTGGATTAGAATCCTAGTGCCTTGAGCACCAGTCCAGAGCTATTTCCAATCTACCTCATGATCACAAAATTCAAGGTTTCAATTTGACATTTATTTTCTATTGTGGATATTGATTTCCTAGGGAAAAAAATGAAATGTGCTGTTGTGGTCCTGTGTGCTTTATTGACCATGTAAACTCTAATTGACTAAGAAGGCTTATGTACTATCCTTTAGTTTGTATATTACTGCAGATTTATTTCAATAAGGCTTCTTCAGTGATGGCTGATTGCAACTACATATATTAATAAACAATACTACTAATGTACTAACAGTTATTACAGATTTACTGTTTTATAGGCCTGCCTTAGCTCAAATAAAACCGTCAGTGTATTTTATAGTACTTCGTGAGGAGTTTTATAATTAAGCTCATGTGTAAATGGAGAGAGGCATGACAATGGAATGTAGTCCTCAAATCCTTCAACTTTTCCAGACTGCAGTGATAAGCACAGAAGCCAAAGAATGCTACTAGAAATATTTATGACCAAGTTACAAATGATACCTTTTGTTTAATATTTTTCTAAAAATGTAATATTTTGGTTAAGTTAATGCTGGAAGCCGAGCTCTCCCAGTCTGAGTGGCAGGGCCCGGGCTGTGGACGGATTGGTGACTGCAGGGCGGCCCGCCGACAGCGAAGCTTCTTGTACTCCCGCTTTTAGGTAATTCGGCCTTAAAACTACCTGGGGTAGTGTCTGCTGGGGAATGGCCCTCGGGAGGCCCCCTGGGAAAAGAAGCATTAGGGAAGAAAATAAGTTTCTGCCAGAAATTGTGCGGCCTTACGTTTAGCCCTTGCCATCCCCCATGGAGACTCCTCTACTTACAGGAAGGATAGCCTCACACCTGTGCCAGCAAAGAGGGCCTGTAAAGGAGAGACATACGGATTTGAAAGCCCCACTCTGGCAACTAAGGAGTGTATCTCTGGGCACGGGTGACTTCAACCCCTAGGCCCACCTGGCCCCCCGGAGGCATTCCAGATGATGACTGAACCTAGTCGGTTAAGCTGCAGAATGGTTCATTGGTTCCTAGGTGCATGGTCTCTCTGAGAATGTATTAGGCGTGGGTTTCTAAGGCCCTCTATCTTGGCCCCCTTCCTGGCACCTTGGACCCAGGTGAACACTTTTGTTCTTCAAAACCACGAATGGTTCAGGGAAACAACTAAGAGGTCATGTTCCTGTAACTGTTCCACTTAAGGTGTTGAGAGATAAATGACCTTCCATGAAAACAGCAAAGCAAATACTTTATAGATTATAGATAAACATAGATACATAATAAAAACAATGAAAGAAATTAATCAATAAGCAAAGGGCAGGAGGGAACGTTATGAGAAAACAATCATGTTATTCCTTATTGGGTGATTATACAAAGGAACAATTTTTAGAATTGGGTAATGCCAGAAAACATAGACGACGTATGCTACCAGGAAATCACTAGCAAATATAATGCCACGTTTGCTACAATAAATCGGCCAGTTCAACACACTGCTGTTGACTGTGTCCGTTTTTATTTTTGTTTTTTATTTTAGTTTTTTATTTTAGTTTTTAGTTTCACTTTTTCGCCGACGCCGTTCATCCTTCGGGAACCTCTGGACCTGCTGGAGCTGGACTCCGGCAAGTTATAAAATTTTTTCATCCTACCCAAGTTACTAAAGACTCAAAAGGTATTACGTATCTCTTCAATATTTCTTATCTTCATATTCATTTAATACTAGCTTAGTTAATTTTTCCTGTGTACTGATTATTCTGAGCAACATGGGTATGATTTAGTTTGCTGTGATATGCTAAATTAACCATTCCTGGCTACAAACAAAATCAATTTAGTGTAAACACATTTTTGAGAGGGAGCTAATACTAGCCACTAAATGGAGACAAAGATGAATCCCCTTATGATTTTCCTAGTCTCTGCTGACAATATCCCCTCAGTAATACACAAACCTCATGGAAAAATGATTTTGTTACTCTGTGGAATCTTCATTGTTGCCCCTTGCTTTATGTCCCCAAAAGCTGTATTAAATGCATAAGTAGGAATAGGATATAAAAGCAATGAAATAATGTATATATTGGTGTTAGATTTTAAGCTACAACCTGAATATGACAATCATGATAAATTCCCTTCCTGTTATAAACTATGTATCAGACTTTGAATTATAAAACAAAATAGGGCATACAAAAGAAACCTTTTTTTTTTAAGTTTTTTTTTTTTTAAATAAACCTTAACTCAATCAGTCTACATTGCCAGGATTCCTACTGAATTGTATGCTTCAGGTCTGTCTATTTCATTGAACAATATCATTAAATGACACAGTATAATTGACATTTTTAGGGCACTCCAGTCAACAGCAGAATACACATTTTTCCCCCTAATTCCACAAGGAGCATATATCAAGACAGGCCATATCCTGGGCCATAAAACTAACCTCAAAAAATGTAAATGGATTAAAACCATATAAAGTACGTTCCTTATTTGAAAAAAAATAAAAATAAAAGTACCCTTTTTGACCATAATGGAGAGAAACTCGAAATGAATGATAGAAAGAAACAGAAAAATCTCAAACACTTACAAATAAGATGACATACTTTAAAAAAATTTTTTTAATGTTTTTATTTTATTTTTGAGAGAGAGAGAGAGAGACAGATCACGATCAGGGAAAAGGCAGAGAGAGAGGGAGACATAGAATCAGAAGCAGGCTCCAGACTCTGAGCTGTTGGAACAGAGCCCGACACGGGGCTCAAACCCATAGACGGTGAGATGGTGACCTGAGCCGAAGTCGGACGCTTAATTGACTGAACCATGCAGGCACCCTAAGATGACATACTTTTAAATATTTTATGGGTCAAGGAAGAAGTCTCCAGAGAAGTTAAAAAAGTACATCAAACTAAATGAAAATGAAAATGCAAGATATCAAAATTTCTGGTATATAGCTAAAGTAATGCTGAGCATAAAACCCATAGCACTAAATATTTGCGTTACAAAAGAGGAAAAGTCTTAAACCAATAATCCACACACCCACTTCAAGTAACTAGAAAAGAACAAAATAAATCCAAAACAAGCAGAAGGAAAGTGATAAGAGTAGAAATCAATTAAATGGAAAAAAAAAACAAAACAGTAGAGAAAAGCAATGAAACCAATTGCTGGTTTAATGAGAAAATCAATAAATTTTTTAACCATAAAATGGAGAGGACAAGATTTATGAACATTAGGAATGAGACAGTAGATACATCATTACAGATAGGTAGGGGCATACTGTGTACAACTAACAAACTCTGGGCAGGATCGGTATGCAGGAAACTTCTAAACTCTGATTAAATATATTACAGAAGATCTAAGGAAATGAAAAGATATGCCATGTTCATAGATTGGAAGACTGACCATTATTAAGATGTCAGTTTTCCCTAAATTGGTATATAGATTTAACACAATTAAATTAGAGTTACTTAAACACATACACCCTTAAGTACTAACAGACACTAAGTTATCAGTGTTTTCCTTACTGCCATTTCTAATGGATCTTTTCTCACTTTCTTTTTTTTTAATTAACTTCTCCATGATGATTATTAAATTATCTTCTATAGCCATGGCAAGCAAAGGTGGTTTCTCAAATGCACTGTTTTGTTTTCTCAGAGTTTTTAAATTTTCATGCACCAAAATTTAGCTCATGCTAATATCCCTCTGGCAGGATTTCATACAGTGAGGAAATGGGCAGAAGACATGAATAGACACTTCAGTTCTCATTTAAACACTTCTCATAGGTGCTCCCATAGCATGTTTGACTTAACTGCTGTTAGATTTATCACATTATATTGACTTACTCGACTGTTGTGGTACAAAACTCTTTGGCTATTTTTTGTGATTCTTGATTCAGGTTTCATTCATTCCTTCATCCAATAACTGTCTTCTCTTTGCCCACATATGTGCTGTGCAATACCAAGATTTACAATACCCTTCTTAAGTTCCTCATTCTGCTGTGATTTACATGTTGGTTTGATCATAATAGGACGTTCATTTATATTTTGGTCTTATTTGCTTAAAAATACAGCAAATTCTTCTACTAATTTTTTCATATAATTAAGGCCAATGGAATATGAATGTAATTGGCAAATATATATAACTTAATGCTTTGCTCAACAAATATGCATTGAATAAGCCACTATGTACCATATTTTTTGAAATGCATTGAAGAACATTTATCTGGTTTGTGTTTTCATGGAGCTTAATAAATGATATTGACCAGGTTTATAGAATTTTTTCTGTCTTTGATATACACAATCAACATTATAAGAAAAATGCTTTAATGATATTCATACATTGGACAAACACAGTTTTAATAGTACAGCTGCCCTTAAAAGATATGTTGTACCTCAAATGACCATTTGAGCAAGAAATTTTAATGAAAAATATGCTTAACTTATTTTGTACAGTTTTCACCCTTGTGAATATTAAAAAATAGGGATTCATGTTTATCAATGAATATAATTTTGAGCCTCATATCTTTTGCAGTTCTAGAATGTGTTAATTGCTAAAGTTTTGATATTTTAAGGTTCATGATAGCATTTTAAACAAGTGATAGCAGAAAAGATTGACAAAATCATAAAATGGTTTTATCTGTAGCTAAAATTATTCTGATTGGAAGACTTATCAAAATATACTGATCTCTTAGTATTACTTACCATTTCAACTACACGAGGCTATTTGCATTGAACATGCGGGAGCAGAATCAGCTTCAAGTCAACCTCTTAAATTTACTGAATAGAAATACTTTTAGGAGTATTACCCTAATACTATCTAACAAGTATTTTTTTTTTGTTTTTAGGATATTAGAAATGTGTTTCTTTTTTTTTTCCTCCTGGTTTATTCCATAGTATACATCTTTGCTATAATTATGTTGATTTTGTTTTACATTTTATGTATCTGTTATTTACTGAGAACTGTATGTTCTAGGGGATAGCCAGAACCACTATTTATATACCAGCTGGGATGTACTTTTAAATTCCCCTGAAGGTCTTACTCAGTTCTGCATGTCTATAGCTTTATTCACGAGTGGCCAATATCTCTTTTGGGTGTTTGGTCCAAGAATAGATTCTCAAGTTATTGCTTTTAGCTGTAGTTAGATAAAACTACTCAGCAATAGTTTAAAGGAACACAGTGACCATAATATGTAAGTGAATTAAATTATATACATTTTTGTTAAATAAGCAAGGTGTGATTTATTTATTATATTGTGCATTCTTTCTAATATTTAGATTTCTAATGCCTTAATAAGAATAGAGAATGAAAATATAAATCCAAAACCTCAGTTAGGTCTAAAGTTTCCCTACTGTATTTCTGCAAATGCACAACCAAATCTCTGAATCTTTTGTACTAACATTAGGGGCTCATTTCTATCTATCACTGAGGATTTTTATTTCTCAAAATTAATCTGGATAATTTTCTCCAAAAAGCTATAATACATTTATGATGGGTTTGCTAAAAAAAAAAAAAAAAAAAAAAAAAAAAAAAGGTAGCCTGCGTATTTGTCTACTTTGCCAAAACATCTGAAAAGGCCACACTGGGCTACATAGGTTTAGAAGACTTTGCTGCACACTTAGCAACCTCTGAACTGTCAGATTATGAAGTTTAAAATAACTGAGTGTTTAATATAACTAACTGGGTATTGTATGGAGGTGTTGAATCACTATATTGTACACCTGAAGCTAATATTACACTGTATGTCAACTAACTTGAATTAAAACAAAATCCTTTAAAAAATCAAATAAGTGACTCTTGTTACAGATAACTGATTTTCTATCATTATCAAAACACATACATAGTTTCCACCCCCTTCGAAAAGTTACCAAATAAAATTGTGATTTTCTAGACTTGAATAATCTGAGATTGCTTGTGTTGTAGCAACATGATTACATGTATATGGTAGACCCTGAGGATGGTGTGTTATATTTATTTTATTTCCAATACCAAGGAATATAAATATTTTAAGTGGAATGTGCAGTTAATCTTTTTATAATAATCTGTCATAGGAAACTCTTTTCCAGTCTCTAAATAAGTACACTTATGTAGATGGATATAACACACATACTAACAGAAACATATGTTATATGCATAGGATAAAAAGCATATGAAATTATAAACATTAAGGTTTTCCACTGTGCTTCACTATAAGGATCCTTATCTCCTTTCCTAAAAGGTATTACCATTTTCTGTAGATACCTGTAACGGAGGACACTCTATAGCAGCATGTGGAATTCTCCCTGAATCTTTTTTTTTTTTTTTAGGTTTTATTCTGTTTCATTCTTCAGGTTTTGGACATGCAGGTTGATTTTCGCTGTTGAAATCGATATAAAAATTTAAACGATATTATAATTAGTTCTTGTCATCATTTTTCAGTAAGAGGATGGGGTAATTCCCCAGCAAAAACTTGCAGGGTCAAGGAGGTTCTGGACTTTAAATTTTCTTGAACATTAAAAATTGGCCTCCAAAAAGGTTAAAGTTATTAAGGTACTCAACAAGTAGTTTTAAAATGGTTGGTTTTTCCACACCATGTGCCAAATCATTTTACTTTTTATAATCTTATAGTTGAAAAAAATGTTGCTTGCATTTCTTTAAGTTAAATGTCTTTTATATTTTTAGTCATTTGTATTTTTCTTTTCTTAACTGCCTGATTGTAAATTTTCCACTTTTTTCTTACTTGATATCTTGTGTTTTTTTTATACATACATGCACATATTCACAAACATGGTGCTTACATTTGAAAGTACTTGGAATTTTATGACAAGTTTAAATATTCAGGGCTCTTTAGTTTCTCTAAATTTTCATGAAATTATTCTCGTGTTTTTTCTCATTAGGCATGATGCTTTCCTTGATTTTCAATATAGATACAGACAATTATTTTTGAAAATGAAGACTTGGACATATTTATCTACCTGTTCCAAGTTTTATCCTTAAACAGCATAACTAAGTCCTGGAGATCTAATGCCCAGCATAGTGATTATAGACAACAATACTGTATTACAAACTTCAAAGTTGTTAAGAGACTAGATCTTAATTGTTCCCACTACAAAAGAGAAATGGTAATTATGTGACATGATAGAGGTATTAGCTAACTCTACAGTGTTAATCACATTGCAATACATAAATGTATCAAATCAACACATTGTATATCTTAAAGTTATATAATGTTATATGCCAATCATATTTTAATAAAAAAAAAGTCAGGACTGAATATTATTCTGTGTATATTTTTAATGCAACATGCTAATCATACATATTTTCCCTCTGATCTAATTAAATTATATATATATATATATAAAATATAGGATGTGATATATATTGTAATGTATATTACTTTATATATATATATATATTTACTAGAATTGCCTATTTTGAACCACCCTTGTATTTCTGTCATTATTCATTCACACCATCAATATTTATTATGTGCCTAAAGTGTGGCAGGTATTTTCTGGGATGCTAGAGACTCAAAAATAAACAAAACATGTAAAATCTTTGCCCTAAAGTTATGTAGTTATTTTAAAATACCAGTGTGTTCTCTTTTTTAACACCGGATTTCTTACCTGAGTATTGATTTTAATAAATCATATTCATTTGAATTTTGTTATCAGTATTATTCTGATATCAAAAAATATTTTTAAGCTTCACCTGAATTACTGCTCTGGAAAATTTTAAATTGCATTGGAATTAGATTCTTGGTTTGAAATTACTTACTATGAGACCATCTGGGCCTCTCAGTTTTTAGTGAGGTTTTTTTCTCAAATAGTTTAGAATTAATCTGCTTGAAATTACTGGCTTGTTTAGATTTTCCATTTCTTCTGGGACTAATTTTGGTAATTTATGTTATTTCTGTAATACAATACATTTAATTCTGGTTTTCAGAGTTTTACACAAATTATTCTAAAGAATTTTGATACATATGTTTTAAGTTCCTTTCTGGTTTTTTTCTTTCCTCATTTTTAATTTTGCTAGCATAGCAAAATTTTTCATGTATTAATCTAGTATCATTTTATCACTTAAAATGTATAAACTAACTAGTTTTGAAGTTTTAATAATACTACTGATTTAAGCCTTTAAATTTTTACTTTGTTATTTCCATCTCCATATGTGGGGATGTTTTTCCCAAAATTTTTAACATTGAAAATGCAACAATTAAAAAAATTTTCTTATTTGGGAATATATGAGTTTAAGACTCTGGAATTTTTTTTTTTTTTTTTTTTTTTTACTAAGGTTAGGTTTAGCATTATCTGTAAAACGTATGTCCTCTGGGGTGCCTGGGTGGCTCGGTCGGTTAAGCATCTGACTTCGGCTCAGGTCACGATGTCACGGACCGTGAGTTCGAGCCCCACGTCGGGCTCTGTGCTGACAGCTCAGAGTCTGGAGCCTGTTTCAGATTCTGTGTCTCCCTCTCTCTCTGCTCCTCCCCTGTTCATGCTCTGTCTCTCTCTGTCTCAAAAATAAATAAATGTTAAAAATTTTTTTTTAAAAAAATATAAAACATGTGTCCTTTATCATTATTATGTCTATATTGTGTAGTTTTGCTTTGTAGTTCACCTTTAAGAGTTGTACAATAATGTTTTACCTGTAATTTTTAAGTATTTTGAGATAATTTTAGATTTTCTTTCCTCAATTTTAAATATTACTCCATTGTAGGGGCACCTGGGTGACTGAGTAGGTTAAGTGTCCGACTTCGGCTCAGGTCATGATCTCACGGTCCGTAAGTTCGAGCCCCACGTCGGGCTCTGTGCTGACAGCTCAGAGCCCGGAGCCTGCTTCCGATTCTGTGTCTCCCTCTCTGCTCTTCCCTCACTCGCGTTTTCTGTCTCTCTCTCTCTCTCTCTCTCTCTCTCTCTCTCTCTTTCTCTCTCCTCTCTCAAAGAATAAATAAACCTTAAGAAAAATTTAAATATTACACCACTGTGGTTGGAGAATATGGCCTTTTTTACTTCCTTAAATATATTGTAATTTCCTTTGTGATCTAACATATGCTCCATTTTAGCAGTTGCCTTATCCTGTGGTGCCCGGTTCGTATCCCTCAGACTCTACTGTTTTCATTGTGCACCTTTGATCTTCCAGCTGCAAGTGTCCATATCTTTCTGACACAGAGTTTTTCTGAAATCGTAGAAGCCTATCCTGTTCCCGTGAGTAGTCCAGAAACTCTGAATTTACACATGCCCCACAACTATCAACCGAGGACTGCTGGGGTATGGCATATAAATAAATACCCTAGCTGCCTCCCTCCCTGGGGTGGATAAATCTGGTCATATTTTATACCATTTCTCAGAGTTTTTCCCGTATGATTAATCTGTGACAGGTAGTTTAATTATGCACCCTTTATGGGATGCTTTCCTTTCACTGTATAACTTTTCCTTACTTGTGTTTCTTATTTCCTCTAATAAACACATTTTACTGGAATTCTTGTCTTAAGACTTACATCTGGGAGAATTCAAAATAAGACAGAACTAATTGTATTACTACATTTTTTTCCTGTTAGATTATATGGTAAACTACTCAAGAAGATTATGTGACTTATTCATTACCTATTCATGGTAGTTTAAAATCTGTTTCTCCTTCATGGTTTCCCTTAATTTTGTTCTTGCACTCTGCATTTCATATTTTAAACATTTTGTTATTGAGTAACTAAATATTAATCCCAAAATTTTATCAGTGTCAGCAGTGCTCTTTATAACATGCCCTTTCTTTTCTTCTTTAAGAATTCTAGCATTAATACCATGACACAGGTTGGTTCATACTTTTGCCTTTGAATCATTTTATTTATTTTTTATCTATTAAAATTTTTTTTAATGTTTTTATTTATTTTTGAGAGACAGAGAGAGACAGAACGTGAGCGGGGAGAGGTAGAGAGAGAGGGAGACACAGAATCCAAAGCAGGCTCCGGGCTCCGAGCCATCAGCACAGAGCCCGATGCAGGGCTCAAACTCACGAACTGTAAGATCATGACCTGAGCCGAAGTCGGACGCTTAACCAACTGAGCCACCCAGGCACCCCCTACCTTTAAATCATTTTAGATATACCCATTAGATACAGCATATATTTGCTAGTGTTGTTTTTATCCATTCAACCTGTTCCTTTCAGTATGTGAACTTTTACTGCATTTCCCCTTACAGATATACAAATATTTGACCTTAGTTCTCTTATTTTTTTTTTTTTATTAAACACTTCCTTTGTTTTCTCTCTTCTGCTGTGTGAATTGTGTGTGGGTTTCTTTCTTCTAGTGTTTAGCTTTATAACCTTACATGACATATGATGAATTTTGAAGGATGGAAAAACCTTTCCTCTACACATTGACAAGGGGTGAAAGTCCTTCCATAAAGAGAGATTAATGTGTGCACTTGCACAGGAGGCGAAAGTTGTTCTAGAGAGAATGAGAGTATGTACCACCTTAATGAAACACTAGTCCTTTCTCTGCTACTGTCTTTTAGGGGAGAGAAGAATTACTTAAAGGAAAACACTGTAATGGGGCGCTTGTATTTTTGGCATTTAAATTCTTCATGCTTGAAATACCTTAAAATATCAAATTCTCCACTTTTCAACCCTTTAAAATAGTGCATTAAATTAGTTCAAATTCAAGTGCTTCTAGTTTTGAAAAATTGGTTTTTTGATGATTCTTGTTTTCACTTTGGCTTGAGAGGCTGTGGGTATTAATAATCATTGGCATGATGTCTGTCAAGTTACTTGTCAGTGCTTTTCCAGATAATTATAATTTTAAAAAAATGACACTAGTGATATCTAATACATACTATTTACTATTAAACACTGGTCCCTGTTATTTATATGTAGTAACTCACTTAACCCTTAAGAGTTAAATGAGGATAATACTACATGCAACTATGAGTTGCACATTAATACCACTGTAAATTTATATCTGAAAAAATTGAGTAGCAGAGGCTGTGTATCCTGCCCAGAGTTTCACATCCCTTAAATAGCAGACCCAGGAGTTGATTTCATAATTCATTGTACTTGGCTACTGAACTTTTAACCACTTTTTAAGCATGACACTACATACACTCAGATAAGAGTCATCTTTTAAGACTACATATCTGGGAGTATAAAATATTTTATTGTACTCTTTCTGTTTCTTATATCCAAAACCTGGATAAGATAAATGAAACAAATGGCAGAAGACTATGAAAGGTGAAGAAGAGACTGTCTCAGCTAGGGCTCTTGGTATTCTAGAAGAGAGTCAGAGCTGAGTCCTCTGGAGATTTTTTAACCTTCTGTGTATGCCACCTTGAGTGTCAGAGAAGTTCTCAACTCAGAAATGCCAGCAGGTACTGAGAAAAAAGCAAAGAACAATGAAAAAGTGGAGTAAGTCTGTTTTTTCTGGGGAGAAGACTGGAGCGCAGTGGTTCTCAACTGGGAGTGATTTGGTTCCCAAGGGAACGTTTGGCAACATCTCTAGACATTTGGGGTGATGACTTTTGGGGTGGGAGAGCTCTACCGGCATCTCGTGTGTAGAGGCCAGGAATGTTGTTCAGGATTCTACAATGCACAGGGGAGCTCCCCAAGGCAAAGAATTACCCAGCCCAAGTATCAAAAGTGTCAAGGTAGAGAAATCCTGCTCTGAGCGGTCCAAACAGGCACCAGCAAACTATGGCCCTGTTCACCAAACCCAGCTCACCACCTGTTTTTGTAAATAATGATTCACTGGAACTTTGCTTGTGTATAATACATATGATGTGTGTGTATGTGTGTGTTTGTGAGAGTGACAGAGGGAGAGAGGGACTTATTATGGACAGTTTTAATAGGGATCGTTTTTGTTCAAAATAACAAGTAAAAGGATTAGCATTTAAGCAGAATCTTCTTGCAATGTACAGAAGACTGAAAAGGGGGCCAAGCCTTTACTCTGTTTTTTTGCTGAACTGATTTCACTGAGATCTGGTGGCAATGTTGTTTTCCTGATCAGCATACTCTGGGGGAAAGAGACTCTGCTGTAGGCCTTGTGCTATTCCGTTACATTTCTCTGCTCAGCTGTTTCTCTTTGCTTTTGCAGATGTACTAATAAAGTATGTAAGAAATAGCAATAGACAATCTCTGTAAATGAATATTACTAAGGAAAATATTTGGCAGCAAAAATGAAATTATATTTTGAAGTTAGTATTTTCATTAGAATTTATTACTTCATTATGCTTTCACTGTAATTTCTACATAGAGTACTACTTTAGTGATACTTAACATATGTATGAACTGATGACACATTGCAAATTCCTCATGAAGATTTTCTCATAGCATTATAATTATTCTGTCTTCAAGATATATATTAATTACACAGGTGAAAATAGTAACTTGATGGTAGAGAAACCTGACAGATACCTCTTTAACCAAGTGATCAAGGTTAATATCATCAGTAATAAGATATATCAACATCATGAACCCCTCGGTGTGATGTAATGAGAAGAACTCACTTTTGCTTCTGTAGCATTCTGGCAAAAAAAATGTCTTAACTGGAATTCATCCTGAAGAAACATCACACAAATCCAAAGTGAGGGACATTCAACAAAGTAATTGGCCAGTTGTCTTCAAAAGTGTCAAGGCCATGACACTTCTCAGTTTGGAAGACATGACAACTAAATGCAAAGTGCCATTCTAGATTGGATCCTGGAGTCGTGAAAGGACATTAATGTGACAATTGGTGATACTTGATGAAATTTTGTAGATTACTTAGTAGTATTTTACCAGTGATAATTCCCAGGTTCCGGCAATAGCATTATGGTTTTATAAGATGATAATATTTGGAGAAGCTGTAAAAAGATAAAGGAGCTCTGTGTATTATATTTACAACTTCTTTTGGTGATGTATGTTTTGTGTTTTATTCCATCAAGTCTAACACAAATTAGCGGCTCCATAAAATCTTGAATTAATAAATATACATCCATTAGTTTAATCTTAAATTTTATTTATCTCTACTTTCTTTTAACCATTTGTTTCCTGATACTGGATCATGCTTTCACCTACATGGAAGCCAATTATTGTTTTCTTACACAGAAACCTGCAAAATCCCAATACCCAATTGTGTCTGCATGTTTTTTCAAAGACCCTATTGATACTCCACATTTTTCGCTAGAAGACATGGCACAGATAACACCAGAACTATCAGGGCCTGATTTGAAATGCTAGCCTATAATTTTTAGTTATTCATTGAACTCGTGAACCTGCACTAGTAATTGGAATATACATTTATATACTTTTAAAATATTAAAACCTTAGCTCTTTAATTTGTTTTATCTTTGTTTTCTTTCATTTGTATTGAAGTGTTTTGACTACAGCACTCAGATAAGTCATGAATTTATTTTTAAAGGTGTCATAGTGTTTGAACTTTCCATATATCCCCTCATTTAAAAGGTACTTACAGTAGATACATACGATACAAGTAATTTCACATGCCTCATGTGAAAATCTCTGCTTCTGTGCATTCCAAATTTTCATAGTTAAGAGAAATAAAAATTATTTTCCTTTTATAATTTGGATAAATATCATAGCTATTCCAAAAATATTTGGTGATATCATTGTTTGAAGCCTCTGAGTGAAGCAAATTAATTGTAAGGTGGTTATCCTTTGCATTAAAAATATCCCGACCTAAAAATCTTGTTATTTGGAAGCAGCCAAATCTATTGTTATGTGGGTGTTGATATCAGTAGCTCCATATTTAAATAGAAATTAACTTGAAATTAAATTAAAGCATTTTGCTCACAAGATCAGAACAAAACTCAGCACTGCCTCCCTGGAATCAATAATTTTCACATAGCTACATTTATCATATTAAAAAAGATGTTAATAAAGCTAATATTATAAATGAATGAGCTCCCATTCTAGAATTTTCCTAAAATGAAAGGTGCCTTAGTAAAGTTAATTATATTAGAGTTGTAGTGAAGAGTAAGCTTGAACATGTTATTATTATGGTGAAAATGATGGATCTAGTATGCGGACATAAAAAATTCTTAAATGAAATAAGTTAACTTTCACCAAGAGAAATCGCCTCATAGCCCAGTAGGATGACCGGCAGTAGGTATGCATATATGAGCCAACCCACTTTAAAGATTGTCATCCAGGAGGTGATTTCTGTTGTGGAAACTGATTTCAATTATATGCTCTTGAAGTATCCATCTATGAGAATTTTATTTTATGTTTTTTAAGTTTATTTATTTAATTTGAGAGAGAGCACGTGTGAGTGGGAGAGGGGCAGAGGGAGAACCCTGAGCAGGCTCCACACTGCTGGCACAGACCCCAGTGCAGGGCTCGATCCCATGAACCGTGAGATCATGATCTGAGCCAAGACCAAGAGTGGGACACTTAACCGACTGAACCAGCCAGTCACTTCTATGAGAATTTTATCTTATTTGTTAAGAAAATTTTCATCGTTTTGTTGTATCATGAAGCATTGAAACATCCAAACAAATCAATATGTGGGTGGTGAGGCAGCTGCTTTCTCCTTCACTTCTTTGGGTTCCTAGAACAACTTGTCAGTAGATTCTTTTTTTTAAAAAGATGACCTTTTGTGTTATTCAAGTCTTTAGGCATGTGCTGGTACAACACAAACTTCTGTCAGATGCAACAAGCTAGCATCCAGGTATCATGCACAACAGCTCAGTAATAGCACACTGCATCTGCTCCCACTGCAGTGGAGCTCATTTGTTAACATTTGGAGCATCTGGAGGAGTAAGTATGGTATGGGAAAGACAACGAAGGGAGAAACAGCATAAGTATGTGGCTGGGAGGAGAGAAGGTCGGCAGAAGTTGTGCAGCCTGAATATGTCATTGGTGCAAACTCCAGCATCCTTGACGTTCTTTAATAGGAACATCTGGTGGAATCCCATCATGAGGTCTTTATCAGCTTTGAGCTGGCCCGCAACCATGGTGATGATGCAGGTATGTGGCACAGGCCGATGATGCTATGTCGTGATGCTGTGTCGTGATGCTGTGCTAGGTTTTCTGAAACAGAAGGGTAGATGATTTCTCCACAATGGTAGCTTTCTCTTGGGATTTCTGTCCTTCCCACCTAAGGCATGGTGCGTCAATATAAATTGCACCTAGTTACATTCTGTCATTATCAAGTAACTGGTAGTAATGTTGAATGAAGCTGGATCCAGTCTGTTCCCAGGTTGGCTTATTTCCCATTCTGGAGCATCAGCTGGCCTCATTGAGATCCCAGGAGATGGCGTGATGTCTAAAGTGACAGTGGCAACCCAGCATGATCTGCAAGGGGAATCTTAAATACTGATGTCGGTGTAATTAAAATAACTTCTAACATAAAATTAAAAAAGAAATTTATTTAGATCAAGCAAGCTTATAAATAATTAGATGGATTTATATAAATCCCAGTTGCTATTAAACTATGACACAGTTTTTGATTAAGACATTTGTCTGATGGACCTTAAAATGACTTCCCAAATTCAAGGCTTTTCCTTACTTTTTATTATGGTATACCAAAGTTTACAAGTTTAATGTTACAGTTCTGTCAAGTTTTTCTCCCTAGGATTATATAGTGCACGTGTGTTTTGTTCTTGTTCTCGTTTCCGTTGTACTGTTGTATCCCAAAGAACAAACAGAAAAAATGATAACATGGAAGATTCAAATCCATATATACCATATATTAAATATAAAGAGACTAAATACTCCATTTTAAAAGTCAAAGGTCGTCAGAAAACATCAAAATAATCTTAAAAGTGAACTGCATGGCCTATGGAAAAGAATGGGGAAAAATGTACAATGTGACAGTTAAGCAGAGAAAAGTTGATTTGTTATTCTTATATTGGACACGGTAGATTTAGGTGAAAAAATAGGCTTATTTCGATATAATAAGAGGGTAAATCCAAGAGAAAGATAGAAACACCCTAACCTTATATTTAGATAACAATATAGCCTCATTTTACAAAGCAGAAAGTGACAGAACTAAAAGGAAATACAGACAAATAATCACAGTGTGAGAATTTAATTCACCTATCTCTGAAACTAAGAGAAAAACAAGGGGAAAAAAAACCAAAAACAGCCCATCTTATCATCTGGGCAATTCTTTCTGAGATCTTGTCCCTTCAAATTCTGTGTTCAAACAAATGTCTGATAATTTTTCCAGTTTTTCTAGATTTCCTCAGCAGGATGGTTATGCTGTAAAAGGCCATTCTGTCACTGCTGGAAGCAGACATCTTCATAAACACAGTGTATTTTTTTTGTGGCATGCTATAGTTTGTAGCTTTTTATCCATAAAGCCAATTAATTAAAAATTAGGAAAATAAACCATTTATTTTAGAGTACATGATCTTCACTAGCAGCAGATATTTTTTTCATAGTTTATTTAGATTCTTCCAATTAATTTTATTTGATTGAGCTAATAAATGTTTCTTCATTCAGTATTCATGTAGTAGGTATAGTCCATTTGCTGGAGTTTCATTCTAGATCGATTACCTACTGGAAAAAGCATCAAGTAAATAAGGTCTGTTTACAGATATTTGTATGTATAGGTTCCTGTGTTCGCACATATTAATGAAACAAAATCATATGCTAGGGTTTAACAAAAATCTGAAAGAATTCAAGGAAATTGTATGAAAGAAATCATAATCTCTGATGAAGCTGTCAGCAGCATATGCAGATCTAAAGTTTGAACATGCATTCAATTCTATGTTGGAGCTCATCTGATCAAGGTAGACTGGATAAATCAGATCATCTCTCTCCTGAGAAACTAGAAAGAGAAGAAAGATTGGAAAACTAAGAAAGGCAAATAAATATTACACAGTAAAAATCCACAGAAGTGAATATAGCATTTTAAGTGGCTTTCATCTTGAGGGTCTGCAGATGCAGAGAGCTTACTTAGAGACTGGAAATTAAACAACACTAACTTCCAATAAGTTCACCAAGATACAGGGAGAACCAAGTTCAGGCATCACTGATCATTGTCTTTGTGTGGTGGGAGATGAGATAGATACAAATTCTGTGGGGTTTGGGTGGGACTCTGAAGGTTATGGTTTGGAAGCTGTAGTGAACCTGAAATCAACCAATTCCAACCAGGGACAAAATCCTGACTTTGAATCATTGGAATCTCTGATTAGATTAAGAATGTCTGAAAATGATAGTGCCGTGCTGCTAGTTGCTCAGCCAGAGTGAAATTAAATTTGGATTATCTCTGTAATTTTCATATATTATTTCTGGCACACAAGTAAAAATGACTAGGAGAAGTATGAGAAAAAATGTGACTAAAACTCAACTGAGGGGTACTTAGCTGGCTTAATGGAGTGTGCCACTCTTGATCTCACGTTTGTGAGTTTGAGCCTCACGCTGGGGGTAGGGATTACTTTTAAAGCCTTAAAAAAAATAAGGGGAGGTGGGTAGGAGATGGGCTAGATGGGTGATGCGTATTAAGGAGGACTCTTAGTGTGATGAGGATCAGGTTTTGTATTTAAGTGATGAATCACTGAATTCTACTCCTGAAACCAATATTGCACTGTATGTTAAACTAAAAGTTAAATTAAAAAAAATTTTTTACATAAATAAAAAATAAAATAAGAAACATTTTAAATACTTAACTTGTTTCAAAAGACTAATAAACCCATTAAATGTAAACATAAATAGCATTTCTATTAAAATAACTGTATTTACCCAAACAAAACAAAATAAATAAAATTTAAAAATTAAAAAATTAAATAGAAATTATATAACAGACAGAAATAGATACACCAGATAAATAGAAAATAGAGCCATCAGATGTGCAATTTAAAAGGCTTCATATATCCAAAACATAAGAAGCATAATTAAGAACTGGAAATAAAAACAGTAGGTTTTGTTTTATGTATTTGAATTTTGTTTATAGGGTACCCAAATATTTAGGTTTGTAATATGCCTGTTAAATGAATCCTTTAATCACAATAAAACATCCCTTATTTCCAGTTATATTCCTTTATTAAAGTTTATTTTGTCTAGCATCAGCGTACCCAATCCAGCTTTCTTATGCTTGTGTTAATGTTTGTTATATCTTTTTTTATACTATTATTTCATACCGAACCATATCTTTAAATACAAGTTGTGTGTCATATAAACAGCATATAATGGACTTAGTTTTTGTTATTTTTTTCTTATCTAGTCTGACAGTCTGCACTTTTAATTCGAATGTTTAGGTCTTTTTACATTTAGTTACTATTAATATTGTTTGCTTTAAATTTGACCATCCTGCCCTTCATTTTTCATGTCCTCTTTTTGTTTCTGGTCTTACTTTTGTATGTACTTCTATGTTTATTGAACATGTTTTACTACTTATATTAAGTTCCTCTGTTGGGTTTTTATCTGAGGTAGTTTAAAACATGTCCACACATGCTTTGACATGTTTTTGTTTCAATAGATGAATTTTATGGCTCTTCCCAGAATTCTGGGTCAACCTCATGACTATTTTTTTCTTTAGAAAAATAAAAGTGGTACATTTTATTTATTTATTTGTTTATTTATTCATTTATTTATTCTTAACCTCATGACTCTATAATCAATAGAGTGCAACAGTTGTGTTGCTATATAAAGTTCCAGGCTAAAATTCCAATCAGCTGCGGTTACCAACTGCCATAAATGGAGGGCGCCATCTTGGCCGTCCTCTCAGTGTTCTTTCCACGTATTTCATTGGTTCTCAGTCGCCATCACACATGTCACTTCCCTTTAGCCAGAAGAACTTCCTGTAGCAACGTGAATTGGCTTCTCAAGAGACAAGTTGACTCAGGCTTGTTTATGTGCATGTATCTTATTTCATTATCAATTTGGAAGGATAATCTTGCTTAATATAAAATTCGACATTGATGGTTATATTTTTTCTTTGGCTCTGGTTGTAGTTCTACGTTGATGCTATTGAGAAGGCAGCTATCTTCTCAAAGCCCACAATGACATCTCGCAGATCGCCGCTTGGCTTCCAAAGGGAGGTTAGTTTCCTTTTAAATCATTGTTTACATGTTTGTAATGTGTCCTTCTTTCTTTGGCACGGTTGGTGTATATGTCAAATATATAGTATGCTAATACTTTTCAAAAATTTATAGCTGTTTTACAATCAAAAGTACTTAATTTGTATAAAGTGATTAATTTATATAAATGCAATAATGTAACAATGGTAATACATAAAGAAAAAGGGGGGAAAAGCTAGCATAAAAGTAACAAATGCAAAAAAAAGCAAATTTTCTTGATTTCTTATTAAAATGTATGTTTGAATAAATTATGTATAAATTAAAATAATTTAAGCATATTTGCATGCAAAATCTCAAAATATTAAACGTTTTTTTCCTTTTAATTATTGATCTGCTTCTAATGTTCACTTGGATGAGAAATTTTATGACTAGCCAAAACTTCCACTAAGGAAAATGAAGTGACACTTGTATTATCGATAGCCAAAATTTTTATTTCTGTAATAATTATATAACATTTAGCACGCACAAAACATTTTATATACAGTAATTTGTATAAAAGAACTCAAATAAGAATCAATGTAGTAACAATTTATAAAACACAATTGAAAGTAAAATGGAAATATTCATATATGCATGTACTTAATATGTAATAATTTTGGTACTTCAAATAATAATTAAATGACAGCCTACTTAAAAAATAATATTTGTAGAAAACATGAAAGCATAAATACAAGAAATTATAAAATAACAAAAGAATATTAAGTATGCTTAATCTTTAATGTAAATTAAGTAATAAGATAGTTTTTATATTTTTATCTTAGTATCAGATTATGAAGGAACTTAAAATGTGATAGTGTTTTGGAAAGAAATTGGACACTGTTCTACAAATTCTATATTTCCATGCCCTTTCCATAGTTATTCCATTTCTAGATCTGGGTCTGACACAGCTACTTATTAATGTACTGGGAGGGGGGCTCTTGATGATAGAAGTTCTGGGGTCCCAGCTCCCTGTCTGCCCAAACTGTGGCTTTCCCAGGCTCCCCTTCTGCTTTAGGAATTGACTACAGAAAGGCAGTAGGAGCGGGGAGGCTCCCAGATCCCAGAAGTGGGGGTGACCTGTCCCAAAAAGAAAGCCTAGTCAGCTGAGGCACCAGGATCCCCCTCAGGTACAGACTGGACCAGGAGGGCTTTAAGCTGTTTCTGATTATACTGTGTTCCTTTATTCAACTGCAAAGAGAAAAAAAAACTTAAAAAGATAAATTATAGACCTTCAAATAAGCACACAAATGTATAAATATATTATTTATGTAACTGTATACATATATTTGTATTTGCTCCTACATACCTTTGATTGCTCATCATGGTTTCTTTCTACAAAGGGAAATATATTTGCAATTTTTGCTAGTTTTGTGGTCAGTACATGTGGTATTAGTAACTAATGTGTAGGTCAAAGAAATAGTCACATGATGGCATAATACTAAAGGTTATTTTGAAATATCTACAATCCTGCTTTTTGTCTCTTCAGAATTGCCTTTTGGGATAATTTTATGTTAATTGATTGATACAATATGTGGTATAATTTGTCTTGCTTCCTTCATTTGGCATAGGCTTTTAGAGGTTCATCCATGTTCTGGCATGTATCAGAAATCAGTTCCTTCTCATTGCTGTTTTAGAATTCCATTGTATGGTTAATAACCATTTATTGTTTGCCTATTTATGAGTGATGGAGATTACAGTTCTTCCCAGATTTTGGATATTATGAATAAAGTGGCTATGAACACTTTTTTTAGAAGTTTTTGTTGTATAGACATAAGCTTTCATTTCTCTTGGGTAAATACCTAGAAGTAGAGGGGTTGGGATCATACCATGGAATATGTTGAACTTTTTAAGAAGTTGCCTACATGTTTTCCAAGTTGTACCATTTTGCATTCCCGAAATCATTCTGTGAAGTTCCAGTTAGTTGTCTCACATCCATGTCAACTTTTGCTTTTGTGACACTTTTAAAATTTAACTATTAGAGAAGGTTAGAATTGGTATTTGTGCATCTTATTTTTATTTCCCTGAAGACTTAAAGGCATTGGAAATTTGTTTATGTGCATATTGAATATTCTCTAGTGAAGTATTTACTAAAAATAATTGCCTGTGTATTTGAAGTTGTTTTGGGGGGCGCCTGGGTGGCTCAGTCATTTAATCATCTGACTCTTGATTTCAGCTCAGGTAATGATCTCGGGTTGGTGGGTTCAAGCCCCACATCGGGCTCTGTGCTGACAAAGTAGAACCTGCTTGGAATTGTCTGTCTCCCTCTATCTCTGCCCCTCACCTGCTCATGCTCTCTCTCTCCCACTCTTTCAAAAATAAACAAACATTTAAGAAAATAAAGTTTTCTAATTATTGATTGGAATAATTCTTTATGTATTCTGGATACAAGTCCCTTTTTCAGATATGTCTATTGTAAATATTTTCTTCAGGTCTATGTAACTTGTATTCATTTCTTAACTTTAAGAAAGAGGAGAAATTTCTACATTTGATGAACTACATTTTATTTTTTTATCCTAACAAATATTTTCCTATAGCAAGGATTAAAAGATTTTTTCCTATGTGTTTTATAGTTTGTACTTTTATATTGAGGTCTAAGAGCTATTTCAGGTTCATTTGTGTAGTGTGAAATTCACATCCAAATGCATTTTTATATGAATATTCAATTTGTTCAATAAATATTGTAATAAATATTGCTACAATATTTATTGCAACAACTCTTCTTTCTTTCATTAGTGTCGCACCCTTGTCAAAAATTAATTGGCCATATTTGTAGACTTTTTATTCTGTTCCATCGTCTCCTTATGCTAGTACTACATACAATCTTGAATATTGGAGCTTTATAGAAAGTTCTGAAATCAGGTAGTAAAGATCCTTCAACTTGTTTTAATATTTTGGGTTATGAAAGATCTATTACACTTACATGTTACTCTAAGAATAGTTTTGTAAATTTTTGCATAAAAAGCTTGTCGACATTTTTATTGAGGGTGAGTCTGTGGATAAATTTGTAAAGGATTGATGTGTTAACACTGTAGAGTTTTCCTTTCCAAGAAAATGGTGTATCACAACATTTCTTTAAATTTCTTGGTTTTTTTCAGCAATATTTGTAGTTTTCATTTGCAAGTTTTACATATTATTGTGCTAATGTTTCTCTGAGTAGTTCATGTCTCTTGATACTATTGTGCATGATAAAGTTTCATTTTCACTTTTAATAGTTATTTGCTGGCATTTAGAAGAGCAATTGATTTTTTGTGTAGTGATCTTATATCCTACAAACTTGATAAATTCACTTATTCTGTTTACTTTTTTGTATATTCCTTCAGATTTTGTATATATATGATAATAGCATCTCTGAAAAAAGAGATAGTTATAAGTCATCCTTTCCAATCTCTGTATATTTTCTTTTCTTGTCTTATTAAACTCACTAGGACCTCCATTTAATTTTGACTGGAAATGATAAGAACCGATACCCTTGCCTTGTTCCCAAACTTGTGGGAAGTCATTCAGTCTTTTTCTTTAAAATATTATGCTAACTTTGGGGCACCTGGGTAGCTCAGTCGGTTAAACGTCTGGCTTTTCTTTTTTTCTTTTTTAACTTTTTTTAATGTTTATTTTTGAGACAGTGAGAGAGAGAGCACGTGCAAGTGGGGAGGGTCAGAGAATAGAGGGAGACACAGAATCCAAAGCAGGTTCCAGGCTCCTCACTGCCAGCGCAGAGCCCAACACGGGGCTTGAACTCATAAACTGTAAGATCATGACCTGAGCCGAAGTCAGATGTTTAAACAACTGAGCCAGCCAGGCACCCTAAGCATTGACTCTTGATCTTGGCTCAAGTCATGATCTCATGGTTGGTGACATGGAGCCTGGCATCAGGTTCTGCGCTGACAGCACAGAGCCTGCTTGGAATTCTCTCCGCATCTCTCTCTGCCTCTCTGCCTCTTGCACGCACTCTCTCTCTCTGAAAATAAATATTTAAAAAATAAATAAAATAAAATAAAATAAAATAAAATAAAATAAAATATTATGCTAACTGTAGATTTTTCATTGATTCACTTAAGATGAAGAATTTCTTTTCTATTGCTGGTTTGTCAAATTTCATCAACTCGTACACTTACAATGGATGAGTTTAGGTATATGTAATCCTTCCTCAACAGCAGATTTAAAACAGAGAGATCACCTTAAATATTTATTGGAACTATTTCCTTTTCAAGTAGTTAAATACCACAGAATATTGACCATTTTCTCCTACTCATTTATGCCCATTGTTATTTGTACACATGAAAAATATCATTTTCATCTTATGCCCATTGTTATTTGTACACATATGTAAAATAGGAAAACACAAATCTGAATTCTAGGTTATTTTTACAATTAAATGGTATGTGTAGGAAAGTATTTTATAAACTATGAGGAATTATAGAATCATCAAATTATTCTTTTTATTCAGGAAATATATATATATATACACATTATATTTCTGAGTATATTTAAGATTTTAATTTCATTGTATTTCTCCATATTTATGCAAGATGATAGCTATTTGGGAATAAGCAAAACTTCCTTTAGTTGTCAAAAAAAAATGAGTTGTACACTGTTACTGAAACATTATCAGTAGAAATAAACAGGGCTTGGAATAGGAACAGATCAAGAAAAAAAAAATGCCTCTGTATAGTATCCAGCAGCGATAGCTAAGCTCAGAAAAAAGGCATTATTACTTTCAGAAGCTTCAACGATGATGTATTTTATCCTCTCTGAATTTTACCTGTCTCTAATAGTTAGCAATTATTTCCCTGGTATTCATCCTAGATTGTTGCTAAGCAATGACTATAAGCTTGTACCTTCTCAGTTTACCATTTGCTACACAGAATTTCTTGCATAATTCTTTGCCAAAATATTTCCTTTTTTTTATTCTAAAAATTAATAAAATATGCCTATCTGATATAGAATTTAATAAACATTTTTATCCTCTGTGATACAGTCTTTAGGGAGGCAAAATTAAATTTGTTGGGTCATTGACTCTTATCGAATTTGGTTAATTTGTAATTACTTTTTTTAGTACATACACACATACACACACACACACACACACACACACACACAACTTAACAGGATCTACATAAAATAAAAGCAAACCATATAATCACTATGACATATGGTTCATCTGATTTGACTCAGCTCATTTCCCTGGAAGAGATGCCTGCTGGGAACTCAATCTTTTCTACTGGTTTTGAATGCACTAAAAGACCAATTAGAAACACTGGTACCGCATTTTATAATTTTATTTATATTTTTATATTCTGTTTTAGAAACTTGTTTTACTTTATTTTTCTTTGGATCAACTAAACCATCCAGACTTGTTAGGGTAGTGGTAATGATACTTACCTGCAGTCATGGTACAAGTGTCCAAACCTTGGAATGAGGCTTAATAAGTTCTTAAGCAAATAATTACATTTCTTCAAACCTAACTAACTTTACTGGCAAAATGAAGATAATTATTTTCTCATAAACCTGAGAAACTGTACAAATATATTCAATCCTCCAAAATAAAATTTGTTGTCATATCACTGGCCAACATATTATGATCAAGGTCTCTCTCTTAGAACAGGGAAACATCTTTTCACTTTTTTTTCCCTCTTTGAAGTTTCTAATAGTATTTTTTCTATGCTTATACTGATTTACATAGTTCTACCTATTTCAATGATTGGAAACTATTTCACTTCTCTGTATTTATTTAGATTTCTTTATCAAGTCTAACCTAAAAGGTTGTCCCTCTTTAGATGTTACCATGTTTTCTGTGCATCACAGAACAAATCAGTCTGTTTGTCTTTCTCTTTGTAATTTGCACAGGGAAATTCTCTGAAACCCAAAGTAAATTTGGAATTTTGGAGGTACAAGATTAATTTTGATATCAGACATATTTATGTTTTAATTAGATTTACGTCTTTAAGTCACTCAAAAATATATATATTGGTGTCTTATGTTAACAATGGATAGAATTTTTTGTCTAATAGTTAACTATTTGTCCTAACACTGTTTAATAAATAATATGTTTTGGGACACCTGGGTGGCTCAGTCGGTTGGGCATCCAGCTTCAGCTCAGGTCATCATCTCACTGTTTGTGGGTTTGAACCCCACATTGGGCTCTAGCTGCCAGCTCAGAGCCTGGAGCCTGCTTCAGATTCTGTGTCTCCCTCTCTCTCTGCCCTTCTCCTACTCATGCTCTGTCTCTCTCTCTCTCTCTGAAAAATAAATACACATTAAAAAAATTAAAAAATATATATTTTTAACCCACTAAACTAGGGGTTTTGTTTGTATATCTTAAAATTTTATATATACTAGAGTTTATTTCTGGACTAACTCATTTAACCTATTTATGTACCATTACGATAGTTTTATGTGGTATTAGATAATAATTTTAATATCTGTTAGCCAAAGTTTCTTGCAATCTCAATTTCCAAAATTCTGTTACAGTTTCTTTGGTCTTTATTCCTCCTTATTCATTCAAATTCATTTTGGTTAATAAGAAGAATCTTAATGGGACCAAATATCTCAAAAGAGATACTTGTATTGCTAACTGAGCCAGTAAGAGTAGAAAAGGAGACTGAATTATCACTTTTTGGAAAAGTATTCTGTTCCTTGTTTGTGTACTGGGCCTTCTTCAGTTGGAAAAAAAGTGTGCAACTTAAACAATAGAGGTTTTCTCGTGACTGAAATATTGCACTTGCCAGGTTGTATAATAATCTAAGTATAATACTACCATTACTTAGATCATTATAATTGTATCCTTTTAAATGTTTGTTTAAGAGTAAGGACAAAGAATTAAACTATGGTATTGTTTTGGGGATTAAATTGTAACTTATAATGGTTTAACTATTCTGAGAGTGATGATAAAGATTTCTGGATAGGTAAGAGTTACATAGTTATATTCAGCAAAGAAATGCTGACACTTATTAAAATGAAGAGAAATCAGGGAGTGATATTTCCCTTTGAGTGTTCACAGAAGTGTTACCTTTTGCTTTTTAGTAAGACAATTATTCAGTTAATAGTAAGGCACTATTAAAGGAAAAAAAGAACAATGATAAATCAAGAGAGGGCTCTGGTTATAGAACACTTTACCCTAAATTCTAAGGTAGCATAAATACTTCTACTGTATACTAGAATGTGGTGAATGCCAAAAGGAAAGTCATTGGGGATGATGGAACTTTAGAGGAGGGAGACATTACTATCATAACAGCTCTTTGGTATGACTTCTTGGTTGACTTGGCATCTGAGCTACACCTTGACAGATGGTTTGGATCTGGGGTTGATGAGATGGAACTCCTGAAAAGTTGAGACAAAGCCACTGAGGTGCAGAGACTTAGTATATATTCAGGAGAAACTAGGTAATTTATTTTGGCTAGAATAGGAGAGTGTGTGAGGAAAAAAACAGTGGGAGATAATTTTGGAAAGACACTTAGTGGCCAGATGGCAAAATGTCTTGAATACTAGCTATTAAATTTTGGATTTTATTTTGTTGGTAATTTGGGGCCTTTTTTTTTTTTTTTTTTTTTTTTTTTTTTTTTTTAAGGCATGGGTGTGAATGGTGCTGTGCTTTAGAAAGATTACAAAACAGATTATCTTCCTAAATAAGCAGTTAGGCTGGGCATTCACAGTACTAGTGAGATTCTGAGATTCTAAAATCTTAAATCATCAGGTTCAGAAAGGTTTAAATAATGTTATCTTACCAGTAGTCAGAAAAATTCATCCACTAAGCCGTTTCTACTTTTGTACTATAATGTTTGATGTCAAATTAATATTTTTTCTTGTCTTTCCCTTTATTTAAAGAAAGATGTTAATATGCTTTTAAAGAAGTTAACTGAAGTATATAATCGTTGCCTTTGAAATTATTAGAATAACAAATGTGATATGAAATATTAAAGATTTCTAGTGCATTACAATAATTTTAAAAGATCATGTCATTTGAACATAAATTTGCATCAAATTTGCTTCATATATTATATTTTTTTCTCAATATAGTTATAAATCAGTGCACCTTCAAGATATCTCTGTTATTCCCAGATTATAAAATTGGGATCTCACTACAGGTTAATTTAGTGTTTTGTGTGAGATTATTAGTTTTATTTAATTTTTAAATAAAACCCATACTCACCAAAAACCCTTATTTTATATATCATGTGCATTATTTATTGAATTATGGATACATGCAGTTGGTATTCATTTTGATAAACACTAAAAATGTAAATGAAGTCAACTCAGTAATTAACTTTGAGTGTTCATGTATTAAAAGAAATGACTAAAGAAGTCGCAAAATCTAGTTGTAACTGCTGGTAGTCCATTAGTGGAAACCAAATTAGTTCTTAGTGATATATAATCTCATTTATTGCAATACCTAATGGATCATTTTTATGAAAAGTCAAATGTCTATAACATCGTTATTATGCATTTTGTTCAGGAACAAACATTAATGCCATATAAACGACTGTAGTGTAGGCATTTTAAAAACTCAGTGATCAGGCTTCGTAATTGTTAGGAAGTGAGGAGATTTTCAAATTTAACATTAATTAGTTTTGCATGTGTGAAGTTGCAATTGCTATGGTATACTTGATCGCTGCTGTCTTTTCAGTTGAGGTGCTAGCAGTCGAGATGGAAATATGTGGAAGTTACACGGGCTTACAGTGGATTGGATATAATAGAAAAAGAAATGTTACGATTGGCTCCTGGGTTTGGCTTGCATAATGTGCCATACACGAGGCTGCTTATATAAAACAGAAATTTATTTCTCACAGTTCTGGAGCCTCAAGGTCTGAGATCAGAGTGCAAGCACGAACAGGTTGTGATGAGGGCCCTCATCCAGTTGGTAGTCAGCTATCTTCTTGCATCCTCCCATGGCAAAAAGAGGGCTAGAGAGCTCTCTTGGTTTCCCCCTTATTAGGGCACTAATCCCATTTGTGAGAGCTACATCCTCATGATCCAATTACCTCCCAAAGGCCCCACCTCCTAATACTGCGGTTGAAGTAGGATTTCAATTTGAGAGTTTTAGGAGGACACAGGCATTCAGACCAGAACAGCTAACACTCACAGATAGTGGTGAGTATAAGAAAAACAGAACTGGGAGATAAAAATTTCAATTTAGCCTTTTACATATGATTTTAAAATTCCTCTTATCGAATTGGGTAGAGATGGCAAGAATGCCTTTGAATGTTGAGATATGGAATTCAGCAATGATATCTGTGACAGGGAGATGTTTTTTGGGAGCTATTAGGGTATAAATTATTATTAGGGTATAAATCATTAGGGTAAATGAAAGTATAAAAGTAAACTAGACTGCTCAAAAGTACTGAAAAAAAGAAATTCGTGTCCTGCAATTGAGGCCTGGTGTGTTTAATCATTGACTGTGTTAGTAAAGGAGATTGATCTTGAAAACAAGCCCAAGGAAAGGCAACCAAAAAGTATAAAGCCATACACAAGAGGGAATGCCACAGCAACTAAGGGAACAAAATAATTAAAAGTGCTACTGAGATTAGGATGATGAATAATTAATGATAATAATAATCTTTAACAGTTATTGAACGCTTACTGTTTACTTAGTACTAAGTGCTTTATCTGAATTGTTTCACTAGTCTTCAGTAACATCATAAGGTGAATACTATTATCTTTGTTTATGAGGGTCAAAGATAGGTTTAGAGAAAGTAAGAAACATATACAAATTAAAACAGGTATTAATTGGTGCATGTGGGATTGGAACCCAGGCAATAGGAGTCCAAAGATTATACACTTAGCCTGTATGCTCCATTCCATCCACATAGTCTGAAAAACTGCTCTTTGAATTTTTCCCTATATATGAAGGATAAACAGGAATTCATCAATGGAGAAAGGACTGAAGGTTGTCAAAGTTGTGCCTTCTTCACACATGTGTTCTCTTGAATCATAGAGTGAAGTGATATTGACTTCTCTTGAGCCTCCAAACTTGAGGAGTCATGTAAGGATCATAGAGTGACAAGAGAGTGATATTACACGTGGGATTTTGGTTAGTTCTGACATTGTCTTGAAGAATTACATTCCAGTTTTTCTTTGAGGAATTATCCATCCTGAGACCTCGATTTAGGGGGTTTAAATAAAGATAACCCCATCCCTAATTCCACTAGGGTTGCATAAACCAAGCCTGTCAAGAATATCATGTTCAGCTGCCCAAAGGATTATTTGATACTGGCTTCCTTGATCGATAAAACTTTGTTTTTTGGCGTGCCTGGCTGGCTCAGTTGGTAGAGCATGTGACTCTGAATTTTAGGGTTCTGAGTTCAAGCCTCACGTTGGGTGTAGACCCTACTAGAAAACCAAAACAAAAAGCTCTGTTTTTAAAATGTTGGAATTCTAACTTTATTAAAATAGTATAAAAATCTCTTCTAAATTTTCTGCCTTAATTTCTTCTAGAAGGTTAATCCCTTGCTACATTCCTAACCTGTGGAAATTACAATGCTAATCTAGAATGCTATGACATGTTGAAGTAGGAGCGTGGGCTTACAAATACAACAGATTTAGTTGTGGATTCAAGGGGACTTTCTGGAGAGTTTAAGTGAGGACTACTCCACACACAATTAGTAATTAATGTGTTCACATTTTATTCCTTTATTTATTCCTTTGTGTACTGGAGATCTCTAACACCACCCTCTATCATGTATCATCTATCTTGATGATTTCTTAAAAGAATTCACAGAAACCAGGAAAGCTATTAAACTCACAAGTATAGTGTATTATAAAATCAGCAAAGGGAAAAGACACATAAGGAGGGATCCAGGAGACACCAGGCACAAGCCTCCAGTTATTCTTTTCTTATGGAGTTCTACAGATAGTGCTAATTTTTTCCAGCACTAATGTGCTACAGTACATGCAAAATGTTGACACCCTTGTAAGCATGGAGCATCTCTGTCACTAACCTTAGTTCCTCAGTTGCCAGCCCTCACGCAGGTCTAATTGAGACAGGATGCCTCAATGCCTCAAAGCCCCAGGCATATACAAATAGAAATCTACCATAAATCACACTGCTAGCATAAACTCTACAAACACATTCTTATCAGGAAGGTATTCTAAGGGCTCGTATCAAAAGCTGGACAAGGACTAGCCCTGAAGAACTTAGGCAAATATAGGCTTTGGGCAATCCAGGCCTCAGAGTTAACCTTTGAGTGCACAGTATATACATTTTTGGAACTTCTGTGTGTTTTGTCCTATACAATGTCTTAGTGATATTTTGTTATATATGAAAATGATTTATACCGGTATGTTTTTATTTTCCATTTTATAAAATACTTTTAATTCTAATTCTTTTCCTTCTAATTCTAATGACTATTAGTTGTCCAGCATTACCTAAAAATATATGCAATCATAACTATTTACACACCTACAAGATAGTTATCTTTGAGTACTTTCTGACATTGCTAGGCCTTTTTGTTTTTGTTTAATTAAATAGACTTGAACTTCTGTGAGAATGTTTAGATGATTGAGATGATAATTTTCTCATTGCCAAATTAAATGAGAGAATAGACAGCCTTTCAGCGTGTGCAGTAAGTTTGACATGAGAGAAAACAGAGTAAACATTTTTAGGAATTAAAGAGTTATTGTGACCAGATATACACACAAGAGTTATTAAAGAGTTATTGTATATCCAGATATACACACACATACATACATATATATGTATGTGTATGTATATACATACGTATGTATAAGAGATTGAAAAATGAGACAGGTGCTTATGCAGTTGTATTTCAGAAATGCAGAAAACCCAAAACAGTAATATTTTTTCTAGGAAAAAATTTAAAAAGTGTTTTATGATTGAGAAGAAACATGAATGTGACCATGATAAGCCCTGAAATAATAAACTAGCAAACAAAAACAGACCTGCAAGGACACACTAAGAAAGACTTGGCAATAAAAGTTAAATCATTAAGTGGACATCTGTTTCTTGCTCTTTCCATTCTCCAGTTCCCAATTTTCTGGTATGTCTTCAAGAAACAACCCCAAATTTCATTCCAAGTGTGAGTAGAGCTGACACTTCCTTACACTTCAGGGGAAAAAATAAGACTCCATGAATCAACCCTCCATCCCCCTGGCCAAAGTGCTTGGTCTAGGGGTGAGTCCATAATCCTTGTTAGGTCAATGTGAGGTCTTTTCCTGACATTGATGGAAACACAAGGCTTTTTCCTGCTGTATTTGGTAAATTTGGACAGGAGAGCAGTGGCTATCAAACTAACTGCACAATAAATCCCGAGTAGATTTGTTAAAACCTGTTACCCAGCTCACAACCTACCTCAACTAAATCAAAATTTCTGGTTTATAAAATCTGTGCTTCAGTTGAGTTTACAGAGAATAGTGATTCTCAAACTTTGGGATGCATTTGAAGTGCTAGAAGCCGAGCTGTCCCAGCCTGAGTGGCAGGGCCCGGGCTGTGGACAGATTGGTGACTGCAAGGCGGCCCACCGACAGCGAAGCTTCTTGTCCTCCCGCTTATAGGTAATTCGGCCTTAAAACTACCTGGGGTAGTGTCTGCTGGGGAATGGCCCTTGGCAGGCCCCCTGGGAAAAGATCCAGTAGGAAGAAAGGTTCTGCAAGAAATTGTGAGGCCTTACGTTTAGCCCTTGCCATCCCCCATGGAGACTCCTCTACTTACAGGAAGGATAGCCTCATACCTGTGCCAGCAAAGAGGGCCTGTAAAGGAGAGACATATGGATTTGAAAGCCCCACTTTGGCAACTAAGGGGTGTATCTCTGGGCACAGGTGACTTCAACCCCTAGGCCCACCTGGCCCCCCGGAGGCATTCCAGATGATGACTGAACCTAGTCGGTTAAGCTACAGATGGTTCATTGGTTCCTAGGTGCATGGTCTCTCTGAGAATGCATGGAGCATGGGTTTCTAAGGCTTTTTCGGCCCCTTCCTGACACCTCAGACCGAGGGGAACACATTGTTCTTCTGGCCTCATGTGGTCAGGAGGTCACGTCCCTGTAACTGTTCCACTTGGGGTGTTGAGAAATGGAGGGCCTTTCACGAGAATGGCAAAGCAAACGCTTTGTAGATTATAGATAAACGCAGATGCATAATGGAATAATGTAAGAAATTAATCAATAATCAAAGGGTATGAGGGAAAATTAGGGGAAAACCGCCGTGTTATTTCTTAAAGGTCTATTACACATAGGAACATTTTCAAAATTAGGTACTGTTAGAAAACCATAGATGACGTATGCTACAAGGAAATCACTAGCATATATAATGCCACGTTTGCTACAGTAAATCGGCCAGTTCAACACACTGCAGTTGTCTGCGTCCATTTTTATTTTTTTTATTCTAGTTTTGTTTTATTTTCACTTTTTTGCCGACACCATTCGTCCTTCGGGAATGGCTCCAGCAGGTTCCTGGACCTGCTGGAGCTGGACTCTGGCACTGAAGCAAGGGTGGGCTCAAAAAATCTACATTGGTTAGCCCAACTACACCATTTGTTTTTCACTCTGTGAAGGTGTGTATATTGAGAGTAGAAAGGATGCTTTGCTTTTGAAGACAGGAAAACATTAAAAGTTAAAAAACAAAAAATACAAATTTCAAGTAACCGTAGTGTTATAGGTAGACCTCAGTAACTGGTCTAATGAGAGCTTGCATTTAGAAGACTCCAGTTTATGTCACTGATGCTGTTCAGTGATCACATTTTGAGGTTCTGGCAGTTGGTCAGTTTGACTAGCGAGGATTTCTCCTGTGTTGTGTGCTTATGCTAAAGCTACAATAGGTCTTAATATTTTCATCTCATTTCCCCGTCACTACCCAGGTAAGGTATTCAAATGTGTCTAATCTAGCAGTCAGGAAACTAAGGATGAGAATTAAATATTTTGCCTGAGGCCACAGAACAAATAAGCGGCAGTACTCAGACTGGAAACCAGAGAAACCTATTCCCACACGTGTGCTACTGAACAGGGTGAGGAGGTGAAGCAGGTCTTGTGCCAGATGGAGGTAACTGCCCCATATGCTTCTGAGTGGGGAAACCTCTGGTATAAGGTCAATCTGAGCACACAACAGTATGTAGCCACTGCCAAAATGTAGCTTGAGGTCTGTCTCCGCACCTCTTCAGGAGGATTTAAAAATGTACCGGGAGGTGCCTGGCTGGCTCAGTCTGTTGAGCATCTGACTTTGGCTCAGGTCGTGATCTCACTGTTCGTGAGTTTGAGCCCTGCATCCGGCTCACTGCTGTTAGTGCGGAGCCCACTGTGGATCCTTTGTCTCCCCTCTCTCTGCCCCTCCCCTGCTCATGCTCTTTCTCTCTCTCCAAAATAAACATTTTATAAAAAGGTACCGAGTGTGCCAATAATTAAAGTGCTCTGAGTGAAGGTACTGTGGGTCAGACATATTTCTGAACATCTGTATTCTTTTGGATATTAAAAGCAATAGTTCCTGTTAAATGAGAGGGTGGCCCAAGACTTCAAAGACCAAAACACTAAATGCCAAATAACCTATTCCAAAATGACGTGATTTGTGATCTTGCAAAGGACCTCACCGGAACTGCTTCTGTAGCCGTGAGCCTAACACTCAATCAAGATGTGCAAGAGAGTTAGTGGTAGAAGAGAGAATTTTTTTTTCATTCTTCTGTTTATTTATCTACATTTTCTAAATTGAAGCGTAATTCACACATGATGTTACATTAGTTTCAGGTGTACAACATAGTGATTCGACAAGTCTATACGTTATGCTGTGCTCACAAGTGTAGCTGCCATCTGTCCCCATACAACGCTATTACAATACTATTGACTATATGCCCTGTGCTGTGCCTTTTATTCCAATGACTTACTCATCCCATAATTGGAAGCCTGTATCTCCCACTTTCCTTCACCCATTTTGCCCATCCCCACCCTTGCAACCATCAGTTTGTTTTCTGTATTTTGGCATCTATTTCTGCTTTTGGTTTATTTATTCATTTGCTTTGTTGTTTAGATTCCACATGTAAGTGAAATCATGTGGTATTTGCCTTTCTCTGACTTATTTCACTTAGCACAATACTCTCTAGGTCCATCCATGTTGCCGGAAATGGCAAGATCTCATTCTTTTCATGGCTGAGTAATAATAATCCATTTTGTATATGTACCACATCTTCCTTATCCATTCATCTGTCAGTGTGTACTTGAGTAGCTTTCATATCTTGGCCATTGTAAATAACATTGCAATGAACATAGGGGTTCAAATATCTTTTCAAGTTAATGTTTTTGTTTTCTTTGGAATTACTACATCATATGATATTTCTATTTTTAATTTTTCGAAAAACCTATATACTGATTTTCACAGTGGCTGCACCAATTTACGTTCTCACCAACAATGCGCAAAGGTTCCTTTTTTCTCCACATCCTCACCAGCACTTATTTTTTGTCTTTTTCATTCTAGCCATTCTGAAAAGTCTCTGAGGTAATATATGGTGGTTTTGATTTGCATTTCCCTAATGATGAATGATGTTGAGCATCTTTTCATGTGTCTGTTGCCATCTGTTGGTCTTTGAAAAAATTTTTATTCAGGTCCTCTGCCCATTTTTAATTGGATTATTTGTTTTGTTTTGTTTTTTTCTTTTTGTTTTTTTTTTTTTTTGATGTTGAGTTCTACAAGTTATATATTTTAGCTGCTGACCCTTAGATATGTCATTTGTGAACATTTTCTCTCATTCAGTAGGTTGCCTTTTCATTCTGTTGATGGTCATCTTCACTGTATAAAAGCTTTTTATTTTAATACAGTCCCAATAGTTGATTTTTGCTTTTGTTTTCCTTGCTGCAGGAGACATCAAGAAAAATGTTGCTATGGCCAGTGTCAGAGTAATCACTGCCTGTGTTTTCTTCTGGGGATTTTATGGTTTCAGATATTACATTAGGTATTTAATCCATGTTCAGTTTATTTCTATGTGTGGTGTAAAAAAGTGAACCAATTGCATTGTTTTGCATGTAGCTGTCCAGTTGTCCCAGTACCATTTACTGAAGAGACTGTTTTTCCCCCCATTGTGTATTCTTAGCTCCTTTGTCATATTTTAATTAACCATATAAGTGTGGGATTATTGCTGGGCTCTCTGTTCTGTTCATCTGTGTGTCATTTTTGTGCCAGTACCATAGTGTTTTGCCCTCTACTGCTTTATAGTATATCTTGAAATCTGGGATTGTGATACCTCCAGCATTGTTCTTCTTAACATTACTTTCACTATTTTGGGTCTTTTTTGGTTCCATACAAATTTTAGGATTATTTGTTCTAGTTCTGTGAAAAATGCGGTCGATATTTTAATAGGGATTGCATGAAATGTGTAGATTGCTTTGGATAGTGTGGACATTTTAACAATATTAATTCTTTCAGTCAGTAAATTTGGAATATTTTTCCATTTGTTTTTGATGTCTTTAATTTCTTTCATCAATATTTTACTGTTTTCAGAGTATAGATCTTTCACCTCCTTGGTTAAATTTATTCCTGGATATTTTATTCTTTTTAGTGCAATTGTAAATGGAGTTGTTTCCTTATTGACTCTTTCTGCAACTTCATTATTAGTGTATAGAAACACATCTGATTTATGTGTATTAATTTTGTATTCTGCAACTTTATGGAATTCATTTATTCTAATAATTTTTGGTGGAGTCTTTAGGGTTTTCTATGTATAGTATCATGTCATCTGCAAATAGTGCCTCTTTAACTTTTTCTTTACCAATTTGGATGCCTTTTATTTCTTTTGCTCTTCTGATTGGTGTGGCTAGGACTTTGAGTACTATGTTGAATAAAAAGGGTGAGAGTGGACATCCTTGTCTTATTTCTAACCTTAAAGGAAGAGCTCTCAGCTTTTCACCACTGGGTATTATGTTAACTGTGGATTTGTCATATATGGTCTTTATTATGTGGAGGTATGTTTCCCCTAAAACCACCTTGAAAGTTTTTAATCATAAATGGATGTTGAATTTTGTCAACTGCTCTTTCTGCATCTGTTGTGATGATTATATAATTTTTAATCCTTTGTTTTGTTGATGTGTATCACGTTATTTAATTTGCAAATATTGAACCATCCTTGTATACCCAGAATAAATTCCACTTGATCATGATAAATAATTCTTTTAATGTATTCTTGAATGTGGTTTGCTCATATTTTCTTGAGGATATTTTCATTTATGTTCATCAGGGATATTATTGGCCTATCGTTTTCATCTTTTTTAGTGTCTTTGTCTGGTTTCATTATCAGGGTAATGCTGGCTTTGTAGCATGTATTTGGTAGCTTTCCTTCCTGTTCTCTTTTTTGGAATTGTTTGAGAGAATAGGTATTAACTCTGTTAAATGTTTGATAGAATTCAGCTATGAATCCATCTGGTCCTAGACTTTTGTTCATTGGCAATTTATTGATTACTGATTCATTTTTGTTATTATTCATTGATCTGTTTAGATTTTTTGTTTCTTCCTGACTTAGTATTGGAAGTTTGTATGTTCCTAGGAGTTGATCCATTTCTTCTGGGATGTCCAATTTTTTGGCATATAATTTTTCATAGTCTTCTGATAATAATTTTTATTTCTGTTGTATTGGTTGTTATTTAATCTTTTTTCTGATTTTATTTACATTGCCTCTTTTTTCTTGATGAGACTGGCTAAAGGTTTAGCAGTTTTGTTTATCTTTTTAAAGATCCAACTCTTGGTTTCACTGATGTTTTCTGTTATCTTTTTAGTCTCTATTTCATTCACTTCAGCTCTGATCTTTACTATTCCCTTCCTTCTATTAACCATGGGCTTTGTTTCTTCTGTTTCTAGTTCCTTTAGGTCTAAGTTTAGATTGTCTATTTGAGATTTTTCTTGTTTCTTGAAGCATGCTTTTATCAGTATAAATTTATCCCTTAGAACTCTTTTGGCTGCATCCCAAAGATTTTGGACCCTTGTATTTTCATTTTTGTTTGTCTCTGTGTATTTTTTTATTTCCTCTTTGATTTCTTCACTGACTCATTGGCTGTTGAATAACATGTTGTTTAGCCTCCATGTGTTTGTGTTTTTTCCAGGTTTGTGGTATGTGATTGATTTCTAGTTTTATACTGTTCTTTCTGACAAAAGATGCATGATACAATTTCCATCTTCTTAAATGTATTGAGACTTTTATGTATCCGTTTTGTCTGTTAATATTTGCTTTATGTATTTGGGTGTTCCAATGTTGGATGTGTACATATATATAGTTGTAGTATCCTCTTGTTGGATTAACTTCTTTATCATTAGGCAATAAACTTCTTTGTCTCTTGTTGTAGTCTTTGTTTTAAAGACCACTTTGTCTGATATTAAGTATTGCTACCCCAGCTTCTTTTTTGCTTCCATTTGCATGAGATATCTTTTTCCATCTTTTTCCTTTCAGTCTTTATGAGTCTTTAGATCTAAAGGGGGTCTCTTGTTGGCAGCATAAAGATGGATCTTGTTTTATTATCCATTCTGCCACTGTATGTCATTTGATTGGAGTGTGTCTACCATTTGCTTTTAAGGTAATTATTGATAGATATGTATTTATTGCCATTTTGTTGTTTTCTGGTTGTTTTTGTAGTTCTCTATGCCTTTCTTCTTTTATCCCTCTATTCCTTCCTTGTGGTGGATGACTTTCTATAATGTCATGTTTAGCTTTCTCTTTGTGTGTGTGTGTGTACCTATTACAAGTTTTGGATTTGTGGTTGCCATGAGGTTCATATATCACATCCTAAGTATACAGCAATATATATTAAGTTGATGGTCACTTTAGATTGAGCACATTGTAAAAGAGCTTTTTACTTTTTACTTTCCCTGTCCACGTTTTATGTATATCTTGTCTTATTTTACAACTTTGTATTCATAATTTTCTTACTTCTGTCTTTGGTTTTCCACTTAAAGAAGTCCCTTTACCATTTCTTGTAAGGATGGTTTAGTGGTTATGAACTCCTTTCAGCACTTTAAACATATCATGCCACTCCTTTCTGGCCTGCAAAACTTCTGCTGGAAAATCAGCTGATAGCCTTATAGGGTTTCTCTTGTATGTAACTGTTTTTGTTTCCTCTGCCTACTTTAAAAATTCTCTCTTTGTCACTACTTTTTGCCATTTTAATTACTTTGTGTCTTGGTATGGACCTCCTTGGGTTGATTTTATTGGAGATTCTCTGTGCCTCCTGGATCTCCAGGTCAGTTTTCTTCCCCATATTAGGGAAGTTTTCAGGTATTATTTCTTCAAATAGATTTCCTGCCCTGTTTCTCTTAATTCTCCTTCTGGGATCCCTATAAAGCAAATGTTACTACGCTTGACAATTTTGCTAAGTGCCTTCAACCTATTCTCATTTCTTACTACTCTTTTTTCTTTTTGCTCTTCAGCTTGGTCGCTTTCCATAACTGGGTCTTATAGTTCACCAATCTGTTCCTCTGTTTCCTCTAGTCTACTATTGATTCCCTCTAGTGTATTTTTAATTTCAATTATCAAGTTCTTCATCTCTGATTGATGCTCTTTTAAATCTTTATATCTTTTTTGAAAGTCTCACTGAGAACCTCCAATCTTTTCTCAGGTCCAGTGAGTATCTTTATGACCATCACTATGAATTCTTTATCAGGCATATTGCTTATCTCTCTTTCATTTAGCTCTTTTGCTGTGAAATTTTCCTTAAAACAGCTATTTATTGATAAATTGTGCTATGTGTATGCTATGAATTCTATGTAGTTTTACAACCAATTAGATGTAGATGTTACATATTAGGTTGATGTTACAAAAGACATCTTCAAGGTATATTGCTAATAATGAAGAAATCAGATGGTAGATTACATGCAAATATGTGTACAGTTATGTGAATATATTCATGTTAATATGTGTATATGTTTACATCTGTTTACACACTTCTCAGCTAATTACAGTTACTTCTGAAAAGAGTTACGTATCATCATTTTTTGAAAATCTTACACTGTACATATACCATACATACTGACTGAATGTTTGTGTTCCCCCAGTATTCATTTGATGAAACCTAACCCCCTCCCACCCGTGGTGATGGTATTAGAAGGTAGGGCCTTTGGGAGGTGATTAAGTCATGAGGGTGGAGCCCTCATGAATTGGCCTTGTGCAGAGGCCCCAGGGAGCTCCCTCACCTTCTCAACCATGTGATGCTACAGGGAAAAATGACCATCTATGAATCAGGAAAGTGGACTCTCACCAGACACTGAACCTGATGGCATCTTGATCTTGGAATTCCCAGCCTTCAGAACTTTGAGAAATAAATTTCTATTGTTTATAAGCTACCTGGTCTATGGTTAGTTATGGCAGCCTGAAAGGACTGAGGCAATGTATATAATTAAAGATATAAGTAAAAAAACCCACTTTATGATGACATATTAGTAATAATTTTTAAAGGATCTACACTTCACTTTTTTATGTTTATGTAGTATGGAATGAGATATAAGGTATTAGGAAGAAGTTAGATTTAAAAATGAAAAAGGGAAAATCATAAAAATAGAAATTAGATATGAGGGAAGTAATTTGTGAAGTTGAACTCTTCGTAACATCATTAAATAGGGATCGTTAGGAAATTGGTCACAAAGAATTATCTTTTTATTGTTCTGTAGAATTAAATGTCAAGTGTATAGTAAAGTTTATTTTACATTTTCCGGTCTCTATTACCATAATAAAAGAAAAAAATGACAACAATAAGGGTTAAAACCTTCTCAAGTTTTATGTGATCAGTATATGCAAAAAAGCCATAAAAGTATATCCCTGTATTATAGGGTTTTGTGCCATTTCTTATGATGTATATAAAAAGGTTAGTAACATTTTTTGTTCTCAGAATATGTGTTAATACTTAACTGTATGGAATACAACAATCTTGCTAATTTACTGTTTAATTTCAATGCATGGTCTCAGAGGGAGATTTTCAGTATTTTATGACTATCTATGGTATTTGCTGAAGTTTTTGAGCTTTTTTTTAAAATCATGACTTAATGGTAAGTATGGTCATATTGTTTCACTCTATTGTGTAATATGATTTTGCCCTTTCTTGGTGATAGTTGATACTGATATCTTTCTGTCACTAGAATTGATTCTTGGTTTAAACCCAGTATGTGCATGGGGTATTATAGTTGAAGTACCTTTGTGTTTTGTTTGTCAAATTATAAGCACTGCTTGAGGGGGAAGAAGGGAATTCACTAATTTGATAAAGGGTATATAACTTGATTTTCCTAACTTTTATTTTTTTCATCATTTTGGTGTAAAGCTTATTGGGATCTCACAAAGCATTTGGTAAACATTATTATATTTCTATTATTTGGACAGGCTTGTGCAAGATTGCTGTTACTTCTTTTTCCATTATATGGGAAAGTTTGTGCCTTCAGGCACCAGTATGTGGAAGTCATTTATAAGAAGGTATTTCACTATAGACACGGTTGATTTACACAATGTAGATATAAGCAGTTGAGATTGGTACATAGATATAGATATTGACGAGATTTTGTAAGTTTTATTGTTCATTAGGGCATATTTTCCCTGGTGTTTTCTCTTTTCATGTATCAAACTTTTTAGGGTAAAGTTGTTTATATAATTATGTATGTGTCACTGGGATATGGCATGAAAATTTCTTTTTTGCATTGCTGATATTGAATATATGCTTATGCTTCCTCATCTTTTTTTTCCTTAATCATTCTAGCCAGATGTTTATGGAGCTTTTTGAAAAGTCTAACATGTATCTTAGCCTTCTCTCTGAATGTCTTTTATTATCACCCACAACCCCCAAATTTATTGTTTCATTTCTATTACTGGTTTGGTATTGAATTACAAATTTTTCCTCAGTATTTTGAGATTTTTGCATTTATTGCTATAAATATTCCTTTAGCCACACATATTGTTGTATCACACGGCTTGTAACAGCTTCATAGAAATACAATTTAGTTTAAATAAACTTTGCAAATTTAAATTAAACAGTATAAGTTTTACATTTGTATATACATTTGCTAAAGTATCACCAGGATCAAAATGCTATACATATTCATCCCTTCACTCAAGTTTCCTTGTACAACTTTGCATTTTCCCTTCCTGTTTCTGCTTCTACCTCCCTTCTTTCCCATGGTGTGTACATTATCGTACAAGTCTTTGTATACATGTGTGTTTTCATTTTTCTTGGTTGAATGTGAAGACATGGTATGGCTAGATCACATGATAGGTATACTTTAAGGTATTTGGAATATGTTAGAGTTTGCAGTCTGATAGTCCATTGTCCATCCTGCCAGCAGTGAATGAGCGTCTCCTTTGCACTGCATCCTCACCAGCATTTCTTAGGGTCATGTTTTTGTGTTGTATCCCTTCTAGTAAATGTGTGGTGGTATCTCAGTGTCTAGCTAAATTGCATGGCTGTAACCAAGTTCTACTTCTTTCTTTCTCAGCCATGCCCATGCCTACTAAATGGAAAAATTAGGTCACCAAGGGGATGGACAGATTGGAGTGAGTCTTTATACCCTGGTAATTAATGGTGAATATCTAAGTTCTCCACAGGGCCTCAGTTGTGGTGGGAGTTTGGAGTTTGGCCCAGAAATTTTATTGTGTACAAAATTCCTGTCTTATTTGTCTGCTTCTTTCCCAGTCCTTTGTCCGAAGAGAGCAAGCTTTTTTCATTTTTTTTTTTTTTTTTTTTTTGTCTGCACCCTTTGGCATTTTCAGATTGCCTGGTTTTTCTAGTTCAGGTCTGGGATATATGAGGTAAAAAGAAAATACAACATACAAAAGAAAACATGGAAACCACCACAGTGCTGTTCCTTGGTTTCTGAGGTTCCTGTCAAATCAGCTGATAGCCTAGTGGTATTTCCTACGTATGTATGTAATTTCTTACATCTCTCTTGCTACTTTTAATTTTTTCTCTTTATTTTTAATCTTTGACATTTTAATGATTATGGGTCTTGGTGTGAGCCTCCTTGAGTTCATTTTATTTGGAACTCTCTGTGCTTCCTGAACCTGTATGTCTCTTTCCTTCCTGACATTAGGGAAGTCATCTTCTGTTATTTCTTCAAATAAGTCTTCTTTCCTTTTCTCTCTCTCTTCTCCTCCTGGGATTTTTGTAATGTCAATGTCTTTTGTCTTGTTGTTTATCAGGAGGTCCCTTAAATCCATCTTCATTTTCTAAAATTATTTCTTCTTGCTTTTCTGCTTGGGTGCTTTCCATTACCTTGTCTTCCCAATCACCGATGTTTTCTTCTGCATCCGCTAATGTACTGTTGATTCCCGCTAGTGTATTTTTAATTTCAATTATTATATTCAACTGTGATTGGTTCTTTTTAATATTTTCTGTCTCTTTGTTGAAACTCTCACCAAGTTCTTCCACCCTTGTCTCCTGTCCGGTGAGCATCTTCATGATCATTACTTTAAACTCTTCATCCGTCATATGGCTTATCTATGTTTCATTTAGTCTTTTTTCTGAGGTTTTTCTTGTTCTTTCATCTGGAGCATATTCTCTCTACCCATTTTGCTTGATTTTCTCTGTTTTTATGAACTAGGTGAAACAGTTATTTCTCCTAACCTTAAAGGAATGGTCTCACATACAGTCTTCCCCTATGTAGGCTCTGTGTGCCTGGTTAACTTTGCCTGCCCGACCGGAGCTTTGGCTGGCATGGGCTAGGGTTTCCGGGGTTCTTCCCACAAAGGATGTTCTGGCAAGACAAGTGAAGGTGAAGTGTGTGCAAGCTAGAGTGTCCTGGGGCTGTCCATGCAGAAGATGCCTTGGTGGAGTGGCTCAAGCTGAGATGGGTGTGAGCTGTGGGATGGCTCAGCAGGGTAGCCTGCACCAAGGTGGGGTGCACGCTGGGGAGTCCTGGGCCCATTGAGCAGGTGGTGCCCTGGTAGGACAGCTGTAGCTAAAGTGGGTGAGGGCAGGGGCAGTCCTGTGATTCTCTGTGTTGAAGGTGCCCTGGGAGGACCTGAAACTGAAGTGGGTGCAAACCAGGGCGTCCCAGGGCTCTCCGTGCAGACAGTGTCCTGGCAGGACAGCTGAAGCCAAGTGAGTGCAAGCCCTGGTATCCTGGGGTCCTCAGCACAGGTGGGACTTAGCAAGGCAAATGCTGCCAAGGCCAGCGTGGACTGGGATATCCTGGGGCACTCTGTGCAGGGGATGCGCTGACACGGTGTCTGGAGCCAAGGCAGTGTGTGGACCACAGGTCTTGAGGTGACTAAGCACGGAAGGGACTCTAGCAGGGGTGATGGAACTAAAACAGATGTGAGCCAGGATGTTCCAGAGCACCCTGTGTCAGGGGCACCCTAGTGAGCAGCTTGAAGCCCAACAGCTATAGACGTGGAATGCTCCACAGTGTTTTGTGCCTCTTTTACCTTGGCATGATGACAGGATCACTACAGTGACTCCTGATCAGCAGTGTCCCAGTGTGGCATTGAGGTGACCCACAGTTTCTCTATATCCTAGTTGCTGCTTTAAGATTCGGCTCTTTTCCTGTTCCCCAAGGTGTTTGGGTTAGTGTAGGCTAGGAGCCCAGGGCTCACTGAGGCGCAGGCCAGCTTGGCACCCAGGCCCTGCTCCCATCTGTGCTATGAAAGAGGAGGGGTAGGGTAACAGTGGTGCTCACCATATCACCTGATAAAGACTGATTTTAAACGCCTCCTTCACCATAGGACACAATTCTAGGGGTGCTTCTTTAATATTTTAGTTGCCCTGTTAAACCATAGTTGTTATTCCATGCCCGAGGGCAGGTAAGTCTGCTTAAGGTCAGTACTATCCCTCCACACTGCAGTTCAAAGTATTTGGGGGTGGGAGTTCCCTTGGTGACAATGCTCCCTCTCTCTTAAGTATATGGTTTCTGTATATGGTCACTCTTTTACGCGCAGAAACTGTACCATCAGCCCTCATACCTTCTTGAGGAGGAATTGTTCCATAAATAGGTGTAAATTTGGTGTGTCCGTACAGCAGGTGAATTCAAGTTCTTTCCACATTGTCGTCCTGGACCAGAACTCCTTCACAAAATATTTTTTGAAAGAGTTGTAAAGGGGAGGTGTTTTCTCCAAACTCATGAGACAGAGAAAGTTGGTTTCCTAATTGTCCCAAGCCCAGTGCAAGGGGCTTTAGAATATTTGCCACTTATCAAGTTCAGCCCAGCAGTAAAGTCATTGCAGACACAGTAAGTGTTCAAAACTGAGAGAAAAGAAGCTCTCTGAGAAAGTCTATAGTCCAAAAATGGCTTTTTGGGGTACTGGAGTGGCTCAGTTGGTTAAACCTCTGACTTTTGATTTCGGCTTAGGTCATGATCCCTGGGTTGTGGGAACGAGCCCCACATTGGGGTCCACACTGAGCATGGAGCCTGCTTAAGATTCTTGCCCTCTCTCCTTCTGTTTCTCTCTCCTTCCGCCCCTCCCCAGCTTGTGTTCATTCTCTCTCTCTATCTCACTCAAAACAAAAATTAAAAATTAAAAAAAAAAATGGCTGTTTGCCTGACTGGCCCAAGGGAGCACTGGAGATAATCCATTATTAACACATTCTCTAAGAATGATGAGGAGCTCACAACACCTGAGAGATCTGCACAGACTCACGTCTGTGATGGTTTTTTCCGATATGTCGTGGGCTGCCGTGATGATGTGGTGAAGTGATGTTATTGGCTACTCTGAAAGCTCAGAAACTTCAGTGGCCAATAGAGGATCCTCCTCATTGGTCCAGCAGCCCAGTAAGTGCTTCCTCCTGTACCATCAGGTGGATCTGAAATGGCAGCATTCTCTAAAATTATCTAGGAAGCTTGTTGAAAATCACGTTGCTGGGCCCCTTCTTGATGCACAAAGGCTCTGATCCCATACATGTGGCATAGGGTATGAAGGTTTTACATTTCTAATGAGTGCCAAGGTGATGTTGATGCTGCTGCATTGGGCCACCCTGCTTTGACAGGGCTAGTGTTGGAAGGGGGATTATTTAAGAATTAAAACAACACAGGTAAATCAGGAATCTGGACATACTAAAAGACATATTGTCCCAATGCGCTGAGTGGAAGGAAAGCTCGAAATAGCAGGCATCTCACCCATTCTTTCCCTCTAATTTAAATAGAATGAAACCATTCCATTTCAAGAGGAAGCTTCCAAAGGGAAAAGAGATTTTAAGTGGTAACTAGTCTACAGGTATATGTTCTCTAAGCTCTATTAAATGTGTCATGTAGTTCATAAATTACTTATTTGACCCACAAACCAGCCCCACGATAAGTAATGTGTTGCAAATATGTGATCACATTTGGCATGCTGAAATTTCGTTTTTTGAAAAATGTGTTGGCGATGCATTAATTTTACAGCAGTGTGCAATGAGTTTCAGAGGTTTGTAGAAGACAAGTGAATCCGCCCATTCCAAATGATTCTTGCTGAAATCATAAAATTAGTTACTCAAAGCCAATATTTATTAGCGACGCATACACAAATTTGCAAGACATCTCTTGGTATTTGTTGCTTTCCTTTCTTCCAGAAGGTGGATTGCTTCCTGCTGGCCTGATCTGTGGACATTGCTGTGCTTCCCGTGGAGTCACATGGAGTCACGCAGCGCTTAGTTCCCCCACCAGTGATGTGTGAAAAACATGTGCATGTTTCTTGCAGAAGATCCCATCCCCATCTCCACTGTGGCCAATTACACCAAACAGTTCAGAGAGAGTGCCTGCTCTCCTTGCCTTTGGTGACCCGAAATCCTTTGTTTTACCTTTTTGGAATCCTAATTCCATTAATGTAGTTGAAATATTTTTCCTGACCTGCTGTTTGCTGTTTTTCACCAGGCTGATTACCTCCTCCAGCGTAAACTGTCAACTTCCCAGGTTTCCCCATCAGTGATATGTGAATACTTGTGCACTTTTCAGTACAGGTCCTCTACTCCCAGCATTATGGGCCACTTAAACCAAAAATGTTTACAAAGCATGCCTCTTCTCCTTGGCTTTGCTAATCCATATTCTTTGCTTTACTTATATGGAATCGTAATTCCATTAATGTAGTGGAAATATCTCTCCTGAATCTGCTTTTGTTCTCCTTAGTAGTCGAATTCATTGCTCCTGGCCTGATTGGTGTTCTTTCCAGGGCTTCCAGGGGAACCCCATATATTATGCTTAGTAGTTTCCCCACCAGTGATATGAGAATACTTGTGCACTTTTCTGTGCAAGTCGTCTAATCCCCAGCTTCACTGTGGCCACCACAACCAGAGTTTTCAGAAAGAGCACTCATGAATGTTAGCTTTGCTGACCCACACATTTCCTGTTTAAATATTTGGAATCCCATAGTTGAAATATCTCATGTGAAACTCCTGATTTGTCTTCTTCCAGCAGGCTGATACATGCTCCAATCAGATCTGTGGACTTAAAAGTGCATCCAGGGGAGTCGCATAGATGGTGCTTAATAGATTTCCAACCAGTTATGTGTGATTATGTGTGTACATTTTGGTTAATGTCATTTCATCCCGAGCGATGCTGAGGTTGCTTACACGAAAGTATTCAGAAAGCATGTCTTCTTTCATTAGTTTTGGTAATCGATGATCTCTTGTTTCATTTTTTAAAAACTAACTCAATGAATATTGTTGAAATATCTCTCCTGAAAATGCTGTATTGTCCTCATCAGCAGGATGATGGTTTGCTGCTAGCCTGATCTGTGAAGATTCCAGGGCTTCTAGGGGAGTCCTGTGCTCTGCATATTGTTTTTAAAGTGATGAATTGTGGAATACTTGTGTACTCTTTGGTACATGTCACCTCCTGGAAATTTGGCTGTTGCTGCATAAAGCAATGTCTTTAGACAAGGTGTCTGCTACAGTTGGTATAGGCGATCGGTGGTCCATTGTTTCATGTCTTTGAATCCTAATTCCATTGTTATTGTTGATATATCTCCACGGAAACTGCCGGCTTGGCCTTTTCTGCAGGTTGACTACTTGCTACTGGCTTGATATGTGGACTTTCCAGTGCTTCTCAGGGAGGCCCATGTGTCAACCTGTTGTTTTAGCACTGCTAAAATGTGAGTACTCATAAACTCTCGGGGCAGCTCGCCCCATGGTAATCCATGCTATTGCTGCATAAACCAATGTCTCCAGACAAGATGTCTGTTGCCATTGACATGGGCCATGTATGGTCCTGAGTTTCATATCTTTGAAATCCTCATTCCGTTGATATTGTTGATATATCTCTCCTGAACCTGCTGTCTCTGCCTCTTCTGCAGGCTAATTGCTTGCTACTGGATTGATATGTGGACTCTCCAGTGCTTCTGAGGCAGGCCTGTGTGTCTACCTATGGTTTGAGCGCTGGTGAAATGTGAGTACTTGCGTATTCTCAGCACATGTCGCCCCGTGTCAGTCTACGCTGTTGCTGCATTAACCAGTGTCTTCAGACAAGGTGTCTGCTACGATTGGTATGTGCACTCTATGCTCTTTTGTTTCATGTCTTTGGAATCCTCATTCCATTGATATTGTTGATATATCTCCTGCTGTCTTGGCCAATCCTTCAGGCTGATTGCTTGCTGCTGGCCTTGTCTGTGGACTTCCCACTGCTTGTGTTGGAGGCCCATGGGCCCCTTATAGTTTTTGCAGAATGAATTGTGAATACTAGTATACTCCTCTTCACATGTTCCCCATTGGAAATTTTGCTGTTGCTGCAAAAGGCAATGTGATTAGACAAGATGTCTTCAATGAGTCATATAGGCAATATATGGTTCGTTGTTTCATGTCTTTGGAATCCTCATTCCATTGGTATTGTTAATATCTCTACACTGAAACTGCTGACATGGCCTCTTCTACAGGCTGATTGCTTGCTGCTGGCTTGATCTGTGGACTCTCCAGTGCTTCTGAGTGAGGCCCATGTGTATACCTGTTGTTTTAGCACTGGTGAAATGTGAGTACTCGTGTATTCTCCATGCATGTCACCCCATGGTAATCTATGCTAGTGCAGCGTAAACCGATTTCTTCACACAAGATGTTTGCTACCATTGGCGATATATGGTCCATTGTTTCATGTCTTTAGAATCCTCATTCCATTCATATTGTTGCTATATCTCCACTGAACCTGATGTCATGGCCTATATTCAGGCTGATTGCTCGCTGCTGGCCTTATCTGTGGACTTTGCACTGCTTTTGGTGGGGGCCTGTGGGACTCCTCATTGTTTTCATAGAATGAATTGTGAATACTCGTGTACTCCTCGGTACATGTCACCCCATGGAAATTTGGCTGTTGCTGTGAAAAGCAATGTCATTGGACAAGATATCTGCTATGATTGGTAAAGGCAATCTATGGTTCATTGTTTCATGTCTTGGAATCTGAATTCCATTGGTATTGTTGATACATCTCCACTGAATATGATGACTTGGTTTCTTCTGCAGGTTGATTGCTTGCTCCTGGCTTAATATGTGGACTTTCCAATGCATCTCAGGGAGGCCTGTGTGTCTACCTATTGTTTTAGCACTGGTAAATTGTGACTACTCGTGTACTCTTGGGGCAGGTCGCCCCATGGTAATCCATGCTGTTGCTGTGTAAACCAATGTCTCCAGACAAGATGTCTGCTATCATTGGTATAGGAGATCTGTGGTCCTTAGTTTCATATCTTTGGATCCTCGTTCCATTGATATTATTGATGTATCTCTCCTGTACCTGATGTCCCTGCCTCTTCTGCAGGCTGATTGCTGGCTGCAGCCTTGGTCTTTGGAATCTCCAGTGCTTCTGAGGCAGGCCCATGTTTTCCCTATTGTTTTAGCACTGGTGAAATGTGAGTACCTGTGTCTTCTCAGTGCATGTTGCTCCATGGAAGTCTACGCTGTGGCTGTGTAAACCGATGTTTTCAGACAAGGTGTCTGCTACCATTGGTATAGGCGATCTATGCTCCGATGTTTCATGCCTTTAGTGTCCTCATTCCATTGATATTGTTGATATATCTCCACTGAACCTGATGTCTTGGCCTGTCCTTCAGGCTGATTGCTTGTTGGTGACCTTATGTGTGGACTTTCCACAGCTTTTGGCAGAGGCCCGTCGGACTCCTTATTGTTTTCGCAGAATGATTGTGAAGACTCGTGTACTCCTTGGTATGTGTCGCCCCATGGAAATTTTGCTCTATTTGCATAAAGCAATGTCATTGGACAGGATGTCTGCTACCATTGGTATGGGCAATCTATGGTTCATTGCTTCATGTTTGGAATCCTAATTCTATTGGTATTGTTGATATGTGTCTCCTGAACCTGCTGACTTGGCCTCTTCTGCAGGCTGAATGCTTGCTACTGACTTGATAGGTGGACTTTCCAGTGCTTCTGAGGGAGGCCTGTGCATCTACCTACTGTTTTAGCACTGGTGAAATGTGAGTACCTGTGTATTCTCACTGCATGTTACCCCATGGCATTCTAGGCTCTTGCTGCATAAACCAATGTCTTCAGACAAGATGTCCGATACCATTGGTATAGGCTATCTATGGTTTGTTGTTTCATGTCTTTGGAATTCTAATTCCATTGATATTGCTGATATATCTCCACTGAACCTGCTGACCTGGCCTCTTCAGGAGGTTGATTGCTTGCTGTGATTGCACGCTGTTGCTGCATAAACCAACGTCTCTAGATAAGATGTCTGCTACCATTGGTATAAGTGATCTATGGTCCCTAGTTTCATTTCTTTGGAATCCTCATTCCATTGATATTGTTGATATAGCTCTCCTATATAGCTCTCCTTGGGACCTGCTGTCCCAGCCTCTTCTGCAGATTGATTGCTTACTCCTGGCTTGATCTCCAGTGCTTCTGAGGGAGGCCTGTGTGTTTACCTACTGTTCTAGCACTGGTGAAATGTGAGTACCTGTGTATTCTCGATGCATGTCACCCCATGGCATTCTATGCTGTTGCTGCATAAACCAATGTCTTCACACAAGATGTCCGATACCATTGGTATAGGCGATCTATGGTTTGTTATTTCATGTCTTTGGAATCCTCATTCCATTGATTTTGTTGATATATCTTCACTGAACCTACTGTCTAGGCCTGTCCTTCAGGCTGATTGCTTGCTGCTGGCCTGAAGTGTGGACTTTCCAGGTCTTTTGTCGGAGATCCGAGGGACTCTTTATTGTTTTCACAGAATGAATTGTGAATACCCGTGTACTCCTCGATATATGTCACCCCATGGATTTTGCTATTGTTGCAAAAAGCAGTGTCATTAAGTTGTGTGCTACCATTGGTATAAGCCACCTGTGTTTTGTTGTTTCATGTCTTTGGAATCCTAATTCCATTGATATTGTTGCTATGTCTCCACTGAACTTGCTGTGTTGGCCTGTCCTTCAGGCTGATTGCTTGCTGCTGGCCTTATCTGTGGACTTTCCACAGCTTTTGGCAGAGGCCCGTGGGACTCATTGTTTCTGCAGAATGAATTGTGAAGACTCGTGTATTCGTCGGTACATGTCGTCCCTTGGATTTTGCTCTTGCTGCGGAAAGCAATGTCAATAGAAAAGATGTCTGCTAACATTGGTATAGGCAATCTTTGGTTCGTTGTTTCATGTCTTAGGAATCCTCATTCCATTGGTAGTGTTGTTATGTCTCCTCTGAAACTGCTGATATTGCCTCTCATATAGGTTGATTTCTTGCTACTGGCTTGATCTGTGGACTCTCCAGTGCTTGTGAGGGAAGCTCGTGCATCTACGTATTGTTTTAGCACTGGTGAAATGTCAGTACTTGTGTATGCTTGGGGCAGGTCGCCCCATGATAATCCATGCTGTTACTTCAGTAACCAATGTCTTCAGACAAGATGCCTATGTTACTTTCATGCATGTGTCTATATCTCTTGGGGCACATAGAAACATGTTCCCTGCATGTCATTTATTAAAACCTATTTGTTGTGAGGTTACAGTGGGTTAGTCAGGCTCTCAAAGTTTGAGTTGCTCTGGATGTGGAAAGCAACAGCACCTCCTACGTGACAGTTTGCCCCCACATTCTAATAGCCACAAGCATAAGTGGAGGGGGCCTGCATCTTTGAAAGGGAGGTTTTGGGTTATCTCGCGATGGACACAACGCAAATGGGTTCTGCAGGCAATAGCTTACCTCTCCACCCGGGGATAGAGGAGCGTTGATGTGGATGAACTTGAAAGAAGAATTGGAGAGGGTCCTTTCTGTGCAGTGGTTCTCTTCTCCAACCTCATGAGAAAGGGAAGGCATCCATCTGCTTGCCCGTCGTTTCAGGGCAAGAGCAGGAGGCTTCAGGAAGTCTGACCCAGTGAGGCCAGCTCCGTGTTATACTCATTGCAGACACAGTGAGTGCGCGACTGGGTGAGTGGCTTTTAGTCTTCTAAAAAAAAAAAAAAAAAAAAGAAGCTACCCTAGGAAATCCCGTAGACCTGAAATCCCTGGTCAAATGTGGGATCCCACTTCACATGGGAGGTCATCCTTCATTAAAATTTCCTCCGAGAACAACCCAGAGGTTCCAAAACGCAGAGGGAACCAAAGGAAGTTCCATAGGTGGCCATTCACGCGTGCTCCCCACAGACCCATAGAATGAGCGGAAGACGCGCGTTGAATGCTCTGGTGCCTCAGACTACAGAATCAGTGGAGACCCTCCGGATTCAAAGTGGCACAGTAAGTGTTCTCCCAGGTGGTGAATGGTCATTTTCTCAAACATGCGCGTTTACTGCAGTTGTGGAAGGAGGATTGCTGGACCCCTTCCTGTACTCTCCATGTTTAAGACTCAGTAGGTCTGAGTGGGCCTTGGATGTTGCACGTTTAACACGTGAACAGCTGATATTATGTAGGCCAGTGTGACTGTTGCCCTCGGTTGACTGCCGGGGGGCACACGAGGCTCCCGTGGAAATGGAAGATAGGAGAGAAGCAGACCAGGGTGGGTATGTCAGGGACTGAGAGATTCCCGAGCCGGGATCTGAGGGCGGAGTGTCAGGCAGAACACCAGAGTAGCACACAATCTCACCATGGTCTTGAGAAATTCAAGAATTCCTGTATGTCCAAGCCTATAATGGGAGGTAGAAGGTTCAATTCAATTCAGTTCAATTCAGTTAAAATATGTATATCCTTGATGTTTTCTGTTATGTATGTGTTGATTACACGTAATTGAATGACACTTCCCCCCATACCCTGGCGGGGCGGGGCGCGGGGGAGGAGGACAGGAATCTGTTTCTCCATCCTCTATGCCCCAGGCCAAGAGGCGGGCCAGTGTGAGGTGGACTCCTGAGATTTCTGGAAACTAGGTCTTTTCCCTACTGGGTAAATTTACACTTAGCCAGGATAGGCAGAGAGCAGAGGCTCTCAAACCAGAGATCAGATTGCCAGCACGAGCAGCCCATACACCTGTTGCCCTGGGACACCACCCCTCAAGGTAACCCAAATTTCAGTGTGGGGGAGATAAACAAAATCAATTAATCAAACAAACAAACATACTTCATGTGTGTGTGTGTGTGTGTTTTAAATGACTTCCCAGAGGACTTCTATTAGCAGAAAATATGGATTGAAATGAGTGAAAGGGGAAGGAACTACTGCAAGCTTGGCCCTCATTAAACTCCCTGGTGTGCTTTTCAAGTCCACATTGTTTGTGCCCCGCTCCTCCCTCAGAGTGTCCCACTGGGTAGGTCTGGGTGGAAAGAGTGAGCATTTCTTTATCTAAGAGGTGCCCAGATGTCGCTGACCCGAGGACCACACTTTGAGAATCACAGCTCTGCTCCACGAGTTAAGGTCTGAACAAGGCAGCGAGAAAAGTTGCTCTGCTTCCGAAGAGAGAATAGTCGAGAGAGTTTAAAAACAAGGAGAGACACACAGACAGGCAGACAAACACACACCCACCCCCCCTAAACCCATAGAATTCTCCCATTCCCGAGGTCTTCCAGGGAAGTCTGTCTTCCACGGAGTGTCTACATATTCACAGGTGAGAGCATTTCCCGTTCACGTGACGTTAATGCTTTGGGGCGTTGCCTTTTGAGAAAAACTGCTGTAGCTCACTCACTGTCCTCTGAAAAGTTTAGACGGAGTGTGAAGTGTGGGTGGATGACTAGCAATGAGAGCTACCTACCATGTTGTGGACCACAAGTTGTACTGAGGCTTTTATTTTTCATGTCGTTTCAGTTTCTCTTCCAGGGCCAGGTCTTGAAATATGACCCGTGTGCCAGTATTAGGAACTGAGGGTCTGAAAGAAGCTTCCCGGGGTCACAGGGTAAACAAGTGTCAGAGCTCTGACAGACACTTAGAGGGCGAGGACCCAGAACCTGTGCTCTTGAGCTCCTGTGCTCTTGAGGAGGAGGTTGCCCACCAGGTGGACGTGCCTGGCCGATGTCCTTCTGGGCAGGGAATCGTCTTGTCCATGGTCTGTCTGAGGCCACGGCAGTATGCAGCCACTACTGCTTTGTGGTCACTTCGGGCCCTGCCTCCTCTGCTCTCGGAAAGGACATGACACCCACCCAGATTGCTCACGGCTAGAGGCGTTGTGCATAAAGATCTGGTGGGTCAAATACAGCCCCGAAAGCCTGCATCAAACTGGATGTTGAAAGCACTAGTTCCTCTGTGTGAGCGTCTCGCCAGAGACCTGCCAACGCTAAAAGCAGAAGTTGGGGAGTGTTCCGTTCCCACATTCCGAAGTGAGGTGTGGGGCAGTCTTGCCAAAACCTGGCCAGAAGGCGTCCTGCGGACATTCACTCTTCGCTCAAGGAGGGGATGTCAAAGAACCGATGTGCAGCAAGGCGGGGGAAAGACTCTTTTCAGACTGTGGCCACCCTATCAGGCATTTTACCCCAGCTCAGGAGGGAAGGAGAAACACGGACTTCCCTTGGTTTCAAGCCAAATGCAGGGGGCTTCAGAGAATTGCCCCCATGAGGGCCAGCCCAGCAGTCCACTCACTGCAGACACAGTGAGTGGTCTTCAAACCCGTGAAGGAAAAGATGCTCTCTGAGAAAGGCTGTGGTCCAAAGAGGGCTGTTTGGATGTCTGCTCCAAGGTAGCACTGGAGAAGACCCCTTATGGACGCCTGTGAGAATGACCAGGTGCTCCCACTTGTGGCGGTTTCACCTGGAAACTTTGGGCTTCTAGAACAAGGTGGCGATGTGATATCAGCTGCTCCAGAGGCTCAGAAACCTCCGTGGCCACAGGAGGATCCTCTTCATTGGTCACAGTGGCCTAGTAAGTGGTTGCTCCCGTGCTGTTAGGTGGTGCACGTCTAGTGGTAGCATGCATCCTGATCACCTGGGAGGCTTGTTGGAACTCACACTGCTGGTCCCCTGCCCCACCCCCACATTGTCCCACCCGGTACATGAGGGGTGGGTGTGTATGTGTGTGTGTGTGGGGGGGGGGGGCGGGTTCTGTATTTCTCCTGAGTGCCTAGAGGACGTTGACGCTGCTGCATTGGGCCACTCTTACTTTATCTTCTGGGGCTCGTGTTGGAAGAGAGGTTATGCTAGAACTTCATCAACATAGGTGAATTAGGAAGCTGGACATTCCTGAGGGCACATGGTCTGAGTGCCCTTAGTGTCAGGAATGCCCGGATAGCAGGTATCTCAGCATTTGTTTTCCTCTAATATAAATGGGATGAAAGGATTTCATTTCAAGAGGAAGAAACGGGAATTCCAAAAAGAAATGGGATTTTAAATTGTAACTAGTTGACATGTATATATTCTCTAAGCTCAGTTAATTGTGTCAAGTAGTTAAGAAATTGCTCATCTAACCCACAAACCAGCCCCCCAGATCTGTATTGGTTGCAACTGGCTGGTCCCATGGGCCATGCGGAAATTTTGGTTAGTGAGAAACGTGGTCGCAATGCATTAATTTTGCAGCCGTGTGCAGCAAGTTTCAGAGTTCGTAGAAGAGAAGCGAATCTGCCTATTCGGGATGATTCTCATCGACTCATTGAATTAGTTACTCCAAGCCGGTATTTACTAGTGACACATATGCCTGTAGGCAAGACATCTCTTGCTATCTGTTGCTTTCCTTTCTTCCAGAAGGTGGATTGCTTCCTGCTGGCCTGATCTGTGGACATTGCTATGCCTCCCGTGGAGTCCCAGGGGTCACGCAGCACTTAGTTCTCCATGAGTGATGTGTGAAAACATGTGCATGTTCTGTGCAGAATGGCTTATCCCCATCTCCACTGTGGCTGCTTGAACCAGAGTGTTCAGGAAGTGTCCTCCTCTTCCTGGCTTTGTTGATCCGTATTCTTTGTTTTATGTATTTAGAATCCTATTTCCACACACATCATTGAAGTATGTCTCCTGAACCTTGTGTCTCCCCCTTTTCAGCCGGCTCTTTGGTTGCTCCTGGTCTGATGTGTGAACTTTCCAGGGATTCCAGGGGTTCCCCGTGGGTGGTTCCCACTTACTTGTTTTCCCACCAGTGTTGTGTGAGAATGAGTGTATGTTTTAGAGCATGTGCTCTCATTGTTAGCTCCATCATGGCCCCTCAAACCGAAGTGTTCAAAGGAGCACCTGTTCTGATTGCCTTGCTGATCCATGATCTTTTGGTTTTAAGTATTTGGAATCCTGATTCTATTAATGTATTTGAAACATCTCCATTTCTTGACTCTATTTGGTGAAATAGCTTAAGGTGTTAATTAAGGTGAAGTGAGGTCATTAGGGTGGGGCCTTAATATGTAAGGAACACTGGCCTTAAAAGGAGAGGAAAGGGACACCTGGGTGGCTCAATCCATAGATCATGTGGCTCTTGATCTTGAGATCATCACTTCGAGCCCCATGTTGAGCACAGGTCTTACTTAATCAAAAAAATAACTAGGTAAATACATAAATATTTGAAAAAGAAGAGCAAGTGACACCATAGATCTCTTTCCGTGTGTACACACAGGAAAGGCCATGTGTAAATGCAGGGAGAAGGCAGCCTTGTGCAAGCCAGGGAGAGAGGCTTGTCTAGAAACTTACCCTGCTAGCACTTTGATTTTGAACTTCCAGTCTGCAGAAGTGTAAAAAAATACATTTCTAACGTTTACACCATGTTTTGTGTGGCATTTTTTATTGCAGACTGTGCGAATAGTACGTGGGATTATATACTTGACATCAGCTGACTACATCAGTTATAAAAAGTCATCAGTGATAGTTCACCCGAAGGTATACAAACTGGTAATGAATTTTTAAAATGCTAGTGAATTTATCCTCATAAACAGTCTCTTTCTGCATTTTCTCAATTATGGTGATATTTCCATAGTAAAGACCACCTTGCCTGTCCTCTGCATAGCCAAAACATATTCATACCTCCTTTCCTACACTGATCTTATCCACTACTTTAAAAGCAAAATAAGCCTAACACATTTCTCACACTGTAGTTTAAATAATCATTTTAAAATGGAAATCTGATTGTGTCAATACTCTGCGTCCATGTCTTTATTGTTCTCCATCCAGTATATTATTATATTTATTATCTGCCTTTTCTTAACTCCCTCACTATATGTGCACTATCTCCCTGTGGGACTCAGCTATATTAAATGAAACAAATACAGAATTTAAACGAACAGTTGTTAAAGGGTGATGCTAAGATACGCAGAATACAATCCAGAAAGAACAGCTGTGGAATTTCAGAGTTAAATAGTTTGAATAAAACAGGCTCAGGATCCTCCTAACCCAGTACGTGAAGTGAAAAGAAAAGTGTCTAGGTTTTCTCGCTGTAACCTTAAGGCAGGATATGTTTCTCAGTCATCTCCACATCACTGCCTTCCAAGACAGTGTCTGTCTCAATAAATGCTCTTAAAAAAGATTAAGGAGCTGTCATTCCACTAGGGAAACACATAGAAAGTTTGGGATGATAGCTAAGAGAGAGGTGGAAAGTCTGCCTCCCTTTGTCACAAAAGAGTCTAGGCTTGTTCTGTCTACACGTACGACTTCAGCAGAGCTGATCTTCATTAATACTTTTCCAATTCCTATATTCTAATTTCAGTGTTCTGACATTTCTTTCACTTAATTCTGCCTTTAATTACAATTATGGCTCTTTCTCCTCAACTAATAACCCCTGGGTGAGTGGGACTAAGAATCTCTTCCCTGGAGTTCAGCACTTCATAGATGATTATCATATGTTTACTGAATAAAAAGCAGAGAAAGCAAAATTTTTTTATAATTTGTATTACATTGGAAGCAAAGATTTCTGTTCCCTGACAACCACCATGGACACAGTTTTTGAGGAGTGTTTGAGCATGTAATATTTACAATGTCTAAAATAGACAAGTAATTAGTACAGAATTGTTCAAGAACCTAATACAAATTAAGAAAATGCACATAATCTCTGATAGAAAAATAATCAACTTATAGAATTAGAAATCCAAAAAGTGCAAAAAGCATTGGCAAAGCTGTTCAGAGGACAGAGCTAATCACAAAAATTGTTACTGAAATAACAAATTAATAGTAATTTGTAATAAGAATGGGTTGGCAACATTGAAGAAGCCGGATATTGCCACATTTTGGAGCAGTTGTAGTGCTACAGGTGCAGCTATTCTGGAGAGTAATCAAGTGCTACATTGTCAAATGAAATAAATATGACCTAGACTTCAGCCATTCTACTATGGATATTTCCCTGGAAGAATCTTAGGTAGGTCCATGAGCAGACTTAAAGGATCACGCACATTGCTTCATTATTGGTACAGCATCGGAAACTACTGGTGTGTGCCTCACTGGAAGAGTATATGGCAAAGAACTTTTGGATATAATCGACCCATTATTCAGTAGTTAGAAACAACTGATTAGAAATGCATGTAGCAATGCAGATGAATCTTAAAAATGAGGCTCAGTGAAAAATTCCATTTACATAAGTTAAAAATACATGCTTATAAAATAATAATACATATTTTCCAATAATATGCTTAAGCCAAAAGTTAAGCATAAAATACATTACAATTGATGAGAGGAAGGATGGGATCCAGGCTTAGAGATGTAAGGGGAATTTCTTTTCAAGTTTACTGAATATGATTCTCAAATGGGTGTGTTTAACATAAGAATATCAAATTTTTGTAACTTTTTGTCTATATATATCCAAAGCGAGTCAGGGTTTCAATGGAAATTGTGTTTGCGTATATGTAGGCATACATATCAGTAGCTTTGTGATTACTACTACCCAGGGAACAGTTTTCTGTGTTCTCGACATGCCTTTTAGACTCTGGGTTTTATAGAGTTCTATACCCCCTGAAGTTTGAAAAATCATCTCTGTGAATGGTGCTGGTGCTTTAAGTATTCAGTTTGTCAGTCCAGATTTTGCTTCTGAACTTTGCAAGGTGCTGAGGGTGACAAGGTTACATGGTGGAGTGAAGGCTTCTGGCTGTGATCAGAATCTTTTCCTGTCCCTGCTTCCACTCTCTACAGAAGCTCCTGTCGTTGAATGAATATGCATTAGAGAGACCCAGCCTAATGCTCTGTAATGGCCATGGTTGAACTCTGAAGACTTGCCACAGCCAGAGAAAGCATACACAGCAGGACATGGGTGGAATGGGTGGAAAAGCAAGTATCATCTCAGGACTAGAAAAACCATCTGTCATGAAATTCTTCCCGCTGAGTTCACACTGAGTATGTAGTGAGGCCAAAAAATCTAAACGAATTTATTCTTCATTTTATAGGCCTAGCAGATGATTGCTGTGCAGTTAAAGAAAAATATACTTGGCCATCACTATTTGTGTTCTCCTAGTCACTGGTTCTCAACGGGCACAGGTTTGCTCCCCAAGAGACATTTGCCAGTGTTTGAAGACATTTTTGGTCGTCTCAAGTAGCTGGCTTCTAGCAGGTAGAACCCAGGATGCTGGTAAACATCCTGTAACACACAGGACAGTCTCCACAAAAATAGTATTATTTGGCCCAGTATATCAGTAGTGAATAGAGTTGAAAACCTCTGCCCTGAGCTAAAAGGTTAAGTATATCAAATGAGCCCAGAGTGCCCACACACTCTGAACGGCAACTTTTACCTCATTTGACCTTGCTTGGACTGCTCTTCTAAAGGTACCCACCTGGTTTCCTCTCTCTTCTTTCAGGTTCTATGTCAAATGAGGCCTTCTCAGTGAGACTTTCTTTGACCAACTTATTAACATTGGAATTCTTATTTCACTCCTTAAAAAGCCCTATCCATCTCCTTTGCCTTATTTTTACTCCATATACTTACTGTCTCGTGGAATAGGCTTTACTTATTTATTTAATTTCGACATAGCTCTACTAAAATTCAAACATTTTTAAAATTTATTTTATTTATTTATTATTTATTTATTTATTATTAATTAATTTAATTAATTTATTTATTTTGAGAGAGAAAGCGAGCAGGGGAGGGGCAGAGAGAGAGGGGCAAGAACCCCAAGCAGGTTCTGCACTGCCAGCGCGGAGCCTGACGGGGGCCTCGATCTCATGAACCATGAGATCATGACCTGAGCCGAAATCAAGAGTCAGACGGTTGAACGAATGAGCCACCCAGGTGCCCCTAAACAATGTTTATTATTACTGGATCCCCAGTGGTGTGAGGAGCGCCTGACACAGAGTAGGTGCTCAATAATTTCTTATTGAACAAATGAATAAACTCAGTCCCAAGAATCTTAATTCAAATACAGATGTGGCATCTTTTTTAAGTGTATGCAGTTTCACTAAGTCTTGAGATAATACTGTTGATGGCATGAGCTTACCCTATTTTTTTAAAAAATATTTTTAGAGAGAGACTTCGAGAAACAGAGGGGGAGAGAAAGAGTCCCAAGCACAGACAGCATGGAGCCTGACACAGGGCTCGATTTCCCAAACTGTGAGATCATGACCAGAGCCGAGATCCAGAGTCAGACACTTAACGGTTGTCTGAGCCACCCAGGCTCCCCAAACTTACCCTACGTCCTTATTCCCTTTTCTTTACAGCAAAGACTCAGGAAAATGGGAAGCTCCTCAAGCTTGGCTTCTGAAGATTCAGAAAAACATAAAGTCATTGTTCGCATTTAAGTGTCATATTCCATTAAATTTCTTACAATTATTAACGTCTTAATGGAGCACCTAAACTGGAAAAGATTTTTTTAAAAACAGATTTTAGTTTTCAGTCCTGGTTTTGTGCCAGAGAAAGCCAACATCTGGCAAACAGGTCTGCCGTTATCTAACTACTGTAGTTATTTTCCTATCCCTACTAGTCCATACTCATGCATCACTGTCTCATATACACTCACAGAAAGAAGTAGACAAGAAAAACTCCCCTGATGGGTATAAGGGTGTTATATACTAAGAATACTTATAGTTCCACTTAACAACTGTTAACCATCCTTGTCCATAAAGAAATGGTATATGCTTGGAACCAGTAACTAATACATGCTAATTCCATGTTAGTGTTTTTATATAATGTTTGTTTATTTTTGAGAGAGAGGGAGGGAGGGGCAGAGAGAGAGGGAGACAGAATCCCAAGCAGGCTGCACACTGTCAGTGCAGAACCCATTGTGGGGCTTGAACTCCACAAACAGTGAGATCATGACCCGAGCAGAAATCAAGAGTCAGAAGCTTAACTGACTGAGCCACCCAGGTGCCCCCCACTTTATTGTATCTCTAACTAAAATTACTTTTGAAAATCACTGTTACCCTGTTTTTTCCCCTACCGTTATATTTTTGGGTGTATTGAGGTGGTTAAATTGATCATTTCCACATAGGCTACATCTCAGTGGTAAACTACATTTCTAGAAGGGTTTAATCATGATAATCAGCAACAGCTCTCTTTTAAGAACTTTACATTTCATTGGATCCCTAGACTTGTCTTGTAAATAAAGGGGTGCGGTGCCTGGGTGGCTCAGTCAGTAAGTGTCCAACTCTTGATTTCGGCTCAGGTCGTGATCTCACGGTTTGTGAGATGGAGCCCCACGTTGGGCTCTGTGCTGACGGCAAGGAGCCTGCTTGGGATTCTCTCCTCTCCCCGCCCCTCCCCTGCTCACGTGTGCATGCATGCACATGTGCTTGCTCTGTCTCCAAATAAATCAACATTTAAATACATAAAAGGGCAATTTTGGTTGCCTCTCATCACATCTACGTCAGTCATGGTACCCTGAGAAAATAGAATGCTAACTCAAAAAGGTCTGATTGAATTTGGTGAAGTTTTTATATAAAAGGCAAGGACAGAATTAAGGGGACCAATAAGGAATGCTGAGCCACTCAGAGAGCCCCTGTGGGAATCCTTTTACCTCCCCTAATATTGGGAGGCAAGAGGAGGAAAAGTTGTCACTAGAACCCTTCATGAGGTCCTGAAGGAGCTGGTGCCTAGGAGGAGCTGTTGGGCTTTAAAGGAACAAAAGTAGCTACTACCAAAATGTCATCAGTGCTACCCGAACTGTCCGTGAGTCACTGTATAACAGTATCACAGGTGCTCTTTCTATACAAAGAGAATATACACTCAAGGTTCTGCCCATTGAGCAGAATTCCCTTCACCCCAGGCTTTCCTTTGTAAGGCTGTAACACAGGAAACTGGTGCTGCCAGCGGGTGCCTTCAAACACGCACAACCGTCCACGGTCCATGTTTTCTCTGACTCTTTTCACTGGTTTCAGGGAAGTCCCCTTAAAACCATAGGTGTGAAACCCAGGGAGCAGTAGCTAGCAGCAGAAGTAGGTACAGTGAGAGTATGAACCACAGGCTCATAAAATTTGCTTGTGCTATTAAAGCTGTTTTGCACAAGTGTCCTAGGTTTCATTTCATTTCAGGAAATGGAATATTGATATCTAAACCCAAATAGATGACTAAATGTGTCCGGTAGCACATAATCAACAGTGGGAAGCTGAGGTTGCACGCCCACTTGATTTTCCGTACTCACACATTCCTTCCCTATCAGCGTCTATAGCAGACTAGGGCCTCATTTCCAAAGGGTGTTGGCGGAGGTCACGGAGAGGGCATGACCGCTGCTTGACCCCCGGAGCTAAACCCAGGCAGTCCGAGCCTCCCCACCACCACCTGTGCCTGTAATGTACCTCTAACACGTGCTCCCACCACCGGAAGCTGTTTGCCGGGACGCAGGCTTTAGAGCACTGTGTTCCTGAGCCCACCTGCTCAGTATACTATGACTGAACCCAGTGAAGGCCTCGGTAAACTTTAAGATTCTGGTGGTCAGGGTGCCGGCTGTCTCAGTCTGTAGAGCATGCGATTCTGCATCACTCGGAGTCATGAGTTCAAGCCCCACATTGAGTGTAGGACTTGCTTTAAAAAAAAAAAAAAAAAAGATTCTGCACTGGGGCGCGGAGATCTCATCTTTGAGCATCAAAACAAGCCTAGCAGGTAAGTTCCCTTGCTTCTTGAACCCGCCCCCTATCCATCCCTAGTGGCTGCCTCTGTCTTTGCCTTTTCCTTTCCCTCTGCCTGTGGAGGCCTAATTTATGAACCAACGAAAGGGAGAAGGTTTGGGCGGATTATAGCATCGCCCTCCTCCGAAACTCTAGGGGGTCTCTGCTCCGATTCGTTTTTGTGCTTTGCCTCTATGCCAGAGACACTGTAACTATCATTGCCCCTCTTAGGTCATAAGGTCACATGCTCAGGTGTTTTGAACCACCGTCTCAGCTTGCTATAGAATTCTCTCTCATTTGAGGCCTTAATCCAAAGTGGCTAGCTCCTGAGGTGCCCAAATTGATCAGACAGGGACTACTGAGCGTGGTTTGTTTTGCTTCCCGGTTCCCAGAATGTGCTTCTTTCTTCTTTGTGGAACGTTTGAGTTCTAGGAACTTATTTCTCGCTTTAGAGGGAATGTCCCAGTGTTCCTTGGACTCTTGGATACCTAGTAACTTCATTGAGGTGGCAAGTGAACTTTTCAAGGATTGTATGTTTGTGTTTTGCCGCCTAGGGTGCTCGCTGCTTCTTTGTGACGAGATTCGGTTAGCATAATCAATGTCATAGGCCAGAGGGATGATCTGTGGCACGTGGATAAAACCAAAGTCCCTGTCACGTGTTACAGTTTAAACAAGAGCAGTAGAGTTGTTAGAGTGCTGAGATAAGACGAGGAACATGCACTGTCACCCTTGGCAGGGAAAGCAAACAACTTCACATGTTTACTGATTTGTATTGAAAAGGTAGTGTTTGCTAAGTCAGCTTTATACCAGGTGCCAGGGTCAGTGTCAGTATGCTCTAGTGGTGATATTTTTCTCTGAACAACAGCTAGAATCACCATATGGTTACATTTATAATAATCTACAGTCAGTCCTTGAGATCCGTGTGCCTTCTGCACTGTAAAATAGGTGAGTTAAATGAAAATCACTGACAACTGCACCTTTTAAGCGTTTAAAATGGCATTAATCTCCGAAATCCTCTGGTGATGTGGTAGTGTTTTGGCTTACTATTTTGGAAGAAGGGCACAGTTCCAGTCTTCAAATAGGCCCTTCTTTTCTTTTCTTTTTTTAAAAAATTATTTTTTATTTTTTAAACTTTTTTGGGCCTTCTTAATAGCTCTCACTCCATGGATTCAGGGGCTAATGTGGGGTTTCTGTCAGATGCCTCACAAATCTTTGCCAATATATACTCAGTAACTAAGAACTTAACCGCAGGATAAGTCTCTGGCCTGTTTGAACCCACGGTTAAATGAACTTAGCTCAAGACTCATTCTACACCTGATTTCCCTAAGCCTCCATTTACATCAGCAAATCAAGACAGCATTCCAACTCCCCAGGGATTAGAGGCAATTCATAGCTAGCATCTAATAATTCCCAAAAGTATAGGACATTTTTTTCCCCCTAGTGCCCATACATCTCAATAAATGGCTATCATTCCCTCTAGGAAAAGGCTTGGAGGAATCACTGTAATCCCTTCTGGCTGCATTGCAGGGACATCTTTCAATGTGACATAGCCTCCCCATCGGTCAAGGCTTTCTGGGTTTCTGAACTGACTGGAGTGTAGGAACTGGGTAAGTATACCTACTTTGGTGATTGAGTCAGATCTTTGCCCACTCTAGCAAGAATTTGAAATCTTACCAGAATGAGCACTGTGTGTTATGCATAAGCGATGAACCACTAAATTCTATTTCTGAAATTATTATTGTACTATATATTATAATTTGGATTTAAATAATAATCTTTAAAAAAATAAAATAGATTAAAAAACCTATCAGCAAAAAACCCCACAAATGTTGAATGTCTTCACTTATTCTGCATCTTTTGAGATTAGCGTATGAAATCTTCTTTAATTTTTAAGTTGATGGACTGCATGCATTGATTTTCCAAAGTTAAGATAGTATTAGTTGATGGAAATTTATTGATTATTATAATATACACATGATATACATATCATATTTTTTGTGGAATTGCTTTCTTCTTGAATGCATTATTTTTGTATTTCCATGTTCATGAAGGTAACTGCTGCGCAGTTTTCATTTCTTGTCCTATTCTGGTAATACAGTATGCTACATTTTAAATAATTTGGGGATAAATGTGAAAACTTTTCAAATTGGGAAGAAATTTTATATGTTTGGAGATATTAATTAAAAGTTTGTACTGACCAGTAAAAAAAAAAAAAAAAAGGAATTACCAGAAAGCCACAAAGAATATTCCATTTCACCATTCCACCAAAATTTAGGCTCCAACAGTGTTTCATCTTTATTTGGGCAACCTGAGGATGCCCTTACTTTCTCTCTTCCTGAATTTACTAATTATTAGATATCTTAGGTGCATGAGAGCCCTCATTATTTACTTTTATTGCTCAACTCATTGATTTCAATGGGAAGCACAAGGAACACACTGAAATAATTTTATTGATGCCTAAGCATGTATTTATTTGACAAATATTTATTGACATCCACCACATATCAGAAACTGTTCTAGGTACTGGAGGTACAGCAATGAGTAAATCAGGAAAAATATCACTGCCCTCAAATGCAGCTTGCATCCTAGCAGGTGAAGACCAATAATAACCAAGGTAACACAGGTAAAACATACTGCATGTTAGATGGTAACAGCTCAAATAGTAAAATCCAATGGAAAAAGGGATAGAGATGGTGAGAGTGGAGAGTTTGTGATCGCATGATTGCAGTTTTTTAAATACGTCAGCCAGGTAAGTCCTTACTGAGAAGGCAATATCTGAAGTAGAAGGACAGAAGGGAGAGAGCTCTGCAAGTATCTGTGGTCAGAACACTCAGGAAGCACGGGGATCTTTGGCCCGGAATGCACCATGTATGTTTGAGAAACAGAGAAGACTAGTAAGTGATGCAGAAATAATTGAAGAAGAATAAATTAAATAAAACACTAGCAAAGCTTAAAATTAACACCAGTAGAATTCAAAACAGTGTATGCATTTTTCATCATTAGATAAGATAAAATCAAACAAATTCGTTTCCCATTACTGTTAAAAAGCAATGAAGGAATTTTTAATGATACGGGGGATGCTCACAGAATAAGCTGAATATACAGCTCTCTGTGATATGTGACCCCAGCACTTTAAGAGTATATATCATTTTGGAATACATAATGTAAGGCAGGAAGAAAAATCACCAAAAGTTTTTCTGAGTTGTGGGATTTGAGTAATCTATATTTTCTTCCTTAATCTTTTCTGTATTGTCTACAGTGTCTACAGTTTTGCTTTGTTTTGTTTTCTCTAAAGAAACTGCATGATACAGCAGTTAAGAGCCAAGGATTTGAAATAGATAAACCTGGATCCATTTACTTACTGTGTTACTTTGGATAAATGATGTTAGCAGTATCCGTATATGTAAACTAGGGATAAGAATAATGACCCCCACCCCCGCCAAAAAAGAATAATGACCATTTAGAATTGTTCTAGATTATTAAACATGGTGCTGGTTTTTTCTTTTGGTACTGTTTTTAAAGGTGTTAATATAGTGTCTGTCATAAATAATAAATGATAACATTCTTATTCAGAAGTGCAGCCTCTGTAATCAGATAATTTTTTTAAGATTTTGTTTTTAAGTAATTGCTACACCCAACATGGGTCTCAAACTCACAACCCCAAGATCAAGAGTCACATGCTCTAACCCACTGAGCCACCCAGGTGCCCCTGTAACCAGATAATTTTTTAAAGGACAGAAAGAGATAAAACCCAATAGGTCAAACATACCTGTTAATTGATACCTTCTCCTCACTGAACTGTGAAATAGTCATATTTAAGAATAATTTCTACTCAAAACTCCCTTCACAGATACTACTTTTATTAAAGTTACTGTGTGTGTGTGTGTGTGTGTGTGTGTGTGTGTGTATTGAGAACCCTTAAGATCTATTGTCCTAGCAAATTTTAAGTATACAATACAGTATTGTTATAGTCCCCATGCTGCACATTAGATCCCCTGAAAATATTCATGTTATGAGTGAAAGTTTGTACCTTTTGACCAACTTCTTTAATAGTTCAGACAAGATCCTCATTCTAATTGATAAAAGTATAGATAAGTGTGTTATATTTACCAAACAAATGCATTTTTTCCTCATTTTAAAAGTGCTGCATGATTATTATGGACTGTAACAGGTAGGGAAAACTGAAATCAAAAACAACCAGATAATTGCTATAATCTATATTTGTTTCTTACCAATATTTTGCAATGAATATTTTAAAATAATTTTAACCTGAAAAATGTTTAAATTATATATATGTATTTATTTACTGCAAGTTGATACTTTTGAAATGAAGTTTAGTTTTTCATAACTTAAAAAATAACATGAACATTTTGCTTAAAAGAGGCATTTAAAACCTACCACATAGGGCACCTGGGTGGCTCAGTCTGTTAAGCTACACACTCTTGATCTTGCAGTTCATGAGATAGAGCCCCACATCAGGGTCTGTGCTGACACTGTAGGACCTGCTTAGGATTCTCTGTCTCCTTCTCTCTGCCCCTCCCCCAGCTCATGCTCATGTGCTTGAGTGTGTGCTCTCTATCTCAAAACAAATTTCACCCTCAGTGGGGAAAAACTGAGAGCTTCCTCCCTGAGATCAGAAACACGAGAGGGATGTCCACTCTCACTGCTGTGGCTTAACGTAATGTTGGAAGTCCTAGCATCAGCAGACAACAAAATGAAATAGAAGTCATCAAAATTGGCAAAGAAGAAGTAAAACTTTCACTTTTCACAGACAACATGATACTCCACATGGAAAACCCAAAAGACTCCACCACAGACTGCTAGAACTCATACATGAATTCAGTCTCAGGGTACAAAATCAATTTACAGAAATTGGTTCCATTTTTATACACCAATAATGAAGCAGCAAAAAAAGAGATAAACTGATCCCATTTACAATTGCACCAAGAACCATAAAATTCCTAGGAGTAAACTTAACCAAAGATGTAAAAGATTTGTATGCTGAAAATTACTGAAAACTTAAAATGAAATTGAAGAAGACACAAAGAAATGGAAAAACATTTCATGCTTATGGATTGGAAGAAAAAATATTGCTAAGATGTCAATACTACCCAAAGCAATTTTACACATTCAATGCAATCCCAATCAAAATTGCACCAGCATTCTTCTCAAAGCTGGAACAACAATCCTAAAATGTGTACAGAACCACAAAAGACCTTGAATAGGCAAAGCAATATTGCAGAAGAAAACCAAAGCAGGAGGCATCACAATCCCAGACTTTAGCCTCTACTACAAAGCTGTAATCATCAAGACAGTATGGTATTGGCATAAAAACAGACACATAGACCAGTGGAATAGAATAGAGAACCCAGAATTGGACCCTCAAATGTATGGCCAACTAATCTTTGACAAAGCAGGAAAGAGCGTCCAATGGAGAATAGTCTCTTTAGCAAATGGTGCTGAGAGAACTGGACAGCAACATGCAGAAGAATAAAACTGGACCACTTTCTTAAACCATTCACAAAAATAAACTCAAAATGGATGAAGGACCTGAATATGAGACAGGAAACCATCAAAACCCTAGAGGAGAAAGCAGTCAGCAACCTCTTTGACCCCAGCTGCAGCAATTTCTTGCTTGACACGTCTCCAAAGGCAAGGGAATTAAAAGCAAAAATGAACTATTGGGATCTCATCAAGATAAAAAGCTTCTGCACTGCAAAGAAACAATCAACAAAACTAAAAGGCAACTGACAGAATAGGAAAAGATATTTGCAAATGACATATCAGTTAAAGGGTTAGTATCTAAAATCTATAAAGAACTTACCAAACTCCACACCTGAAAACCAAATAATCCAGTGAAGAAATGGACAGAAGGCATGAATAGACACTTTTCCAAAGAAGACATACAGATGGCCGACAGACACATGAAATGATGTTCAACGTCACTCATCATCCGGGAAATACAAATCAAAGCCACACTGATACACCACCTCACACCGGTCAGAGTGGCTAAAATGAACAACTCAGGAAACAACAGATGCTGGCAAGGATGTGGAGAAATGGGAACCCTCTTGCACTGTTGGTGGGAATGCAAACTGGTGCAGCTGCTCTGGAAAACAGTGTGGAGGCTCCTCAAAAAAGTAAAAATAGAACTACCCTACGACCCAACAATAGCACTACTGGGAATTTACCCAAGGGATACAGGAGTGCTGATTCATAGGGGCACATGTACCCCAATGCTTATAGCAGTGCTGTCAACAATAGCCAAATTATGGAAAGAGCCTAAATGTCCATCAATTGATGAATGGATAAAGAAGATATGGTTTATATATACAATCGAATACCACTTGGCAGTGAGAAAGAATGAAGTCATCCCATTTGCAGCAACTTGGATGGAACTGGAAGGTATTAATGCTGAGTGAAATAAGTCAGTCAGAGAAGGACAGATATATGTTTTCACTCATATGTGGAACTTGAGAAACTTAACAGAAAACCATGGGGTAAGAGAAGGGGCAAAAAAAATAAAAGGTACAGAGAGGGAGGGAGGCAAACCCTAAGAGACTCTGAAATACAGAGAAAAAACTGAGGCTGGCTGTGGGGGTGGGGGAGAGGGGAAAATGGGTGATGGGCATTGAGGAGGGCACTTGTTGGGATGAGCACTGGGTGTTGTATGTGGACAATGAACCACGGGAATCTACCCCAATAACCAAGAGCACATTTTACACACTATATGTTAGCCAATTTGACAATAAATTATATTAAAAATAAAATAATAAAAAAGATTTATTTATTTTTGAGAGAGAGAACAAGTGGGGAAGGGGCAGAGAGAGAAGGGGACAGAAGATCTGAAGCGGGCTCTGTGCTGACAGAAGCAAGCATGATGTGGCGCATGAGATCATGACCTGGGCTGAAGTCGGTCGCTCAACTGACTGAGCCACCCAGGCACCCCTCAAAAATAAACTTTAAATAAATAAATAAATAAATAAATAAATAAATAAATAAATAAATAAATAAATAAATCCTACTAAATAATATGTACTTAGATTTAAGTTTTCGATAAAATAAGAATCATATTTTATAATATGACCAATTCTTCAAATTGCTCTTGTATAGCACCAGACTTAAATATATTAGAACAAAATTCAATTATATATGTTTTTTGTTAGAATAACTGTAACTCACTACATAATGTATAATGACAATTTTAATCTGATTTGTTTCATTTTCTTCTAAAACATTTAAAAATACTAAACATATAAGTGCTGCATGAACCAAGGGAAATTACAGTCCTCATTGTTTTAAAGTACTTATTCCTAGGCCATGCAAATCTGTCCGTATATTTTCAATATAATGTACCAAGATCAAATGCACTCTAGAGATATTTCTTAATGGAATTTTCAGGCAAGTCCATGCTGTTGTACAGTAGACTAAACAATTTGATGACCAGCGCATTTGGAATATATATTACGTAATTTCAGAGAACTTTGGAAATGCAGGGGTGGCTTTTAAATGCTAAATAGTATTTTTGAATGTTCCCTCCGAAGTAAGATGGAAGAAATAATTTTGCTGACTTTTTTTCCAGTGAGACAAAGTACAGATGAATTGTGAGTGTAAATTTAATTCTTTCAGCTATGACTTGAGTAGACCAAACGCATGTACAAAAATACTCAAAAGGAAAATAGGAAGAACTTGGCTGTCATTAATTTGTTAAGTGTTGCTCACACATCAGTATTATTAAGTGATATTATGGAAGGCAAATCTGCTCTCCATCCATTAATTGCCATGTGAATATGACACTAAATTAATATTGTTTTCTGTTATTAAATGTATGTTAAAGCTTAGCTAATACTAAGCTATTGACACTATTTTATGTAATGTTGCCCCAATCCATTTTAATACTAAGGCAAGAACACTGTCGTGTTTATCACAATGAAATTTAACGTTGAACAGTTATTCTGTTCTTGAAATAATTTTCTCCTTGGTATTCTACCATGTTTACTATGTTTTTCTCATACTTCTCCATTTTTGTTTTTGTCCACTGCTTCTTTCTGTATCTCATTTTTTTTTTTTTTTACTCCTCTTGCTTCCCTAACATATTAATGGCAGTTTTAAAAAACAATCTTCTGGTGTGTCTGGGTGGCTCAGTCAGTTAAGTATCTGACTTTGGCTCAGGTCATGGTCTCATGATTTGTGAGTTTGAGCCCCGCATTGGACTCTCTGCTGTCAGTGCAGACCCTGCTTCAGATTCTCTGTCCCCCTCTCTCTGCCCCTCCCTGGCATACTCTTTCTCAAATATAAATAAACAGTAAAAAAAAAAATCTTTATATTCTCAGGTCTCTCCCTTGAATACTTTTATCTACTCTTTTTCTTTACTAAGTAAATACAGATAATAACCAAATGTTCCTCTCCTATCCTAGACTTGTTCCACTGGCCATCTCTAATTCCCATCTCTTTCTGTCCCTAACCATTAGGTCATTGCACAGTTTCAAAAACTCCTTCTGATACATCATCAGTCTCTTCTCTCTCTCCTCTCCAGTATCTATTGCTATAGCCATAAATAAGATAGGTAAGATCTATAGCTCTAGATGGTGCTAGCCAATAGAACTTTCTGCAAGGGTGGAAATGTTCTGTATCTGTGTTGTCAAATATGGTAGCCATTAGGGGAGCTATTGAACACTTGAAATGTTGCTAGTGCAGATGTGGAACTGAAACTTTAATTATAATTAAAATGAATTTAAATTTGAAAGAACACATAAGGCTAATAGCTAGTGTATTAAACAGCACAGCTATGGAATGTTTTTGTTAGTCTGAATCGGTCTCAGAAGTTCCAAGATACAGGTCTTTGAATTGCTCTTAAACACAGGAAACTGTATATCACTCTGCTACTTAAAGACTTTTCAGTTCCTCCTTTTATATTACTACTTAGACCAAATTCCATAGGCTCACATATAAGGTCCACTTTGGTCTGTTTCCGTCACACTTTTCCAGTCAGGTTTCCTTTAATCTCATCATTATATACCCTAATCCATCCAAACTGAATTATCTTTATCCTGAGTCCATTGATTATGCTTTTTTCCACACTCAGAATTTGTCTGATATATTACTCTCTTTTAGAAATCTTCAGCCCAAACTGCGTTTCCAAATCATCTTAATAGTTTTGTGGGGGTTTTGTTTGTTTTTTTAAGGAAATTTCAAATGTATTTGGAATATGACAACAGAGGACATTTTGTAAAATTATACATAACAAAGTAATTTCTCCATCAGTTATTTCAGTGGACCAGAGTCTGGTTTACATCAGAAGCCCCAGGATGCCTTAAGAATATTTGTCTCATTACCCATTGTTTTCTCCTCCAGGAAACTGTCCTTAATAACCTTTGCTATGTCTCTTCTACCTATGTGGGGTTTTTTTCATTCAACTTTTTTTTAAGTAAAAAAAAAGCAAACGTTCACCCATTCTTCCCATTCCTCACCCCCAACTCTGGCAACTACCAATCTATTCTGTTTTCTGTATCTATGAAGTTGTTTTTTGTTTTTGTTTTTAAGATTCCATGTATAAGAAAGATCATATACGGGTGCCTGGCTGGCTCAGTCAGTGGAGCATGTGATTCTTCATCTCAGAGTCAACAGTTCAAACCCCATGTTGGGCATAAAGCTTACGAAAGAAAGAAAGAAAGAAAGAATAAAAGAAAGAAAGAAAGAAGAAAAGAAAAGAAAATTTATAGAGTATTTTGTCTTTCTTTGACTTACTTCACCTAGCATAATACTCTCAAGATCCATCCATGTTATTACAAATAGCAAGATTAAATTCTTATTCATGGCTGAGTAATAGTCCATTGTATATATACACCACATCTCCTTTATCCATTCATCCATCATTGGGCACTTAGGTTGTTTCCTCATCTTGGCTATTGTAAATAATGCTGCAATGAACCTGGGGATGCATATATCTTTTCAGGTTAGTGGTTTTGCTTTTTTTGGATAAATACTCAGAAGTGGAATTGCTGGATTATATGGTAGTTCTGTTTCTAATATTTTGAGGAACCTCCATATTCTTTTCCATCCATGGATGCATGAATTTACATTCCCACCAGCAGCTCACAAGAGTTCACTTTTCTCCACATACTTGTCAACACTTGTTTTTTGTGTTTTTGATGATGACCATTCTAACAGGTGTGAGGTAATATCTCATTGTGATTTTGATTTGCATTTCCCTGATTATCAGTGATGTTGAACATCTTTTCATGTGTCTCTTAGCCATCTATATGTCTTCTTTGGAAAAATGTCTGTTCAGATCTTCTACATACTTTTAGTTGGATGAATTGTTATTTCAGGTGAAGTTGCCATTTATTTCATGAAACTTTTTCCAGTTTCCCATGCTGTAAGCCTCTCCCTCCACTAAGTCACTCTAGTTATTTATCTTTATTTCCTCCTGGCATTTATTTGTTTTAATTTTATATAAGTAAGTTTATAAGCTCTTTAAGGTCATATCTGATTTATTCCATAATCTTCAGTCTTTTGTCCATTTTCTGGAATATAGAACATTCAAAATAACTATCAAGTAATTGGATTAATAATAAATAACTGGATGAATGTGGACATTTGCATTTGAGACCCTTATTATCACCATCAGAACATTTCAAATGAAAGTAATTAAATCATTGGTTAAATACGAATTTATAAATGTATATATTCCACATATGAAGACATGTTTTGTGTGTACATATATATAATTCATAAATATATAAATATACATATATAAATATCCCAAAATGCAAATAGTCTTTTTACTTATAGCTGAATGGTTTCCATATTTTGCAGAAATTGTTTTATCTTTTCATATGCATATATAACACATACATTTTTGTCTGATATGTACTGAAAAAGTAATTCTAATTTAAATTTTTTCTAGATAATTGGCTCTCTTCTCTATTTTATTGCCCACGTATAGAGCAATCTTAAACATTATAATTATATGCTACAAAACAAAACATTGTGTGAAAATATTTATTTTAAACCAGAATATTATGTTCAGTTGGGAAGATTTTCCCACCATGAACATTTGTTGGCCATCTGTATTCAGTCCAAGCAAACTGTTCATTACTATTAAGGAAAATTGCCTACTGGACATTCTACTCCTCGGAAGTATTAAATTATGGCACTTACGAATATGTGAAAAACCTGATACTCTGTTTAATATTTTATGAACTTCCTCTGGAGTATCTTAAGAAGTTCACTTATTTTCTAAGAAATATTAGTCTCAAGTACCAAATATGTATATTAATATTGTAAACACAATCCAAACAGTCTGTAATACAGTCATTTTAATAACAAATCTTGCATTATTTTTTTCTTATTACAGAAATCAATGATTCCATTGTAAACAGTATTAAATGGCCAACTGCATTATGGATTAGACATTGGACATTAGGCATTAGGTGTTAGACAGGGTTCAATTGCTAAAGGAGACTCACAGGACCAACAACAACAAGGCTTATACATCTATAGTTCATTGCATGAAAAGGCTACAATAAAGCAACAGCTTTGGATCAGAGCCAAAGGCTTTTTCACAGCAAAGGTCTAGAGAAGCCAGTCATTAGTTCCTATTGTCTTCCCTTTACAAAGGCCATACCAGTATACCTTTTCTCTCTCAGACCAAGAACATGATTTTCTCTCTTATTAGAAACCACCTATGTGTGTGCATAAAACCCAGAGCTGGGAACTCAAGGTGGAGTCTTAGCTAGGATTCTTTATACCCTGGTGATCATGTAGGCATCTTCCTGCTGTATAACCTGTCCCGATGGCAGAGTGCTCCATTTCCCTCACCAAGACCAAGTGCAAATCATCAGTCTTATTTATCAATAAACAATACTGACATGCTGATCTATCATCCCAGAAATTCTTAGATCCATAATTACAAAGCAACACTAGTAGTCAGTGTAGTTTATGCCCTGGCCAGGGTCACTGCTGCGCAGGGGCTTGTCTTATTTCACTAAAACAACTCAGACCATTTCCAGACCCCTGGGAAGTAACTTTCACAGCTCAGAAGCCAAATAACAGGAGCTATTTCTTGCAACACATAAAAGTGACAAAGGATTAGTATTCAAAATGTATAAGATGCGCTTGTAAACTAGAAAGAGAAACAAATAATAAAAAAAGAAGCCCCAATATTTTTTAAGCACACACATTAAAACTCAGTAATGCTTTAAGAATGGCAAAAAAAAATTAATAATACACCACTCATCAGATTGCCGATTTTTTCAAAAGTCTGCTAGATAAGCTTTCATAAGAATCTGGGAAAACAAAAGCTTTCACATGCTGCCATAGTAGGGTAAAATGGCACAATGACTTAAAAGAAAAATTTGACAAGCTTTATAGTAGTTAAGGATGTTCATCTTGTAGGAGTATACATACCCTAGAAAAACTAGAAAATATAGCATGGGGAAACATTTGTAAAATTATTTAATATAACATAGCTAGTAATGGTGAAAAATTAGAAATAATATATGAATGGGGCACCTGGGTGGCTCAGTCGGTTGAGTGTCTGACTCTTGATTTCGGCTCAGGTCATGATCTCAAGGTTTGTGGGTTCGAGCCCCGCATCTGGCTCCATGCTGGCAGTGCAGAGCCTGCTTGGAATTCTTTCTCCCTCTCTCTCTGCCCCTCTCCTGCTCAAGCTCTCCCTCTCTCTCTTATTCTGTCTCTCTCAAAATAAATAAGCATTTAAAAAAGATAACAACATTGTTAAAAAAAATATGACCTATACATAGAAAAATAAATCAATTATGTATTTTCCAATAGAGTACATAGTAGATGTAAAATGAATAAATAAGCATTTATATATCATGAGTCAGTGAAGTAATGTTCTGCAAATCCTGTATTAAAAGTGTGCTGTAGCACTAAAGTTTTAAAACAAAGAGAGGAAATTAGATTACAGAAAGATACAGATTATATTGCACCACTTATATGAAGCTTAAAAACAAAAATAAAATTTATTTATGAAGCCATACAGATGTAATGAAATACAAAATTTAGGAAACATAAACACTACCTTTAAAAAATTTTGTTTTTTAGGGAAATATAATTGACATACAGTATCCCAGTAGTTTCAGCTCTGTATCATGGTGATTCAGTATTTTTATACCTTATAAAATGATTGCCGTAAGTCTAGTTACCATCTGCCACCATACATAGTTATTACAGTATTATTGACTATATTCCTTATGCTGTACTTTTCATCTCTCTGCCTTGTTTATTTTATACCTCCTAATTTTGTACCTCCTAATACCCTTCACGTATTTCGCCCCCCTCCATCCCTCCCTGCTCTGGTAACCAACAGTTTGTTTCCTGTATCTATGAGTCTGTTCCTTTTGTTTGTTTGTTAATTTGTTTTGTTCTCATATAAGAGAAATCATATGTCCTTTGTCTTTATCTGACTTATCTCACTTAGCATAATTATCTTTGAGGGCCATCCATGTTGTTGCAAATGGCAAAATTGCATTATTGTTTTTGGTTGAGTAATATTCTCTCGTATAAGTACCACATTTTCTTTATCCATTCATTTATCACTGGACACTTAGGGTGCTTCTATATCTTGGCTATTATAAATAATGCTGCGATAAACATAGGGGTTCATTTATCTCTCTGAATTGGTGTTTTCATGTTCTTCAGATAAATACCCAGAAGTGGAATTGTTACATCATATGGCAGTTCTGTTTTGAAATGTTTGAGGAGCCTCCATACTGTTTTCCACAGGGGCCGTACCAGTTTGCATTTCTGCCAACAGTGTATGAGGGTTTCCTTCTCTTTACATTCTCACCAACATTTGTTATTTTTTGATAATAGCCTATCTGACAGGCATGAGGTGATATCTCATTGTGGTTTTGATTTGCATTTCTCTGATGATTACTGACATTGAGCATCTTTTCATGTGCCTGTTGTCCATCTGTATTATCCTCATTGGAAAAGTGTATATTCAAGTCCTCTACCCATTTAAAAAAAATTTTTTTTAACGTTTATTCATTTTTGAGACAGAGAGAGAGCATGAATGGGGGAGGGTCAGAGAGAGAGGGAGACACAGAATCTAAAACAGGCTCCAGGCTCTGAGCTATCAGCACAGAGCCCGATGCGAGGCTCCAACTCACGGAGTGTGAGATCATGACCTGAGCCGAAGTCGGACGCCCAACCGACTGAGCCACCCAGGAGCCCCCCTACCCATTTTTTAACACGGAGTTTTTTGGTGATAAGTTGTGCATGATCTATATATATTTTTGGATATTACCCTCTTGTTGGATGTGTGGTTGCAAATGTCTTTTACCATTCAGTAGCTTCCTCTTTTGTTTTGTTGTGGTTTCCTTTGCTGTGCAAAGGCTTTATATTTTGATGTAATCTCATTCATTTATTTTGGGGTTTTCTTGGCCTTGCTTGAGAAGACTGGTGCAAAATAATATTGCCAAGATCATTGCTTACTGCCTGTGTTTTCTTCTAGGAATTTTGTGGTTTCTGGTCTTACATTCAAGTCTTTAATTCACTTTGAATTTATTTTTGTATATGGTGTAAGATAGTGGTCCAGTTTCCTTTTTTTTTTTTTTTTTCATGTCACCATCCATGATAAACATCTTTTGGATGGGAGGTACCTCTGGGGAGAAACTTAAATATTCCCAGTGAGGGATTCAAAATGATTTATTTATTTGAAAATTGGAACTTATGGCAAATGTGGCCCAATGCTAATTACACCAGATGGAAATTTAATATTGTGTCTCCTAGAATTTTGGTTGTAGAAGGACTAGTGACAGACTTGGGTCTGGAAAAAAATATATATATACCGGATTGACACAGAGGCCACAGAGGTCAAATTGCCCACCCATCAAAAATAAAAATAAATAATAAATAATTAAAAAGCAGCCTCCAGTGTACTAAGTATGGACTTTATGTGAAGAAGCCTGCCTAGGTTTTTCTTGGATTCTTCTGAAAATTTTTGCCTGATCGGTTGTAGAACATAACTCCAGGTTATGAATAGAAATTGAGGGAAGTGTCCTGACTCCCAGCCATAAAAGGGACATTTTCAAGGTCAAGAATGATAAACTTGGCTGGCTTCAGTTGGGATTTTTCTCAGTAATTCTCATAAACACAAAAGAAGCACTCTATAAAATAATAATTGGCATTAGGAATCTGTCATACTCAGAGGGAATTATCAAGGAAATACATTTGTCATTGAAGTAAAATATTTTTTTGATGCCATAGGTTTCCTGTTTGGGGTAGGAAAGTGAGAAAAAGAGGAAGTTTAAGATGGAGTAGAGGTTGCAAAGAACCAGATGATATCTCAGGAGAGATTCAGGATTGTTGAGGATCAACAATTGTTGACATAAGTGAACAACTGGATTGTTGAGGTAAGTGAACCAGCTTCTGACTGAATAAGACTATGGAGTTTTGATTAAAAAAAAAATGATACTTTAATTGGAAAAATAAGAGCGTTCTTATGACTAAATGTGAACAAATATCTTTTCATTATCTAACAGTGTCATAAAGATTATGGGATCTGCTAGAAATTTCATCCTAGGTAGGGAAGACTTAACCCTACAGAGGTGGTCTAAAGGGTCAGTGAGAACAATAAATGTTTGATATTTTATGCCTTAAAAGACTCTACCTGTGCAATAAATAGATTATGTGGTTGTTTTACGTAAAACAAACACAAGGCACAAAGGAATGTGTATCTTTCTTAGAGCATTTGTGATATGCTTCTGGGTGATTTGCAGTCCTCATTATAATACAATAGTAGAGGAAAGTTGGATTTGGTGAATATGTGTACCATCAGCTACTTAAGAGTTCTGATATAATTAGAACTTTCAGAGTTTTTCAGATTTTTTTGGCCAATTACTAATGCTACACATTTCAGTCCTATATATTTGTTTTAAGATCATTAGCCAGAAAATGCCACTTTGGAAACATAGAGTAAAATTGGAGGATCATTCATATAACATAGGGACAAAGAATGTGCTGGCTGAATTTAATTTTTTGCCTGAATCATTTAGAGAGTACACATGCACACAAATGAGGGAAGGGCAGAGAGAGAGGGAGACCGAGGATCTGAAGTGGGCTCTAGGCTGACAGCAGAGAGCCTGATGCAGGGCTGGAAGTCATGAACCAGGAGATCATGACCTGGCTGACGTCAGATGCTTAAACAACTGAGCCGTTCAGGCCAAAGTTTTAAATTTTTAAAGTTAAATTTTGCTTGCCACAAATGTTGTTTTCTAATTTGCAAATACTCTGAATGCCTATAATTTCCTCTGTATTGATCACTGAGATTTCAAGTGACCATCTTAGGGTCCTGAATTTGAGTTGCTGCAAATTAGTTGCTTAAGCTATGACACTGAAAGCAACAATCCTCAGGGTGAACTTTCATGCTATCTAGCAGCTCTGAAGCCAAGATAATGCTTATCTGAGCTATTTGGCTGATGTAGTCTTTAATGCTTAAGGGTATATTATTTACAACATAACATTAGGTGATATCTAAGAGATCTCTGTGAAGTTTGGAAACATGAAGTGTGTAAAGTCATGGTCTTGATAACTATTAGCCTGATATGATATACCATCTGCTCAATTAAGTCAGAACTTATATCACCCTATAGGATTGGATGGTTAACAGTAGAGTGATCTATATCAAAATATCAACATGGGTTCTCAAACTAGCATCTAATCAGCACTAGATATCCCATATTGCTGTGTATGCTCTCCTCTTTCTCTCCTTCTGGAGACATGGCCAGTGCCTTAGGAAGCAATTCATGATTTATCCAGAACTTTAAGTGACTTTGCAATTCCTTAGAATAGATTGATCTTGTGTTCTTATCCGTAACACTTTCCTGAACATGCATCTCTCTCTATCTCTCTCTCACTCTCTCACACACACACACATTCTTTTATTTATTTTTAAATGTATACTTTGTACTTTCTACTTGTGCTTAGTAAGTACCAGTATATTGTGTTCATTAGTAAACATATGCAAATATTAGAAATGTAAAATTTTTGAGATAAAGATTAAGTAAGCATTATTTTTACAGAGATATTCTATGAGAGTGTTCAGCCAGACAACCCTTAATTCAGCTTTGGCTTTGAAATCCTTAACTTCTGTTTAAAGTGGCAAAGTTAATAAGATGCCATAAGTGCTTCAGTGTGTGCTAATCCTATGAGATCTCATTTTGGAGGTCTGCTGATTGTGAACTTTGGTAACCAGGGGAATGTTAAGTGACAGAAATGAGCCGCTCTTCAAAAATAATCCAAGTAGCTAACATAAAGGCATGCATAAATCAAGCAAATATTGAGTACAAACATATTGGAACAATAGGATTGTGTTCATTTTATGTACTGGGGAAGAAATTATTAAAAGTTACCTGCCTTAAAGACATAGAGGTGAACGCTATTATAGTGCATTTGTGGGACACACACAGAAGGGGATATTCAATCACACTAGCATTATTCCAGTAAATTAATTTACAAGATTTAAGAAGGGTAGAACCAGTGATTTCTGCAAAAAGGGAGCTTTCCTGTCCTCTAAAGTTACGATGGAAATGCACTGTAATTACCACCTTGCTGAGATGAACACTCATGGCCACCAGGAGACTCTGTAACACAGAGGCAATAGACAGAAACAAACTTATTCCAGCTAACCAGACAGGTGCTTTCACTTAACCATGCTGGATCACCCAGGCATTTGTTTAAAGGTGTACAGTGGCTATTAAGAGCAACTGTAGTTGTTCATCTTTTGATTAAGTGTAGACACTGAAAATTCTCTGAACTTACTAGAAAGATCATGGTAACTGATAGTTGTGTTTTCAATGCAAAGTTGCAAGGGAGGCCAAAAAAAAAAAAAAAAAAAGAGTGGGGGGAATAGTAAAAGGAACCGTTTCTCTTAGTAATTACCCGAGGAATGTCTCAACTCTTTATTGAAATGGACTTGGAAGTTAAACTAAGAATCCTACTGCAGCATGCCTCAGTACTGTTGGAAACAGACTTCCAAAGAAATAAATCTGCACTCAAGAACAAAGAATTCTATGTGGAAATACAGTCTAGGGCAGACATCAGCAAACTGGTCGGTGGGTCAAATCTCACTCACTGCCTGTTTCTGTTAATAAAATTTTAGTGGAACGCAGTGACACCCATGTATTTTTGTATTGTCTGTGACAGCTTTCACAAGATATTGGCAGACTTGACTAGTTATAACAGGCATCATATTTCCTATAAAACCTAAAATATTTATATTCTGGTCCTTTACAGAAAAAGGTTTCTGATACATAGTCCCTTGGAGTTGATACATACTACTAAAACTTCTGAAAAGACTTATTAATACAAATATTTAATGATATAATACATGTATTTATTTTTATGGGACAATAATTTTATATCCATTTAAATATTACCTTGGATATTTTACGATGCTTGCGTATGTTGTATTAGTATGTATAAAACCATTTGGTAGGGGCGCCTGGGTGGCTCAGTCAGTTGAGTGTCCAACTCTTGATTTTGGCTCACAGTTTGTGGGTTTGAACCCTACATCAGGCTCTACACTAATGGCATGGAACCTGCTTAGGATTCTCTATCTTTCCCTCTCTCTCTGCCCTTCCCCTGCTCGTGTTTCTCTCTCAAAATAAATAAACTAAAAAAAAAATTGGTAGAAAACACCAAGTTGATTCTAGAAGAGTCAGCCATTTTTCATCAGTAATTTGGGGCTTTTCTCAGTTTTACAATGGACTTTAGTGGTACACCATTTGGGTATTTTCTTGGGTATTGTAGATCCTGGTGTCTAGAATATCATGCAATTAAAAAGATCCATTATGATTCTTTCAGGCATAGGAGCAAATTAAGTAAGAAGCCAGTTTTCCAAAAGTTTGGATTTGCTGTTTTTTTTGTTTTGGACTTTTCTTTGTTACTTATCATATATATCATATGTATATATGTATATATATATATATATATCATGAGATATATATTTATATCTTGCATATATAATCATATACAATATGTATATGTGTGTATATATATACATACACACACATATGAATATATATGTACACATATATATGTATATATACATATATGTGTGTATATATATGAGATATATGTACATATACAAACATATATATACATAGCCTATGAAAGGCACAGAAGATCATAAAACATTCAGTTCAGCCTTTACTTTATTTTATATACCACGTCTTTGCATCTTTCTCCACGTCAAAATGTCTTTGCATGGTTGTCTTTGTCAAAAGGATGTTTTATGTCCAAAAAGCAAGAAGGATCTTTTCACATCAATTGTTTCTGCACTAGCTACTTCACTATCAGGGATCAAGTTTTGAGTAGATTCCTTTCCTGCATCGTGTAATCAAGGGAGTGGATATAGAGGACGTTCATAATAAACAACTTGGCAAGAAATTTGACCCAACTTCTCTGCCCCACTTTGCATCATTGCTTGTTTCCGTTCCACTTGAAAAATTTGTTCATTTTTTTATTATCTTTAGTAGATATTCTAAAATTTAATGTGTCACTAGTAGCCAGTGATTCTATAGTAGCTTTATATGAATCGATATCATAAAAGAAAAGGTCCCGAGAAACTGATAGTTTCTGTAGCAGTAGTTTCGACAACAAGTAAGATGACAGGATTAAGTTAATGGCACAGTGGGTAGCTGGTGGATGATGTGTACAAGGGTGGACAGATAGCACAAAAAACTGCATATGTCAGTAGAAATGATCCATAATATTCACCTGCTTTACAGTTCTGCCCAGGGCCGGATAAGCCCAGGAGTTCAGCATGCTGACTTTATTTTTTCTGCAGAGAGAGGGTGTGGGAGAAAGTCAGAGAGAGAGGAGAAAGGGAAGGAAGAGGAGGAGAAGGTGGGGGCTGGGGGTGTTACAGGAAGAGGAGGAGGAACGAAGAGGAAAGAAGAAACCCTGCCCATCAGTTGTTCACTGCTTTAGGAATTTCTAGCCAGTAGGTCTAAATGACTCTTTCCTATCCTGGGACTCTGTTTTTGCCTTTCTGGACCCTATATTATCTTCTATTATTTCAGTTCGTTTTTCAGAAGGGTGTTCTCCTAAAGGAGATGACGTTGGCAGAGTGGCCTCTGGCAGAATCATTACAATTCTCAGAATTCTTGGCCTGTGGCTGCAGGATTTCCCATGAACATACAAAAAATGTGTTCACCAAGGTAGAATGCTATGGGCCCAAGGTAGAATGCAAAGTGTCTCTTTGCAAGTTATCTGGCATTGTAACAAAAAGCAAAGAATCCAGGAGACAGTGAGCAGTTAGCTATAGTTGACTTTGTTTTTTATTTTTAGTCTGAAAACCGATCTGTCTATACTAATGAAATCATCTCACCCTCCAGATAGCAGATAGCTGTTAAATATTTATTTCAACTTGGATTACATTTATAGTAAATGAATAAGTCTTATGAAATGGAATTAGTAGTTTTAACAAGTGGGATACTTTATAGATTTATTTGCCACATACCATCACAGCCTTGTGTCACAGAGTTTCAGTGCTACCCTGCAGCTATTCATTGACCCAGAGTTATAGATTTGCCCCTCAGTGGACCACATGCTAGTAATGGTTCCTGGGACCTAGGACAAGCATAGTGGTAGAAAGAGTAGGTGTAAAATCCTCAGAGAGGGTGTATTTGATAACAAGCATGTTAATGTAAATGATCTTATTATATTCTATTCTTTTTTGTCCCAGTGAAAATTGTGCTGTTTATGTCTACAGAGCACAATGCCCAATTGTGCTTTTAGCTTTTCTGCTTTATCTGAGTGGTTCTTTTCTTCTCTTTGACCATTTTTAAAATGAAGACTTAGCCCCCAAATTGACATTATTAACTCGCTGTGCCTTGGGAACGGTTTTTGTGAATTCAAATGCACATTTCCTTAATTTAAAATAAAAATGAGAAAATGTAAAAATGATTTTATTTCATTATGCAAATTTATTTTTCTTTCTTCATAAAGGTTTGGTTATTGCCCTTGCTTCAAATGGAACACAAATGAGGCATGAGATCTCCTGTTGCTTTTTCACGGTTGAAAACAACATCGAGTATTAACGCAGTCATTAATATTATATACAAGCCTGATTCAGCTGATTATTGATTTGTGTGGTATCGCACAATAAAGAAATAGTAACTATTTGAAAGGGCCTACAGCAGAACTGTGAGAAAAATTACTATAGACTATTGGCTTGAGCTAAATATACTACAGATTCCTTTGCTTAACAATATGATAAACAGGTATTAGTTATATGTTCAGGAATTTGAGCTGCTTTTTATGTTGCTGCATGGACAATTACTAAAACAAGTAGTTGAAGCTTTATTCATCATGTACAGTTTAATTATTCTCCTTATGGGGTAAAACACTGATTATGAAGTCAAATATAAATCTTAATTTTATATTGAGAAAACTTGAAAGCCTCCTTCTTCAGATGTTCTCCAAATTCACAACCAGGGAATTTACAGAAAGAATTTATTCATATTCATCTATTATTTATGTGAATTTAAACTGATTGTCATTTAGAGCATATATTTCTCATTATGGAAAATAATACGATGTCATGACAAGATGACCTTTTTTAAAAAACACATATTACATATTGAAATTTTAATTTCATTTTTTGTGAACAGCCTTTATAGATATTTTAAATTAAGGACATACGTGTTTGAATTAATAGTTTATGAGCAAATTCACAGTTATATTTTTATATGCAGCTTGCTCTTCCTTTATAATATAATGGAATTGTTTTTCCAACAGAAAATGGCATTTTGAAAAATGATTCTCCTGGTGGTCACATCAAATCAGCAGACGTAATGCCTTTGAATTTTAGGTATCTGTGTTTTTGCTTTCTCAATTTTGGTATTGCAAATTGTGTTGTATAGTTATATGAGACCACTTGGGATACCGCAGACCATTGGCTCTCAAATGGAAGCAAGTTTGCCCCCAGAGGATATTTGACAATGTCTGAAGACATTTTTGGTAGTCACAACTTAGGGTGAAGTGTTATTGGCATCTAGCAGGTAAAGCCCAGGGATGCTTCCAAACATTCTACAGTGCACAGGACAGCTTCCCACAACAAAGAATTATCCAGCCTCAAATGTCAATAGTGTTGCTTTACTACGGGTTAAGAAATTGTGTTGCAGAGCAATGCTGTACAATAGAAATACAATGTGAATCACAAATGAGAGCCCGATATGTATTTTAAAATTTTTGAGTAGTCACATAAAAAAAAAAAAGAAAGAAACAGGTGATGCTATTTATAATAATATATTTTATTTAAGCCAATGTATCTAAAGTATTATTGTTTCAGCATACACTTAATATAACATATGAAAGATGTTTTACATTTTTAACACTTTTACAAATCCAGTGTTTATTTTACACTTAACAGTTCATCTGAATTCAGACCAGCCACATCTTAGGTGCTTAGTAGCTACTTGCAGCTGGTGGCTAATTGTTCTGGGCAGGAAAGCTTGCCTATACTCCTACATTTACCATGATTCATCCATATCTTACATATAGCAAAATAACAATAATGGTAGGGGCACCTGGGTGGCTCAGTGGGTTAAGCATCTGACTCTTGATTTCAGCTCAGGCTGTGATCCCAGGGTCATGGGCTTGAGCCCCACATCGGGCTCTATGCTAAGCAGGGAGCCTGCTTAAGATTCTCTCTCTCTCTCTCTCTCTCTCTCTCTCTCTCTCTCTCTCTCTCTTTCTCTCTCTCTCTCTCTCTCTCTCTCTCTTTCTCTCTCTCTCTCTCTCTCTCTCTCTCTCCTTCTCCCTCTCTCTCTTCCCCTTCCCTGCCCCTCTCCCCTGCTCATGTATGTGCCGCCCTCCCCGCCTCTCTTTAAAAAAATTAAAATTTTAAAAAAGGGTCTCTACTGAGTTGTGCCACCAAGTGTGACCAGTGTTTTATTTATCAAATTATCTTATCCAAGTGTTGATCCAAGATCCAAGTAAGATCCAAGAAAGATCTTAACACTTTCACAGTAGTGTCACATCTTGTCTCTAAAATGATCGCTTTTGATGACAGTTAGTCACAAAGTTAGAAGGAATATTAGAGGAATGTAATAAAACCTCCATTTCAGTCCAGCAGTTCTGTCACTTTCATTGTCAAGCCTTGTGAGATATATTACCTATATCTCTATCACAGCCTGAAGTCTGTTTAATGATACTAAAAGGGAGAATACTTTTCTGAAAGGAATCTTAAATACTGCTTTTTATGTACTCAAAGCAATTCTTGTATATTAAGACAGACAAAATGTTTAACTAGACTTCTCTCTTGTAAAGGTAAATATGCTATGCCCGTGACTTGCTCCAGTTCTGTGGTTAGCAGCTTAGAAATGATGACAATAGGTCAAAACATCCACCCCCTTTTAAGTACAGTTATTATGGTCTTTTCTCTGGGAAAATAGGCAATAAATTAGGATTATTGTATGAGTAGCCAGACAGTACTAACCGGAATCCTGACGTTACCTTATAGGAAGTTGGAAGCCTCTCTTTCCTTAACTGTTATTCTCTGAAAAGATATAAAGTTCTCATAAATATAAAATGAACACAATGGGTATCTTTTATATTACACTTTGAAGGAGTAAAACAACCTCAAAATATTAAAAAAATGTATTTGTTCCACAGAAAATATAAGCAAATTGTTAAAATGATTTAATCTATTGAAAAGTCTTGTACAACTGTATGTGGTGCCTGGGATGAATTTGAAGAATACATATTATAGTCCTTTAAGTAATATAGCTTCATTTTGGTGCTTTTCCTCCCATAGAATCTCTCTCCAATGGCAGAAATTATGGGGAATTTCTGTTTCTGCTTTGAAGGAATAGCTTAATGCTTACAAATTTGGGATGTAGTTGATACAACAGTCAAGTCTTTGAATGTCTCTAAAACACATTAAGAAAGTTCTCCACTCAAAAAAGATGGGAATCTTAGAATTGAGAAGAACAGATTGTCAAATGAAACATGATGGTGGGTGGTAGAATTTGTTTAAATATAGATATCTACTCTTCAATAATTGTTGCTGAAAATGCACCATCTGCTTTAAAAGAATAGTCATTCGTGGCATATCATATTAATACCTTCACAAGAAGGAAGGAGTTTAATTTATTTTTGAAATTTCCATTTACTAGAGTTGTTAATTAAGTGTGTTTGGCCAGTGTGTTAGGGCAATATTAGAAAATTTCCAGGGAGCTATATGGTATATCTTTCAGTCAGGTGGTTCTGTAAGATCTGACTTGGAATCACAGCCTCAGCTCTCTCAGAATTTGTTGGTACAGAGAATTAAGAGATGTCTTGTAAATGAAGATATTTGATAGGAGTTGTAATATTGGTCACATTGGTATCTTAATGTTAGAAATATTTGGGGGTAAGTCAACTTTCTTAAATATTCATTGTCTGAATTTGGCAAATACCTTCCAAGTAGGCTATGTGTATCCATAGTGTTCTTTATTTGAACATATCAAATGGTTTCTGTTTCATAAGCATGTAATCAGAAACAGAGTAGATAATATTAAATTGCTTTATATTCTAAAAAGAATGGTTTTATTCTAACCTCTTTTTTTAATGTTTATTTATTTATTTTGAGAGAGTAGGAGCTTGAGTGCATGAGAGGCAGAGAGAAAGGGAGAGAGAGAATCCGAAGCAGCCTCTGTGCTGTCAGTGCAGAGCCCAGAACAGACCTCGATTCCACAAACTGTGAGATCATGACCTAAGCCAAAATCAAGACCTGGACCTTTAACCAACTAAGCCATCCAGGCGCCACTCTAACATGTTATTTTTAATTTAGTGGAGAGATTATTAAACTAAAATAACCTTCCACTTATTTTTGATACCTGATTTCCAACACCTATTAATTTTGTTTCTCTATTGCATGTCACCATTTTATAATCATAGCAACATTTTATGTTATATGCAATGCATTCATATTTTCACGATGTATGAAACAAAATATATCCTAGGCAGATGCTAATAGAAGGTGGTAAATATTTTGGTCTGTTCCTTTAAAGTTCACCTCAAGCCACTTTTGGAACTTTTTTGGATTCCTTCTCAATTAAATATGATTAATTTTATTTGTGTAATACAGAAGTTAATTCATTTTATTTTGAATTTCTTTGGCAGCATTTTTATCCAATTCGCCTGTAACTACTCCCCTTCCCTTTAGAAGACAAGCACTCTTAAGGGAAGTGGCTATCTTTTATTCTTAAATATAATCTTTCTTGAATCTAGCACATGTGTTACATATAGTAGACTCTCAATCGCTTTGGTTTTAATTAAATTGAATACTATATGCTTCTACCCATTTTGAGATTAATTGGCTGTCATGTATTAAGGAAGAAATTTAATACACAACTCATTTTTCAAAGACAAATCAGCCAGATGGATTTTTTTTTCCATTTAAGTGGTTGACACTTTTATATTTATTCCATGTGGCATGTGCTCTTTCTGTCACATCTCTCACTTTAATGAGTTGATAATGTCACCAAATGGTTTTGGCTATATCAGAACAGGTATGTGTAGGAAGTAACTAGAATTCCCTTATGAATACCTACAAATGCCAAATGAGTTTCTAATGTAGGCATTAGGACAAAAGAAGAGAACATCTGAGTTAATAAAAATAAAAATTAAAAAACAAGAAGATGCACTCCCTGATAGAGCTGCAGTGAGATGCACCTGGGACAATGCAGTGCTCCTTTTTAGAAACACAGGAAATACCACTGTCTGCTTTAAGATCTTTGTATATGTAATTTTATCTCACCTTGGTTCTTTTCTCACTTAAAAAATGGGTCTAGCTTGTTCCAGCACATTTACCTACATCTGAACATTGGCTTTACTACTGAACATTGAAGAATTTAAAAAATACAAATCTGGGGCACCTGGGTGGTTCTGTTGGTTAAGTGTCCAACTTCGGCTCAGCTCATGATCTCCCTGCTTGTGAGTTCGAGCCCCATGTCCAGCTCTGTGCTGACAGCTGGGAGCCTGGAGCCTGCTTCAGATTCTGTGTCTCCCTTTCTCTCTCTGCCCCTCCCTCACTCGCCCTCTGTCTCAATGTGTTATTGAAGCTACCTAAGCATTAACTCAAAGACTGGTGTCTTCCTATAAAGTATAGCAAGATTAGAGGTACTAGCTCCCGATCTTAGTTTTTCACTTCGTACCTGTATGACATTAGCCAGACATTTAACCTGTGTCTCAATTTCCACATCTGTAAAGTCAGAGATTTGGGTGTTCTCTACTTTAATGAGTTCTCATTCTGAACGTGTTTATGCGTGATTGTGTGTTTGTAAGATAGCCGTGATGTGACCCTCTCTTGTACTCCTTATTAACTCTTTTACCTTGCACAAGTTATTGAATAAGCTGAAGACTCAATCTTGTTATTTCCAAAATAGATTTAATAGATGTATTATTCTCATAACAAAAACATGAATGTAGAGTGCTTATGACATATAGAATACCTCAAATTTAACTATTATTATGAGAGTTTTTCAAGCCATCAAAAGGCCTTAGATATTTCAATTGTTTAATTTTAGTATAAATTCATCTATTTGCAAGAGTGAATACCAACTTTTCTGGTTCAACTTTCTTAATCATGTTCCAAGTTTAGACATAAAAATAAAAGGAAAATGTAGTCTATTTTATCACACATTCTTTATTGTATGGGGAAGTAACTTCTGGAGATAGGGAGTATCAAGAGGTAAACTGGGGTACCTGGGTGGCTTAGTCAGGCATCCAACTTCAACTCAGATCATGATCTCACGGTTTATGAGTTTGAGCCCTGCGTCGGGCTCCATGCTGACAGAGCCTGCTTGGGATTCTCTCTGTCTCCCTCTCTCTCTGGCCCTCCCATGCTCTCTCTCACTCTCAAAATAAATAAACTTAAAAAATTATTTAAAAAAGGATCTAGTCAGTGAAAAATATGTTATAAACCTCTTTAATGACAAAGTCAATATAAAATGCTAATTACTCTAGGGATTTTAGAGTAGTTCAAATGTTTGATCTTAAGAAGTTTATAATCCAGGAACCAAGGCATTTAATAGCAGAAGTAGTATCATTCAAAGTAATTGATGAGAAGTGCGGATATTAATAATTACTGGACTTTGGACAAGTGAGAGAATAGCATGTGCTCTGATGATGAGAAAAATCCTGACATTGGAGACAGACATTCAGTTACACATTGACAAATGGATACAATGAGAGAGTAAAAGGCATGTGAAGTGGGAGAAGAACATGAGTATGAGGACCCACGAATAGGAAAGACCATGATGTTTTTTGGGGACAGTGGATAGATCATTCTGGAGATTTTAAGGAGATAAGGCTAAAATGATGAAACTGAAGGGTGCCTCAGTGGCTCAGTTGGTTAAGCGTCCATCCTCGGCTCAGGTCATGATCTCACAGTTCGTGAGTTCAAGCCATGCATGGAGCTCTGTGCTGACAGCTCAGAGCCTGGAGCCTGCTTCAGGTTCTGTGTCTCCCTCTGTCTGCCCCTACGTTGCTTGCACTCTGTCTCTTGCTCTGTCTCAAAAATAAATAAACATTTAAAAAAATGATGAAACTGAGACCCTTAAAAGCCAGTGTAAAAACTAAGTTTTTCCTCCCAAGAGGGAAATAGAAAAGAGGGAAGTTTTGTGATTTTCATACAGAACTTGGACGAATTTGCAGGAGTGAACTTAGCCCTTTGATGAGGTGACAAGGTCCATGTGACTAGAGTGCAGTGAGTGAGGTCACAGTGTTAGAAAGTGAAGGTGGAGGCAGAGAAATAGCAGGGAAGGGGTATCTATATCATGAAGGGTCCCATTTGATCACGTTAAGGTTTGTAACTTTAACGCTGTGTAAATGGGGAGTTGAGAGCTTTTGGGAAAATAGATGACTATCTGACTGATATCTAATAGATGATTCCAGGTTTTGTAATGTAACTAGTGTGCAGGAGAGGAAGGATGGAAGCAGGGAGATGGATTAGGAGACTCTTGTAACAATACAGGCAATAGATGATTGTGGCTCAAAATGATGACATAATATCAATGGGAATGGTGAGAAATGGTGACTAGTAGATACATTTTGGAGGCAGAGCAACAGAAGGTTCTGCCTAATTGGATGGGAGTTGAGTCCAGCAGGACTCAAAAATTACTGTCCTGAGTGAGTAAGAGGAAGGAATTGACATGAGCAAAGAGGAAATCTGTGAGTGAAGAAAGTTGGAGGAATGTGGGATCTAGAATTTTTCAGTTAGGGGCATGTAAGTTTTGAGATGTTCATTGAGATACTTACTAGATATCCACTTGGCATTTGAACATATGTTACTGGAGTTCAGAGAAGAAGTTCAGGCTGAAAATGTAAATCTGGGAATCAATCAAATAGATGAATTTGGAAATTCTTTAGAGAAGATCAACAATGGAGTGGGTGTATACAGCAGAAAGGGGGATTGAGAATGGGCACCAATACTCCAATTGTAAGAGCTTAAGGTTAATAGAAGAGATCAGAAAAGGAGATGTTAAGCTGCAGCCAGTGAGAAAAGAGGAAAATCAAGAAATTGTGGTGTCCTGGAAACCAAGGAAAGAAAGTGATGGGAGGAGGGGGGACATTGACAGTAGGGTCGAATATGTTGGGAGGATGTAAAATTGAATGTGAATCTCAAGTTGACTGGAGAAATAAGACTGTTACTAGGAGGAGTAATTTCTTTGTTGAATTGGGGTAGAGGTGATGAGTTCGTTTTGAATATGCTGAGACAGTCTTATAGATGATTTCTAATGGAGAGTTTCAGATATTTTCCAAGCATTTCTCATCATTGTTTTTACATGTTATTATCATGATATATGTGAGTTTCTGCCACTGTACTAGGCACTCTTTGATAGAAGGGAAAGCGTCTCACACATTGTATGGCTACATCCTTATATTAAGTCTAGCAGAGGCTAGGTATATTTTTGCTGAAAAGAATGAATGAGTGATTGAATAAATGGATAAATGGTTGGATGGATAAGTGGGAGAGTAAATAAATGAAACCTTGAATTGGGAAATTGGAGCTTGAGAAGTGAGTTGTGTATAGATATAGAGATTTAAGATGATATTTGTATCTGTGTTCATGATGGCTCTTTGACATGATAGTTTTGGGTGGTAACATTATCCATGCTGAAAATCATTGCTTTCATTCTTGTAATCTGTGCTCAAGTATAGAAGGCAATTACAGTTCTCCTGCAACATCAGAAAACTCTGAGACTTTAATCAAGTGACACATGTAAATATATAGTGTAAATATCTACAGGTTATGTATCGTAATATCTGGAGTAATGGGGAAGGACCATCTAGAACAGCACTATTCAAAGGTATGATACAGGTATAAATACTAGCTAGCCACAGTGTGATTTTAAATTTTCTGGTAGCCACATTTAGGGAAAAAAAGGTGAAATTAATCACCATAAATATATTTAGCCTTATTTATCCAAGATGATATTGCAACATGATATCTATATAAAATACTACTGGAATGTTTTGTATTCTTTTATTCATGCTAAGTCTTTAAAATCTAGTATATATTTTATATTTATAGCACACCTCTCAATTTGATCTAGCCGTATTTCAAAAGGTCAATAACCATATGTGACTAGTGGCTACCAAAATGGGCAGCACAGATCTAGAAAAATTCAAGGGATAATAAAGTAAAGGAAACTTAGAAATGAACAAGTGTTCCTCTCTCTCATCACTGCTTCAAAATTGTATTTTGTCTTATTAAGCCATGCAGTGAAATTTGGAGAAGGGTTCTTATTCAAGACCATTTTAATGGTCTGTAATCAAGATTAAACATAATTCTTGCTTAGTAAAAAAGAGAATGCTTTGGCCTTGTGTGTGTGTGAATTATGTTTATGAGCCTGGGAATGATTTTAAATTGTTTCCCATATTAAAAGTTATTGTAGTGCCATATTCACTGCCTGTTTCCTCAATATTTATATATCATTCCAAAGTACTACTCAAGATCCGTATTATTGTTCAGCATTCTAGCAGAAATAGTACAATTCTGAGGCTTGCATGCAATATACAAAACATCCCCAGTTAAGGATTGTATAGCAAAATCATGTGGCTTTTAATCAGTTATCTCTTCTCTGGGGGAAAAGAAGTGAATAAATAAACAAAAACTTGGGGAAAAAATGCTGAAACCGTGTTAATTAAATTTGCTTTGAAAAGGCTCATATTAGTGTTTTCAATTTTTTTTTTTAATTCAAGTATAGTTGACATGCAATGTTCCTGTTAGTTCCAAGTATACAACATAGTGAATCAACAATACCTTGCACTATGCTCACAATGGTAAGTGTAGTCACCCTGTGTCACCATACAACATTATGGCAGTATTATCATGTACATTATTTTTTTAATTTTTTAAATGTTTATTTTTGAGAGAGAGAGAGAGAGAGAGAGAAAGAGAGCAAAAGCTGGGAAGGGGAAGAGAGAGAAGCAGACACAGAATCGGAAGCAGGCTCCAGGCTCTGAGCTGTCAGCACAGAGCCCGACGGAGGGCTGGAACTCTCCAGACATGAGATCATGACCTGAGCTGAAATCGGATGCTCAACCCACTGAGTCACCCAGGTGCCCCTATCATGTACATTATTATATGGCATTACACATTCCTGCTTTTTTTTGTCCTAGAGTTAGTTTAAAATGTAGATCTCTTGAAACTGAGAGATAGTTTACAATTCCAGAGCCAATATATGAACCCTGCCTCATTCTCTGAAAAGTGAGTAATACAGTACATAATTGTGCTGATGATCTGTATTCTCCACTACCCTTGAAGAGTTTTAATTGTGGAAATCACTTAATCAGAGGCATTGTCAGGGATATTTCTCCTATATTGAAATCATTGCAACTGTTAGCAGAATAGTATTAAATGCACCTAGTTCTGTCAAATTCAGTTACTTAATTATGCCTTACCACAAAGTAATATGCCAAAAAATAAGACAAACACAATTTTTGGATAATGTCACTGTGATTCCTTCTCATTAAGTGTGATTTAACTTCTGTTTCTTTTCAATTAAAGTTGAAATGTCTACATGAACGAAATTATTTCAAGACAAAAATCATGTTATGTTCTATCTATGGCTATTTATACAATTACATTATACTCATAGATGTGTCAGCAAAACACAATTTAAAAACAATAAATAAATACAGACATGTACCTATGTATACATATGTGTATACAGTTTCTAGCAACATGATATCATCTTTGGGAGCACTGAAAGAAGCATGTTATCCATTTATTTACAAAGAAGAAAACATATATTTTCATTATATTTTACTTGGGCAGAGTACATTGGAAACAGTAAACTTTGAGTAATATATATGGACATATAAGTTCTTATATTCACGCATTTATTCATATGTTTATTCTTATCATTAGTGTTTACCAAAATAAACACCACAAATTAAAATTTTTCTTAATATATGTTTGTACATTACAGTTTGTACAGTAGTGTCCAAGTGTATGCTACGTACTTAAAAAACCCTTGCCAAAATACCGCTGGCTGGCAAATGTTTTTTCATGTTACTAAAAATGAACAACTTGAGACTGTCGTTCTACTGAGAGTTGTTGGAGTCGTGGTGGAGAATAACATGACTTAGGAGTAAATCTAAGGGCACTTTAATATCAAATGTGTCATTCTGAATTGTGTGACCATGAATAAGTTATTTCACACTTATAAACTTTAGCTTTCTCAGTCAAAAAGTGAAGTCTAGAGAGTAAAAGGGTCAGGGGCGCCTGGACGGCTCAGTAGGTTAAGTGTCTGATTCTTGATTTCTGCTTAGGTGATGATCTCACTGTTTTGTGGGTTTCAGCCCCACGCCAGGCTCTGTGCAGACAGAGCAGAGCCTGCTTTGGACCCTCTGTCTCTCCCTCCCTGCCCCCCTGCCTCTGCCCTGCTCTCTTTCTCAAAATAAATGAACATTTAAAAAAAAAGAAGTTCAAATGCCTTATACTATTAATATTTCCTATAAACATAAGATCTGTTATTCCAGTGATTCTACTGATGTATCTGATTAAAGATATACTTTATTTTACATTTCTATAAATAAGGTCCTTTCTTTTTTAAACCAATGTACACATTGTTACTTTTATCAAGATATAATTTGTTATAAACTGGATCCTAGAATATAGGCCTAGTATAAAACTTTCCCTGAAATACAAAACTCACCATCATGCTAGTTTCTCCTTCTTGTTGCATGAAATATATTCCTTTTTTTGTTTTGTTTTTGGAATATTAAATTGATTAAGTTACATGATTCTAACTGAAAGGAAACAAGATAAAAAACATTAAAAACTCTCATAGCCCTAATAATAATTTGAATATGTAGTGTTGATTCTTCAAGTTATATATATAAAGTGTGTGTGTGTGTGTCTGTGTGTCTGTGTGTGTCTGTGTATAAAATATTCAAGAAAGGACTTAAGTTTCTGACATTTTGAAAAAGAATATTGAATACTGAAAAGGGAGTGACAAGAAGGCTATAAAGATAAATAGGTATTTTTTTACTATTTTATTGGTGGTCTAATAATGTATATAAGGAATCTGGTGGTATGCTAGAGCCAGCCTGCAGAAGCTCAAGAGGCCTGGTACATTTCTTCCTAATTCCATGTTGATGGAGGCCACTTAATAGCTTAAAATCAGCTGTAGAAGGAGCATGATACAAGTCAGAATTTAGGGAACTGATGTCTGTTCCTTAGTTGGACAATGTTCTTTCTTCTGTAGGCCAAATTTGTTATTTTTCTATTTGTTTCTTTAATATCTGTGGCGCCTCTTCCTGGAATGCTCTTTCTCTCTGCATCCACATTTGCTTATGATATTGTTTGGTCTTACACAGAGATTCTTAGACTTTTTTTGTACAAGGACCTCTTGGACAGGCTAGTGAGGTCTATGGACCCCTACGCAGAAAAAATAGTTTTCAAGCATAAAATAAAATACATAGGTTTGCAAGAGAAGCTGGCTATATTGAAACATAATTATCAAAATATCAGAAATATGTTACAGAATTATGTCTTCCATTAAGTTATCAAATAAGATCAGCAGATTTAATAACTATCATAATTTTATATTACTACTTGATATGTGATATGAAAATATATGAAACTTCTATTAATATGCCACTGAGATTGCTAATACTGCCATGATGTATGTCTACATTCATAATCTGAGGAAATGCTAATTTTAACAACTTTATTGAAGAATGATTGATATTCAAAATTGACACATATTTAATGTATTCAGTTTGATGAGACTGGACATAGCTATACATTCGAAAAACCATGACCACAGTCAAGGTAACATGTAACTACTACTTTGGAAACTTAAGAAGTGCTCTTTTTAATTAGAAATTGGTTGCTTTATTTTTCTACAACCAAGTTGACAGACTCTTTGAATCATATATCAGGATGTCCCTTGACACAGTAGAATTTTGTGTCTCCCTTGGGGTCTTCTTTGACCTTCCATTTTTGGATTAGGTGTGCATTCTTTGTTATCCTAAAACAATCACCAATTTTTAGATGACAGTAATGCTTCCATTGTAATTACCAATTTGATTCTTCTGGAAGTCTAAGAGAGAAAGTGCTATTTATATCTTTTTCATGAATATTGTTTCAGCTCTTAGTACACATGACACAGTTCATGAATGAGTAAATGAACAAATCGTAGACATTTGTGGCTCACTGACTGTCGATTCCTGCTCATAGTAAAAGGAAGAAAAGGTACAAAGATACTTTCCTTTTCGGGTGATTGTCTCTTGCATTTCTGTCTTTTCTGCATAAATGGAATCTTTAGAGATTAATATTGGTGGGTTTTTCAGATATGGCAGCAATAATATACATACTGTTAAGGAAAACTCAATCTGCACCTCATAATATTCTACCACCAAAAGTGCAGGGAAGAAAAGTCACTGTGTAATTAGAAAATTGTATAATTTATACACAGTTGTAGCCCTGTCTGAAATTGGCTATATATTCTCTCTTCCGAGGCATTCTCTAATTTTATTGATATAAATTTATTAGGTGCCCCCATGGATTTTAGCTAGAATAGTAATACATAGTTTCTGAACTTCCATTTGTGAGATCAATATCTCTCTTACTGTCTGCATGTCACAGTAATAGTATCACAGAAATAGGATCTCTATTCCTGGCCTTGGATATTATTGTGTCTCCTCACTCCAGTCATTTTTGGAGCAAGCACAAAAGTTGGTGGGTTTGTCTCATAGCAAAGAACAGTATCCTTTTTTTAAGTTTATTTATTTATTTCGAGAGAAACCGAGAGTGTGTGTGAGTGGGGGAGGGGCAGAGAGAGAGGGAGAAAGAGAATCTCAAGCAGGCTCTGCACTGTCAGTATGGAGCCCAATGTTGGGCTTGATCCCATGAACCATGAGATCATGACCTGAGCCAAAATCAAGATTTGGACACTTAACTGACTGAGCCACCCAGGTTCCGTGAAAGAACAGTATCTAATCCAAAGTGAATGTTGATGGAATAATAGTTTATTTTCCCTTCCATCTCCACAGAGGTGGCTTCTCTGCATTGCTTGCACTTTACCTACCAGGCATATTTATCAGAATTTTTCTTGCCACTACGATGTATACATTTACAAGCTTTGAAATAATGTATCCCCATTACACACATGACAGTTTCTTTCTCCACTGCTAAACATATATGCGTGGATTTCTGGGAACTCATGACATATTCACTCTCTCCTCCAATCATATACATTCAAAATCATCATTTATTTCTTCCAAGATAGAAGGGCCTCTAACTTTATATGTTATTTGATAACACAGAAAAAAAAAGGGATATGCTATATAAACCAAATATTTTAAACATAAAATAGGTAATTTGTGCTTTAGATAAATTATATGTGAAATGAGAAATTTGATATTTGAAAGTGATTTTCATAAGCTAAGGCTCTACTACCAAATTGGAAAACTTCCCAATGGAAGCTTGGAGACACATTTTATTTTGATATTTGGACCCACTCTAAGTTCTGTGTCATTAAATATATCTGTGATATTTTGTCTGATATGATCAACATCTGTCAAGTCAATCCCATTAAATATCATAATGGAAGAGTTCTAATTAGCTGACTAAAGTGGCAACATACATCTTTGTCACATAATATTATTTTTTATTTTTTATTTTTTTCAGCTTAAGGTATAATTGACATATATATGTACAGTAAAACCTTAGATTGTGAGTAACTTGTTCTGCAAGTGTTATGCAAGGCGATCAAACATGTCTAATAAACTTTAACTTGATAAATGAGGGATGTCTTGCAATATGAGTGGTATGTAATGCTGAATGTCACATGATCACAACTGAGCCAGTGGTGGTTCTCTCTCTCTCTCTTGCTGTGGGATTGTGGGTGATCGTCACCCATGCTTGGATACTTGGATACTTGGATCTTGAGTGTTATCACCACATACACAAAAAAGGATAACTTTCTGAGGTGATGGGAATTAGCTAGTGGTCATCATTTCATAGCATATACACATATCAAAACATCACATTATATGAACACACACACACACACACACACACACACACACAGTAAAATTTTGGTTTGCGAGCATAATTCGTTTCAGAAACATGCTTGTAATCCAAAGCACTTGTATCTCAATATAGTATTATAATCATTTTTATGTGAATATTTTGGGGTCGTGGAACGAATTATCTGAGTTTTTATTATTTTTTATGGGGAAATTCGCTTTGAGATACAAGTGCTTTGGATTACAAGCATGTTTCTGAAACGAATTATGCTCGCAAACCAAAGTTTTACTGTGTGTGTGTGTGTGTGTGTGTGTGTGTGTGTGTGTGTTCATATAATGTGATGTTTTGATATATGTATATGCTATGAAATGATGACCACTAGCTAATTCCCATCACCTCAGAAAGTTATCCTTTTTTGTGTGTATGTGGTGATAACACTTAAGATCTAGTCTCTCAGGACATTTCAAATATACAATGTAGTATTTTAACTATAGTCACCGTGTTGTACAGTAGATCTCCAGAGCTTGTTCATCCTGCACAACTGAAACTTTGTACCCTTTCACTGACATCTTCCCATTTTCCGCACCCCTGAGCCCCTGGCAACCACCATTCTACTCTTTCTCGATGCATTTGACATTTTTAGATATCACATATACATGATATCATGCAGTTTTTGTCTTTTTGTGTCTGGCTTACTTCACTTGGCATAATGTCCTCTAGCCTCATCCATGGAGTTGCAAATGGCAGAATTTCTTTTTACCACTGAATATTCATTGTATCACATTTATATGTTATCATGTTTTGTTTATCCATCAGCTGTCAGCAGACACTTAAGTTGTCCATTGCCATAATGCTGCAATGATTGTGGGCATGCAAGTATTCCTGCAGATAGTGATTTTATTTCCTTTTGATATACGCACCTTTAGAAGTGGGGTTGCTGGATCACATGGTAGTTCTAGTTTTAATTTTTTGAGGAGCCTAACTATCTTCCATAATGGCTATACCAATATTCATTCCCACTAACAGTGTACAAGGATTCCCTTTTTTCTACCTCCTTGCCAACTCTTGTTTTGATAATGACCACCCTAACAGGTGTGAGGTGGTACCTCACTGTGGTTTTGATTTACATTTTCGTGATGATTAGGGACATTGAGCACCTTTTCATATACTTGTTGGTCATTTGCATATCTCTTAATTTTAAAATGGTGGTATTATTTGCATGTAGTTTTTTCATTAGTCTCTATATTATATTGTTATGAGCAACCAGGGGGTACTTAAAAAGCCTTTTTCTAAATTTTTTTTTATTAACATTTATTGATTTTTTGAGAGTCAGAGAGAGACAGAGCATGAGCAGGGGAGGTGCAGAGAGAGGGAGACACAGAATTGAAAGCAGGCTCCAGGCTCTGAGCTGTCAGCACAGAGCCCGATGCGGGGCTCGAACCCACAAACCGTGAGATCATGACCTGAGCCGAGGTCGGTTTCTTAACTGACTGAACCACCCAGGTGCCCCTAAAAAGTCTTTTAATGTGGTTTTCTTTTAGTTTCTCCTGCATTTCAGGTTTTGAAAATTTGTTTGATTTTCATAAATTAAGATGTATAAAAATATCATTGGGGAAAATTATGCATATTATTATAAAGCAGCACATCAGTTCTTTCAACATTTTGCCATTAATTAAATATTCTTTGTTACTAAAACAACTCTTTCCTTTTCAAAATGTGGCTGGTAGGTCCTTTACAATCATTTTACTTTTAGTCACTTAGTGTAACTTTGTTTTAGATTAATCTTTTTCATACACCACATTGTTGGGTAAGGGTTTGATGTTATAGAATCCTTTCTAATACATTAACTTTTCCTATTTACACTTATTGATGTGATAAAAAGATTTGATTTTACTCCTTTCCCCTCATTTATATTATCTGCTTTTAGCAATTTCCCTTTTATTTCTGCTAAACTTATTTTTATATGATTCAGGCTTTCTATTCATTATTGGCAATTAATTTCTATCATTCTGTTGTTTTAGTCTCTGACTTTAAAAATGTGTCATCTAAATTACTGAATCGTATTAGCAGGGGTAGTGACAGTGATCAGATATATCTGCATTTCAGAGTGAAAATCCAAAATAGGCTAGTTCCAAATAATCACAAAGATAACTTAAGAGCCTATCACTGATGGCTTTTACACTCCTATTTATTTTTTCAGGGGTGTCTGGGTGGTTCAGTCAGTTAAGTGTCCAACTCTTGATATCGGCTCAGGTCATGATCTCATGGTCAGGAGATGGAGCCCCATGTTGGGAGATAGAGTCCCCCATTGGGTCTGCACTGAGCATGGAGTCTGCTTAAGATTTTCCCTCTCTCTCTCCCCCCCACCCCTTCTTCTGCCCCTCCCTCACTTGCACGTGCATGCTCAGTCTCTTTCAAATAATAAAAATTTATTTATTTATTTATTTTAAAGAAATGAAGCCTCACCAGTGCTCTTAAAGGCATAGAGGATATTCACATATGAAAAAAGGACATTAATGACTCTGAAATAAGATTGTACCTATCATAAGGATGCATCTTAAAGTCAATGACATGTAATGAGCTATGCTATATAATTACTAAAACCTTAATTGACCTCTTGACCATGAAAGACAAGAATATTAGCAGACTACTTCTTTCTCTCTCCTTCCTGATCTTTATTTTGTATATTACATCTAGTATTATAAGCTCTAGGGGCGCCTGGGTGGCTCAGTCGGTTGAGCGTCCGACTTCCCTCAGGTCATGATCTCGCAGGCCGTGAGTTAAAAATAAATAAATAAATAAATAAATAAATAAATAAATAAATAAATAAATAAATAAATAAATAAATATTTTAGAGCTTATAATATTATTTTTTTTAACTTTTTTATTTTATTTTTGAGACAGACAGAGAGACAGAGCATGAACGGGGGGAGGGTCAGAAAGAGAGAGAGGGAGACACAGAATCCGAAACAGGCTCCAGGCTCTGAGCTGTCAGCACAGAGCCCGACGCGGGGCTCGAACTCACGGCCTGCGAGATCATGACCTGAGGGAAGTCGGACGCTCAACCGACTGAGCCACCCAGGCGCCCCTATAATATATATTTTTAAAGTAATAATAATCTAGTTCTTGATTTGTCAGATTAAGATTTTATGTTTTACTTCCTTCTATGGAAAATGGTGAAGTTATTGTACTTATACTTTCTCATACCCCATACCATAAATTTAAGGTTCTTATTAGGTGGAACTATATGAAATTGAAATTGCCCATTTTTCAAGGTCGAAAGAAAAAACTTTTGAGAATTGTGTATAATCTAATCTATTATCTTTTTTTCTTAAGTTTTTATAATTTTAACTTGCATAACTATATTTCACACACAGCCTGGGAGATTTATATACATATAGTAATTACCCCTCTGTAAAATTTATATATATTTTCCAAATCATCTCATCCCGCCTATGGATATCTAGGGCAAGTATTTTTGTCTTTCAACAGGAAGTGAAGCAGCAGTTTCTCCAGAACTTAGTCATATGACCACAACTACTTGTAAGGAAGGCTGGCAAGTACACTCCCAGGGTGGGGTGGCAAGGTGCCCAGCTTCAACTAAGATGTTTTATTTTTAAAAGAAAGATGGTAGGAAGAGATACGTGAGCACAATTAGCAGTCTCTGACACATTCATTATCTAACTCTTGACTTTGATAGGTCTACAAAATTTACATAACTGTGTTAACATTTTTAGCAATTGGTAAAGATCAAATGAATCTATTATTTCTAAGGTACTGGAGAAAATTTTAAAAACAGAAAAAGCAATAATTCTTAGAAAAGCAAGAATCTTGGTGAATCATGCTAGAAAAGAAGAAAATAAGGGGGAAAGAGGTAAAATTTAAATCACAAATGGAAACTAAATATTATGACAGAGATTAGACTAAATCCACAATCGAAATTCACAAAATATTTGAGATAAAAATATCTATAATGACATTATAAGGCTAAAAATAAGGAAAGATGATCCAGGTTTTTAAAATAACACCATAATAAGGGTATTAGTGATATCATCAAGCAAAGTGGAATCTAAGTTTAAAAATCATTCAGTGGGATAACTGGGGATATTTTGTGTTGTCAAATGATATGGCTCATAATAAATACATATAATGGTTCAGTGTAATTAATCACTGAACAAGGTAATATCAAAGTATAAAGTAAAATATTTTCTAATACTGAAAATGGATGAATCCATGATCATAGAAGGAATTCTTAATATTTTCTCTCTTAGAAATTGGCAGATCAAGTAGACAAAATAAATTAAAATAAAAAATTTAGACAAGAAAATTAATACGCTTAGATAAAATGCTTAGAGAAAATTATATCCAAGAAACAGAAAATATATTCTTGTCCAGTTGTTCTGGAATACTTCCAAAAACCAATACATTATAGGCTACAAAGAAAATTAAAATTTGAAGTAGAAAAAAGCTCACGTAGGCCACCTTTGCTGAATTCTATGCAATAAAACAAGAATTGAAAATAAACTGTTGGGGAGGAAGACCTTCCTCTGCCCTATGGTCCTTCTAGCTGGACTAAGAATCAAATTGACATGAGACAGATTAACAGGAGAAAAATCAAATTTAATAGGCATATGTATGGGGAAATTCCAAAGACAATGAGGCAACATCAGCTCCTATGAGCTAAGGAGAGCAGGGTAGGGTCAGAGGACACAAAGGGAGAAAACTCATTAGCAAGAGATGAAAGGAGACGTGTGGAAAACAAGATTGTTCTCTTATGCAGATGAGTTCCTTTGGTAAAAGGCCTCTGTTAATAACTTCTCTTCCTGGTGTGCTCTCCTTTCCAATGTAAATGTAGGCACTTATGAGGGAGGCACAGCACCTTTCCTTTTAACTCGAAATAATCCTTGTGCCAAGTGGCACATTTTGGGGTGTCTCATCCTGCACCCTTTCAACTGAAAACCTTATTATCCATTTGACTTCAAAGACAAAGTTATGTTTAGAATAATATAAGGTAGAAAATGTATTGGAAATATTGTAATAAATAATATTTAAAACATTATATACAAAAACATGTGAGGAAAACCAGGCTCATCATAGGAAGCTGGGCACCCACATTTCCATCACACTGATCTCCTATCTAACAGTGATCTGACAAAGAGGTATAAAATATACAAGAAAACTTTCAAAGCACGTGGCTAAACTACATAGAATTATGTGGAGAACTCGTCAATTAATTCTGGTGGTTAGATTAGCCCTGAGACCAAAACTAGGTAAAGAAAACAGCCATAGAAAGAAAATTATCAATTTCACCTGAGAATATGTATATAAATCCCTGAAATATACATATATGTGTGTGTGTATACATACACATACACACCTGAAATATGGACAAATATAGTAGCTTCTTTAAAAGAATAATTATTGTGACCTAGTAGATGTGATCACAAGAATTCAATGACGTTTCACAATTTAAAAAATATTAATGTAATTCCTCTGAGAAACATACTAAAGGCAAAAATAAACTATACAAATATTTCAAAACTTGCTGGAAAAAAACTAACATTAATAGCAATTCCTCTTAAATTCTTAGCTAGAAATGGATTCCTTTCCTTCTCGTTCAGTGTATATTACCAGAAATAGGGAGTAAACTTGATACGTAAATGTGGATTAATGGAGCAATAATTTTAACGTAATCAGTAATACATACCTAAATGTGTGTAAAATCATTTGAACCCATTCACGAGTTTTCTAGATTACAAAAAAAGAAAAAAAAAAACATTTAAAATGAACAAGGAAATGAAACATATTACATTAATGAGCAAAGCATAGAAACAGATGAGATTAATTTCATTTGCAGAAGATAAATTGTCTAAAAAGCCTAACTTTGAAGTTAAACAGTCATGAGAACCAAATAGCCCTTGATACCAGATAAAACACACACACATATATCTATTATATTCTATATATGACCCATAGATGATTTGAAAATATAATCATAAAAAGATACAATTTGTGATAGTTGATGTGGTTTGAGTTGTTGGGTTTTGGAGCCAATGGCCAAGAAAGAACTCTTGAGATGTCTTTGGTGCAAAAAGGTGATTTTATTAAAGCATGGGGATAGGACCTGTGATCAGAAAGAGCGTCACTGGGGTTGTGACAGGAGACTGATTATATGCCTTCAGGTTGGGAGGGGACTAGGGATAGAGTAAGTCTCTGAGGTATTTTGGAAAAGAGGGTTCCAGGACCTTGAGGGGCTAGCTCTTGTTAAGAAAAATTCATTTGTTACTGTTTAGTAAAAGCTCAGTCATGAGACCCTTCAGAGGTACATCATTGTTGGGCCATAACCTTGGAGTGTGATTGCCAGCATATATCATGGGGGGTAGAGATAAAGGAAATTTCCAAAAGAATTTGTATATGTGAAAGTAGACTTACAGGATCCTGGGGGCGGGGATAATGTTAAGCTAGGATTCCCTTGTACCCTTAGAAGTGTCATCATTGAGGCAGCTGAGTTTCTAGAGGAAGGTCACTTTGTCTGTCTCAAGAATTTATTCATGGGCTGTAAGTAGCACACTAATTTTTTTTTTTATTTTGCCTTTGTTTTCCACTTCAATAGTGACCCACTAAGATTTCACACCATGTCCATTACCACTTCTCTAGTCTGTCCTTTACCTTCAATTATCTGTATCTTCACTAGTCTCCCACCCTTGGTTCCCTGTAACCTTTTTTCAACACAGCAGCCAGAAGTATGTTGTGTGTGTTTTGTCTTGTTTTGTTTTCCCCAGTAAGAGGTACCTTTTAAAGCTGAAATTAAGTTTGTTCATAATCTCTGCTAGCTATCTTCTCACTCAGAGAAAAAGTCAAAGACCTTACAGGGCTCTGTACCATCATTGCTTCCTTTATGTCTGTGACCTCATTTTCTGAAACTACTTACCTTACTTTGCTCCAGACACACTGGTTTCTTGCCCCTTCTTAGAACATGTCAAACATGTTTTCATCTCAGATGCTGTTCCTTTGTCTGTGTATTCCTAGTTATCCACAGGGTTACTGTCTCAACAGTTATTTATTTATTTTTTTGATTTTATTTTTTTAAGTTTGTTTTTGAGAGAGCACTAGTGGGGGAGGGGCAGAGAGAGAGGGAAAGGATCCAAAGGGTGCTCTGTGCTAATAGAAGTGAGCGTGACGCGGGCTCAAACTCACCAAACGAACCTTGAGATCATGACCTGAGCCAAAGTTGGATGTGCCACGCACTGAGCCACTCAGGTGCCCCTCATCAGTTATTTCTTGAAAGATCACCCTCGGGGCGCCTGGGTTCCTCAGTCGGTTAAGCGTTTGACTTCGGCTCAGGTCATGATCTCACACCTCGTGGGTTCGAGCCCCGCGTCGGGCTGTGTGCTGACCGCTCAGAGCCTGGAGCCTGTTTCAGATTCTGTGTCTCCCTCTCTGTCTGCCCCTCCCCTATTCACACTGTCTCTGTCTCAAGAATAAATAAACATTTAAAAAAATTAAAAAAAAAATAAAGATCACCCTTTTAGTGATGCCTTCTGGTCCATCCTATCTAGCCTTGTATTGCCTACATGAAGTCTCTTCTCTGTTTTTCTCTGTAACACTCATCACTGTGTTATGTATTTATCCTGTTTATTTCTGTCTCTCCTGTGCAAAGATCTAAGACCATGCAGGTTGAGAACTGGACAGCTCCAAAAGAAACATTTTTTACTTCATATAGTTGTGTAATGTGCAATCTGCACATGTGTATAAGGTGGCCCTGCTCTTACAGTAGTAATTCAAGCCCTCTTAGGACATGCTTTTTTCTGCCCCATCATAGGAATAAGGTAAAGAGTAGTGGGAGATGAGGTCAGAGAAGTACTGAGACCTGATTGTGGATGGGCTTTGAAGACCATTGTAAGAACTTGGAATCTACTTGGAGTGTGGATGGGAAACCACTGGCAAGTGATAATGAGATGAGTGACCTAATCCAACTGGCACTTTAAAAGGTTCACTCTGGGGCCACTGAGTGGCTCAGTCAGTAGAACATACTACTCTTGATCTCTGGGTTGTGAATCCAAGCCCCATGTTGGGCATAGGGCTTACTTAAAAGGGAAAAAATGGTTCACTCTGGCTGCTAAATTGAGAATAGACTGTATGTGGAGGAAGATGGCTAATGGACATCAATTAGGAGGCTATTATAATGAATCAGATCAGAGATGATGGTAGCTTAGCAAAAGGAGAGTTATGCTCAGGTCCTGGATATTTATTGGAAGTAAGGCCAGTAGGAATTGCTGACAGATTAGATGTGGATGTAGGAGAAAAAGTAGAGGCAAGGATGACCACTTACAGAGATGGAAGAAATACCCAGAAGAGCATACTTGTGTGGGTGCTGGGGAGGAGATCAGTAGTTTGGCTATGGATATATCACTTTTCAGATTTCTCTTAGACATTTGCATATTTTTGGACATCGCCCATTGGGTTTTAAGAGGAGACCTGTAAACGAATGCTATAAACTTGTGATTTATCCATCTCCAGGTGGGTTTTTGTTTTGTTTTTATTATTAACTGTGGTGGGAAAAATGCATAACATAAAATTTACCATTTTAACCATTTTAAGATGTACAGTTCAGTAATATAAGTATTATAGATGGTGTTTAAGCCATGCCCATGGGTGAGATCAAGTATAGAAAGCAAGGAGGAAATGTCCCCAGATTGATCCCTGGGGTAATCTGATGTGAAAAATGATGAGGAAGAACCATCAGAGTATAGAAGGAAAAGCAAGTGAGAGAAGAGAGGGAACATTAAGAGTGTGGGGTGAGTAAAAAGCCAAGGGAAAAACAGTTTCAGGGTAGAGGTAGTGATTAACTGTGTCACGTGCTGCTGAATATTCAAAAACAGTTGAGTACTTAGATTTGGCCATTTTTTTCTTTTTTTTTTTTTTTAATTTCATTTTAATTTACTTTATCCATTGAGTCATGCATTCATTCAGCATGTTTTTTTTAATTTATGTTAAGTTATTTAACATATAGTGTAATAATGATTTCAGGAATAGAATTTAGTGATTCATCACTTACATATAACACCCAGTGCTCATCCCGACAAGTGTCCTTCTTACTGTCCCTTACCCATTTAGCTCATCTCCCCCCCACCCAGTTCCCCTCCAGCAACACTCAGTTTGTTCTCAGTATTTAAGAGTCTTTTATGCTTTGTCTCTCTCCCTGTTTTTATATTATTTTTGCTTTCCTACCCTATGTTCATTTGTTTTGTATCTTAAATTGCTCATGAGTGAAGCCATATATTTGTCTTTCTCTGACTTATTTCACTTAGCATAATATACTCTAGTTCCATCCACATTGTTGCAAATGGCAAGATTTCATTCTTTTTGATCGCTGAGTAATATTCCATTATATATATGTACCACCTTTTCTTTATCCATTCATCAGTTGATGGACATTTGGGCTCTTTCCAAACTTTCACCATTATTGATATCACTGCTATAAACATTGGGGTGTATGTGCCCCTTTAAAACAGCACTCCTGTATCCTTTCTATAAATACCTAGTAGTACAATTGTTGGGTTGTAAGGTAGTTTTATTTTTACTTTCTGAGGAACCTCCATACTGTTTTCCAGAGTGGCTGCACCAGTTTTCATTCCCACCAGCAGTGCAAAAGGGTTCCTCTTTCTCTGCATCCTCACCAACATCTGTTGTTTCCTGAGTTGTTCATGTTAGCCATTCTGAGGGGTGTGAGGTGGTATCTCATTGTCGTTTTGATTTGTATTTCCCTGATGGTGAGTGATGTTGGGCATCTTTTCATGTGTCTGTTATCCATCTGGATGTCTTCTTTGGAAAAGTGTCTATTCATGTATTTTGCCCATTTCTTCACTGTTTTTATATTATTTTTATTTCCCTTCCCTTAGGTTCATCTGTTTTGTCTCTGAAAGTCCTCATATGAGTGAAGTCATGTGATGTTTGTCTTTCTCTAATTTCACTTAGCATGATATCCTCCAGTTCCATCCATGTAGTTGCAAATGGCAAGATTTCATTCTTTTTCATTGCCGAGTAATACTCCATTGTATATATATACCACTTCTTCTTTATCCATTCCTCCATCGATGGACATTTGGGCTGTTTCCATACTTTGGCTATTGTGGACAGTGCTGCTATAAACATGGGGGTGCATGTGTCCCTTCGAAACAGCACACCTGTATCCCTTGGATAAATGCCTAGTAGTGCCATTGCTGGGTCGTAGTGTAGTTCTATTTTTAGTTCTTTGAGGAACCTCCACACTGTTTTCCCAAGTGGCTGCACCAGCTTGCATTCCCACCAACAATGCAAAAGAGATCCTCTTTCTCCACATCCTCACCAACATCAGTTGTTGCCTGAGTTGTTCATGTTAGCCATTCTGACAGGTGTAAGGTGGTATCTCATTGTGGTTTTGATTTGTATTTCCCTGATGATGAGTGATGTTGAGCATTTTTTCATGTGTCAGTTGGCCATCTGGATGTCTTCTTTGGAGAAGTGTCTAGTCATGTCCTTTGTCCATTTTTTCACTGGATTATTTGTTTTTTGGGTGTTGAGTTTGATAAGTTCCTTGTAGATTTTGGATACTAACCCTTTATCTGGTATGTCATTTGCAAATATCTTCTCCTATTCTGTTGGTTGCCTTTTAGTTTTGCTGATTGTTTCCTTCACTGTGCAGAAGCTTTTTATCTTGATGAAGTCCCAATAGTTCATTTTTGCTTTTGTTTCCCTTGCCTCCAGAGACATGTCAAGTAAGAAGTTGCTGTGGCCAAGGTCAAAGAGGCTGTTGCCTGTTTTCTCCTCTAGGATTTTGATGGCTTCCTGTCTTATATTGAGGTCTTTCATCCATTTTGAGTTTATTTTTGTGTATGGTGTAAGAATGTGGTCCAGGTTCATTCTTCTGCATGTCACCGTCTAGTTTCCTAACACCATTTGCTGAAGAGACTGTCTTTTTTTCATTGGATATTCTGTTCTGCTTTGTCAAAGATTAGTTGGCCATATGCTTGTAAGTCCTTTTGTGGATTTTCTATTCTGTTACTTTGATCTATGTGTCTCTTTTGTGCCATTACCATACTGTCTTGATGATTACAGCTTTGTAATACAACTTGAAGTCTGGAATTGTGATGCCTCCCGCTTTTGGTTTTCTTTTTCAGGATTGCTTTAGCAATCCTGGGGTCTTTTCTGGTCCCATACAAATTTTAGGATTGTTTGTTCTAGTTCTGTGAAGAACGCTGATGTTATTGTGATAGGGATTGCATTGAATATGTAGATTGCTCTGGGTAGTATTGACATTTTAACAATATTTATTCTTCCAATCCGTGAGCATGGAATGTTTTTCCACTTCTTTGTGTTTTCTTCAATTTCTTTCATAAGTTTTCTGTAGTTTTCTATGTATACATTTTTTACCTCTTTGGTTAGGTTTATTCCTAGTTATTTTATGGTTTTTGGTGCAATCGTAAATGGGATCAATTCCTTGATTTCTCTTCCTGCTGTTTCATTGTTGGTGTATAGAAATGCAATGGATTTCTGTACCTTGATTTTATATCCTGTGACTTTGCCGAATCCATGGATCAGTTCTAGCAGTTTTTTGGTGGAGTCCTTTGGGTTTTCCATGTAAAGTATCATGTCATCTGCGAAAAGTGAAAGTTTGACTTCCTCCTTGCTGATTTGGATGACTTTTATTTCTTGTTTTGTCTGATTGCTGAGGCCAGGACTTCCAACACTATGTTGAATAACAGTGGTGAGAGTGGACATCCTTGTCCTGTTCCTGATCTTAGGGGGAAGGCTTTTATTTTTTTTCCCATTGAGGATGTTATTAGTTGTGAGTCTCTCATATATGGCTTTTATGATCTTGAGGTATGATCCTTTTGTCCCTACTTTCTTGAGGGTTTTTTATAGAAAGGATGCTGTATTTTTCAAATGTTTTCTCTGCATCTATTGAGAAGATCATGTGGTTCTTATCCTTTTATTAATGTGATGTATCACATTGATTTGTGGATATTGAGCCAGTCCTGTATCCCAGGAATAAATTCCACTTGATTGTGGTGAAAATTCTTTTAATGTATTGTTGGGTCTGTTTGGCTAGTATCTTGTTGAGAATTTTTGCATCCATGTTCATCAGAGAACATGTAGTTCTCCTTTTTAGTAGGGTCTTTGTCTGTTTTTGGAATCAAGGTAATGCTGGCTTCGTAGAATAAGTCTGGAAATTTTCCTTCCATTTCTGTTTTTTGAAACAGCTTCAAATGAATAGGTGTTAACTCTTTTTTAAATGCTGGGTAAAATTCTCCTGGAAAGCCATCCAGCCCCAGACTCTTGTTTGTTGGGAGATTTTTGATTACTTATTCAATTTCTTTACTGGTTATAGGTCTGCTCAAATTTTCTATTACTTCCTGTTTCAGGTTTGGTAGTTTCTATATTTCTAGGAATTTGTCCATTTCTTCCAGATTGCCCAATTTATTGGCATATAATTGCTCATAATCTTCTTGTACTATTGTTTGTATTTCTGCAGTGTTGGTTGTGATCTCTCCTCTTTCATTCATGATTTCATTTATTTGGATCCTTTCCTTTTTCTTTTTGATCTGGCTAGAGGTTTATCAATTTTGTTAATTCTTTCAAAGAATCAGCTCCTGGTTTCATTGATCTGTTCTAATTTTTTTTTTCAATAGCATTGATTTCTGCTCTTATCTTTATTATTTGCCATCTTCTGGTTTTTGGCTTTCTTTGCTGTTCTTTTTCAGCTCTTTAAGGTGTAAAGTTAGGTTGTGTATTTGAGGTATTTCTCCCTTCTTTAGAAATGCCTGGATTGCTATATACTTCCCTCTTATGACTGCCTTTTGCTGCATCCCAGAAGTTTGAGGCTGTCATGTTTTAATTTTCATTGGCTTCCATGTACTTTTTAATTTCCTCTTTAATTTCTTGGTTAACCTATTCATTCTTTAGTAGAATGTTCTTTAATCCCGAAGTATTCATGGTCTTTTCAAATCTTTTCTTGTGGCTGATTTCGAGTTTCATAGTGTTGTGATCTGAAAATATGCACGGTATGATCTCGATCTTTTTCTACTTGTTGAGGGCTGATTTGTGTCCCAGTATGTGATCTACTCTGAAGGGCCATTTGATTTAGTAGTATGGAGCTCATTAGTGACAGTGCTGTGTTAACATTAATATTTTGTCCCCAGTTCTCCACCTCTGTCTCTATCCATGTCATTTGCCTTGTGACTCTTCAGTTCTTCCCACAAAGGCAAAGTGTACTGGTTTCCCTGACCTTGGACTCAGCATTGTTTTGACTGATAGAACTCACCAGGGAGTTCTAGTGTGGTAGTTCTTTAAGAGATATGCATATTTCCCTTTGTCTTGCCCTTCTGTATCACTACGGAACAGGGTATGATCTGATTAGCCTGTTGGTCCAAGGGGGATGAGACACCCTTGAAGCAGAGCCACACCTAATCTGCAGCTTAGAGCTGCCCAGCCTCACACATGTCTCTATCAGCAAACTTCTAGAAACACTACTTTTGATGGATGGATGCCGGAGACATTAACCTGCTTGTTACATAAATTACTGATGTGGTGACCTTGACAAGAGCTGTGTTGTTGGGATGATGGATAGAGCCCCTGTACATCCAAAGGAGGATGGGAAGAAAATAATTGGATATAGCATAGCAACTCTTCTGTGCTGTTTTTATAATTTTCCCGTGAATGGGGTGTAAGAAATGGGAAAGTACCTGAAGAGAGATGTCAAATAAAAACTGATTTTCTTTTGGGATGAGAGACATGACAGCCTGTGTGAATGTTCATGAGAATGGTCCGGAAGAAGGGACAGGGGGTGGCGAGAAATGATGATGCAAGAAAGAACCGTTCCCGTCATTCTGGAGAATGCTACGTATACAAGTGAAAATTTGGACCCAGACAAGTTTCAAATTCAGGTTGTCCTGTTGTGAAAATCCACGCATTTTCTATTAAAATATACTGTCAAGCTTTTCTCTCTCTGTCTTACTCTCTCTCAAGGCAGTAAATGTGGAATGAATGTGGGAAGATATGTAGTAAAGCCAATTTACTGGAATGATAATTTAAAGTCCAGAGACCTTCCTAGGATGTGCCTTTAATTAGATGCATGATCTCAGGCAGGTCCTGTAATTATTTGGATCACTTCATTTCCTCACCTTATTAAAAAAAATGAATAGAGAAATGAGCTCTAAATTTCCTCATCTAGCTCTAAAATAGTATTATTTCAAGACCCGACAATTATGCTTGAAATTGCCCCGTGAGAGCTGTTGCCATCATTATGTAAGTGCACAGCTCACTGGCATTCTCCTATATAACAGATCTCCAAATGCCTCTTTCACAGTAACATCCCAAACTCACCTAAAGTCAGATATTTTAGAATATCTGACATCTGCTTAGTCTCCCAAGGCTGGCAGAATGGATTGAATAATAGTTATTTTAGGATGTAATTGCTGCACTGTTAAAAAATAAACCCCTCTGCAACTAAATAATGTCACATTTCTGAGCCACTTATGTAACCAAAATGACTTATCCAAATAAAAGAGCCTGATTTGGGGAAACATTTAAAAAGTCATTGCAAATGATTTTCATTACTAGCCTGCTGTGCTATGAGAGTGTGATTCTCCATAGTTTAGATGGTAGCTATGCAGAACAATGGCAGTTTCCTAATATTACATGCTAAGAAATCTTAGCCTAGTAGCAATAGAGAAAATGAAAGTATGGAGTATAGGAAAGGGAATGTGGAAGTAACTTAAACGCCCTAAATGCCTTGGGGCAGATAGAAGGTAGTGGTAAACTATTGTGGAAGGAAATTAGAACACTGATGGCAGTAGAGAAAACAAACGAAGAAGTGTCTACTAAACTTAACTTTAGATATTCAATGTTAGGCTGACCAGCTTTTGTAGTTTTGAAGAATAACTCCTGAGCCCAGGGTTAGGACTGTGGGTAAATAATGATAAGGTGAACAGAGAGATAAATATGGGAAGATAGATAGATGATAGATGATAAGTAGGTAGGTAGGTAGGTAGATAGAGTTAGCATCTTCTGAGTATGAATAAATACATTATTTGGAATTTGTATAATTGTAAAGAACAGAAAGAAACTAAGGTTGGCATGGCATACTAACTAGAATCGGGCAATGCCACTGTACATTAAAATTCTCAGTAGTCCACGAATTAAGAATTCCAATGTCCATTTCACATCAAGTTTGACATGGAAATTGTGGGTGGGTATGTTTATGTATATATTTCTATGTGCAATGCAGATTGTTAAGTACATTTCAAATACAGTAAGTAAGTTGAGTTGAAATAGAAGGGGGGTAGAAACTAAGTTCTGAAATTTCAAGTCACACTATGATTTTTAAAAATTGTACGGGTGCCTGGGTGGCTCAGTCTCTTAAGCATCTGACGTTTGGTTTCGTCTCAGGTCATGACCTCAAGGTTCACGAGTTTGAGCCCCACATTGGGTTTTGCGCTGACAGTACAGAGCCTGCTTGGGATTCTCTCTTTCTCCTCTCTGCACTTCTCCTGCCCTCTCACTCCTTTCCAAATAAGTAAACAAGTAAACAAACAAACATTTTTTTTAAAGATTCTAAAATGACTGGTCAAAAGTGATATTTCAACTAACTAGTATCTTATTGTTTTATATAGGCAAATGACATGTTAAATGATGCATACTCCGAAATTTGGTCGGATTTCAAATGATGTCTAATGTTCCATTACTTGTACATCAACAAACAGAATTAATACAACATCCTACATCGCTTTCATTGCATCCCCCAAAGAAACACCATGAAGAATCTCACTGAGGTTCCCATTGACCCAGTGGTGAACTGTCAAATACATGACACTAGTTAGCCCATTATTTCTTCCAGTTTCTCTATATAAAGGCTTCAAGAGAAAATAGCCCTAAATGACGGGGAAATAATTTGCCACTATTGTGGCCTGTATATTATTTGAGAAAAGCAAAAGAACTCCATCAAATCTCATTGTTTTAATTGGATTTTCTGTCACCTTGCCACCTTTCTACTGGCATTGGCCCAGTAAATTCACATGCAACCTCAGTAAATTCAGTAAAAATAATCAGAAGATAAAAGTTAGATATTTTTCCTTAAAAACTAAAAGAAGGATTAATTTTTAAGTCAACCAGGTATTTGACACCAGATTCGTTTGTCATATCATTTGACTTAGTCTCTGTTTTGCTACACTGACACATGACTGAATTCAACTTCATTTTTGAAAAGTCTTTGTTATTACATACATTCTTGCAGTCCCTGGGCTAAGTATTTGAGATATGTTGGCTCATTTAACATCTTGTTTTCCGATTCAAGCCAAAGATACGCTAACGAATGGGAGTTAGAGCCAGGATTCTAGTCTAGATTTACTTCCTTCAAAATGTTCTCTGTAAAGTTATCCTCTAGGGACAGGGTTGGAGGTGAGGATAAATAATTATAACTAGGCAAATGGATATGTAAATATAGGTTCACAGCTAGAGAAATTCATTGAGAGACTTGTGTACTGTGGGTGGATATTTAATGTGTACTGACAATTTGTATAATTTTAAAGCATATCAAGAAATTAGTCATAGCACACTAATTTCAGTTTCATCATCTCTAAAAATTATAAACATAGTATATTTACTACAAGGGCATTCGATATTACTGTAGCCAGGGAAAAACAATAGTTATGCAGGTTTGAGTTCAAATTCAAGCTCTGCTGTCTGCTTACTGGCTATGTGACTATGGCAAGTTCCATAACTCATATGAGCTTCAGTTTCCTCGTCTGTAAATGGGGATTTAAAAATACATCGTTCTCGGGGTGCCTGAGAACTCAGTTGGTTGACGGTTGACTTCGGTTCAGGTCATTATCTCATGGTTTATGAATTTAATCCCCGGATCCCGCTCACTGCTGTCAGCGTACAGCCCACCTCAGATCCTCTATCCCCATCTCTCCCTGCCCCTCCCCTGCTCATGCTCTCTCCTTCTCAAAAATAAATAAACATCAATAAATAAATAAAATATATTGTTTTCAAAATATTCTTGTGACACTGATATACTGCCCAATATGGAAGATGAACTTAGACCAAATGCCTAGAATAGATAAAAATTCTAATAATTTAATATCTGAAAAGTTTTTTGAAATCAATTCTTAGATACAGGATAGTTCTAGACTTCACTGTGTTTTAATCAATTGGATTCAACTATTAAATGGACCAAGTATCACCTGAGTAATTGCATCAACTGGTTGAATATATCAATAGCTTGATGACATTGCATTATTTCCAGTACTGCAATAAAAGATCATTTTAATTTACTTTTTTTTTCACTTTCAGGAAAAATTAAAAAGAAAAAAACCCTTGAGTTTTATGACTGGGCCAAAAATGGAAATAGTCTATATTTATTACCCTTATTTATACACCATTACAGGTCCAGTGCCTAGAACACTGCCTGGAAAATCATTATTTTTAAAAAGTATGTTCATTAAAATGAGCTGGGTAAATAATAAAATTACAAAGTGATTACTGTACTTTAAAAGAAATATTTTAAATAGTTGTGTGTAAAATTCACTTCTCTGCTACGGTAGTTATGTATGAGTTATGCAGACAACCATAATAAACCTTTGGAGTTTATACACATTAGCATTCATTAATGACTTTGAAATTATGTGTGCAGTACTAGAGAGAAATAGAAATGAAGCATAGGATAAAAACATCATTTCCTTCTAGGACCTTTATGAAAATCTATGTAAATAAAGAACATATGTAAGTTAAAGGCACACAGAATCCTATGAATCAAAATTTAAAAGTTACTGTTTCTAATTTTGAGATGAATTACACTTTGATATTTTTGTTTCACTGCAAATGGAAAAGAGAATTTTGAAAGTTTGAAATTAAGTAATATGTTCTTGGGAATCTAGGCTGAATACCTTAGCAATTACTCCTCAAATGTAATATACACTCTCCCTGTCAGCTTGCAAATCATGAGCCTTAAATTACTACAATTAAATCATCAAGAGATGGTTTTTACCAACTGACCAAAGGAAGGAGCAGAAATATTTGCTCTAGCTGTGGTTGTTATTGTTCTCTTGTTTTATTCCTTCCCTACAAGATAGACTATGAGTAGAGACCAGCCAGTGTAGGAGGAAAAACACAGTTGATCATTTGCACTGTCATCAGTGGATAGTCTTTTTGGTATCCAAATAAATGCTCTCTGTGATATAGTTTGTTATAGACTTTCTTTATTAACATGGGAAGTTCAGGTATGGGCCACGATACAGTTATATCATGTAACTGCTATGTATATTTATTTCTTAGGATACCACACATTCTCTTTTCTCTCTTTAGGAGGAAGGTATTTTTCTTATGCTTTCCTCTTGCTTTTTTTGCTAACCAGAACAAGTGAGAGATTTGGTAAGCCCTGGCTATGGGTCGTAGACAATGTTATATTAACATTTTTCACACTAATGATGCTCTACAATTTATTTCTTTGTACATATGTAGAGCTAATTTAGTTATCAATTATAAGCTACCCTTTAATAATATCACTGCCTTATATATAAATTATTTGGAAATGTTAAAATTATTTTAAAAACAAATGACAATTTCAGCTACTTTAGGATGAAAACTACAAAATTATTTCATGATCATCTATGATTACTTTTTAATCAGTAATTTTAGCAAGCAAGAAACAAGTTGTAAAGGAAATATATAATTGATATATATATATACTCTTTATATTACATAAAGATACATAATTGTTATACACTATATAATTTATATATATATGAAATATCACAATCCTACAACAACTTGCGTATAAACTATATATATATATATATATATACACACACATATACCTACATATATACATATTTATTTAACCTTACATAGGAAAAAAATCTTCCCCTCCTCAAATTTTTTTTTAATTTTAAAATATTTTTGTTTAAAATTCAGATGTCTCCTTTTCTCTTTGCTCCTCCCCAGCTTGTGCTCTGCTTCTCTCTCTCTCAAAAATAAATAAACATTAAAAAAAATTGGGGCGCCTGGATGGCTCAGTTGGTTGAGCATCTGACTTTGGCTCAGGTCATGATCCCAAGGCTCATGAGTTCAAGCCCCGCATCAGGCTCTGTGCTAACAGCTCAGAGCTGTTTGGAACCTGCTTTGGATTCTGTGTCTCCCTCTCTCTCTGCTCCTCCCCAGCTTGTGCTCTGCTTCTCTCTCTCTAAAATAAATAAACATTAAAAATAAATAAATAAATAAAATTCAGATGCATATCCACTTTGAGTTTAACCTATAATATTTTTATTTTTACCTTCCCCATTTTATTATTGGTATATACATTTGGTATTCATAAAATGGTCAAAAATAGAACTATAAACCCATTCCTTATATCACAGTGCAGAATGTCAGTCCAATTATTGGATCTTGTAAATTGTATTTGAAAGAGAAATTACTGGTGATTTAAAAAACTAACGACTTCCCTGTAGTTAATACAACAAGCATTAACATTTCTACCAATCCGAAGAGCCACACAAATGCTGTACATGACCATAAGATACTTTTACTTTTCTGAAGCACAAAAATCTATTACATATTAGAATTACAGAAAATGTGATATAAAATACATGAAAAGAATGCTGTCTAATCACAGAGAGAGAGAAAAAATAGAGGTTATAACATAATAAATAAGCACCCATAGTAGTTACCTGGTTATGTATCATGTAGTAGTTAATGGCATTGCAGTTGAATGTCAGACCTATTCTTTGAAAAAACTAGCATGGTTTTCATGATTGCAAAAATAAGAGTGGCTTAAGAAATTCAATTTTATTATATACTAAAAGCTAAATTTGACTTCTGTTAAAGTCAATAAAGATTAAATATTTCCTTATAGCCAAGGTGAAAGTCAAAGTAGCTTTGCATATACCACCATAATTACTTCATTATTCCATTTGTTATAAAGGGAATAATTGCTTAGTTTTGTTAAATTCCCTTTGTGAAAAATACACTGTGTTTTGTGGATAGAAAAATTAAAAGAACACTTAACATTTGGGTTTTTCAGAATCTATTTTCCCCTCCAAAAGACATGAAGTCCAATGGGAATGTTGCAATATATATCCCCTCTTGCTATTTTTAGTGACTAATTGGTAGCGCAGCCTAGTGGTTGTTTTTTTTTTTTTTTTTTTTTATGCTCCCTGCCCTTGACTTGAGAGAGGTAATGAGAAATTCTATGTGTAGAAGTTGCAGTGAATCCTAGAATGCAGTGGGCCAGTGACTCATGGGGGTTTGGAGGCTGGAGAGTTCAGCACTCCAGTGGAGGTGTGCAGAGGGGTGGCAAGAGCAGCTTCGGTGGTAAGCAGCAGTAGTATTTTGGGGGCATATTGTTGGCTATATCTTGCATCCCTCGGTGCTTAGGTGCCTGTTCCCACCTGCTCCTGTAGTCTCCTGTAGTCTGTGAATGATCTTCTCTTCCAATAAATTATTTTTCTACTTAAGATAACTAGAGTAGGTTTCTCTTGTTTGCAAACAAGAATACTCATTAGTATTCCTTCTTTCTCATGTATCTATTTCTTTAATTATTAATTGATTATGTGAATATTCTACTGCCCTTTGATAAACTTTATCTTTAGCAAACTTATGACTAGGTAATGGTTAACCTGGGGATTATGACCCTATCCAAGCATCATTGAAGAAATGCCAAGAACCTCTGGTTCCTGGGAAATAAAATTCAGTGACCAAAAATTTTGTGTTCTTTTCACACTTAAATGGAAAATAACCACTAATTTCAGGAGGAAAATTAGGGCATGAGTAGTGGAATTGTGGGAAAACTCAACAAAATTTTGACATTTACTGGTAAATAAAATTTACTACACATAAACTAAAAACATTTTAATCCTTAAGTATTCACTCAAAAGACACTGTGAGGTAACCAAGAAAACAAGAAACTACTTTCTAAGCCAAGTGTGTAGGAAAGATTTCTGTGAGAAATGATCTATTTTAGAGCTTTAATTGAGTTATAATGGTATAGAGCTCCAACGGTCCAATTTATATTGGTCCCTACTAACCTATATTTTCCTGCAGTTGTCTGACACTGAATTGCAGTTCACAATATCCAAATATTTTAGGCCAATACCATGACTGACTGACTGAATGAATGAATACCTTAACAAGTACTATTTCACAGTATGAAAATAGTATTAGTACAAATAACCCAATCTAAATTGTTATTAACATTTTTAACTGGAATCCAATTTCATGATAAATGCACTCTATACTCCAAGGAGTTGTTAATAAAGTTTAATGGAAGTCTGTCCCATCCATAGCTGATTCCGGGCCTTGTTGCTTGGCAACTACCTGCCAGATTACATTTCCAAGCTGTAATGTAACTGATTCCCTGGAGAGCACTTCAAACAAATGGGAGTTTTCAGCCACTTAATTCAATGCCCTTTACACAGGGATTGCTTTAGGGACCATGAGATTTGAGATTTGAAATGCCCTGGGACCCCTGTTAACTCTAGAGTTTCCATAGAATTCTGGTTGCACATAAGTGCCTGATAGTCCAAAAGCAATGCACACCACCACAACTGAAAGCCGCCCTGGCAGGCACTTCATTCCTGAACAGACAGCCTGGAAGTGAATGAAATCAAAGAAGGAGTTCAATAAAAATATACGGATGGAAAGATAGTTAATTCAGGAGGATATAACGTCTGTGGGAATTAACGAAGGGTGTAAGAAGGTGTGATAGTCAGGGTCCCATTTATCTGAGAAGCCAAAATGAGTGAGATAAAGCCATGGGAGTTGAGGTAAAGTTGCTGATGAGACCAAAATAAATTGGCTTTATCAATTGATTGTTTTTCTATTGAGTACTTTACTACCTTACTTTTTAGGTGGTCCCTTTAAAGAATTCATCTTAATTAGTAACCTTCTCAGTGTATGGCCCAATAAAACTGTGAATAGGTCACCAATAAAAAAAAAATGTTCAGCCAAGGAGAAGGAAAGGCGGTCATAGTCATTTCTTCATTATTAGCATCAGACCAGAATGGAAGAAATAGATCAGAAGGCATATCAGACAAAGCATGGAAGCCCTAAATGTTAGCCATTATCAAGTCAAGAATGTATAGAATGGGATTAAAAAGGGCAAAAAGAAAGAAAAGTAGAAACCAAGAAAACAATATGGAAAATTTGGGAGAGAATTTCACTAACTCTGAGATTCCTCTGGACTTCTCCTTTATATGTATGAAGAAGTCCATTGCACTGACCTCAGCTTGACAATATAATTAAGAGTGCAGGGTGGGCCAGTCAGTGGAGTGGAACCCACCAGCTCTTTCTGAAGAATCTAAGACTATAATTCCTCTCTCTCTCTCTCTCTCTCTCCCTCCCTCCCTCCCTCCCTCCCTCTCTCTACACGCACATGTGCACGTACGCGCGCGCGCACACACACACACACACGTAATTAAACTCTGTATACTATTAAATAATTTTATGTTACCCTCTCTATTTCTAGTGCATGAGATACTTCATGGCAGAAAAAAAAAAGATGTCTTATGCAGTGTATCTAGTGCCTAGCTGAGTGAATTGCAAAGTATGTGGCTTATTGGTGAATGGAAGATTGCACACAAGCTGCAATGTATTTACTCAAAATTGAGGTATCTCATGAGAAATCTAGATACCCCTAGACATTTGTCTCTAAGTTCCATATCCATCTTTCAGACCTTTTCAATTGCCTATCCAATATTCACTTCTCCTCTTTTACTAACTGTAATTATCTTTGGGGTAGAAATGTATGTATAGCAACAAGTACTTTTCTTGCAGAAACCTGGACAAATAAAACCATCAAGCCTAGAAAGCAGAGACTGTGTTTGCCCAGTTTATTTCTAATACATTTTCTCATGTGTCTAGTTAAAAATACCCCCCTCCTCCCAGGTTCTTTGCAGCTATGGTGGCCACGAGACCCAAGTTCTGGTCAATGAGGTATAAAGAGAAATCAAGTGTATTGGGCTTTCAAGAAATCTGTAATTTTTCTAATGAAGGGGGCAGATTTAACGTCTGTTAAACTTGTTTTTCCTTGTGCCCTTTTTCGTCTTCCTGCTTGAGTGAAGGCTTGATGTTTGACAGTAGAGCTGCCATCTTGCAACTATGACTTAAAGATAATCTTATAAGCGTTGTAGGGAAGGAGGCTAGAAAAATGTTGTAGACATGACTTTTTTTTTTTAATTTTTTTAATGTTTATTTATTTTTGACAGAGAGAGACAGAGCACAGGTGGGGGAAGGGCAGAGAGGGAGGGAGACACAGAATCCCAACCAAGCTCCGGGCTCTGAGCTGTCAGCACAGAGCCCGAAGTGGTGGTCAAACTCACAGACCGCGAGATCATGGCCTGAGCTGAAGTCGGACGCTCAACCGACTGATCCACCCAGGTGCCCCTAGACATGACTTTTTTCTTAAACAGCCACATCACCCTGAAATCCATTTCTCTAGGCTTCTTGTTGCCTGAGAAAATAGGGCCCCTATTTGTTGGAAACATAGATAATTTCCTAAGAGGTAATTTCATGAACTTTACCTATAAGTTGTATCCATATGTATAGATAAAAAGATACATAGTACATTTATATTGGCTTTCCAAGTCACATTATTTAAGTATGTCAGTGGAAAAGACCACCATGAATAATGTTTTATATATAACTGGACAGTGATACACTTTGAGAAAATGTTATTGAATGTCAAAATTGAGGTTTAAAAAAACAAGTCTGTGGACTGGGAGCCGTAACAACTGTAGGAATTTTGTTGTAGGGGACAAAACAACACAATGCCATATTTGTTCTAATTAAAATTAATCAATGTGAAAGGACAAGATCAATTTGTATTAAATGCTTTTATTTAACCCACATGAAAAAGAAAACAGTGATTAAGGACATGTTGAAATCTTGAATGTTAAACTTATGATTTGTGAACATCTAAAACCCAGAGAGTAAATAACTATATTCAAGCTGGTTGCCCACAATTTCCAGAAATGTTTTCTAAAAAAGTGATTCCATCAAGGATTTGTTAAACATAACATAACATAAATATTGATTCTTGGGTCCAATAAATAGTAGAGGTGAGATGAAATGTCAAATGTCTAATGTAGGTATATCTCATAAAAACACTGGCAACATGTGGCCATTTATCACCTTTTATTTTGTTTTGTGTGCGTGTTTATTTTTCATGAAATATGAGTGGCAGAGTGAAAAAAATATTAAAGGGCATTTTTGTTTGAGGAGATTAAGGGTTTGATCCCATGCTTTCGTGTAAAGTACACGTTGCATGAATATATTTCAGAACCAGAAATATCATACACTTGGGACCATATAAGAAAGACAAGATTTAGGTAGGTGAGAGGGCGATAAATTTAATTCTTTCTACATCAGATTAGGAAAATGTTCTCTTGGTGAATAGCCACAGGTATTGAATACTTTTTTACAGAAACCCAGACAAATAAAACCATCAGGCCTATAGAGCAGACTCCATGTTTGCCCAGTTTATTTCTGATACATTTTTCTCATTTATGAATAGTAAGAAATGGCAAAGCTTTCCAGATATTAATGAGAGATTATCTTTGTTCTGCCACCCTCCCTTTGTTCCCCACTTTCTCCACTGCATCATGCTTTAAAGTTAGGGGACTGCTAGAGTATTGTGAATTATAGGATTTTGTGTGTGTATTTCCAAATGAATCAAGCTCAAGTCCTTTCTAGGATTATGACATGTTGTTTGTTTCACTCTTCAGTTTAATTATCATTTAAACATTTTTAGATAACAGTATCCGCCCTCAAATTTCCATCTCCTTATGATTATGCATTCCTTTCACATGAGTCCGTGGCCTACATTTAGCTAGTCTAATGGTTATCAATGCCTCACATACCTATAAGGAGAATATTTAAGATAGTCTTGAATCCTTTAATGAAACCACCTCATTTATGATCTTTTGTTTTCTCACCCTATTTCTAATAACTCCCCATGAGAAAGCTATTTACTGAGAAAGCTGTGACAGAGCAACCTTTCTAGTCTGCAAGGACTCACGCTGACTTGATGTTTATGGGCAGAGACAAAGGCTATATGGATTTCCGCAGTGATTTTTCCCCCATGCAGTAAATAAAGGAAGCCAGACAGTCTCTGCATTCCATTGAAAGTGATGAATGGTTAACTTTAAACTCTGTATGAGTTAAATGATCTCCGGCTTTAGTGACTTCCTGATTCCTCTCTGGAAAATTTTCTATGAGTAGCAGTGTGTTCATTCATCCTGAAGGTACAACCGTGCAAGGCTTTTTTGCAATTAGACGAGCTAATGAGACATCAAAAGTAGTTGTGACCTCATTGTCAGACCTTACTCTGTTTTTCATCTACCAATTTGGGCTCCCATTTTAAGTCTTAGAGGTAGGAACACTGAGGAAACAAACTCTGTAAAGTGTGGCCAAAAACAAATTGAAATGATATGAGAAGCCAAGAAGTCGCTGTCAAAAGGTACTCTCAAGATGGGAACAGGTTTTAAATTGCAGAGAGGGATCATAACCTTCACAGTAAGGTGTGTAAACTAAACTCTACCTGAAGTATATTCAATTCCCTTATATTTGTTAATGATTTTATGAGTAGATAATGTTGGGGAGGAAGACCTTACTCTGCCATACTGTAAGGTCCTTCTAGCTGGACTAAGAATCAAATTGGCATGAGAAAGTTTAACAGGACAAAATCAATTTTATAGGTATATGTACACTGAATCCATACAGACATCAAGTTCCAAAGACAATGAGACAACATGAAATTTATATGATCTTAGGAGAGGGGTCACCTCTGAGGACACAAAGGAGAGAAGGCCATTAGCAGGAAGGTAAAAGGGAATGTTCTGAGAAACAAAAGTTATTAATGCAGATAAGGTTCTTAGGTCAAGAGGAGTCTTGGTTAATAGTTCTCTTCCTGGTACAGACACTCCTTTCCCACATACATTTAGGCATTTGAAGACCTGGAATAGAGCTTTTTCTGCATCTGCTCAGTTCTGATTACTTTCAACTTAAGGTAATGTTGATGCCAAAGTAGTCTATCTTGGGGTAGACAGCCTACCCTTGGCCCCTACAATGGCAACTTTTTTCCCATTTTCCAGTTGACCAAAATAAAATACAGAGTAGTAATTTGACCTGCTGCTTAATATATAAAAATTTTGGTGGTGATAACATCCTAGCTAATGGAACAATAAACTAACCAAAAATTTCCTAAATAATGACTATCTTTTTCATTACGGGTCACCTCTCCCCTTTAAATAAGAAAAGTGTTAGGAACAAACTAATGGACGTTTTTCCTACATTATAATTAGCAATGCATTATTAGCAAAAAATATTGTGGGAGAAATTTTATTAACTCTGTCTATATTTTTCTGGGTCTCACCACTCACTTCCACCCTCACTTTGGATATTAGTGTGAGTGCTCTGAATGCTTTCAGTCACCATTCTCCTTTTCATTTGCTGCAATAGAAATGTATGTAGGAGTTGACGTGTAATCAATTGGTGGTTTGTGGAGAGGAGAATACTGACCTTGTAACTTACACATTCTTTTTGTTAGTTATCTCCTGAGACAACTGTGGAACAGAAGGGGTGTAGGAGACATTTCCAAAGTTGAACCCCCAAGTGCCTAGATTCTTGGGGAAGATGTCTGAAAATATGTAGCTAAAAGAAACTTTGTGATTATAATCTTGCATATGGGAATGATGATTTCAGAAGGCTACTAATCTGGAGTTTATATTCTTTCTGGGAAGAACCGAAGAAACTTATTTCACCTCTCCTTTTAGGCGTCTGAAACAAAAATATAACAATTCACTCCCTAGGGTTGCCATCCTGGATATTTTAGTTGTTCATAATGATGTTCAGTTGTCAGTCAGGGCAACACAAATTTGAATTTCCACCCTGTAAAGTCCTAGCTATGCAATCTTGGTTTACTTATCTGAGACAATGGAATCATGTCACCAACTTTTGGATCATTGGAAAAGGTATATAAAATACTTGATAACATGAAAATGTTCAGAAAGTGTAGCTATTTAAATATTTTATGCAAATCATCTCTGTTTCTTCAAAGAAAGAAAAGGTGTAATTCTCCCAAATACATATAGTGATACTGGTTTAGTGAACAAAAATATTAAGTAGACAATGAAAAGGGATGAAATTACTTGGCTTTGTGAAAATATGTAGTATTTTCTCTTGAGAATTTTACCACATCTGGCATGTCCTAACTTTATTACATAAAAACTTCCAAAACTAAGAAAAAAATAATATAAAGATAAAAATGTGAGTAAACATACCTATTTCCAGTGAGAGAACACATTGTACACACACACACACACACACACACACACACGCACATACCCAAAGAATACACTATAGCAAGGTTATAATAAATTACAAGGAGCCAATTGACAAATACCATCCTATAACAAACTAAATTTTTTATCATCTGAACATAACCTGCAAAAGCTATGAAGTTGCCCTTGCACCTTTAGTAGAATTTATTTACAAAGAAAAGATTGAATTGTTTTTGTTGTATTGCATTTTTTTAAGTTTATTTATTTATTTTGAGAGAAAAAGTGAGTGAGCATAAGCAGGGGAGGGGCAGAGAGAGAGAGAGAGAGAATCCCAAGCAGGCTCCGCACTGACAGTGCAGAGCCCGACGTGGTCCTCAGACTCAGGAATGACGAGATCATGACCTAAGCTGAAGTCAGACGCTTAACCGACTGAGCCACCAGGTGCCCAAGGTCGTTTTGCAGTTTTATAACACTGTGAGAGCAAAGTATTGAGCTTCTCCTGCCCTATCAAAATGTATTACATTATCTTCAGTTTTCAATGCATAGTACATGCTGCTATAATTTTAAAAGTCATTGTCATGTCTACACGTTAATGTATGACAGTCCTATCCGTCTTCATTTATTTGATAGATTTGACATTACACAATGATTTTAAGGGTTTATTTTTATATTTTTTATCTTCTTTGATGTGGTAGTTATTCTGTACACTGCTTACTGTTTTTATGCATATTGTATATGAGCTCATATAATCCTTGTCATCTGTTTATTTAATATAGTAGTGTTTATCTTTGGCTTATAAATTATTTCAAATTCCATTGCCTAGAGTGATGGCAAGTTAAGTTAAAACCTTCAATGTGAAAGAAATGAAACATATATATCATGTTGGTTCATATTCACTTTGAAAATGAAATATGCCATGTTGAGTTTCTGGGCTAGGGGAAAACCAGTTTCCATAAAGTTAATAGGAAGCAAGACAAAAGTTATAATAGTATAATAATAATACAATCCAGTAAAAATACAAAATATGCAAAATATAAAAATTGTGATACATACTGTGCATAGTTTAAAAATATACTGTTAATTGCCTTAATGGTGTAGAATCAGGAAATCTTTATAAAATCAGGAAGTGTGAATAGAAAGCAAACTACCGATCTGCATTAGTCGAGATAAGAAGAGCAAATTTTTTAAAAAGTTGAATATATTAAATAACATTAGGTGGCTTTTCATAAAACAGCCAATATTTATTGATCATCTCCTATGGACTGGGGACGGGAGCAGGGGAAAAAAAAAGAGAGACAAAAACAAATGGAGCTCAGAGTCTGAAGAATATGTTCACATGCCTAACAACTCTCAGCCCGTCAGAGATATCATACGTTCATTCAGATTTATCAGCATGCATTTGTTTACTGTCTACTAATGTGTACAGCACAGTGAAAATCACTCGAGGAAAAGACACCAGTCAAATTAATCTGAAGGTTATTAAATACAGAGATGTATGGGGAGAGACAGCTTCTGCTGATGATAGCTAGCAATTCAGAAGTGAAGATAGGATCATTCTAAGTGAGTCTAACATAGATCAGATTGAAGAAGAAATCAAATGCTGAGTTAATGGTAGATAAACACTGAGATTTCTTTATCCACCCATTTGTTGAGTATTTGTTGACACCTCTGTACCAGGAACTCTTTATAAGTAAAGAGAACAGCAGTCATAAAACACACATGACCCTTCCCACCTGGAGCTGATAACTTTGCTAAACTGATCTGCCTAGACAGGATTTTTTTCAACTGTTTTTATGATAGCATGATTTTCTTTGAAAAATTAAAACCTGCAAATGATTTAAACTTTCTATGCATGTTTGGGGCAAATTCTGAGTGCTATTTAAGTTTTCCCAACTTAGTGGAGTATGACATCCACATTTTGAAACAATATGGAGAAAATGCACAGTAAAGTTCATAAATAGGAATAAAAGTTGTCTGTAGACTTTGGGCTTCTAAATTAGCTGTGAGAAAGGAGATATGCAATTATAAGTGATTCCCTGGGACCTGCTTGCCTTAGGTGGCTAAAATAAGGGTTCATGAAAGACTGTATCAGCCCTGAAAATCTGTAAAGCCTCTTATTGAGCTCAGTAATTGGCCATAGCAATCAGCCTGACACTTGAATGGTAACGGACCAGATTAGTTTATAAAATCACATTGAAAAGTGTTCAGGCCAGAGGCTTAAAGTATAAACAGCATGGTCATGCTGTTTTGGCACGTCTAAATATGTTTCTGAGATTTAAGGCTAATGTTATGGCTAGAGAAAGAAGAAATACCTCTGGAAGAAGGGGAGAGCGGGCATAAATGTAGACATTTGATTATCAGAAAGGAATGAGCTGTTACCTTGTTTATCTCCCTAACCGCACAGAAATTTTAACAGATGTCTATCAGTGGAATGAATGGATGGAAAGATGGTTCCACATTTGTCACGATTGTACTAGCTAATGGAGTAAGCTTATCCAGTCACAATGGCTGGTATATTCCTTCTTTGGGTGTAGATACATCTAGTATATTATATTGGGTCTCATAGTTTCTATTTGGTGGAATATCATTTTATGGACTCAGATAAAGAAAAAAGCAGAGTAATAATTGCAGAAATAAAAGTGAAAAAGAATAAATGAGAGTTTGGTTACTTTTGCATTCATAATATAAATATAGATTTCCACTAAAATATGTAAATTCTTAGTACTTTTCACAACTGACACTAGTAATACAACTATTATGGCTATAGCTAATCCTTTATTTTGAACAGTCATTTTTTAAATATTTATATGCATTCTTGTAGGTATGCACTCAAATCACATTTTGTTTATATTGGTTTCATTAATTTTGTTTTACAGTTTTTATTTTCCTAAGGTTAAATTTGCTAAATGAGCCTAGTCCTGAATATAATAGAATATACTAAAATTTCTTTGAAACCAAGGAATGCTAAATTCAATGCTATATTTCTAGTTTTGAAAGAGATACCCCTATTAGAATAGTGTTTTTGAATAAATTTCCCAGAAGTCCTGACCAATATCTTCTAATTTCCCATTTAATTTTCTGCCTGGTTTCACACAAGAGTCTCCTTCAATGCTCACCCAACCCTGGTTTCTTTCTCCCACCAATAGGCATAAAACAGATAATTTTCTCTAAGGTATAATTTTGCATTTGTCTGAGTCACGTATCTGGTACAAGTACTAAATTCTCTATTTCATTGTCACCATTTCCCCACATTTGATGGAAAACATTTATAAATGTTCGTAAAGAGTGTTTGCTGCTTCTTCCTAATCACTGATGATACTAAATGGGTAGTTCACGGACAATTCCTGTAAATTAGAGCCTGCTGATTATCACATCTTCTTCATTCTCCTAGAGTAAGTTTTTAGCCCTAGTATCACAGCTTTCTCAAAGTTTATTTTGATTAATTAAAATCCTGTGCATCTCAAATTCATGAAGCTAGATATATTCTGCCAACTTATAAGGTATTTTGACACTTCATTATTACTAATTTATAACCTTCCTGTGGCTGACAATATGTCTTTAAATTTCCCAAGAAATTCTATGTAATTATTGTTTTATACTTGTTTTGTCCTATCTTTCCACACTCACCAAATGAGTGTTTCACTTAATGATGTCAAGTGAACCTATGGAAGAAATATGGTTGTTTATTGTCTTACAGGCTTTCTTCAAGTCGAAGCACTTCTGTAGTTTTCTAGATGTCAAAAGATAGCACAGTGTTCACAATATTCTTTGCCAATTAGTAATTATTTAAAATTAATAACTAAGAAGAAATCGATCACATTAATTTTTTTATTTTTTATTTGAAAATTTTTTATTTTTTAAATTTTAGAGCAAGAGTAGGGGGAAGGGGCAGAGAGAGAGAGAGAGAGAGGGAGAGAGAGAGAGAGAGAGAGAGAGAGAGAATATCTCAAGCAGGCTCCATGCTCAGTGTGGAGCCTGATGTGGTGCTCCTTCCCATGACCCTGAGATCATGACCTCAACCAAAATCAAGTTGGATGCTCAATCGACTGAGTCACATGGGTGCCCTATCACATTAATTTTTAAGTACATTTTTTCTGTAAATCTGGCCTCATAATTATCCCATTATGTATGATTAATATTGAGCCAAGAGCCACAAAGAGGCTCTTACTCATATCTTTTCTAGGAATAGAATCCAGAGGAGGAACCGCCTATGTCAAACCTCTCTTGTTTTGCTTTGAGAGATTCATTGTGCCCAGAAAAAGTACGAGATCTATGCAATAGGTGCTTAAGTTTTGAATTGCTCAGACATGTATTCCGTGATTAATAATGGAAGTCTTGAGAAGCAGAGATCTGCCTCCACTTATGAAAGTTAATGAGACAAGCTATTTCATCTCCCAGCCTGTTATGCTTTCACCCACAATTGTTAGAATTCCACTTCTAACTGGATTCAAAAATAAGCAAAGGGGCGCCTGGGTTGCTCAGTCGGTTAAGCGTCTGACTTCAGCTCACGTCACGATCTCACGGTCCGTGAGTTCGAGCCCCGCGTCAGGCTCTGGGCTGATGGCTCAGAGCCTGGAGCCTGCTTCTGATTCTGTGTCTCCCTCTCTCTCTGCCCCTGCCCAGTTCATGTTCTGTCTCTCTCTGTCCCAAAAATAAATAAACGTTAAAAAAAAATTAAAAAAAAAATAAGCAAATACACTATCTCGTATATCACAAAGCTCAAAGATACAGAGTCAGGCATTGAAATAGCCCAGTAATATCATCAGGGACATAGTTTCTTTCGAGCTTTGTTCCACAAAGTTGACTACCTTTTGAGATTGGGAGCTGAGAAATCTAGGCATTATATCTAAATAACAATTCCCAAAAGAGGATAAGATGGTTCTTCTGCTCTCTTAGGAGTGAGGAAACATTTCCATGAGGTCATAAGGAGACTTACCCCTATGTCTTAATGGACATATTAAGTCATCTGAATATTCCTGAACCAATCAAACCCAGTTTTGCATGAATTGTTTGGCTGTGACAGAAGGGGATATCTGAACAAAACTATGGTTACTTTGGGAAGAAATAAAATTTCAGTGAGTTTTAGGTAAGCAGGATGTTCACTATACTGTGGCCTCTAGCAGCTATGACATAGGTACTACATAAAGACCTAAATTCAGTTAGCACTCACTCTAAATAAAGTTGAGGTGCCAAAAATTCATGAATTCAGATATTTCAGATGGTAAGAATACTGTAATATTTTCAACATGACTGGTCCACTGACCCACATATTTGTGCTCCCAAGATGTCCAAAAACATTTCCTTGCATAAGGGGTATGCTTGCATAAGCAACAAGGTGGGTAGTATTATTTCAAAAGATCAGGTATACAGTGATCTTTGGCAGTGGTTAATTCATCATCAGATCCTTAGGGCCAAAATGGACAGCCCACTAAAGTCCTGTTTATTTGTCTAAATGTAAAACCTAACTCTGATGAATAGATCTCAAACTTGAGTCACCATCACCTCACTTAATTCTTTGTAGTTCCTGTGGCCCTTTACTTGAGGGGACATTGAGTACCTCTTGTAGACCTTCTAAGCGCTCCTATTAGAACCCATTTTTTTGTTTCTGTGTGCATCCCCTCCTTATTTTGGTGTGTGTTTACTTTAGATTCTTCTTTGGAAGACTCCCTTTGGGCTACTGAAACTATGTCCATGTATACAGAGATCTGGAAGTGCCTGAGAGTTTTTGTCCCCTCAAGCAACCCTGTGACTAACAGTGACGAATGTTTGGTGCACCTGAGTGGCTCACTTCGTTAAGCGTTTGACTTCAGCTCAGGTCATGATCTCATGGTTTGTGAGTTTGAGCCCCGCATCAGGCTCCGTGCTGACAGCTTAGAGCCTGCTTTGGATCCTACACGTGTGTGTGTGTGTCTCTCTGTCCTTCCCCAGCTTACACTCTGTCAATCTCCCTCTCTCAAAAATCAATAAACATTTAAAACAATGACAAATATTTGAGAATATAAAACCCCAGCTCCATTTTCTTAGAACATTTTCAGAAGTAATTTATAATCCAAATTATAATCCATATATTTCCTTTTGGAACAAGCTGAAGCAACCTGAAGTTTGCACGTTGCTCAATTTCTTCCTCTTTGCTGTCTTGTTCCTTCCAGGTTTTTAATAGTTCCTCATGGGAATACGTCCTTAATATATCACTTGTATTTTATCCCTCATCGCTGCTTTTGACCTGCATCTGAGGAACCCACCTCTTAAAGAAGCACCCTATCATAACAGCACAAGTATTTTACCAGTTTCCTTTACTCTTGCACGGTAGGACCTATGGTCCTTTACCAGGCCAAATTATTCTTGAGAAGGGGATTGCCAAGATTTTTTTTTAAAGTTTTTAATGTTTATTAATTTTTTGAGAGAGAAAGAGAGAGAGAGAGAGAGAGAGAGAGCGAGCAGGGGAGGGGCAGAGAGAGGAAGACATAGAATACAAAGCAGGCTCCAGGCTCTGAGCTGTCAGCACAGAGCCTGACACAGGTCTCGAATCCACCAACCGTGAGATCATGACCTGAGCCAAAGCCAGATGCTTAACTGACTGAGCCACCCAGGCACCCCAAGGGATTGCTAAGATATTTAGGAGATTTTTACATTTTGGTTTTTGGTGTTTTTTTTTTTAAGTCTAATTAAAAAAATTATTTGTTAAAAATTTTGAACCGTAAGTTTTCACATACACAGTGGCATCAATTGAAAATTTGAAAGGTATGGCCATACTGGGTCTCAGTTCTCTCCTTGAACCTCCTACCCAACTGGCACCTAGAGCAGAAGAACCATTTGCCCCCTTCAATGGGATCCTGTGTCCCATGGCAGAACTGCCATTGCCTCCCTGGCACTGAAGCCTAGCATCTGTAGATGTGTATCTGCAACTTTAGCTGATGTTTTTTGTAGTAAAGAAGAAAACAAAACAGGGACACCTGGGTGGCTCAGTCAGTTGAGTGTCTGGCTCTTGATCTCAGGGTTATGACTTCAAGTCCCACGTTGGGCTCTGTGCTGTGCCTGAAGTCTATTAGAAGAAGAAGGAGGGGGAGGGGGCAAAATATTTTTTCTAACCCTTATGTATCAAAAGTGGGAAACAAAAGATAGACTGAGAGCTTTTATTTTTTGAGAGAGAGAGTGAGAGAGCATGAGTCAGGGAGAGGGGTGGAGAGAGAGAATCTCAAGCAGGTTCTACGTCCAGCACGGAGGCTGACACAGGGCTTGAACCCACAACCCAGGGATTATAACCTCAGCTGGAATTGAGAGTCAGTTACTTAACTGAGCCACCCAGGTGCCCCTAAGAGAGTCTGTCTTTATTTGTGAGAGCTAAATGCATTCTTTTATTGCCAAGCCTGCAGCACCAATTTATATTATCGACTGGGCCATGTATACCTTTGAGTTTGCAACCCTCACCCTACCCTTATTCCCTTCCTGACTCAGAGTAGATCCCTCTCTTTTTCTGACTCCTCACTCCATACACATTGGACACCATCTCTTGAGGACTGTTTTGAACTGACCCTCAATGAGCACTATCCCCTGTAGACCAAGAACACCAATTCACTCTCAGTCAGAGTACAGGTTTAGAAGTGTCTGGTTATAACTCGAGTTGTTTTCTAAGTCTGCCTCATAGTTGAACTACAGTAATCTCAAAATATATCCTGTATTTCTTCCACCAGCAGCCGATTGTGTGGTTTATAAATAGTCTCAACAAATGACAGGATCCCATATTGGCTTTCTGATTTATGGAACATTGGCTTTTCTGTTGCATAGAAGCAAATAGTTACCTCTAAAATCATCTTCAAAAACTAATAAAGGGAATCTAGCATCCCTAATTCTTTGTGAAGAATCACAAAGATTAGTTCAAAGAATTGGAAAAAAATGTAGGATTTGAGATTCTTATCATATCTCCTTTCAGGATCACAGACTGACTATGGAAAAGCTGGATGGGTCTCACAGAATGACAGTGGATTATCATAAATGTGCTTAGTAGGTCTCTATTCCTTATGGATTTTCCTTTCTGGTGTCAGTCTGTGGAGTTCCTGACATTTTGTCACAGATAACAATTTGAAACAAATAAATACAAGCAAACAAACAAGAAACACTGTGGCAATGAGTTGAAAAAACAAAATAGAAGCTATTTGCCATCACCTGAGAAGAACAGACATTTTACCTCGTGGCTATGGAATCTAATCTCTATAAAAACTATAGTAAAGCTTCATTAGCAAATCATAGAAAAAAATCCCTTAGGGTTTTCTAGAAGGGCCATACCCTCATGATATGGATACAGAGGAAGGAAGGAAGGAAGGAAGGAAGGAAGGAAGGAAGGAAGGAAGGAAGGAAGGAAGGAAGGAAGGAAGGAAGGAAAATAGGAAGATATGTGTCATGAAGAAGGTATGGACTTTCTAAACATGAAATCTTGGTGAAGTCTATCCCTTGACCATGGGCTAGTAGGCTGCCTTGTAAACTGATGTGCCCAGTATCAGTGGGATCTTTATTTCTGATTACCCAAATCAGTTACTGGGCCAGGAGCGTTCGCACATATAGTAATATGAGCAAAATGATGAAAACTCCGGTAATGCTGGGATGCCTGGCTGACTCAGTCGGTCGAGCATGCAACTCTTGATCTCAGGGTCATGATTTTGTTATTTTTGATAGAGATAGCCAACAGGAAAAATCTTTCCAGTGGGCACAATTTCAAAACGTCCATCTAATAATTCATCTTGTTTGAAAGAAAAGATGGCAAGAAAAGAGATAAATCTAAACAGCATTTCACAAGCAGATACTAATGGTCCTTTATGCTTTAACTGGATGAACAGGGACTTGAAAGGGGTAAAACTGTAGTGTCTTGTGAGGCGCCATAGAAGATCTGAATCAGCGCGCCACGTGTGATGCTGCCTGTCCCGACCTCACTTGCATGTAACAAACAGGAGGAAGTGGAGATGGTGGCTTTCCTGACAACTCCCTCAGTTGCATTTCAAAATGTTATACCTGTCAGTTTTCATGTTAGTACCCTAAAATGCTTGCTTCCACTGTGAAACATAATATTTCTCTTAAATTCTAAGTGACTGACACCTGGCAGTTTTAGCCTGTTAATGCCATTGGGTAAACAGAAAAGGGAAAAAAACAAAAACCAACAAAAAAAGGATGGGAGAGTAGGGAGGTTATGCCATCGGTTGGAATGATGGATCTCAATTATTAAGGGGAAATAAGGTTGCTGATACCCAACAGAGGGAAAGCAGTATTTATGAAACTCATGTGATCCCTTGGAGGATTTTTGTTTTGTTTTGTTTTTTACTACATTGTCTGGAAGTAAGTGATACGGGGAAACTGCAATTTTTTTTTTAACGTTTATTTATTTTTGAGACAGAGAGAGACACAGCATGAACAGGGGAGGGGCAGAGAGAGAGGGAGACACAGAATCGGAAGTAGGCTCCAGGCTCTGAGCCATCAGCCCAGAGCCCGACGCGGGGCTCGAACTCGTGGACCACGAGATCGTGACCTGAGCTGAAGTCGGACGCTTAACCGACTGAGCCACCCAGGCGCCCCAAACTGCAATTTTTTTTAAATAAATCTTCGTTGTTGTTTTTTGTTTGTAAATAATATACTTTTAAAGTTTATTTATTTATGTTGAGAGAGAGAGAAAGAACGTTCAGGGAGGGGCAGAGCGAAAGGGAGAAAGAGAATCCCAAGCAGGCTCTGCACTGTCAGCACAGAGCCTGATACATGGCTGCAACCCATGAACCGTGAGATCATGACCTGACCTGAAATCACGAGTCAGAGGCTTAACCGATTGAGCCACCCAGGTGCCCCTGTTTGTTTGTTTGTTTGTTTTTAATTAATTAATTTATTTTTGAGAAAGAGATTGCGTGAGTGAGTGAGGGGCGGAGGGAGGGAGGGAGAGAGAGAGAGAATCCTACAAGGGGCAGAGAGAGGGAAGGAGAATGTGGAGCCCAATGCGGGCCTCGTGGTCACTGGAAGTGAGGCTTGAGCTCACCAGAAGCAGGGCTGCAACTCACTTGTTGTGGGGCTTGAACTCACGAGCTGTGAGACCATGACCTGAGCTGACATCGGATGTTTAACTGACTGTGCCACCCAGGCACTCCAAACCTACTGCAATTGTATGAAAGAAAGTGACTGAGGGCTCAGACCAGTTAGAAATAAATATATGTGCCTAATGAACTTTTCATCAGCTCAGGAGGTGGCTGAAGAAATGAGAAATCTTGTAATATTGTAAAGAGAAATATTGTAAATACACTCTGGAGAACAATTACAAAATAGAGAATGTATCCTCTTACCTTTATTTCCTTCCTTGTTGTGTCATATACAGGTGGATATTTTAAATAATTGGCCTTCTTTTCTGTTTTGTTCGTACTATAAGTGGAATGCAAAATGGTGGTACAGTTTAGAATACCAATACAAGATGTTTACTGAACACTGAGACATCACCTAGAGGTTGTGATGTGTTACTCTTTATAGTAAGTGAGCATGGCCTATTGGTTTCAGAAATTGAAATAAAAAAGGATTGATTTGGATGTAGGAGTCTGTAGTTGCCCTGGTTATTATTTTTGGAACGTGACATCTGAATGACTTTTTGGCGGGGGGGATCCTCCTACTTGAGTTATTCCTGGTAGGCTGAAGGCCCTATTTTCTACTACCAAAGCTATCATGGCCCGTGTTTCCCTACTTTCCCTCATGTAGTCATGAAACAGGTGTATGACATAGCATTGGCAGTTAGAAAAGGTGTCCTGACCTGAGATTCTCAAACTTGAAGATGTAGCAAAAAAAAAAAAAAAAAAAAAAAGCCAGAGAAGTTCAGCAACTATTCAGTGGGGATAAGCAGTAAGTACCTTGAGTCCAGTGGTTTCAGGGACATTTATCCAGTAAAAGTGGTGTGAGCAGAGGCATTCTGACCAGACTCTTGATGTGTCTGAATTTGACTGAATACCCATCTACTTGTCTCACTCCATGTCTTTTATTTTACAAGTCTGATTCTTTAGCTTTCCTCTCAGCTCTGTGAGCCTCCTTCCAATATTTAGTTTTCTGTTTCTGGTTCTTACCTTGCCTGCTTTTCTTACAGCATAAATCCTTACTGGTATAGCAGGTAACTGATCCTGTACAGACTGATTTTTGTTTCTAAAATGAAAAGCAGGAAGTAGGCATATTAAGACACTTCGAATTTTTTTCAACTTTTTTTAAAGTTTTAAAATTTATTTATTTATTTTGAGAGAGACAGAGAGAGTGAGAGAGAGTGAGCGTGAGTCAGGGAGAAGGGCAGAGGGAAGGAGAGAGAATCCCAAGCAGGTTCCATATTGTCTGCCCAGAGCCTGACAGGGGGCTTGATCCCATGACCCTAGGATCATGACCTAAGCTGAAATCAAGAGTTGGATGCTCAACTGACTGAGCCACCCAGGTGCCCCAAGATGCTTCCCATTTTTAAATTAATTTGTAAAAAAAGAGTTACTTAATGGATAAAAATATATGTTTTAGAAGTTTTTTTCATAAATGAACTCAACCATTCCAACCTGCCATTAATTTGATCTTCAAGGAAAATGAGATTTTAAAAAATTAATGTCATGCTTAAAAACTACTGTATTTTAAATACTCAATTTTTAAATTATTCTTTTAAATTATAAAATAAGAAAACAGTTCATGTACGCCAGCTGTGCAAGTCAGTGCTCACATATCTGTGCATTCGTTTGTCCAAATTAATTATATTATAGCTAATATTTCAATTAGGAAATGAATATTATCTATCAAAATTCTACATGGAAAGTAATATTTCATTTGTTTCCCATGAAAGTTTATATGTAAGTATTTCCATTGGCAGTAGTTTGTTTTGTTAGCCTGTGTAGTTATGTAATACCAAGATTTGGAGATGTCCTCTCTGAAGCTGATGGCAAATGATTTTGTGCTTCTTGAGAAATATAATGAAACTATCCAGAAGCCTGTATTTTGCAAAATATTTGACAAGCACATTCTTGTTTCAATTGGGGGAAACAAGCTAAACAAGAAAAATAAGAGTCATCTGTAGGAGCCTCACATAAATGTCTCCTTTTTGAAACTCAAGTTATAAGTGGAAAAGAAAAATAAAAACAAATGTTTTGCATGAGTGGCAGCACTAATTGCTTCTGATCTTAATTTTTTCCTGTGAATTGCCTTGAGTGTCTTTTAAGTTACTGCTCAAATGTTTAATGAATGAAGAAAATCATCTCTAACAGTAGTTAAATAGCAGCTTTTTTTTTTTTCAAATTTGGTTTAAAAAGTGTTGAATGCCATGAGATCTTCTCCTTTATTAGACATGATAATAAGTCGGTTGAGGAAAGATATCTGTCAGTAAAATATTATTGTTAAATCCAAGCAGATTTAGAAGTATTAATTAGAACAAACTTAACTTTGTCTTTTCAGAATGCAAAGGAGTGAAACCAAGCACCAAACAGATACAAAAACAAAAAACAACAAAAGGCCTCCATTAGATAATTCTCTGTTAAAGAAATATAACATCTACAAGTTATATATCTCTTTGTTTTTAATTTTAAACTGATTAAAATATGATTCTTAAGCTCAGTCTTAATTTAAATGTAAAACACACAAACAAGGCCTACGGGGAAAAGAGAGTCATCGTCCTGAAGTCCCATCAATGTGTTAGCCATGCAAATTAGAATTTAAAGGTGAATGAAATCATTGGTTTAGTATAAAATTTTCCTTGAATACACACACACACACACACACACACTATATGTATATAAGAGAATAAACAGATGGCTAGTTTAAAAAAATCAATATGTAGGACTAGAAATTCATAGATTTTAGACCTTTTATTTTGAGAGGTGAAAATAATAATATACTTTGGTCTAAAGATTTTGTTTAATCAAAATTCGTTTATTGATGTGAGATATAAATAGCATTGAGCTATTACCCATTTTAAGTATGTTAATTATTCCTTCTTTCAAGAAATATGCTTGGGACTTCTGTGTATTATTGTAATGATTTTTGGGTAAATCTGTTATTAAATAAGTATTGTTCATAGGAGCAAAATGAGAACTAAGACTTTTAATTAAATAACACAAATTTGTATTAATTTCAAAGAATCCAATTTTTCAAGTTTTTTATTTTTGATATGGTCTTATACAGAAACAGGATCAATATTTTATTCCAAGGTAAAAACATTTAAACATATATATATATGCATATATATGTAATATTTTAAAAACACATAAAATATAAATATATGTTAAATATATACATGGAAGGGGATATAGCTATATTTAATATTGATATATACTAGAAAGTATAGTAAGCTTCTAATAACCTCCCTCTCGCTTTCTGTCTGTCTCACGTGCACACATGCTCACACACAGAAGCCTTCTGAGTAGAGACTTCCTGCGCACCCGCAAGACTAACAATTATGGCTGCAGAATAGGGTTGTCCTCTTGATGCTGAAGTATATGATTTTCACCCAGTTATGAAATTGCATTTTATTTCCCATGCACCTGCTTCTGTTCCATATTATATGATTCATTTGGACTCTATTTTTTTCTAGAATTCAGCCTTTGTGCTGTATTAAAGTTTTTCAGCTCTTGAATGAAAAAAGAGAGGATCGGATGCTTTCTTTTGCTGAAAGACAATAACAGGCACATGTGTTCCTGAGATAATGCTTTTGGCCACATATTGGTTTCCTTCATTTAACACTGGCATCTTTTTCTTTCACAAATCTGCTCAAGAGAAGGAACAAGGACTTTCACCTCCTCAATTTTAGTGATTTCATGTTAATCCTTAGAGCGTTGCATAGCTTCTTTCCAATAACCTCCTCAGATTTAGAATGATTAAAAGTTTCAGATCATGTAATCATTCAAGCCCCTATGCTTTAGATAGTCTTTACTCAAAATACATCTAAATATAGCATTGACAACCTGAGTAACTGAAATTAGAACATTTTCTGCTATGTCTGGAAAGTGTGTTGTTGGAAATAGCCAGAGCATTAAAAGGATGTTTCAATTGTTTGCTGCTTTTTCTTTTAAAGTGTATTTATTTATTTTTGATAGAGGGAGAGAGCACGAGTGGTGGGGGGCAGAGAGAGAGGGAGAGAGAGAGAGAGAGAGGGAGGGAGAGAAAGAGAATCCCAAGCAGGCTCCCTGCTGTCAGCACAGAGCCTGATGTGGGGCTGGATCCCATGAATCGTGAGATCATTACGTTAGCCAAAACCAACTTTTAACACAGTATTAGAAAACAAGAATATTCAAAAATCATTTGTCAAGCAGAAATAGAAGGAACAAGAGATTAAAAACAGAGAAAAGAGATTAAAAACCTATGTTTTCTTATATATGAAGCAAATATATCAGAAATGCACTAAGCTTTGGAGACATTGTAGCTGACGAAGAAAACTTTGTGCTATAAACTAGCCAAATATTGAAGTGCTTGAAAAGCTCTATATCACCTAAGGAGGGCAAATTCACCAGTGTCCATTAAGATATGGAGACTAATGATAAATGAAATTTCTTGCAGAGATCAGAATCAGAATCCAATTGAAGACTTTCCTATGGCAAGGATTCTTTATAATACCTGTCTCACATGTAGTCTTCATGCTATGCATCAGTGACTTCTGTGTGTTTTCCATTCTTTCACTCTTTGCAGTTGATTTATCCATTCCATTCTACTACTTATGAACATTTGAGTTGTTATAATAGTGCTACCATAGACATCCTCACATATATACCTTTGATCACATGGAGAATATTGGGTATATATCTTGGACTCAAGTGACATCATCACAGCATATGAATATATTTTACCATAATTGATCATTCCCTGTGTTTCAAAGCAGTTATCCTCAAAAAGTATATGTATGTTCCTGTCATTCCACATCTTCTTTAAAAAATTTTTCAAATGGTTATTTATTTTTGAGAGAGAGAGAGAGAGAGAGAGAGAGAGCGCGCGCAAGTATGAGTGGGGGAGGGGCAGAGCAAGAGGGAGGCACAGAATCCGAAGCAGGCTCCTGGCTCAGAGCTGTCAGCACAGAACCTGATGCAGGGCTTGAACTCATGGACTGTGAGATCACGACCTAATCCAAAGTTGGATGCTCAACCGACTGAGCCACCCAGGTGCCCCTGTCATTCCACATCTTGAATGATATGTTATCTATCTTTTTTTTTTAAGTTTATTTATTTATTTTGAGAGGGAGAGAGAGCGAGAGTGAGAGTGAGAGAGAGAGGGCACATTCAGGGGAGGGACAGAGAGAGAGGGAGAGGGAGAAAGAAAATCCCAAGCAGGATCCATGCTGATAGCACAGCTGACGCAGGGCTTGATCTCGCAAACCGTGAGAGTATGACTTGGGCTGAAACCAAGAGTCGGTGTCTTAACTGAGCCAGCCTGGCACCCTTGTTGCCTGTCGTTTTTAAATCTTCACCTGTGTGTGTGTGTTGTGTAGTAGCATCTCACTGTGGTTTTAACTGACATTTACCAGAAAATTAATAGGGTTGAGCACCCTTGTGGGTATTTATTGGCAAGTAGGGTATCTTCTTTTGTGCAGTACACTATAAAAGCATCCAGTTATTTCCTTCTCATCGTCTGGAGTTTTAAATCGTTTTTGTCTGGGCCATTCAGGTGGTACATATGGTATTTTATTGCGGGTTTAACTTACATCTCCCGAAAAACTAACGGACACTAAAATGGCCATTTGAATGTCCTGTGTAAAGTTCTTGCTCAAGACTGTTGCACATTTTGTCAATATTGAATATTCTCCCTCTTATTTATTTGTAGGAGTTTTTTGTATAAAAGCTGATACTGTAATTAAAATTCTGCACAGAGCACCTGGGTGGCTCAATCAGTTGAGCGTCCAACTTTGGCTCAGGTCATGATCTCACAGTTCATGAGTTTGAGCCCTGTGTCGGGCTCCGTGCTGATAGCTCAGAGCCTGGAGCCTGCTTTGGGTTCTCTCTCTCTCTCTCTCTCTCTCTCTCTCTCTCTCTCTCTGCTCCTCCCCAGCTCACACTCTGTCTCTCTCTCAAAAATGGACAAACATAAAAAAAAAAAACTTTCCCCCAAAGAAAACTCCAGTCACATTTATCTTTGTAGTTAAGATAGAACTAGCGTCAATGTTGTGCAAACACTTTTAGCAAAGAAAAAGGGAAACCACTTCCCAACTTGTTTTGTGAGGCCAGCATTACTTTGATAACAAAGCATCTGAGAACAACTTTGTTGAAAGAATAAATTAAAGGCCATTTTCTTATGAACCTAAGAGACAAAAGTACTACATAAGATATTAACTATTCAAATCAAGCGACATATAAAAAAGACATTACATCATCATTATATGTATTCATAGAATGTGCCATTAAAACAAGATTTACATGTCAGTCAATATAAACCACCACATTAAAGGGAAAAAATCATATAATTATTTTAAGAGGTACAAGAAAAAATTATTTGATTTCTAATAAATTGGAATAGAAAACTTTGCCTAATTAATACTTGTGGAACACTCTACCTAATAAAGCAGAATGCACATTCTTTTCTGACATGTATAGAACATTCACCAATACAGACCATTTGCAGGACCACATAATGAGTCTGCATGCATTTCAAAGAATTTGTATCACACAGAGTATGTTCTTTGACCAAAACAGAATTGAATCAGACTTCAATAATATCTGTAAAATCCCCAAATTTTTGTAGACTAAACAACCCACTTCTAAATAATGCACAGATCAAAGAAGAAATCATAAGGAAAAGTATAAAATTTTTTTTGAAATGAGTTAAAATAAGCACAACGTATCAAAATTTGTGAGATACAACTAAGTTACATGTACACATAATGATCGAAGCTTCCATCTTAAGAAATTTTTTAAATTTTTTTAAAGAAATTTTTTTAAAACAAAGAAAAAACACAATAGCAAAAAGAAAACTAAATTCTAAGTAAATAAAAGTAAGGAAATAATAAGGTAAAAGTAGAAATCAAGGATACAGGGGCACCTGGGTGGCTCAGTTGGTTAAGCGTCCAACTTCAGCTCAGGTCATGATCTCACGGTTTGTGGGTTCCAGGCCCGTGTCGGGCTCTGTGCTGATAGTGCAGACCCTGGAGCCTGCTTCTGATTCTGGGTCTTCCTCTCTCTGCCCCTTCCCCACTCATGATCTGTTTCTCTCTCTCTCTCTCTCAAAAAGCAAATAAACATTAAAAAGAAAGAAACCAAGGATACAGACAACAGAAAGCATTAGAGAACTTTAATGAAACCCCCCAAAAGAGAAGAACAATATTAAAAGAACAATAAAATTGATACAAATCTAAGTTACGAAAAACGTGAGAAAGCACAGATGATTAATATTAAGAATTAAAAAGACATAACTACAGGTCTTACAGCCATTAAAAGAAAAATCAAGGTAATATAATGGAAAATGCTTTATGTTAATACCAAAACAGGTACAATTAAATTATATGATCAACTCAGTATATGCAGGAAAATCATTTGACAAATTCAGTGCCCACTCTTCGTAAAACGTCTCAGCCAACCTAACAATAATAGGAAATTAATATGATAAAAGGTGCCTTTAAAAAACCCAAAGGTAACTTCAATCTTAATGGTAAAGACTGAGTGTTTTTCCTTTAAAATTGGGGGAAAAATCGAAGATATCTGCTCTCATGACTTCTAGTCAACATCAATTCCATTAACAAAAGCATTTATAAAAGCGTCAAAATTATGAAATAAGTATAATGTTAACAGAATATATGATAGACTTGCACACTTATAACTATAATCTTTGATAAGCAAAATAGAGATCTAAAGAATTGAAGTGAAATATCTTATACATGAATTAGATGACTCAGTATTTTTTTAGATGTCAGTTCTTCTAAAATCGATCTATATTTTCAGGATTATCTCAATCAAGATCCAAACACACTTGTTTTTCCCCCATGAATTAACGAGTTGATCCTAAACATTTTTATGGAACATTAAAGGACCTATGATAATTTTGAAAAAGAATACAAAGTTTGAGGACTTAACATTACCTGCTTCCTAAACTTATCATACACTAGAGCAGTGAAGACAGTGAAGTGTTGATATGAGGGATATAGATGTAGAATAATAAGATAGAATAGAGTGTCCAGAGATAGACACACACACATATATGTTGTTAGATTTTAAAAACGTACCAAGATAATTCAATGGGCAAAAAATAATCTTTTCGACAACTGGTGCTGAAACTCTGGGATATACTTAAGGGGAAAAAAAAAAAAAAACTTGACCAAATTCTGATATCACAATTCCAACATAAAAGGGATCCTACACTTAAAGGTAAAAGCTAACGTATAAATACCTGTAAGAAAACATTAAAAAAAAATCTTGGTAATTTATGGGTAAGAATCTATTACTATGCAGAAAGCACCGATCACATAAGAAAAGAAAGGTCCTCAAATTTAAAATGTCTCCTCTTTTAAAGACACCATTAACATGACACATCCATTACAATGCGTTAATTCAAAAGGTGGACAGTTCCAAATAATGCAAGCATGGGAAGAAAGCAAAACTTTCGTATGTTGCTGCTAAGAGTGTAACATTTGTCCAACTACTTTGGAAAACTGCTCAGCAGTTCCTGATAAAATTAAATATATACTTAGCATGAACCCTAGTAGTTCTATTCCAGGGTGCAGTGGAAAGAACAGAAAACATATCCTCAGAAAGGTTTGTACATGAGTGTTTAACTTTATTGATAATAACTCTAAATTGGAGATTGCTCAAATGTCTATCAACAGATGAGTAGATAAAAATACCAATGAAATTTTATGGTATATCCATATATTGGGATGCTATTCTAAATAAAAATTTAAAATCTAATGATATAACAACATGAGTGAATATGCAGAACAAAAGAAGACAGGCACAAAAGAACACTTCTAGTATGATTTCACAAGTATGAAGTTGTAAAAGAGGCAAAACTAATGTCTTGTGACCAAAAGCTGATTGGTGATTGCCTGGGGCAGTGGGTGGAAAGGAGTTAACCATATAGGGACCAGACACGAGAGAAGGTTTGTGGTAGAAAGTGAAATATTTTGATTGTGGTGGTAACTATATGAATGTTTACATTTGTGAAAACTCATTGCCCTAAATTTAAACATGGAGGGTTTTCTTACCTTTTGGATATATAAAGTATTTGCAAAATGAAAACAAAACTATAAAATATACGTTTTAAACAATTACAATGAGACATTACAACGTTCCCAGTTGAATGGTTAAAATTAAATATAAAATTTTATTTAACAGTATTGGGGCACCTGGGTGGCTCAGTTAGTTAAGCATCTGACTTCATCTTAGGTCATGATCTCATGGTTCGTGGGTTTGAGCCCTGCATTGGGCTCTGTGCTGGCAGCTCAGAACCTGGAGCGTGCTTTGGATTCTGTGTCTCCCTCTTTCTTTGCCCCTCTCCCACTCACCTCTTTCTCTCTCTCTCAAAAATAAACATTAAAAAAATTAATTATGAACAAAGGACTAGTACCATGTAGATGAATCTCACAGGCAAAATGTTGAATGTCAGTAGCTAAACACAAATGATATGATTCCATTTATGAAAGTCCAAAAAGAGACAAAACTAAGCTATGATGATAGAAGTCAGAGTCATGGTTACTTTTGGTGGTATAGTGTGATGGGCTGCAGGGGTATTGCTCATGTTCTATTTTTTCATATGAGTATGTGTTACTAGAGTGCGTTTATTTTTAAAAATTCATGGAGTTGTGGGGCACCTGGGTGGCTCAGTTGGTTAAGTGTCTGACTTTGGCTCAGGTTATGATCTCAGGGTTTGTGAATTTGAGCCCCGCCTGAGGCTCTGTGCTGACGGCTCAGAGCCTGGAGACTGCTTCGGATTCTGTCTCCCTCTCCCTCTGACTCTCTCCTGCTTGTGCTCTGTCTCAAAAATGAATAAACATTAAGAAAAACTTTTTTAAAAACTTCATGAAGTTGTATAATTGTGATTTTTCCCTTTTCTATAAATATAATACTTAAAGTGTTTAAATTTTAAAAATCTGGTCATCTTGTTCTTTAAACTCTCCAGTGACTTCCCACTATACTATCAAATCTTAAATCACTGCTCCCTAAGATCTAGCCACACTGACGTTTTTTCTCTTCCTTGAACAAAGAATCAAGCAAGTTCATTCTTAACCCTTTTCATTTGCAGTTCCTTCTGCCTGGAACACTATTTTCCAAAATGGTCACCTAGTTTGCTTTTTATTGACATTCAGGCCTCTGCCTTTCCTGAAATCTAAAAGCATTGCCTCTGTCACCTTATTTAGAACCCTACAGTTTTTGGTATAATTCTCACATCTGAAATCATCTATTTCATGACTTAGTTTCTGGTTCCCCCAGTTAGAATGCAACATCTATGCTCGCCGCAACTTTCAGTGTCTTGCTCTCTGCTGTATATCTGCAGTGACTAGAATCCTGCCAGACAGGCAGAAAAACGTTCAGTAAATAACTGGCACATGAATAAACTTATAGATGAATGAGTGAATAAATGAATGAATGAGTTAATGAATGTATTGCATAGAAATTAATGACTGTTGATTAAATACAAGATGTTTTTATGGAACCGCAGTAAGCAGGGGAAAGGATTTTTGAGTTATGTTTCTCTTTTACCCCTTTAATGATATTATTAAAATGCAGCCCTGGGAAAGGGCCTTGAGAATGATGATTTCAGCAGCTTGTGCAAACTTTTTCTCCATTCCAAATAATATAACATTAAATTATTATTTCCATATTGATGCTCCAACTTCAGTTCTCCTACAGTGTTATTGCTGAAGCTTCAAAGATGAATAATTTTGCATAATGATTATATGGTACAGTAAGGCCTAAATAGTATGAACATATATTTTTGCTAACATACTAAACGTATGTTCTAAGCAAATTATTCATAAAACATATAACCATGTCATATTTTTATAATAGTAAAAGTAGCTTATCATCTAATGTGCTTTGTTCATTTTCTAACGACTTCCAGGGGCAGGTGGGCACTTAAGTGCTTTTTGATGATGATGATAGTTTACTGAAATTTCTTATACGTAACATTTCCCTCGTAACGTGGCAGCACATATGTTCTCTTTTATTCTTGGTAAATTTTGCCACTTGTAATATTTCATTTTCCTGTTTTTCAGTATTATTTGGTTTGCAGTTGATGAGACTTTTTCATCTTTTAGCCTTACAGTGGGGTGATCTAGTTCTTATGTTCCCTCAGCACCCCATATTATAGTCAATAAATAGTGAATAACAGCAAGCTACATACAGAATCTAGCAAATGTTCATCAAGTGTCATACTGTCAAGGCTGAATGAATAGAAATATTCTATTACAACTAAAATTAGGCATCTTTTGCATAGCATACTCTAAATAGCTTATTATACTGCGAATTGAGACAGAAGTTCAATCACAGAAACCAAGCTACGTTATTGGAAAGACATATTTGAAGTATAATTCATGGGAAATAATACTATAATTGTCTTAGTGTCATTGTAATATATGTGTTTGAAATAATTATTTCTAAGATTGGTATTCTTCACAACCTCAAGAAATCAGTAATTACTAGGAATTTACAGGGTTTTCCTATCAATGTCTAAGTAGGGAAGAAACATTTAAGTTAAATATTTGTGCAGACATGGTTTCACTTGATCCCTACCACAACCCTACTTAGTAAATATTTAGCTTATTAATTGTGGTCGTTTTAAAGTATTTGCCAGTTCTGATGTGATTTCTGGGATTGATTCTATTAGCACTTTTTCAGCTACTTTTTCCTGCTTCTTTGTATGTCTAGCTATTTTTTATAGAATGCCAAGTATTGTAGAGGATTTTAGGGGCTCTTGGTTATGTTATCTTCCTCTTAAGAATGTTATTTCTTATTGGTGATCACAATTCTGATAGCATCATACCTATAATCAACAGTAATGTGCATTTAAAATGTTGTTAAGAGGGTAGATCTCATATAAATGTTCTTACCACAATAAAATAACATTAAAAAAAAGACTTAGTTTTAAACTTGGTTACAGTGGGTCTATTTCTGTTTTGCCTGTTTTCTTAGGGCATCATCTTTAGTCTAGAGTGTACCTCTTCTGGGGTGTTGATGGAAAATCTGATGTGTTCATGAAGGTCTTCTCCCATTGGATGAGCCCAGGTTCCAGTGTGTCCCCAGCAGTGTGTGATGTCTGAAAGCTTTGGCCACCTCTCCAGACTCTTGATGGTATTCTCTTCTTGGCTTCTAGGGTCCCAGTCTGCGTATGCTCAACTTAGGAGCTGGCCAAAAATCAAGTGGGGACATTATACATACATTTTTAGAACTCTTTTTCTGTAGTTCTCTCTTCTCCAATTCTTTATCCACCAAGTTTCAGCTGCCTTTATGGCCCCAAACTTTTTTCCTTTATCTCCTCTATCTAGTGAGTCCACAGCTCTCCTTGGGCTCTATTAACCTGTGTTATGATTTGGAAAACACCTTTAGATACAGACAACCAACCACCTCCTCTTCTAAGTTATACTGTTTTCTTGTTGTTGTTTTGCTACCATTATCTTCTAGTGATATTTTCTGTCACCTAAAGAGGCGCACTGTGTCTAACGGTATCATGAGCTCTAGACCCAGTTTTCCTGTCAATGAGATAAGTCCTATACCCCCTGACTGTGCACTATCCATCTTATATAATCTAAAATATTAACACTTTAGTGGCCTCAGGCTTTGATACTGCTACAAATTAGCATCTGACTCTTAAACCAATTCTGCCGTACAGTATCTTTGTCCAAAAAATGCTGTTCACTCATCCACATTCCTTTATCTAATGTGGCACTTTGTCATGTATGATCCCAGCTTCTGAAATATCAGCATTATACACATTGACTGGAGCCACTTGGGCTAAGACAAAAACCAAACTTTTTTCAGCTAGAATTATACCAACAGTCTTCAGCCTCGAACGTCCTCCCTTAGCAGGCAGGAATATTTTTATGTTGAGCATCAATTAACTTGAACGCTACCTCTGAAACTATCTAACAACAGATTAAAGGGATTTCAGAGCTCTTCACTGAAAGCAGTGAAGATACATACCTCTTATCGTCGTCATTTATCCTGTTTCTAAAACGGGTCAGTTTCTTAAAAGGTTGTATTCAATCCCAAATTTGCCCAATATATTGTGCAAAATGGAATGAAAAGAGAGAAGAATTGGTATATAATAAAATGTGAAGACTCCCAGCAACTTAGTCCTCTGAAATAAGTGGGAAATTGGTTTCTTTCAGTGTCTGAAAGATTTCCCTTTATAGGTCTTCTGAGTTGTATTTTGTCAGTTCCTATTAAATTGTGTTGTCATAGATACCTATGAATCATATAAAGTATAGAGAGGCTTTATTTCAGCTTTCATAAGTCCCTGAAAACAAGAGGAAAAAAAAAAGATTTAGAATCTCTGATTTTAGTGAGACTATTCAATTTCTTGCTTGTTTCTTTTTTAACATTCTTTGTGCTAAGAAGTCATGCTCTTGGTATCTAGGCATATTAAAGATGTCCCAACGGAATTTGAGTATTTGTGAGTATTCTTTTTTCTGCAGCATGTGTGAGTAAAAATCTAATTGTTTTGTAAGTGTTTGATAAGGTTTCAGTGACTACACGATGCATTGTCCTTCCAGTCAAAAGTACACATCTGGTATGTGTTTGTGTGTATGTGTTGATTTTTCCCCTTGTGTTGAAATACACCCAAATGATAATGTAATGTATATGGGTCTAGCTACAATGCATGCTGAGACTTCATTAATGGATCCTAAATATGGAAGAATAAATCAAGACTGGGACTGGGGAGACTAACTCGTTGGCACTCCTGAGCAATAGTTCATATCACAGCATCTAAGAGCTGATACAAAATGTAAGCCTTTATATGTGAGACCAATGTAGGGAAGAGCCTGCTTTCAGTACTGGCTAACAGTTGCAGTTCTCTGTCATGTGTATAACACTTTGAAGAAGGCTCATTTATTTCAGAGCTAAACCTGAGTATGTTGTTGGGATACAGGAAGAGAAGGTTGGAAAGACTGTATCTACTATGACAGTCTAAGTTAGGCAAGTTTGTGTTTAGGGCATGTTTCGAGGGCTATCGGAAAAAGAACATGCTATCAGGAATTAGAAGTGCAGATCTACTAAAAAGTGAAAACTAGGTAGATTAGGAAGAAAATAGAGAACTTGGTGAGACACGGATACCTTGTACATCATCTCAGGTTTCTGACAGCAAGGCTAATTTCAGCATCTATCTGATGGTAACCCTGACGTTCTCATACACCAACAAGTTGGGTCTGGATTTGTGCATGAATACCAAGGGATGAAAGAAGTAAACTATATCTGATTTTATTTGTTCCACAGAAATGTAGGATGGATAAAATAAAAATATTGTTAAAAGTGATCAGAAAGCATTTTCTTTTACTGCAGGACTGTCTGAGGAAAACACAGCTTCTTAGACCAACTTAGTGTCATGTAAATACTCCCACATGTCATAATCCCATCTTCACTAAGCAGAAGTTGAACAAGTAAAAATTAGTGACTTTTCTTGGACATATTAGAGAACTAAGGTCACAGAACAAACCACTATCCTTAAATCTTGAGAGAGGTGGATACAGAGAGTAAAAGTCAAGATTTACTTACCTGGAGCAGAAGCTGGTAGAGACATAAACCGGTGTGAACACATAAATGTTAATTTTGATAATACTGATTGTGGACTAGCTTAGAGTGGGAAACCCCTGTGAGCCACAGAATCACGGAGGCCTCCATAATTCAGTTGATTTTACCTCTAGGAACCCTATCAGGTTCTCATGGTGAAGACTCAAGAAAATGCCCTGATGGCTCTAGCTGGGAGGCAGAAAGAGTAATCACTGTGAAACAAGGTTCAGACCATGTTCTGTAAAAAGGACCACTCTCTAGGGAAAACACTGTCAGAGTCTTATCCCAGCTGGGAAATGGGCATTTTTCTCACTCTAGCCCCCTCTAGCCTTCTCCTCACCTAAAGGGAGTATAACTAAGGAACATTTTTGAAAGTCCAGGTCAGGGCCATGAGCCTACTAAAACACTAAGAGTTCATCATAAAGTTATAAAACTCTTCCCCTTCCCATACCTTACAACCACATCCGTAGGGCTTCAGTATAGTTGAAAGAACTGTAAGAGGCAGAAGCTTCTGACACATGCATACCCATAGGAAACATGAAACAGCCCAGCTCCTAACCAGACTGACCTAAAAGGTCCTGCTCAGGCCTATTTACCTCAGTTTGCATTACTCAGTATTTCATGTCTGCTTTCAAAAAAAAATTATAAGCCATGTTAAAAGGCAAGAAAAAATATAGTTAGAAGAGATAAACATCAGAATCAGGTTCAGATATGTCCTATGGAATTATCAGAGACTTTAAAATAGCTATGATTAATTTAATGAGTTGTAATGGAAAAAGTAGATACCATGAAAACACAGAAGGGTAGTATAAGCAGAGTGTCATTGAAAGTCTGAGAAAGAGTCAAAAAGAAGTGCTAGAAATAAAAAATACTGTGACAGAAATGAAGAATACCTTTGATGGGCTCATCAGTAGTCTGGACGTTGGCCAAGGGAAGAATCAGTGAGCATGAAGAAGTGTCAAAAGAAACTGCCCAACCTGAAATGCAAAGAGAAAAAAAAAGAATGGAGAGAAAAAAATCCAACACAACACAACATACAAAAACTGTGGGATAATTTTAAAACATGAAACATACACACAATTGTAATGCCAGAAGGGAAAAAAAGTGAGAACAGAAATATCTGAATAATGGCTGAGAACTTTGCAAAATTAATGACATAGATCAAACCACAGATCCAAGTAGCTCAGAGAACAACCAGGAAAAGTATCAGAAAACAAAATAAAAACCCCAAACCCAAAAACAAACAAAAAGACTATAGACATTTATTCAAGTTGTAGCAAAAACAAAAACAAAGGGAAAATACTGAGTAAAGTCAGGGTAGGGGAATGAGGGGAAACTTACTTATCAATGAACAAAGATAAAAATAATAGTGATATTCTTGTTGTTGTTGTTTTGTTTGTTTTTAAAGTTTGTTTATTTTGAGAGTGAGAAATCATGAGTGCGAGGGAGGCAGAGAGCAGAGAGAGAATCCTGAGCAGACTACACGCTGTCAGCACGGAGCCTGATGCAGGGCTTGAACTCACAAACCACAAGATAATGATCTGAGCCGAAGTTGGATGCTCAACTGAGCTACCCAGGCGCCCCCCAAATAGTGAATTTTTCATCAGAATCTATGCAAGAAAGGGAGCAAAAAGTTAAATATTTAGTTTTGAATGGAAAAAAAAAAACCTAGAATTCTGTTTTCAGTGAATTATCCTTTGAAATTGAAGAAATAAAGATTTTCTCAGAGAAACATAAGTTGAGGGAGTTTAATGCCAGCAGAATGTTTTGCAAGAAATGTTTAAAAAAGTTCTTCAGTGAGAAGGAAAGTCATATAGGTCAAAAATTCAGATCTACATAAAGAAAGGAAGAGCATTGGAGAAGGGATAAATGGAGGTTAAATAATATTCCCTATTAATCTAAAAGATAGCTATTTTATTAAAGTGAAACAGTAACAATGAATTAAGTAATTATGGCATATAGATAAATAAAATGATGACACCAGCATCATAAATGACAAGAGGGAAAAAGTTAGGAATAATGTTATATATTTCCTGAATCAAACATGAAGTTTTATAGTATTATTAGAAGGCAGACTTAGATTTGTTAAAATGTGTATTGCAAGCTCTAAAGCAACTTCTAAAAACTTTTAAAAAGTGGTATAATTTATATGCCATGAAAGAACATAGAATGGAATCATATGAAACCCTCACATAAAATTAAAGAAGACAGGAAAAGAGAGGGAAAAGAAATGAATAACAAGTAGAAGAAACAAAGATGGTAGATATGAGTCCAATTATACCAGTAATCATTGTAAATGTGAATGGTCTAAACACACCAATTAGAAGAATAATGTTGTCATTGTGGATTTAAGAAAATTACAAAATATGTTGTCTACAAGAACCCAGTGTAAATAAAAAGACTCAAGATTCAGATAAATTAAAAGTAAAGGGATGGAGAAAGATATTCCATGACAACACTAATCAAAAGAAAGCTGTAGTAGCTATTTTAATTTTGACAAGGCTCACTTCATAACAACAAATGTGACTTTGAATAAAGAGAGACATTATGGAATGATAGGTATAATGGGGTGAATTCTTCTGGAAGACATAACAACTTCACACATGTACACATCTAACAAGGTGGCCCCAAAGTATGTGAAGTATTTACTCAAATCACAGTGGAATTAAACTAGAAATAAATAACTGAAAGATAGGTGGAAAATCTCCAAGTATTTGGATATTAATTCTTCTACATAACACATAGGTCAAAGAAGTCTCAAGAGAAAATTTTAAAATATTTAAGGTAAGGGAAAATGTATATACAACTTATCAAAACTTGTGAGATGCCGTGAAAATAGTGTTTAGAGGGGAATTTATAGCATTACATGAATATATTCAAAAAGACAAAAGTTCTAAAATCAGTAATTAAATCTCAACCCTTTACAAAACTAGAGAAAGAGGCATTTATGCCTCAAGCAGGCAGAGAAAAATAAAAATTAGAGAAGAAATGATTGATATTAAAAATAGGAGAACAATATAGAAAATCAACAAAGATGAAACCTGACTCTTTGAAAGGATCAATGCATTTGATAAAGCTTTATCCAGGCCAACTCAGAAAAAAGAGAGAGAAGACACAGGTTACCAACATCAGAAATTAAAGAGAGGTCATCACATTACTGATCCCAAAGACACGAAAAGGATAATAAAGGAATTCTGTGCCCACAATTTTGATAAGTGGATGAAATGGACCAATTCTTTGAAAGACACAAAGCACCAAAATTTATGCCAGGAAGAATAATCTGAATAGTTCTATACATACATCTTAAAGGATCAATAATTATTCACCTAATAAAAAAGAAAATACCAGGCTTGAATGGTCTTACTGGTGTCTACCAAGCATTTTCAAAGAAATACCAATTCTCCACCATCTCTTGCAGAAAATAAAAGCGGAAGGAACATTCCCCATCATTTAATGAGGCCAACATTACCCTAATATCAAAACCAGATAAAGACACTGTAGGAAAGAAAAACTACAGACCAATAGTTTCATTAACATGGAGGCAAAAATCTTCAACAAATTATTAACAAAACAACAATATATAAAAATAATTATGCTCCACAACCAACTGGAATTTATTCTCAGTATGCAAATCTAGTTCATTATTTGACAGTCAATGCAATCCATCTGCCAAAGGCTAAAATTGAAAAATTGTATGATTGTATTAATTAAAGTAGAAAAAAATACTTGACTGAATCCGAAACCAGTTGTGATAAAACTCTCAAAAAACTAGAAACTTTCTAAACTTTATAAAGTATATCTACCAAAACAAACCTACAGCTAACATTATACTTAATGCTGAGAAATTGGATACTTTCCCTTTAAGATGGGCAACAAGGCAAGAATGTGCTCTGTTTCTATTCAAGATGGTACTAAATTTCATAGCTAGTTCAATAAGACAAAAAAAGGGATATAAAATGTATACAGATTGAAAAGGAAGAAATGAAACTGTCTTTGTTAGCAGATGACATAATTGTCTATATAGAATTTCCTGAAGAACTGAAAAAAAAATCCTGATAATAAGGGAATATAGCAAGGTTCCAGCCTACAAGTTAATGTGCAAAAGTTAATTACTTTCCTGTGTACCAGCAATGAGCTATTGTAATTTAAAACACATACACACAAAATAAAAACACAGTACCTTTTACATTGCACATTGTAAACATGAAATACTCAGGCATAAAGGTAAAAAACTAAATATGGGCTGTATATTCAAAAATCCGCAAAACTCTGATGAAAAAAAACAAAGGAGATCTAAAAAATGGGGAAACATTCTGTAATCATAGAGTAGAAGACATGATATTGTTGATACGTTATGTTTCCCCCTGCCTTTGTTGATAGATTCAGTGCAATCCTAATCCAAACACCAGTAAGCTGTTTTGCAGACTTCAGTAAACTGATTCTAAAGTTTATATGCAAAGGCAAAGATCTAGAATAGCTGACAGAATACTGAAGAAAACAAAGCTGTAAGACTTACATCAGTTAATTCCAATAACTATAATAAAGCTACAATAATCAAGATATTTTGTTGATGGAAAAAGACTGAAATCAGTTGAACAGGATCAAGAGCCCAAAGGTAGAAATACATAAAGATAGCCAACTGATCTTTGACAAAGAACCAAAGGCGAATTAATGGGGAAACAAACTTTTCATGAAAGGGTGCGGCAGCAGCTGGGTGTTGATATGCAAAATGATGAACCTAGACATAGACTTTATAGCTTTCCCAAAATGCATCTCCAAATCAATCATAGAGCTAATGCGAAACACAAAATTGTAAACTTCCAGAAGAAAATCTAGGTGGCCTTGGATTTGATAATAAATATTTAGATACAACACTAAAGGCACAATATGTAGAAGAAAAAAAAGTGATATAGTGGACTGTATTAAAATTAAAAACTTTGTGAAAGGTAATGTCAAGATAAAAGAAAGCCATAAACTGTGACAAAATATTTTTAAGACACATACCTGATAAAGCACTTGTGTCCAAAATATACAAAGAACTCTTAAAACCCAACAAGAAGAAAACAACACACAAAAACTGGACAAAAGCTCTAAACAGTTTCCTCACCAAAGAATATACATATGTGGTGAAAAAGTATACGAAAAGGTCCTTAACATTATTTGCCATTAAGGAATTTGAAATTAAAACAGTAATGAGATACCACAACACACCTACTAGTATGGCTAATATATATATATATATATATATATATATATATATATATATTTTTTTTTTTTTTTTTTTTTTTTTAAACAGCTAACTGATAATACCAATTGCTGGCCAGGATTCAAAGTGTTAGTAGCTCTCATTTATTGTTGGTGAGAATGAAAAATGATAGGAGCATTTTGTGAAACAGTATGGCCATTTCTTATAAAGATAAATATTTTCTTAACCATGCAGTCCAGCACTTGCACTCCTAAGTACTCACTCAACCGATCTGAGAACGTATGTCCACACAAAAACCTGAAGAAAAATGGCATAGCAGCTTTATTCATAGTCACCCAAAAGTGGAAGCAACCCAAATAATCCTTTCATAGGTGCGTGGATAAACTTTGGTAGGTCCATACAATGTGATACTCTTGGTATCCATACAATGTGTATACTATTCAGCAATAACATGAAGTGATCTATCAAGTCATGAAAAGACATGGGTGACCTTGAAATGCTAATTGAAACAAGACAGTCTGAAAAAACTACACTGCATGATCCCAAGTGTATGACATTGTTCAAAAGGCAAAACTATAGCAAAGTTAGATTAGAGGGTTGGCAAGGCCTGGGGGCAGGGGAGGATTATATCGGTGTCATGTAGGGTACTTTCTTAAGGACAGTGGAAGTATTCTGTATGATACTGTAACTGTGGGCCTATGACACCATGCATTTGTCAGAATCCATAGGACTTAACGGCACAAAGTGTGAAGCTTAATTTATTCGAATTAAAAAATCATTTAGAAGGCCAAGATGGATTGTAGAATGTGACAAAATAATCCAATTGTTCATAAATATATGAAACACTCTCACTGACTGACATGGGGTGGGGGAGTTACTGACCTAAGTAAATTTGTAAATGGAGCGGCATCTGTAAGACTAAAGGCAAAAGAAACTGCACGTAAACACTGTACTCTACTTGATACGTGGGCTGTGGGTTAACATTTATGATACTACTGTACCTGTGTGCTGGACCTGAACAATTAAGTAAATGGATGGTGGACTATAGGAGTCAGATTTTTCACTGTTGGAGTGCAAATTTACAGATAAGCAAGGGCAGGAGATAAGGGGAAGGAGACTAGAATGTGGTAATGGACTAGAGTTGGAGTCATTGGTATAAATTCATGTTTAGCTTAATGTAGATCAAGATGTATAAGTACACACACATATATTTCCTTGCTCTGTCAGCTGACAGGGCCTAGAAGCAGTTGATAACTTCCAGTAGCACACCTAGTATTCAGATCTTGGTTTCTAATATCATTCTCTCATAAAAGGTACCAAGGCTCCTTGGAGGAATGGCTGATTCTAGGACTGAGACAGGAAATATGCAAGATGAGCTTGGAGCATCTTGTAGTGCCAGAAAGGAAGGAAGTTCTGGGGAGGGGGAAAAAAAAAGAAGGTTAGGGGAGAAATATGTCAAAAGGACAAAGGAGCCAACTGAAAGACCTCCCAATACCTAAAGCTGAAACAGTTTAAGGAACATATTAAATGAAGTAGTATTGGATTATAACCCAAAGTATAAAGTAAATATCCATGAATTCACACTAATAGCAATAAATGCTTTAAGAAATAAATGAACCGGGGAGGGAAGGCATATCTCTTATGCAAATGAATTCCAAATATTAAATGTGGATACTCTGCCCTCAAAGAGGTGGAGTATAAGCTACGTACAATGACTCCTTTCCAAAAGACACAGCATGAAACGAGGACCAAAAAGACTTTACAGTAGAGAAATCTGATAAACACTGCCTTACCCTCTTGATCGGAGTGAATTATCAATAGTGAAAAGTCATGTTGATAGTATATTCCTTTGATATGTGATTAAAATCGTATTTTATCTTTGTAATCTTCCTCCCAAAAAATACATAGCTCTAGTCTAACTATGAGAAAAACATCGGAAAAGTCCCAACTGAGGAGATTCAACAAAATACTTGAGCAGCACTCCTCAAAACTGTCAAGGTCTTCTAAAACTTGGAGAATTTGGGAAACTCATAGCCAACAGGATCCTAAGAAGACATGACTAAATGTAATGTAGTATTCTGGGTGAGATCTTGGGACAGAAAAAGGACATTAGGCAAAAACTAAGAAAATCTGATCAAACTATGGACTTTATTTAATAATGTCATTATTGGTTCATTAATTATAACAAATATACTAACATAGGATATTGATAATAGGGGAAACAGGGTGTGAGGTATATGGGAACTGTCTGTACTATCCACAGATTTCCTGTAAGTGTGAAACTGTTCAGAAGTTTTTTTTTTTAAACAGAATTAGTTGAACCATACAATGAATAACTTTATATATTTATACATATATTTAGTTATCCATGTAAATATAGATCTACACCTTTTGTATTTAGTTGACTTCCTACTTGTTTATTCTCTGAATGTGTTTAATTTTTAAATTTATTATGGAAGTATAATTGATATACAATGTTATGTTGGTTTCAGGTATTCAGTAATTCTAAACATTATTCATTGCTCACCACATTAAGTCTAGTCACCATTTGTCACCATACAATGTTATCACAGTATTATTGCCTATACTCCCTATGCTGTACTTTTCATCTTATTTATTTTATAACTGGAAGTTTCTACTACTTAATCCCTTTCATCTATTTTGCCCATCTCCCCACCCACCTCACTTCTGGCAACTATCAGTTTGTTCTCTGTATTTAAGAGTTGGTTGGTTGGTTGGTTGGTTGGTTGTTTTTGTCTTTTAGATTCCACGTATAAGTGAAATGATAAGGTACTTTCTCTGATTTATTTCACTTACCATAGTACCCTCTAGGTCCATCCACGTTGTCACAAATGGCAAAATTTTGTCCTTTTTTATGGCTCAGTAATATTCTATAGTGTGTGTGTGTGTGTGTGTGTGTGTGTGTGTGTGTGTGTGTGTAGCATTTTCTGTATCCATTCACCTATTGATGGACACTTGGATTGCTTCTATATCTTGGCTATTGTAATTATTGCTGCAATAAATAGGCGTGTATTTTTCTCTTTGAATTAGTATTTTTGTTTTCTTGGGGGTAAATACCCAGTAGTGGAATTACTGAATCCTATGGTATTTCTATTTTTAATATTTTGTGAGACTTCCATACTGTTTTCCCCAATAAGTTTACCAGTTTACGCTCCTACCAGCACTACACAAGAGTTCCCTTTTCTTTACACCAACAATTGTTGTTTCTTGTCTTTTTGATATTAGCCATTCTGACAGGTGTGAGGTGCTATCTCATTGTGGTTTCGATTTGCATTTCCTGATAATTAGTGATGTTAAGCATCTCTTCATGTGTCTCTTGGCCATCTGTATGTCTTCTTTGGAAAAATGTCTTTTAGGTCCTCTGCCTACTTTTTAATTGGATTGTTTGTTTTTAGGGGGTTGATTGTATACATTCTTTATATATTTTGAGTGTTAACCCCTTATTGGATATATCATTTGCAAGTATCTTCTCCCTCTCTGAATGTATTTTTAAACGTATATAAAGTATTACATAAACATTAAGTGTTTTTTCTCTTTTCAAACATCCAGGTTTGCTTAGAACTGTCTTCATTTTTCTTGTTTTTTAAAATATTTTTAAATGTTTATTTCTTTTTGAGAGAGAGGGAGAGAGGGGGAGAGGGAGAGTAAGGCATAGTGCAAGCAGGGGAGGGGCAGAGAGAGAGAGGGAGACACAGAATCCAAAGCATGCTCCAGGCATGGTCCACGAATCATGAGATCTTAACCTGAACTTAACCTAAATCGTATGCTTAACTGACTGAGTGAGCCACCCAGGCACCCCTGTTTTTTTTTTAAGTTTATTTGCTTATTTTGAGATCAAGGGAGAGAGTATGTGTGTCTGAGTGGGGGGTGGAGGGGCAGAGAGAGAGCGGGAGAGAGAAAATCCCATGCAGGCTCCACGCCGTTAGCAGGGAACCCATTGCCAAGCTCAAACCCATGAACTGTGACTTGAGCCGAAATCAAGAGCCGGAAGCTTAACCAACTGAGCCACCCAGGCACCCCAACATTAAGTGTTTAATATTAAGTGTTAAATATTATAATACAAAGTATTGTAAGAAATATTATCTTGATTGAAAGCCTCCTTCAGGTTGAGATTTCAGTAGCATTCATTGATGTTTTATTATTTATCAAGATCTTTAATAAGCACCTTCTCAATTTATGTTTACTATTAATAATATATATATTATATATATAAATTGTTAACATAAAATCTTGTTCTAAACATATTTGATATAAAGGTCTCTTTAAGGACTCATGAATCTAATAAAAACACTAATGGCAATCTTTTATTTTTAACAATTCAAAGTTAATTGATGAATATATATTCATATAGACATATGTTTATGAATGCATGGAATAATGTTTTTACAGATGACTAAAAACTTACATTTGACATGCATTAAGGACACTAAATCTCTATGGCAGTTATTGCTGTAGCTACAAAACCTTTTCTGTAGACCATGTTCAGTGACTAATATTTCTTATGTCATTTCCTCTTGTCTTTTGGTGCTAGATTACTCAGATAATAGAATGCCATTTCTATCTTCATCTGACAATTAAAAGAAATGTAAAAAAGGAATGTTTTGTTAGCAATTCATTATGAGAGTTGTGTGATACTTCTTTAAAACTTCTCAAAACCAATTATGTGTTTCTGCTTCATTGTTAAAGTCATGGTTAGCAGGAATGTAACTTTGTTTTCAGACGATGAAAGCTTTTGCTTTATCAAGAATTATTGTTTTCCGGTTTAAGAGAAAGGACTTCAAGATCACCTTTTTTCAAATGCAAACACCTTTTCAAGTAAATGTCTCTCAGATTGATTACTCTTAAATCACCACCATTAATTGATCAGGAAAAGGGATATTTTACATGGTCAAAGACAAGAGAAATTATGCCTTCCTCCAAGGACGTTTAGAGAATGGTTTCCTTAAGGAAGCACCTAACATGTGCTCGTGATTATCTTTCAGAATACATTAAAGGAACCAAAAACCACGTGAAACATTAAATAGGAAGAATTCTACATTTTCAAGACTTCTTTTCTGGAAGAAAATAAATACCTCTATTTATTTTCATGAAAATATTTACAGACAGTGATGCAAATTCATTCTTGACTTGGGAAACTGATGGAAGTAGCAGATTAGTATACACTGATGAAAAGAAACAGCCCTGCTTAGCGTTTAATCCAAATCCTTTTCAACTGGAAAAGTGAGTCTGTCTTTACTGTATGCATGCATATCCATGTATATATAAAGCATTTTAGTGGATGAAGTATTTTCTCACTGCTTTGCCGAGTAGTGCCCTGTGAACACACCTTTCTTAGCCCTTGCTCACTGTTCTTAGAGTAAACCATTGTCAAGTATGTTTGTGTTTGTACCCTTGCCTCTTGTTTTTCCTGAAGTCACATCGTCTTCCACCAAGTGTGCCAGCACCTCTTTTGCACAGAACTTACAGTGATCTTTCACACGTGGCTTGAATTTGGTTCTCCTCAGAGTCCTTCCTTTTGAGGTCGCTTTTCTCTCTCGGGGTGGACTAAGTCCTGTCCAGACTGTATCCTTAGCCCTTTTTCCTGGAGCTGAATTTCCTTATCATCCTAACCCTTGGCCTGGCTGACATTCCATTCTGCATCCCCTATTTTCCACATCCCACCTCCTTTTCTTGTTTTACTCTATCCTTTTGTCCTGGAGACACATTCCATGAACTTCCTATTAAAGGTCTCTGGGAAGAAAAACAAAACCGGGTATTTATGTCTGGCAATCCATTTATTCCACTATTAACCATTTGATTTGGATTTTAAAGTCTTGGTTCATAAACTTCCTCCATAACTTGAAGGGTTTTTTTTTTCCTCATTTGCCTTTTATATTTCAGTGTGGCTTTGGTAAAATTCAATGTCATTGTGATATCCATTCTCGTTTTTTCATTATGTAATAGTATTTTTTCTTTGTTTTTTAAAAAAATTTTTTTGAATGTTTATTTTTGAGAGAGAGGGAGACAGAGCATGAGTGGGCAGGGGCAGGGAGAGAGGGAGACACAGAATCTGAAACAGGCTTCAGCCTCTGAGCTGTCAGCACAGAGCTGGATGCGGGGCTCGAACCCACGAACCGCGAGATCATGACCTGAGCCGAAGTCATACACTTAACCGACTGAGCCACCAGGCGCCCCAGTATTTTTTCTTTTTGAAGGTTTTAGTGATCACCTGCTTAACACTCACTTCCTGAAATTTCACCATTATTTGCCTTATAGTTTATTTTGGATTTTAATATTTTTTTAAGTTTATTTATTTTGAGAGAGAGAGAGCAAGCACAAGCAGGGTAGGGGCAGAGAGAAAGGGGGAGAGAATTCCAAGTAGGCTCTGCTCTGACAGAGCAGAGCCCAACACTGAGCTCACACTCATGAACCATGAGATCATGACCTGAGCCGAGATCAAGAGTTAGATGTTCAAGCGACTGAGCCACCCAGGTGCCCCAAGTTTATTTTGGATTTTAAGAAGCATTTCAGTCTGAACACTTATTTCCTTCATTTGCTGTCATAATTTCTTTGATAATTTTCTCTGCTCTTTTCTATGATTGTGTTTATTGAAATGGGTATCCTCCAGTTTTCTTCATTTCTATCAGTCCAGCGTTCAGTATTTTTATTCTACTTTCCAGGAGACTTCCCTTAGTGTATCTTTTATCACTTCTACTACATTATTTATTTCAGCTATCCAATTTTAATTTGCAAGAGCTCTATGGTTCTCTGATCATTCTTCCTTTTAGAGCATTCTGTTCTTGTTTTTAATAGATGTAAAAACCTTTCTGATTTTATTGTTGTTTTACTTTGATATTTTCTTCTACCAATTCCTCCTACTTTCTGTTTCTTTGGTTCTTTTTACATATACATTTTAAAAACAAATTATTTTAGCATTTTGTGTTTTGTTTCCTTTTATCTTTTCCTTCTTTGAAAAGTATTCACCTCATACTTGATGTGCCTCAACTCTTTGTTCATATATAAACTTCCAGTACTAAAAATTGATTGAATTTTCTATGCATAAAGGTACTTTTCCACAAGTTTATCTGGCAGTGAGGGGAAATTTAGTGAGGATTGCCCCCAGTAGGGTATCTGCAACATTTTTCTTGGGGGATGATTAGTTTATACAGTGAAAACATAAATCAGTTTATGCACGTCCCATGTTTAAAATACTTCAACAATTTCCCATAATACACAGAATGGAATTCAAACTTCATATCAGGACTCCTAAAGCCCTGCATGATGTGGCTTCTGCCTATCTCTTAAATTACATTTCATATCACTTATCAGTTCTTACTTGAGTCTTGCTGGCTTCCTTCGGTTCCTTGGACAAGCCACATTTTTACTCCACAGGGACTTGTCTTTAATACTTCCTCTACCAGGAACTCTTTTCTCCCAAATATTACATGCATGTATCTTTCTTTTTTTTTCTTTTACCAGAAATAACTAACTCCTCTTCACAGAGGTTTTTCCTAGCCAGAGTATCTAAGAAAGTGCTCCATTAGCTCGCACAGCACCATGTTTATTCCCTTTTCTTTATTTATGATAAACTGTAATTGTAATATATTTATTTTTATTTCTCTCTTTCATCCTCACTAGAAGATGGGATGCTGATGAGAGGGACCTTATCCACCATTTTCACTATTGTATCCTGGCACCTAGCTTGGTACCATACACAGAGAAGGTTCTCATATGTTTTTTCTTTAATTTTTTTTAACGTTTATTTATTATTGAGAGACAGAGACAGAGCATGAGCATGGGAGGGGCAGAGAGAGGAGGAGGCACAGAATCCGAAGCAGGCTCCAGGCTCCGAGCTGTCAGCACAGAGCCCGACCCGGGGCTCGAACTCACAATTCACGAGATCATGACCTGAGCTGAAGTCAGACGCTTAACTGACTGAGCCACCCAGGCACCCCTCATATGTTTTTGTAGTGAAAAACGTATGCCTTTCTACCTACCATGATGTTAAGCTGTGGACATTTGGTCCCTTTTCTATGCCTTTATTGACTGGTTATTGATTGATCATCCATTTATTAAGGACATACCAAGTGATACATAATACATGACTGCTAAAAACTAGAGACACAGAGACTTTTAAAGAGGAAGTTATTTTCCTCTAGGGATTGCTAATTGGAGGAAAAGTTTCATCAAGTGATATTTTAATAGAACAGATATTACAGCAGAGGTCTCTAGAAGATTGAATGGAACTACAGAGAAGAGGCTGACCAATTACACGTATAGATGTGCCATAAGATCACTAAACATTTGAAAAGCATGTACAAGATGCTTATTAGACCAGGACTAGGCAGGAGAGAATGCACTGTGGTCAGAGAGAGCAGTCAATATACCAGCAAAGAGTAGTGAAAAGATATTTGGTGTCTGTTATGTTTGAATTTGCTTATTTTGAAGCATTCACCATGCATCATATTTTGCCTTGGCTCTTAGTTTTTATTTAAGCTTCAGATACTAAAATTAAAATTTCTAGGTGCAGAAATGTGTTTTTGTTCTGCATACTTCTGAGGTAGAGCCACAGGTAGATGTTGGTTCCCGTTCCTCTACCTATCCTTCTCATCCTTTGTAGGGGTCCCAGGTAAATGCACCCCAGCCCACAGCCAACTTAATATTAGAATGCCCCCACATGAGGCAGTACTGGCTGAATCTAGCTCAATTTCTAAATGCACAAGCAGTAAAGTAGTTTTTCTTTTAAATCACTAAGTTTGGGGATTGTTTATTGAACACTGATAACAAAAACAGGCATAATATAAGTAGGACAGAATATCTTTAGTCCAGGCAATGAACATGCAAGTGTGTTGACGTGGTACAATGGAAGACCGAATCATTGGAGAAAAGGAGATAGGAAAGGACCACTTGTCATAAAGATAGATGTCTATATCCATATCTGTATATCTATATGTATGTGTATATCTATATACTTGAGAGTTATATCATCTGTAGTGATAGGCAGAGTAATAGTGAGGAAGAAACTAATATCTCCCAAGAATGAAGGAGAATGACCCAGGGCTTAGTAGATACCAAGGGTGAGATATAATATAGATTGATGTTATAAACTTCATAAGTGAGAGGTTTTAGGGATAAAGAAGATAGAATATTCTAGAAGTAGCAGTGAGAAACAAGAAAGACTCCTAATCATCTCCAGAGCAGACATATAAGGGCTGTGTCAGATGATAACAATAGCCATTGCTTGGGAGAGCTTCAGGAGAAGCAGTGTCATCAGAGGAGACCCTCTTTGAAGGTAAAGGGAACATTAAAATAGATAGTTTGAGGTTACACAGGATTTTGCTGATGGTACACCAAGAATTCCAGAAAGAATGATAGGATCAGAATGAGGAATGTGCAGAGCCATATAGAGAAAAGACCGTAGGAGATAAGTGGTGAACTGGTCCCTGGGATCTTTTGGTGACTGGCAAACAAAGTTAATAACAAGTTGATATTAGTTCTGATAGACTCAAGGAGACTAGTTTTGTTGAGGACTTTGGTAGGGAGATAGAAAAATGTGATTCATATTTTAGCTCCATGTTAGCCATGTAGATGGATATGGAAGACCTAGGAGAGAATAGTCTTATTCCACTGTGCAGGACTTACTGGGATAAGACTCCTACTAATTTATTCATTGAAATCTGGGCTATATTTATGTACCATGCAAAGAAGGGTAGGACTGTAGAAGCATGATCAAACTTTAGGAAAGGAGAAGACAGTAAGTGTGTAGAGGAGAAAATACTCTTGGAAAAATAGAATCAAAGGGAAGAGTTGAATTTGCAACTGTGTGCTTTGCATATCCACCAGTAGTTTCTGTGATCTCATAACTGTTCCTACAAAAGATTTCCACTGAGTTTCACCTCAGCCCAGATGGCTGTGTTAATGAAGTGGCCCCATGATCAATCAAGAAGAAACAGCACACTCTTCGAATACACGAACACACACACACATACACACATGCACACACTTAATAAATAGAATTTTAATATCTTTCTTCTTTATAAAAAATAAATATATGAAAAAGAAAGTTGTATAGTTGAAACAGTTTTGCAAGTGTAACATTGAGATAAATGTTTTGAATGATTACAGGGAGAAATACTATGCAAACAGTTTGCTATTCTATGTTTTATCTATTTTGTTGTTTTGCAAAACAGGGAGGTATATATTTGTTTGTTTATTTATTTATAGAGAGAGCACAAGTAGGGGAGAGGCAGAGGGAAAGAGAGAGAATCTTAAGCAGGCTTCATGCACAGCATGGAGCCTGATGCAGGGCTTGATCTAACGAACCATGAGACCATGACCTGAGCTGAAATCAAGAGTTGGATTCTTAACCAATGAGCCACCTCGATGCCCCAAAACAGGGCAGTATTTATAAAAACAATCTCTTTGTATAGCTCTGTGTTTTCATTTGTAATTCAAACAGTCAGATAATTATATATATGTATGTGTATATAAAAAAGATAAAGATAGACATAAATGATATATAAAATACATACACACACATTTCCTGGCATATAATGGAGTAAAATAAATGCCTTCCAAATAAAAAAAGTAATACAAAGAATATAAAGTAAGTACCATCTTAGTAAAAATAAAAACAAGGTTTAGCATATAATTCAACATCTCAGCATCTTATATGAACAGTTCGTTTAACTGTTCAACAATACCCAGGTATGGGGGGAGGGAAGAATAGAAGAGAAGAATAAAACTGTGATGTCAGTTAAGATTTTTCAGTAAAGATCAAATGAATGACAAAAAATGATATTTTGTTTAAATACACTGTTTTCATAGATACCTATCTCAGTGTGTCTCTATGTATCTGTCTATATCTATTTATAAAAAAAGAGCTTAGACCAAACTGTTCATATGAGATTTTGAATTATATGCTAAACCTTGTTTTTATTTTTACTAAGATGGTACTTTATATTCTGGCTCATTTGGTAGAGCACGTGACTCTTGATCTCGAGGTCATGAGTTTGAGTCCTATGTTTGGCACAGAGATTTCTTAAAAAAAAAAAAGAGCCTAGAGAATGGGAAATAATTGTCTTTATGTCAACACATTCTTTTTCATCGATCAGTCTTGAATATATGCTATAGGAATGTTGATCCACGTCACTGAATTTAATAAAGGAAAATGATAAATAAAATATTTTTTCTATTTTCATTATTTTTAACACATAACAAGGTTTTCAAAAAAAATTTTTAGTGTTTATTTTTGAGACAGAGGGAGACAGAGTGCGAGTGGGGAAGGGCAGAGAGAGAGGGAGACATGGAATCTGAAACAGGCTTCAGGCTCTGAGCTGTCAGCACAGAGCCCGACACGGGGCTCAAACCCATGAACTGTGAGATCATGACCTGAGCTGAAGTCAGACACTTAACCGACTGAGCCACCCAGGAGCCTCAAGACATAACAAGGTTTTAAAATAAATTATTCGTATTTTTTTATATCCAGGATACTCTTGTAGATATTTAAAAGCAAATGGGATGAACAGTAGTCAAATAAATTCTTCTGAGTGAGTTTAAGGATACCACAGTAGGCTATTAGTATCTGATATCAATTCCTTTGTCCACATAATCCTCTTACCCTTTTTTTGTTTAAGTTTATTTATTTTGAGAGAGACAGAGACAGCACAGGTGGGGGAGGGGCTGAGAGAAAGAGACATAAAATCCCAAGCAGGCTCCACACTTTCAGCCTGGAGCCTGATGCAAAGCTTGAACTCACGAAACCATGAGGTCATGACCTGAGTCAAAACCAAGAGCGGACAGTGATTCTACTGAGCCACCCAGGCACATGTCCCCTTACTCTTAGGTTTTTTTTTTAAGTTTATTTATTTATTTTGAGGCAGGGAGGGGCAGAGAAAGAGGGAGAGAGAGAATCTGAAGCAAGCTCTGCACTGTTAGCACAGAGCCTGATGTGGGGCTCAAACTCAGGAACCGTGAGATCATGACTTGAGCCAAAACCATGAGTCAGATGCTTAACTGACTGAGCCACCCAGGCATCCCACTCTTCAAAACATACCCCATCTTTTTGAAGTAGAAGGATAATCATGAGGGCATGACATCATGGAAATCAAACGGTGAAGTATCTTTAGGAATGTCAAATGCTACTGAAGGGATGAAGAAAATGAGGACTCAAAATTGGCCTGAATTTAACAAAATAGAAGTTACTGGTGATTGTAACAAAAGAATTTTCTGACAGAATTTGGAGATTAATGTGTGACCGAATGAGTTCTAAGGTGAAAGGGGAGTGAGAAAATAGAGATAGTATCAATATAACAAATTTTATCAAGAGCAAATGATTTCTTCATATCTGGAAATACTGTAAGGAATCCTGCCAGCCATATGTTTAGAATTGGTATGGTTAAACTCTATTTTCAGATGAAGAAAATCAGAGTCCAGAATAAATTGGTGTTTGCTTCTTATTTCTAGTTCACATCATACACCCAAGGCAGACAATTCTTTCTTCCTCAGGTGCTACTTCAGTGCAATCATCTTTGATTCCAGTATCTAGCACCATGTGCATATCACAGTAGTTTCATAAAAAAAAATATATATATATATTTGTTTCATTTGAATAGAACCAAGCAGTTTAACCAGTCAGGGGTTAATAGAAGTAATGTAGTAACAAAGGTCTTTAGAAATTGGATCACAACGTTGTTATTTGCACCATAGTTCATTGTGGTCAAGAAGATCAATTTTTGATGCCTAACATGGATTTGCAGCCTATATACAACAACCCCCTACCTTTCTAAAATATCCATCACTTCCCAATCCCACCCACATAGCTGTAAACTCATAGTACCTGTGGGAAAGATCTACCATAAGCCCAAATTGAGAGTCAGATGTGTCTTAAATGTCCAGAAAACCAATGCAGGAACTCTAAATGAGATGATTTACATTGACAGGCTTATTTGTTGCTCTGCTATTTCTGCCAGTGTAATTATAAGAGGAAGGTTTGTACCACTGATGCAAGGCAAGAGAACAAAACAGTGTTAGGGGAGAATAGTGTGTTTCCCATTCAGATCCATGAGTGATCTGGTTGATGAGCACTTTGGAAAAATAAGTTTCAGGCAGAAGCTTCAGAAGACACTTTTATAAAGGGCACTGTACAAGAAGGGGCTCAGGATGATGACAAAGTGGCCTGGGGTACAAAAAGCTAAGTATTTTTTTTCCAGTTTCTGTATGGCAGAGTTCCACCAGAGTGCCCTGAGTGTTCAAGTGCGGTGGAGACGCAGCGAAATAGAACAGTGGTGCACTGGTAATGAAACTGACTCTTGAGCTGTAATAAAGAGCCAGTAGACACAGGAGTACATAACATGGGAATGAGCTTAGTATGGGAATGAGCAGGATCACCTGGAGCCATTGTTCACTTTGTGAATGCACATAAAATACTTAATGACTCCCCCAAATAATTTAATTGGGTTTTATTTTAGAAAACATGTAAGTGGGGACAAGAAATATAAAAACTTGAATCATTATTCTTGCTGTGGTTTTATTCAAATCATGGCATTATGGGGATGTGTAAGAATTTGATTGTGTGTGTGTGTGTGTGTGTGTTCCCATCTATGTTGGTTACTTTTACCAAAGGGACTGCTGTTGGTGGGAAAACAACATAATTTGTCTGCAGTTTACCTGAAAGAGTTAATAACATATTCCTCAAAAGACCCACTTAACCTGTCCTCAAGCACAAAACATGGCTTCGTCACTAATAAAACTGAGTGAGAGAAATTCTACAAACATCTAGAGAACAATGAAACCATACAAAATAAACACAGTGGGATCATTACCAGTAAATCATTCTGGGCAAAGTTAAGAGGGTTTCTTTTGGCATCTTATAAAATTAGTGCATGAAGGGAGGACTATGGATAATAAATGTCTAAGTTTCAATAAGGTGGTTGGTACAGTGGTTCCAGTGAGTGTATAAAAATTGTCAAATCAGTTTTGATAAGAACACAATAAAATGGATTAAAAACAAACTAAGAGATCGTGAATGTGGAGAATGATAGATGAGAGTAGGACCTTTGAAGTACCGAAAAATGATTCTTGGCTCTAGTAAATGGATTTCTGACCATAAATAGAGGGCAAATAGGGTTTGAATTAGATTGGCAGATTATATCAGCTTGGAAGGTGCTGTAAAAATCAGTTTGGAGAGAGAAATGATATAACTGGTTGTAAATAAGTTAAGTCTGTGGGCAGAAAAGAACAAATGAGATTCAATTTGTAAAAGAGCAAGCAGGAAAGCTATTACCAAACAACTGTATGACACTACCATTTATTGCTAATAAAAGTGATGGCATAGCATTTTACAGTATATAGCATGCCTCGTAAATACTGATTTTTATGTGCTTATTGGGTAGCAAGCCAAGTGAGCAGACTACTTTGTGGAATAAGGTTGATTATCCAAGGGAAGTCATTGAGTCCTCCTCGGACTACGCACTAGTGTCAGTGTGTTTGGCAGATGGGCCAGCTGCGGAACTTGTTTCCATCTCCATCTGGCTCCTACTGATTCTTGGAGCCTTTTCTGCCTGTTAGGAAACAGGCAGCAAATATTTCTTAATCGTATAGCAACATGTCCTTAATGCTCTGATGTTCAATCAGGGGCTGCCTTCTAAGTTGTATCCCATTGCATATTCTGCACTTTGTCCCCTCTAATGTATTTTTGTTATTTGTCAAATATAATTTCATACAATAAGTGCACAACTTCCATCTATCCCCTAAGGTCTAAAATAAAAAGAAAAGACAAACAGAGTTCCTCCTGTTTCTGGTTCGTTGGGCCACAGGTGTTGTAGGCAAAGGACTGTTTATTGGTGAGAGATGGGACATTTCCTCCAAGTAAAACCACCTAATTTGTCTCAAAAATTAGAATTCAAATAAGAAAACAAAGTAGTATATACGCATCAAAAAGGGACACAATGAGATGTGTTGAAAGCTCAGTTGTTAGCTACTCAAGATGTGAATACATGATCATATACACAGAAAACAAATGGAAATAAACAAGGCAAGTTTCTTATTCTGCATAGTTAAAATATGGTTTATTACTCGAAAACACAGTTGCATTAGCTTCCTGGTAGCCTTAGTGATTTCTTTTTAACAGCAATTAGGACTCAGTACATTTTCTTACACCTGATATGTATGTGATACAAATATCATCAAAATAATGATTATAAACTCTTCTCCTAATTACTTCTTTCCTTGTGTTTGAAAGTGCCAGTGACTTTCCGGTGTTAGAATGCCAACTGAAGCCAAAGAACAAAGTGTACCAAACTCCTTTAAAGGACAATAGATGCGTTGAAGAGTTCTATTAGAATTGTATGGTGAAGGAAAAAAGCAGGTCAGAGGTATTTAGAGTGAGAAAACCAAGTCATTTCATCATAAATACATAAGAATGGTGAGCAGCCCCAAAGAAAGAACAACTTGAAGACTTGCTTCAAATGCGAGCCTATTGTTACTTATAAAAGGGTAATTATGATGATAAAATTGAGTGCATTTAAATTCAGTTTCCTAAGTAAGTGAGTCCCTCACCGTCTTCAGAGCTTGTGGGATGCTCAAGCATTCACAATTACGTTTGACATTATATTAACTGGGTGAAGAGAAAACTCTTGAGGCCTCATAACTGGGCAAATCAGTATTGGCAAGGAATCTGGGTCAAGAATGCCAATGTCAGTAAAGAATAAAAAGATCAGCATTCTCAGTTAGAATATCATATTTTCTGACAAAGCTGTACTTGTCAAGAAGGAATGAGGTTAAAAATCACCCAGAGTTTGCATCTGAGTTCTCAGTAAGAGATAAGGATTATGGAGAATCATGAAGAATTAGGCATGGAGGTTGAGATTTCACACATTTGAACAGGAATTGTCATGACTCCAATAGAAAGAAAAGGATGTCTGTGATGAAGATTTGGGGTGATGGGGGGAGTGTGGGGTCCAGAGATGATGGCCAAGAAACAATTCTTGTAGATGTCTTTGGTGCAAAAAGGTGATTTTTATTAAAGCATGGGGACAGGGCCCATGGGCAGGAAGAGCTGCACTGGGGTCGTGACAAGTAACTCATTCTGTACCCTTAGGTTGGGAGGGGGTCAGGGATACAGTAAGTCTCTAAGGAATTTGGGAAGCAAGGTTTCCAGTGCCTTGAGGGGCTAGCTGTTGCTAGGGAAACACCATTTATTACCGTTTTATAAAACCACAGTCATGAGACCCTTCAGATGTTTATCTGGGCAGGGAGGGGCATAAGCTTGGAGTATGATTGCCAGCATATATCTTGGGGAAGCTGAGATAAAGGAAGTAGATTTACAGGATCCTCAAGGTTGGGGATAACATTAAGCTAAAATTGTCTTTTGCCCCCAGCAAAATGTCATCATCTAGGCAGCTGAGCTCCTAGAGGGAGGTCATTCTGCTGGTTTAAAGGACTTGTCTATGGGCTGAAGGCAGTAAGGGAATTTAATTTTTCATCTGCCTTAGTTTCCCACATCACCATGGCAAGCACTTTAACCCCTTTCCTTTGTTCTTGGGTAGCCAGGAGTGTCCCAGGAAAATCACACATATTCCACCAGGGGGCGGTGCTGTTAGCCTGTATTTTGCCCTCAGCTTGCCCCCACACTCCCTTATCATCTGGAAGATAGAACTCTTGCCTTGACCACTCAGACACTTTATGCTGCTACCAAAAGCTCAACCCCATCTTGAAGGTTTTCCATGACCAGAGATTTCCCCTAAATAACACAGCGAATCAGTTATATTTTACATACATTTTATTTTTCTTGTTGAACTATGGACAAGTTGATGATGTTTGAAAAGAATTAGCTAATATGAGTAAAATGTAAGAGCTTTATTAAAATAAAAGGCCAAGTTTTGAATGCACTGTACTGGTAGGTCCATAGCTCTTGCTGTGAAGTATGCAAAGATGAGTAGGCTGTATCCTGCACTCTCAGGAGGTATATAATTTAATGGTAGGCAATGACATGCAAAACTAACTCTAAATAAACAGAAGACAATTACATAGCAACAAAAATACAGCAGCAACACAGTAAAACAATTTGTTTGGGAGATAAAAACATTTCCAAAATAATCCCAGCCCTGTATGTAGAGTCGGGACTTCTTTATAGTTTGTAAAGATATAAGGATGAAACAAGCCATCCCACCAAGGGCCGATTCCCCAACAGGAGGCTCATTTTATCTTTATCTTTTTTTTTTTTTTTAAATCATTTTTGTCCAGCTTAACTTTCACTTTGATAGTCTGAGCTAAAATGGCAAGACAGCATTCTTTGAAGGATGAATCAAGAACATATTCCTAATTTCTCTTGTTTTTGTTGTTGTTGTATCATGTTCGCAATGCTATTCGTTGCCATCCAGAACAGAAGGCTCGCTCACCGTTCACAATGAACATGTATTACAGTGAGAGGGAATTTGCCATTGCTAAGATTATATGACACAACTTTAATTTTCTATCTCAGGCCTGGATGATGTTACTGAGCCTTGATTTCTAAGAGAAGCCAGCCTTTTGTTTTGTGGGGTTTTGTTTTGTCTGGTGGGTCCATTCTACTTCTTCTTTTTTGGAACCCCCTTGCCCTATCAATTTCCTTGAGATCTAATTTGGCTGAAGTTATGGACAATCCTATAGTTTACTTTTATTAAGTCATTTATCATTTCCTTTTATTATTGATGGCATGAAAATTCCTTCTTCATTCTACATAAATGAATTAAGTGCCTTTTACACACCAGTGTTCTTTAGATGGGAAATACAGTGGTGAATGAAACCAGCCAAGTTGTTGCCTTTCAGAATTCACAGTTTAAGGCAGGGGACAGACAATAGTCCTGGATACAAAAAAATTATTAGAAGAATAAAATTCCAGGTGGTAGTGAGTTGTCTGAATGTCAACGTGTCAGAGTAAGGTTGTGGAGAAGGGCAACATTACTACTTCTGGTAAGATGCTCTGGAAAGGCTGCTTGGAGGAGACCAATTGAGGCTGGAATGAAGTGAGTGATGTAGCCCTGTGAGCTTCTGGAGGGAAAGGGTTCTCAGGAGAGCAAATGAAAGGCCCTCTTAGGATGAAGTCTTTGGTGTGACCAAGAGGCAGCAAGTGACCAGGTAGCTAAATTGCAGTGAACGAAGCAGAAAGAATAGGGGATGAGGGCAGAGAGGTAGTCAAGGACCAACTCTGATTAAGTCTTTTTTTTTTTCCTAAGCTAAAACTATCATTTTCATCAATATGTCTGTGGTCCCATGGTCATATCCCCCTTTACCTGCTTTCTCAGGCCTTGACCCAGCGTTGACTTTGTCCTCTCTTCTCTAGATTTTCCTGTAAAGATACTTCTACTCACGTCCCTGCTTCCAACATACATAAGTGTGATTTGTTGTGCTCGTGAAATAATTAGGAATATATTTATATTTGTCAAGACATTTCACATATGGCTTATTTATAAGGTTCACCTTTGTAGCAGTGAATTGCTTAAGGTAAAGACATAGAAGGGTGTTAGTAATAATTTGAGGGTTGGTGCAGAGGACAACCAATATTTGTAACAACAAATGCCAAATTCAAATAGAATGTATTTCATTATTAGGGTCTTAATGTAAAAAAGGTGGTAGGGAACCTCCACTTCAGGCTGAGTAGGGCAAGAACTACCCCCTCCCCCCTCCAGTCTATTTCCCTGCAGCTATGACCAATGATTATCACTCACCCATCAGATCCAACTCAGTGAAGGGGCAAAAACATTGATGTAGCTGCTTTGAAATGCAGCAGATTCAAAAATCACATCCATAGCATGGTTTTTGAGGATCCTCTGTCTTTTCCAGTCATCAACCCCTCAGGTATGATAAGTAGCTCTAATATAATTTATCCTCTAAACCAAGAACCAGAAGAAAAAAAGTTACTTCTAATCCCCCTATCTCACTTTATCTGTTTTACAGTTGCTGTTCTCTAGGTGAATAGAAAGGGTAGGGAAGGAATCAAAGAAAAAGGAAAAAAAATTAAAACTTCAAGAAACCTACCCATTGTCTTTTTTTTTTTTTTTTGTCCATAAATAATCTCTGGGCAAAATTATATGTTATAAGGAAATGCATTCCAAAACTTAATTAGGGTTTTTAAAATTCAAGCCCAACATATTATTTTACTTAATTTATATGGGGAATAGGAAGTTCTAATTCAAAGGAAACAATTCAGTTTGTAGCCTGTTCTCCAGAAGAGGGAGGCCAAGCCACATTTACCCTCAAGTTTAACCAATGCTCATATTAATCTTAATGTTTTCCATTCTGGCTCTGGATGTGCACCTGAGAATTGTCCTTCATGGAACATTTTTACATGGGGCCTGGTATCCAGAATGGTCTCATCCTGGGGTTCTTAGGAGTAGAATGTGTACGCAGAAATGGTTTAAGTAAGCAGAAAGATCTAAACTTTAACCTTGGTTTTTTTTTGAACTCCCTGAAAGGTCACTAAGTTCTACTTACACTGGCCTTCCTTTTTATCTTGGTCTCAACAAAGCATTGTCCAATCTCAAGGACATCTGTGTGGATCCCATTTTCTAAGCTATTCCAATGATTAGCTCAGTTAAATATTACCTACTCTGGGAAGCCTTATGGTATCAACATAAATAAATAACATCCTCCATTCCAATTCTTTCTACCACGTTATTGTACTACCCAATTATATTTATTACACAGGATTCAAAGATTATACACAGATAATTCAAAATTATCTACTTTATTTACTAGTTTCCTGGTTTTGTCTGTTCTGATCCACTAGAATACAGGCACCATGATTCTAGCTATGTTATTTTCTTGTTAATCTAGAACAGTGCCTGTCACACGTGCTGTTTCATAACAATTTTCATACTTTCATTGTAGGAAAATAGAAAAATTACAGAAAAGTTATAAGAAAAGAACAAAGAATGCTCATATACCATTAAACCAGATTCATCAGTTGTTACCATTTTTCCACATTTGTTTTATAACTCTTCCTAAATATTTATGTCTTTCTGTCTACATGTATGTATTTTCTAAGAATATTATAATACCTATCAGTGTAGGAAGTGAAGTCAAGAGATTTATTATTTTCACAGTATTATTAATTAATCCAATGTCCATATTCATATTTCACTATTGTACCAAAATATTCTCTTAGCATGCCTTTTTTTCTGATGTAGGATCCAATCCACAATCATGCACCACATTTAGTTGTCATATGTTTTGGGTATCCTTCAATCTGGAATAGTTTCTCAGCTTTTTTTCTCTTACATGACCATGAAATTTTTTAGGAGTAATTTTATTTAGGAGCATAATTATTTTGTTGAATGTCAATAATTATTTTTTGGAATTTGAATACATGAATACTAACTAACTGCCATTTAGAATTGTCTTGTCCCTATCTAAAGACACATAAGAATTGGAAACATATATATAAAATTTTCTAAACTTCACTCAGTCCATTCCAAGATCTAAGAATAAAATGGGGACTAAGCCAGTCTTTGGGAGAGTCCCAATTTCCAATCTTCCAAAGTTTTCAATTTTCATAACTAAATAAATAATTGCAACAGACTTCTGAAATTTTTTATTAAGCTAGTTAAGAATATACCATGAAAATTTAAATAAGCTATTAGAATATATTTTATGTGGACCTCCTTTAAGGAACATACATCAATAATTACACCAATCTTGTTTAAAATCAAGACTTAACCAGCTTTCTTTTCCAATTCCAGGTTCCAGAATTATCCTTTATTGATTATAAAAATAAAGGAAATATTGTTTGACTCAAGTTTATTTTCAACCAGGTTTTCAGGATAGAGGTTGCCATGGGCCAGCACATCACTCTCCAAAGGAGAGAATCCAAATATGGTGTGCCAACAAAATCACTTAACAATCTCAGATTTTAATACTTTTGAAACTCCAGTACAAGTATATCATGCCCTGGCCATTATTGTCTACTTGTCTTCTGTGAAGAAATGGGCAGAATGCTCAGTTTAAATAAATTCGTTCCAACACCTGGGAGCTAGGAATTCTCCCTTTCACCACGAAATTTCATCACCAAAAGGTCCTAAAACACCTTGTATCTCCATGTAATTTTTCCTTTATCTGATAGGAAAACCTGCCTCATCTTTTTAGTCAAGTCAGTAGTTTCCCAGTGCTGGAGATTTATTGGAGTAGCTGAGGAACTTGGAATAGCTAGCAATTCTTGAGCGCCACCACTAGCTATTCTGATGTAATTGTTCTGGAGCGAATTCTTAATAGTTGGTGTTGTCTAACAGAACTCCAGGTACTTCTAAACTGTAACCAGAGTTGAAGATCGCTGATCTGAACCAAGGAAATTCCCATTACCCAGTGATATCAGTCAAGTAGAATGTTGAAATACTTTCCAGTCGGATAGCCCTGCTTCTTACATAATATGCTCATCTTATCCTTTCCCCTGGTTACAAACCAATGTGTGTGGCTAATATGAATCATACCTTTTAATTCCAATTAGGTGCCATGGATTAAGACTCTTGACTAGAATTAACTGGACCATTGTGTTGCATGAATATGTGATCAAGAAACCAGAAACCATGCTAACTTTGTCAACATCAATTACATTGTTAGAATTGATTATACCTCTTATATCCCTTCTTTACGTTAAATCTTTGATCATTTGCTTGATTTCTTCTTTAGAATTGTCATAGTTTTTCATTGCAATGATGACTCATTTAGGTAAGAGATTTTCAGCTGTATAGAAATCAAAAGCATTTGATTTATCACCAGTGAAAGAACATGACAGATTATAAAACTTTGCAAGAGACCATTATGTAGTTAAAGGATTTATATATCCTTTTTTATTTGGTCTCTACAAATATGGGTATTATGATGCAAATAGTTAAAAACAAAATAAAACACAACAATGTCCTTGTCGTCTGAACCCTTTCCCTGTAATTTAATCTGGGTTTTGAAAACTACCCATTTCTGAGCTCATCAATGGTTCTTGAATATCGGGTGCACCCTATTTAATCAATAACTAAGCCTTCATTAGGTTGAATGAGCTGTTGATATGTACTTTAACATATTCAAAGTCTGTTCCTCAGTATAGATACTAATTGGATCTTTATTGAATGAAAAGGTCAAGTCGGACTTTCCCTTGGCAATGCTGCTAGCTCCCTCAGATTCGCATTAACAAAACCATGTTATTGCTGCACAAAGAATGCTTATAGAAGAAAAAAAAGAGTATTGACTTCACTGTATGTATTATATTCCCTGAAAATATTTAGAAATGGGCATTCGTTACAGAAGCAAGGAACTTGACAGCTTATTGATTATGCAAATGTTCCCTGCACTTACTTAAAATGAACTAATTAGTGCAAGGGTTGGCAAACTCTTAAACGGCCAGGTAGTTACAGTTTTAGGCTTTGCTGGCCACATGGTCTGTCACAACTATTTAACTCTGCTGTTGTAATGCAAAAGTAGCCATAGATAATATGTAAAGAAATGGATGTGGCTCTGTTACAATAAAAGTTTGTTTACAGAAACAGATGGTGGGGCGGTGGGTTATAGTTTGCTCACCCCTGGATTAGTGGGGTAAACTATGTCCCATACATACAATACACATATGCATACACATACATGTGTTTTGTTTGCAAAATGGAATTGTCTCTTTTAGCAAATTGAGCGCTGTAAAGTAAACCTGCAAGAGGTGCGGGTGAATTTTGTATATATTTGAAGTTGCCACGTCTTTTATTTTTAATCAGCTTGTCAGATTGTAAGACAAAATAGTGAAACTCTCTATCCGAGTCTACTTTACTTAAGTAAACTTCCCTGAAGGTTTTTGGTATAGCATTTCCTGAAGAAAATCAGTTGAAAAATGTAGCTATTTATTAACTCTGGACACTTTTAAGTAGTAAATAAATAAATACTCTCCTATTTGGTTGTTTGGCTAGAAATTTGCACGTAAGATACTTCAAGCTCTCCTGACAGAGACACAGATTTCATTATCTCAGCGAAGGCACACACAGGTCATATTTCAAAAGACATTCTAGTTGTTTTCTGTGGGTGGAACAGAACTCTATCATCAAATCTAAGTGCACTTAATTTGGGAAGAGGGGCAGGTGGTTAAAGGTTTGGTATCAAAGAAATAGATAGTGAATTGAAGAGGAAGAATGTTCCTAAAGTGGTCTAAACAGATGGATTCTAAAATCAGTCTCATCTTTCAAAATATTGCTGCCTCAGGGTCTTGTGGTAATTTTTCTTCGTGATATGCCCTGATACCTGATCATAGGAATACACACATGAAAAGGGGGAAAAAAAGCAGTGTTACCCTTCTGGTCTATTTCAGCTGCCTACAGTGACCTCCTTTATAGTCATCTGTTAACTTTTCCCTGTTGCATTTTGGAACTTGTATTGTACATGTCCAGAAATGACAGTTACAATAAGAGTGGCCCACATATCCTCTGAGATTGAGACAGGGACATTCCCTATAACACTCAAATCTAGTATTACAAAAGAGAAACACAACTAACCAGTGAGACTTTCACTGCTGTCTGGCTCACAGAAGCAGAGCAGCTTCTCATTCACTACCTAAGTATTGTAGAGAGGGTGCTGCAGTGCATGTGCCTACAACAGAGAGTAGCTGGGCTTACACTTTTTATGTGTATTTGGCTGTATAGTCCACAGGAGTCTGGTACCAACTTCTGAGACATGGCTACACACTTTAACTGAATCATGTGTATCTTTAAAAGGAAACATATTAAAAGAAAAAGCTTCTGCCCTGCAAAGGAAGCAATCCACAAAACTAAGAGGCAACGTGTGGAATGGGAGAAAATATTTGCAAATGACACATCCAATAAAGGATTAGTATCTGAAATATATAAAGAATTTATAAAACAACACCCCAAAAGCAAAGAATCCAATTTAAAAACGGGCAGAAGACATGAACAAATATTTCTCCAAAGAAGACATACGGATGGTCAACGGACACTCATCATCACTCATCATCAGGGAAATGCAAATCAAAACCACAATGAGATACCTCCTCACACCTGTCAGAATGGCTAAAGTCAGTAACCCAAGAAACAACAGATGTTGGCGAGGATGTGGAAGAAAAGGAACCCTCTTGCATTGTTGGTGGGAATGCAAACTGGTGCAGTCACTGTGGAAGACAGTATGGAGTTTCCTCAAAAAGTTAAAAATAGAACCACCTTATGATCTAGTGATCTCACTACTGGGTATTTATCCAAACAATGTGAGAGTACTAATTCAAAGGAATACATGCACCCCTATGCTTAGAGCAGCATTATTTACAACAGCCAAGATACGGAAGTAGCCCAAGTGTCCATCAGTTGATGAATGGATAAAGAAATGGTATATGTGTGTGTGTATGTATATGTATATATACAATATGGAATATTATTCGGCCATAAAAAGGATGAAATCTTGCCATCTGCAACAATATGGATGGAACTAGAGAGTATAATGTTAAGCAAAATAAGTCAAACAGAGAGAGACACATACCCTATGTTTTCACTCATATGTGGAATTTAAGAAACAAAACAAATAAGCAAAGGGAAAAAAATAAGAGAGCAAGAGACAAATCAAGAAACAGACTCTTCATTCTAGAGAACAAACTGATCATTACCAGAGGGAAGATGAATGAGGAGATGGGTGAAAAGGTGATGGGGATTAAGGAGCTCACTTGTGATGAACACCAGGTGCTCTACGGAAGTGTTGAATCACTGTATTGTACACCTGAAACTAATATTACACTTAACTGGAATTAAAATCAAAACTTAAAAAAATAAAAGTAAATATATTATTCTTTTTTTGGTTTTTTTTTGTTGAAGTGTAGTTGAGTTACAATATTATATTAGTTTCAGGTGTACATCACAGTAATTTGACAACTATATACATTACAAAAAGCTCACCATAGTAAGTGTAGTTACCATTTGTCACCATACAAAGTTATTGCAGTATTATTGACTACATTCCCTATGCTGTACTTTTCCTCCTTTTGACTTATTTATTTTATAATTAGAAGTTTGTACCTCTTTATCCTCTTCACACACTTCCCCATCCCTCCCCGATTCTTCTCCCCTTGGGCAACCACCCATCTCTTCTCTGTATTTGTAAACATATTATCCTTGATGCTTTTCTAAGACTGTTGACATGTATCTTGTACAGCAACTACATGTAGAGATTTCATTTCTATGACTATGAATGCAAATAGTAATGTATCTGTTATTTAATAGTTTCCACATGTGAAAAAATACTACTGATGAAAATTTAGATCAATGATCTTGGGAAAATTATTCTAACTGCACATTTGCCAGAAGTTTGCAAATGATTTGTTTGTGTGGATTCTTTGTTATGTTTTATGGTAATTTTGAAAATTGGCTCCATAGAATAAAGTAAAAAGCAATTTTATTAGCTTTTATAAAAAGCTTTTAAATGATTTCACTAAACATTTAAAAATAAAAATAAATAACATCTGAGACATATCACTGAGATTATCTTACAAGTCTCTGGGGCGTACTTATGACTTATTTGCTATTTTGGAAAGCTTTTAACCAACCCCCCCCAAAAAAAAACCTGTGTATTTTGTATTCCAAATAATTTCATAATGTATTCATTTGTTTCACAAACAAGCAAAGGCTATTTCCAAAACCAGTATTTATTTGAAACCTTAGGAAATTTGACCTAAACAGAGTTTAGGTACCTCCTAAATACCCTAAACCCTAATAATAGGGTAACTCCTATTATTCTACTAGTGTTCGCTACCTGTGAAGCAGCTCTAGGCTTATCCCTCCTAGTGAGTATCCAACACATACGGAACGGACTATGCACAAAAGCTAAATCCCCTACAGTGCTAAAAATTATTATTCCAACTATAATACTAATTCCATTGACATGGCTATCAAAACCCAATATAATCTGAATTAAGAGCCCACAGCCTACTAATTAGCCTCATCAGCCTTACCTACCTTAACCAACTAAACGACAACAATCTCAACTTCTCACTACTGCTCTTCTCAGACCCACTCTCTGCACCCCTCCTGGCATTAACAGCATGACTAACACTAATACTTATAGCCAGCCGATCACACTTATCAAAAGAAACCCTTGCCCAAATAAAACTATACATCACAATACTCACCCTTTTGCAACTATTCCTAATTTTAACCTTCACCGCCATCGAACTAATTTTGCTCTATATTTTATTTGAAGCTACACTAGTTCCCACCATGATTGTTATCACCCGGTGAGGTAATCAAACAGAACAAATGAATGCAGGCCTTTACTTTCCATTCTACACCCTAGTAGGTTCATTATCTCTCCTAGTCACATTACTGTATATCCAAAACACATCAAGCTCCCTAAATATTCTAATCATACAATACTGAACTGAACCAATCTCAACCACTTGATCTAATATTTTCCTTTGACTAGCATGTATAATAGCATTCATACTAAAAATACCCCTATATAGACTATGTCTCTAATTACCCAAAGCACATGTGGAGGCCTGTATTGCTGGGTCAATAGTACTTGCCACTGTGCTCCTGAAACTAGGTGGGTATGGAATAATACCTATTACAATAGTACTTAATCCACTAACAGACCAAATAGCATACCCTTTCCTAATATTATCCCTATGAGGAATAATGATAACAAGCTCTATTTGCCTACACCAAACAGATCTAAAATCCCTAATCGCGTACTCATCCGTAAGCCATATAGCCCTAGTTATTGTAGCAATTCTTATCCAAACACCATGAAGCTATATTATTAGTACATATATATATATAGTTTTTGGTGAATACTGATTATTACAACTTCCATGTATCTAATGCCTACACTATGCCAGGCATATTTAAAATATTGTTAATACTCAAAATAATAAAAATGAAAACCAGCGATCATCCCCATTCTAAAGAGGATGAAATTGAGGCTTGGAGGGAAACTCCTCCAAGTTCACGGGGTGGTAAATGGCACTGGCAAAAAAAAAAAAAAAAAAGGCAAGATCTTTTTTCTCTAACTATAAATTATACCTTTCCTTTTGGTAAAAACATCATTTGCAGCATATGGAATATTTTGTGAGGTGGTGGGGAGGGAATGACCCATGTAAAGGGGTTTTTCTAATACCTAGAGCTTGTGAAATTTGTTAGTGTTGTGTAATCAATTATTTTTCTAGGTTAATTCCTTGAATCACATTTTCTAATAGAAAGTATCTATCATTTGAATGAAAAGATTACCAGATGCCTTCATCTGGGTTTCCTGGAAGGGCCTCTCCTGTCTATAGAGCTGCACGTTTCGGTACAGTAATTTTTATATTTCCACGTTCTTAATGATATGTAGGCTTCTGCTAGTAACCGAAGTGGCGGTCTGTCACCCTGCTGCTTCTGCTCACTGTCTGCCTGACAGCTACGATAGAAAAGAGCTATCGGCTCTGCCACTCTTGCTCCCAGGAGTCCACAGCCCTGCCACCTAATCTGCATGTTGTGCTTCAGTAACTCCTTAAGATGTTCTTCTGCCCACTCAGCTTATGTTCCCTAACCACACGGCAGCTGCTCCGGAAGCCGGCTCTCATCAGTCCTCCACAGAGCGCTCTCAACAGAGTTGCTCTGCAGCAAATGTGGATTTAGGAATGGCAGGCTCCACCTTCCTGATGCTTCGGCCATCACACCATTCACAGATAAATAGGAGTTACTGACCACACTTACAGAATTATTCACAAACCCATCCCTGCTCCATATTAGCCCGCCTGAATTGCTGATGCCAACAGAAGACACTAGTGGAGACTCAGGGTAGAGCAACCCTATACTGGAATGTTTGAGAAGGAGCAATGTGCCCAGCTTATTTTGTGAGGGTGCAGGAAATCCCAGGTTCATCGGAACTCCGTTTGTTTCAGTGTTATTTTAAAAACGTCTTTGTCCTCCTAGTCACACTTGAGTGATTCTCCAAATATTTGTTCTGAAAAATAATTCTCTCGCTCTCATCATAATTTGCTTTGGAACTCAGAGATCTTTATCCTACTCTTGTTTCTGTGATGGTTAGTTGCAAAAAAAGTAAACTAATGTTGTCATCCTAACGGGGTATTTTCTTTTAGATTTTTTTTTATTCATTTCGGGTTTCTAGCAGTGTGCCTACAAAGCTAAAACTCCCCAATTTATATTTTGTAAATTTGTATGCTCTGTGAATGAGTACATGCATGAACCTGTACATTGTGGAAGGTGGAATATACACCATATTCACATTTGTGTTTGAAAACCTGGTTTTTGAATTACACTACTTTGAGATCAGTTCAGTATATCAGAATGAATGACAAAATATACCAGTGTCAGAAACTGGCCAGAGTGGGACATAGATACTTCTCAAATTTGTTTTTGTGTGTGACTAAAATATATTTGCAGGATTACTTTTTTTTTGTTTATTTATTTCTTTTGAGAGGGACAGAGAGTGCGTATGAGCAGGGGGAGGGACAGAGAGAGAGAGGGAGAGAGAGATTCCCAAGCAACCTCCACGCTGTCAGTGTGGACACCAACACGCAGCTCGATCTCATGAACCGTGAGATCACGACCTGAGCCGAAATCAACAGTCGGACACTTAATAACTGACTTCTTTGCTTTCCGTCTTTAAACTTGGGAACATTCTGGGGTTCAGTCCCTTCGCTTGTCTTCTTTGTATGTATCGGCTCTGTTCGTGAGCTCATCTAGCTTTAAATCCAGTCTCTGTAACAATTACTCTATATTTTTTGCTACAGCCCTGAATTCTTCCCTGAACTCCAATTGTGCAGCTGACATGACTTGGCTATATAATAGGATTTCAATCTTTTTTTTTTTAAGGATTTCAATCTTAACATGTCTAAAACCAAACTTTTGATTTATCACTGACTGAAACTAATCTATATTATTTGCCATCTGAATAAATGACATCTCCATTCTACCAGTTGTTTTAGAGCAAGAAACTTGGAATGATTTTGTTAGTCCCCGATCCCTCACATTTCACATCAAATCCAGAAGTAAATCCCGTTGACACTAATTTTCATATATATCCACATTTTGACCAGATATTCTTTTCACTGAACAAAGCCACTATCATCCCTTCCTGTAACTGTAATTAGAGCCTCCTGGTTAGTCTACCTGCTTCCATTGTTTTTAAAAGAGTTTTATCCAGTTATATTTTACATATGAAATTCACAAAATTTCAAGTGTACAACTCAATGATTTTAGTGACTTTCCTGAGTAGTACAACCATCATAATACAACAGTTTTGAAGCATTTTCATCCTCTTAGTGAAGTCTCTCATGCCCATTCCCACCCTTAACTGTAGCAACCACTAGGCTACTTTCTGTCCATGATCATTTCACATAAATAGAACGATGCAATATGTAGTCTCATATCTGGCTTTTTTCATGTAGCATAGTATTTTTGAGGATCATCCCTGACATAGCACGTATCCATATTTTTTTTTCCTTTCTCTCTGTTGTAGAGAATTTCATTGTATGGAAGCACATTCTGTCTATCTATTTATAAGTTGATGAACACTTAGGTAGTTTCCAGTTTGGGGCTATTATGAATAATTCTCTTCTGGACTTTGATATGCATGTCTTTGTGTGTAGGTGTGTTTTCATTCCTTTTGAGTATTTATCCAGGAGTAGAATTGCTGGCTTATATGGTACCTGTATGTTTAACATCTTGAGAAGCTGCAAAACTGTTCTCTAAAGTGGCTGTATCATATCGTATTTCCACCAGCAACGTATGAGGGTGACTACTCATCTACATCCTTTCTTATTTATACTAGCCATTCTAGTGCATGTAAAAAGGTATCAGTGACTAATGATGTTAAGCACCTTTTCATGTGCTTATTGGTCATTCATATATCTCCTTTGATGAAATGTCCATATCTTTTGGTCATTTTCTGACTGAGTCTTTTGTCTTATTATTGAGGCATCAAGGTTTTAAAAAAATAAATTCTGGACACAAATCTCATATTGAATATGTGTTTGCAAATATTTTCTTACAGTTTGTTGTTTGTCTTTTCCTTTCTTAATGGTATCTTTTGAAGTGCAAAACTTTTGAACTTTGATAAGTTCCAATTGATCAATTTTTTCTTTCATGGACAATATTTTAGTGTTATATTTAAGAAATTGTTGCTTAGGGGGTGAAGGGGATGGGCAAAATGAGTGAAGGGGAGTAGGAGTTACATGCTTCCACTTATGGAATGAGTAAGTCATGGGGATGAAAGGTACAACACTGAGGGGTGCCTGGGTGCCTCATTCGGTTGAGCATCCAACTTCAGCTCAGGTCATGATTTGACAATTCGTGAGTTTGAGCCCCACATTGGGCTCTCTGCTATTAGTGCAGAACACACTCCAGATCCTCTGCCCCCCCCCTGCACCTCCCCCACTCTCTCTGTAAAAAAAAAATAAAATAAATTTTTTTTTTAAAAAAGGTACAGCATAGAGAATATAGTCAATGGTATTACCATAGTGTTGTATGGTGACAGATGGTAGCTATACTTGTGGTGAGCACAGTATGATGTATAGATTTGTCAAATCACTATGTTGTACACCTGAAACTAACATAACATTATGTGTCAACTATACTTCTATTGAAACTGTTCATGAAATATTATGCAGCCGTTAAAAAGAATGAATTATATAGCAAAACCAGTGGATTTAGTTAGGATTTTTATGAAGTATTATTGAGTGAGAAAATCGAGCTGCAGAAGTGTGTGACACTGCATTTCTTTTAAAAATACCAGAAAACAAAGGAAAAAGTATGACATTTTTATAGATACATATAAAAGAAACCTTGACTTAGTATGAGGTCTCAAAGGTCTTCTATGTTCCTTTTGAAGGTCTTTTTTAGGGGCACCTGGGTGGCTCAGCGGCTGAGTGACCACCTCTTGATTTCGGCTTAGGTCATGATCCCAAGATCGTGAAGTTGAACCCCACATCCAGCTACGTGCTGAACATGGAGCCTGCTTAAGTTCCTTTCTCTCTCCCTCTCAAAAAATTAAATAAATAAAATAGAAAGGTTTTATTATTTAGCTCTTATATTTAAGTTTATGATCCAATTTGAATTGATGTTTGTGTATGATGTGAGGTTCCCTGCTCCCTCTTTATTCACCTGTATTCTGATACCTGGCGACTGACACCAGGAAGAACAGTCATTTAAAATTTCCATTCGGACCATATGACTCCTTCTGTTAAGGCACTCTAATGCCTTCACATTTCATTCCAAGTGATATTCAAAGTCCTACAGTGTCCTGAATTTCCTACCTTTTGGTATCATCTCCTACTTCTTTCTAACCTGCATGGTTCACTTCAGAATTACGGGCTTCCTTGCTGTTGCTCAGTGTCTAATATCCACTTCAAGGTTTCTGCACATGCTGCTTTATCTGCCAGGTGTGTTCTGTCATCTGCTCAGACAACTTCCCTGAACACTGGACGGCACAAACTCGTGCTCCCTGTCGTATTCTCTATCCCCTAATCCTTTCATATTTTCCTTCATGGCCTGTAGCATCTCCCAGCACAATATAGGAAATATTCATGTATGTACCTGTGTTTGTTAATATGTTGTCAGCTTCCCTCACTAAAATTAAAAGCTCTTTAATATCAGAAACATTATTCTTTTGTTCACTGTTCTATCTGTATTACCTAGAAGTGTATGTGACACATAGTAAGAACTCACTGAATGTGAATTAAAAGCATAAATGACTCATGGTTCCTATTTTGCTTCCAATAACATGTCTAGGACTGGTATGGAAGTCCAAGTATGCTTATATTCTTAAAGAAAAATCGAAGTGGAGTAATAGAAAGCTTGCTTTATTTGTATAGACAGACATATCACTAGACAATGTAAAATGTTATAAAGGATTTTCTGAATGGTTTTACAAAAGGAAAATCTGTATTTGAGTTACCTGAGAATGATATTGATTGTAATTTAGAATTATTTGACAATATATTTAAATTTTTGCATAGGTATTGGCAAAAGATTTTTCAAAAATAATTTATATAGAAATGTTCCATGTTAGAGGGATATGTGCATATTGTTTCCTAGATGTTGCAGTCCTTTTTCCTTTTGTTTGATTTTTTTATCTTTATTTTCTTAATTTAATTTTTAGTTAACATACAGAGCATTGATGGTTTCAGGAGTAGAATTCAGTGATTCATCACTTGCGTACAACACCAAGTGCTCATCACAAGTGTCCTCCTCAATACCCATCATCCATCTAGCCCATCTCCCACCCAACCCTCAGTTTTTTCTCTATTGTTAAGGGTCTCTTGTGGTTTCCCTCTCTTCTCTTCCCTCCACCTTCCCCTGTGTTCTTCTCTTTTGCTTCTTAAATTCCACTTATGAGGAAAATCAGATGGTATTTGTCTTTATCTGATTAACTTAGTTCACTTGGCATAATACATGCTAGCTCCATCCACTTTGTTGCAAATGGCAAGATTTTGTTCTTTTTGATGGCTGAGTAATATTCCCTTTTGTATGTATACCACATCTTCTTTATCCATTCAGCAGTCGATGGATATTTGGGCTCTCTTCATCGTTTGGTTATTGTTGGTAGTGCTGCTTGTTGTAATCCTTTTCTGTCTGCCATATCTAAAAATCATCTTTTTCTTTCTCTTCCCATTTATTGTAATTTATGTGTACCCACTTTTTTGAGAGTTATCATTTGGTTATCAATCTCTATTTGAATTAAAGACATATCTTCTTTTTTGTTTTAAATCTATCTGAATAGATTATAGAATACTAGTGGGCAGAATCCATATCTTATCTATGATTGCATTTTCCAGAAATACTTTGCATGAAGTTCACACATAAATTGTTGTCCAAAAATAGTAAGAAAGTAGCTAATATGACAAAATTTGAAAGTCACATGGTCAAATTAGATTGAACAATGTATAATAATAATGCTGACTTTGTGTTTATAAGCTCATAGAGCGTATGAGCTATTTTCAAAAAGTTTACGCATATAACTATATGCCATTGCTTTCTGGGTCCTATTACTGAGAAATTCTAGCAATATATTGCATAGGTATTTATATGACTATATCCGAAATAATTATTTTTCAGGAAGCCATTTGGCCCAACCCAATTTGATTGATACTTTATTTTTATCTTCGTGTAATTATCACTGTTGCTTCAAGCGTACATATGAACTGAAACAACAATGCCTGTATGTGTTTATATGTTTATGCACCTATACTCGGGGTCTGATAATGGGGCATATTAACTTTTATTCAGGTGAAATCTGTGTTTAACAACTATGAGGGAGATAGTGGAGGTAGAGTTGCTTATAGTGCCCAATAAATAAGTTGTGCTGCTAACATTTTGATACATAGGATCTCAGTCCAAAGCGCATACACCTAAGCACAAAACATTACTGCTTTTTCTGTGAAGAGCATTTTTTACATAATTCCTGTATGTCAGTTTAATTATCTTTGTAATAGGGATATTTACTTACCTCATTAAGGTGTGAATAAATAAGAATGTGTATATATGTGTGTGTGTGTATTGGTTAGTCCAGTGTTTAGCATATAGCAATTGATGTTATCATTTTTCTGTTTGACAGTATATTACATTTATAATGGAAAAAAATGAAATGCTGGAAAAATAAAACAAAAGAAAACAAAGTTGTTCAGATGACAAACCTTAAATAAAGAAAGGACATCAAGGGAAATTAGAAAATTTAACCCTTAGTTGCGTCAGTGCCCAGGTGATGTCAAAATTAGAGGTGGAAACACAGGTAGAAAAGATGTGGGGCTGGTGATGCTGGATAACATGTAATTTTAACATTATGTCAGGTATAACCCAGTTTTAAACCATCTAAACTTTACCGTAGGAAGGATATGGTCAAAAGAGGGAATTGTATCTAATGTTTTATCCTGTATCTAGGAGGTTTAAATGGAGATTGTTGTTTTGAACAGGCTTCTTCAAATATTGTCTTTCCAGAGAGAGAGTAGCTGAATGTTTTTTCCTGTCACCATTACTGAGAATTCACATCTGTAGTCGTCAGAAGTTACAGACAGAAAAGAACTAAATGCCACCATCGTATAATTCTTCTCTGGAAACACTGTAAGAGGATTTATTTTAGAATATATTCAATATCTGAAAAATGGGAGGAGAGCATGAAGAGGAATCTAAAATTTTAAAATTGTATCTTTCTTTGAATGACCTGGGGGATGTTCTCTTGTAGAGCTACAGAGTGTTAAGATCTTTGAGGTTTTTGAGGAAATTTTGGAATGATTGCAGTCTGAGGTGCTTTTTCGAGAACATGCTGTGCTTGTTCCTCTGTGGTAGTATGTACAGTTCTTATTTGGACTTCTTGGATTAAAATCCATGCCCTTTAGTGTTTGAAGGTTGGAAAAGCTGCTCTCAAATCTCCTATGGCTAATGAAGATGGAATGGTCAAATATCATCTGTCCTTGTTTATTTAGGTAAAGTAATTCCATTTTGCAAGATCCTTCTAGGAGGATTAGCAGAGAAGCTTTAAGAGACTAAGAAGTCAAATAAAGTTGTCCTTTGACAAGAGCCAATTCTGATGGACAAATATGTGGGTGAGATACTATTATAATAAGGCACTTCTCAAGCACCCATATTTTCACTTCTACCAAACAGCACTGAACATTTTAGAGAATTAAAACTACTCTTAGGGGTGAAAGGGCTATAACCTCAAGTTTGCTAAAAAGCTGCAGAAGCTCTGAATTATTTAGTGAATTATGAAGTCAAGGCTGTGATACCAACAAAAAACAAAAGGCATCAGATCTTGAGAGAACCAGGCCTCTTTGGTTCCTCAGTCCTTTTCGAACCTTGTGGTAAAAGATATGTATGTAACAAGTCAAATTGATTCCTGAAATAGTACTCAGATTACACTCTTGATTTAGCATATCCTTATCTTGCTCAATCTCTGTTGAATTGCTAATTTGGGATTTGGGCACCTTAGGGACCATACTAGAAGGAGACAAAGAAAAGAAAAGAAAAACTGTAACTTTGGTCAAAATATAGCTATCTGATAGTGGCACTCCATACTTGATTCACTAGTTTCTTGCCTCATGACAGATAAGGCCAGATGTATGTGTGTGAATCTTTTTTTTAGGCATGTATTGATAACATCACACTTGTCTACGTGCCTACACGTATTGGACTAAATGGATTTTATTGACTCTAATGTCAGTATTAACCAAAAAAACCTGCTCAGCAACAAGGATGTTGAAACTTTCTCTCTGTGATACCAACCCATATGCATTGAGAGAGAGAATAGTGAAACATTTGAAATTTTCAAAGTGCTGGTTGTGTGACTTTGGAGACATGACAGAAAGCTTGGGACTGTGGCAGACCACAGACTGTGCCATTGATGGCTGCAACCTGGGGTTCTGGGCTAATGAGGTATCTCAGTTGGTAGTACAAAAGCAGAGGAAACACAGCGAATAACACTAAACCATCTAAAAAACATGTAGCTAACTTGATAGGCATCAAGGCAAAAAAAGCGAACTACTTTCCAGTTGATATTTGAAAATTACTACTCTGGAACACTAAAGACTAAAGAATATTAGTCAAATGATGAATAAGAGGAAGAAGAGAAACAATGACACACTAGAGAGGGCAGTTAGTTAGCCTCCACCCCTAGAAGGTAACCCATTTATGGTACCATTTAAACTCATAGTGAATGGAAAAAGCCATTGGATTCTGATAACCCACCCTTGGGGGAAAGTTACCACCAGGGAGAAGAAGAGATATATGGTCCACAGGACTCAAGTGAACACATACAAATTCTGATAGAGGTGCTTGAGAATTTGACTGAATTCCAGTTCACTACTCTTAATGCTCATAGGTTGGGTTGACCTTAAAAATGTAACAGCCTGTTATTTTATCAGCAAAACGAATTTATTTCAGAATAGCAGAGAATTGCAACTCAGGACATGCAAGTATGGCAAAACCATAGGCAAGTCCCAAGGGCAAAGGAGAGGAATTTTCTTTCATATAGGAAAGGGGAGAGTTGGTAGGGGTTCTTATAAACAAAAGTCCATTGAAGTAAACTTGGAATTTGAACTGTAGTGGCTTTTCAGTGACTGAGCTGTGACAGTCTTTCATTGGCTGGGCTGTTACTGGGCAAGAAGAAATGCTTTCTTCCTTCTGCTAGGATAGAAAAGTATACGCTTCTTCTTCCTGTTGAGAACGCAAGGTACATCTCTACCTGCCTGCAAGTGATGATGGAGGAGTAGTGGGGCATGAGAGATACCCCATTTGGCTCCATGACTCCATTTTAAATGAGGTTTCCTTTGGCTACCAGCAGAATATGTAGTTGTTGTAAATATGGGAGTTAAAGTTCTAGGGGGCAAACTCCCAGGATTGAAACCTTGCATGCCAGCTGTAAAATCGCTCCCACTACCTTCAGAGAGGGATCATTGGGTGGCTGTGGATTCATACCCACTGAAAACAGCCTCATGGGTGGTGTCATATGGTGCCGTATCGAAAGGGGGAGGGACATTCACGTAATACATGTCATCTATTTGAATGTTTTTTGCAAAAATGTCGTGACAGGTAGAAGCAATGTGTCTTCTTCTACTACAGTCAGTTTATTGTAACAAATCTCCAATAGAGGCAATACAGTATCTTGAGACTGGGTTACTTTTCTAATTTGCACAAAGGCACTAGCATAGCACTGACTGTTTCTCCTTTTCACAGGACTGCAAAATATGTACTACGTGTGTGAATGGTCTGTCCCTGGAGGAGGAAAAGTAAGTATGTTTGGGTTTTATTTTTGTGAGAAATTGTGTCTATGTGACATAAGTTATCTCTCGTTGTTAAACTAGTTTCCTGTCCTGCCTTGATATTGGCAGTATGTCTGGGACCAAGGTGGTAAATTATGTGGAAATTGAAATATATTCATGAAGCCTAAAAATTCAGTACAGTTCAGATCAAAAACATATGGCAGATCTAGACCCAGCTTTAAAGTCCCAGAATCATTTTATGAAATGTGGCCTGCTTGGCTTTCAGCTGTTGCTGCTTTGTATGGGTCAGAGTATCCATAACAAAGTTAAAATATCCTTTGCTTTTTTAATGGAGGCTGTATAGAATAGTGGTTAAGAACAAAGAATCTGCAGCCAGATGATCTGGATTCAAATCCCATCTTCTTTTCCTACTACCTTTATGCCCTTGGGCAAATCATTGAACTTTCCTATGCCTCAGTTTCTTCAAATGTAAATGGTGTCGAGAGTATTAGTATGTACCTCCTAGGACTATTATAAAGGTTAAATGGAGGGGGAAGGCAGGAAGTGGAGGAGAAGGTTAGCTAAAGTGTACAAGGTGTCTTTCTGAGGTGAGGCGAATGTTCTAATTATGGTGATGGTGGTGCAAATCCGTGAATATACTAAAAACCATTGATTTGTACATTCAGAGTGGGGGAATTCTGTGGTATGTGGTTTCTATCTCAATAAAGCTGTTAAGGAAAAAAAAAAGTTAAACTGATTAACCTATGAAAAGCATTTTAACCAAACCAACCTGCTATCACAATAGAATTCTTTGCTGCTACTTCTAATACTGTTACTACTAAATAATAATGATTAAGTAGTGGTTATATTTTGTCTAATGTTCTTTACCTCAAATAAGAAATGATTGTGGAAATTTTTGTACTGGAAGGTAAATATTTATGCATATGTGGGCATTTTGGCATTCTTCAAATTAATATATTATTAGTATATTACTAATTTTTCATTTACATTCTGTCCAAGTATCTTTACAATGTTATAGGTACTCGCCTATTTGTGCTAACCTTTTGGCACAGCTTTGGACATATATGCATAAAAACCCTCTATATTTCTATTTCCATAAAGTATTTCTTGCCATGTCTGGCACAATTATAACAATGTTCAGTATGGCTGTCTATATGTAAGGATAATAGAGACAAAGAACGCATAGTGTACATCTCTTCCTTCTCTGTTTTTAACATTATTAAAAAAAAGTATGGAATAAAAACTAACATTTGAATCTAAAAAATAAGAAATAAAACACTAGTCTTGGATATGATCAGATTTAGACACTTAGACATTGAAAATTTGAGATATATTTAAGGTTCCATATATATATACATATATATATACATATATATATGTATATATATATACATATATATATGTATATATATATGTATATATACATACATACATACATACACACACACATACACATATATATAATTTGGGGGGTTTTGGGTTTTTTTAAGTTTGTTTATTTATTTTGAGAAAGGGAGTGTGTGTGTGCATGTGTGCATGCACACGCACACACATGAGTTGGGGAGAGGCATACAGAGGAGAAAGGATCCCAAGCAGGTTCCACACTGTCAGCGCAGAGCCCGATGCGGGGACCGATCACACAAACCGAGATCATGACCTGAGCATAAATCAACAGTTGGACACTTAACTGATTGAGCCACCCAGGTGCCCCTATTTACAGGAGCAGTTTCACTTACTAATTCCATAACGTGGGCTGTAATAGAATATTTGGTGGTGGGTGTTCTAAAAGTCTGGATCGGAAATTTTTACTCTAACTTTTTTTTATGAAGCAAGCAAATTATTTGCAGTCATACTAAACAGATGAGAATTTAGATGATAGTATAAAACAGCACTCTGATAATTTATAGATGTTTAAGTATTATTTAAGACTGCAGACTTAAGGGGATTGTCAACAAGATGGTTCTCACAGTTGGTGATATTAAGTGTAATTGCACACTGCTGTTTTTCATTTGAATGGCAAAAATGCGTGATATCCCTAAGTCATCCAACAAGAATGCTTTATAATTCCTGTTTGAAGTTACTCTTTACCTTGTAGTATGATGTAAAGTGATAAACCTGAAAACCTGAGCTACCCAGCACTCTATTCCTTATTTATACCTTTGTTATGTTTGCACCACATACAGATAAGCAATACAGTTATCTATCTGCCTGGCTGGCTGGTCCTTAAACTGCTATGGTCCTGAGTCTGCTACTAAATTACTTATTGCTTTGAGTAAATCATCTTAATCCCATTCACCATTCTTTTCCTGGGATATCATATTAAACGATGAATTCAAGCTCATTATGGTTTTGTTTATATTCTTTCTAATAGGGCTGAAGTTGGAGGCTTTTACTTTTAAATGATTTCAACTTATCTTTCCAATTTCTCAATAGCTTCCAATTAATTTGCAATTTGTGTTTTTAGGAGTACATAAAATATTAAAACATGATTGAAAAAATGTTCTTGCTTATGAACAAGTACTAATGAAATATTTATGACACTTTTGAATAGAAATCAATTACTGGAGATCTCCAGGGCATAAAAAATAGTATTTAAATTGTTGAAATGACCTTTATTCTGCATTATGGACGTGACCAAAGTATTCCATGAATATATTCTGATGCTCCAAATTTTAGTGTGAGTAGTTTTAGCATCTCTACCACTATATTTTTGTATGTATTAAAATATCACATATCATGTGAAGACATTTAAGCTGTCGGATAAAACTACAACTTGAAACAGAAGATTGAGTTCCTTTTCCAGATCCTTTTATGCTGCCACAGCAAGGACATTTTATTCTGTCACTAAAATTTCAAACTATTTCCATGAACTAAGTTTAGTACCTTTTTGTTAATATGCCAGGTAATACTATTTTCTTTGTAACATAGCAATTTCATTTTTATTTCAGAACATTTTTAACAAAGTTTAATGCCATGCAAAAGGTATACAGTCCTTTGGAATAGCTACACTAATAGCAAAGGTATTTCACTATCAATCAATATAGGGGCCTATTCTTTAGTCTTTCAGATGGAAATAAAAATAACATGCCTCTGATAAAAGCTGGCCTCTCTAATCCATCTGTCACCAGAGCCATGCAAATTTACACACCATAATATTTTCCTAAAACCTAACATCATAAACACATATCAATTATGGATATTATTAAATAAAATGTACTTTATAAGTCAGGCTGTTAATTGAGGACAGTATGAACTTTGAAAGAGGCAACCCATTTGATATTGGGAGAAGAAACCAGAAAGACGTGACTTGAAGGATGAGGGAGGTAAGGAAATGAACACAGCACGCATATTACCACCGGCAATAGTTCGAAGAAGAAACTATTGATTGGTTGGTTGGTCTTAATATCATTTTTTAAGTATACTTATAAACGTGTAAACTTGACCAGAGAGAAATTAAAGGTTAAAACTGGACTTATAAAGAGAGCCAGCTTAATATGATGGAACCTGAGAAAGCTCATGTTAGTGAAGTCAAGAGTGAATGAAGGAGATATATAATTGGCATCAAACAACTTTTGCTTTTTCTCTGAAAAAAAAAATAATAAAGGGGGGTGCTTTTAAAATCAAGTGAAACTTTAAGAGACTGGGAAGGAAAACTGAAGGATTGCACATTTTAGTACCTCTATTTTCCATTAAAAGTAGAAGGCAGATTCATTCATTAACTGGCATCTAGTGGTAGATGGAGACTTTGGAAGCTCAGAAACACACTAAATATTTGATTCAGGATTTAGAACATGAGGTCTATTCACATAGCCAGGCATTATGCCCTTGCACACTGCCTTCAGTCTGGACTTCTGATATTCCAATGACATGGATTTGATTATTTAGACTGAATTGGTCTACATTTATGTACACGTAACTTCAATTGTCTAAACCTTGTATTTCTTTTAATGTTGCCATACCGTTCCTGTTTCCACCACAAATTTCAAGCATCTTTTTAATTCACACACAAATTTGTGCTAAATATCTAGTTTCTTTACTAAAATAATACTTGTAAGTCTAGAATTGCACTGTCGAATGTGATAGCCATTAGTCATGTGGCTATTTAAAGTTAACTAAAATTAAAAATTTAGTTTCTCATGCATACTAGTTACATTTCATATGTTCACTAGTGCCGGAGACCAGCTCCAGCAACCAGGGGTTCCCGATGGAAGAACGGCGTTGGTGAAAATAAAACAAAACTAAAATAAAAAAACTGGAAAATAAAAAAACTAAAATAAAAAACTAAAACTAAAATAAAAATGGACACAGACAACCGCAGTGTGTTGAACTGGCCGATCTATTGTAGCAAACGTGGCATTATATATGTTAGTGATTTCCTTGTAGCATACGTCATCTATGTTTTTCTAACATTATCTAATTTTGAAAATGCTCCTGTGTGTAAACAACCTTTAAGAAATAACATGGTAATTTTCCCCTAACTTTCCTGCATACCCTTTGATTATAGATTAATTTCTTACATTATTCCATTATGCATCTGCGTTTATCTATAATCTACAAAGCATTTGCTTTGCCGTTCTCGTGAAAGGCCCTCCATTTCTCAACACCTCAAGCGGAACAGTTACAGGGACGTCACCTCCTGACCACATGAGGCCAGGAGAACAATGTGTTTGACTCCGCCGAGGTGCCAGAAAGGGGCTGAAAAGGCCTTAGAAACCCATGCCTCACAGATTCTCAGACCATGCACCTAGGAACCAATGAACCATTCTGTAGCTTAACCGACTAGGTTCAGTCATCATCTGGAATGCCTCCGGGGGGCCAGGTGGGCCTAAGGGTTGAAGTCACCCGTGCCCAGAGATACACTGCTTAGTTGCCGGAGTGGGGCTTTCAAATCCATATGTCTCTCCTTTGCTGGCTGCCTTTGCTGGCAAATGCATGAGGCTATCCTTCCTGTAAGTAGAGGAGTCTCCATAGGGGATGGCAAAGGCTAAACGAAAGGCCGCACAATTTCTGGCGGAACCTTATTTTCTTTCCTAATGGTTTTTCCCCAGGGGGTCTGCCAGGGCCATTCCCCAGCAGACACTACCCCAGGTAGTTTTAAGGCCAAATTACCTATAAGCGGGAGTACAAGAAGCTTCGCTGTCGGTGGGCCGCCTTGCAGTCACCAATCTGTCCACAGCCCGGGCCCTGCCACTCAGGCTGGGACAGCTCAGATTCCAGCACACTAGACAGCAGCGGGGCATTGGCTGACATCTTTAATAACATAAATATATTTCCATCATTGCAGAAAGTTATATTGGATAATTGTGGTCTAGAATAATGCCATTCCTACTTGGGTAATTTTTACTTAAATGAAGATGATCTGTTAAAAATATGTTTATTGGTGCTTTTAAATTGAGTGCATTCCTGATACAGTGATTTCATATCCCTGTGCTATTTCCACGCCCATATATAAAAGAAATATATGCCTCCAAAAATGAGAAGATTCAGCCTCAGGAGTCTTAATATTTACAAAGCTGCAGTCTTTGACTTTCTACTGGCAATTCAGCTCCAATCCTAAGTTTATATTGGAGGAATTGAAGTAATTTATCATCAGTCTTCCTCTTTGACTCATTCCTGATCTTGTACCCCAACTAGAATAAATGAGCTTCTAAATTTTTCTCAAGGCTTCAGCCATACCCTTTAAACTCCATACTGCTGAACAAACCTGGTAAGTTTTGTGTTTTCTATTTTCTAACCCGGAAAGTATAATGTTGCAGCACAATTTTTTTTAACCAAGGACTTGAATTTGTTCCAACTCTGTCACAAACAAGTTATTTGGTTCTTGTGATATTCAGTTTCCATATTTATTGAATTCACTTTAAAATTCCATCTTTCAGTGTAAAATGAGCAAATACATTTAAAGTGAAAGCTAAAAAAATTATCATCATTTTAGTAATTCCAAGCATATATGGTGCTACCTATGTGTATACACTGTGTTAAGAGGTTTCTGTAAGTGTGTTAACTAAGTTTTCACAATAACCCCTCAAAGCAGTTACACACACTCAATGTGTTTTCATTTTTTTTATTAAGGTGGTATATCCCCGTGATTAAGAAGCCTGTATTAGTCGGTGTATGTTAGGATAGATAACATAACCAATAAGCCCCAAAACTAGATGAATAATAATTTTTTATACAGGGAATAAATATGAATATTCAAGGATGGCTTTCAACTTGGTGATGGACCAGGCCAGATTTTTCCAACTGGTGGCGTCACCGTAGACTAGGGCCCTGGAGACATTTGCTTACAGCCAGAAAATGAAAAAAAGAAAGAGTAGAGACGGCAGTCACTTCCTAAATACTTTGACCTAGAAAAGAAACAGATCATTTCTACTCATGTGCGACTTGTGAGCACTAATCATAAGGACTCAGCTAGATACAAAGGCTACTGGAAAATGTAGCTTCTTGCCATGCAATTATTTTCCGATAATCAACCTGTGTCTATAGACGAGGAGTGTGAATCAAATATCCCCTTACTGTGTTACCATAACTTTAACTTATATAACTTTTGTTTTCCTACTTTCTATAATGGATTAAATAACCTTATCTCACAAGTATTAAATGAACTTAAACTTTTAACTTCAGGGCTCAAATATAATAAGCAGTCAGTAAGTAGTAGCTCATTAATTCATTGCCATCTTCTTTAATAAGCTACAAAATATTCTGGTGCCTGCAAGATTGGGGCTTCATTTGATTCTGGCAATTTCTTTATCTACTCCAGCGACTGACCTAATTAGGAGGACTCTGTCATGGCAGCTAGCGTTCCATAATGCTCAACACCTGCCTGCTCTTTGTCCCCAAATATCACTTTGCTTTTAATTATGCACCACTGTGCTATGCTTATTTATTGGAATTTCCTTGTTTTTTAAATTTTTAAATTTTCTTTTTACCTTGGGCTCCTGATGACAACTGTACATTTATTTCACTTACTCCTTGAAAACTGTGCTTTTCCCATAAGTGGATGCTTTCTCTGTGGCTGAAATTGAGGATACGTCTCTAATTGCAGCCTTGTCCAAGTGGCAGGTTTAATTTCAATCTTTTGTAAGATTGATCCACACTGTATGTGTATCATCACAGGACAGCTTTTGAGGGGTCAGCAACCAAACAGGCTAAATGAAGCCGGACAGTATATGCAGAGGAAATGATGCGTATAGAAATCTTTTTTTGCGTTCCTTTTTACTTTATCCTTTTTGGACACACATACGTGTTTGTATGTATGTACAGGTTGCATAAGGAGTGTGTGTGTGTTTAGTTTTGGCTTGGGTGGTGAAACGGAAGAAATTTATATAGTGTAAGCAAATGTCATTAAGAGATCTGTGATAAAGAGGAGCAGTTAGTGAGGAAGACGTTAATAGCAGTGAAGGTGAATATTATTGTTATTGACCCAGTGGTGTTTGCTTGAAAAAAAACAAACAAACAAGATTTACATTTCTCTTCCAGAGTCTGGAATATTGTATGTGTTCAAGAAAGATAGAATAATATTTCAAAACGGAAGTGTTGACTAAATCGCATTATAAAATAATGTATTTAGACCAAGATGTGAACATGTTAAAAACAACAGGGAAGTGTTCAGAATTTTAATCTTCTTAACCCTATAAGGATATTAAAAGGTGGGGCTGATTAGAGGAAGACTGGGAAGAGAATTTTCTTGGTGTCCCCTGTGCCTTAGGGACCTCCTTAGCCTGACGTGTGAAGGAGAGAATACTTCCAAACCTCAAATGGAATCAGAGTAGCTTCACAGTTTATTTGAGAATATTTTTAGCAGGTTTATTTGGAGAGCACTTTTTCCCTCCCAGAGGAGAGGGTGTGGTGTTCTTTCCAAACCCAAAGTCAGTAGAGAGTGTAATGAGTAGTAAATAAGCTATACAGATCAAATGCACAGTATAATATAGTCAACAGTGCTACCGCATAATGATGTAACGTGACAAATAGTGCTTCAGTGGCAATCATATTACAATATATAAATGTATGAAAGTAATACACTGTACACCTTAAGTTTACAAATTGTAACATGGCAAGTTAATCAAATAAAAAAAAGAGAGGTGCTTTAATGAGATGCCACAATAAGCTTAACGTGTGTCCCTATAAATTCCCTGTACGCTGGGAACTGGCATTTAACTCATACCAGCAGCAAGAGAGAGCTGTTTGTGTAGCAATCAGATTGCCCTCCAGGTGTTTGAGTTAAAATTGACTCTTTCCTGTGTCCTAGATGTGGACCATGAGCAAGAGAAAGAAAGAATATGCTTTTCTTTTCTTAGGTTTTGTTCAGGAAGCCCCTGAAAATGTTAGCTAGGTCATAGAATAAATGATCTGGAAGTCTTTCCAGGGGTCTCAGGGCTGCATAACATGTGACCAACAAACAAAGAAACAAACAAAAGCTTGTCCACATACAATAGCAACTTTATAATTCCTGCGCCTAGGGCTGCCACACAGACGTCTCTACTGATCCTGGCTTGGCTCATTATGCTCTTAGGGATTGGTCGACTCTCAGCTTTCTCTCAGATGCTTTCAGCTAGAGCAACTGAGATGGCATTTGTCTCTTATCCTCTAAGAAGCAAGGATAAGCATGTTCTCATGGCAATGATAGAGACACAAAAGTGAGGATAAGCCCATTTACGCAAGTATTTTTCAAGCCCCTACTAACAACGTGATTTTTCACATTTCATTGGCCAAAACAAGCCATGTGACCATCTCTAGACCCAAAGTGAAGGAGCATTATCAAGTTTCAGGGAGAAGGTAGTGGATAAAGGAAGGGTAAAGGTTTGGGGGGCATTCTTGAATTAGTCCATCACAGTGCCATGAAAAAAAAAAGTCAGATTTGATCACCTACCAGAGCCAAAGAGTGCTAGAGTTAAATCACCATATCCTTACCAGGAAAACAAGAGCTCTCCTACTCAGGCTACTTCCTCTCTTACCCCAGTATTCAACCATGTTGTAATTATACACTATGATCAGTGAAGTCAGGGAAAGATATTTTAAAAAGTCTAGGTGATAACACAGTTCACTTCCACCTGACGTTGGACCAAGCTCAGGCAGGTGAGAAGACTAAATGTTAGAGCAAGTTGAGACATTTTAAAAATTATTTTGTGAGACTGGTTATCTCGGTTACTGAATTGAGACTGTATTTTGGGACTGAAAGCAACAGTTGAACATTTATTACCTTAGTGTGAGAGAAGCTATAGGGCTTGCCTTGAATTTTCAACCTGAGCCTGGTGGAAAACTAAACGTACTCAAAATAAATACAGAGAGGCAGTGATGGACAAAACTAAAGCTAGTTTATGGATTAAGTCCAACCACTTATTCTTGTTTAAGTGACTACATTACCCCAATAAATGGTATACCATACTGCTTGAGAACTGGAAATCAAGAGTCAAGAGCACATCGGTGCTCAATCCCTTGAGCATCTGACTCTTGATTTCGGCTCAGGTCATGATCTCAAGGTGGTGAGATTGAGCCCAGTGTTGGGCTCTGTGCTGACAGCGTGGGGCCTGCTTGGGATTCTCTCTTTCTCTTTGCCCCTTCCCTGCTCACACATGCCCTTGCTCTCAAAATAAATAAATACTTAAAAAAAAAAAAAGAGCCAACGACAGAGTCCTTGAATTCAAATCTTAGTTTTGCTTCTTCTTGTTTTGAGCCTGATTTGATTTTTTACATTTATGCTTCAGTTTTCTCACCTAGACAATTGGGATATTTTTACCAACCTCAAAAGGTTGTTTCAAGTTTGGACTGAGTTAATACATGTAAAGCATTTCAAATGATGCCTGGTACACATAAGCACTTGATAGCTACTACTACAATTTGCTATTTCTGTTTAAAAATAAACTTCTCTATCATGATATGTGAAATGGAATCATCTGAATGGAGATCACACCGGCCCCTGATGCACAGTCTGTCAAAGGTGTGTTATTACACACGATTTAGGGAGAAAAACATGCTCTTACGCTTGTGCAAAAACCTTGTATTCAATCCCTTCTTTCCAAACCCAGATTCTCATTTTACCAAGCTTGTCTTGGCAGGGTTTTCACTTGGAATTTTTTTTTTTTTTTTTTTGCCACCAGTGACATTTCTCAGATTGTCATGCACGAGTCCTTTAGTAGATCGTGTGTATTTATTATCCATTAGTGAGCCTTTAGCACAGAAAGTGATCGTTCTAACCTTCAAAAGGCAACTACTAAAAGATGCGTTCTGAGAGCTGACTTTTAAGGCTGATAATTTCACTAATTTCTAGGAGTCTAGGTCTCAGTGTGAGATATAAAGTCACAAGTTTTGGGCTAGAAGGGACTTTAGAGATAGTTTATTCGACTCCCTTATAGATGAGAAAATTAAGGCCAAAATGCATACAATTATGTGCCCAGAGTTACAGACTCTTTTCAGAGTCAAGACTATTAGTAATACCTTCAGATCCACAAGCCCACTGCTCCTTCCATGAATAGGGAAAAGAAGAATTTGGATAAGATGGGTAAGCAGGGGTTAATGTCAGAAACTTGAGTGCAGATCCAAGGCAGGTAATAAAAATAAAATTTTTTTGTTTTGAATTTATTTTTATTTTTTGTTGTGAATAACAGTGTTGTGACTCAGTTTTGGATATATATCCAGAAGTGGAATTACTAGATCATATGGTAATATAATTTTTAAGTTTGTCAGAATAAACTCATTTTTAAATTGAAAACTGATTATGGTGATGGAACCTTAAATGGCCTTTTCACAAAAATGTGGTGGGAAGTGCTTGATAGGAGGCATGAGGGAAATGAAGAACCTCCCGTACACCTTTGTTTCTTTGTCAAAGGACTACTGAAAATTCCTGTTTTTCCATCCCATTCCCCTTTCACAATGATGCGATCCCACTCTGAGTAATATTGTTGTCTTTGTTAGTGCCCTGAAGGCCTTGCTAAAACACAAATCCCTGCACCTCTCCTCCAGAGTTTGAGTTGTGGTGCTGAGATTACATTTTTGACAACTTCTCAGGTGATTCTGATGCTGTCAGTCTGTGGATCAAACTGTGTATCACTGACCAATGGAAACAGTAGTAAACAGTAATACAACAAATATGTACAGGAGTGCCTGCGTGGCTCAGTCGGTTAAGCGTCTGACTCTTGATTTTGGCTCAGGTCATGATCTCACAGTTTGTGAGTTCAAGCTCTACATCGGGCTCTGTGCTGACAGTGAGGAGCCTGCCTGGGATTCTCTCTCTCCCTCTCTCTATGCACCTCCCTTACACACACACACACACACACACACACACACACTCTCTCTCTCTCTCTCTCTTTCTCTCTCTCAGTCTCTCTTTCTCTCTCAAAATAAATAAACTTAAAAAAAAACCAAATACATATGAAGTTGTATGTCATGCTAAAAATTCCACGTATTGCATGTGTATATATACTACATTTTGCATATAAGAATATCTTCCTGTCAGAAGTGAAGAGAATCAGAGACCTCATAATATATGACACAAGGTTCGTGTATATATTTCACCTTGATTTTGTATGTGACTAGTTACTTTCAAGATGTTGCTGCAGCATTTGATATCTCAAGAGATAGAGTTTAGGATTATCTTGGCTCTAGCTTCATAGCTGCTATAAATTACTCTAAGATCTCTTTTAACCTAAAGAACTCTTCATTTATTTTATTTCCATAAGAACAGCTCAGTAAACCCTTTATTGAGCAATCTCTCCTGTCTTAACATGTCTTTTCTTCCCTCACAATCTGTCTGTATATTGGATCAGTCTTAAAATCTTTATGCAAGAATATGAATTCTGGCTGCTCTGCATATACATCATGTGGTTCCATATTGCTTTCCAACTTTAAAATGACACATTTGTACCAAAAATATTTCTGGAAGGCTTTTGGAGAGTTCAAAATACTTTATGCTCTTTGAAAAAAATGTTTCTATGTGATCTTTTGATTCCAAATTGGAGGCATTTATGAGGATGGCTAGGCACAAGTATATGGAATATAGTAGAGACAGATCATGACAAGCATGTAAAGTGAAATGGATATTCACAATGACCTTAGACTGTCACCATGTCCAGATATGTGTGTCTGCCTTCATCCTGTCTCTTCTACTCTTCTTTGACTCTGGGCCCCTGGGAGGTCCCCAGTCCAGCTTTCACCCATGAGCTTCTAGTACTACTCACCTCCCCAGCTTTCTCCTCCCTTCCCTGTCCCTCACTCTCTCTGATACACTTCCCGAGAAACTCCCCCGTTTATTGGCATTCAGGAAACACCAAGGGATCATCAAAAATCCTTTTCACCTGTCAACTCCCAAATGACATTTTTATGTTTTAATAAGAGTCAGATAGATGTAAATGGCCTCAATTTGAAAGTGAGAACTTCGGGTAGCCTAGAAAGAAAAATATATATATACAAACGAGATACTTAGTTTTTCTTAAAGTCACATCACATATACAGTTGCTTCCTTGCCTACAGATGAATAGTTCCAAAGAGAAAATAAAAGAAATAAAAAGGGAAAATAAAACCAGATGGTGATGTTTGCTGATTTCTGTTATTTCCATATTTGATACTTATAAGTATGATTAAAAAGATGGAGATAAACATGTTTACTGCCAGCAACATAATTATCTACCTCAGATTATAATTACTTGAGGTTATATCTTTTCTTCCTTCCTATGAGTTCTGAATGCCAAAAGCTATGACATTTTCACCTCCCAAAGCACCTATCATGGCATTTGTCACATAGCAAGCATTACTAATAAAAAACAATAGTACTATAACAATAATAACAGCTATCATAGCTTTTGAAGGGAAGATCACAAAATGAAATACAAATAACCAGAAGAAGAAAGATAATTTAAGGGAAAGAAATATCTGTTCCAAAGAGGATGTATTTTGAGAACAGCTTGGTGATTCTTAAGATTATCCTTAAATCCTTCTCAATGATCCCTTGCCTGAATTCCAAGGAGGAATGGAGTTTTCAAGTGGGAAATGGCAAGGGTGTTGTTCATATGACTCTGTGGGATGTGACATGATACCTGGACATTACTACACAAATTGTGACGGAGGGGCGCTTAGTAATGAGGATAGATGTTTTGTTTTCTGAGTCCAAAGGACAGGCTTAGCCTACTGTGGTCTGGCATGATGAGACTTCCAGAAGCCCCTGCAGAAGGAGAAGACAAAGGAAGTCATCTCATTGGCCTGTCCCCATGTCATGGGTCTCACTGTGTCTATCCCCAAAAGGAGAGACAAAACAGGAAAAAATTAAATGTAGCTCAAAGTACTGAACAAACCTTTCAGAAGCATAATTGAGATAACTTCTATGGATGCCAGAGCAATGTAGGATGTTATTTGGGTGAGGGAAAGAATGCCCAATTTATCGAGTAGCAATGTAGGAGTGCCAGTGTGGCTTAAATACCTTCGTATGCATACAGCGCTGTCCAATAACATATGGTTTTTGGCAATTGAAATACAGCTAGTGTGACCAAGGAAGTTGGTTTGAACTTTAATGTAAATGAAATAATTTACATTAAATTTAAGAGGCCATATGTGGTAGTGGCTACTGTATTGAACAGTACAGATTCTAATCCTCACGAGAAGTCAGAGATTATGTTTTTAATACTCTGTATTTTAGAAATGTAGAAACTCAGTAAGTAACTTGATCAAGATCACATCTAGATTGTAGCTGTCTACAACATAAATCCAGGGGTTTCTGACAAAAATAAATATTCTTTTTCAGTATTATATCTCTTTGTCCAGTTTTCTGAAATGACTGATAATTTTTCTCTTAGTTTAAAACTGAGTTTATGCATATCAAAAATATATGTTAGAATGCATTATTCTTTGGAATAGACCCTGCACTGCAAACTAACTACTCATAAGACCAACAAGTTGAATAAGCAAATTGTGTTCTATTCACACAATAGAATATTATACAGCAATGAGAATGAAGTATCTACAACTCTATGTAAGAATTTATTTTTATTTATTTTTAATCTTTTTACATTTATTTATTTTTGAGAGACAGAGTGAGACAAAGTGAAAGTGGATGAGGGGCAGAAAGAGAGGGAGACACAGGATGGGAAGCAGCCTCCAGGTTCTGAGCTGTCAGCACACAGCCCAACGTGGGGTTTGAACCCACAAACCGTGAGATCATGACCTGAGCCAAAGTCGGACGCTCAACAGACTGAGCCACCCAGGCGCCCCTCTATGTAACAATTTAGATAAACTTTGCCAATGATATTGTCCATTTAAAGCCAGAGAGCCAAAGCCAGAAGAAAATATAATAAATGATTCCATTTATATAAAGTACTTCAGCAGATGAAACTAACCTATACTGTTAAAAATCTGAGCACTTGTTTTTCCTGGGGACAGAGGTGAAAGAATGGTGAGTAGTGGGTGGGGCAGTGGCTGGAAGGGAGCGTGAGAGCAACTTCTGAGACATTGTACTATTTTTAAAAATTTTTTACAATAATTTTTTATTGTTTATTTATTTTGAGAGAGAGGGAGAGTGCATGAGTGGTGAGGGGCAGAGAGAGAGGGAGAGAGAGAGAATCCCAAGCAGGCTCCCTGCTGTCAGCATAGAGCCTGATGTGGAGCTCTATCTCACGAACCTTGAGATCATGACCTGAGCCGAGATCAAGAGTCAGACACTTAAGTGACTGAGCCACTCAGGCACCCTCATTGTACTGTTTCTTGTTCAGGATACTGATTATACTTTGTGAAAATGTGTTGACTTGTGCACTTATGGTAAATCCATTATATTAGTTTTCTGTTGCTGCATAACCCATTACCTAAAACTTAGTGGCTTAAAACAACACAAATTTATTACCTTAGTTTCTGTAAGGAGAACTCTGGGCATGGCATGGATGGATTCTTTGCTCACATATTCACCGGGCTGACATTAAGGTGCTGTCTAGTTCTCATTTGGACCTCAGCATCCTCTTTCAAGCTCACTGGTTGTTAGAATTAATGACCTTGTGGTTGTAAGACTTATGTCGTCCTTTTCCTGTTAGCTTCAGACTGCTCTTAGAATCTGGAGACTGTCCATAGTTTCTTGCCTTGTGGTCCTCATGGCACTTCACACACACATATATTTGCTTTCTGGGCCAACTGGATTATGTCTGCCTGACTTCCTCCTCTTTGATCACCTCAAGAAAACTGCTTACTTTTAAAGGGATCAAGCCTCCCCAGGTAACCACCATATCTTAAGGTCACTTGATCCGGGATCTTAATTATGTTATCAAAATCCCTTTTCAGCAATACCTACATTAGTATTTGAATGAATATCTGGGAGAAGGTGTGCATATAGCACGGGCTGAGAATCTACTGGTGCCATCTATCAATTCTGTCTATTGCAGATACCTTTTTTATGTCTAGATAAAAACTTTTTTAAAATTCTTAACATAACCCATGGAGTACCAGGAATAAGCTCTCTATCTAGGTACTACAGTCCTTCATCAGCATTGCTTTAGAGCAAGAATTAGCATGAGAAAGGAAGTTCTGTGGATGGCACTACAGGTGTTGGGATGTAACACAGCTAATCAGTATTTTCATTTTGCAGTCTTTATCTTTTGCTTTGCCCAAATAGTGACAAGAGGGAATGCAAGCCTAGACATTTACTGGACTCCTAAATATGAATTTAAGTGTCCTGTTCCAGACAAATTATCTCCAAACATAGTGAGAAATTTATAGCAATGGTCACTGACCTCAACGGTCTTTGAAAACACTATGTTGATAGAGCAGGGATAGTTTCATACATTAAAAAGAGATAGGACTGAGGTGCATATGGGCCTGTACAGTCTCTTAGGATAAAGGGCCTGTGTTTTATGTCAAAACATCTTCCCTTGACATCCCCAGGCCAAGCAGGACTTGATAGATTGTGAAGATCTCCAGCTCTCGAATTAACATTCAAATAGAGAAAATCTTAGTTCCAAAAGAAGGCTTTATCAAGAATGGTCATCACAGTCCACAAGAACAAATCACATGAAGCTAAACTACAGAAAACTGTGTACATCTGGACATCAGCAAAGCATGTGGCATTTTCTCTGTGATATTTGCATGAGAAGCTGTAGACACAAGCCATAGATATGAGTTCAATTAGTCAAAATTATATGTGGTTGACTACACAGAGAAAAGGAGGCTCTGTCTTGTGTAATATTGTCAATCACTACTGCCAATTTCTGGAAAACATGATTATCAAAATTATAGATGACACAAAAGTAGAAAGAATAAATTGGCTGGATAACAGAATCTGTATTCAAAAAGATGTTAATAGACTGGAAGGGTGAGCCAGATCTAACAAGGGGAAATTGAACGAAAACACTTAAGAGCCTTACATATACACTCCCAAATTAAAATGCCCATAGTTGGGATGCCTAGGTGGCTCAGTCAGTTAAGCGTCTGATTCTTGATTTTGGCTCAGGTCATGGTCTCAAGGTTCATGAGTTTGAGCCCCACATCAGGCTCTAGGCTGGCAGTGTGGAGCCTTCTGGGGATCCTCTCTTTCCTTTTCTCTCTGCCCCTCCCCTGCTTGCTCCTGGTCTCTCTCTCAAAATAAAAAAAATAGACTTAAATAAAATGCCCATAGCTACCTAGTTTAAAATGACACATTACTGTGCATAATTAATTTGCACATTTAATAAGTGAGAATTTAATTTATATTATCTAATTTCCTCTTTTTTTATGTTTATTTAGTTTGAGAGAGAGAGAGCAGGGGAGGGGCAGAGAGAGAGGGAGACAGAGAATCCCAAGCAGGCTCCTCACTGTCAGCACAGAGCCTGAGGTGGAGCTCAAACCCATGAATATGAGATCATGACTGGAGCCGAAACCAAGAGTCAGACCCTTATCCGACTGAGCCACCCAGGCACCCCTCTAATTTTGTCTTTATAACCATACTGTTAGGATGGGTATATTTTCCTTAATTATGCAATAGTAGAATTGTGGAGACGTCCATTTATGTTGAGCAGGCCAGAGTTGGTACAGTGAACTACTCTGTAACACATACAAGTTTGGAGGAGCTTCTGGACTAGGGACTGTACATTTGTAGTGGGATATAATTTTACTTATTAAACTCAACCTATTAATGGTAAGATGTAGGCAAAAACAGTTAATATATAAATCCCAACTCCTCATAAACACAGTGTCTAGAATCCCAAAGAGGAGAATTTTGTTTTGCCTTATCTGCTTGCATTGGGTACAGATCTTAACACCATAATTTTACATGAATATAGACAAAGTAGAGCCACTTCAAAATCTGTCACAATTACTGTCGTGACAAGGCTCAACATTACCTCAAAAGAAGAAAAAGAAAATGAGATTTATTTTGTATTTCTGAAAAGATTTATTAAGGTTCCTTACAGCTACAAATAGTAGAAGGACTTGCTGACAAAAAGCCTAGTGAAGGATGAATCAAGCTTGCAAAATGGGGAGCTAGGACACTGGATATTATTTAGTCTAAGGAAAAGCTATTTCTACACAAGAAAATATATTAAGTAATATTTATTGTATAACTTAGTAATATTGTATGGTATTATGATTATTAATTATCTTATTTAACAAAATAAATTGTAGCTCTGAATGGCTTGGTTAATAGTTAAAAAGGGGGCACCTAGATAGCTCAGTCGGTTAAGCATCTGACTTCAGCTCAGGTCATGATCTCATGGTTCGTGGGTTTCAGTCCCACACCGGGCTCTGTGCTGACAACTCAGACAGCTCAGAGCCTGGAGCTTGCTTCAGAATCTGTGTCTCCTTCTATCTCTTCCTCTCCCCTGCTCAAGCTCTGTCTCTCTCTGTCTCAAAAATAAACAGTAAAATAAAAAAAAAAAACAGTTAAAAAACAATATAAACAAAATCTACTTTCCCATGTAACATTGAAATTAAGCTCTTTTGCAAAGGTAAACAGCTTTCTTTTTTACAGACGGGCTTAATTTTCTAGTATGTGGTGCTTTTGTTTTAATTTAAATTTTAGTTGATGTACAATATTGGTTTTAGAAGTAGAATTCGTGATTCATCACTTACATACAACACCTAGTGCTCATCACAAGTGCCCTCCCATCACCCATCTAGCCCATCTCCCACCCACCTCCCTCCATCAACCCTCAGTTTGTTCTCTCTTGTTAAGAGCCTCTTGGGGTTCGTTTCCCTCTCTTCTCTTATTTCCCCCACCCCTTCCTATGTATCATCTGTTTTGTTTCTTAAATTCCAAGTATGTGGTGATTTTTAGAGCCTCTCTCTCTCAGAGTGAGTGGCTCAATCAGTTAAGTGTCTAACTCTTGATTTTGGCTCAGGTCATGATCTCACGGTTTGTGGGATTGAGCCCCAAGTTGGGCTCTACACCAACTGCAAGGAGCCTGCTTGGGATTCTCTCTCTCTCTCTCTCTCTGTCTCTCTCTCTGTCTCTCTCTCTGTCTCTCTCTCTGTCTCTCTCTCTGTCTCTCTCTCTGTGTCTCTCTCTGTGTCTCTCTGTCTCTCTCTCTGCTCCTCCCCTGCTCATGCTCTCTCTCTCTTTTTCTGTGTCTCTCAAAATATATATATATATATATATATATATATATATACACACACACACACATATATATATATACACATATATATATATTTTAAAAAGTCTGTCTCTCATGGTTAGATTTCATGAAGCATTTACAGTTTCTTATTCTGAGTATGTTGTTCATTTAAACTGGCTCAATTTTAAGTGGGTTTATTTTTTATAATTTTTTTAAGTTTACTTATTTTTGAGAGAGAGACTAAGCTTGAGCCAGGGAGGGGCAGAGAGAAAGGGAGAGAGAGAATTCCAAGCAGGTTCCGTGCTGTCAGCACAGAGCCCGATGTACGGCTTGATCCCACCACCCTGGGATGATGACCTAATATGAAATCAAGAGTTGGTCACTTGACTGACTGAGGCATCCAGGTGCCCCATAAGTGGGTTTATTTTTTAAAATTTTAGACTTAAAACTTAAAGACAAAGTATATATACAGTAGCAAAGTAAAGTTTTAAAGATTACACAAATTAACTTTTTGGCATAGAAATTTCATTTCAATATTTCATGGGTTACTATCAATATTTACAAAAATAATTTTCTTTCATACAGAATTACACTCCTGAATTTCTTTTTCTTTATGATGAAGAAAACTGTCACTTATCCTGTCTTCATAAAAATGCTCTGTAGTACAAAGTTTTATGGTGCTTCCTTCTCTTAGAAAGACATTGTGATTGTGGCTACAAGTGAAAGGGGGAACAAAAAACACATGAAGTGAATTCACTTTCTGTAGTTCCCAATTAGAGACTTGTTGATGACAACCTTTCTCCCTAGCTTGTTTTTTGTTTCTTTGTTTGTTTGTTTGTTTGTTTTCCTGGAATAGTTTAGAAATTACTGTAGGATAACAGTAATATTATATGGGACTATGCTCATTAAATTCAAGTAGTTGTGCTCTTTGTAGAATACTAATTGTGAGACAATTAAGGTTCATCATTTTGCATTTAGATTTTGTGCTTTAGCTGCAAAACTATAGAGAATGTAAGATAAACAGACAATGCAGATATAATACTCCTTTTCCTCTAGGTTGGTGTGACTAGTAATCAGTATTGTCATTTGTATGTTGGCTTATATAACCAAGATCATTAGTAGTCCACAAAAGTAAAGGACTAGGATCAGAAGTAAAAAAAAAATTACTGAACATTGGCTTAATTGCACAAAACACATAAGAGGGTTAAAGTACAATGGAAATGAAAATCATACGTTTAATAATCTTTTGAATCTAAAAAAGATTATAAGTTATCTCCTGTAACCTGTAGATGGTGATATGTTGATGAACAAACAAACAAAAAATGAAATTCAGTAGGGATTAATGTAAAATCTATCGACTTGCTAATGTTCAGGTATTTCTCTATATTCAGAAGTTTAACATTCTGTGAACAGAAATTCTCAGTAACCAGATAGATTTTTTTGGAAGTGTAAAATGTTTTATATTTTAAGTCAATTTTGTTGTTTGCTAAGCTCTGTTAAATATATCGCCTCAACCCTAAAATGTCTAAACCCCCTTCTCTTATCCACAAAATCTGCAAATAGCACCTGCATCCAGGTCTTCCTGGGCGTGCGGTCTGTGCAGTTTGTAGAAGCCCCACTGTGATAATCTTAACATTTTCAATAATTTTTTACCAAAATGCCCTGCATTTTCGTTATGCCCTGGGCTCCGTTAGGTAGCCAGTTGACTGACTCCATGTGACAACCACTTAATCGAAAAATCTTAGCCATACCCCATATCCCAACTCTCAATACTTACTATTTTCTCTGCATTCAGATTATATTTACTCCTCATCATTTAACTACTACCACACAAATTCAAGCCCCCAGCATCCATCCACAGCCTCCTAATCAGTCTCTTCTCCTTTCTTGGCTGACTCCCCCAGGACTTTTCTCAGTAGAGCAGCTGAGGTGAACTTTCTAAAAGAGAGGTCAAGTCGTGTCACTCTTTGGCTCAAGTTCCTCCGATTTCTTGTTTCAGTTGACCAAAGGCCCGAGTCCTTGCAGTGGCCTACAAGGTTCTACATGATCTGGTTCCCTAAAATACCTCTCGCCTCATCTCTTCCTATCCTTTTTCTTGTCCACTCAATGTTATCAATAATCATATCCTTCTCATTCCTGTAGCCTTCTAGCTATGGGCCTTAGAATTTTGTATGTAGCTTCTGTTTCTCTGCTGAAATCCATCATCTGTTTATTTATATGTATATATTTTCCTTTAGGTTCCTGAAAGTATTTCATAGCTGCTTTAGCGTCCTTGTCTGACAATTGCAACATCTGGGCCATCTTGGGGTTGGTTTATTGACTTTTTTTTTTCTTGAGTAGGGATCCAGTTTTTCTGTTACTTTCCATGTCTAGTCATTTCTGTATGAATACTGGATATAAGTGATGCGGTAGAGACTCTAGATTCTGTTCTTCTGAATAGCGATTTTCATTCTAGGGGCTAGATAACTTGGGAGGACTCAAGTTCCAAATTCTCTCTCCCCTGTGGGTTGCGAAAGATGAAATCACCACTCAGTTCTTTGGGTTTCTAGCTGGTGAGATTTTGGGGGCCTCGTCTGTCTTTACCATGATTTACAGATCAGCCAAGGGTCTGGGTAGACTATATACACAGATATTGGGGCTTGCCCCATTTGCAGCTCTCTCCCTTCCAGGATCAATCATTTCTTGCCTGTTCTGCTCTCCCAACTCAATCCCTGGTTGGGCCACAGCTTTTTGTTGTCTCCCAATATAGAGAGATCTAGGCATACTAGAAAATGTGAACTCACATATTTCACCAAGTACAGGTATATTCTTTCAATGATAGATTTCCTTCCAGTTTCTGCTTCTTTTGTTCTTTTTTCTATACCTTGAAATTCTCATTATTTTATATTCTGTCCAGATTTTGTAATTGCTATCTGTGGGAAGTTAGGCCAGTTCGGGTCCTAGCTGCATGTATTCAGGCAAATGATTTGTCCTCCCTGTGCCTCGTTTTCTTCATCTGTAAGATGCAGGCAGATGAGCTACAGATAATAATAGGTTTAGTATGAGGCTTGAATATGTTCTATACGTGTCATGAGTGTGTACCGTGTCACCTTAGCTGACCTGGAACTGTGTTTCTCAGAATTCCCTTTTCTTAGTAGAGACCTTTTGTATGGGGATTGGAAGGTGAAAGCGAGGAATACATTTTTTGCCCTTGGAAGCACAGCACTGGGCCCCAGTCCCTGCCGCTCACGCAGGTGGTCACTGATCTGCCGACTCACCTTGTTCGCGTGGGGCAGCAGCTGCGCCCGTAGCTCTTCCACCTCCTCCCTGGTCTCCCGCTTCAGCTTCTCCAACTTTTGTGTCCTTCCCCACCCCTGTTTAGCTCTGGGAAAAAGAAAAGCACTCACTGGAGCAAGATTCGAGCATTAAAAAGATATGACAGGGAAAGCCAAATCAACATGGTTACAGATTGTCAATATTGTCCTGTCAGATATACTAGAAATGAATTCATCAGTAGTTCACATGGTATCTACTGGCTGGGTTCCTTGAGAAGCAGTCTCGGAGTCTGAATTTAGACCTCAGCCTATGTGCCCTTGGGTACAGCTGTGGAAGAAAGAGGAAAGACGCAGGATGAAGTAGATGGAGAAACTGCATGGCAGGCCCAAACAGAGGTTTCAGCTGACTCCCGCAGAGAACTCTGTGGCTAAATGGCCTGTCAAAATTGTGCATTAGACGTGTTGAACCCCAACTTGATTGATCAGTCATGGCATGACAGTCTCCCTTGGAGGACATGACCTTGGGCGTGGGAGTACTCGGCAGCTGAGGCAGTCCCTGAAAGAGCTCACAAAGAAAGGGTGCCTGCCGTTAGTATCCAAGCAGCTGGGGTAGCATCTTTCACTGAAAGATCTGGACTGTGCATCTTTATGTCCATCGTGGTATCCAGTGAAGGCCATGAAAGAAAAACAGGTGAAATTGTGATTCCCTTGTCCAAGGAATGCAACCTGTGCATAACAACAGCAATTGTGTCAGAGAAAGACAAGCTAAGCAGATATTCTCTTATCACCCTTAACATTGTTTTGAAAAGTGATCCTTGGCCACCCTGAGCCATGAGGGTCAGTTATTTCCAAGGCACAGTGCTGGCATCTATCCAATCATCCTTGATAGAAGGAGAGTCACTATCCAATCATCCTTGGGGAACACGGATTTTATTTCATAAGAAAAGTTTATTTAATATAGTGGATGATGTTCAGGTTTGGATTTCAAACTAAACAATTTTGTATGCAAATTTTTATCCCCCAAGTGATTTGCATTTCACTTTAGAAGTATATCATTCTTATTATATTTGTTTTCAAATAGGGTATTAATTACCAAGGATTGCCTGGAGGAGAATATTTGTGAATTAATTCAAATATGGCATGTGTATAGGTGTAGTATACTGTCAGAAATTTAGGCTAATTTTGGAAAATGTGACTGGAATTAGTGAAATGACACGTAGTTTTGTTATGGTGCTGATATTTTCAACACAGTTTTGGATTATTTTTTGGAACTGTGCCTGAGGACATTTGACAAGCTGCACAAGATAATCAGTCAACCGTCTATATTGTCATCCTTCATTTTTGATCTAAAGTAGAATTATCCACCTTGATTTGCTTTCTTTCTCAGTTAATATGAAGAATCAATAATTATTGCTGATTTTAATTCTGCTTCCTGGCTTTGAAAGGGTAACTTTCCATAGTCATTGATTTTCCTCATTCCTTATGATAAATAATTATTGACCATGTCACATTTTGTCTATGCATAACATACTGAATTAAATACTGAGGTTGTTTTTGACATTATTAAAGACTGACGTGTGTGGAGAAGTTGAATTTCTCTAATAATAATCTACTCATAATTCTTTCTTTGACTTCTTTCATCCCTCCCTCCCTTCCTTCCTTTCTTCCTTCTCATCCTTCCTGCTTGAAACGCATTATGAATACCTACTAAGGGTTTCTATCTCTATCAAGCAGGGGGAGAAATAAACTTAATATAATGAGTTTATCCATCATGAGTGGGCTACACAGACTCAAAAACACTTCACACATACTGAAATATCTTAGGCACTAACAACTTTATGTAAATAATACATTCTATTTATACTCAAATTATACTATTTATACCCTATTTACATTGCTTATACTAGTTATACATTCTATTTATACCTTATTCAATCTGGAAGGAGAGAATATATCAAAATCTATTCAGAAGACTTTGACCAGCACTTCTCAGCCTTTTGGCTAAGTTCAAGTGCAGAAGATTTTGAGCAAATCAGAGTGACTGATTAGGGCTCTAATGTGGATGGTGATAATGTGTATATATACTATTTTTTACCTTTCAAAAGGTAAATGGTGATGAACCTTGAATATTTTTAGGCTAAGAATTTTACCCATGATCTTTTAGGCAATGAGAGGATACTGAGTATCTTTAGGTACTGAAGTTGCATGTTGCAAACATTGAATTTCTTATGATGTACAGGATGAAGTGACGGAGAGAGAGATTCCAGAAGTAAATGACCTATGGAGAAAACTATTGTGTACCCAGGTTCAATGTCATGTGCACAATGTATAATATGGAACTTGTCTCATTGGCATATAAAATAATGCTACATTAAAAAGAAATAGAGAAACTGGGAGCACCAGGTGGCTCAGTCGGTTAAGCATCTGATGATTTCGGCTCAGGTCTTGATCTCACGGTTTGTGAGTTTGAGCCCCACATGAGGCTCTGTGCTGACCGTGCAGAGACAGCTTGGGATTCTCCATCTCTCCCTCTCTGTTTGCCTCTCCGCTGCTTGGTTTCTCTCTATCAAAAATGAAAAATAAATAAAAAATATTTTTTAAAAAAGTAATAGAGAAACAATAATAACCAGGTAAAGAAAAATTTTGGAATAGTGCATGATAGATAGTAATATGAGGAGTTAGTTTTAAAATAGTTTATATTTCAACAGCATTATGAAACATAAACATGAATCAAATGTTGATGATATTGTGAAAGAGAAAGCACAGGAGTGGAGCTTCCATTTTTAAGGTCACTTATCTAGCCAAATAGTTACTTTGTATTTGAGAAGAGTTCAGAAAGCAAAGCAGATAGCATTGTTAATTATTTTTGAGCACAAAAACCCTTCTGGTGTGGAGGTTAACTTCTTTTGTATTTAAAAGAGAAAAAATATGGCTCCTATGCTAGGCAGTTTACACAAGTCAGAGCACTTATACTAAAAGAAAGATCTTCCATTTGAAATGAAGAGGATTCTCTGGTTAGAGAAATATCAGAGGGAAAAAAAGAATAATTGACTGGTTCTCTCTGATAATTTCTGCCCTAATACTTAGCATTTGATTAGCACACCATGTGTAAAAGCGTGTGGCCCTCAGACCATGAGTCTGAATGACTCATGAAACAAAGTGAGAAAAGTAAGAAAAAAATAAAACTTTCTTGGTACACTTTCATATTGAAATTACCCTCTACATATTCAAAATGGAGATAAATAGAGAATTTTCATATTTTCAATAGAAGCAATTCCATGCTTCAAGAATCAGTATTTTAAAAAAGGAGACATCACACATAAAGCAGAGTGAACTCATTTTCGTTTTTTCTTTTCTTTCTTTCTCTCTGTCCCTTCTTTCTTCCCTCCCTCTTGTTTTTTTCACTAAAACTACTCCAATTTGGGATATTTCAGCATCAACTATAACATCAATAAAGCTGTCCTAACAAAGGCAAATGTCAGCCTTTTAATATAAGTGGTAGCATCTTGATCTGTTGTTTGAAAATATCCTTTGTTTAAGACAAATGTAGAGGTTGGAAATGGGGTAAAAAAGGAGAAAACTTTTAACGAGTACATACTCTTGCCCCCTTGTTTAATTCACTCTCAACTTACTATGTGTGATATGTCATGGGCCTTAAACAAGCTGTGGCAGAGCACTGAGAGAAAACACAATTCCTAGGACACATGTAATGTCATATAGTGTAACAAAGTGAGAGTATGGTAACAAGCCAGACTGGAGCTCTTGGTCCTACCTTGACACTTGTTATCCATGTGTCCTTGGATCATTTCTATAACCTCTCTAAGGATAAATTTGCTACAGTGGCTACTAATTATGGTTGGCTCTCATAAAAGACACCTGGCTAGGTAGGCTTAAAAACATAAGGTGTGATAGTCTCAAGCAATACTAAGTATGGAAGTTGGAGACCGATGGTGTGGGTCCAGCTGCTTCAATGACAAAGGGCCAAGTCTGTGATATGGTCTTGGTCTTTGTCTCATAATTCTAACATGGCTTCCAGAGTTGTTTCTAGTCAACAGTAGGAAGGAGAATGTTCAGAGAATTATAGAGTACTTTCCTGGATGCCCCACAAACTTCTGCTTCATTTTATTAACCACTTCTGTCTTCAAAAGGATGAAAAAGAGGTGAGCACATTGCTGGGATGTTATTAATAAAGAAGAAGAAATAAATGGATAGAGAAAATAAGATGTCTCTTATATGAATACCTTAGCAGATTATGGTAAAAGTTAAATGAGAAAGGTATAGTACTCTTATTCTTATTACTAGAGGAAGTTGCTATTTATAGATTTTAAACACATTATTCTCTGTGCCAAGAAAAAATAGTTTAGAATAATGAAATGTTGATCCAGGAAAGTCTCTCAGGCTAAATTATGTCTGATTTGGTGTGTGCCAAGCAGTGTATAAAACATAGCACATCATCTTAGGCCATCTATTATAATGTAATATTTAGGTGGGAAAACTTTATGCATAAATACGATGCCTTTCCTCCACTGTGCCCATCATTCACTTGTTTTATATATATATACACGTGTGTGTGTGTGTGTGTGTGTGTATGTACATGTGTCTATCTGTCTTTCTATCTATCATCTGTCTATCTATAGAATAGTATAAACTTCCATCTAGGTAAAGTAAACTGGTACAAGATATTTAAGAAAAACAAAACTGATAATAGCATTTTACTTTTTAGAAAATCTGAACTTTGAAAGAGGACATTGAAATAAGTCTTAGAATATGAATTTCTGAAATGATAATATAAAATTACAAACTTACTATGATCTACCAAGTTTGCCATTAGGCAGTAATTTCTGTAAAGATACACTTCACATAGATTATTCTCCACTTATGACCACAGATTTTAAATTTCCTGTTATTGACGTCTAAGAGATGAATAATGATCATTTATTCCATTTATCTGTATTGACCATACTAGTGCTGGGCACCTAGTGGACTTGAAAAAAAAAAAAAGACAACATTCCTGGGTTCTAAAAGCTTACATTTGGGTGAGTGAGGCAAAACATTAAACAAAGTAAGGTAGTATATGCCAGATGGAGGTGGGATAGGAAATGTCTTTTGAATGGCCCATGGAGGTGGTGATATGGAAGCTAAACCTTGAAAGGTGAGAAAGAACTCACCAAACACATAAGTGAGGTTAAGGAATCACAGAAAAGGAGGACAATTTGAGCAGACAGATAGGTTGAAGAGGATATTTCTTATCCTAGGGACTGCACAAGTGAGGTATGACAACAAATGCTCTCAGAAATATAGTCAGAGAAAAAATCATGAATTTTTATGACCTGGTAACTAATAAATAGTTTGCCCTGTAGGCAATAGGGAGTCATGCATAATAGTCAACAAGGGGCTTATTCATAGTTGTATTCTACCATGATCAATCTGACAGATGTGTGGTAGATGAATGCAAGAGACAAGGTTTTAGGCAAAGAGTTCAATTCTTACATCATATCACAGGTAAGAAATTATAAGAGTTTAAATACAGGAAGATAAACTCAATATAGGAAGATACATATATGTAGATAGATATGCATGCCTGCATTTTTAAGATAATTTCAAAAAAGAAATGACTACAGTTGTCGATTAATTAGATATGGTCCTTAAGGAGGAAGTTCAGAATTATTTGGTGTTGTCAGGTGAAATATTTAATACAAGAAGAATTTTGGTGCAAGTAGAGGATGACTTAAGCTTTCAGCAAGTTGATTTTGAGAGTTCTATGGCATTTTCAGATATGGTCCAATAGGTATTAAAAAACCCAACCTCATGCTAAGAGAGAGAGAGAGATTACAGCAGATACTATAAATTTAGAGATCATCCATTTTCAAGTTGGAAAATAAAACTGTAATTGTAGGTGTACTAGCCAAATAAAGCGTGGGGAATGATGAAGAAGTAGGTTAAAAGTTAGAATCCTAGTAAAACCAATATTTAAATATAGGAGGAAAGCCAATATGTAAAGTAAATATAGGAGCAATGTGTAGAGTTTATCAGACATCAGTTACTCTGAGAAGATTTCACTGAAAAACACGCCCCCTCCCCCTGGCTGATTTAAATGTCCAATTGCAAAATATCCATAATTTTCTGTATTTATGACACACAATATCAGTGTAACCATCAATTTACTCCTCTGTCACTTCCATTAAATGGTACATCTTTCTGTGTCAGTTCCTAACTGACACTTTATTCCTAATGCCTAACAGTATGAGGTACATAGTAATCACCAAGTTTAAAGGAAAGAAGAATGTTATTGCACTGATCATTAGGCAAATCAGGGGAGAGTAGAGCCTTAGAAACCAAAGCAGAATATTTTCAATAAAGTGGGATTAAAAACATCAAATCCCATGAAGAACATAAATCAGATATGAATGGTTAAGTGTCTACTGAATGTTTTGGACTTTGTTTTATTATTATATTATTTTGGGGTATGTCTTTCTTTTGAAAATTAAAGCATTATATTTGAAGTAGGTATTTTTCTTCTTCAGTGTGTAGTTATGTTATTAAACTGTTTAAGATGTGGTTATTGTAGTGGACGTTTGTCTTTCTTTTTGTCTACCCAGTAACTAAATCTCCATCTTGTGTTCAAGGTATAACTATCTTGGTGAGGCAAAATCTGCCTTTCACTAGAGAAGAGAAATAGAAATAATTTCACACTTGCCTACAGCTGAGGAGTGGGCAAATGCGGCTACATGCTTCCTCCATGTATCAGGGGCCCTGGATCAGTGAATGCCATTAAACTATTAATCAAATAAGTGGCCATGACAGGCAATTCTTAATTATTTCAAAGATGCTAATCTCATCTGTCCATTAATCATCACCCTTCTCTTTTTCTTTCTTCCATTCACCTTTGAGGATGAAAAAAAGAAAAAGAAAAAAAAGAAAAAAGAAAAGAAAGAAAAGAAAGGAGAAACTTGCAGTGTTCCTATTTATTAAATTTTGTAGGTGGAAGCTTAAAATAATGGTTAATAAGAGATATTTGGATCAATGATGTATTTGACATCTCTATAATTTTCCTATCTCTTATTTCTATAGATGACTAAAAAGAGTTCCCTCTATTTTTACTTATATAAATTATCTGTGTGTGCATCTATTTTAGGTCAGAAATCACATTGATTATAAAATTGTCCATAGATATTTATAATAGGAAATATTTTATATTTTCAATGGCCTTGTTCCTTTGAAGTTTTCACTTAGGGTTGACTGTGATAACATAGCTCACTTTCTTAGTTTTAGTTAAGTAGACTCATGTAACACTTGGCATCTCACCCATCTCAAAGTGTTGGCATAAAAAAAAAAATTGTATCATGACCTTGAGCTTTTTAAGTAGAAATCAATGTCAGTCATTATTTTTGGCAGCTTTATAGGTAAACCTATACCTAAAATATTTAAAAGCAAACAAGCCAAAAGATAACACGTGCTAAAGAACTTGGAACATTTACATGGGAGCGGCAAACTAGGCTAGTGGCAACATGGGAACCAGATTTGGCAAGTAGACAAGTAGGTATTTCCTGAGCCTACCAAAGAAATACACTTGGCACTTTATGAGTAATTAATAAAATATATGAGTAATTATTTTATTTGTTATTATTTTTATAAAATAAAGTTAGGCCATAATGAGGGGGAGGAATGCAGTCTTATATTTTGAAAAGGGTATTAATTTTACATAAAATCAAATTCTACTAGAGGAGAATCACCTAATGATATGAAGCCTAGTAATTTCTGCAGGAATTCCTCTGCAAATTGATGAGCAAGCACTTTATTTGTTTAACTAGTTGAGGGGTATAATTGCAGGATTAAGTCAATTGTATTATGGTACGAATTTATTCCTGCTTTGGAGATGTCAATCTTCTGTTTTCTGTCTATTCACAGTTTATGATTTTTTTTTCAAAGTGCACATGTTGTAAATGAAATACAATGAATAACACTACACCATGCACTTCATGCCACACAACAAATTTAGGAAAGCCTCTAGGTATTAATATGGCTGATATTGATAATGTAGCAGGTTCTTTTTAAAGAAAAAAATAATAAATATAGATCCATTACCTGGCTACTCCAGTAATTTCCTCCTCCTTGTCACAATTTTAAGTCTGTTTTCATCTTATTCCAGTGAACATGTTCCTGATCTGACCTGCTTCATTATTCAGGTGTAATTGTGGTCTGTTGGCATGGTTCTACTTGCTTGGCTTTAGCTGCTAGAAAACAATTATACCTGATCATTTCTGGTAGTTATTGCTGCTATTATCACTTGCCTGCCCAAGACCTGCCAAGATTTCCCAAATTCCATGACAATTTTGTTCAAGAAAAAAAGAGAAAGAGAACTATTTCATTTTTGTATTTGCATCTCTCTTGGGAACCACAACTGTGATGTTTGCATTTTTGCAACATTTTCTTTTTGCTGATTTTCATACTACACTACATGGGTGTAATGCCAGTCAGAACTGGGTGTCGAGCCCCTCAAATTATGGTGGGTATTTGTGTGTGTGTGTGTGTGTGTGTGTGTGTGTGTGTGTGTGTGTGTGTGTGGTTTCTACAGGATTCTGTTCTGTAGCATACATACCAGCTAATCTAGCTATTATTTTCTCAGGATATGGTTTACTCCTGCCCACTTCCAATCTAAAACCAATCTTTTATAATGCAGGTTCCAGAATGTACAAATGTAATCGGAGTATGCTCTGGGTTTTATACCCCTGCCCCTTATTTTCTCGCGAAGTAGACCTGATGTTCACGATCTCCTCTACTTTTGTTGATGGTTCTTGATTTACTCCAACAGTTTTAATGACTACACTGGTCTTTCATACTGCCTGCATGGAGGGAATATTTAATTTAAACTGAAAAATACTGGACACTGATGTCAACAGTCCCAAATGACACCAAGAGCAACAGATGTACGGGAACATTTTGGGAAACTAACGGGGTCTTTGTGGGAAGGAGCTCAATGATAGAATGTTCATGCTCTCTCACCTTTTGGATTGTTATGCATACATATTACAAATTACATTTTGGTCCAGTCATTTTCTTTTGGCATACAAAAAATTAAGTAAATAAATTAAATACATTATTTTTTTTCATTCGAGCCAGATTTAGCCAAGAAGGTACTTTGAAAGAAGATAACTTCTGCTATTTAAACAGCACAGAATCAATTGTATTAATAAATACATTAATAAATACCTTTTGGATTGTTATGCATACATATTACAAATTACATTTTGGTCCAGTCATTTTCTTTTGGCATACAAAAAATTAAATTAAGTAAATAAATTAAATACATTATTTTTTCTTTATTTGAGCCAGATTAAGCCAAGAAGGTATTTTGAAAGAAGATAACTTCTGCTATTTAAAAAGCACAGATTCAAATGTATTAATAAATCATTCTCACTTAGAGTCAGCCATACTCAAAATCCTGTTGGTTTCATGGGTATAAATTATAAAATCTAAAGCTTGCCTTCTAGGAACTTGACGTCATTTTGTGGAGAAAGATGTATGGAGCTTTAGCTATAAATGCAAATGTAAAAGAACTAACGGCCACAGTAGGTTATGATCGTTGTCAGAGTCAGTGTGGCCTCATCCCCATCACACTTGTCTACAGTGGTCCCTCATGGTTTGCTGCCCCCAGAGCCAGCAGGACCCCTGCTTGGTCACATAGCACAGCTTCCCTTTACATCGGCACCATGGGGATTCGGAAGTGATTTTTCTGATGCTGTAGGCTCTTTACCTTTCTCTCTAGTCGATCTCATTTTCTGCCTATTCCATCACCTGGGGTTATTTCTAACTTCTGTCATTGTAGTTGGCTTCCTTCCCACTCGCCTCCCCTTCCTAGCTGGGCCTTCCCTTCCGCTCAGCCCGCCATATGGCTAGCAGTGCACACGAGTCTATGCTAATCCTTTTATGACTGTGAGTGCCAAGTCTGTACTGCAGCTTTTAACTCGACAGGAATTTAAATAAGTGAGAGATTACTCTGGACCAGGTTATCAGGGATCTTGATCTGCCTATAAATCAGAAAGTAGAAAGAAAAAGAGAAGGCTTTCCAGGTGGAGAAACTAATGAGTGAAAGATAAGAAAATGTTTAAGTGCAGAATGATGATAGGAATTTGTTCAGACGAAAGAGCTTATGGAAACAGAGATGAAAATATAGTTTGGGGCTAAATTGTGCATGTTTTTAAAGCTAAGATATTGCAATTGTATGTAATAGAAAGTCATTGAATATTTTTAGCGCAGGGATGTCATATTTAAAAGCAACATTGTAAGCATTGGGTTATGTAAACATGTTTAGTATTGCTTACTTGCCTTGCTGAGTTGCCTTGTTTTATTGAAGAGACACTGTAATCATCAAAATGATATAACTGGGGCTCATATAACTGGCATATATCATCAACTTTAATGGCTTAGATTGTAAAGAAAAGCCAAGAAGTAATCTATCCCTGCTGTTCATCCCTCCCTGTATTTACCTGCTTTGCCATGTGACTTTGCATCCCCTTGTCCTACAGGCAGAGTACAATTCCCACTCATTGAGATTAGGCTTGACCATATGACTGGCCCTAAGCAGTACTGTGTGCCAGTTCTGAGCCTAGAGCATAAGAGGTCTTGCATCACTCCCCTTCAGCCTCTTCCATCTCTCAAAGTAGTTCTCTGGTTAATGGAAAATGAAACCGACATGGAGCAAATCTAAACCTCAGTGAAACTTGAAGCCAAACCCAGTTGAGCTCAACCTAGACAGACTAACACCCAGCTGACAAGCAGACATGTGGACAAGAATAAATTATGTGTGTCATAAACCACCATCTGCTTGGGGTAGCATTAAACAGCATCCTTGTTGAAATAACTGATCCATGCACCTTTTGTTTTCACTGGTAGAAGAATATAATCCAAACATAAATGTGAATAGTTTACTATGTGCCGGAAATGCTAGACCAAAATATTGTAATCATTTCTAGCAATCATTATATGAGAGATAAAATCAACAATCAAAATCATGGGGAAACTTAATATTATGCCAATAAGAAAAGAGTGAAGGAACTAAGGGCATATATGTTACAGAAGAAAACGTGAAGGCAGGAAGAGAGGACTATAAATTCAAATATTTGGATATATATCAGTTAACAAGTAATTAAAACCTGGCTCAGATTGATTCAGCATCAAAGAATTCATATACCTGGACATTCTGAGCTGGAAGGAGTTTCAGACTGAACTCAAAAAGATCTCCAGCTTCATTGCTCTGAGTCTCTATGTGCTAACTTTGCCTTCATAATTTTTTTTTCAAAGCATAGGATTTCTGTTAGTAACTGTGGAAAGGGTTTATGTGTTCATATCCAGCTGAAAGACAATGTGTTACTTCCAGACCTTTCTTTTGAGTAGGAAAGCACTTTCCCAGAGTTCTTAGCAAACCTTTCTTTGCATCCCACTGATCAGTATTGGGAACGTGTGCAGTGCAGGACTGTGGTGGTAAATTGACCTAAAGAAAGCCACTTTCTCTAAGTTCTGTCATAAATGCTCCCATGATGGCTATTTCAAGCTACCAATGTTACACTATTGAAGCCAGAATAGCGAAGCGACGTGCACAGTCATCTCTTGTGAGCCATTTCCAGCACAACAGTGGACACATGTCCCTTCTTGAAACAACCATTGGATTAATACATGGGATTGCTCTTCTTACTGATAACCACACATTGAAATCCTGAGTTTCTAAATTTTCTACAATAAATCTGTATTGCTTTTATTTTTTTTTCTTTTCAAATTTTTATTTAAATCCCAGTTAGTTAATATGCAATGCAATATCAGTTTCAGGTGTAGAATTCAATGATTCACCACTTACATACAACATCCAGTGCTCCTCAAAAACAAGTGCCCTCCTTAATACCCATCACCCATCTAGCCCATCCCCCCACCCACCTCCCTCCATCAACCCTGTTTGTTCTCTAAATTTAAGAGTCTCTTGCGGCGCCTGGGTAGCTCAGTCGGTTGAGTGTTCGACTTCAGCTCAGGTCATGATCTCATGGTTCGTGAATTCGAGCCCCGTGTCGGGCTCTGGGCTGACAGCTCAGAGCCTAGAGCCTGTTTTGGATTCTGTGTCTCCCTCTCTCTCTGCCCCCCCCCCCCCGCCCCTGCTCGCACTCTGTATCTCTCTCTCAAAAATAAATAAACATTAAAAAAACTAATAAAAAGAGTCTCTTATGGTTTGTTTCTCTGGCTTTCTTTTTCCCTCACCCTCCCATATGTTCATCTCTTTTGTTTCTTACCACATATGAGTGAAATTGTATGGTATTTGTCTTTCTCTGTCTTATTTCGCTTAGCATAATACATTCTAGCTCCATCCACTTCATTGCAAATAGCAAGATTTCATTCTTTTTGATGGCTGTGTAATATTCCATTATATGTGTATGTGTGTCATCAGTCAATGGGCGTTCTCTTTCCATAGTTTGACTATTGTTGGTAATGCTACTATACACATCAGGGTGAGTCTACCCCTTTGAATCTGTATTTTTGTATCCTTTGGGTAAATACCTAGTTGTGCAATTGCTGGGTCTTAGGATAGTTCTGTTTTTAACTTTTTGAGGAACCTCCATACTGTTTTCCAGAGTAGCTGCACCAGTTTTCATTCCCACCAATAGTGCAACAGGGTTCCCCTTTCTTTGCGTCCTTGTCAACACCTGTTGTTTCTTGTGTTGTTAATGTTAGCCATTCTGACGGGAGTGAGGGGATATCTCATCATGGTTTTGATTTTTATTTCCCTGATGATGAGTGATGTTGAACATTTTTTCATGTGTCTGTTAGCCATCTTTATGTCTTCTTTGAAAAAATATATATTCATGTCCTCTGCCCATTTATTAACTGGATTATTTGGTTTTGGGGTGTACTGCTTTTAAAGATGGAAAAAATACTACTTTAAAGGAAAGACTGTACCAATGAAAAAGTATTTATTAAAAGTAAGTCAGTATTATTGTATTTATTCATTTGGCTATAGAATTTGTCCAGAGAACTTCAGAACCATTCTCAATTTTAATATTATATAATTTATTTTTAATATTTAATATATTTTAATATTTTTAATTTTACGATTTTAGTATAATGAGTCATAGTAGTCATAAAGAACAGTTAGAATAATTAATTCTCCTAAGAAATTAATGTTCAGTTCAATACTTACTGCATACCTACTATGTTCTAGGTACTACATTTTGTTCTGAAAAAAATAAAAAAATGAAATGAAATTTACTGTCAAGTAAATTTAATGGAGGAAATAGACAGATGTGCCAAGGATTAACATAGAGCATTAGGTGGCAAACTGTAGTCCATGGGCCCTATTTGGATTGCTACCTGTTTTTATAAATAAAGTTTTATTGGAACACACCTACACCCATTTGTTATGTATTTTTCTGTGACTGCTATCACACTACAAAGATAGACTTGGATAGTAGCAACAGAGACCATATGGCCCACAAAGCTTTACATATGGCACTTTACATATAAATTTTGCAGACTCATATCATGGAGCATGACCATCACTGAGTTATACACCAAGTGAATTGGGAACACAAATAGGGGCATCACAATCAATTTCATTCACTGAGAGGGATTTTTAAGCAGAAAGTAATGGAAATTCAATATCAGTGTACTAATTACTCCAAATCTGAATGGCTGTCCATATGTAGATAAAAATCTTGAAGATTAGCTGAACCTGTGAGATATTTTAGTTTCTTTTAGATACAGCATGACAAAAAGAGTTGATTAAGTGCAGCTATGTTCATTATGGTTTGTGAATTATTGTTTGACTCTGTCAAACATAAAATGATTAAATCATGAGTTGTTTTATTTAAAGCAGTGGAATTCAAAGTAAAACTCTCTTAAGTGTGACCTTTTATATAATGGCCACGATTCATTTGCTGCATTCTAGTGGCATGTCATATAAAATCAGTCTTTCCAAAGTATCTCTTTTCTCAGATCAAAGGTCTTATGTATCTTGAATTATTTGATTCACTTTCTTTTCCTTTTAAGATTTTATTTTTAAGGAATCTCTACACCCAACATGGGGCTCGAACTTACAACCCTGAGATCAAGAGTCACATGCTCTATCAACTGAGCCAGTCAGGTGCCCCTCTTGAATTATTTATATTTGTTTTTTGGTTTCCATTTGGAGTATTCATTGAATAGTATATTTAAAAGAGCCTGAATTCATTTAACACAATTATATTACTGTGATAACACTTAATCATTTATTGAACATGTTTTCCTAAAGTATTCTGATCTGTGTTCCAAAAAGAAATAGTCAAAATAAGCTTATAAAAAATTTTAACCTCTTATTTCTTCTTCACTGTGTTCTAACCTTGATCCACTTTAATGATATACATGCTTTTAATAATGCATTTTTTTTATCTAAGTCACTTTTTTTCTTTTTTAAGTTTTTATTTAAATTCCAGATACCTAAGTCACTTTGCATCCAAATTATATACATCAAAAAAATAAAAAATGTGGCTGTTTTAAATGCAGTGATTATTCAGAAATGAAACCTGTTGTGTAAGTAACTGGATGCTGAATCTACAAAATGAAGGGCATACTTACTGTTTGTTTTCTTAATTCAATAAAGAAAAGAGTAATCTGAAATTACTCATATGCTTGAAGGAAGAGGAGAGTCCAGAACTCCTAATGGTCACCATATCATGGTCCCCCTTTCCAAATATCTAGTGCTTCAATGACAAGGTAAACACCAGGCCTCGGTCACCCAGTGTTCAGTGGTCTCCTGGAAACACTACCTCTCGTCCACCTTCACAACATGATGACAAGTAGGAAGACTGGCCCTGGAGACCAGTCATCTCTGTGAGAGCCTTATCCCTCCTTCCTGTGCCCCAACAACCACAAGCTCACCATCTCAATAAGATTTTCCTGATTCCCCCATCCAAGCTGCTGCAGTCTGCTCCCTCACAGGAAGTAACAACTCTGTCCTTTCAATGCCACCGGTTAAAAACAGGGAGTCATTCCTGTACCTTTGCTCTCACCTCCCCCCATATTGTATCCCAACACATTGTATTTTCTCTGCTTTCCAAGTGTTTGCCAAATCCAACCAATCCTAACCACCTGTAGAGATACCACATTACCTTCATCTCTGGTCCAAGTTACCACAATCTTTGGTTAAAATTATTGTAATGTTCTCTTATTCAGCCTCATTTGTTTAGTCCTTCGACCTCTAATGTTTATTCTCAGCACAACAGCCTAGGTAGTTTGTTTGTTACTTGCTTGAAGATGTCAAACTTCTTTTTCTTAAATGTTATGTATTTTATTTTTTTAAAGTTTGTTTCTTTATTTGTTTATCTAGTAGACTCTACACCCAATGTGGGGCTCAAACTCACAACTATGAGATCAAGAGTCACATGCTCTTCTGACTGAACCAGCCAGGCACCCCAAGATGTCATGCTTCTGTTCACAACATGGCAATAGCTCTGCATCATTCTTAGTATAAAAGCCAAAATAATTGAAATGGCCTGTGTACTCTGACTTCCTGCTCTCTCTCTGACCTCAACACTTCACATTAAGTGAAATTAGAATAAATATGTTGTGTTTTGCTTTAAGTTGAATCAAAAGCATTAAACCCAATAGAAAACAAAAGTACTACGGTTATATAAATGGTATTCATTGAACAGTTATTTTAGGTCTGCCACACCTCCCCTTATTTGCCACACATATTCTTGTGATCACAGTGAGGTGGAAGTTTTCGGCACACAAAGATTATCATCAATGAACCTCACCTATGCAGTATTCCAAATTGAGTAAGAGGCCAGATTCCACGTTTCATCCCCCCTCATTCAAGTGCTCTGAGGATATGAATCTCCAATGATCATAATGTTTACGATCGCCAGCATTAATATTTTAACTTGGTGATTTGGAGCCTGATATCTTGAACAATCTAGACCTAAGGCCCCTGTAGGGAATACACTGAGAGCAGTTGCAGACATGAAGGCTATCATGGGCAGATTTTGTGGGTCTACGGAGAAATGCAAACATATTTCCCATTTGTCATATTTGGGACTATAAAGGACAAGTTATTCCAGATCACATCAGTGGAGGTGAATATATCAATAATACAAAAATAAGATTATTAATCAAAAAAGACATGATCTTAATCAGGTGGTATGCAAACTTGTTTTCTCTCAGAACAGTTCTTCATGATGATCAGCAATTGACAGTATACCATGGGGATCAAGAGTGCAGACTCTTGAGCCAGGCATCCTAGTTTGAATCCTGCCTCTGCTCCTTATAGCAATTATGTTCTGTGCCTCCATTTCCTTATGAATCTAATAATACTCATCTCCCAAGATTGATTCACTGTGAAGCTAATGGAACTTAAACTTTGGGACTCATCACATATATAAGTTCTTTTACAAATGAGGAAGAAAATCAGGGCTAACTGGAAGCATTTTATAAAAGTCATTTCTAAAAGTGTAATTGAAGTTTCTCATAAGAGAAGGATCAGCTCCAAAACCCCAGTAATTCCTTACGGTATCTTTTCACGCTCGTGTAAATATTCATTTTCATTCCAGTTCCTCTGTTCATAATCTCGTATTAATTTTTTATAAAGAGTGCCTTGCATTAGCCTCAGGTACCACAAAATCTGGACACCCCCTGCCTACCACCTAGGATTTTTGTGAGGATTAGAGGCGCTATTATGTTTTAGGTACTTAGAACAATGCCTGGCATGCAGGTAGAAACTGTTAGCCATTATTATAAATAGGTTACTGAACAGTGATTAAGTATTGGTTAGTTATATAATTTTGTGAAAAGGAATTAGTTTTGAATGGCAGTGTCAGGGGTCTGAAGCCTTACTCTAGGAAAATACCATTGTTCTCCCAAAGCAAGAAGGACATGAAATGATTAGACTTCTACTGACTGAAGTTCATTGCTACATCACTAAATTTCTAATAGTTCAATTAGTATGCTCAAGTGCCGGAATCCTATGTCCACTTGTTGAAAATATCTTGGACTCTTTTCTTATCTCTGTAAGCATGGTTTTAAATCTTTAAAAACGTGATTTATGTATTTGTTTTCTTAATTAATTATTCCCTACCTTCCATTACCTGTGCTCTTGGCTCTTAGAACTCGTGTTATATATACCTTCTGGAAAGATTAATCATTTCTGTTAACCTCTAATATACCTCAAACGTGTATTCGTTTAGCTTTACAACCTGCATAATTTCCCCAGTTTTATCCTCTAGAATACCAGTTTGGTCTTTATTGCTTCCTACCTAGTATTTACTCTATGAATTGAATTATTATTTTTAATCACATAACTTCTATATTTCCTGGACTTCTTTTCTTTCTCTTAGTTTTTTTATACTTATTTAATTTTGTTTGTAATTATATATATTAATTCAAATTATTGGACATCATAAAATTTTATTATCTTATCTAAATTTTGTTCAGTTAATTTTGGTCTTAATATGTATATATGTGTGTGTGCGCACACATGCATGTGTGTAGTTCAGGTTTTCATTTGTTTTTTCCATGGCATTGGTTTGCCATTATTTTATAGTAAGCTGTTTTTCTAGTCCGTATACATGGATGGTGGAATAAGTTAATTAAGGCACCTAACAGTAGATTTCTCTACAGTTAGGGAGAATTGTTTCTTCAGTATTTTTTTTTTCTTGATTTGAACTGCTGACATCAGTGTCTGGAGGACACTTTATTCTATGAGTGGAACACATTAGAATATTTTACTACTAGCTCAAAGGAGTTTTCCTTGATTCCACACCCTTACATTTTCCCACCATAATACCTTCTCTTGTGAAAATACTGGACATAAATTAAATTCTTCTTTGCTTCTCTATCAGACCCAAATATCATGAGTAGTATCTCTTCTTTTGATGATTGAACCCATTTTTCAAATACTAAGATCTTGGGTGAAGAACACATTTCCCCTAGTTATCTGCTTAGGACAGGAGGAGCTGATAGTCTAATTGCTCTTCAGAGTGCTAATTCTTAATAAATTACTCCAGTGAGTAACCGTGGTAAGTATTCTCAAAGACGGCCTCCAGTTTCCCTGAATATTCACAACCTTGTATATTCCCCTTCCATGATGAAACTGGGCTGGCTCTGTGACTCACTTAATTCAATGGCATGTAATGAAAGGATGTTGTGCTAGTTCCAGGCCTCAGCTTTAAGAAGGCCTGACAACTTTATGCTTTCATGCTCTTGGGAGTGCTGAGCTATTATGTAAGGAACCTGACTGTCCTAACAGAGCGGTGTTGTTTAGAGACCATATGGAAAAGCCACAAGGAGGAGAGGCCCTGAGACTATATAGAAATAGTGAGAGACACAGTCATCCTAATGACCTGAGCTCAACTCTTCAGCTGTCCCCAACTATGTGTCAGACATAAATGAAGCATCTTGGGTATTCCAGTCCAGTTGACCTTCTAGATGTTTGCAACCCAAGCTGGAATCACATGGAGCAAACTGCCCAAATGAGCCAGTCAGCTCAGAGCATCATGAAAAAAAAAAAAACAACAAAATAAAAATCCGGTAATGATGACAATGGCAACAACAAAACAGTTGTTTATTTAAATTACTAAATTTTTGAAGTGTATTTATATTTTTACGTAGGAATATATTAAGAATATCCTAAATTCTCTTGGGAAAACCTTGAATCATCACCTGAGAATCCAGTATCCTTTCCATAATACTCTAAGTCTCAATTCTCTCAATTTTCCAGAAATTCCTAAAAAAAAAAAAAAGTTCCTAGTGACATTTTTTTTCCTGACCTACAATATAAATTTCATATATTTTCTCTCATTTCATTGGTACTCTAAGAAGAAGACAAGGTCATAAATGTTCTCAGTTTACCATTATGAACTAGAGGCCAATATGTATAATCTCTAATTATATAGATGATGAAACTGACAATTTGAAAGTTTAAATATCTTGCTTAAAATCACAACTAGTCATATCTGGAATTCACATTGTTTCTATATTACATATTCAAAGGGAGTAAAAGTATATTTGTACTACATTTTACTATATTTGAAAATTGCATTTTATTACACACACACTCTCTCTCTCTCTCTCTCTCTCACTCTCACACACACACACACACACACACACACACACACACTCACACTGGAGATCCCTCACCTCATTCCAGAAGTGGTAACATCATATCTAGTTACCATTTGTTTGTCAAAACAAGCCATAAGGCTCCAAACTAACTTTAAGGGAAATTAGGAAAACTTAGGAAACTCAAGAAATGTGTATTAAATACTAATTGACTCTCTGTGCACTACTTGATAAATTGGTCCACTCGAGTCATCTTGAAAAGACCCTGTCTGCTGGATAAAGGATCTAGCAGCAAAAAAGATGAAATTTCTTACCAAGAAACTTAAATGTGTCTTCAATTTATTGTCTCTTAAATTGTAACCTAGCATTCGATATGTAGTTGTTAGAATTGCTTCTAGACAAGTACCACCCTTTTTATTTCACTCAGAAGTAGTCACCTCAGGGCGTCTGGGTGGCTCAGTCAATTGAGCGTCCAGCTCTTGATTTTGGCTCAGGTCATGATCTTACTTACAGTTGTGAGATGGAACCCCGTGTCAGGCTGTGTGTTGACAGCGTGGACCCTGCTTGGGATTCTGTCTCCCTCTCTCTCTCTGCCTCTATTCCTGCTCAGGCTCTCTCTCTCTCAAAATAAACTTAAAAAAAAGTCACCTCATTTTTGTTTTGTTTGTTTATATGCATAAATGAATAATGCTTCACCAAAAAAATCAAAGAAGACCGTATTATGCAGGTTAGGGAATGGTGTTGTGCATCATCTCATTGTTACCCTACACAGCAATCTAGAAAAACATGTGTTCAGGTGGCCCAGCTTCAAGATGGTGACGAGCTACCTGACTACCTGATCCGTACAAGACTATGCAGAAATGAGAACTAAGCCGTCATTCTGTTAAGCCACAGTAAACCTTAGCATTAACCTCAACAATAAAGGCGTCCCCCTGACCATCAGGAGAACTCCTTTGGTCTTCACCAAAGTATGGGGATCAGTTTACCTAATGGTAGTTCCCATCACATATAGCATTACTCTGCTTCTTACCTTCCCACTTTTTCACACGTCTTCATGTATTCTCCCAGATACTCGAGGATATGCTGGGTTAGTCCAAGATCTTGTTAGTGCTCTGCTCCAGCAGTGTTATACGGGGACCCTATCAAATTCTGCAATTCAGTAAGAGCTCAGAGTGGGTCTCATGGGGACCCTAAGATTTGAACTGAGGAATGGAGAGAAATGTCATAGCATTCTCCTGTGAAATTCTTCTTGCAAAAAAATATTAAGGAAGTTTCAGCTTTTTCTTATATGCCGGAGACATGGATGATGGTCATGAAACCAGTTTGGTTACTGATTTGTCCCTTAGGCCTTGACGTGTCTAGGGTATCCTTTTAGAATGTTTGAGCTCTTACCCTCCATTACTGTCAGCTTTGGGTCTCAGAAATCTGAAGACCATTTTTATCACTCTGTTATAAATAAGATTTATTTTCTTAGTATTTTTATTATATAACCTTGTGTTTAAAACAGATGCAATAATGCATTCTGAAGTATTTCTTTCAATCTTCTTTCTTATTTTCCTTATAATTCCCCGATTTTGCTTTTTCCCAAAACTCAAACTGATATATGGATGGTAGTTAACTAGTTTGGGATATGTGGTTATGGGAACAAGGCCAGCTCTATTTCCCACACGTCAAATCCTGGTCATTACTCAGTGCCTGCTAAGAAGCCACTTTCAAGATCTGTAAGAAAAGAAAATCGGTTACAGATCCTGATACTAATCTAAAATCAACAAGAAAAGTTTTAGACATAAAAGATAGGACTATATTCAAAGAAGGGGAAAAAAACTTAATAGGTAACAGTACAATGCTTTTTTGGAAGCAGTCCTACTACCTAAATTCTGAATGATGGGTTATATTTTTAAAAGAAATAATTATGTGACATGATAGAGGTAATAATTATCACTACAATGGCAGTCATATTACAACATATAAATGTATCAAATTAACATGTTATACACCTTAAATTTACACAATGTTATATGTCAGATATGTTTCAATTAAAAAAGAACTTACTAGTTATAATTTAAGAGATCACTGAAAAGCCATCCAAGTTCCTTGGTAAGGAATTATGTGATCTCTCTCTCTCTCTCTGTCTGTCTCTCTGTCTCTGTCTCTGTCTTTTAGAAATTATGTTATCTCTTGATTGCAAAATATATTATTAAAAGTTTAGCAGTCTTTATGCCCATCAAAATGTTAAGAGAACTACACGGTAGTATGGTCACTGTGATAGCCAGAATACTGATCTCCTAAAGATGTTGGTAGTCTAATCCTCAAACCCTGTGACTATGTTACTTGACATGATAAAGGGACCTTGTAGATGTGATTAAGGTTAAGGACATTGAGATTCACAGATTGTCCTGGATAAGCCAAATTTAATGATATGAGTCCTAAAAAGTGGAAGAAAAGGACAAAAGAGGAGGTCAGTGGGAGGACAGCCTAAGAAGGACTCACTGCCCCATTGCTGGTTCTGAGAAGAGGGAGTATGCAAGGATAAAGAAAGGCCTCTAGGAGCTTAGGACAGCCCTCAGATGACAGGCAGCAGGAAATGGAGATCTTTTGGAACTGAATTCTGTCAGCCTCTGAATGAGCAAGGAGACACATATTCTCCTAGAGCCTCCAAAAAGGAATGCAGTCGTACCAAACCTTGATTTTAACCCGGTGAGACTCACATCGGACTTTCGGCTTAAGGACACTAAGATAATAAGTTTGTATTGTTTTAAATGACTATGTTTGTGACCAATACGTTATAGCAGCAATAGGAAACGAATACAGTGACTGCCAAGTAATGATAGTTTTCCTTAACATGGCAATGTAAAGTTTTCTTTAAACATCTTACCTGTCAACTGATTGTCTCAGTTCTGTATTTTACTGGTGGCTCTCAGCAGTGAATCTTGACAGTTGATTAAATCTGTGGTGTCTTTCATCCACAGTAATTAATCTCTGTTCCTTGCTTCTTCAGTCATTGGTCCTCTGTGTGGAGACACCCATGGGCAACTGCATACTTACCTGTTACCCTTTCTGGTACATTTTATGAGTAGTCTGATACCGTTGCCGGTGTATTATTTGGGCAGCCTATTAGATAGATCTTGATTGCCACATCTGCTGGTTACTGGCTGTGAACCCTTGGGTAATTAAACTCGCCATCAGAGCTCTAGTTTTCTGTTAAAAAGAGAAGAAGGAAAGATTCACGTTTCCTTTGTAAAGATTGTAGGAAGGCTCCATGAAGAAGTCATATTGCGAAGGGCTCATCACAATGGCCTACATTTGATAAATGCTATATCGTATCTCCTCTCTCCCCCTTGTTCGTTCATTCAGCACATATTTAATGGGCATTTACTATTTGTTAAATATTCTCTTTGGCACTTGGGATACTTCAGTGTACAAAAGACAAAAATCCCTCTTCTCATGAAACATATTCTAGTGTAACGTTCACTGCTTGCTCTAAGGCATTCTCTCTTGTGTTAGCACAAGTAATATATTGACGTGCTGCGCAGTGCCATGCATTTATCATTTCTGGTTAATCTTGTTTCTTTTCCCTGGGACTCAAGAACTCTTTGCTGATTCAGAACTATGTTTATTCTCTATAGAATGCCCTCATGCATTGTAGTGAAGAATCACTTGCTGTCTCTCTTTAGTAATTAAGGTAGAAATATCTAAAAGTGAAGAGAACCAAGTAATAATCGTCTATTCTGGTGGTCCACACCACAACACAGATATAGAGACAGGGCCTATAAATAGGAAAATAGAAAAAAAATAGGAAAAACTTAAAAACATGAGAAATCTGTAGTGAGAGATTTTGAAAAAAAATCAAAGAAATAAAAACCGAACTGGAAACCCTGTGTAAAATTTCAGAGAAATGTCTTAGCCATAAAAATAATTCATGAACATTCTTAAAGGAGAACCAATTTTGGATAATGATATCCAGGACTATTGTTAGCTATACTTAATAACAATTTCAAAATGAAGTTTTCAAGTTGAACAGATGGCTCTATTTCAACAGTGCTACTATTAGCTATGCAATATAAATAAGTTTTGTTTGTTTGCTTATGTTTAGGTGCCAATTATATTTTTATTTACCTTATTCATTTTTAATGTTTTTTTTCCAGGCATGATTTTTCTAAGAAGAAAAAGGATAAGCTAATTTTAAGTTGTAAAATTAGCATTTTGTCTAAAAATACACAGTGTATCTCTTAGGCAAATGATGGTTTACATTGAGTTTCCCTTTTTTGTCATTCAAACTCAGCACATAAAAAAATATTTTCTGTTGAATAATTTTTATTTTGCATTTTGTATCTAAAAATTGCCCTTGGGACAATTGAAAAATCTTAGCTCTTTGAATTTCTGGTGACTCTAGTAAAACTGATAGCTGTCTTCCATATGTTTAGCCTTTCCTCTACACAAAGCCCTTCACATACAATTGAGCAAACATCAGAGTAAACCCAAGTTTATTTTAGAGTAGAGGTCCACATTTGTAGCTGGGAATAAATCCATACAAATACGAATCAATGCTAACTTCTAAAAGCTGCCCAAATTCCTTGCAGTGGTAAGTGGTTTATGAAACAAAGAGAGTTCTCCTTTTCAGCTGCAGGTAAAAGAGATGAGTTGGCCAAGCAGAAAGGTCATAGACTGGAAGATAAGAACCGGGAGGGTAGAAGTCTGGCGAAAGACTGAGAGAATTGGTTGGGGGGTGTGAATGTTTTTTCCAGAAATGAAAAGAATTTCCATAAGAATATAAGGTGGGTCTCCAGTGAAGTAACCAGAAGCCACAGCTATAAGTAAAGGACTTCTACAGAATGTCTTTTGGCCACTCAGTCAGATCCTCAGAACTCAGTCCAGTTAAGCTGTCACCCACTAATACAGAAGTCACTCTGCCTCTCTTTCCCCTAACCTCACCAAAACAGATGGCTTCCAATGGAATCTCCTGCAGCTTGAACAATGGATCATGCTCTTGGTGCATCCTCTCTCCCGATTCCCACCGCACCCCCCCCCCCCCCCGGCCTTTTCTCCTCTTCACCTAATACTCATCCTTCAGAACTCCATATCAGTGGCTCTTCCTCCAGGAAGATTTTGACTCCTTCCCCAATGTACATAAGGCACTTTTCCTCTATCAAGTTCACTTAGTATCTATGACCCCTGGTCACAGCACACATCATACTAGCATGTTTGGTTTAATTGTATGTGCTATTTCGTGGACTCTAACACATTTGGGAAGGTTTCTACCAGTATTACTAGCAAATCCCAGACGCTTGGCTTGTGGTATTGTAAATACTGAATTTGTGGAGGAACCCAACTAAAACCCAGGAAATTAGACTATTTAGTTCAAAGTGTGACCACAGTTAGTGCTTCCCCAGGTCCCTTCAGATTTCCTTTATCATTTCTGTGAATTTAAATTTTCATAGCTCATTCAGTCAACTAAAATGCTTTTATATTCCATCAGACGGAGAGAAGCCACCATTAGCACCTTATAAATGGTTTTATAGCTACCTAAAAGTCAGAACTGTATCAGAGAAGGGGTTAAGAAGTAATGCTACCAGACTACATGAATCGGAAACATAAATCCCAACATATGGAGATTTTGGAATTGAGATTTAGTATATAAAAACCACTGAAGCTTTTTATAATTTCACTCACCAAAAAGTATCTTTGAGCATTAAGTTAGCATAACAATGTATAAATCAGAAACATAAATAATAATATAAAATTAAGTATCTCTTACCAACTGTAGTCTTAAACTTAAATTTTATTTCCAGATGAATAGTTCACAGAATCTTTTCCTTTTTTTTTTCCTAATCAAAATAACTCCTCCTCCTGATTCTAAAGCAATGAAATGAAATGGCTAAAATCATGTTATTTTATGATAACAATTTTACAGCTGCTAAGAGGGAGACATTTTTAAACCTCCCATATCTATTATAAACGACACTGAAATTATCATCCTTAGATTGAAGAAAAGGGTGAAATATTTGTCACAATCTAGTCTCTCCACCCCACCGTCCTGAGAAGAATGCTGTGACTCAGATTACAGAGTGCATGCAGCCTTGCTTAATTTCAGTCTTCTGCAAAAGGAGGAGAGATTTGGGCCTGAGGAGATAAATAGAGATCAGAACAAAGAGAAGCTAGTCAGTTCATGTGAGTCTCTCAACACCCTGGGTGGTAAGCCCACTGTCATCCAAGAAACAGATGCTAGGCTGAAAATTCAGTTCAGGGTGTCAGAGAATTGCATTGAACCTTGTATTTTGTTTTTCTCATGAAGAAAAAAGAAAACAACATGTTTAATTTATCAAACCAGAAGCATGTTTTTTCAGAGATTTTGTGCTGATGTTCTGCTTTAATTTCACATTCTCTACTGTGTCCAAGTAGCCCTTCAAAATTATGTCCACCCATTTTTGTGGTAATACATCTCCCATGAAGAGTCTCAAGCAGTATAGTCAACATGGCTATCACAGAATGCTTGACTTTTATTTAGCATAATAGAGCATGAGTCATACATTTAAAACTTTAATATATATCTTCTGTTTAAAGACTGATCTTGTATTAGAGGGAAATAGACAGGTAGCAGAGCAAGCAAATTACATTAGTGACAAAACTATAAGGAAACATTTAATTATCTGGAAAAAGAATATCGTGAGGCACTTTCCTCTTGCACATCCATCTCTCACATTTATTATGCAGCTTTCAAAAAAAAGAAGGGACCAGTACACTGATTGGGTATTGCACTTACTAACAGAACATAAGTTACTCTCTGTCGAGTGTTTCTAAGGGGAAGTATCGCTGTTGTTTGGCGACTTTTTTTTTTTTTTTTTTTTTACAGAATTGGGAATGCTTGGTCATGCTAAGAAACTTTAACAACCTAGAAGTATTTTTCTATTTAAGTACGCAGTCATATACTTAAAATACTTTTAAATGCAGGTAGATATCATAAATGAAAATACAGCTAAATGAACATAGATGTTGTAATGCAAAGAATTCGGATTTATTCTAAGCCTTGGTTTATAAACCAGTTTTTTTTCTTAGTCACCATTTACGATTCCACTTTTTCTCTCCTAGGCAGAGATAATGCATATTGTAGGGGACTTACCGTCAGGTGCTTTGTGCCTTCATTTGAATGACTGGTGGACTCCTGGACATGTCTTTTTCACTAACAACTTTTTAGAGTCTTACTAAACATTGGTAGGGTGGCTTGTAATCATTAGATATTGTAGAGGAGGAGAAATAATTTTTCCTCTGTCCTTCTAGGTTCTTGACAGAGACACGCCCCCACACACCGAGGAATAAAAGACAGATTAATAGGAGAAAAAAAAAACAAACAGAAGTTTAATTACATGTATGCCTTCTCTATGCATAGGAGACACCCAGGAAAACTGAGTAACTCCTGAAAATGGCCCTAGCCACCACCTTAATACAATCTCCAGCAAAAGAAGATGCTGGGGGTGGGGAGTCCGTCAAGGGAGGTTACCAGGAAGAGCACAGAAAACAAGACTAAGGATGTGGTGCAGATTTAAATCGTTGCCTTCTCCAAGGATAAGAGTCTCTAGAGATTTAAAGTTATCTTTTTCTTCCTGGCACAGCAGACACATCCTTACAAATGGAGATTTCCCATGTAAATGTAAATGTCTCCTAGAAAAAGGTGACTTCTACTTGGTATTCAGAGCTTTTTCTCTTGTGTGATGTTTCTTAAATATAATCAGCCTAAAATAATCTGTAAACCACAGAGGCATATTGGGGGGGCATATTCTGCTTCTCTTCAAATCAAATAATAATTTCTGTTTCAAAGAATGTGTTCATAGATAAAATGGATTCAAAATAGATCATTTAGGACTCCAGGGTGGCTCAGTTGTTTGAGCGTTTCACTTCGGCTCAGGTCATGGTCTCATGGCTCATGAGTTTGAGCCCTGTGTCGGGCTCTCTGTTGTCAGAGCAGAGCCCACTTCAGATCCTCGGTCTCCCTCTCTCTCTGCCCCTCCCCTGCTTGAGCTCGCTCTCTCTCTCTCTCTGTCGAAAGTAAACATTTAAAAGAAAGACAACAACAACAAAATAGATCATTCAGTCTCCTTACAATATTCATTGTTTTTCAATTGATATGGTTAACAAAAGAAAAATAGTGTTAAGGAAATAAAAATATAAAGAAACCACAGTAATACAGAATTCTAACACTAAGATTCCCAAGTCTAACTTTAATGATAATAATTACTCACGATAAGTTTGTGTATCTAATCAGAATTTAATAATTTATATATGAAGAATTGTGAAAAACAATTTATTTTTTTATTATTTTTGTTTCCTCAAGCTCCTTCTAAATCCCGAGTGAGAAAGGAGAGCTCCCCATTCTTTTTCAGTAGATTTCCTCCTTTTCCTCTTTCACAATATTGTCAAGAAGAAGTCATACTTTCAAGTTTTATAACAAAGAGAACATGATAAGAGAAGTGTGAGAAGAATATAGATTTACCCAGGCAGTTTTAGAAGATAATATTTATCATTTTATATGTAAAAAGTATGAATGATAATGGCATATGTTCATTTAAAGTGCAGTTATGTCGGAGAGGAAGACCTTCCTCTGCCCTATGGTCCTTCTAGGTGGAATTAGAATCAAATTGACATGAGCCACATTAAGAGGAAAAAATCTAATAGGTGTACATATGGGAATCCACGCAGACAGAAAATTCCAAAGACAGCGAGGCAACTCCGAAGCTCCTAGGAGCTAAGGGGAGGGGAAGGGTCTGAGGATGGAAAGGCCATTAGCAGGAAGGAAAGGAGATGTGTGAAAAACAAAGGTTTCCTATTAGGCGGAGAGCACTCTTCCTGGCACTGGCTCTCCTTTCCAATGCAAATTTAGTTAGACGTGGGGGACACAAAGAGCTTATTCTGCATCTGCTGGATTTTGACTACTTTTAACTCAAAATAATCTTTATGCCAAAGTGGCCTATCCTGAGGCAGCCTGCCCTTGGCCCCTACAGATACAAATAAATCATATTTGCATATCTTATCAAAATAGTCTTGTAATTTAAGATGCTGAGAACACATGGCAGTGTTCTTTATTTTTATTCATTTTTAAAAATTATTTAAAGTTATTTATTGAGAAAGAGAGAGAGAGAGCAAGCGGGATAGGGACAGGCAGAGAGGGGAGAGAGAATCCCAAGCAGGCTCTGCACTGCCAGTGCAGAGCCTGATGTGGGGCTCGAACCCACGAACCATGAGATCATGACCTGAGCCGAAATTAAGAGTCAGAATGCTGACTGAGCCACCCAGATGCCCCATGGCAGTGTTCTTTTAAAGCAAGGTGATTTTGGCAATTGACATAGTTAAATAAACATTTAGTGTATCCCCAAATTAAACTAAAGCTGTCAGACTATTAACCAAACTAGTCTGCATATCAGCCTCTGTTTATTATCTCTGTTTGAACAGAATGTTCCAGCTTAGACATCCTGAATAGATGTCAACAAGTCATATACTCACTCTTTCTTTTCAGTAGTACTCAGCATCTTTTAAACAAATAGTAAATGTACAAAGGAGTCTGGTGATACTTTTTGGCAACATTGGACTTTTAGGCAAAGTGTGCAAGTATATATGTTTGGGAGAGACAGTCTGCATGTGTGTGTGTGTGTGTGTGTGTGTGTGCAGGAATGCATGCACACACTCATCACTGATGGGGTTTTGGGGCGCTGGTGAAGTTTGAAGCCAGCGGTCAAGAAAGAATTCTTGAAGACATCTTTGATGCAAAAAAAGGTGATTTTATTAAAGCACGGGGACAGGACCCATGGGCAGAAAGAGCTGCACTGGGGTTGTGACAGGTAACTGATTATATACCTTTAGGTTGGGAATGGGGTAGGGATAACATAAGTCTCTAAGGTATTTTCGAAGCAAGGTTTCCAGGGCCTTGAGGGACTAGCTGCTGTTAGGAAAACACATTTATTATGTTTAGTAAAACCTCAGTCATGAGACCCTTCAGATGTATATCAGGGGGCTTCCCAGCATATATCTGGGGTAGTTAAGATAAAGGAAGTTTCCAAAGGAATTTTTATATGTTAATGTAGACTTCCAGGATCCTCGGGGGTCAGGATCATGTTAAGCTGATTCCCTTTTGCCCCCAGCAAAGTGTCATCATGGAGGCAGCTGAGCTCCTAGAGGAAGGTCACACTGCCTGTTTCAAGGACTAGTCAAATGGGCTGTAGGCAGTAAGGGAATTTCATTTTTCATTTGCCTTAGTTTCCTGCATCACCATGGCAAGCCCTTAAAAACCCCCTTTCATCTTGATGAGGGTGATATTAGGGCTCCAGGAAATTGAGTCTATACGTTTCTGGAGATTAGGCTATGGATAAGATTGCCTTCTTCTTGCAGTTTACTGAGTTATCTGTAAACGGAAGGAGACTCCTGTCCTGCATGACTGTGATCTCTATCAGTCAACCATCTGCTTTCTTTCCTTTCCCTTGTTCTGGGGCAGCCAGGAGTGTCAGAGGAATATCACACATATCCCACTGGGGGGGGGGGGTGCTGTTAGCCTGTACTTCACCCTCAGCTTGTCCCACGCTCTCTCCTCAGTTACCATACTGTGTTTTGCTTCCATTATTGGGCTCATTGCTCTTCCTTTTGGGGGACATAGATACTACATACTTTCCAGAAGGTTTTTATGTATTTACACAAATACATAAAGTACATAAGTAGGTTTAAAATCCCTACTTAATATTTTCTGGGTCCAGCTTATGCAACACAGTGATATTTTAATTAGACAGGCTTTCCATTATTTTGGAGCATTGTGAGAAACATAATAAAATTATTGTTAGCATGTTTGTGTGTGTATATGTGTGTATTCGGTTCACAGCAATTAAGAAGAGCAAATACTATATCTCTTGAGTTATAAACCAACAAACAAAGGCTGGTAGAAAACAAAAGCAAACAAACAAAAGGGCCCTAATTCTCAATGATGATTTTTCTGTAATAGAAGTCTCGTTTCTTCTAACCAAAACATAACCCATCTGGAAAATAAATAAGACAAAGCAAACAATTCAAAATTCAAGTGAGTTGTATCTTATCAGATAATAACTTCTTGGTGCTTATGTGAATGGTAATACATTCATATCTAATACCAGTGAAGAGGCAAAAATGTTTTTGTTTTCTATTTGTGTTATGTGTAGCTCAGATAATAAGAAAAAGCTTTATTAGAAAGCTTATGTAATGACAAATTAGGTAAAAGTTTGAAAAACAGAATTTAATAATGGTGTGGGAAACAAGGGCAAAAGAAAATAATTACATTTCCTTACAACTCCCAGCCCACGGACACGTCCTTGAGACAGGCAGAGTGACCTTCCTGTCAGAGTTCAGCTGCCTCAATGTTGACACTGGCTAAGGGCACAGGGCAACCTTAGCTTAACATTACCCCAACCTTCAGGATCCTGTTAAGTCTCCTTTCAACGTATAAAAATTCCTTTGGAAATTTCCTTTATCTCTGTCCCCCAAAATATATGTTAGCAATCATTCTGCAAGCATATGGCCCCCTGATATACATCTGAAGGGTCTCATGACTAAGGTTTTATTAGACAGTAATAAATGACCTTGCTTCCAAAATTCCTTAGAGATGTACGCTATCCCTACCCCTCTCCCAACCTGAAAGTATATTATCAGTTGCTTCTCACAATCCCAGTACACCTCTTTCTGTCCACAGATTCTGTCCCTGTGCTTTAATAGAACCATCTTTTTGCACCGAAGACATCTCAAGAATTCTTTCTTGGCCTTTGGCTCCAAACCCCACCATTTCCACATCAATAAATATTCTGGTAGATATATATTCAAGTATAATATCAAATACCTATTAATGATTTGTTGTTTTAAATTCAGAAATATCATTCTTATTTAAAATACAAAAATGTAGAGCTCAGTTAAAACTTTCAAGCCCAGGATAAAGGTTTTCCTTTAAACTTTGAATAATGGATACAGTTGAAATTTTTCTTCAGCATTTCTGTGTGATTCACTTGGCCAGAGATTGACCAAACCCCTAGGCTCAGACCAAGCTAGCAGGAAGGACAGGAAATCTAGAATATGAATTACCTGATGAAGATTAAAGTGGAACCTGTCATGTCCACATGGATAAACCTTCTTAGAACAGGGACATCTCGGGGGAACTCTTAGTCAAACTGAAAGTAACAGTATTCCCACACTGCTATGGACTTAGCAAAACATGCTGAGGATGTGACAATGGCTTTCTAACCGTGAAATAACTAAATATGACAATAATGAATAGAATCTTCTTAACAGGCAAATTCTTCTTAGAGTAGTGATTCCCTATTTCAAATCTGTAACTCAAGGAAACTCTAGAGAGAGTAATGAGGGTCTGTGTGATCTCCCCCCGTCAATATTTCAGAGTCTAACAGTAGTCTTTGAATGAATTTTCTAAAGACACTCGTGAAAATCATTTTAAAAACATGAGGTCTGAGTTGGAAAAATAATGGGAGGCCTCTAGTTGGTGAAAGTAACTGCAAGTCATTGCTCTAGTATAGAAGTTCCAGATGTATATTACTCAGAAAATGATTTCTGTAGGTTAATGGGTGTTAGTAGAAACAAAAATAATTCAAATATTTGGAAATGCTCTGTTTAAAATCAATAATTTGGCTTTCTTTGCATTTGCAAAAGGGGATTGGGGGAAATTTTCCCAAATGTATTTTTTGGCCATAAAGTTATTTTTTTTTCTTTCAAAAATATGGCAGAACTAAAGTTCCATAGAACCTAATTTGGGTAATGCTTAACTGGCATGGTAGAGCCAATAATACAGGAATGGATACTGAAGACAAAAACCACCCAACTGTCCTTTCATTCTGTTAGAGCCTTTTCACTTTGATGGAATAATCTGGATACCATAAGGTTTTTCTCTGGAGTCCTCTTTGGACCCAGTGAGTCAGAATCTTCTGGCTTGGGACTCATCACTATGAAGTTTGCTTTCTGACCACTTCTACAAACTATCTACCCAGGGTTATGTTTTGTCTGACTTTCCACATTATAGATGCAGGAAAGTAAGGGCCTGTTTTTGTTTTGTTTTGTTTTGTTTTGTTTTTTAACGTTCAGACAGGTTATGTCACAATTCAACTAAAGTGCAGGAGCACTGTGTGCCAGACATTGCAGTGAAGACAGTGTCATCCAGGCTGGCTATGGGATTAGGGCTTCGTGGAGCACATAGGATGAATGAGTTAAACAAGGAAGGTGTGCATTCTTCCAACTCAGCTTGGTATGCTGGAAGCCACGTATTTATTTGCAGGCAAAAAGATAAGAGGCCTGAATCTCACTTTGGCCTTTGTTAGCTCTGTGAATTGGGCAATTTATATAACGTTTCTAAGCCTCAACGTTTTCATTTGTAACCTGAAGACAACACTGCCAACTTTGAATACTTAAAAGATGAAATAACATAGTTTCACATAGAAGATTCAGGTATATATTAAGTATTAAATAGATGGTATTACTATTATTCATTAAATAGAATGCAGAAATTTTCTTTTAAGTCTTCTTGCTCCTACCACAATCCTCTGAACCTATTTTTTCCCACCTCTTCTTGTTCTGTACCTCCCCTAACCTCCAGACTCTAGGCAATGATTCTAAGTAGCTTAAGATGTTTTTATTTCCAAAGATATTTTCTCTTCAGTGGAGGATGTCTGATGATCGAAAACACTTACAGATGGAAATCAACTCATTTCTTGTGATAGATGTTCAAATAATGTAAAATAATATAGAGGAGCTATTTTTACTGTGGCTGTCTCCCCAAATTTGTATCATCTCTGTGGGAGACTAATTCCTCACAAGGCTGACCCTTGACCCCACACCCAACACTCACACTCCTGGGAACCTCTCAAGCCTTCTATTCCAATGCTTTTGATAACAAAAAGTAGTAGCATATTATCTATTGTTTTTCTAGCTGTTTGGTTTTTTTGAAGTTTATTTATTCATTTTGAGAAAGAGAGAGCAGGAGAGGGGCAGAGAGAAAGGGAGAGAGAGACTCCCAAGCAGTTTCCATACTGCCAGCGCAGAGCCCCATGCGGGACTCAAACTCACCAACCATGAGATAGTGACCTGAGCTGATACCAAGAGTCTGATGCTTAATCGAGTGAGCCACCCAGCTGCCCCTCTGTTTTTTATAACTCTCTTCAAACCCAGAGAGTAAGTCTTATGTTACACAGATTATATTCATTTTTTAAATCCTTCCCAAATTTTAAATTTATGTTCCATTTAGTTTTTTCATTCTGTCTTTTTATTACAGCACTCTAAACCAAAATGAATTATATGATGTAGGTACTAACTGTGAACAACAGAAATAAATGTGATATTCAGATCTATCACTAAACACAATATTGCTCACATTGAAATTTTATATAAATGTAAATAAAAAGATTAGATCATTTAGTGCCACTTAAATGTCTGTATATTGCAAAATTGCTAATGTTTAGTGCCCCCTGCTGCTTAAAGTGATTTACTTGCTATGAAATATTTTAACGATTTTTCTCTTATTGGCCAAACTGTAAGTCATACGTACTTTTACTAATAGCTCCACCAAGAGACATGTCTACTCATCTGTGCTTGCTTATAGCTCAGCTCATGTTCTGTGTATGAGCAGTGTAGTTGTGTTTATTTTTTGCATTTTCCCAAATGGGTTGTGCACTCTTATGTGGTGGAGCCTTTACTCAGAGTTGAACACTTCCTCACATACTTTCCTACTATTTAGTCCATACTTATGTCATGTTCTTACACTCTTTTGGGATTCTGTCTCTCTCCCCAGATCTAAGCGCTTAAAAAGCAGGAAATATGCCCTACTCACTACTGTCTCTTCAAGGCCTATCACAGCCTCTGGCCCATCAGAAGTGCTTAAGAAATGATTGTCCCATGAATGAATGTATGAATGAATGTCGTTCCAGAATCCTAATTGTGAGAAGGGGATATGTTCCATTTCTAAACAGAAATCACATGCTCAGTAATACCCCTGGGGGTGGCATGTATAATTTCCCGGAGAACAGTTCTAGTGATCTAGGTCTTACTATAGAGCTTATCTCATTTCTAAAAAGTTCAGATGATTAAGAAACTTTTTTGGTTATGCTGACCCCAAATCTAACTGAATGATATCTGAAAATAACATCCTCTTTTCTGGCTTCTCTCAAGGTAAAAAGTAGATCTAGTTTTATATCCATTTGACATTTTGTCATATCTGCACAGGGTAATTAATTCCTGACATTTTTTCTTGTTTTTGACTAAACCTCATTGAATATTCTTTTTTTGTTTGTTTTTTAAAGTTGATTTATTTATTTTGAGAAAGAGAAAAAAAAAAAAAAAAAACGTGACCAGGAGAGGGAGAGAGAGAGCAGGAGAGAGAGAATCCCTAGCAGGCTCCACATTGTCAGTGCAGAGCCTGATGTGAGGCTCAGTCTCATGAACCCTGAGATCATGACCTGAGCTGAAATAAGAGACGCTTAATCAACTGAGTCACACAGGTGCCCCTCACATCCAGTATTCTAATAGTCTTTGCATGCTATGTTATAAGGTCCTAAGTCACCTTTCCAGTTGATTGAACTCTAGTCCTTTTATTCAGAAAAGACCTAGAAAGTGAACAGCTTCCATCCAGGACCTGGTCAAATGGACTGTGTCTGTTTTCAACCTGGCTAAAAATAATGCATAGGAAATAGTTATAGGTCTCAGAAAAGACTAATTTGCTGCTTTTGAAGGCCTATAAATTGTCTATTTTCCTGGGGGATTCATTCTTTTTATAATATAGTGTTTATGAGATCTCATCTCCCACAATTTCCTGACAGAAAAATAGGTATGTGACAAAGTAAGTTTGGGCTTCAGCTTGCATTAGTGTAATCTATTCTATCTCAAGCTTGCACATCAAGCTTGTGTACCATTTATATTATCCCTCCTCAGTTTGACTCAATTCCTTGTTATTGATCAAACTCTGAAATTGTGTACATATACATGAAACACTTGGATGAGATATTATCTCATATATATTAAAAATTCAAATCTGGGGCACCTAGGTGGCTCAGTCGGTTAAGCATACAACTTTGGCTCAGGTCATGATCTCATGGTTAGTGGGTTCGAGCCCCGCATTGGGTTCTGGGCTGACAGCTCAGTGTCTGGAGCCTGCTTTGGATTCTGTGTCTCCCTCTCTCTCTCTCCCCGCTCTCTGCTCCTGCCCCGCTCATTCTCTCTCTCTCTCTCTCTCTCTCTCTCTCTCTCTCTCTCTGTCTCTCTCTCTTTCTCAGTAAATAAATCTCTCTCTCTCAAAAAATAAATAAAACATTAAAAAAATTTTAAATCCAAATCCTAGGGAAATGTATTCCTGACATTTTTAGTAATATCTATGAAATAGGGACATTTCTCCAGTAATTGAGAAAAAAAAAATTAAACTGGGGCACCTGGCTGGCTCACTCAGAAAAGCATGTGACACTTGATATCAGGGTCATGAGTTCAGGTCCCAACCATGTGGGGTGTAGAGATTACTTAAATAAATTAAGATTACAAAAATTAAACTGACAGGACTTAACAAATAGGCCCCAAATATAAATGCAATGTATAGCACTCAATAAATAAACAGGAGCAAGCAGTTACGATACAACGTAATAGATAGAGCTTATGGCATCAATATATTAACTTGATGAATCACCTCTTTATAGACTCTACTTTGTTTTTTAGATAATTTTATTGTAACAAATTTAATCTTTGCATAAAATTCATGAAAACGATTTAGAAAGACTGTTGAGTTAATCTATTCTGTGAGTCATACTGTATTCATTTTATTTCTCTGGCAAGTATTTTCATTGATCCTTTAAATCTATAAACACATTAGCATTAACGTTGTGGGTGTGTGTGTGTGTGTGTGTGTGTGCACGCGTTTGTTTTACTGGACAAAACAATTCGTGAATGATGTCTATATTTTAAACTACAATCGGTTTTCACATTAAAAGGGCTAATGTTTCAGCAGATGGTAAAGACAGCATATGGGAGGGAGAATATGTACTCTTCTTTGCTCTCAAAAATATTTTTACATATTTTGGAAGCAGAAGTTGGAGTTACTCATTTTGCCTCTTAGTGAATTCGACTCTGAATGGCCAATAGAAATTAAAATCCTTTAAATTAAACCTCTTTTTAAGGCACTAAAATGAGCGAACTAGAATTATGTCTTGTATCTTAGGAATTAAATGGTAGAAGGAGCTTTCTAATCACAAAAGAGTGGTTGGCTTAGACTCTAAACATGTATCAAAAGTTTACTCATATTTAGGACATAATTAAGGCAGTTGCTTATTTAGTGAAGACATAAAATAGGGAAAATAATCCATACAGTGCAGGGAGATCATGCTCTTGGCATGAATCTCTTTTTATATCCAGTGATAACGTTACTAGTGAACGTTCCTTACTTAGTTCAACCTGACTTCCTACCAACAAACAACATGTAATTGAGATGTTCATAGATTGATACTGGATGGGCTTAATAAAGGGTTCTACTTCTGCACATCTCTGGAATTAAAACAAAAGGCACTAAACCTACAATTAACAGCTGGAGATAACATATAATTTTCCAGAGCCCAATAGCAGTTTTTATGTTTCTCCATTGTGCTTCATATATTGGCCTATTTGCTGCAGATTCTGCCCCGGGAAAGCTGAGAATTTGTGTGTGCTGAATTGGGATGTCATTTTCTGTGACCTCTGAATGTTAGTGATAAAAGCTTTACTGTCGGGGAAACACAGGCACCATGTTGCCTTTTTACCATTAGAGATGTTGTCATTTGCTTCTCACAACAGAAATGCCTGTGGGCTGCACCACAGCTGAGGCACAGTTTGTCAAACATCCTTAATCAGCAAACACATCAGAGAGTATAGCCACGCTTGGAGCATCCATTCCATCGCTGTGAATCACGTGTTATTTAGGAAGACATTTCTGCCAAAGATATCACTGAAATAATTTGAGGTGGTAAAAAGAACAATACCACATAAATCAAGGAAAGGAGCAGCAAAACTTTTGGATTTTTCCAAGCAGCCTACTATATGTAGTAATTCATATGAGCACTTTTCTTTAAAAATAAGGAAGTATCAAGTAATTGAGATGACTTCATTGAATTGCTTACACTCACACTTAACGGTGTAAAAACAGGGAAATTTAGAGCCAAAGCTGAAGCCATCATGTCCTAAGACTATAAAAACGGTAGCTCTACTAAGTAGAAATAGCTCGTATCAAATTGCATATGTGCAGAATATTCACTATTACATTTTTTAAATTTACGTAAAAATAGTAGAAAAAAGTGTTCATCATACTAACTGAGCAATGGATTATAAAGTTTTTTTAGTAAAAGTAAAGAGACTAAAATAATTTTGAGAAAGCCCGTTAATTGAAAAAAGTCAGGTGATCTACTAAGGTTATAGGCTTAATAGGTTAAAAATTTACTCAAAAATATTTTTTTCTATATATAAGGGCTTATTTTTAATTTTCTTTATAAGTTTCTCCTGAGTCTGGCTTTCTGAGTTTGGGGCTTCATTTTACACTTTCTTGTCCTTTTATTTCAAATGCTGTGTGTGGTAACTTACAATAAGAAAGATGACACTTGAAAAATTTTTTAAGATATATACATATTATGAAACAAGGGAAGGAATTATATACATAGGGAAAAACTATGAAAAGAACAGATGTAAAGTTACTCTAGAAAAATGCACATTATAGTGTCCTTTTAATATTTAAGTTGGATTGCACATTTGGTTCTGATACCCAGATTAAAACAAAAAATGAATTGTGCTAGGTTACAAATTTATATTGTATTTGTATTGTCTAAATCTCATACCACAAATGCAGAGCAAGGAAGTATAAAAACAGTGCAAGAGGAGAAATCCCAAATATAGCAAATAAAATGATATATGTGAATTTAACAGACCCATTGTGCCAAAGAGGCTAAAATATGAAGTTTTTTTTTTTTTTTTGCATTTGATGAAAAAAATTAACTTTTTTGTATGCAATCCATGAAATGATGTGTGTGTATAGAACAGCTGATGCTGGAAATATAGGCGTGAATATATGACCTTATGTATAGCAAAATGTTTAACTTACTGAAATTGCACACTGAATAATCCATTTTTACTCTTAAATTCTATAAATCTCTGGGACAGGAAGACTTGGAGACATTCTGAAGCTAGGAAGTAATTTCTGAGTTGATGGTAGAATGTATTCAGTTTTTATAATTGGTCAAGTTTTCTACTTTTTCTCTTGAATCACAGTTGAATTCAATAAATGTTTATTTTCTAAACTATTTTCCATGTTTTCTAAGGTCACCTTTGTACTGCCATATTATCCCTTATATTCCCCTCTGAATTTAAGGATATCTACTATATATAGAGTTACTTTTCTTTTTATGTTTTCTTTTCTCTTTTATGTTATTTATTTTTATTTGTTTTCTTCCCTCTTAAATTGTTACTCTTTTTCTCTTTTTTGACATAATCTTTCCAGAGGAGTGTATATATTATTATTCTTTTTAAAGATTTGCATTTTTTCTTTACCAAGTCACACAAGTGATTCTTTATTTTGTCTGTCATTGATGTTCATACCTTTTTATTTCACTTTCTTTTTCTTTGGGTAGCTACTCCTCTGCTTTTGATTTTCATCTTGAAATAATTTATTAAATCATTTTTGTTCATTTTTTATAATTTAAGGTATGTGAAAAATATATATGATATTCTATTTTATAAAATGTATGATATATAAGCACTAAACAAACAAATGTGTATATATAGATATATACATAAATATACATAGTGGTGGAGAAAATATGAAACTAGGCAAAGAAAGGCAGAAAAGAGAAAATTTTACAAAAATATTCACTGAAATACTAGTAGGAGATGTCTGTTGAATCTTGTTTACACTTTTCTGTACTCTTTATGGTGACAAATGATAGACTCGTTTTTAAACCCAAGAACAATAGTTACTGGTATATTTGGAATTATATCAGTTTTAAAAATTAGTAAGCAAATGGTGATGTAAGATGTCAAATTTAGCTCATTTACTTAAATTCCCCGTTTTAAAAGTCCATATAAAATTATATTAAAGGAATCAGAAGAAAGGTACAATCTACAGCAATGTTTTATTTTATTTATTTTAATTTTTTTAATGTGTATTTATTTTTGAGAGAGAGGGAGAGACAGAATGTGTGCAGAAGGGCAGAGAGAGAGGGAAACACAGAATCTGAAGCAGTCTCTAGGCTCTGAGCTGTCACTACCAGCCAGATGCGATGCTTGAACTCACAAACTTTGAGATCATGACCTGAGCAGAAGTCAGATGCTTAACCGACTGAGCCCCCCAGGCGCCCCTACAACAATATTTTAAAACTGAAAGATTCTAGGGGCTCTTGGGTGGCTCAGTTAGTTAAGCACCTGATTCTTGATTTTGGCTCTGGTTATGATCTCACTGTTCAGGACCTGGAGCCCAGCATCTGGCTCTGTGCTGACAGTGAGTAGCCTGCTTGGGATTCTCTCTTTCCCTCTCTCTCTGCCCCTTCCCCCAGCGTGTGTGCATGTGTACTCTCTCTCTCTCTCAAAATAGATTTTTTTAAAATGAGAGATTTCTATAGAGGATGAAAGAACTAAAAAAAAAAAAATTCTGAAATATGAAACACCAAAGAAGCAGCAGCTTAGAATATGTGCAGAAAGGTCAACCGTTCAAGAGGGCTTTGCTGTTGAGAAGGAAGATGACCCACCTAGCAAAATCCTGGACATCGTTTTGTCTTAGAGATGGCACATACAATGGAAGATCATAGTAAGAATGGGAATTTTAATGGGGACAAAAGTCATTCTTCACTATGGAAGTGTTTAATTCATCCCTAAATACCACCTCACCTCATTTTAATACAGAGTCATCTGAATCCACACAGCTACTCTAAAAACCTTACAGGACACTTTCCAATTGGAAGATAGGGCCTGAGACAACCAAAGCCGAACCCTGAAATAATACCGTTTCTCATTCTGATGTTTGGGAATCCTCAGTCATAAAGATGGGGATCAAATTACTCATTCTATTTTTTTTAATTTTTAAAAGTTTATTTAAAAAACTTTGAAGAGCAAGCAGGGGTGGGGCAGAGAGAGAGGTAGAGAATCCCGAGCAGGTTCCACACTGTCAGCACAAAACCCGCTGCAGGGCTTGAACTCATGAATACAATATCATGACCTGAGCAAACAAGAGGCAGAGGTTTAACCGACTGAACCACCCAGGTGCCCCCAAATTGCTCATTCTAAAGCAAAGCATTCTGATCCTCTAGACCCATACAAAGCTCAGTGACAATTCATTTTCAACCATAGATAGACCCCTAAGATTTAGAAATTGAGGGAAGATGGCCATAAATGAGAGAGTAAGGAATAGAAACTAACACAAAAATGGGGAGAAGATGATTAAAAGAACAGAAGATAGTTTAAAACAATAACAAAAAGGAGATTCAATTGTATTTTCTGAAATATTTGAAAAATCACTAATATAAAAATCTTAAATGATTAAAAAGTAACAGGAGAAGAAAAATAAAGGCTGAATTTAAAAAGCAATATGGCTCAAAAAGTAAAAATCAATAATAGGTAATGAAAATCAAGAAAATAAAACAAAAACTAGAAAAGGAGAAAGCAAAAAAAAAAAAAAAAGAAAAGAAAAAAAAGGAGGGGGGAGCAGTGGAGCAGGGAAAAGACACAGAGAACATCAATCCAATAGGACAAACACCATATTTATAGCAATTCTGGGAAGATTAAATGTGAAAAAAGGTAAAAGCTATTAAAAATTATATAAGAAAATTCCTGTGACCTGAAGAGAGGAAGGAATAGTCAAATTGAAAATGCAGAACATTTAAAGTCCAGTCTTTTAGCAACTCTGAGGTCTATAATATGGTATTATTGACTATAATCATTGACTATAATCACTATGCTGTGCCTTTGCCCTCTAGACTTACTCATATTTTAGTTCCAAGTTTGTCCCCTTTGACCAACATCTCACCAATGTTTCCTCCACCTCCCAGCCCCTGGTAACTACCATTCTACTCTCTGTTTCTATGAGTTTGGCAAAAAACAAAAAAACAAAAAACAAACAAAAAACAAAAAAAACACAATTAGAATACTGAAAACAAAACAAAACAAAAAGGTATACAGTAAGATGCAACGAATGTATCTTAGGCAGCCAGCACAAATTGACCAAAAAATTAAACAAATGTCACACAATAAAAGAATTTGAAAAACAATCTTCAGTGAATTTTGTCCTCTTTTCTGAATTGATTTTCTCCATTGATCATGGTATAATTTACATATAATAAAATTCACCCTTTTTTAATGAGCACCATTCTGTGAAATTTGACAATCTTACACGATCAAGTAACTATCAGTGAAATCAAGATATGAACATATGCCTATGACCTGGAATAGGTCATACGCCACTTTGTAGTCAATTCCTCCCTCCTCTCCGATCCTTGGCAACTACTGATCTCATTCCCATATCTGAAGTTTTAACTTTTCCAGAATGTCATATAAATTGAATTGCATAGTTTGTAGAATGTGGGGCACAGCTTCTTATACTTAACATAATGCTTTTTGACATTTGTCCTTGTGTTTGCATGCATCAGAGGATTGTTCCTTTTTGTTGCTGAGTAGTCATGGTATGTGTGTTTCAGAGTTTAAGCATTCACCTGCTGATGAATGTTTGGGTTGTTTCCAGCTCTTGTTCATTATGAGTAAAGCAGATGTAAACATCCACTTATAGTCTTTGTGTATAAATATGTGTTCATTTCTCTTGGGTATGTACCTACATGTGAAATGGGTGAAAAATAGAGCAGGTATGTGTTAAAAAATATAAAAACTGCCAGATGATTTTCCAAAGTTTGTATTTTCACCACAAATGTGTGAGAGCTCTGGTTGTGTTCATATATTGGAAGTCTCAATACGTCAAGATGTCAGTTCCCCCCAAATTGATCTACACATTCGGTGCAATGGTCTTCTTAATCCCAACAGGTGTTTTTGTAGAATTTGACAAGGTGACTCTAAAATTTATGTGGGAAAGCAAAACACCTAGATATGCCAGAGAGTTTTTTTAGAAAGAAGAACAAAGTTGGGAGACGCTCACAACCTGATTTCAAGAATGAATATAAAGCTGTAGTAATGAAGACTGTGTTTTATTGGTGAAAGAATAGACACATAGTGTAAGGAGATGGAATAGAGTACAGAAATAGACCTACACATATATGGTCAATTGATTTTTTTCTTAGTAAGGAGAGACTTCATTCAAAAGCACTATTGCAAGGGAAGGGAGGCACTACAGCAATAGGGAGAATGCTGTGCTCATAAGATCTGCAAGGATGGCAAGAATTAGGCAAATAGAAATGTTGTTTTTTATAGCGTGTAGCAAATGAGGCTAGAAAGAACTGTGTTTGGAAGGTGAAATGAAACCCTAGCTTGATCAGATAATGTATCACGCACTGTTTTACTCTGAGGCCAGCCTATTTTCCTAGAGGAGCCATGATGTTGGGCCTGTGCGCTGACTCAAGCAGAGGGTGGGCCAAAATTCAGGGGCTTCAAAAAAGGAGAAAAAACTTTGTTCCAATTGATCAGCGAGGTAGCAATTCAGCTAATTATGAGACCAAAAAATGGGAATTTGGTGTGTGTGTGTCTGGCTTTGCCATGGGTAAACAAGGGATGTGAGGTCTCATCTGGACCTTGTTCCTATTCTGTTGAGGGGTGGTATCAAAGGTCAGTTGTTTTAGTGTCAGACATCTTAAAAGAGGGATATCAGTAATGAAAAAGATAAATATTAATCTAAAGTGTCGTATTAAACATTAATACATTAAATCATGCAGGAGGTTGGTAGACGGAAATCTTTTGATTATGCAGCACTGCTCACTGAGTCTTGAAGTTAAGATATCAGTGCTTTTAGTGATGCTGCCCAGTCTTGGTTGCCTATCATATACAAGTTTGCATGACCTGGACATTTTTGGACAGATTTGGACAGATTTGCTTAGTGACCCAGACAGCAGCTTGTCCAGGAAGAAATCCAGCCCATGAGTAGTCACTTGGAGGGATGAGTCCTTCGATGTCTATATCAAGTCAATGAGCCGTAACTCTCAATGCTTCTTCAGCTCCTGGGAGAAAGGACCGACTGCAAGACAACCTAGAGTCTTGATGAGGATCTGGGCAATCAGGTTTCTGTTCTCAGTGATGCCAAGTCAGGAGGGAGGGAGAACAATTGGAAATGCTAGTTTGGAAAGTTGTAGTTGGATACTGAAGGAAACTACAAGAATTAAAAGTTTACTAATGGGTGACATATGCAAGGTGACAGGATTCAGTTCAATTTCCAGGGAGATGATAAAACCAGGCAGTTTATGAGGAGGTACAAAATAGGTCACAGACAATGAACAGGACCAGAATATGATAATCCATAATCATGTGCTATAGTTTACAATTGAAACACAAACTTTGTACAGTCAAGCCCTTTTTCATCAAAGACAATCACAAAGAAAGATTATTCTTGATCACAGAATATATCTCTCATTAGATTTGATCAGATTATTTAAATAGGTGCAGCAAAAATGACAATTTACTACATAGGCATTTTAAATTATGCTTTGCCAGAAGTTTTTAAAAGGAGTGTTAAATTAGGCTTTAAAAACCTTTCAAGGCACGTAAGCAAAGCCAAGACCTCACCAGCAGATTTCACCTGCAGTACCTATTAAGTTTGGATAAATTCACCTCTTCTCAAAGTTCCCCAAGTATCTTAAACTTCTTGGGCCTGCCAGGAGGTGATCTTCCTTACTCACCTGAGTTGGTGGGGATCTGTCAGCCAGGTGTCGGGCTGGCTCTTCCAAGAGGGCTTTGTAAGCAGTGGTTTCAAAAAGTCAAGGTGAGGGGCGCCTGGGTGGCTCAGTCGGTTAAGCGGTCGACTTCAGCTCAGGTCATGATCTCGCAGTCAGTGAGTTCAAGCCCCGCGTCGGGCTCTGTGCTGACAGCTCAGAGCCTGGAGCCTGTTTCAGATTCTGTGTCTCCCTCTCTCTGACCCTCCCCCGGGTCTGTCTCTCTCTGTCTCAAAAATAAATAAACGTTAAAAAGAAAAAAAAGTCGAGGTGAGTTCTTTAAAGCGTCTGGTCACATCTAATTCTACAAACATCATTCTCAAATATGGCATTCTAGTCAAAGCCCTCGTTACAGAACCAGTGTTGCCAATTATGTTCTATTGACAAGAACAGATTCTTATTAAACCCATGCAGACAATTATTTTTCCGTGAAAATGACAATATTCAATAAGCGTTTCTGAACTCTGGAAGTATCAGGCAAGGCAAAAAAGAAATGATTCATTTCTGTTTATAAAATTATAATCTACTCAACTGTCATAAATTATAACTAGTTCAAGAAAAAAGAAAAATGGGTTCATTATATTCAGAGAATAAAACGTGAAAACATGAATATTTTAGACAAAACCCATAATCATCCTTCAGAAGCTCATTCAGTCCTATGCAATTAATTCTCTTTCAGTTGGATCTTGAATTAGGAGTCTTGTGAACTCATCAGCTTCACCACTAGACTTCTGCAAATCCTGATTCAGTTCAGTGGTTACTTAAGCAAGGCTATCAGAATCTCAGAGTACTTGGCATAGTCCTCATCATGGGTCTCTTAGAAAGATAAACATCCAGGCCTGATTGCCAGAACTTTCAGGGAAGCCTCAGATTAAAACAGAAAACTATACGTAGGTGACAAAAGACTTAAAATAGCCACAGTTAAATACCTGAGGAGGCTGAATTATAAAAATAAATACAATTGACAAGGAAATGTGGTTGTTTCTGTGTCTTACAACATTTAAAAAAAATAACTGAAGGTATGACCCATGACACTATACTATTGTTGGTCTATTATTAGAGAAAACAGCACCAGAACATATCATGGACAGCAAGGCCATTGACAGATCTCTAAGAACTTCACACAATTTCTGAAATATTTATAACATTTTCCCTCATACAAACCTTAACTAGGGAAGGTTAAGCATCTCTTGTGATTTGATATTTGCCACGCAACTGAAAGCATATCAAATCAATCTAATTATTTCTAGTCCCTCTCTTTTTACAAAGTGAAAGATCCTTTGTGATTTTCTTGGGATCCTCTGGGAAATCTCAAAAACAGTTCATATGCAGATATCAAGCAGATATCTTTTAAGATTTATTTTCCGGAATGTGAAATGTCAAAAGTTGTCAGGAGGTATGAATACTTGATTATATAAAATCATGGGTCACTGAGAAGCAATATTTGGATATATATTTAACCAAAGTGACTATAAATAGATTTCAGATATGAACATAGTAAGTAACATGATTTTACAAAGCCTTAGCTTTTCAAGTAACTCATTGAAAAAATTAAAACATTATCTTTAAATCAACTGAAATACCTTTTCGTCACTTTAACTGTATGTTATGAAAACTTAAATCTATATACACTTCACTAAATGTCCCAAATTTATTGGTACCGGTGGGGTTTTTCAACATATTGTACTGCATATTTGTATGAATAGGTTATGCCACCTCCTTATTATAAAATAATTTTATCTTTTGTCCTTTTAAAATTAAATACATTTCTCTTTCTAATTGTTCATTTCTATTAATGGGTATTTTTATAACTGAATTTGACTGTGTTTATGATGCTTCTTTTCAGGATATAAACAATTTTTTTTTTCTTCCAGATACTGATATTCATTTGCTCATTCTTCAGGATGATTTTATCAAATTTTCTCTACCACTGTGCTTCCTCAAGTTAATTACAATTCAGTTGTGAAAAAATTATGTAAAGGTCAAGAAGTATCTTGGGGCACAGAACAAATAAACTTTTTATTCTGATTGTGTTTTAATGTAACATAACTTTTCAAACATTTTAAGCAAATGAAGGATTTTTCTTTTAAGAAAAAAAAGAATCCCTTTGTGGATATCTAAAAAATGGGTATAACCAGACTCTGTGGTGCAGTTGTAAATTTGAATTGTTACTGATATTTCTTTCAATACCTGGTTATTGTATTCCTTGATTTTTCAGGCGAAAAATCTAAGAAATACTATTCTCTTTCTCAAGCAATCCAAATGTCAAGGATAAAAGAAGGGTGGCTAAAAGAAGGAATATAATAGAAATTGTTTTTGCCCTCTCAAACTCAAAGGTTAGAGCGACTTATCATTATTGGAATGATGGCAATCCTGTGTGTGAAACACTACCTGGGTGAAATTCAGCCTTTGGTTTAAAAAAGACAAAAGAAGCTAGTATCCATCCGTAGTTATAAATTAGAAACAGAATGGACATTGAATAAACTACACATTTAAAATATTCTTAATCCATATGTATCTAGAGCTGTTTACTGATAGATTCAACCAAATCCCCAGGATTACAGAGGCATCAGTACCAAGGAAATAGGTCCTTCATCTGTTGTTTTTGCTGCGGATCCTCTTTTACCCTGCCAAAATGTGAAGGAGACATTGGAGGCAGGTGATGCAGGGACAGATGAAAGGGGATCTTTTCCAACATAGAATGTTTTCCTGCAAAATTAACAGGGTAGAGACTAAAAAAATAGTAATTTGAGACAGTTACAGCTTAAGCTGTTTTTGCTTGAGATTCTCTTCCTTCTTTGCCAAGAATTGCAGGGCTGTTAGAAAAAGTTACAGACTTCCTCATTTCTTCAGCATTAGATTAACGAAATGGCATCCACATATCCTAATTGTCAACTTCAGTTAAAATCTCCATTAATAAAAATAATAGACTAAAACGTAATTGATATAATTCTAGAAGGACAAAGGAGATATAGAATATAAAAGGAAAAAGGGAATGTGTGTGTATACATATATATATACACACACACACACATATATAATATGTATGTATCATATGTTTATATAATTATACATAATATACATAATTATATGTATATATTATGTGTATAATATGTATATATAATATGTATATATACATATATAGTATGTATATATACATATATAATATGTATATAAAATATGTATATAAAATATGTATATAAAAATCAACCTTCTGACTTAAAATACCACTGAAAACATATCCCTGCTAGTATTCCGGATTTTTAGTATTGAAGATTTCTTCCTCTTCATTGTTGAGGAATGCAGACTGTTCCTGGCCATCTGTAATCTTTGGTGATAGTTCTGGTTTTTTCCAATGGTTCTTTCCTCAGCCTTGTGGGGGAGTTCCTACACATTCATGCACTGATCTGTCCACAGCTTAGGATTCCCCTGGAACCCTCTGCAATTCTCTTGAGCTCTTTCTTTGTTCAGTTCTTTTTTTTTTTCTGTGTGGCTGTGTTTTCTCCTGTATGTGGACTTGTGAGTTCTAACCTTCCTAGCTTCGCTAATTCTTTGGTATTTCTCCTCACATTCTGGTGCTTGCCCGGCTCACCATCCGGCATACCTCCCTAATGTGCAGCCTGGCTGGATATTCACCAGGGCAGTAAACTGGGGCAATCATGGGGCTCCCCTAATTTCTTTTCTCTCTTTCAGGGATTGCTGTCCTGTGCTGTGGGTTGTCTACTTTCTGACAACTTATGTTTCATGTATTTTGTCCATTTTTTAAAATTGTTGAAGGTGGGATGATTATGTTGGTCCCTATTATTCCATCGTGGCTAGAAGCAGAATTTTGAGCTAATTTTTATATTACAATTGTTCTGCTTTTCTTTTAGTTTCCCCATGTGTCTAGATAATTCTTTTTCTCAGCTTTATTGAGGTATAACTGGCAAATAAAAATTGCATATATTTAAGGTCTACAACTTGATGTTTTCATATATGTATGTATTGTGAAATAATCACCACAGTAAAGCTAATGAACATATTCATCACTTCACACAGTTACCATTTTCTTTTTTTGTGTGTATGGTGAGAACACTTCAGATTTACTTTCTTGGTAAATTCCAAGTATTCATTGCAGTATTATTTATTGTTTATTATTTATTGTTTATTGCAGTATTATTTATTGTTAACCCTGCTGTGCGTTGGATTCCCAAAACTTATTCATTCTGTATAACTGAAACTTTGCACCGTTTGACCCACATGCCCCTGTTTCCCCCTCCCTCTCGCCCCTGGCAACCACCATTTTATTCTTTGATTCTGTGTCTGTTTTAGACTGCACATATGAGATCATACAGTGTTTCTTTATGTGTCTGCCTTATTTCACTTAGCACTATGTCCTCCAGGATTATGCATTTTGTAAATGGCACGATTTCCTTCTTTTTTAAGGCTGAATAATATTCCCCTATACGTGTGTGCATGCTTGTGTGCACATATCATATTTATTTATTCTTTCAGCTGTTGGTGGATATTTAGGTTGTGAAATATTCTTAATGTATTGTTTTGTGAACTTTCTGTAAATCAAGCCTTATCAGATGTTATACTGTGATTTGCTTCTCTTTCTCAATATTGTGTATTTGATATTCATCTATGTCGATGCATGCATTCTTATATAATATTCCATTTTATGAATAGGCACAACTGATCTGTCCATTCTTTTATTAAATGACATACGAGTTTATTTTTAATCAGTTTTCAGTTATAACAAATATAACTGTTATAACTGCCATGAACAATTTGTTCATTTTTCTTTTTCTTTTTTAATGTTATTTTTAAGTAATCTCTTTACCCAATGCAGGGCTTGAACTCACAACCTTGAGATCAAGAGTCGCATGCTCTGCTGACTGAGCCATCCAGGCACCTCAATTAGTTCGTATTTCCTAGTTTAGTTGTGCAACATTTTACCTAGGGTAATGTTTCATAAATTTCATTGCGAATATAATTCACCCTAAATGTGTTGGGCACTGCACACTCTTTTTCAGCAAGTCTTGGGTAAGGCCTGATAATTCTGCATTTCTTAAACTCCCAGGTGATTTCACTGATGCTGGTGTTTGGACCACTCTAAATAGGGTGTAGTACGGTTGGCAAACTATGGTCCATGAGCCACATCCAGTCTGTTGCTCGAGTACTGTCCATGAGCTAAGAATTATTTTTATATTTAAAAAAGAATGAATATTTTGTGATAGATGAAGATTATATGAAAGTCACATTTTAGTGTCCATAAGAAAAGTTGTATAGGAATACTGCCATTCTCAATTGTTTATATATTCTCTATGGCTGCTTTCATGCCACAATGAAAGAGAGTTGGGTAGTTGTTATAAAGACTCTATGCCACACAAAACTTAAAATATTTACCATTCAGCCCTTTTGGAAAAAAAAAGCCAACCCCCCCTAGAGCATATCGATGGAAGTAGCATTGCTGGATTTGGTGTAAGCACATGTTCAACTTTCTTATGCGATGTCAAAATGTTTTGGAAGTGGCAAGTACCACTGTAGATTTTTAGCAGTAGTTGGGTGAACCTATGAATAGTGCTTCATATTGGCTAACATATTAACTGACTTTTAATGGGTATAATGTTGTATTTCTAGTGATTTTAATTTTTGTTACCCAGATTACTAAGGAGGTTGGAAATACATATTTTTTTCTGTTTGTGGGTCACATGTATCTCCTCTTCTGCGAAGATTCTGTTTATATCTTTTGCTTTTTTTCCTTTTGGGATTTTTCACCTCTTGGGTACTTCTTATTGATTCTTTATATCGCTGTAGTGACTTTCTGTGAATCACCCACACTGAAAAGATTTCCTTCTGATTGGTGGTAGTCTTTTACTTAACATTTCTTTTCATTTAGTTAGCATTTACCAATCTTTTTCTTTAGGGTTAATGCTTTTCATATGTTAAGACATTTTCCCCTAATCTGATGTACTAAATATATTTTCTTATATTGATTTGAAAAAAGTTTCATAGTTTTGCCTGTCAAAATTAAGTGTTTAATAATGATGCAGTTGATTTTTTTAAAATAGTTTAGAGGGATCAAATTGCATTCTTCGGTATGAGCCAGCAATTATTTCACCACCCACATTTTCTCAAAGGTATTCAGTGGCAACTGTAGCATAAATCCACTTCTGTATAAGCATGTATCTTTCTATGGGCTGTTTAGTTGCTTTTATGGCACCAAATCCACATAATCTCTGTAATAATAGCTCTATAAATAGTTTTGATTTATTATAGAATATAACTTCACATTTGTTCCTTTGGTGGAATATCTTGCCATTCTTGGGCCTTTTCATTCTATATAAATTTTAGAAACAACTTGTCAATTTCAAAGAAAACTCCTTTGGGAATTCATGTTGAAAAATATATTGAATCTACAGAATAATTACTGAGCAAGTGACATCTTTCCAATATTGGATCTTATTGGCCATGAATGTAACATGTCAATATTTATTTAGGTCTTCCTTAACGTCTTTCCTTTTAAAAATGTATCTATGATGGGGTTGACTATATTTTGTTATTGTTATAAATGATATATTTTCCTCCAGTTTATCACATTAAAAAATTTCAAACTGAAAATTTAAGACTAATGTAATAATCACCTCCATATCATCCATGTAAATGCAAAAAGTGTTCATGGTTTTTCCAGAGACTGAAGGAGGGAGGATGTAAAATATACATTTAATATGAAATCTTTTGTATGTGTGTATGTGTATGTAAACCATATTAATGCTTTTGGCTAATTCAAGAACTTTTTTGGGTTTTTGTTTTTAAGGTCTTTTTCTTTTTCCTTTTCCTTTTCCTTTTCCTTTTCCTTTTCCTTTTCCTTTTTCTTTTTCTTTTTCTTTTTCTAAGAGAAAGAGAGACAGTATGCACGCACATGCAGGGAAAGGCAGAGGGAGAGAGACAGACTCTTAAGCGGGCTCCACACTCAGGGTGGAGCCTGACTTGGGGCTCGCTCCCACTACCCTGTGATCATGACTGGAGCCAAAATCAAGGGTTGGATGCGGAACCAATTAAGCCACTCATGTGCCCCTAATTCAAGAACTTTTAACCCAGTGCTCTTAACATTCTTTGGTGATCTTTACCATAGGGGTTATAAAATCATTATTTTTATTTCCAATTTTATCATTCCTTGTATGTAAAGAAGATGTTTCGACCCTCCTTCTCTCTCTATTTTGTATGGTTTTGTATGTATCACGTTGTATTAATTATTTTGATTTATTTTATAATAAGTAAAGTTTGTAATTTGTTTTGTCATTTATTTATTTACAGTAAAGTAAAGTCATTCTGTCCCCAACTTGACCTTTCTGAACCCTTTAAACTGGTCCCCATTTCCTATTGGAGTGATTCCACTGTTTTTAGTGTTTCCTTGTGTACTGGCGCAGTATGACCCAGCTTAGCTTGTTCTTTCCCGTTTGCAAACTTCTTTGTTGCTGCAGTCTGATTTCCTCTAGGTCCTTTCAGGGGACAAACTAGAAATCATGTTATGTTTCAAAATTATGTGTTCATGTGGTTATTTCCCATTCAAATGGATTATTTCAGGGATTTCTTTAAAATATTTGTATCTCTTTTTCCCTACAGTGAAATGTCACTTTCTCATATATTCATTTTCTCGTATTATACTGTAATATTTATAAAATTGTTTCAAAATTGCTATATTACTACTAACATTAATATTCCTTGCAGTTAGACTCCTATGCTAAAATTTTAGGAAATAATTTTTTTCTCTGTATGGTTATGTTGTCAATTTGATATACACTCAATTTTACTTGTTTCTTTTTTATTCAGCTTTTTATTTACTTTTTTTTTAAGATTTTAATTTTAAGTAATCTGTATACCCAATGTGGTGCTCAAACTTATGACCCCGAGACTGAATCATATGCTCTACTGACTGAGCCAGCAAAGTGCCCCTATTTGCTTTTATATCTCCCTATGTGAACTAGTTACATGATTCAAAAATCTAAAGAACATAAATAGTATATTCATCTATCACACTCCCATTCTATCACCTGACACATGTGATAACATTAAGTCTTTCATTTTTCCTTCCTGTATTTCTTTCTGCATAAATAAACAAAATACATAATATTAGTATTTCCCATTCTTAAAAAAAGTTTGTTTATTTATTTAGAGAGCAAGAGAGAGAGCATGCATGAACAAGGGAGGGGAAGCGAGAGAGGGAGGGGGAGAGAGACAGAGAGAGAGAGAGAGAGAGAGAGAGAGAGAGAGAGAATGGGAAAGAAATAACAAGCAGGCTCTCCACCATCAGCACAGAGCCTGACATGGAGCTCGAACCCATGATCCATGAGGTCACGAACTGAATCAGTCAGGAGTCAAATGCTTAACAAGCTGAGCCACTCAGGTGCCCAGTATTTCCCATTTCTTAAATGAGAGGGAGATGACTATATTCAGCTCTGCACCTAACTTCTCACTCTCTGCTAAATCCTGTAAATCACTCCACATCTGTAAATTGAGATGAATGCCATTTAGTTGTAGTATTATATAGTATTTCATCGTGTGGATGTAGTACAATTTATCCAAGTAGTCTTCTTTATATGGTCATTTAAGTTGTTCTTGATACTTTGTCATTATAAATAATGCCACAATAAGTAATCTTCCCTATATGTTGCTTATACATTAGTGGAAGTGTATCTTCACCATAGGTTCCTTGAAGGGGGATTTCTGGGCATGTTTAATTTTGTTACCATATTAACTTCAGTAGAGGTTCTACAATGTCACACTTGCATTAGAAATGTAAACAGTGTCTTAATACGGTCAGGATGCTTTAGGATTGTTTTTTATAGGTTACAAATTGGATTTTAACGTGGTTTTAACTTGTATTTTTCTTATTAAGAGTAATACTCAACGAGTTTTCATATATTTGAGGGCCAACTATTATATATTTAAAGGCATATATTTATGTCTTTTTCTAGTGTTCTATTGTGTTTTGGGTCTTTCTTCTCTTCCCTTCCTACTCCTCCACTTCTTCCTCTTCTTCCTCTTCTTCCTCTTCTTTTTTCAATGTAGATGTCATATATGTAGAGTTTATTCTGATGTGTGATATACGGTATGGAGTCAATTTCATCATTTAGTAAATGGCTATTTAGTTTATACACCTCTATCAAAATGTTCAAAATTTCTCTCCTAATTACTTTTCTTCTTTGCTCTGTCTGTCCACTTATATACCAATATCAAATTTTTTATTTGTGGAATTCGTGTAATATATTTTCATATGTGATAAGACTAGTCTCCTCTACCTCATCTTTATATAATTTAGCACATGTCTTTTCCATGTAAAGTTTCAGATCAATTTGTCTATTTTATTAAAATATGTTGTTAATTTTCTGGCGTTCATGTTAAATGTATACATAAGTTTTGAGAGAATTGACATCTTCCTGCTGTTGAGTCATCCTGACCAAAAGGAACTTATGTTTTCCATTTTTTCAAAAGTATTTTGTTGTTTTTCAAAATAATTTACACATTTTCCTCATATACATTTTTTAACATACTTGGTTTTGATAATTATATCTTGTAAATTTTTTCTTTACCATTTTTTGTAACTACAATAAGGGAGTATATTTTCCATTATGACTTCAAATTGATTATTATTCATCTATACTAACTGTGTCACATTTTCCATTCTGATTTTATATCCTAATAATTAACTTATTGTTTGTATTGTGTTATTTTTAACATTGCGTCCAATTTTTGGGGCACACTATATGGTCTTCAGAGAGTTTTATCAGTTCATTCCAATTCTTATTATTTTAATTGTTTCTTCTAATTACAGAAGTTTATATAGTTAGTGTACTAATACGTAGCTGTGAGCATCGATATATTGCTTGGTCCTTTAACAGAAGTGCGTCTCTTATTTCACCCTTAAGTAAGATACTAGCTTTATGCTAAGATGTGTCTCTTTGTCCATCCATCTGTGTTGTCCATCCATGTGTATCTATCCATCTATCATTTATCTATCTAATCTATCTACTGTATCATTAATATATCATCCTTCTATCCATCTATAGTTAAGGAAATTCCCAATGATTCCTAGTTTAACTGCTTTTATCAGAAATGTTTGTGGAATTTTGTCGAAGTATTTTGGTATGCAATCTCATTTTGAATATCTTTGTAGAAATTGAAGAAAGACTATTTCTAAGTAGAATCCAAGCCCCTCCTCCCCCAAAACTATACCATGAGCAAGTAGGGTTGATTTTAATTTTTTTTAATTTGAGAGAGAGAGAGATTAAGAGAGAGTGCATGCAGGGGAGAGAGTCAGAGGAGGAGAGAGAGAGAGAGAGAGAGTGAGTTTGAAAGAGAGAGAGAGACATAGAGACTCTTAAGCAGACTCCATGCTCAGTACAGAGCCTGATATGGGACTCAATCCCACAATGCTGGGATCATGACCTGAGCCAAAATCAAGAGTCGGCCGTTCAACTGACTGAACCACCCAGGCACCCCATGTAGGGTTGATTTTAAAAATGCAAGTCTTGTTTAATATTAGAAAATATATTAATGTTATTCACCATTTCTAAGATCTAAGAAGAAGTGAGATCAGTTTATGGGTTTACTTTTTGTGCATTATTCATTGGATTTAAATATCAATTCTATTCTTGTTTCATTTAAAAATTTTTTAAAGATAGAAATTCATATGATCCTGCAATCCCACTTTTAGATATTTATCCAAAAGAATTCAGAGTCTCAAAGAGATTGTTTGCCCACCCATGTTTACTGCAGCATTATTCACAGTAAAGATGTGGAAACAAACGGAATGTCAATAGATGGACGAATGAATAAGGAAAATGTAATGTATACATACAATGGAATATTATTAAGCTTTTAAAAAGAAGGAAATCCTGCCACATGCAACAACATGAATGAACCTTGAGGACATTAAGCTAAGTGAAATAAACCAGTCATAGAGAACAAATATTACATGATTCCATTTATGTGCGTCACCTAAAGTAGCCAAACACATAGGAACAGAATAAAATAAGTGGCTGCCAGGGGCTCGGGGGAGGGGAAAATGAAGAGTTGATGTTTAACAGGTATGAAGTGTCAGTTATGCAAGTTAAGTAAGTTCCAGAGATCTGCTGTACAACAATGACTGAAGTTAACAATATTTTGCACATAAAAGTTTGTTAAGAGGGTAGATCCCATGTTAAGTGTTCTTACTGCAGTGAAAAGACAAATAAAACAAAAATAAATAAATATAAAACATTTAGAAGTTTTCCTTTTTCTATGCTCTGCAAAAATTTAGGTACAGTAGTGGGATTTCCAATAAAGCAGTTTGAAGCTGCTTTTTTTTTTTTTTTTAAAGGGGAGTTCTTTGTTAATCTCCTTTATTTCTTCCATGGAAATTGGTTTGGCAGTATGTTTTTCTACAGGGATACATTTTGGTAGATTGTATTTTTTTAAAAGTATATATTTTTTTGAGAGAGCAAGCGAGTGGGGCAGGGCCAGAGAGAAAGGTGGACAAAGGATCCAAAGCAGGCACTGTGCTGACAGCAGAGAGCTTGATGTAGGGCTCGATTTCACAAACCGTGAGATCATGACCTGAGCCAAAGTCAGACGCTTAACTGACTGAGCCACCCAGGTGCCTGGTAAATTGTATTTTTAAATAAATCATCCATTTCACAGAGGTTTTCAAGTGTATTTGCAAACAGCTTTGCAGATGACTTCCTCTGTCTCAATGGTTATTTCAGACCAACTGCAAATTGTACTTGTTTTCTTGGCTAGATTTTCCAGAGGGTACCTATTTCATTAATTTTTCACAGAAATAAGACTTTCATATATATGTAGTTGTAATAGCTTTCTGTTTCAAATGCATTCATTTCTGCTGTAATCCGTATTATTTGTTTTTCCTCTCATTTTGTTGTTTGTTTTTTAGCTTTTTGAGTGATGTATTTAATTCATGTATCTTTTCCATTTGTGATGATATGAATATTTAAGGGCGAGACTATCACTGCTTTAATTGTACCCCATAGAGTGTAAAATGCACTATTGGGTTTTTAAATTTCCAGATAGGATGGTCTGTTGGAAAAATATATTGATTTCTAACATATTGAAGTGTGAACTAAGTATATAGTTTGTATTATTTATACGCATTAAGCTTTTCTTTGTTGACTCAATTATTCTCATAAATGTCCCACATGCATCTGAGAACAAAATGTCCATCTTCAATTACTGGAATGCCAAATTTGATATACACTCCATTAGATGGACTTGATTAATGAGTGTGCTTAGCTCTTCTATATCTCTGCTGATTCAGTTCACTTGATTTGAGAGTGGTGTGTTAAGCGTTCGTATTTATTAGTGTGTTGTTATTTGTTATTCTTAGCACCTCATGTCATTTCTGGTGTGTGTGGGTAATGTTATTTAGTGCATAGATAACTCATTCATAGCTGCTACGTCTATGTTGTGAGTTTGACTTCAGAATTATAATGTGTTCTTGCCTTCCTGCCTGCCTTCTTTCTCCCTCCCTCCCTTTCTCTCCCTTCCTTCCCTCCCTCTCTCTCTTTCTTTTCTGTTCTTCTTTCTTTCTGTTCTTTCTTTCTTTTCTTTCCTTCTTTCTTTTCCTTCTTCTCTTTTCTTTCCTTCCTGCCTTCCTGCCTTCCTTACTTCCTTCCCTCCTTCCTTTCTCTCCCTCTCTCTCATTCTTTCTTTCCTTCTTTCCTTCCTTCCTTATTTCTTTCCTTCTATGATTGTTTATGGCCTAAATTCTCCCTTGCCAAATATCAAGATTGCACCTAGTCCTTTTTTTTTTTTTTTTGAAGTCTCCTGGTATATTTTCTCTTATCCCTTTATATTTGGTGTTTCTGAGTCACCTTTCAAAAGTTCTCTCTCTTGATTTCAGCATAGACTTGGATTTTGTCTTATGAGCCACTCTGACAATAATTTCTATTTAATAGGTAAGTCTAACATATTTGCTTTTATTGGGATGGCTGATATGACTGATAATTAGATTCTGCTCTTTTAAATTATTTTATATTATGTTTAAATATGTATTATATCTTATATGTGGTATTTCACTCTCTGGGTCTCCTTATTTGAGGTGTTAGTTTTTTTGTTTGTTTATACTTAGGAAGGCTTGTTTAGATTTTTTCCTAGTGATTACCTTTAAACGAATACTCTCGTATAATGTTATTATCCTCCTTCTTCTTATTAGTCATGTTTGCTTTGTAAGCTTTAAATATTAGTCCTGGCCACCCACATCTTATCTATATGGCAAACAATGTGCTTATTCTACGTTTCAATTCTCAGTTTTAAAAGTTCTATTACATCTATTTGATGCAGCCAATAACATTTCTATTTTTTTCAGTCTTCAGTTCTTACTTCCACCTGTGTCCTTGCTCTAAACCAACCATTAAATCCATCTGGTGCTCACTCCCAGTCATCTTTCTAAAGCTTCTTGTGTCATCAATGGTGGTTTGAAGTTTATCCTCTAATTACATGAAGGTAGTAAGTTTGTAAGGGTGTATGAGAACAATGTTCTCTGAGGTCTGGCATGTATGACAGTGTTTTTCTTTAGCTTTTGTATTTGATGGACACATTGGCAACATACAAAGGCCTTGATCCCCACTTTATTTTCTTATATTTCTTGAAAATATTGCTTTCTCTGTCGCTTTTATTTTTCTGTCGCTTTGCTTTATGCATTGCCATCAAGATGTCAGATTTAAGCTTGATTTGTTTCCTTAGTAAGTGACATTCTTTTCACCTGGAGGTCCAGGAGAGTTTTTCCTCATCTTTTGAGTTGAATCACTTCATTAGCACAGGTTTCTGAACTGGCCAATCTGGATTTTGTACCTGTTATGCATGACGTACATATCTCATATGTTCTCTTCCATGTGCTCCTCTAGCTACCTTCTGGATGTTTGCTTTTGATGTATCTTTCTGTTCACTCATTCTTTCCCTCCAGTTGCGTGTAAGGTTGTTGTTGTTTCTTTTATGCCCAGTTATATTTTATTTAGTACTGCACATTGCATATGAAATAAGGTGGAAATCATTTGAGTTCTGAGGTGATGAGGCCTTCCCCTGAAGATTTATATTTGTTGGCTTCATTTCGCAGTAGGATTTTGTCTCTAGTTTAGCTTTTCTGGATGTTTTCTTGGGCTCCGCGTCTTGGCACAGCCTGCATTCCATCGTTGTTTACCAATCCCTGTGAATCTGAAGTAGCTGTTTCTCAGACTCTCAGCAGCATCTTTAAATATTAGCAACTGTCTCAATGGGAAATTCAACACAAAGTCTGGGATTATCTCCATAGGGTTTCCTTTTTCTCTTTGGAGATCAACAAGGTGTTCCAACAGATGTTTCTGTTTTATAATTTCCTCGAATTTTCTAGCTATTCTTAGCAGGAGGGATAAAACAGAACAGCCTAGGTCTCATTCCAAAATGAGGTACTTTCTTTCCCTCTTACCACTTCTGAATGGTTCCATTTATTTAGCTTGGAGTGAGTTGCCGATACTTAGGAGCAAGATTTAGTGGCCAAGCTAACTTGTGTTCTCGATAGTATTTATAGTAATCTATATTTCCATATAAAATTCTATAGCAGAGAACTAGTTTTTACTTTCTTGGATGAATATTGACAGGATATTAAAGTCATTACAGGATATTAAGCCATGACAACTAAGTCATGAGCAATGTTAGAATAGGTGCATGGGCATCACCATTTACCACAGAGCAGAGTGGATTTTCTACACATGGCTAGGTCCAAAGATCTATTGTCATAACGTTTTGCATATTTTTACTTAATATCTGATTAGTTTGTACAGCTTCTCTGGTTTTATCTTTGAAAATAATTTTTTAAAGTAAATCTTAATACTGTTTACTTCTTTGCCATTTTTCCCTTGCTGAATCTTGCTGGAATTGTGTCAGATGTTTGTCTTTTGAAGCAATCAAATTTAAAAATTGTTCACTGTTTATTCCCTTTGTCTTTTTTTCTTTAGTTGTTTTTCTGTTTCTTGATAACTACTTAAATTTGATAATTAGCACATTAATTTTCATCCTGTCTGGTTTCCCAGTGTAAGTATTTAAGGCTATCATTTCTCAGCTGTAGTTGTAACTTTCCAATTTTGATTTGAAGTGTCTTTATCATTCAGTTATAAATATTATCTTTATTCTAATATATTTTTGACCTATGAGTTCTGGAAATATTTTGAATATTTTTAATTATCGTTTCATTTTTCCCAAAATGTATTTCTACTTTCATTTTTTTTTTAAGTAAGCTCCAGCCACCAGGTGGAGCTTGAACTCATGACCCCAAGATTAGTAGTTGAATGCTCCACTGACTGAGCCAGCCAGGTGCCCCTAATTTAATTTCATTTTTATTTAAGATAATATATTTATGATATTTCATATGTTCAATGTATTACTTATTGGAATAGTTATGTTAAAACTTCGTAAAATATTGGTTTCTTTGTCAAGTTATCTTTGCCATTCTTTACAAATTCTTTGATTAAATAGTATAAACCATGTTGGTAGATCCATACAAGTTTAGGAGGAAAATATTTACGATGTACGAAGTAAACCATTGTAACTTTACTAATGATTTCAAGTCCATTTTAGTTGATAATGATAAATCTTCCTTTTGTCTACATGTTCCTATTATTTCACATTCATGTATGTTCAAGTTTTTTGTACATTATTGCTTTATATGTGTCTTTTGTGAACAGCTTACTTTTGACTGTTCCTTGGATGCCCTACCAATTCAGCACAATTTAAAAGTAAATGAAATTTTTGGGGTGCCTAGGTGGCTCAGTAGATTAAGTGTCCGATTTCAGCTCAGGTGATGATCTCATGGTTTATGAGTTTGAGCCCCACGTTGGGCTCTGTGCTGACAGCTCAGAGCCTGCAGCCTGCTTCAAATTTGGTGTCTCCCTCTCTCTGCCCCTCCCCTACTTGTGCTCTGTCTCTCTCTCTCTCTCAAAAATAAATAAAAGCATTTAAAAAATTAAAAGTAAACGAAATTTTTAAAAAATCATGTGGGCCTAAATCAAACCAGTACCTGCTTGAGTTTGATATTTCTTTACAGAATCATCATGTGGAGTTTTATTTTTTCTTTTGTTTTTTTCAGTTTATTTATTTATTTATTTATTTATAATCTTCAAAAAATGTTCATTTATTTTGAGGGAGAGAGAAAGAGAAAGAGCATGAGCAAGGGAGGGGCATAGAGAGATGGAGAGAGAGAAATCCCAAGAAGGCTCCATGCTGTCAGCTCAGAGCCTGATGTGGGGCTCAGTCTCATGAACCATGAGATTATGACCTAAACCAAAATCAAGAGTCAGATCCTTAACCAACTGAGACACCCAGGTGCCCCAGTTTGTTTTTAAACTGATCCCCAGTGTCTAAACTGAGTTGGGTGAATTGTCTTTTTGCATCCCTTCGCTTTAGCAGGTTATTACACATTCATAGTTTGCAATTCCATTTTAATGCAGGGATTCTCCCATTGAATTACCTACCCATTGTGGATAGGTTCTAGGTTTTAAGTTCTTGCCATGATACCCACTGCAAAAATTTAAATGATCCAGATTTTAGTTAGTATACTTAAATTGAAAGCAAGCTTTGGTGCTTCTTTACCACCAAGGGTTCTTGCTTACACCTCATTTTGGTAAGTCTAGAGAGTTCTTACCTTTATGTCAACTCAGTGATCTATATACAAATACATTTCTTTACGATGTATAATTTTTTTGTTCTTTTACTTATCTCCTGTTTCTCTTATCTTTTATATCTTGTTTCTCATTTGTACCTTTTACTTTTACTTGCTTGGCAAATTACCAGCTTTCCTCTCCAATGTTTTTACTGATTTTTAAATGATATTATTAATTTTAAGAGACCAGTCTTTTTTTTAATTTTTTTTAATGTTTATTTATTTTTGAGAGAGAGAGAGCATGAGCGGGCAAGAGACAGAAAGAGAGGGAGACACAGAATCTGAAGCAGGCTCCAAGTTCTGAGCTATCAACACAGAGCCTGACACGGGGCTTGAACCCATGAGCAGTGATATCATGACCTGAGCCAAAGTCAGATGCTCAACTGACTTAGCCACCCAGGTGCCCCTTGAGACCAGTCTTGTTCTGTTTCTTTACCTCTCACCTAGATAAATATTTTTCTCAAATCTTTCTAAAAATACTAGTTAATAGTTTTATTCAATAGACTATTTTAAAAGTAGTTTCAGGTCCAAAAGTAAATTGAGGAGAGGGCACAGATTTTTCCCATATATTTCTTACTCCTATACATGCATGGCCTACCCCGTTATGAGAATCCCCCACCAGAGTGGCACATTTGTTAGAACTGATAAACTTATATCAATACATCATAATGACTCAAAGACCATAGTTCCCTTAGGGTTCACTCTTGGTATAGTACATAATGTGGATTTGGAGAAATGTAAAATGACATGTGTCTATCAGTATGGTGTCATACAGAGTATTTACACTGCCCTAAAAATCCCCTGTGCTCTGCCTGTTCATCCCTCACCACCCCTGGCAACCATTGGTCTTTTTACTGTCTCCATAGTTCTTTCTATCCAGAATGTCATATAGTTGGAATTATAAACTATGTAGCCGTTTCAGATTGGCTTCTTTGACTTAGTAATATGACTTTAAGTTTCCTCCATGTCTTTTCACAGCTTGTTAGCTCATATCTTCTTAGTGCTGAACAATATTTCATTGTATGTACCACAGTTTATTTATCCTTTCATCTACTGAAGGATATCTTCATTACTTCCAAGTTTTGGCATTTGTGAATAAAGCTAATCTAACATCCAGGTGCAGGTCTTGGTGTGGATATACATTTTCAACTCTCTTGGACAAATACCAAAGAGCACAATTGCTGGATCACATGGTAAGAATGTGTTTAGTTTTATAAGAAGCTGTCAAACTATCCTCCAAAGTAAGGAATGAGACTTGCTGTTGCTTCAAATGCTTGCCAGCACTTAGTGTGGTCAGTGTTTTGGAATTTTTTGTCATTTTAACAGGCACATGATAGTATCTCATTATTGTTTTATTTGTAATTCCCTATTGACATATAATGCTGAGCACCTTTTTACATGCTTGTTTGCCATATGCAGTGAGAAATTTTGCCCATTCTTAAATCATTTATTATATTCTTTTTTTTCTGATGTTTATTTATTTTTGAGAGAGAAAGAGTGCACGCGAGCATGTGTGCATGTGTACACAAGTGGGGGACGGGAGGACAGAGGATCCAAAGCAGGTTCCGCACTAACAGCAGTAAGCGCAATGCCGGGCTCAAACTCATGAATCACGAAATCATGACCTGGGCTGTAGTCGGACACTCAACCTACTGAGCCACCTAGGCACCCTGGGGTATCATGTTCTTAATGTAGAGTTTAAGAGTTCTTTGTACATTTTAGAGAACAGTCCTATATAAGATAGATCTTTTGCAAATATTTTCCCCCAGTATGTGGTTTGTCTTATTTTTTCGAGAGTGTTGTTGGAAGAGAAAAGGTCTTTAATTTTAATGAAGTCCAGCTTATTAATTATTTCTTTCATGGATCATACACTGAGGGCATATACTTTGTCCTGTGGCATCACTTCTCTGACAGATTGAAGAAGAGTTGTTAACTTTTTAATTTAATTTGTTCAGCTTTTTCCTTGTTGTTGGGATGGAATGAGAACTTCTAGACTCCTTGTATGCTAAACCAGAAACTAGATATCTAATTAACAGGTCTTTAAAACTAAATGTCTTCTATCTCTTAAATTATTCTTCTTGCTTCAGAATTTATTTACCCATCCCTCTTCTATTTATCTATCTGATAGATGTTAATATATATTTCTTAGTCTTTTTTTCCATGATCCGGGATTTCTCCAGAGGTCTGGTGGTCTTTGGGTACCCCTTTACAATAGTGAATGAGTTAATAATAAAAAAGAAAAGACAAGGTGTCTACCTTCATGGTTATTCCTTCATCCAGTTCAACTTACAGGTAATCTTGGGAAAAGGTCTTTAGAGAAGCATTTTCCTTCTCCCATGGCTGCCCAACTTACAAGATCTCTTATCCTCACTACAGGAGTATTAGCACGATCTTGGAAACTTGAGCTACATACTTTTATATAAATCATTATCTTGCCAGAAGAAGTGTTTAACCTCTCTGCCATCCCCCAAATCCCCCATATTTTGGGATCAGACTTCATTGCCTTTATGTGATATACATTATTTTTAAATTCTCTGTTTGAGAAATTGCCTGCTTAATAATATTTATTGGTAACCTCAAAATCAATATACAGAGTGCTTTCACAGTCATTCACAGGTATGTGCAGAGTGATGAAGAATCTGAATTTTGCCCAGCGTGCATGTTCCTAGCTTTGGTCACACAAGGCAACACTTAGCCTTTTTGCTTCAGCTCTCATACTTGTAAACAAGTGTCCTTTTTGAAGTCTATTTAATTCCATATTTTTGTGCTTTTTGATGGTGATTACACTTTTGATGGTGATTACAGCCCTAAAGTGTAGCGTTGAAGTGCTTTTTAGTGTTCCTAAGTGCAAGAAAGCTATGGTGTGCATTATGGAGAAAATACACGTTAGATAAGCTTCATTCAGACATGAGTCCTAGTGTTGTTGGCCATGAGTGGAATGTTAATGAAATAAAATTAGGTGTCTTTAAGTGGAAACATACATAAAACACGGTTGGGTATTACTAGATGGTGAAAATAATGTGGCCAGAAGTTCACAGGAATCAAACTTTGTATTTCTCCTAAGGGCAGTAATTCAGAATTCACTAACTCATTGTGTGCAGTGACTTTATAGAATAGAACTACAATAAATAGTGAGAGTAGCTGTACTTTAAAACTTGTAACTGGAGGTTGCAGTTGTTTATTGACTCATTGGAAATATATTTCTATTTCTGCTTCATTTATTTTCTTCATTTGGGATGATTTTATGGAAAATGATGGTAAATGGTTTTATTGCACCATCTTTGGTCAGAAATATAATATATAATGTTACTTTTTTTAAAAGTAGGCTCCATGATGAATGTAGGGCTTGAACTCACGACCCTGGGATCAAGAGTTGGATATTTCACTGACTAAGCCAGCCAGGTATCCCTAATTTTATTTTTTGAATGCTGACCTAAAGTTTTTTAAAAAGGATATTGTGACAAATGTACCATAGTAAATGTAAGATGCTAATAGTAGGGAATACTAGATTTGGGGTATATGAGAACTCTTTGTATTATCGTAGCATTTTTCTATAAATCTAAAATTATTTTAAAGTTAAAGGTTATTTTGAAAAAAATCACAATCACGTAATTGGAAAAAGTTAAAGAAGAGATCTCTTTTTGCTTTAAATTACAGCATTAAATGTTACATTTGTGTCTTCCATCAGAATGCCGTCACAACACCAACAGGTTCAAATTTCGCTCTTCCATCATTTGTTTTTCATGTGGGTATAAGGAATCCTGCCTTAGCTGAAAATATCCATGAATAACCCTAAAGAGTAAGCTCTGGTCTTAATTCTTAACTGAGATTCTATCAGCTATGGAAGGAGATGAGAAAAGTGCTTTCTTTCACAGGAAAATTGCTGTGGAATCTTTAGCATTTAAGGTGCCCATTGTGCTTCTCGGCTGCAGAACCACTCCTTTTGGGCAGATGTGGATAGGAATCAGCACAAATAAGAGGGAAGTCTTTTTACCCAACCTTTTAACCTCTGTTCCTTGTTATTTTTGGATCATCGATGATTACTTTTATCCAGGTTTCGATGTTAAAATAATTATTTATTTACAGCAGGTAGTTGAATAAATGCAGTCGTTCCGTGATTATCACTTCCTAAATGCATCTCAACTAGGCTTAGATCTCCATTGTATTTTTTAGATAACCTTGAGCGAATTTGTCAAACATCAGTTTTTTGAATTTAACTTCTAGTAAATGACCTAGTTAAGTAAGAGTCATTTTCATGTTTATAACCAGCCAATATTAGCAGCAAAGTAGAATAACTGTGGATAACATGGTAACAACCCAGGACGTAATAATAGAAAATAAAATGCTGGAAGGAAGGTGCAGCTAGAGACTTTGGACTGAGTTTACTCCTCACTACAATTATCATTATAGTAATAAGTTGTAACTGTAATGGACTTGTCTTTTTGTCTTCCAAGTGTGTCTCTCTTGTTTGAATGAACCCACAATTATTCCAAGTAATTCTGCTCAACCCAGGAGTTTGAAAGCAGGGCTAACCCTACCATACCATCCCTAAGAGGGATCCCTTCATGTTGCCCAGAGCGCTTCTTTTCCCTGGCCTCACTGAATTGCCAGACAAGAATCCTTCTGAGGCTGTTGCCAGAACTGCAAGGAATGATCTTTCCTTTTCTTCTGTAATTATTGATTGTAAACACCGGTATTTTCCTGTCGTGTCAAGGCCCCATATGATAATAAAGCCAATACAAAGAAAAGCAGGTCTAAGAGATGAAGTGCCAATGAGATTTTTAAACAGCTATATCCAGTGAAGGCGTGTTAATGTACTTCCAGTGTGAGCCAATTACGTGAGCCCTTTTATTCCTTTTATAATGTAGCTCATGTTTTGGGGTACCCGGGTGGCTCAGTCAGTTGAGCATTTGACTTTTGGTTTCAGCTTAGGTCATGCTCTCACGGTTCATCGGTTTGAGCCCCTGCATTGGGCTCAGTGCTGATGTATGGAGTGCTGATGTGTAGAGAGGATTCTCTCTCTACCCCTCTCCCCTGCTCATGTGTGCGCGCGCTCTCTCTCTCTCTCTCTCTCTCTCTCTCAAAATTAATTAATTAATAATTTAGTTCATGTTTTTATAAACCTAAACTGAAAATCTTATATAACACATTGATATTTTTTGAACACGTACTATGTGTTAGAAACTGTGTTAAATGCTTTAAATATATGATCTCATTTAATTTCCATAATAACCCTGTGAAGGAGATTCTACAATTAACCCCTCTGAGGTTATAAATAACACTATAATTAAATATGAAAGAGTTTAGCATGTCCAAATTCCTCATTTTACACATGGAGAAGCAGAGGCCTAATAAAGTTAACTTAAAGTCACAAAATTAACTTTATCAAGGTCAAGGCAGTTGTGCTATGTCTGTCAGCATAAAAATCAGTGTGAGAAAATGTATAATTGTTTAACTGTCTAAACAGTCAAATTAGTTTAAAAACATCCATTCATTGACCAAATTCTAGTTTTCATTTCCAAAGCAATTTGTAAAAAGAAAAAGTGTGTTTTTGTGTATCTATATATGTATATGTATATTTTTTTCTTCTCTTCCACAACACCAAAATAATTCCATAAATAGCTAACACTTAGTAATTTGGGTATGTGACACTCCATCAATAAAGTTGTGATTGACTTTTAAAGACACTGCAGGGGCACAGTGGGTTAAGCCTCCGACTTCTGCTCAGGTCTCGGTCTCATGGTTCCTGAATTTGAGCCCCTTGTCGGGCTCAGTGCTGATGTCTCAGAGCCTGGAGCCTGCTTCGGATTCTGTGTCCTGCCCTCTCTCTCTCTGCCCCTTCCCTGCTCACGCTCTGTCTCTGTCTCTCTCAAAAATAAATAAGTATTAAAAAAAATTTAAAGACACTGCAGTACATTTGTGGATAACTGAAGACACCAAATAAACTGGCCACATTGATCTTTCTCAGACAAATATTAGCTAACAGAAGGTATATATGTAATTTTAGAGTGAGTGAGGGCACAAGCTGGGGAGAGGGGCAGAGAGAGAATCTTAGGCATGCTCCACCCTTGGCATGGAGCCCAACATGGGACTCATGGGATCATGACCTGAGCCAAAATCAAGGGTCACTCAACCCTCTGAGCCACCCAGGTGCCGCTGCAGAAGATATATTTTTAGTTCATTTTTATCTTTCTTCTTTTCCTCATACTATGAAAATACTCTGAGCATTCTTTTTTTTCTGTGCATGTATTTTAATTCTAGTGTAGTTAACATACAGTGTTAAATTAGTTTCAGGTGTGCAATGTAGTGATTCAACATTTCCATATATTACTCAGTGTTCATCAAGATGTGTGTACTGTTAATCCCCTTTACCTATTTCACCCATCCCATCACCAACCTCCCATCTAGTAACCAGCAGTTTGTTCTCTATAGTTAAGAGTCTATTTCTCGGTTTGTCTCTTTTATGTGTGTAACTGTTTTGTTTCTTAATTCCATGAATGAGTGAAATAATATGGTATTTATCTTTTTCTGATTGGCTTATTTTGCTTAGCATTATACTCTCTAGATCCATCTATATTGTTGAAAATGAGAACCTTTCATTTTTATGACTGAATAATATTCCTGTGTGTGTGTGTGTGTGTGTGTGTGTGTGTGTGTGTGTGTGTGTCTGTACCTCATTTTCTTAATCCATTCACCTATCGATGGATACTTGGGCTGCTTCCATTGTTTGGCTATTGTAAATAATGTTGCAATAAACACGGGTGCATATATTCCTTTGAATGTGTGTTTTCATGTTTTTTGGGTAAATACCCAGTAGTACAATTACTGGATCGTAGGGTAGTTCTATTTTTAATTTTTTGAGGAACCTTTTTATGTTCTCCACAGTGGCAACACCAATTTGCATTCCCACCAGCAGTGTTCCTTTTTCTCCGCATCCTCACCAATACTTGTTTAAGTTTTTTATTTTAGCCATTCTGACAGGTGAAAGGTGATATCTCATTGTGGTTTTGATTTGCATTTCCCTGATGGTCAGTGATGTTGAGCATTATTTAATGTGTCTGTTGGCCATCTGGATGTCTTCTTTGGAGATGTCTGTTCATGTCTTCTGCCCACTTTTTAATTGGATTATTTGGGTTTTTTTTGGTGTTGAGTTGTTAAAGTTCCTTATATATTTTGGATACTAATTTTTTTTATCAGATATGTCTTTTCCAAATGTCTTCTCACATTCAGTAGATTGCCTTTTAGTTTTATTGGTTATTTCATTTTCTGTGCAGAAGCTTGTATTTTGACTTGGTCCCAATAGTTTATTTTTGCTCATGTTTCCCTTGCTTCAGGAGACATATCTAGAAAGATGTTGCTACACCCAATATCAGAGAAGGAATTACCTGTGCTCTCTTCTAGGATTTTTATGGTTTCAGGTCTTAACGTTTGGGTCTTTGATCCATTCTGAGTTTATTTTTGGTTATGGCGTAAAAAAGTGGTCAGTTTCCTTCTTTTCCATGTTACTGTCCTGTTTTCCCAGTACTGTTTTCCCAGTCCTGTTTTCCCTGTTTTCAGTTGTTGATCTGAACATTCTTAATTAGTAATCTTTCCTCAAAATTATTTTGAAATCACATATCACATAAATGTATTCATAATAAATCCATTAAATTCAAAGTTCTAATTCTTAAAATTACCAACCCCAAGAGGAAAGTTAGGGAACTAGTGAATCTGTAGGGATGCTGAATATTAAAGCCAAAATCTGGTTCTGGGGTGCATTAATAAAACATAAATTGTCAAAGCACTTAAAATTCTAGTAGTAATGGACAACATATGGTTATGTGTTCCTTCACTTCATGTGTCTCACGATCTGTGTAATGAATACTAGCACCAAGGCACATTATCTAAATTTTCTCTTAATTCTAATTTTAAATATACATGTTAAACAAATTTGCAAAAAAAAAAAAAACTCACCCTACTCCCATATGCTCATTTATTCTTTTTTTTAAATAATAACAAAATCAAGCTGCATAAAGAATAGAGGAAATATAGCTACTGTCATATTTTTGAAATATATTTTTAGCACATGGTTCCCATGAATTTATGATTGTTAACAGTGTTTTATAGAAACTAAATGTACATTATGGAGGTAGTTTCAATTTTAATAACCATTTCCAGTACTTTTCTCATTTGAAGTAACTCACGTATTCTTAAATTTATTTTTTTTTATTTTGTAAAAACTGAGGGAAACCTTTTTACATGTCCTCTTTTCCACTCGAGTTACTGTCGACTTGTCCTTAATTTAACATCTTAAGTGTACTAAAGTAAAAACAGTTTAGCCAATCATTATCTAAAAGCTATGTATGTATGTCCTTAGGTTTTAACTACGGCTGCCCTGAAATTAAAACTAAAGATGGAAAGCACATGGCTATGAGCTCATCATGCCATAATGAGAAGGGCTTCAGAGATTGCAAAGCGCTTCACTTCCACAATATGCAAATTGTGTACAATGCCAGATGCAGAAGCGCTGATCCATTTGCCAAGTTCTGTGGAGGGCATGGTGATTCATTCACAAATTGTCACAAATTTAGATCCTCAGGAACTAGCAGCCTGTTCAGCACTGCCTACATGCATGGTTACTGTGGACTATTGTATGACATTCGGGCACCTGGAAGGAAATCTCAACCTTAAATTCTGTCAGAGTCTACCATGATATCAGACTTGGTTAAACCCCGGATATAACTCGATACTTTTATGTGCCTGTGGAAATTGGATCTGCCTGCTGATGATAGGGAGAAACCATTCAATTCAAAGAAGAGAACTGACCTCAATGTAAATTAGCACCTGTTAGCACTTCTCTCCATATTCAAATTTATAGATTCCTCTTTTGAAACAAATTATTTTTGGTCCCCATCAGCTAATTTTTTAACTTCTATATTTATGAAATAGCCAATCTTAGATTCTACGTGACATATGACTACATATATTTCATCATCTTAGAATACTGTGTTCATGTATTCAGTAAGTATTATTTGATGAGCTACCATGAGGAGACAGAAACTAAGTTGGCTGTTAAGAAGTATAAAAGAAGTTAGGACATGCCTTAAAAATATCTAAGTCTAGTGGAAATATAAGTAGGTCATATGTTCTTTGTTATCTGTGTGTGGCCAAAATGGTTTACTTTTTAAAATATTTGATTTTGTTTTGGGGGAGTGTTTGAGAATGGAACAAACATTTGATGCCGATGAAAATAAATCCTGGCCAGTTGTTGAGGTATTATTCATCCTTCTAAATAAGAGTGTAGGGAGACTGCAAAAGAGGAAGTTGGTTTGTTCACTCAATCAATTTTCTGTAGGTTTATCCCTAAGGTCTAATGTTTTGGCCTAATGACTCTTTTCCCAGATATCAATCTTTCCAAAGAATGAAATACTGAGAGAGTAGAAGCTAGTGGATCTTTGAAAAATTGACTTTTTAAGAGAAAGAAAGTACATTTTTTTCTCTGTGCATAAAATGATATAGATGCGTGTGGTGTGTATATGTGATTATCAATGGAAAATATGCATTCACATTCAACAGTCTAGATAGTTTATTGTAGGATCAGCAAACTGTGGCCTCTATGACAAATCAAGCATACAATCTTTGTTTGTAAATAAAGTTTTATTGGAATACAGCCATGCTCACTCTTTTACATACTGTCTATGATGGCTTTCGTGCTATAGGAGTAGAATTGAGCTGTTGTGGTAGAGACCAGATGAGCTACAAAGCCTAAAATATTTACTTTCTGGCCCTTTACAGAGAAAGTTTGCAGACCCCTGGTTTATAGTTTTGCAATATAGTTCTTTAAAAATTAGTATTTCTTTCACTAATTAATACACATTTGCTAAGTATTGACCAAATATAAAGTGCTAAATGATAATGCTCATACAGGTCAATTTAGATCAGATTTCACATAAAAATGCAAAATATTAAATAGATCAGAATAATCTTTTTGTGTAGAAGCCAGCCTATAGAATCTATTTAACAGGGGAATTAAAAGGAACTCAAGTACTACCCAAGGATAAGTATTTTCTACAAATTACTAAATTTTGTACTATGTTTTCTGTGGGTAATAAGATTCAACAAGGAAAAAGAATCCATACCAGGTAGTTCATTACAAGGCATTTAATGTACAGAACTAGTAATAAAGATGTAGAAGAACTAAAACTGGGGATGGTAAGTCAACTCAGAGATTACCACCTGTGTGGTGCCACTACATCTTAAGGACACCGGAGGTGAGGAGCTGGTGCTTCTGAGTAGAACCTGGAATCGTAGTGGTGCCCCCCACTGGGAACTGGGACCATGGAGGGGTAGTGTATGAATTTCCTTGGGCTGCCATAACTACTTATCATAAACTAAATGGCTTAAAATAACAGAAATTTATTCCATTACAGGTCAGGGTCCTGAGGTCTGAAATCAAGGTGTCGCTGGGGCTGTGCTCCATCGGAAGGCTCAGGGGAAAAATTCTTTTTGCCTCTTCCTAGCTTCTGGTGGCTAACTACAAGCCTTGGCATTGCTTGATTTGTTGCTGCTTCACTCCAGTTTGTACCTCAACCTTCACATAGCCATCTTCCCTCTGTGTGTCCATCTCCTCTGAGTCTCTGTATTCAAATGTCCTTCTTTTAATAAAGACACCAGTCATTGGCTTTAGAGCCAACTCTAGTCCAGTATGACCTCATATTAGAGTAACTGTATCTGGAAAGACCCTATATCCCATGAAGGTTACACTCACAGGTTCCAGGTGGACATGAATTTGGGGGTGGGGGACACCATTCAACTCAGTACAGGTGGAGTGCAGGCAAGAGGTGGATCCTCTCGGGAAATTGTTGGAGATGTCACATGAAGTATTCTCCATCCACTGACTTCCATTTGCCAAACCTACCAAGAATTTAGGTGGCAACAGAAAGTGAGAAATACTGTTTACAGAGAACAGCTCTTTGGAATACAAAGCAAATCAGGGGCTAGCTAGGTATGGGTTTGAGGAATAAGCAAGCAGACAAATTGAAACAACCTATTTACCATGTTTTTAAATTCTTCAGAACCTCTTAATCTTTTATATTCACACTAAAAAACGTATGGGTGAAGTTATATGATGTTTGGGACTTAATAATGCAGAAAAGGGACAGAGTGAGTTAGGATCTAGCTAGGATCTAGACCTTTTAGGTAAGTAATTCTTTGTCATGGAGGGCTGTGCATTGTGGAATATTTGCCAGCCTTTCTGGCCTCAACCCACTAGAATCCAGTAGCACCTCCTCTAACAATGTGACAAGCAAAAATGTCTCAAGACATTGACAAATTTCCAATTGGGGGCAAAGTTGACTGTGTTTGAAGATCACTGGTTTAGATGAAACAAGACTGAGTTAATAATTGTTGAAGGTGGGTGATGGGCACATTGTGGTTTGTTATATTCTTATCTCTACTTCAGTATATTTTTTAATATTTCCATAACAAAAACTGAACAACACAAAATAAATTGCCTGAGAGAGTGTACTGCTTCTGCTAGAATTAAGGCTATTACTAAAGGTCACAAAAGTCAATACTTGAATCAATTAGTAATGATGCTAATGAATTCTGAAGGTCAACTTCTGAAATGATTTTGCAGAGAGAAATTGAGCAATTTTACATGCTCTATATGTTCATCATCAATATTCATATGTTAAGTATATAAATATATACACCTCATTAGATACTTGTTTTTAAGATATATTTATGCATATACAGCCCAAGTCTCCAGAAATGTTCAAATACAGGTAGTTCCTTTGCATTTAAATGAAGAAAGGTTATCGGCTTAATTTTGCATTTGCCAACACAAATAGACAGTCACATCATATCACACAATGTAAGATAGTTGTATCCTACACTGAGTCTGATGAGTTTGAATCCCAGTTCTGATATTATCTAGATTCCTATTTTGGACATATGATCTCTCTAGACCTCGGTTTCTCAGGGACAAGAGTTATACATGATACTACTAACATGATATTTCTAAAACATATACCATAATCATGTCTTTCTTATACCTTTCAGAATGAAATGAAAATCCTTAGTGTGGTATCTCTCTTCCTTAAAATCCAGCCTTTGCTTAACTCTCTAGTTACGTATTGTCTTGCCATTTCTCACACCTGTACACTGCATTCGTGATAAACCACTTAGAGTTCTGTGTTTGCCTCACCATGTCTGATCTCTCTATGTTTACCCACTTTCCCTAGATCAACACAGTTCCCATCTGACCCCTGTCTCTCTTTTTATATTACTGGCCTGACCCCCCCTATCTTATGAGCTCTAATTCCCTCTTCATGCATGAAGTCTTTACCCCTTTGTAGGGCACAAGACATTCATCTAAATATCAGCCAAATGGTCGAAATCTATAGCATAACTTATTTACAGGGTATTGCCATTTTCTATTTCAATGTATAATTCTGCAGTATATCACTTTTCTGTGGCACTTTCAAGTAGTGATGATTTAAATGTCCAAAATTTCAGCTTCTCTTTTCATTTTGTTTCTTTGTTTGTTTGTTTGTTTATAAGTAAGGTTTGCACCCATTGTGGGGCTTGAACTCACAACCTCAAGATCAAGAGTTACATGCTCCACCAACTGAGCCAGCTTGGTGCCCCAACTTCTCTTTTCATTTTGTGGTGATTCTCCTCCCATTCCCTATACCCTGCCCTTAAATATAATACTTCTATTAGTAACTTCTCTTGCTAAGAATTCTTCTTTGTGGCTCACCATTATTACTTACAAACTTCCCTAGGTGACTATGAGATGAGATCCAGGCATTTAGCTTTGTACCACTCCACTCCACTTCCATAGAAAAGCAGCAAACATTGTTCCAAGAGCCAAGGGACTATGGACAAGACAAGTATCAGCTTATTTTTTTCTTGAGGTAAGTTTGGAATTTGCCTTCACCTACTTTAGAGGTATGTGCCGAAGTTCCCACTGCAAACACACGAGAACATTAAAAAAAAAAAAAAAAAAAAAAAAAAAGCCGACAGATCTATTTCCTTCAGCCTGAGAGCAAATGGTTGTTTTAGAAATGTAGGCGATACTGTTTGGAAACTTAGAGAGGATTTTGGCTTGAACCCACAACCAAGTTGGCATATTATTATTTGGAAATAATAGTTGAGCAATCTGATCATTTTCTTGAAGTTCTTTCCTCATCTGTTGGAAACATTACTGAGGAGTCAATGATAGTTGATTCAGCTGAGTTTTGGGGAATATCTGGTATCAGCAAAGCATCAGTTTATCTGGAAAATTACATTCTAGGTTTGAAACATTCATTACTCTAAATTTCCTGCCTGGTGAATATCAGCATTATTCTGGGTATGGAAAAAAAAAAGGATGATCCAATAAGATTTGTACTTCTTTTGTCAATTTGCATTGTTTTGATTTTTATGAATTATGTAATTCTTATAAATATACCGTGAAGCAGAGAATATTTGTAAAATAGTGTAAGACTCTATCACTATTGTTTAAACATAGGACTCATTCCCATTCTGTATACACACCCATATAAGGGACAAAGCCAAACCTTTGAAAATGTATGTGTATGCATATCTTTTACTAAATATTTCTAAGTCTTTGTGCATTCTCTTATAATGTTTATCTAAAATTTAAATTTCTATTAAGGTTTGGTCTATAAATATTTATTACAAATCTGTAATTTGCAGAAATAACTTAAAGAAACTTGCACTCAGTAAGCTCAAATTATCTCCTTCACCTACTTGGGTTTATGAAATATTTTAAGTTACAAGGAAATAAAGTGATCATTCCTAAAAAGGAAAGTATCTTCTCTTGGTTTCCTCTCCCACTTACACTCTAAATGTCAGAACCTAACAATCCTTTTAAAATGAAACCTACAGAAAACTCACTTTTCATAAATGGTCTGTTTAAAATCTAATTTCTGGGGCGCCTGAGTGGTTCAGTCTGTTAAGCATTCGACTCTTGATTTCGGCTCAGGTCATGATCTCCAGTTATGAGATGGAGCCCCACATCAGGCTGTCAGTGCGGAGCCTGCTTGGAAATCTCTCTCTCCTAGCTCTCTGCCTCTCCCCTGCTCACGCACACACACTCTCTGTCTCAAAAGAAATAAATAAACATTTAAAAAAACTGTAAATAGAAAAAATTAATTTCTAAACAGATCTCATTATTTAATTTTGCTCCTTAGGAGCAGTGTGCTCCACCACAATGCAAACAAGAGATTTACTTGGAAACTAGAAGTCAGAGCTTTAGAATGGGATAAAGGCATTCCTGGTAAAGCAATTTTTAAGCAGCAGATCATTTACTGTCAAACTCTGAATAATGCTACATAGGAATGCCTAAGGGTGCCTTAAAACAAATTGTCCCCATTTCAGATCTCACAATTAAAAGGAAAAGAGGACTTCCAAACATCCTTCATTCCAGAAATATGAGTGTGTCTCAAGTTCCGACCCTGGCAGCGATCAATGCTGCATGTTAACAAAGCGTGCCCCCGACTGCATACCTGGGATGGCACTGATAGCTGGCTTGGTGACTCACTCAGCCCCTGAGGACATTTTTGCAAATAGAGGCAAAACATCAAGATGTCAAAGACGCCTTTAGCATGAATGGGAACAGGAAAGAAATAGCCTTTCCAGAATATAAAACAGGAAAAGTTTTCTCTTCCCATAAACCATATGTAAAAGCCATATTTTTATGAAAAGTCATTCCTCTGTAGAAACTGTGCATAAGAGTTACACTCGTGATCTCTAAACAGGAGCAGAATTTTAAGAAATAATGTCATTTACTTATAATGTGCTTTGTATAAAGACGTATGAATATGTGTTTCCATGGGTATCTATTTCAGATACTACAGTCTATCTTCAGCTTTCTATATCTATTTTAAACTTGGCTTTGCCCAATGATTTAAATACAAGCACGCCATACTCCTAGCAGCGCTATCCAATAGAACTTTATGTTCTGATGAAAATGTTCCAGATCTACATCGTCCAATACAATTGCCTCTGCCACATGGGACGAATGAGCACTTGAAAGGTAGCTAGTGAGACTGAGGAACTGAATTTTTAAATTGTCAGTAACTTGAACTGGATTGGCATGTGTGGCTAGTAGTTGCTCTCTTGGTATTGGGCAGCACAACTTTAGAACAGCTCTTCTCAAGCTTTAATATACAGTGGAGGATCTTGTTCAAAGGAAAATTCAGATGCAGTCCATCCGGGGTGGGACCTGAGATTCTGCATTTCTAGCAAACTCCCAGGTGATGCCTCTGCTGCTGCTCCACAGACCACACTTCAAAAAGCAAAGCTTTAAAAGAATCGCTCTCAAACTTGGATGCATATTAAAATAACCTGGGGACCATTAAAACCCTCAGTGCCCAGGCTGAACCCAGTAGCAAACAAATAATGAATTCTCTTGGTGAGACGCAGGCATCAGTATTTTTTTATATCTCTCTAGGTGATTCCAGTGTTTTTTTTATAAGAAAATGGTTTTATTCCTAATTTTTAGTTCCCATACAGTTTACAAATACACGTTTACTCTGGTAATACAGCTTTGCAGCTAGCAACGCAGTTGAACTAACACCCATAAATACAGGTGGGGAGACCATTAACATCCACTAATGTTTCTCTACATAAGCTATTCTTTTCATGTCATTGTTTTTTAAAACAATTGCAAATAGACTACATACTACGTGGGCAAAAAGGCAATTAAGTGAATCTCTTGAAACACTAAATGTATAATAAACAGTGCATGTTATCAACATTTACGTGATTCACATCAAAATGATGACTGACATCCTAAAACGTATTCCTCTTAAAGGATAGATTTATCAATAAAATATTACATATCTTTTAATACTCTGGTACAATACTTCATATACTGCAGGAAAATTACATGTAGGTCTAGTCATCAGCTTAAAAAAGGATCCTTTTCAATTGGCTTTTATTAATAAAAGAATCACAATTGTGTCATAAACAGGCAAATTATTAATTACATCATTTGAGGTTTAGGATGAAAACTTGTAGAAATTAGTTTGATATACAGTGAAGCTAGACAACACACTAAAACCAACTGTTTAATATTTTTGCCTTCTGTGAACTGCCCATAGTGAAAAAAGAACAAACTTTTTAATTATGGAAGATACAATAAACTAGATTTTGGAACTTATTTTTCAAGAACAGGAGGGAGAAAGATTTCAACAAAATTAAGGACTAATACAGATCCTGATAAACGCATCTTGAAATCAGGGAGGCCATGTGCTTGCTATATAAACCATGACTCCCCCAACAACATATAGAAAACAGAAACTTTACCGGGAGTACACTTATGTCTACAATCTAAGTTTCCCTTATGGACTAATAAGCTAAACACAATTGCATACCTTTCCTAGGTGACTCCATTGTTTAAAGCCAAGTTTGAGAACTGGTGCTTTGCAACAGAGCTTATTATACCTCAAAGGGCGTGGGAATCACCTGTGGAGATCCCATAAGAGATCTTGTTTAGCTGCAGATTCTGATTCAGTGCGTGTGGGGTGGGACCTGCGATCTTTACATTTCTAGTAAGTTTCCAGAAGGTCCTAAGGTTACTGGTCTGCACCAGACATTGCTATTCAAAGGGTGTGTCATGGACCGGCACAATTAGCATGACCTGGGAGCATTTTAGAAATGCCTATCCTAAAAACAAAAGAAAAAAAAAAAAAAAAAAGAAATGCTTAACCTTGGGCTACACCCTAGAATAATTGAATCAGAATCTGGTTTTGGACAGCATTCACAGGCAATTTGCATGTACATTATAGTTTAAGGGGCACTATCCTGAAATCTTAACCATTTTTTGTTAATATTGAGTTTGAAGAGTTTGGAAGTAATTTTTAAGGTTAGAATTCAAGCTCAATGGTTCCCAAAGTATGATAATCTGTGTCACTGGAAACTTACCTGGAGATAAGGCCCAGCAGTCTGTTTTATTGAACCCTTCGGGAAATGCTCCTATATGCCACATTTGGAGAAATACTGCTCTTGCTTTTGTTGGGTTGAGAATTCTGAAGAAACAAACTTGGTAATATTTATTTTGTATAGCTCTTGTAATATATACAAGACATATATCCAATGCTTAATAGACACAGTGAGGTGAGACTATGTATCCCAAGGAATAGATGCTCGATTAATATTTGTTGAATAGTTATTTATCGATAGTTATAAATAAAATGCATAATATACAGAATTTTTAGAATCTTTTCAGATGACCTTTTAAAATGCAAATTTGGAAATTTTATTTCCTCACTAAAATCCTTTAATACCTTACCATTTCTGTGAGGATGAGCCTAAATCTCCTTAAATTGATCTACAGGCTCTGGCTACATCCTTTGCTACTGTCCGCTATTGCCACTCTTCATTATCGCCCGTGCAACGCTCAGTTCTCTGTAATAAAATTATTCTACCCTTCCATCACTTCAGTCATTGAACCATACTTCTTCCTAAGTTAGGACCTTTGCTGATGTTGTTCTTTCCAAAGAGACTGTTCTTTGTGCATCTCCCCCATTATTTAGTTAACTAATTCTCATCCCTTCCATAACACGTCCAAAGAGAATTCTCATCTGAATAGAGGAAGTCCACCTGTTATTTTTTCTTAGCGTTCTTTGTATTTTCCTTTAATTCACACATATTAGTATTTATCCATTTGTTTAATTATTTATGGGATAGCTCTGATTCTGTGACCCCCTAAAGTCAGAAAATGGCTATAAATTAAACCTCCAGTGCCTAGCATATAGTAGTTATGTAATATCTGTTGAATGAATAGAGTAATTCATTCAAATTAGAATGATCATCCACTGTAATTCCTCGTCTTTTGTTTCCCTTTTGCTCCCCAAGTCCACTGATGCTATAAATTAAAAAATGGAACCACCAAACTTTATCCAGTAATATTTAACTAGAAATACTCAAAGAGTTCTCCTAGTATAAATATAAATTATATAAATTAGAAATTTACATGAATTATATATAAATTAGAAATTACTTTATATAAATTAGAAATTACTTTATATAAATTAGAAGAAATTACTATCCCACAGTATTCCAAAAGAGAGATAATAGTTGAATTGGAACTGTTTTCTTTGTTGTCTTTTAAAATTAATTTTTAGATTTTTCCTTATTTTCATTTTTTCCAAAGCAAATAGATTTATAGTTAATTTACTGCCTGTACCACCCTTTTGGTAGATCACTGAGAATTCCAAGTTAAACATGATTTTTTTCCCCACGTTTTTATTACCTCTCTGTTAGTTTCATAGGGTTACCCTAAAAAATTACCATAAACTCAGTGGCATAAGACAACAGAAATTTATTCTCTCACTGTTCTGGACACTCAAAAGTGTGAAATCAAGGTGATGGCAGGGTTGGTTGCTTCTTAGTGTTCCTTGGTTTGTGGCAGCATAACTTTAATCTCTGCCTCCATCTTTATATGGCCATGTTCCATGTGTGTTCATGGTTTCCTCTTCTTAAAAGGACATCAGTCATTGGATTAGGACCCACCCTAATCCAGTATAACCTCATCTTCACTTGATTACATTGATAAAGACACTATTTCCAAGTAAGATTACATTCTGAGGTTCTGGGTGGACATGAATCTGAGGGGATACTTCAGTTCAGTACAACTTCTGTTCCCAAGAAGGGGATAAAGCTTTGGTTAAAAATCATGCTGTTAAGGGGCACCTGGGTGGCTCAGTCGGTTAAACATCCAACTCTTGATTTTGGCTCAGGTCATGATTTCACAGTTTGTGAGATCAAGCCCCATGTTGGGATTTTCTCTCTCCCTCTCTATCTCTGCTTCTCCCCGTCTTGCTTACAAGCTCTCTCTCACTCTTTCAAAATAAATAAACTTTTTAAAAAACTCAGGCAATTAACATTTATTAGGTACATACTTATTCAAATAACCTGATGTAATTTACCCTATGACATTGTGAAGTAGGTAGTCAAATGGAAAAACTAAGGTTAAGAGAGTAACTTATCTAAGGACCTATAGTCCATTTTTAGCAGAATTGGATTTAAATCTGATTCTGATTTTTTTTTTTTTTCTCGATTCTGATTTTTTTAACCTAAGGCTGTGCTCTTTCTACTCCACCATGATCCATACTGGTCCATACCAGTCCCTACCAGGCCTCTCTAGCCTACCACATTCCATAAACTACAATAATATACTTTATTCAATATATTGTGAAAATGTACGGCACCTGGGTGGCTCAGTCGGTTAAGCGTCGGACTTTGGCCCAGGTCATGATCTCGCAGTTTTTGGGTTCCAGCCCTGTGTCGGGCTCTGTGCTGACGGTGTGGAGCCTGGAGCCTGGAGCCTGCTTCAGATTCTGTGTCTCCCTCTCTCTCTGACCCTACCCCACTCGTGCGCAGTCTCTGTCTTTCTCTCTCTCTCAAAAATAAATAAATGTTAAAAAAAAATTTTAAAAACCCAATACTGTTAAAATGTTGAAAGGACAACCATATATATTTGCTCTTTGAGTTCTCCATATCCTCATTGTCCAGCTCTCAGACCCAAGATTTTGACAATTCTGCCTCTTTATCATCTTGAAACCTATCTATGTAATGGGCAAGGACATAGTGAAACATTGTATTGGCCAAGGTAAGTCTCATGCCCCATGGACTTATATATCATCATTCTCCCCATTATCCACATACATACATAGATGTTCTAACTGGAGCATTGAGGTCATAGGTCATGTACAGGCAAATCATATATGTTCTCTTTTTAGAAACTAAAAAATCTTAACTACTGCCATCAGAATTTATCATTTTCAACATTATACTAAGCATTTGCCACTTAATGCTTTTGTTGAGCAATTGTTTTATGTCATCTTGTTATCTGTATGTGTAGTAACATACCAAATAATTTTTAAAGTATGTGCTCTTGATGATTTTCAGGTGATTTCTATAATAAAGAACATCTAGTTCTATACATGCTATTTTATTAGACTAGCAATATTCAAAAATTTAAAAATTAGCCTGAATCCTCAAAATAAGTCATTTTAACCCAAGTAAATATTATAAATAAAATATTCTAGGGGCACCTGGGTGGCTCAGTCAGTTAAGCATCTGACTTCAGCTCAGGTCATGATCTCCCGATCCGTGAGTTCAAGTCCCATGTCAGGCTCTGTGCTGACAGCTCAGAGCCTGGAGCCTGCTTCGGATTCTGTGTCTCCCTCTCTCTCTACCCTTCCCCCGCTCTCTCTCTCTCTCTCTCTCTCTCTCTCTCAAAAATGAATAAACATTAAAAAATTTTTTAATATAAAATATTCTAGTAGCCTCTCGAAGGAGGAATACAAACCTCCTCTGAAGATAATTCTGAATTAATAGTGTATGTACAGTATAACTTTTCTGTTTCTAAATTTTCTGATATTTAGTGATGAACAAGTCACCACTGTCTTTAAAGGAGATTAAAGAATATTAAATAGTGCTTTAACTAAAATTAATTAATTGTGTAGACTAGGTTATTCTGCAGTAAAAACCAGCTCCAAATTTTGATGACATATAAAACAAAAATTGATTTCTCACTTATGTACCACCTGAATGGTTGATTGTCTAGGGATTCTGCTCCACATTATCTCAACTCAGGACCAGTTCTGGTGTAGCAGCCATTATCTTAAATTTAGAACTGTTAGAGCAAAGTTAAAAGCAAAGAATTATGAATCCCCTACTTTATTTAATTTTTAATTTTTAAAAATTTTCCAGCTTTTTTGAGATACAATTGACATACACCGTTGTATAAGTTTAAGGTGTACAATGTGTTGATTTGACACCGTTATATATTTCAAAATGATTACTGCCATAGCATTAGCTAACACCTCCATCATGTGACATAATTACCACTTCTTATTTGTGGTGAGAATATTTAAGATCTATTCTCTTAACAACTTTCAAGTATATAGTACATTATTATTAACTATAATCACAATTCTGTGTACTAGATCCCCAGAACTTATTCATCTTCTAACTGGAAGTTTGTACCCTCTCACTGATATCTTCTACTTCTTTTAAAGCTTCTTATAACTTTTTTTTTACTTTTTAAAAAATGCTTATTTATTTTTGAGAGAGAGAGAAACAGAGTGTGAGCTGGGGAGGGGCAGAGAGAGAGGGAAACAGAGAATCTGAAGCAGGGTCCAGGCTCTGAGCTGTCAGCACAGAGTCTGACATGGGGCTTGAACTCACAGACAGTGTGATCATGACCTGAGCTGAAGTCAGATGCTTGACTGACTGAGCCACCCAGGTGCCCCTTCTTATAACTTCTTCTGGAGAGCAGCACACATCACTTCTACTCACATTTCATTAGCTAAAACCTAATGAATTTAGCTTCAAGGGAGTGAATAAATGCAATCTTGTCAAATATCTGAAAAGACAGCAAGAAATGTTAGTTAAAAGCATTAATGACTATCACAGTTTGCTCTGATGGTTACCAAGTATTTGGTGTCTTCTTTTTGCATGAAAAATATATGCACATCTCCTTGACATCTAAGGAATGAAATCCCCACATTTCATATTCTCATACATTTAGTTGAAATTTTAGAATTTCCACACATAGCCACTCTTGATCTGGAGAACTGTTAACTAATAAAAAATACAACTAATATTTTAACTAATAAAAAATATTTATATTATTTATATTTATTTATATACCGAGGAACAATATAAGGATGAAAGCTGGGGTCAGTGTAAGTGGGCAAAATAATCTTTGACTAGGCCCTGATCCTGCTTTGGAGAAGGTATGTCCAGTTCATTGTTCTCCATGGTCTCCAGGTACAAACTATGAGATGTTTCCTTTTCCACTGTCCTCCTTGCACACATGTGAAAGAAACATTGCAGAATATCTCTCCTTGGGGGTCATTCGAATTTTCTCAGTCTCCTGCCCCTGGGAAGGCTGAGACTCCAAGAGTCACTTTGAGTCTTAAAACAATCATGAAGGTTTCAGTTTCTTTTGTCGTAACATTCTTTTAAGAAACTTAGTAGGCTTGTTATATATTTAATTCTAGTCAGTTCCGTGCTCTGAAAGCCATACACACAGTCTGTTTCTGTCCTTGCTTATTAGATTTGCTATATTTCTTGACTTTTTCTTCACCAAGTTTCCTTCTTTCAACTTAATTGCTTATTTCTTGAGCAATAGGCAAGCCATAACTTTATTCTCTTTTTCTTGAGCCATTTTGTCCAATTGAAAGGATTTACTGGGTGTCAAAATCTTAATTGGGTCTTTTCTCTGAAAGATCTTAATTTGTTCAGAGATTTTAATAGTGGATATGGAAAGCATACCTTTGATTTGATTTCTGTCACAAGACTGGGTTTTAATTGGCCTTTGTCTTTCAAAGCCTTTCTCAGATGTATATTTTACCAATTAACGTTAAAAAGCAATTGCTTCTTCTAATCCTACAGTCCCCAACTTTTTGGACTCTCACTCTTTCTCTTTATTCCTGCTTGCAAACCAGCTGGTCTTTTTCAGAGGCAGTCTCTTTTTGTAGTACTTTATCAAAGCCAGTGACAAACACAGCCAACACGCGTTTGCATTCTTTTGCAATATTTACTTCTTGATTTACAAATTCACAAGGTATATAGTTTGTCTTCCAGATTATCTTAACAATTTTGTCAACAGTTTTATCAAGTGATTAGATGCTACATAACATAGATCACCATTCTGATAGCCTCTGATAATAGTTTGCTCACCACCCACTTCCCAGGCCTTACGTTAAGGTTTTGTTATGGCCTTTCTAGGTACATAGTTCAGTATTAAGAAAGATGATATTATGTAGATTATTCTGCAGTTAAAAAATGATTAGTGGCTTTATGTCATCAAGATATATTTCTTGTTCCTGCTACATGGGGAGCTAGAGTATCTCCTCACTCTAGGGCAGAGAGAGAATGGTGATTCAGCCTAGAAATGACACATCATGTTCTACTCACATTTCTTCAGCTAAAGCAACCCACATGTTCAGTAACAAATGCAATGGTGGGGAGATATAAACTCCCCACATGCCTGGAAAGAGAAACAAAAAATATTTTCTAAATTGTACAATGACTATGATACCAAATAAGAAATGAGTCAATTTGGCTATCACAAATATTGGAAGGAAATTTGACATGTGTATAATTACACTAATGCTTCAAAATAATATAAAATACGTATATTTCCTACTATGTATAGTACATTTGATATTATTTATATTTATATTACATATATTTTCCTAAATATTTTTGTTTTTCACAGTAATAAAAATAGTGGTTATGTAAAGTGGAGTCAGCACTTTGAACATGTTAATTCATTTTATTCTTACAATCACCCTGTGAGTTAGGTGTTTTCCTTCTCTTTCGGAGATGGTAAAACATTAGTATTAAGCAATCATGCCCAAGAAGTGCCCTCATCGCTTCCAATTTTTTTTAAGTTTTGTTTATTTCTTCTGATCGAGAGAGAGAGTGCACAAGCTGGGAGAGAGAGAATCCCAAGCAGGCATTGAGCTGTCAGCATGGAGACTGACATGCGGTTCAATTCCACCAACCGTGAGACCATGACCTGAGCTAAAATCAAGAGTGGGATGCTTAACCAACTGAGCCACCCAGGCGCCCTGCTTCATCATTTGCAGTAAGTGAAGAGGGGCAAGACTCACTCCCCTAGTCCCGTCTTGGGCAGCTCATCTGATTGTTCTACAGGCTCTCTGAGATTAACAAACTCTAAAGCAGCAACAGCAACAACAGCAACAGGAGTAGTCGTAGTAGTAATACTACTTCTATGAAGTGGCAACTACTGTCTCAAACCAAGAAGTTGTTTATCTACCTTCTTGGGGATAATTTATCAACACTATTGAGACTAGGAAATTCAACTTTACTTTCTACTCTTTCCTGTCACCGCTCATCAACACACCAAAGTTCTACTGATTTTATATCTTTTTTTAAATGTTTATTTATTTTGGGGAAAGAGAAGGAGAGAAAGTGCACAAGCACAAGTTGGGGAAGAGCAGAGAGAGAGGGAGACATGGAAACCGAAGCAGGCTCCAGGCTCTGAGCTGTCAGCACCGAGCCTAATGTGCGGCTTGAACTCACAAACTGTGAGATCATGACCTGAGCCGAAGTTGGTTGCTTAACCAAATGAGCCACCCAGTCACCCCTGATTTTATATCTTTAATTGTTCTTCAGTATTCTCAAAGCAGCTCTGTATCAGACTTTCAAATGAGTTCTACTAGGTCCAAAGAATAGAATAATGCCTAATAAGTAGAAGCAGTATGGATATTTACTATGCAAAAAAATATGTAATATAGAGGGAATTTCTATCACTAATGGTGTTAATGCATAATAAATGTGCTCCAGACTGATGTGGGGAACTTTCATACATATAATGGGTCAATAAACTAGATGAACTACAAAGAACTTTTAAAATCTAGGATTCTGTGACTCTAATGTGCCTATAAAGAGATCTACTTTCTTTTTCCTTTCATATTTATAAATCTTCTATTATAGAAATTAAGTACATCTATACACCTAATTTGAGTTTTGCCTCCAAGTTGCATAACTTAAAATTTGTTATCTCTGAAGTGATTCTCCTGTCCTTTAAATTCTTCCACCCTTTTAATTGACCTCACAGTGCCCTCTACTAGCATGTTCCTTCCTAGTTGCTTTTTTGGCTTCTTTTTTCATTCCTTATTTCCTACTCTACCCATCTAAGTTGCAATGCCTCAGGCGTGTCAGGGCATTCCTGCCAGCTCTTTTGCTGTAAACCATAGTATCATCTTAAAATGTGCAAAAATATCCTTTGATACATTGCAATCTCTTTTCATGATAAAAATATGCAGCAAAGTAGCAAGTTCTTTAAACTTTTTTTAATGTTTATTTTTATTTTTGAGAGAGAGAGAGAGAGAAAGAGAGAGAGAGAGATAGAGATATGGACAGAGCCTGAGTAGGGTTGGGGCAGAGAGAGAAGGAGACACAGAATCTGAAGCAGGCTCCAGGCTCTGAGCTGTCAGCACAGAGCCCAATGCAGTGTTCAAACCCATGAACTGTGAGATTACGACCTGAGCTGAATTTGGACACTTAACCAACTGAGCCACCCTAGTGCCCCTAGCAAGTTCTTTTAGGAGCTTCCTCAACCTTGATAAAAGGCATCTATGAAAAATTCTACAGCTAAAATCATATTATTTGTAAAATGGTGAATTTTTACCCCTAAAATCAGGAACAAAGCAAAGATGTTCACTCTTACCACTTCTATTCAACAGTTTAGTGAGGGGACCTACACAGTGTGAGAAGACAAAGAAAGGCAAGGAAAGTCACAGAAATCAGAAATGAAGAAATAAACATGTCTTAAATGTACATAATATGATTGTACACTTAGAAAAATCCTAAGGAATCTCCAAAAAGACATTAGAATTTATAACTTAAGCAAGGTCGCAGATACAAGATCACATGTAAAATTAAATTGCACTTTTATAAACAAACAATAAAACATCGAAAATTGAATATTGTATCCAAAATATGAGATGCTTAGGTAAAGTCTAAACATATAGGTGTACACTTTCCTCATTAAAACTATAAAGCAATACTTAGAAAAAAGAAATTTTAGAATAAATAATTAGAGTATACCATGTTCATAGATTTGAAGATTAAATTTTATTAGTATGCTGATTCTAAGAACATTTATCTATAGATTCAATATAATTCTAGTAAAAGCCATGACTGGTAGGGTCTTTGTAGAAATTGACAAATTGGTTGCAAAATTTGTATGGAAATGGAAAGAAACCCAAGTAACCAAAGTCATTTGAAAAACAGCAAAGTTGGGGGGCACCTGGGTGGCTCACTTGGTTAAGTTTCCAACTTTGGCTCAGGTCATGATCTCCTGGTTCATGAGTTCAAGCCCCGTGTTGGGCTCTGTGCTGATAGCTCAGAGCCTGGAACCTACTTCAGATTCTGTGTCCTTGTCTCTATGCCCCTTCCTCACTCATGCTCTGTCTCTCTCCCTCAAAAAATAAATAAAAACATTAAAAAAATAAAAAATGAAGAACAACAAAGTTGGAAGGCTTACACTATCTGATGTGAAACTTAACTGTAAATCAACAGTAATCAAAATAGCATGATACTGTCATAAGAGTAAACATATAAGTCAGTGGAATAAGATATAGCCAATTGATTTTCATTTAATGTGCCATGGTGTTTCAATGTGGAAAAGCAACTTTTCAACAAATGGAGCTGGAATAACTGGATAATTATTTAGAAATAAGTGAACTTTGGCCCTTACCTTGTACTGTATAAACATAACTTGATGTGGATCATACACATGGACATAAAATTATAAAACTTCTGGAAGTAACTATAGAATACTACCTTTGCAGCGTTGAACTACACAAAGATTTCTTAAAATAGGACACACAAAGCCTAAGTCATAAAAATTTTTTTTGTTGTGGTAAAATATCCATAATATAAAATTTAGAATTTTAATTGTTTTCAATGTACAGTTTAGTGGCATTAGGTACATTCACCACCAAATATCTCCAGAAATTTTTCATCATCACAAACTGAAACTCTATACCCATTAAACGATAGCTCTTCATTTCCTTCTACCCCCCCCCCAGCCCCTGATAACCACTATTGTACTTTTTGTCTCTAGGAATTTGACTATGGTGGCTACCTCATATAAACCAAAACATACAATATTTATCCCTTTGTATCTGGCTATTTTTCTTGGCATAATGCTTTCAAGTTTCATCCATGTTGCAGCATGTATCAGAACTTCATCCTTTTGAAAGCTGAATAATATCCTATTGTATGTATATACCACGTTTTAGTTATCAGTTTATCTGTCAATGGACCTTTGGATTGTTTCTACCTTGGACTATTTTGAATAATGCTGTCATAAATATCAGCATACAAATATCTGTTTGAGTTCCTGCTTTCAATTATTTTGGGTATATACCTCTAAATGGAGGAGATTGCTTCGGTTGGCCTGGAGGATTTAGGGGAATTTGTAAGTATAATAGTCTCAGGCTTATGCACTGTATGACACCTTTCCAGATTTCAGGAACCCATTCTTTTTCCATCAGAGTCCTAACTTTGTCACAGGATGCTGTCATGGCTGCATATCCCAGCTCTTTTGTAGCTCTGTTCCATTTACAATCAAATCGTAAGCCTGATTTTCTTAAATAATAATATATACCATGGACATTTTCAAATAATTATAAACTTAGATATAATAGTAAAATGAAGACATGTGCACCCATCACCCAGCTTCAACAATACTCAATGCATAATAAATGTTGTTTTATTTTATTATTATTTTTTTTAAATGTTTATTTACTTTGAGAGGGAGAGAAAGAGAGAGAGAGAGAGAGAGCGAAGGAGGGACAGAGAGAGAAGGAGAGAAAGAATTCCTAGCAGGCTCTGTCCTTTCGGTGATAGCCTGACATGGGCTTGATCCCACAAACCATGAGATTATGACCTGAGACAAAAATCAAGAGTGTGATGCTTAAGCAACTGAACCACCCAGGAGCCCCATAACAAATGTTGTTTTAAATATATCTCCACTGGTGTCATAGACTTTGGGTCCGGAGTTCTTTCTTGTCCAGCAAGAAAGCAGGACACAGGATTAAAAATGCGAGGGAGGCTAATGTCTGGGAGAAGACAAGAGCCCCGAGTAAGAGTCCTTGCTCCGTTTGTATTAGGATCAGAAGGCTTACAAACATGGTGATGGGCATGCATAAAGAGACAATGAAATTGTCAACATTAACTCATGGGTGAGGGAAAAGGGGTTCTGAAGATATGCAGTGTAAGGGGTTTGGGTCAATACAAAATAAAATCCTGGAGCCTGGAGAAAGGTTGTTTGCAACAGACATGAGGCACCACCTGTTTACCTAAACTGGCCTAGGAGACAAGAAAGACAAAGCATGCTACCTCAAGATCAACAAGGCACCTTTCTTTGGCTAATTAGCTCCTCTCTGGGCAGTTTTTCCGCACAGCAGTCTATAGCCCTATTTACCTATTTACCTAATTTGGTCCTTCCTTCCTGTGAAAGCAGCTTTCTGCTATAGTACTAAGTTGAGGGGTGCTTCTCCCCTGAATACCTAATCTTGTTTACCTCATCTTGGATGTTTTTATCCTGAGATTCCCTATTCCTATACCTTTGTCCTATTCTGGGACCTTTGCCCCACTATACCTATTCTGGGGGCCTTTGCATCACTTTACCTAATCTTGTTTACCCAAACTTGGGTGTGAACATCCTATGGCTTTGTAATTCTTTGTGCCTTGTTAACCCATGAGCGCAGGCTCAGGAACTACCTAAGCTTATTCCCCACACAGTGGGCACCTGAGTGGCTCAGCCACTTAAGCGTCCAGCTTCGGCTCAGGTCATGATCTCATGGTTCATGGGTTCAAGCCCTGCATGGGGTCTGTGCTGACAGCTCTGAGCCTGGAGCTGGCTTCAGATTCTGTGTCTCCCTCTTACTCTCTGCCCATTCCCCACTCACACTCTGTCTCTCTCTCTCAAAAATAAACACTAAGAAAAATTTTTTGATAAAAATATGTATGCATCTCCACTCACTCCCACCACCTAATCATTCTGTAGCAAATCTCTGACATTGGTATTTTATTTGTAAATATTTAAATGTTTATTTTTCAAAAGCTAAGGTTCTTTTTAATATAACCAAAATATTTGTATAAAACCAAAAAAGGAATAATAATTACTTAAAACTACCAAATATCCAGTCAGTGTTTACCATATTTTCCATAATATTGTATAACTCTGTGTGTGTGTGTGTGTGTGCGTGTGTGTGTGTGTGTGTGTGTGTCTTTTTGCGTGTATCTCTGGACTTGGCCTGTCTGCTTGCAGCTGTTGGGAATGAGGGGCCCTTTGGATTTTACAGCATGCCATCTATTGTCAGTTGGCTTCTCTGAGACTTTCGTTTCAGTTTTGCTAGGCTTTCAATGCCAGTGACAGAACCCAGTCTACCCTACAATCACTCTAAATCAGCTTTGGCCTCATACAGTTCAATTGCTATAGCAACCATATATTCCACAGTCTCACCGTTAGTCTGCATTTTATCCCAATTAGCGAGATGTTTTAAAAAGAAGCCTTTTTACTTATAATGCCATTGCACGACATGAGCTATCACCACCTCACCTATCACTGGAAATGGCATCACTATTGTTATTAATCTGATGAGTAATCCAACTCCCAGAATCCATTAAAAAAAGATGGGATATGTCTTTTTTCAAGGACCACTTGTGATACCTACTATCAGTCTGAATTCTCTAAAAAGCAAAGCCTGAGGGAAATCTTATGTGCTTCTAGTTTATTAGAGAATGCAATTCTGAGGAAGCAAGGATGAGGAAATGAAGACTGAATCAGGAGGAGGAGACAATATGAGGAAGGATTACCAAACTGGCCTCCACTTGGCATCGAATATGTTACTATTCAATCTCAATGGACTTTCTTATGAGTAATATTCTGAGATTCAGGAAAGGAGGAAAAGTAGGAGGGAGGGAAGTAGGAGGGAAAAGTAGTTGAAATTGTTTTCACTGGCTTTCAATCTCATTCATTAAAGCTAGTTTTCTATGGGTTCACCTCCCCCATAGTTTTGGATTATGCTTTGATCTCATACCTCAGTGGCAACAGGAAAGTTCCAGGTGGGTGGCCAGAGGCACACGGTAAAAAGATGAATTGAGGTCATGCTGTGTTGTGGTGCATGTAGCCACACAAAGTTGGTACAAACTTCAGCAGTGGCTGGTCTAATTATTGGGGTAGGTTGTTGGAACCAGTGGACAAGGGCTGTAAAGTGGGATCAAGAGAATCTGAAGTGGCATATAAGATGTGTCTGATACAGAGAAATGTCATAAATTTCATAACCACACTCAGTCCTTTATTATCCACATAGGCTGTGTCTTGTCAAGTAAAAGAGAAGTTACATAAGTTACTAGTCACAATTATTTAAGAGTGAAATTTTAGACTATGGAAGGTAAATTCTTGAACCAAAATGATTTATCACTGTCAAGTTTGAAGGTGCCTTTTGAAATAGAGAATGGCAACAATCCACTTGCATAAAATGTTACCGGCAACGAAGAAAATATTGTGTGGCAGCAATGGGTAGCTACACTGTTTGAAACTTCTGTATTCCTTACATATCAGATCAAATATCAAAGACATGTAGACACATTTTCCTACTTGCAACCCACAAAAATCTATTAAAATGTTGTATTTCCTTAAAAGCAAAGACAAGCTAGGGCGCCTGGATGGCTCTGTCAGTTGAGTGGCCCAACTCTTGATTTTGGCTGAGGTCATGATCTCATCAGCTCATGAGTTCAAGTCCCACACTGGGATTCTCTGTCTCTTCTTCTCTCTCTGCCCTTCTTCAACTCTCTAAATAAATAAATAAATAAACTTTAAAAATGTTTTTAAATATTATGTTTATTTATTTTGAGAGAGAGAGAGAGAGAGACAGAATGCAAGTGGGAGAGGGGCAGAGAGGGAGACAGAATCCGAAGCAGGCTCCAGGCTCTGAGCTATCAGCGCAGAGCCTGACCTGGGGCTCCAACCCATGAGTGTGAGATCACGACCTGAGCCGAAGTCAGACGCTCAACTGACTGATCCACCCAGGTGCCCTATAAATCAACTTTATAATAAAAAAAAGGAAAGACAAACTTAGGACACTAAAGCGAAAAATGTGGTAGAGATGAGTTTGTGCGTCATCCTTCTGTGACACCATCCATGGTGACCATAAAACACATGCCACTAGAGAAATCACAACTACTTCAGTCAGATTGGAAGAGTCGAGAAGCAAACATCAAACTAGTTGCTAGCTGAGAGAGGGTGAAAAGGGAAAGAACCAATTGCTCTCTGCTAAAAGATTCAGGGATGTCTCTACAGGTCTTGTAACTATTACTGCATAAGTAAGAAATGGCTATAAATTCATTACTGTGAGTTCTGCTAAGTACTTCAGTGCCTAGTGCTAATATAATTGAAATTATCGATATTGTCACCAGCATAGTACTCCCCATGTTGGAGGATGTTGTCTGATGACTCCAGTCACTTGGTCAGGGAAGATACTTTAGAGCTAATTTGGGCCCAGTGGTTTGAATTGATGGTAGCAAACGACGTCCTGGTCAAAAGCCTGGAGACTTTTCAGAGCTGCAAGTACCTGCAATTAGAATGCACAAACTTCGTCTCACTAGAACTTAATGCAATTGTCATGATGTTCACTTCATCAACTATGAGCACACTTATTTCACCAGGAACCAGAAGGAATCTACCATTGTGTCATTCTGGGTCAAGTACCATTTGCTATATAGTTTCAATGATGTAACTCAGTCTGATCAAGGGTTAGACTTTGAGAATTGTTTTCTGTGGAAAGTACACCACTCTCTACAATGTAGAAGGGCAGAGTCTCCCTCCTGGTAATCCACGATACATTAACCAGTAAGAGAGAACTAACCAAATTTCACTATTTTTTTTTGTATGGAATTGCCACTACACAGAAGAAACTTTGTAGACAACAAGTGGAATTGTTAGTGTGTGCCTTTAATCCCATGAAGATTTACACACTTGCCTGTCTCTTATTTCATAATCTTTGGCAAGAAGTGGGCTGCCCATGAATCTCCTTTTTAGGATGCAGAGGGAGGTGGTGAGATATCAGGGGAGCTCAATCAGTATTCAGCTACACTTAAATGTATTTTGTAGACATCAAGTTGATGGGCCATACGTTACTCAATGCTAGAATACAGACTGATACAGGGCAGAACCTCCCAGTATTGCTACAGCTATGAGGACTCCTTGTAGGAGCTAAAGAACCAATACTTATAATCTACCTTCTGTTTTGAGGGTGGGGAGTAGGCTTATGACTTACCTAGATACCAAAAGTGAGTTGAATGTAGGTTAGAGGTTCTTAAGACGATTTACAAAAACAACTTCTTGTTAATATGGGAATTAAATAGGGGAATTTACACCCCTCCCATCTTCTAATGTCAAGAAGAGTCTGGCAGAATGAAGAGTGGAAAAAATCCTGCAAGCTGAAATACTATATTTCTCACTATAACTCACTAGGACAGTGGGAGGCAAAGTGGGGCAGTAAATCAGAGTGGAGAAATGGGGACTGTAACATACTATGGGCCCAGTGCCTCCAAATTGGTATTAAAGGTGTGGCTCACTTTTTATTATATCAATTAGAATTCAAGTGCCATTATACCACGCAGTAAAAATGTTCAGATTCCTTATCAGAAGGTTCATGTGGGAAGGATGTAAAAGCAGAATTGGAATTTGTCCTGGAACATCTTCCTGATATAATAGGATATTATGTATCCCAGATATATATTTTGATGTAGGTGTCAGAAATTTACCCAGAAGCAGGCCTAGAATTGAATCTTTTGTCCTCTTTATTGCTCCTCATTGAAGGCCTCTTCCAATCTGAATAAACACAATTCTTCCATCAGATCATAAAACTTTTGTCTGCATTTTTTAGTATTTGTTTCCCTCTCCTTTGTTCTTTGTAGTCTCTGTACAGACATTTCAGCGGATGGCTTCTGGTATATTGAGTTTTATCCTCAAATTTCTCACCCCTTCATTCTTTCCCCCTCAATTTTGAAATACACCTCAGCTCATGAATTTTATTCTTTGAAGTCATTCTTTGCATTATTTAGCCTGTAAATTTGAGTTTTTAACTTCAGAAATCATGGTTTGAATTTGAATTGTATCTATTTCATCCTCAAAGTCTTTTCTTTCAGAAATAATATCTGTTGGTATTATTCTGAAGATATGCATTATACTTATTTTGCATTATAATTACTTTGAATATATATGTTTGGTTTTCTGTTTTAACTCTTACTTTCATTGTGAGTTTCTTCATTGTTTTAAGTTTGGCACCTCTCCTTCATGTACTTGTTTTTCCTCAAGCATGTGGTGATCCTTGTTTTCTTCTTCATTTTCTAAATGAGGTTCTACATTTAACATTTGTAGCTTTCATATGTCTCTTTAGCTCAAGTCAATATCTTAATCAGGTATTCTGAGTACAGGAATTTTAATTCTGGAAATGTCATGATAGAAGGACACATAAATGGATAGTTTTTCATTCATTTAAGACATTCAAGCGATTTAGACTCCAAAAGTCCTAATTCATCTTCCTTTGTGATACCTGTAAGTTACCACAACATTTCCTATTTATCCTGCCTTTGTGACCAGTATGAAATTACCTGGGGTCACAAAGACCTACCTCAAATACCTGTACTCTATAGTACATTGAAGGCAGGACCTTTACAAATGTCATGCATGTGTTAGCTGCCATAAAATATTTGCCATGAAATTTAATCTAATCTAGAAGTGTCACAATTGAAAATAGTAAATCATTTTATTAAATTAATTTTATTAAATAATTTTAAATCTATATTACTATGGTAAGTATGGGCATGTGATACATGCCATTGATATAATGGTGAATGATGGAGTTCCTACTCTTTCTCAGTTTATAGCCTGGGAAAAGGGCATCAAACACATTATAAAATAATGCAATTACTGCTACCATAGAAGTATTATTTAGCACAGTTGTAAAACACAGCAGGGCAATAAAGTGAGTCTGAATATGTAAAGGAAAACCTCCCAGGAGTAGTGAAATAGAAGGAAAGTGGAGATTATCCAAAAGAATTTAAGAGAAAAGTGTTCCAGGTGTGAGGAATAACAGCTAGAATGGACGGAAGCAAGATAAAATGTGGCACCTTCAAAGGACTAAAAGGCATCTGAATGTGGCTCAGAGCATGGAATACAGTGTAGGAAGTGGAAGGAGCTGAGGCTGGGAACAGACTCCGATCATGGAGAATCAGGTATGTCATGTTAAAGGGTTTACCCTTTATTTTAGAGATAGTTGAAGAGTTTTATGAAAGAGACTGCTATGACCAGATTTTTAATTTAGAAAGCAGAATTTGGTTGCATTATGAAAAATAGAATGCTGGGATGGGCAAATGGGGGCAGGGATAGTGATCAGGAGTTGCACTGGGCTTAGGCAAGAGATGTCAGTGGCCTCAGCATCAATTTAGAACAATAGAAAATAAGTTGATTCTAGTTGAGCTGTGAAAGACTGGAAAGAGGTCATGATAAATACTCTGGTTTGTGGCAGTGATTTCATCTTTTGGATGAAAAGTCCAGGATGAAGAGCAATTGGGGCACCTGGGTGGCTCAGTCGGATAAGCATCCAACTCTTGATTTCAGCTCACGTCATAGTCTCAGGGTCGTGAGATCAAGCCCTGCATCAGGCTCTGTGCTGAGCATGGAGCTTGCTTAAGTGTCTCTCCCTTTTTCCCTCTGCCCCTCTTCCCTGCTTACATGCTCTCTCTCTCTCTCTCTCTTTCTCTTGAGAGAAAGAAAGAAAGAAAGAAAGAAAGAAAGAAAGAAAGAGAAAGAAAGAAGAGCTATTATTGGCAGATTGGGGGCAGTGAAGACATCTTTCATTTTGGATATCTTATGTTGAATTGACTATCAGATGTCTATGTTTATATATCCAGTAGGCAGTTGCCTATATCAAAATGTGGAAAAACTAAAAGGTATATCCAAAAGATAAATTTTCAGGAAAGACTTATAAAATGTAGGTAGGATTTAAAGAAACCCAAGAGGCTGGGGAGACACTTGAGGCTAGCAACAGCAGGGAGCCCTTACTTAGACCTACGAGTGAAAGGGGAATGAGCAGTTACCAGGATCCATAACACCTATAGTTATAGAAGAACATTACAGGACAAAAGATGTACCCTTCAGTAAGGTAACAAAACCAGTGCAAAACCATGTTCTGTCACTGAGGGAGACAGTGGAGTATATACCTTGACCTTTCTCTTCCCTTGCCCTCCCATTTCCCAGTAGTGCCTCCACCTGAAGGAACCCAATTAAAAGCAAAGGGCAAGGGAGCCCATTCCATGGAGCTCAGCTTCTCCAATCACAGAATAGGGCAGAAAAAATGGATAATGCACATAGAGAAATAAAGGAGTGAATAGCCAACACAAGATCTGAATCTATAACCTGGGTCAGACACAGAGTTTGTAGAAGCTCCCTACTCTATAGATACTACTTTCATTGTATGTTTGTGGTAGAGAAGGGTAAGCACATTCAGGAAAGTCATCTACTGAAAATAGAATAGAACACATATCAGAGGTCTCTATCAGCGCTCAGCAAACTTTTGTGTAAAGGGCCATATCGAAAACATTTTAGGCTTTGTGGATTGTATGCTTTGTGTTACAACTTCTCAACTCATTCATTTGTCATTGATCATAACTATAGCCAATGAATGAATGAGTGAGTCTATGTTCCAATAAAACTTTATTCACAAAAATGGGTGAAGGTCAGGATTTGGCCTGTAGGCCATAATTTCACTGACCACTGACCGGTCTAAAGGAAACTAGAGTGAACAGATTAAGAAGAATTATCACAGACTGCTGAGGACAGGATAGCTGTTAGAGTAAAATGAAAAATATGAAGTGTTACCAAGTCAAGAGGAGACAGTGTTTACAGGATAAAGGAATGACCAATGATGTGAGGGGATACAGGGAAGTCTTGTCAGAAAAAAAACTAAGAAATATATATTAGATTTAGGGATAGCAAGATTCTTCGTGATATTTACCTCCCGTGATGCTCCAGAAGTCAGATTTCAGTGAGTTAAAAAGATGAAGCAAGAGTAAAATCACTCAGTTTAAGGAACTCTTTAAAATTGTTGAGTTGTGGGGCACCTGGCTGGCTCAGTGGGTTGAGCGTCCAACTCCTAATTTTGGCTCAGGTCATGATCCCAGGGTTGTGGGATCAAGCCCCACCTGTTCTCTCTCTCTCTCTCTCTCAAATAAATAAATAAATAAATAAATAAATAAATAAAATAGTTGAGTTATAAAGAGAAGAGATATGCTGCTTACTGGAGGTGATGATGGGTGTGAAAGTATATTTTAAGTAAGAACAAGGGATGTTTAAATATGAATAGGAAAGAACTGAATGAGAAGCTGTAGTAGAAGACACATGATCTGCAAGATTAAAGAAGCCATAGTTGACAGCAGAAAGTCCCTTGAAAATGTGAGAGAATGAGGAAAAGTGGAAATGCAATCTTAGGAAAAGGATTATCATTGTCATTATAACTAAAGGGAAGGAGACACCAGTGGCATTTGAGGCTTGTGTTCATTATCTACCCCTGCATATCAAACTACCCCAAAATCAACAAGGAGTTTTTATTCATACTTCTGTAGGCTCCCTTGGCTACATCTTCTACTTCATGTATGTTGGCTGAGATCATTCATGTGGTAGCAATTATATAGAAACTCACCTGGGGCCAAATGGCTTCACTCATGTCTACTGATTGGTACCATCTACAACAGACCTATAGCTCCTCTTTCTCTCCAGCAGGGTAGCCATGGGGCCTCAGAACATTAGAAGGTGCAAAATGAAGCGGTAAGGACTCTTAAGGCCCCACTTAGAATTTGCACAATGTCTCTTCTGCCACATTCTATTCGAAAGTCACAGGGCCAGCCCAGATTCAAGAAGAAAGCCAATAGGCACTTCCTCTTAATGGGGTGGGGGGTGGGGAGTCCCATTGCGAGATAGTATGTGGAATGGGTGAGTTTGTTTCTGGTATCTTAGTGAGTCACTTGTCACGAGGCTTTAGAAAATCCATTCGTTTTGAAACCTATCTGTTTCTCTCCCCGTTCTCAACAAAATGGACTGATCAGAACTAGAGAAAAATGTGAAAATGCTTCTTGGTGGTTATTTCTACATGAAAATCCAAGATATAATATGACAACTCCCCTGATGTTTGTCTTAAGGCTTCTGTGTGTGACTTGCTTTCTACTTTCTGCTAACAAGTGGTTAAAACTTGGTCCCACCGAAACCCAACCCAAAGGGCTGAGATAGGACAAAGGTGCTTTGGAATTATTGGTATATTCAGTAGGTTTCTTGAAATATGATTGAAAAGCGGCACACGCAATTCTTAACCATCAGAATTTAGATTGATCTTTTATCTGAATAGAGTCTCAGTGGGTGAAAATCACTGAAATTGTAGAATATCTGAAATAACTTCAATCCATCACACTGCAAAATATCATCAGTGTGCTGAAAGGAATACAAAATAATGTTTACTTGCCTATTTTTGGTTCAAAAGTTTTCACTCTAAAAACTAATAAGTGGCTCGAGGTTTCCTAGTTGACATCTTTCTTAAAAACTACTTTTATCAAATTTCTCCTCAATTCAGTAATTCTGAAGTGATGAGTTCAGTATTGATGATTTGGGGGAATGCTTTCATTCCTTACTCTCTTTGTCAGTCTCTTCCTCCCCACTTCATCCTTCCTCTGCTCCCTATCTCTCTCTTTTCTGTGCATAGATAGAAAGGCAGTATATACATGTGGGAGAGTTTTTATTTGCAGATGCGCCAATCTGGGATTTTATGCCTAAACTCATTTCAATTCAAATTTATATTAATGGAGGAGGGGCTGCTCTTAACCCCAAATGGAAAGAGTCATGCCCAGATTGGTGTGAAGAGGTGGCAGACTGGGCGTCATCAGGAGACAATTTGCATGTTAAGAGTTTCAGAGTAAAGGAAGAACAGGGAAAAACTTCTGTTTCGATATTTACCAGGGAATTTGAGGCGAAGCAGGATGGAGGAGATAATAGTGGCCAATCTGAGTCGTTGTTTAACTACTTTGGGTTATATCAGCTTCTCTATGACCTAATTGAGACCAAGATATAGTCGTGGTTTTTTGTTTTTGTTTTTGTTTTTTACCACATCTTGGCAGTGAGGAATCGCCATCTTTAAGTGGCTTCTATTGTTATCATCAACCAAATGGTCAGAGCAGAACCTGAGCCACATAAGATACCACTAGGGACCCCAAAACTGGGTAAGACTTTGAGGGGCCTGGTCAACTTGCATAGGCAAATAAGAGAAAGAGAGAGTGAAATGTAATTCATCGTATTAATATCTCTCATGTTTATATACATGTCTTGGTGAAGTTTGAGAGACTGGGGTATACTTAACTAATTTGCAAGTGGATATTTAGAAATTTAGGTGTCAAGCAATTTCTGATTTGTCCAGGACTAGCTATTGAACCTATAAGGATGTATTAGGTATGTATTATGTCTCAATAATCTTTTTTCTTTGATAACTTAAAAAAATTTTTTTTAATGTTTATTTATTTTTGAGAGAGACAGAGACAGAATGTGAGTGGGTTAGGGGCAGAGAGAGAGACACACACACAGAAGCAGAAGAAGGCTCCAGGCTCGGAGCTGTCAGCACAGAGCCCGACAAGGGGCTCGAATTCACGAGCCACGAGATCATGACCTGAGCCGAAGTCGGACGCTCAACAGACTGAGCCACCCAGGCGCCCCTTCTTGATAACTTTTAAAGGTAATACTAAACAGGAATAAATAGTTTCTTATTTGGGCTGATGTTTGTGTAATTTTGCTATCCCAAGTCACAGATAATTGACTAAATTATACAAATCATTGTCTGTAGGTTGGTTTGGACCGTGAGGTCATTAGGAATTTTGGAAGTAATTGATCACAGCTGCTACTGGGTAAATTTACACTTGTCGGCAATACAGACTCCCGCACATGAACAGAGTTATCCTGTGATTAGCATACACTTTGGGAGTGAAACTCCTTTATTAAAATATTGGCTATCTTTTAAGAAATATTCTTAAGTTAGGGCAGCCATACTGGCAGGGATCATTTATGTGCCTGATATACTCCACATGAATACAGATGTGCAGTGCAAAATAGCTTATATACATCATTGTCTGAATATTTGTAATACACACTGCTAATTATCTTTTTTAACTGCCATCACTTAAGACTTTCTTTTAATCACCCTTAGTTTCCATTTCTAGGGTTTTTTCTTTTTCTTTCTTTCTTTCTTTCTTTCTTTTTCTTTCTTTCTTTCTTTTTCTTTCTTTTTGCTATTATTGCAACTTCCTACTCTTTTACTAAGCTTATCCTCTCACCAAAACCTCATTTTTATTCGTTCAATTAATTACACTCTTTTTAAAATGAATTGCAATGTGTAACCCTTTTTAAATGAGTTTCAATGTGCCACTCCTACCAGTGAATTGCATTTTAAGCTGTTCATCTTCATTGATGAAATTAGAGTTTGCCTTTGACAAAAGGACTTGAGGGTCAGCAAAGAAGCCTGCTGAATTGCTTTTAGCACAGGGATTTTCTGTATAGAGTTTCATGTCAGGGCTGAGCTGCCAGGCTCAATGTGTTTGTAGATGAATGGCGTATTTGGGGAAGATCTGGTTTAGTTCAGTTTGTGGTTGAAACCACGTTTTAAGAATTGAGTATACACTTAGTCATGAAAATTGAGATGAAAGATAGAAAAATTTTAGCCAGAGGTCAGCCTTACTGGACTAGAAAGAGGAAACTGGTTGCTAAGAGAAGTGATTCAAGCCACTCCTGTATCTTTCGGCAGCCAATTAACACCAACACACGTCATCAGTCCTTCCATTAATGTAAAGCTTTGTCACTTTAAAAGAATGTGGGCAAATTTAATTCAGACTTTCCATAGATTCTAAGCCTACGAACCTTGTAATCTAGGAAACTGTTGTTATTCACATGGAAGGAAGACTCACTTGGAAATTTGAATCTCCCGGGAGGCCTTGGGTTAGCTTACCTCTCATCCATGAGGATGTCAATATGGTGAAGTGTTATGATTAAATATGTTAAGTTTGCATTTTCCTTTTTTTTGGAGTTGGTGAATAGGTTCTATAGCTGAAACAAAGAAGAAATAAGTATAGCTAGATCATTGCAAGAGAAGTGAGAGTCTAGCAATGCACCCTTACATTATGGTCAATTGATATTTGACGAGGGTGCCATGACAATTCAATGGAGGGGGAAAAAAGAGTTTTCTCAACACATGGTCCAGAGGAAATTGGACATCCACTTACAAATTTGAAATGGATCATACACCTAAATGTAAAATCTAAAACTATAAAACTCTTAGAAGAAACCATAGGAATAAGTCTTTGTAACCTTGAGTTAGGAAATGGCTTCTTATAGAGGATACTAAAAATAAGTGGCAAAAGAAAAAATAAATAAATGGCATGTCATCAGAATTAAAACTTTTGAGCTTGAAAGGATACCATTAAGAAAGTAAAAAGACAACCTACAGAATGGGAAAAAAAAATGTTTACTAGTCATGTATTTGATAAGGAACTGGTTTCCATAATTCATACAGAACTCAAAACTCAATAATTAAAAACAAAATAGAACAAATAAACTAGTTTAAAAATGAGTAAAGGATCCAAACAGACATTTCTCCAAAGAAGATGGCCAATAAACACAAGCAAAGATGCTTAAGATCATAAGCCATCAGGAAAAAAAAAATCAAATCAAAATGACAATGAAATACCACTTCACACCCACTAGAATGGCTATAACACAAAAGACGGATAACAAGAGTTGGTGAGAATATGGAAACGTTGAACCCTCATACCCTGCTCATGGGAATGTAAAATGATGCAGCTGCTCTCTGGAAAACAGTATGGCAAGTCCTCAAAATGTTAAACATAGAGTTTCCATATTACCCAGCAATTCCACTCCTACATACATGTTCCAGAGAAATAAAATAAAACTTGTACCTGAATGTGTATCATAGCTAAAAACTGGAAACGATCCATGTTTTCATGAACTACAAAATGTCACATATCCATCTAATATGGATATCATTTAATCATAGAAAGTCATAAAACACTGATACATGCTACAACATGAGTGAGCCCTGAAAAGATTATGCTCAGTGAAAGAAGCCAGTCACAAAATACCACATAGCATATGATGCCATTTATATGAAATGGCCAGAATAGGCAGATGTGTAGTCAGTAGATGAGTGGTTGCCAGGAGCTGAGGTTGGGCTTAATGAGGAATATCTACTAATGGATACATGGTTTCTTTGGGGGATGATAAAATTGTGTAAGTTTGATTGTGGTGATGGTTATACAATTTTATGAAAATGATAAAAACCACTGAATTGGACACTTTAAATGAGTTACTTGTATGGTGTGTGAATAATATCTCAATGAAACTATTAAAGAAAAATAGAAGAAGAAATGGTTGTTCTGAATTCTACAGAGAAGTGCCTCAATGTGGGGCCAGCTCGTCCCCTGGAGGCACTGTGCAAACTGCCCTCCCTTTTCCAGTCTTTATAAATAGGTCTTAGGAGTAGAGATAAACAGTAGAAACAGTTGTCACACTTGTTGACTGTGATGGTCTTAAAAGATATCTGTGGATTCTTTGGCAGTCCTCCCACTGAGAGGTCAGTTTTCTTGGCTCTGAGCTGACCTTAGTGACTTACTTATCATCAGTAGAATGCAGCAGAAGTGACACAGTAGAACTTCCGTGGCTAGGTCAGAGAAGAAGGCTACAGAGCTTCAGCGTAGTTTTCCTTGGCTACTTGCCTTTGTATCCCTGGGCCACCATGTAAAAATTCTGAGGACACTATGCCGTGAGAAAGCTCAGGCCATATAGAGAATCCACATGTAGGTGCTCTGGCTCTCAGTCCCAGCTTAGATCCCAAGCCACAAGCAACATCAACTGCTAGATGTGTCAGTAAATTTTCCTCCTGATGATTCGGGTCCATGCCTCAGTGTTTTCCTTACCTGGACCAAAGCTGTCCTCACTATACCGTATTCAAATTCCTAATCCATAGAATCTGTAAACACACTAAAATTGTTGTTTTATGCCACTCAGGTTTGGAGTGGTTTCTATATAGCAAAAGTAAAAACAGTGTATGGTGAAAGGCTCTCCCCCATACTTGAGTCCTTATAAAGGGGAGAAATTCAAAGATAATCACTTGTAGAGATAAAAGTATAAAAGAGGACAAGGCTTTTCCTGAACCATTTTGATGTCTGCTAATGGATCACGTTCAATAACCTGCTGTGTGTTTATCCAAGTATGGTAAAATGGAGTTGTCAGGGCATAGAAGGTTAGAGGCAATGGATCAACTTGCATTCCCTGTTTTGGATGTTCTGTGAGCACCACATTGGGTACCTGGACTTGAGCCATCTTGTTGGTATCTTTCCCAAGATAGTTGCCAGGCCACTAGTCAAGGTTATTCCAGCAGCTCTTGGAAGTGCCCTTATGACAGGATCTGGAATTTTGGGTGTGTAACAAGTATAGGTGATTGAAGAGTAGAGCCTGAGCCAGATCATTAAGGGATACTCATTGAAACTATTCAGATTACAAGCCCAAGAGAGGGACTGCAGCCAATTAATGCAGGTTGTCTATTCAACATGAATCAAAGAGCCTACATCTGAATGAAGTCCATGACAGCACAGAAACAAATTCAGGAAATTAAAAAGCAGTACTGAATTACAAGTAAGAGGAGATGGAAAGTAACTGGTATAGGGCATCAAGACTCCGGACTAATTGGGGACAGGAATACTGTGGAAAATTTCCAGAACGGGTCCTAAAGTAATGAGTTCAGATCTTGCTTCCCATAGTTGTTCAGAGATTAGTCTCATAAAAAGACCTGAATTGGGTCTGACAAATTCCAGTACACTTCTAAACATGAATCCAAACTAAACCGAGCAAGTTAGGAAGCCAGGGAATAGTGGATGAGGGAATTCCCTAATAATGTACCCCACAAAAAGACTGCCTTTAAATACCTGCCACGGATCTATCAGTCAGCTCTAGTAAGAGAAGCAGTCATAAGAGAAAAAGGGGAGGGGATTATAACCACTACCAGCTAACCAAAAAGACCTTTTTGCTTTCTTTTTTCTTCCCCCTCACGGCAATGCTCTGGCCTTGAAGAGAGTTGGAGGGAGGGGTAGGAGATATCTTCAAGCTGATCTTGTTCCCCTCAGCCACTTATAGGCAAACTCCCAGATGAAATGCCCGTTGGGAAGAAGAAAAGAGAGAGATTGAACTGAACGTGCCTGAAATGTCACAAAGGGAATAAGCTATTAATAACATCTTAATTGCACGCAGTAATTGCTTACGTTCCCCTCAGTGAAAATTCTTCAGTAAACAAGTTACTTGAATAATACAACTTTGTATCTTTGAGCCTCAGGTAGCTCTTGTGGAGTACTGGGGTACTAAAAGTGCTGGCTTTGGAGGTTTATCGTAGTCATTAACTGCCAAGTTCCTGAAAAGAGGATCTCAGGATGTAACCAGTATTATCGGTGCTCTCATCCCCCCATGGGAAGAAGGACTGGGAGACTCTTTGGGATTTCTAATGTTTAGACAGAATTCTAGTAAGCTCCTCTGAGTTACAAGCTTGTCAGCTGGAGACATTCTCAGTCTGTCTACTTATTATCTATGAAGAGATTACTAGTATGTTAACAGAACATTAAAGTTTACAGGTATCCTTAACAGGTATTATCTTTTTTTGATTGTCATAACACCCTTGTAAAATAGGGAAGGTTAATTTTATTATCTTTATTTTATTATTTTATTTTATTTTATTTTATTATTTTATTTTATTTTTTAGTTTGAGAGAGAGAGCGGGGTGGAGAGGGAGAGGGAGAGAGAAAATCTTAAACAGGCTCCATGCCCAGCACAGAACCCAGTGTGGGGCTCGATCTAATGACCTCGGGACCATGACCTGAACTGAAAGCAAGAGTCAGACGCTCAACTGACTGAGCCACCCAAGTGCCGCAGTATCTTCATTTTATAGGAGAGGAAAATGAAGCACAAACTTTAAAAAATTTGTTCAGTCACAAAATCAAAACCTAGTGGTGTCTCGGGGTGCCTGGGTGGCCCAGTGGGTTAAGTGTCTGACTTTGGCTCAGGTCATGCTCTCATGATTCATGAGTTTGAGCCCTGCATCAGGCTCTGGAAGCTCAGTACAGATCCTGCTTTGGATCCTCTGTCTCCTTCTCTCTCTGCCCTTCCCCAGCTTGGGCACTCTCTCTCTCTCTCTCAAATATAAATAAACATAAAAAAGAAAAGGAAGGAAGGAAGGAAGGAAGGAAGGAAGGAAGGAAGGAAGGAAGGAAGGAAGGATAACATTTAAAAAGGGGGACGGGGCACCTGGGTGGCTCAGTAGGTTAAGCATCCGACTTTGACTCAGGTCATGATCTCATAGTTTGTGGGTTCGAGCCCCGTGTCAGGCTATGTGCTGATAGCTCAGAGCCTGGAGCCTGCTTTGGATCCTCTGTCTCCCCCTCTCTCTGCCCCTCCCCTGCTTGTGCTCTCTCTCTTAAAAAGAAATATTAAAAATTAAAAAAAAAAAAAAAGAACCTAGTGGTGGCTCTAAATTCCTGACTTCCCTTATTAGTGACTGCCAACGTTATTTTTTATTATTAGATCTCTGGAAATGCATACACAAACACAGTATGAATATAAAGGTAAATATCATGTGACAATGAAATCATATACCAGATTAACATAAACTACACAGGAAAATTAAAGTAATACTTTTAAGTCAGAAAATATTTTGTTGAACATTTCTAAGAGACCTAAAATGTTAAAATGTGTAAACGTGAAACGTGTGAATTTATCTAGTTTGCATTTTAAAATATGTTAAATAGCCCAAAGTGAAATGTTAAAAAAATTCACCTTCAGTTTCTAATGAAAATAAGGAAAGCATATCAACAATGTGAATGAAATCTAGAATTTTTATTAAGGGCCGCTGATCTAAGAGGGAAAGTTAGATTGTGGATAATTTTCACTAACTTTTGGACTATGAGATTACCTATGGGTTTCTCAAACCATGAAAGATAATAATTTAATGAAGCATCACATTGCAAAGATAATTTGGCTCTGTCTATTCTAGTGCTTACTGTATTTTTGGACTGGGCCTTGGGATAATCAGCATGTCAGTCCATGACTCTCTGTCCTTTTTATTCAGCTTGGTGATCCTAGTTAAGATAACTATGTGATTGATTCTTGCCTTGGCTCCTTCTTTTTCCCATTGCATATTTTCTCCAGTAGCCAATAATAGGGAAATGTTATGTAGATACCAGCAAAGCCTCATGATTATATTGCTTCAACAAAATGTAATATTCACGTGTGAGAACCTTGGAACATTTATTTTTCTCTGTGTGTGTGTGCACGTGTATGCACGCGTACCTAGTGAGTAGGAGCAGAGATTTCAGACTCCACAGACATAAAAAGGCCTTTTTTAGGGGCGCCTGGGTGGCGCAGTCGGTTAAGCGTCCGACTTCAGCCAGGTCACGATCTTGCGGTCCGTGAGTTCGAGCCCCGCGTCGGGCTCTGGGCTGACGGCTCGGAGCCTGGAGCCTGTTTCCGATTCTGTGTCTCCCTCTCTCTCTGCCCCTCCCCCGTTCATGCTCTGTCTCTCTCTGTCCCAAAAATAAATAAACGTTGAAAAGGCCTTTTTTAATAATACAAAGACCTCATTGTGCTTGATTAAATGGTTCCTATTTTTGTTAGTTCAACTTGGATTTAAGTTAAGAACCACCCTGAAATTTGTCAGACTCGGTTCAGATTTTTTATCAGACTAGACTCTGAACAACTATGGGAAGCAAGCTGTGAACTCTTCTATACTCTTGGACCACTTCTGGAAACTCACCACAGTGTTTCTGTCCCCAATTGGTCCTGAGCCTCGAGAGCCTATACCAGTGACTTTCCATTCCCTTTTCGTTTATGGCTTCAGTCTTCCTATTTGATTTTTGCCAAAAGTATAGATTCAAGTGTAAGATAAATATTGTCATCATTTTAACATTCAGCACAGGGTAGTTTACTGTGCAGCAATAAATGAATGGAATAGATTTTTTTTTAACCTGGAATTGTTGTGTTTCTGTAACAAAGTGTAAAGTGTACGACTTTGAGATGAAGCAATGTACAAGGGTGGAGTATCTTGAGCACAGTGTTAGTAAAACACTAAGGAGCCTTATATCTACCAAAAGAAAATGACAATAAAGAGAATGTTACTTTCAAGCCAGATCTCAAATAATTTCTACATGTAAAGTTTTAACAAATGGGAACTCACCTTTAAAAAAATATCAGTTTAAAAAGAAAGTAACAACCATGGGTATGAGTCAAAAGAAATAATGGCAAAATGAGAGCAACCAATAAAATAAACATTAGAATTATTAGCCATGTATTGTAATATCTTAATAACTTCAGGGGCGCCTGGGTGGCTCAGTCAGTTAGGCGTCTGACTCTTGGTTTCGGCTCAGGTCATGATCTCATGGTTTTTGAGATCAAGCCTCGTGTTGGGCTCCACGGTGACAGTGGAGCCAGCTTGGGATTCTGTCTCTCCCTCTCTCTCTGACTCTCCCCTACTCGTGTTCTTTCTCTCTCTCTCAAAATAAGTAAATAACTTTAAAAGAAATAAACTCTAAAAAATAACTTCAGAGAAATCAAAGACTAAACATAAGTTAGAAGAGAGTTAGGAAACATTATAAAATATGGATTATAAAAGCCCAATAAGTTCTGTTTCCAGTAATGGCAGACTAGTTGATTTGGATCAACTTTCTCATGTAGAATAGCAAACATTTGCACGTTTTCTAAAAGAAAGTGTTCATTTGAAGGCATTGAAGAACTAACATGGAAGGCAAGAATTATGGGAAAACCAGAAAGATTGAATTGAGCATTTGGGGATTTTTTCCCCAAGGAATATTTGACAAACATAAAAGAGTCTGTGGTGAGGCTAAGAAGCTGAGTGATGCTTCTGACAGATTCACAGGGCTGGGGAAACAAAAATTAAGATTTAGTTTCCCTATCAAATTCTATAACCTTTGTGTTGTGAATAATGCATGGGGTACATGCCCTAAAAAAAATGCTCTACCTATCTGAAAGAGACAAAAATAAGTTCTCTTTTGTGGAAAAATAGATCAAACTAGACTTAAAATTGTTGATCTGTCTTTTCATATATGATGCCTGCAGCTCAAAAATTGTACAAGTGTACAAGTAGATAAGAGAAATATTATTAAAATCGGAAGACACAACAAGGAAACAGAAACAAATTCAGAGGGAAACACAGATAATGGAATTAATTGACATATTTTTTTAATTTTACTATTATTTTCCCCCAGCTTTATTGAGATCTAATTGACATATAACATTGTGCAAGTTATGGTTTTTAATGACCATGTTCAATATGTTATGGAAATAAAAATGAGAATAACAACTTGGGAAGTGAAATGAAAATTATAAAAAGGACAAGATAAAAATCCTTGAACCAAAGAAAACAATAAAAATTTAAAAAGCAATGTGTGTGGTTAATGGCAGATTAGAGCTAAAGAAATCATAGGAGAATATTCAAAAAGAAGTATGTTGATAAATAATGAAAATACAAGAGACCTTATAATGGTCATTTGGCATACAATGGAAAAGTTAAATATCCTTCTAATTAAAGTCCCATAAAGTGGAAAGAGAATGGGAAACAAACAACATTTTAAAAGGAAAACAGATGAGAAATTTTTAGGGGTCATAAAAGGCATCAAGTCACAAAGCTCTAACAATTCCAGAAAAATAAATACAAAAATCCACACCTCGTACACCAAAGTCGAAACTACCAAAAGTCAATCATGAAGAGAAAATTCTAGAACACTAGAGGAAAAAAATCACCCCTATGATTAGTAATAATACACACAATTGACTTTACATGGGGGAAAAAAAATAAGAAAGCCAGAAGATAATTACAGAATTTATATCTGTAATTTGCATTTCTTCCCACCAAAAAATTTCCCCCAATGTCTTTGCCGTGAATTTCATAAAAAATGTAGTGCAAATAAAGGCAAATTCTTCTAAAAAGTAGAAAAATTTCAAGTGAGCATAATTTTGATACCAAAATATATGAAGATATTATAAGAAAGGAAAATTACAGATCAAACACATAGGCTACACTTGAAAGGATGGGGAAAAAAATTCTCCACACAAAGAGGAACCAGCAAAAGGCAGGGATAGCTATATTAATATTAGACAAACATAGACTTTCAGACAAAAATTATTACAAGAAGCAAAAAAGGACATTATTTAAGGATTAAAGGGTCAATTGGCCAAGAAGACTTAACAATTATAAATATGATATGCCAAACATAAGAGTTCTGAAATGAATGAGGCAAAATTTGACAGAATTGAAATAATAATAGTAGGAGACTATTGAAATACAATTGAAATTGAAATACAGTAATAGTAGGAGACCTCAATACCCCACCTTCAGTAATGGATAGAACAACCAGACAGAAGATCAGTAAGGTAACAGAGGACTTGAACAACACTTTAGACTAAGTGGACATAAAATATACAGAACACTTCCTCCAACAGCGGTAGAATATACATACTTCTTAAGAATACACGGAATATTTTACAGGATAGATGATGTGTCAGACAACAAAACCAGTCTCAACAAATTTAAAGAGATTGGAATTATACAAAGTATCTTTTCTGTTCACAATGGCATGAAACTAGAAAACAATAGCAAAAGAAAACTTGGAAAACCCACATGTATGTGGAAAGTAAACCATATACTCATCAACAACTACTGAGTCAAAGAATGAGTCACAATGGAAATTAAGAACTATCCTGAGACAAATAAAAACAAAAATACAACATACCAAAATTTATGGGATGCAACAAAAGAAATACTAGGAGGAAAGTTTATAGCTGAAAATGTGTACATTTGAAAGAAGAAAGATCTCAAATTAGCAACCTAACTTTACACCTCAAAGAACTAGAAAAAGAACAAACTAAACCAAAAACTAGCAGAAGGAAGGAAAAAATAAAGATGAGAGCAAAGAATAATGGAATAGAGAATACAAAAACAATAGATAATATCAACTAAACTAGGAGTTGTTGTTTTATTTTTTAAAGATCAACAAAATTAAGAAAAAAAAGACCCAAATAACTAATACCAGAAAAGAAAGAAGAGACATTGCAACCAATGCCACAGAAATAAAAAGGATTATAAGACAATACTGTAAATAATTGTATGTTGGGGTGCCTGGCGGCTCAGCCAGTTAAGCAGTGACTTTGGCTCAGGTCATGATCTCGTGGTTTATGGGTTCGAGCCCCTTGTTGGGTTCTGTGCTGACAGCTCAGAGCCTGGAGCCTACTTCGGATTCTGTGTTTCCCTCTCTCTCTGCCCCTCCCCTGCTCACACTCTGTCTCTGTCTCTCTCAAAAAAAATAAATGGTTAAAAAAATTTAAAAAAATTGTATGTCAATAAATTGGATAATGGATAGAAGAACTGGGCAATAATTGGATAGAAGAAATGGGCAAATTCCTAGAAACACACAATCTACTAAGACTGAATCATTAAGAATTAAAAAACCTGAACAGATCTAGAACTAGTAAGAAGATAGAATCAGTAATCAAAACCTCCCAATAAAAAAACCCCAGGATTAGATGGTGTCACTGGTGAATTCTAGCAAATATTTAAAGAAAAATTAACATCAATACTACCCAAACCCTTCCAGAAAATTGAGGGAAAAAAAAGGAACACTTCCAAAATCATTTCATGAGGTCAGCAAACAGACTTAAGAATATACTATTTATGTGAATAATTTCCAAACTGGCTAATTCAATCTGCCATTTAAAAAAGTTCCTACAAAGGAATCACTGGGCCAGGTAGTTTCATACTATTTTTGTTGTGGTTTTTCATAAACTTGCCAACCAGACTCTCAAATTTATGTAGAAGAACCAAGTGCCAAGAATACATAAGATGCTCCTTAAGAAGAACGTGGTAGGGGGTTATTTTATCAAATGTTAATTATTATTTTAAAGCAATCATTAATTAGGATAACAGGATGTTCGTGCAGAGATAGCCAAATGGAAGTACAGAAAATGCCCCAGAATAAGAACCACCGTATATTGAACACTTAATTTATGTTAGAACTAAGAGACCTTAATAAATGAAATGGAGTGCCGTAATTAGACATTGATTGCTTTAAGGTTTCAATTGCAGAAGAGCTCACAGGACTCAATTATACTTACAGCTTTATTAGAGAGAAGAGATACATTCTCCCAACAGCTGGTGAAGTATCTGCACTAAAGGGCCTTGAGATATCAGGAGCAAGCTTGCTTGTCTGCCCACCACCGGGGCTCAGAGGACACACTCTGTGTCCAGATCTCAAACCCCTGACATGCATGCAGGTGTAGACCAGCCTTAACCATCAAAAAACCCCAGGTTCCACTGAAACTAGATAAAAATTTTAAATCCAATCATTATTAGTAAACAACACGGACAGACAGTCCTACTCTGAAACAAATCACATACTCATGGTTTCAGAATATCATTTTTCTCTAGTTAACTGTATTTCACAGCTTTGGCTAAGAGTACCAGGCTGCAGACTTGTCTGGCTTTAGTATGTGGTCAATCCTGTCCTGCTGAGATTAACCCATGCTATACACGAAGTGAGAAAAATATCTACTGGGAAAACTGCTGAAACCAAATTTTAACCATAATGGATACAATCATTTTCTGTTGAATTACAGTCTTAAATATGAAAGCCATAGCTATAATGTTTCAGAAAATAACGTAGGAGATCATCTTCATGACTATGGAAAAAGGGAAGGGTTTTAAAAGTTAACACAGGGGCTGCCTGGGTGGCTCAGTCGGTTAAGCGTCCAGCTTCGGCTCAGGTCATGATCTCTCAGTTTGTGAGATTGAGCCCCGCGTAGGGCTTTGTGTTGACAGCTCAGAGCCTGAAGCCTGCTTCAGATTCTGTCTCCATCTCTCGGCTCCTCCCCTGCTCATACTCTGTGTCTCTCTGTCTTTCAATAATAAATAAATGCTAAAAACAATTTTTTTTAAAGTTAACACAGAAAGTATAAAAAAACATTTAAAGAAGGATTGATAATGCTTAATACTTTAACATTTTAAATTATCTTTTATCTCAGGATATTTTTCTTTTTCATCACAAGTACACTCCTAATCCCCTTCACCTGTCTCCCCCATCCCCCCATCTACCTGGCGACTGGTAACCGGAAGTTTGTTCTCTATAGTTAAGAGTCTTGTTTCTTGGTTTGTGTGTCTCTTTTTTTCCCTTTTGTTCATTTGTTTTGTTTGTAGCAAGTGGAAAATATGTTTCAAATGAGGAAAAGTTGCAACACATGTAACTGATATATCATTAGTATTCACAACATAGAAATGAAACTCCTAAAATAAGAAAAACATAAGCAACACAATGGAAAAAATAGGTGGGAAATTTTTGAACAGACAATTCCATTAGAGAAGTATAAATGAACACCAGATATATGAAAAAAAATGTTTAACTTCATTAAAAGTCAAGGAAATGGAACTTAAAAACACACTGAGTTATAGCTTAACACCTAATAGATTCAAAAGGAAATGAGAGAGGGGGCGCCTGGCTGGATCAGTCAGTGAAGCATGCGACTCTTGATCTCAGGATTGTGGGTTTGAGCCCCTCATTCCATGTGGAGATTACTTTAAAAATCAAAGTAAAGAAAAAGGAAATGAGGGAAAGGAAGAAGAAAGGAATTGAGGAGGGAGGAAAAGAAAAGCCAGACACTATCAGACGTGAATGAGCATGAAACGGGCACAACTGAAATTTACAAATCTAGGTGAAGCACAAATTGCTGTAGACACTAAACTACATACAACCTAGAAGTTCTACTCCTAGATGATTATCCTAGAGAAATTGTTGTATGTGTGCTCTAGGAGACACGTGTAAAATGATGTTCTTAGACACACTGTTTATAACAGAAAAGAATTGGAGACTCTCAAATGCAAATCATTTCATTTAAAAGATCAATTGACTTTGGTATATTCATTCAACATACTATACAGCCATGTAGTTGAATGAGCAAATGCTAAACACACCGCACAGCTGAATGTCAAGCATATAATCCTGAGAGAAAGAAGCAAGTCACAGAAGAACATTCCATTTATATAAAGTTCAGAAACTGGCAGATTTCAACAATGCATTAAGAATGTGTGAAACCACTATAAAGAAACACAAGTTTATGATCATTACAACTCCCCATTTTTAAAAATACCCCTTAGGTAGAATTTATGGTAAAACCTCGGCGTTATTCTCACACCTCCTTCTCTCCCTATTTTGCCATCTTCTACCCTGATACATTTATTCTATTTTTTATTTAATTTTGTTTATTTATTTATTTTGAGAGAAAAAGAAAACATGGGGAGGGGAAGAGAGAAGGGGAGAGAGAAAGAATCCCAAGCAGGCTCCAGAGTGTCAGAACAGAGTCCAAGACGGGGCTCGAACTCAAGAACCGTGAGATCGTGACCTGAGCCGAAGTCAAGAGCTAGATGCGCTTAACGGAATGAGCCACACAGGCACCCCTACCCTGATACATTTAACCATCCAGGCTGGTTGATTCCACTTCCTGTGCATTTCTAGAATTGATCCTTATCTCCTCCTCTTCGCTGTTCCCATCCTAATACAGACACCCTGCTACTTGCCTGTATGATTAAAGCAACTTCTTAACACATGTCCCTGCCCCGTTTTGCCCCTCTACTGTCCATCCCTGCCACTACTGCCACAAGGGTCCTTCTAAAATGCAAATCTGATCTTAATTGCTCCTGTACTGAATTCTCATCACTCTTAGGATAAATATAATGGCTAACAAACTCCTAAATGATTTACCTCTTCATCTCTTCATTCGTATTTCTCAGTACCGGCTTATCTCTTCTCAGCTCTTCCCTTTTGCATGTCCTGTTGTCTCTGATTGAAATGTTCTTGGGACGCCTGGGTGGCTCAGTTGGTTAAGTGTCCAACTTCAGCTCAGGGCATGATCTCACAGTTTGTGAGTTCAAGCCCTGCATCAGACTCATGTGCTGACAGCTCACAGCCTGGAGCCTGCTTCGATTCTGTGTCTCCCTCTCTCTCTCTACCCCTCCCCCACTCACACTGTCTATTTGTCTCTCAAAAATGAATAAATGTTAAACAAAATTTTTTAAGGAAGGTTCTCATCCCAGACCCCTCTTGCCTGTCTTATATTTCTCTCTCTGCCTTGCCTCAAAGCCACTTCCTCATGGAAGTATTCCTGAACTCAACAAGATTATTTTTGGTGTTTATTTCATAAATGCACCTGCATTACAAAGTGTACTTCTCATGTTATAAACTTTTCACATTGCATTTTTCAGGGTTGTTCACAATACTATGAGTTTTATGAGCAAAGCCATCCTTTTTACTTTGCCCCATATTGAATATCCAGTATTTGAAATTATGACTGCCACATAATAAGCATACATCAAGTGTTAATAAATAAATAACATGAATTATTTGGGCAGAATACAGACAATCTGATGTCCAATGTTTCTCCAACATGTACCTCTGGTATAAATTTCTCAACTTCTTTAGGCCCCAGTTTCCTGCTCTTTAAATTGACATATCTCTTCTTTTCCTAGGTAATGAACTTCCTTTAATAAAATCATCGGCTGGCCCTCATTTTGTGTGACTCTGCAACTTCTAGTTCTGCTGTCCCTGCATTTGAGGGTGTCAAAAACCCTGAACCTTACACAAGGTTTCTAAAACCCTTAAAAAATGACTTGAAACTAAATCCATTATGATTTTCACTTTCGTGTGCATCAGGGTTTGAACAAAGTGTGGGCTTTGATCCTGGAACACATACAAAAATGTGTCTTATCTGGATCCTCATTGGCTTCCTAAATGTTCTGCCTTCGTCCATTTTGTTTCTTTCCCATTATCTATATCACAGCCACAATGTCCTTTTCAACGTATTCATTTGATTACTTACTCCTGCCCACCATAAGGTCTTTATTCATGACATCTCTTCCAGTCAATGTATTTTATGTCTCCTCCTCTTCACAGAAGGAACTCCTACATGTCTTTCTAATCTCAATTTTAGTGTGACCTTTTCAGTGACTCCTCATGAAGACAAATATTTCTGTTAAAGAATCTTACCACACTGTCTACTCCTACAGTACCTGCGTAGTTTTAACATTTTGAAATTCTTTGTGTGGGTATTTGTTTAATGTTTGTTGTTCATTTCCTGCACCAGCCACATACTCCATGTGAGCAGAGGTCATATCTGATTTTCTTTTTCGTGGCAGCTCCAAGACCCTCCAAAGAGCCAGACACATAGTAGGCTCTCAAGTTACTTTTGTTTACACTTAGGAAAAAAGAAAGAAAGAAGGATGGAAGAAAGGAAATAAGTTCTATTTTTTTTTATATTTGTATATTTATTTATTTATTTATTTGTTTATTTATTTATTTATTTTTTATTTCACTTTATTTTTTATTTTTTAAAATTTACATCCAGATTAGTTAGTATATAGTGACGCAATGATTTCAGTAGATTCCTTAGTGCCCCTTACCCATTTAGCACTCCCCCCTTCCCACAACCCCTCCAGCAACCCTGTTTGTTCTCGATATTTATCAGTCTCTTTTGTTTTGTCCCCCTCCCTGTTTTTATATTACTTTTGTTTCCCTTCCCTTATGTTCATCTGTTTTGTCTCTTAAAGTCCTCCTATGAATGAAGTCATATGATTTTTGTCTTTCTCTGACTGACTAATTTCACTTAGCAATAAGACCTTCCAGTTCTATCCACATAATTGCAAATGGCAAGATTTCATTCTTTTTGATTGCTGAGTAATACTCCATTGTATACACATATACCACCTTTTCTTTATCCATTCATACATTGATGGACATTTGGGCTCTTTCCATACTTTGGCTATTGTGGATAGTGCTGCTATAAACATGGGGGTGCATGTGTCCCTTTGAAACAGCACACCTGTATTCCTTGGATAAATGCCTAGTAGTGCAATTGCTGGGTTGTAGGGTAGTTCTATTTTTAGTTTTTTGAGAAACCTCCATACTGTTTTCCAGAGTGGCTGCACCAGCTTGCATTCCCACCAACAATGCAAAAGAGATCCTCTTTCTCTGCATCCTCGCCAACATCTGTTGTTGCCTGAGTTGTTCATGTTAGCCATTCTTACAGGCGGGAGGTGGTATCGCATGGTGGTTTTGATTTGTATTTCCCTGATGATGAGTGGTGTTGAGCATGTTTTCATGTGTCGGTTGGCCATCTGGATGTCTTCTTTGGAGAAGTATCTAGTCATGTCTTTTGCCCATTTCTTCACTGGATTATTTGTTTTTCAGGTGTGGAGTTTGGTGAGTTCTTTATAGATTTTGGATACTAACCCTTTATCTGATATGTCATTTACAAATATCTTCTCCCATTCTGTCGGTTGCCTTTTGGTTTTGCTGATTGTTTCCTTTGCGGTGCAGAAGCTTTTTATTTTGATGAGGTCCCAGTAGTTCATTTTTGCTTTTGTTTCCCTTGCCTCTGGAGACATGTTGAGTAAGAAACTGCTGCGGGCAGGATCAAAGAGGTTTTTGCCTGCTTTCTCCTCGAGGATTTTGATGGCTTCCTGTCTTACATTGAGGTCTTTCATCCACTTTGAGTTTATTTTTGTGTATGGTGTAAGAAAGTGGTCCAGGTTCATTCTTCTGCATGTCGCTGTCCAGTTTTCCCAGCACCACTTGCTGAAGAGACTGTGTTTATTCCATTGGATATTCTTTCCTGCTTTGTCAAAGATGAGTTGACCATACGTTTGTGGGTCCATTTCTGGGTTCTCTATTCTATTACATTGATCTGAGTGTCTGTTCTTTGCCAGTACCATACTGTCTTGGTGATTACAGCTTTGTACTATAGCTTGAAGTCTGGGATTGTGATGCCTCCTGCTTTGGTTTTCTTTTTCAAGATTTATTTGGCTATTCGGGGTCTTTTCTGGTTCCATACAAATTTTAGGATTATTGGTGCTAGCTCTGTGAAGAATGTTGGTGTTATTTTGATACGGATTGCATTGACTATGTAGATTGCTTTGGGTAGTATCGGCATTTTAACAATATTTGTTCTTCCTATCCAGGAGCATGGAATCTTTTTCCATTTTTGTGCCTTCTTCCATTTCTTTCATCAGCTTTCTATAGTTTTCAGTGTATAGATTTTTCACCTCTTTACTTAGATTTATTCCTAGGTATTTTGTGGTTTTTGGTGCAATTGTAAATGGGATCGATTCCTTGATTTCTCTGTCGCTTCATTGTTGGTGTATGAGAATGCAACCAATTTCTGTGCATTGATTTTATATCCTGTAACTTTGCTGAATTCATGAATCAGTTCTAGGAGTTTTTTGATGGACTCTTTTGGGTTTTCCATATAGAGTATCACGTCATCTGTGAAGAGTGAAAGTTTGACCTCCTCCTGGGCGATTTGGATGCCTTTTATTTCTTTGTGTTGTCTGATGGGAGAGGCTAAGACTTCCAGTACTATGTTGAATAACAGTGGTGAGAGTGAGCATCCCTGTCTTGTTCCTGACCTTAGGGGGTAAGCTCTCAGTTTTTCCCCATTGAGGATGATATTAGCATTAGGTCGCTCGTATATGGCTTTTATCATCTCAAGGTATGATTCTTCTATCCCTACTTTCTTGAGGGTTTTTATCAAGAAAGGATGCTGTATTTTGTCAAATGCTTTCTCTGCATCTTTTGAGAGGATCATATGGTTCTTGTCCTTTCTTTTATTGATGTGATAAATCACATTATTTGTTTTCAACCAGCCCTGCATCCCAGGTATAAATCCCACTTGGTCGTGGTGAATAATTTTTTTAATGTATTGTTGGATCCGGTTGGCTAATATCTTGTTGAGGATTTTTGCATCCATGTTCATCAGGGAAATTGGTCTATAGTTCTCCTTTTTAGTGGGGTCTCTGTCTGGTTTTGGAATCAAGGTAATGCTGGCTTCTTAGAAAGAGTTTTGAAGTTTTCCTTCCATTTCTATTTTTTGGAACAGTGTCAAGAGAATAGATGTTAACTCTTCCTTAAACGTTTGGTAGAATTCCCCTGGAAAGCCATCTGGCCCTGGACTCTTGGTTTTTGGCAGCTTTTTGATTACTAATTCGATTTCCTTACTGGTTATGGGTCTGTTCAAATTTTCTATTTCTTCCTGTTTCAGTTTTGGTAGTGTATATGTGTCTAGCAATTTGTCCATTTCTTCCAGACTGCCCATTTTGTTGGCATAGAATTGCTCATAATATTCTCTTATTATTGTTTCATTTCTGTTGTGTTGGTTGTGATTTCTCCTCTTTCATTCTTGATTTTACTTATTTGGGTCCTTTCCTTTTTCTTCTTGATCGAACTGGCTAGTGGTTTATCAATTTTGTTAATTCTTTCAAAGAACCAGCTTCTGGTTTCATTGATCTGTTCTACTGGGTTTTTTGGTTTCAATAGCATTAATTTCTGCTTTAATCTTTATTATTTCCTGTCTTCTGCTAGTTTTGGGTTTTATTTGCTGTTCTTTTTCCAGCTCCTTAAGGCATTAAGTTTGGTTGTATATCTGAGATCTTTCTTCCTTCTTTAGGAAGGCCTGGATTGCTATATACTTTCCTCTTATGACTGCCTTTGCTGCATCCCAGAGGTTTTGGGTTGTGGTGCTATCATTTTCGTAGACTTCCATATACTTTTTAATTTCTTCTTTAACTGCTTGGTTAGCCTGTTCATTCTTTAGTAGAATGTTCTTCAGTCTCCAAGTATTTGTTACTTTTCCAAATTTTTTCTTGTGGTTGATTTCGAGTTTCATAGCGTTGTGGTCTGAAAATAGGCACGGTATGATCTCGATCTTTTTGTACTTACTTAGGGCTGATTTGTGTCCCAGTATATGGTCTACTCTGGAGAACGTTCCATGTGCACTGGAGAAGAATGTATATTCTGCTTTAGGATGGAATGTTCTGAATATATCTGTTAAGTCCATCTGGTCCAATGTGTCATTCAAAGCCATTGTTTCCTTGTTGATTTTTTGATTAGATGATGTGTCTATTGCTGTGAGTGGGGTGTTGAAGTCTCCTATTATGGTATTACTATTGATGCATTTATGTTGTTGATTAACTGATTTATATATTTGGGTGCTGCCACATTTGGCTCATAAATGTTTACAATTGTTAGGTCTTCTTGGTGGATAGACCCCTTGATTATGATATAATGCCCTTCTGCATCTCTTAATACAGTCTTTATTTTAAAGTCTAGATTGTCGGATATAAGTATGGCTACTCTGGCTTTCTTTTGTTGACCATTAGCATGATAGATGGTTCTCCATCCCCTTATTTTCAATCTGTAGGTGTCTTTAGGTCTAAAGTGGGTCTCTTGTAAACAGCATATAGATGGGGTCTTGTTTTCTTATCCATTCTGATACCCTGTGTCTTTTGATTGGAGCCTTGAGTCCATTGACGTTTAGAGTGAGTACTGAAAGATATGAATTTATTGCCATTATGATGCTTGTAGGGTTGGAGTTTCTGGTGGTGTTCTCTGGTCCTTTATAATCTTTTGTTTCTTTTGATATATATATATATATATATATATATATATATATATATATATATACCAAAAACAACAAATACACACACACACACACATATATATGTATACACATATATACACATATACACACACATATATATATATATACACAAATATATATATATATTTTTTTTCATCTTTTGTCCCCTCAGAGAGTCCCCCTTAATATTTCTTGCATGGCTGGTTTAGTGGTCACAAACTCCTTTAGTTTTTGTTTGTCTGGGAAACTTTTTACTTCTACTTCTATTTTGAATGACAGCCTTGCTGTATAAAGAATTCTTGGCTCCATATTTTTCTGATTCAGCACACTGAATATATTCCGCCACTCCTTTCTGGCCTGCCAGATTTCTGTGGATAGGTCTGCTGCAAACCTGATCTGTCTTCCCTTGTAAGTTAGGGACTTTTTTCCCCTTGCTGCTTTCATGTTTCTCTCCTAGCCTGAGTATTTTGTAAATTTGACTATGATATGCCTTGTTGAAGGTCGGTTTTGGTTGAATCTAATGGGGGTCCTCTGTGCTTCCTGGATTTTGATGTCTGTGTCTTTCCCCAGGTTAGGAAAGTTTTCCGCTATGATTTGCTCACACAATCCTTCTACCCCTATTTCTGTCTCTTTCTCCTCTGGGACCCCTATGATTCTGATGTTGTTCCTTTTTAATGAGTCACTGATTTCTCTAATTCTTAAATCGTGCTCTTTTGCCTTAATCTCCCTCTTTTTCTCTGCTTCATTATTCTCTATAAGTTTGTCCTCTATATTGCTGATTCTCTGTTCTGCCTCGTCCATCCTTGCTGATGCTGCATCCATCCATGATTGCTGCTCAGTTATAGCATTTTTAATTTCATTCTGGCTATTTTTTACTTCTTTTATCTCTGCAGAAAGGGATTCTAATCTATTTTCAACTCCAGCTAGTATTCTTATTATCGTGATTCTAAATTCTGGTTTAGACATCTTGCTTGTGTCTGTGTTGGTTAAATCCCTGGCTGTCGTTTCTTCATGCTCTTTCTTTTGGGGTGAATTCCTTCATTTTGTCATTTTGAAGGGAGAAAAGGAATTAATGAGGTAGAAACATTGAAATTAAAAAAATTAAAATTAAAAAATATTAAAATTAAAAATTAAAAACACACCCACACAAAAATCGAATAGATGATGCTAGATCCTAGGTGTGTTTTGGTCTGGGTGTAGAAAGTGGTTTGACAGATTAGAGAAACAAAGAAAGAAAAAAAAAGGTGGGGGGAGAGAAAAAAAAGAAATCGTTTGAGAATTTGAGAAAATGAATACACTAAAGTAGACTAAAATACACAAAAGTAGAGAATATAGTAGAAAAAAAGTATAGAAAAATATTTTTTAATAAAAATTAAAAAGAAATATGAATTTTTTTCTGTATTTAAGAAAAAAGAAAAGAAACAAAAAAGAAAAAGATAAAAAAAGAAAAGGGAAAAGACAAAAAAAGAAATTGTTTGAAAATTTGAAAAGTGAATACGCTGTAGTAGACTGAAATGAAATGATGGGAGTAAGATAGAATTTGAAAAAATGTACATAAAAGCAAAAAATATAGTAATAAAAATTAAATAAAATTATTTTTAAAAGAAATTGAAAGCAAAAATGAAGGTTTTCTCTTTCTGCATTCAAGGAAAAGAAAAGAAATGAAAAAGAGAAAAAAAGAAAAAGAAGAAAGGAAATTGTTCGAACATTTGAAAAGGTGAGTACACTGAAGTAGACTAAAATAAAATGATGGAAGTAAAGTAGAATTTGAAAAAAATTACACAAAAGTAAAAAGTATAGTAATAAAACTTAAAGACCGATATTTTCAATAACAATTGAAAATAAAAATGAGTTTTTTTCTTTCTGTATTCAAGAAAAAGAAAAGAGTTGTAAAAGAGAAAAAGGAAAAAGACAGAAAAGAAATTGAATACATGAACCTGTTAACAGATTGAAATAGGACTGAAATTGCTTTGTTTTCCCCTAGAGGTCAGTCCATGTAGCTCTTTATAGTCCATAGATTAAGCCGGAGGTGAGGTTTGTGTTCTTCAAGAGCGAAGTTGGCCCAGTTGGGCAGGGCTCGGTGTAACAGCTCCGCTCTCCCCTAGATGGCGCTGCTAGCCTACTGGGGTGGATTGTTGTGGTGCTCGGTGCGCATGCGCAGGAGCGGTGAAAAATGGCGCCACCCAGCCACCGAGTCTGTTCTCCCGGATCAGCAGTCGTGAACTGGTCCTCCATCTTCAGCTCTTGTCCACTGCCTGCTTTTCCACTCCCTGTGATCAGGCCCCAGGCAGTACCTCTCTCCCGAGTTTTGTCTCAGATGCGGCTGTTTTCCCTGGCCCCTTACTTCCAAAGGACTGTGGCTTTGACCCACTCTGACCCTCTGCGGGAGGGTCTCACCCAATGATGGCCGAATGACCAATGGCTGAATGTCGGCTGCACCCAGGAATGCCTGCTGGATCCTGCTGTTGCCGGTGCCCTGAGACTGTGGCCAGGTGTCAGCCCGCCCCCCCAAAAATCACGAGACAGTGTGGCCTCAGCGTTTCAGGGACCATGGAAAATCGCAACACACATCTGACACCAGGCTTCACCCTCAGCACCTTGCCCCAGCACCAGTGAATGTGGCTGCCCTCCAGGGTCTGCTGGGACCAGGTGGTTTCAACAGTCTCTACCAAATGTCCTTCCATCAGTGGAACCGCTTTTCCCCGTGTGGCCCGAGCACCTCCCGGACCCCACTCTGTTCCTGGGGATTCATCTTTCTCACCAGAGCATTTTCAGGTATCGAGCTGCAGAGTTGCAGCTTTTGCACTCCACTTGTTTCCAGTCTTAATGGAATTTAAACCCTCTCCTTTCTCCCTTTTTAGTTTAGTCCCTGCAGCTGTTTCCAATTTTCCACTTTCTCTCCAGCTGCTTTTGGGGAGGGGTGCTTTTCCCCTATGCTCCCCCTCTCCCCAGTCTCCATCCTTTCCACCTGCAAAAACGGTTCCCTGCCTTTTGGGACTTCTTGCTCCCCAAGTTCAGCTCTTCATGTCACGTACCTGCTGAATTCTGTGGTTCAGGTTGTAACGATTGTTGTGTTAATCTTCCAGTCGGTTTTCTAGGTGTGTAGGATGGTTTAGTGTTGGTCTGGCTGTATTTCATGGACGTGAGACACACAAAAAGCTTCCATGCTGTTCTGCCATCTTGGCTCCTCCCAATAAGTTCTACTTTTTGTGGACACTCCTGCAATTATCAGGAACACGAAACTGAGATAGACATTAATCTTTCAAGGAAGGTACCTGGATACATATCCAAAGCCTCAAGAGGAATAAACCATGAGCTCACTGTACCGCCAGCCCTGGAAGACTGCGGAAGTGGAAGTATGGAAGTATTGTTATAGGAAATATGGGACCCATGCAGGAAGATCGAATAAGGCCAGTGGCCAAAAAAAGGTCAGAGCTAGAGAAACTGAGTGCCAACGTCAAAGTAAATTCTAAGAGCGAGAACTCTTAGAATCCATCAATGATCAGGGTTGTTATAATACTTCCAGATAATGGCTCGTGGTTCTGCTTTGTCATCTCTGATATTGTCATTGTGGTTGGCTGCATGAGAGCAGGAATCTCTAATTTCAGCATACTACATTTAAAAGAACTCTTTTAATGTTTTGTTTATTTTGAGAGAGACAGCATAAGCAAGAGCGGCAGAGAGAGAGGGAGACAGAGAATCTGAAGCAGGCTCCAGGCTCTGAGCTGTCAGCACAGAGCCCAATGCGGGGCTTGAACTCACAAGCCATGAGACGCTGACCTGAGCTGGTGTCAGACACTAAACTGATGTCAGACACTAAACTGACTGAGCCACCCAGGCGCCCCCAACAGACTACATTTTTAAATAACTGTATGTTTTCCTATTTGTTCTTCCATGCTTTTTCATATTTTGTACCTTTTTACAGTTTACTATCTGATATGTTCTTTTAAGAAATCAAGAGTATAAAGAAGATATTCAAAGAAATGTAGGTAAATTCATAAAATATTGATAAAGTTGGGAGCCTTCAGTGTAGTTTGATTTCCTGGTGGTAAATAACAGTGTTGAAGTTGTGGACTAGGCCTTTTGCATTAGGGCTTTTTAATCTAATTTAACCTTCTCCAAAACACCTCAAAATAGGCACTCTTCCTATTTTGCAGATGAGGAAACCAAGGCTCATAAAGTCTTTGAGTTCTATGGAAATAGTTTTAAGCATGTCTAGAGCAAATTTCATGGTGTTTCTATATTAACCTTAAAACTAAGATCCTCCTTTCTTTATAAAACATTCCTGATATTTTTTCTTTTCTAGGATTGAAACACTCTAAAAAGCAAAAATACTTTGAAATTCCCCCTCCTTTTATATAGCAAATGAGAGAGTGCTAATGTGATCTAGAAATCACACTGGTAAATCTATAACAAATAATCTTTCTTTAGGATGGATTTCAAGAGAGCTAGAATCATGTTTTTCAAACTTGAAAGGAATGCATTTTTTTCAGATGAGATCTTCTACAAAACTGTGTTTAAAAAACAGGTAAAAGAGTAGCTTCTTAGATCTTGAACTCCCTTCCAGTCTAGCAGTGGAAAACCCAGAGCCTGGAGGAACACGGGGTTAGAGCCTGTTCATTCTCAGTGTCCGACAGGGAAGGTAGGATAAAACCCTCAGGGTAGGGGGCCGGGAGCCAACAAAGAAGTTAAATATAATATCCTTATCCTCTTCAATTTAAAAATATGGCTGAACCTTAGTTAAATATTCATACTTCTTTGCCGTTATTTTTTCCACTTGCCATGATTTTCCCAGACATAGTTGCCTGGATACTTCTTTAACTGTCTGAAAAATAACTGAATCCCAGCCGGTGAATTCCAGTGTTCTGGTTTCCTCCACTTGGGGTACTATTCAACCAATGCAAATTGAGAGTTTGGTGTGAAACAGGGGTACCGCTGTTCCCTCTGCATTACTAATACAGTCATGGCATTCAGAATCATCCCTCAGCACAGGCATGCATGCTGTTTCCTAATGCCAATTTTTTTGTAAGAAATCTGTAGTAATTTCTCACTGCCATTCAGTTCCATATGTATTTCTGGAATTAGCTAACTTAGCACATTTCCCTTTTGTTTGTCCTTGCTGTTGACTTATTTTCTTTCTTACATCTCCAGAATTATGGTTAAGAATGGTAACTACTTCTACGTCCTAATCATATATTTATTTAATGATTATGAAGCTACTAAAGGAAAATTTCCTTTTAATATTAATTCTTCACTACACATGCTCAGCCCTATGTGAAAGGGTTTGTTTTTGATAGTTATTCAGCTCTTATAATGGTACTATATGGCATGTTATCTCTGTCTCCACTTTGCAGATGAGATCATTTGTTTAGAGTTTTAGTCATACTGTGACCTCATTAGGTATTTTTTTTTAATTTTGTATTTAAATAGACAAGGGATATTAATTCTTACTTGGGCCCCCTGAGTTATCAAATAAAAGGCTCATTTCTGTCATTATCATGTAGAAAAAATGGATCTTTTTCAATAGATCAATATTGAAATGGCATAATTTGGCTCAGTTAATGAAAGTTCTTAAAGATTGCAGTGCCGTGTAATGATACTGTCCAAAATAAAGGAAGAAAAATCATGGATTACAGGAAGCCTCCTAAAATTTGATTTTAATTCGGAGAAGGCTCCAATATTTATACCACTTTCAATGAGATTAAGTTTCATAACCATTAAAGTCGTGCCCGTTTGTGTAGTGATAAGGACACATACACTGATTATTTGTAAAATTATGAGATTTTTGCATAATTAGAAATTGACATTTCTAAACAAAATGTCAGATTTTTCCATTCACGATTAACAAAAATGCCACCAAATATTACCCTACTTTACATTTTTTTCTACATATCAAACATCCGTACCTATAGATATAAAACAAAATAAGCTCAGCATTTCATTTGTTTGCTAGTTAACATTCCTAGGTAATGCCATAATGGGATCTAAACAGTCTTTTCCCAATTCAACTGAAGAAGCACTTAGTGAGTAACTATAATTCTCTAGAAACTCTAAAACAACAACAAGAACAACAACAACAACAACACACATGTAAGTAAATGCAGTCTTGGTCCTTTCATTTGTTTCTAATGGAATATGAGTTAATATGAGGCTCTACTATCTAATGTGTAGTCCATTCCCGCATCATTAAGGCTTCATTCATTCATGCCTTAACTCATTCCTCCAATATGTATAAAGAACTCACTATCCTAAGGTATGTTGCTAGTCATCGATGGATTATATGATTGACATGATATATACTTTCTTATGTCTAGAGGAGTAGATATAAAATTAAACAGGCAAAAAAAAAAAAGTATAAGATGTCCTGTGATAAGGGAAACATTAAGTGGTAAGGCAGTCCATTACCAGAGCACAGGCAGCTTGGGCAAACACTGAATACTTAGGTCACATTCATTGGCTTTGTTTTTTCTTTCTCCTCTAGCACATGTGTTGATGCTCGACCTATATTCCCTCGTTACTCACAATTCTGGTAAAAATCTACAGCATGCAACCAAAAGTGCCTGCAACTCCCTCGGTGTGTGAGACAGGCCAGAATTCCATGTGAAATGATTCTGCTAAGAGCAGCCCTCAACCAATAACAGATGGGATTTGAAAATAAATATCTAAGCTTCCTCGGCCCTCAGGTAGGAGATCCCTGACATACATTTTGCACGGTATCCCAGAGTTCTTCAGTGGGATTATGCCTTCGGTGCCCACAAGAGTAACCTGATCGATAACACACCCTTTGTTGGCTTCTTTTCCCTACCTATGCCTCGTCTCCCCTCCCGAACAGGTGTTTCCAGGGTCACTTTCCAAATAAACTGCTTGCATTTGAATCCTTGTGTCAGGGTTTGCTCTAGGAGGTACCCAACCTATTATATCCATACTCCAAAACCTACAGAGGCTTCCTGAAAAATTCTTGACTCTTGAGTGCTAGTCAATCTGTATGATATCTCTTACTTAACCCCCTAAAATGAAAGCAATGAAGGCCTTTAAATTTCACTACCAAAACTGTAATCAAAATACAGTCTTTCGGAATCTAAGACCACTGTTATTTCTATAAAATCGTGAAAGCCTCTTCCCAGTCAGCCAGTTGATCTCATGGGAGCAAATACCACGTCGTATGAAAGCATTTCTAATTATCTGAAAAATAATTTCTCAGCTACATAATTGAAATTGAAATATTAATTTAAGTGCTGAAAGGCAAGAATCTTGCCATTATTCCTGGGCAAGCCACATTTATTCAGCCATATAAGTAACTTGATGTTTGAATCCTTATGTAGAACTTTCCATGGAAAGTGAAAATTAAAGATATCAAACTTCAAGACCTAATTCTTACAATCAAAAGCATACGTAATGGAATGATAAGCATGTACATTACTAGATTATTATTTAGAATAGAACTAATGAGGGGTGACCGGGTGGTACAGTTGGTTAAACGTCCAATTCTTGATCTCGGCACAGATTGTGATCTCACGGTTTGAGAGTTTGAGCCCCACATTGGACTCTGCGCTGAGGGCACAGAGCCTGCTTGGGATTCTTTCTCTCCTCTCTGCCCTTCCCGTGCTTGTGTGCGCACGTGCTCTCTCTCTCTCTCTCAAAATAAATAAATAAACTTTTAAAAAATTAAAAAAAAAGAACTAATGACAATCACAAGCACATAACTTTCTTTTATCAATACTTGACATATCAAACTATATAGAAATGATTAGAGTAAAAGAAGAGAACTTATTGGAGCAAATACTGCCATTTTGGGGGGTTAGTGGTAAGGCAGATTTGAGACATTTTCTTCAGGGACAGAAAATGCAGTTTTTTAATGTATCCTTGTGGTATAAAAATGAGTCTTCGTTCATTTATAGAAATTGCAGGTAACTATATCTTAAACCACTTGAAGTATAACTGAAAACTGATATTTTATTGTTTAGTATGGAAGATAGGTTTTTATATTCCTTCTCTTAAAATATTTTTTTCAGTGTCTATGTAATTATGCTTTTTGTAAACTGTTTGGATAAATAAATGTATTAGGACTGTACTGGGGTACTTGAGTGCTTTTAGTTCATAGGAAGCACAAAATATACAATAAATGCATCAAGTAATTAATAATTGATAATGTCTTTATGTTTTCAAATATTTGTTTATATTCTGCTTTGTTCCAAGAATGATGCTTGATAAAAATACCTATGTTGAGAAAAGTTTTAAAAATGCATATTTCAGATATTAAGTTAAAGGAAAAAGAACTACAGAGAAAGAATAGAGTCAAAAGTAAAATTAGGATACTAGGAAATATATAAATGCAGATAACCATAGATTTTATGGAAGATTCCAGATGTGTTGCTAAGAACCCTTTGCTGAATAACTCCTATTCAGTCATGCAGTGCAATTCTGTATCCTTTTATACTCTGGAATCTACCTCTTCCATGGACTACTTCCACAAGCTTCTTAGCCCTCTGGTTTCCTTGAGTTCCACAATGGGTGTACCCAGTAGGAGGTTGTAGAGAAGCAAGGGAATGAGGTCAGGGTATTCATTTCTTTTGCTCTTACCTGTGGGATCACCTCAGCCTGGCTGTGTTCCTCACATGTAAGTTACCGTTTCTTTGAAGGAAGCCCTCCTCTCTATGTACAATAGATTTTGAGTTCTGATCACCATTTTGTTCCTCATAACTCCATGCCTACAACTGGTAAAATCTTTGCTGTTACAATCACAGGATCCCTGTACAATTCCTAATGGCATCACTACAGACTGGTTATCCGTTTGCAAATAGTCTCTTCATTAGACTTTGACATTTTCTATACTGAGCATGACATTTATTTTCCTTTGAGACGTCAGTTGATACAACCTCGGCTTCCAAAAGGAAGGAATAATCTAGAGAAAAATCAAGGTATGCAATGTTTATCAGATTCAAAACAATAACGATTTAAAAATCTACTTTAGTAAATGCATAAATCTTTCTTTCTAAAGAGAAGTTCATAGCAAATGCATTATTATAGGTACACATAGAGTCAGGTTTGTATAATACAGTAAAGCCTCGGATTGTGAGTAACTTGTTCTGTGTTCTGTAAGACGAGCAAACATTGCTAATAAATTTTAACTTGATGAATGAGCCATGTCTTGCAGCACGAGTAGTATGTGACATCGAATGTCTCATGATCACAACTGAGACAATGGTTCTTGAAATACCCTTTGATATACAAGTGCTTTTGATGGCAGGCATGTTTCCAGAACAAATTATGGTCGCAAGCCAAGGTTTTACTGCAATTACATGATATCTTCAATAGCTGTTCAACGGTAGGTTAAAAAGTAAATGGGCAGTTTTTTTATGGCATGCTTCATGTAAATAATCAATATTACACTGAACATACAGATCTTAAATGATTTAATCAGAAAAATTTATTTTTGTCTCCTAATGCTCCTAAATACTCCTTGCTAGGATTACATTTCCCATGCCTCTGGATGAAATTTATGAGAAGTATCATAATGTTGGTTTTATCTAGCTAGTCGGTAAGATATTTATTCCAATGTGACGATCAAAAAAGTTTTTTTTTTTTTTAACTCAGTCTTAAAATGACAATGTAAGGTCTTTATTTATTTTTTTTTTCCTGGACTTTCACTTCAACCTGTCCTTCTACATCTTTCTTACTATGTTTTATGTAGTAAAACCTAAAACAGGTGGAGCAGATGAAGTGGTAAGTATTAGAGAAAGTGAGATGACTTAAAGAGAGAGCTCAGGGATGTTCTTATTTCATTAGTGCTTCTGAGGGTGCTTCGGTGCAGGTGAAAAGTGTTTAGAGTTGGCCATTTGTTTCAGGGAGTGCTTCCAGAGGTTCTTCAGATTCTTTCCTTCATTCCCAACCTGGGAATAGCCCCAGGGTTTCCTCGCCCATCTTTTCCTTGACAAAGAAAAATTCTTTTCTAGTCCAGCTAATTACTATCACTTCCTTATAACCTAGGCATCTGGCACTTTCTAGCTTATTATTCATGGAGTCTTACTTGCTTCTCTAAGAGAACCTTTAGATGGGATGTATCTAAGTCCACAAGTGTTCTTTTACACATAGCCCCAAGGGGAATGTTCATATGTTCAAATCTCTCAGAAGCACTTTGAGAAGTGCAATTATGTACTAAAACACAATCCTCAGTTCTGTTATGGAAGACCACTTCAGCCTGCCTCTTGTCTTTTATGTTTCTATGCAATGGGCCAGACCCCAGATATTGCTCCCTTTTCCATCCTAAAACAAAAAGAAAGACACATACTCGGTCCTCTAAGTGGACTCTTTAAAAGCTCCTCTCTCTTGAATTGAGACTAAGGAGCAAACACCTTCTTTTGACAACACAATATTCTGTTACAGCACACACTTGGTTCTGTTCACAGAAGTCTTTCCTAATCACCTACTCCCAACAATTTTGTACCTTCAGTGTCAGTGACCTCGCATTTCTTTCTGTAATATACCTCAACCAGCAGTTCCATTTTGATAGCTTATTATAAACTTTAATGGCCTAATATATGAGGTAATTCTGAAAATTCACTTTATATGAAGTCCAAATAACATCCTCTTTCCATCACAAAATCTACAAACCTACTTGCATCCTTACCCATGCGACTCATTTTCTTTCATTTTATAATGGAAAATAGGTATCTATATAGGAGAAAGGTAAAGCCCTCCATCTGTCCCCTGTGACCCTTGCCTTGCCGGAACTCTGGTCTTACAATGATCTCTTCTCTGTCCTGTATCTTCAGCGTGCTTCTAGAAAACACCTTGTGGTAAAAAACTACATCATTTCCATATGCATTCAATGATAACCTAGTAACTCCCATCCTAAAAACAGTCTTTGTAACTTATCCCCTCCTGGAGCTGGAAGAGTCACCCAGTAATTCACACTGCTCTTTTCCAAGATCTCCACCAATCAAGAGATAAAACACAAAGTAGAAGGCATATTAAATCAACTTTACTCACTTGTTATATTGGTCCTTCTTTATATCAACATTAGAGAAACTGAAATATGTGCGTATGATAGCAGGGTTAAGTCTTTTCGTTGCAGTAAAATCTGTAGCAGTGAAAAAGAAAATGGTTATGATCTAATGTTCACCACTAAGAAAATTAAACAAGATACAAACTCATAATGTATCCTCATTTTGAATGCTATGCATCAATTAAAGTTGATGATAAAGATGCATACATGCTGATTTGGAAAAAATCTCCAGTGTGCAGTTCAATAGGCAGTTAAGGAAAAAAAGCAAGCCGCAAAATGGCACATATATTATGCCACAGTTTATGCAAATAAATTGCGAAATATCACTATGCTTTTCTATTTGGATGCGCATCAATGTATAGACAGTTTCTGTGAGCATAACGTCCAGAAAGGGAACATCGGTGGATTCAGGAATGCGGTAGTTTGCAAATGGCCACAAATTCTTTGCAACTTCTCTGATTAAGAAGTAGAGTATATTTCTCTACTTATGGAATTTGGATTGGCCTTGGCACCTGTGTTCTCAAATCATTCAAATTCTAAGGCTAGGTTTCAAAAGGCCTTGCCCTTCTGTTCTCACTCTCTTGGAACCCTGAGACTATCTACCTGACAACTGAAAGGTCATCTGCACAGAGGGGCCCAGCCCTCTATTCCTTCCCCTCCATCCCCGCCATCCTCACCTGAGGTACATGCATGTGAGCGCACCCAACTGATACCAAGTAGTGCAGAAACCACACTGAACAATTGATTCCAACTGAAATTGCCGACCCACAGAATAGTGAGAAAATAATTCATACAGGCTTATTCTTCCAAAGGCAGCTTATTTTTATGTGCAATTTAAAAACTATTTTACAGGGAGACTGTATCTCTGTGTTGTGTGATTGGCATTTGTGAAAAAGATAAAAATACAAATACTTGATACAGAGAGAAAAATTGCATGTGATAGTCCGCACTATCATTATGGACTAACCAAGCAATGCCTTCTATACCCAGGTTCTAATAAGAGCTGAGGGTAGTTTTGGACATATTTAGTAGTCAAAATAGGAAGCAGAACCTGACTCTATTGCCTTTTTAGTATTCTTAGCCTCAGAGCAGGTTACTCTCACGGCTTAGACGTCCTCTTCCAGGGTAGACTCCTTTCAACTTCTGTTTTCTTCAAGTCTCTGCTAGAACTTTTTGTTGGCGAAAATGCCAGTACATAAGCATTAGGTCTTACGAGTCATTATCTGAATAAATGGGATTCGATACAGCAACCTGTATTGTCTTCAAATATGATCTTTGGGGGCACCTGGCTGGCTCAGTTGGTAGAGCATGGGACTATTGATCTCAGAGTTGTCAGTTCAAGCCCCATGTTGGGCCTAGAGCTTACTTAAAAAAAAAAAATATCTGGAACTCAAACTGCTTTAATACTTGATGATGTACCCTACCAGTGTGCCCTTGGACAAGTTACTTAACCTCTCTATCCTTCAATTTGCTTATCTCTGAGTATAATAATAACAATACCTATTGCATAGAGTTGTTATAAGAATTACCACATAGAAAACACTTAGAATAGTGCTTGGTGCAAAGAGCTATGCAAATGTTAGCTGTGAAGTTGCTTGTCATAATTAGTTTCTGTCACTGAAAGTTAGCACCTGATTCATAGTGATATATCTTGCTCATCCTTGCCATGTTAGAAGTTTGGGTTCATGTTTTTTTTTCCACTTTCAAAAAATGGTGGTGCAATACATGTAACAGTTTTTAAGTATACAGTCCAGTGGTATTAAATACATCCACGTTGTTGTGCAACTATCATTACCATCCATCCCCATGAACTCTTTTCAGCTTGTAAAACCAAAACTCTATACTGATGAAAGAGTAACTCCTCATGCTCCCTTCCCTACTACCCCTGGAAACCACCATTATACTTTCTGTCTTTATGATTTTGACCACTCTTTATCTCCTGTAAGGGGAATCGTACTTTTTTTTGTCCTTTTGTGACCGGCTTATTTCACTTAGTTTAATGTCCTCAAGGTTCATCCATGTCATAACATATTTTGAATTTTCATCCTTTTTAAGGCTAAATAATATCCCATTGTATGTATACTCCATAATATGTTTATCCATTCATCCGTCAGTGGACATTCGGGTTGTTTCTAGGTTTTAGCTGTTATGAATAATGCTTCTATGAACAAGGGTGTACAAATAACTCTTTGAGTCCCTGCCTTCAATTCTTGTAGGTGTATATTTGGAGGTGGAATTGCTAGATTGTATGGTAATTCTATTTTTAATGTTTTGAAGAAGTGCCATACTGTTTACCACAGTGGCCACACCATTTTACATTGCCACCAACAGTGCACAAGGATTCTAATTTCTCCACATTCTCATCACCTGTTCTTTTCTGTTTGTTTTTTTTTTGTTTTTGTTTGTGTTTGATAGCAGTTTTTCTAATGTGTGTGAGGTCGTATCTCATTGCGATTTTGATTTGCCTTTCCCTAACGATAAGTGATGTTGAACATGTTTTCATGTGTGTACTGGCCATTCATATATCTTTGGAGAAACATCTATTCAAGTCCTTTGCCCATTTTTGAACTGGGTAGTTTGTAGATTTTGTTGTTGGGTTTTAAGAATTCTCTTTTTTCTGGATATGAATCCATGATCGAATATTTGATTTGCATATATTTTCTCCCATTCTGCGGGTTGTATTTTTACTCTGTGGATAGTGCCTTTTGATTTAAAAAACAGGGTCCTTTTTTCCCACCCTGGCTCCTGCAAGCTATGTGAAAGGTGCTACGTGAACATGTGCATAGCTGCCTGCCACGTGGCTAAGGGCTGGGGCTGGGTGCCTGCTCATGAGCTAAGGGCGGAAATGGAAATTAGCAATTTATCATTCAAGTCTTCCCCTGGAAGTTGCAAGCCTGCAACAGATTATAGTTGTATCAAACAGATTCTGCCCTGTGGTTGTTATCTAGATGGGGAGACAGATTCCTCACACATCCTACTCTGCCATATTCCCAGAACCCTCTTTGGGTTCATTCCTAATAGCTTTGTTATTCTTAATGGTCAGCGCTCATTACAGTTAGGGCTTATTTCTAATTTGCCCAATTATATTACTTTCTTAGTAAATCTAATTTACAAAACTCTAAAAGAAATATTCTGCAATTATAGTGAACAAAAGAATATCTAATCCATTTACTCAGAACAATACTTTTTTTTCTTATAAAAGTTATTGGTTTCATTTTGGAGTTAAGTATAAAATTGCAACAACCTGAAACTAAATAGTTCCCTTCCATGTACCAAAATTAAATGCACAGTCTTGAGCTTCTTGCACAGTGAAATAGCAAATGTTACATGGAAGATTTTACAACCTCAACATGAAAATCAAGACCATACAAAAGCTCACATATTACAGCGGGCAGTGAGAAGGAAAATACAAAATTTGCTATAACGTAAAACTTGTGTTGTAGACGGACACACACACACACACATACACACACACACACGCTTACTCATAAAAAGTAATTGCTGGACTCATCATTTTCGATACTTAAATATCTACCTTAAATACATGAATATCTACAATCAATTTAATATTGCTCTCCCATTTCCCAAGAGGAGAGAAACTCAAATCTGTTCCTTAGGAAGTCCTCACACAGCATTATCCAGGTACTGATGTTGACCTCTCTTTAACCCATCCTAGTGTCTGCTCAGGATCAAAGGAAATTCAGCAGAAGGTATAAACAACTTCCTATTGCTTCTGAAATTTTCCTCTAAGTTGTTAGGAAACAGTGAGGAGGAAAAATGCCTAAACTTTTTCTGTCCTTCATGTAGAATATGGATCAAATAAACCCAGGCTTCCCTGAGGAAATTGTACATAGAGTTTGGAAGGAATGTGCAAGAATTATATGGGCCTATATTCCGAATACAATAAGCAATTGACTTTTAAATAATTTTAAACATTACATCCAAATGAGACGATAGCCATAAAGTTATTGAAGGAAAGTAAGGTTATAAGAACTGAAGCATTTTCTTCAGAATTCTAGTAAACAGCTGTTGGAGTGTATGATCTTTATCAGCTCCTTTGCTTATATGAGTATTAAAGGGTGATAAGACTGCTAGTTTTTAGTTTGGCATGTAAGAAACTTCGAAGTCACCAGTCCATCCTAACAACAAGTTTGTTAGTGTCCTAAAAGACTATACATACTCTTACCACATGATCCAGCAATCACCTTCCTTGGTATTTGCCCAAAGGATCTGAAAACTCTGTCCATGCAAAAACCTGCACACAGATGTCTATAGCAGCTTAATTAATTTTTTTAAGATTTTCTTTGTAAGTAATCTCTATACCCAACGTGGGGCTCGAACTCACGACCCTGAGATCAAGAGTTGCATACTCTACTGACTGAGCCAGCCAGGCGCCCCTATAACAGCTTAATTTATGATCACCAAAACTTGGAAGCAACCGAGATGTCCTTCAGTAAGTGAATGGATAAATAAACCATGGTATATTCAATGATGAAATATTATATTCAATGTTAAAAAGAAACGAGCTTGCAAGCCATGAAAATATATGGAGGAAATTTAAATGCATTTTACGAAGTAAAAGAGGCCAATCTGTATATTGTATGATTCCAAGTATATGACATTCTGAAAAAGGCAAAACTATGGAGACAGTAAAAAGATGAGTTGTTAACAGTGTGGCTGGGAAAGGGATGAGTAAGTGGAGCGCAGTTGATTTTTAAGGTAGTGAAAATACTCTAAAGCATAATGCTGGATACATGTCATTTTACATTTATTGAAACCTGTAGAATATATAACACCAGGAGTGAATCCTAAAGTAAACTGAGGACTTTGGGTGATTATGATATGTCTGTGTAGGTTTGTCAACAACAACAGAATTTTAAAGAAATGATAACACCCTTTTTCATATGTATTTTTTTAAGGTTTTATTTATTTTTAGAGAGAGAGAGTGCGTGCATGAGTGAGGAGGTGCAGAGAGAGAGAGGGAAAGAGAGAGAATCCCAAGCAGTCTCCGTGCTGTCAGCCCGATGCAGGGCTCGAGCTCACAGTTTGTGAGATCAGGACTGGAGCTGAAATCAAGAGTCAGACACTTAAGAGACTGACCCAATCAGGTGCCCCTCATAAATGTTGACTAACTAGAATTTAAATTAAAACTTGAAATAAAAAAGAAAAGAAATTACAAAAAGCCTTTTAAATCTATTTACAAGAAGAAGTTTATTTCACATGTAATCTATATGGAAAATAGCATCATCTCCCCCCGCCCCCCACCTAAAAAATAAACTGTCTGAATTACATTTAAGGTCCTTAACGTGTGGAGGTATGCTCTTTTATCCATAGTCACATAAACAAACATAAACATACACACACATAGGCGTGTAAGTTTACCGTGAGACCTCAACTGCCCTGCAGCTTTCTTCTTTGTCCCCTGCCTCTTAATAGTGCAGTCATTTCACATTATCATTAGCATCATTCTCTACATCTTAGTTTTAATGGTCATATATTACTGCATTAGATTGCCAGTCACCTTTTGATTATTATTTTCCCAACATTTATCATTTTAAATACCTTAGTCATGAAATTCCTTCTGTATGACTCTTTGCACACAAGTATGATAATTTTCTTCAAAATATTAGTAATAATCCAGGGGTCTGTACACTTTAAAATTTTTGAATATTTGTCTCAAGCAAATTTGTATCAATGTGCTCTCTTAGAGTTGTATCCAAAAGAAACCATGTGCCAATAAACTGGACTCCCTAAAGATAATAGTATTGGTTTTAGTGACCATTTTCATAGTTGACGTATTGTATTTCATTCTTAATTCAATATGCATTCATTGGATGTTTATATATGATTATTGGTCATTTAGTCATTTTGAATAGTGTATGAAGTATGTGCCTGGTTTTGTTTTGTTTTGTTTTTTTCTTTTGGCCTGTTCAGTTAACTGGGCTATTAAATCAAGTGTACTTATACGGAAATTTGACATGGTCTCTTTAGAGAGAGAGTCTGGCATCTACAAAGGTTGAGGTATTTTTCTTTGGACTAAAAGTTCTTAACTTCTCATCATTATAGAGCAACTATACTTGTATACCTTCTGATCTGAACATGTAGAAATTATTGAGAAAATACTTATATAAAAATGTATGTAGGTGTGCCTAGGAATATGGAGATATGTGCATATGTACATACATGTATATACACATTATATATACATATATGTATATAAACCCATATATACGTATATGTATATACACATTATATATATACATATATGGATATAAACATTATATATATCCACATTATATATACATATATGTATATCCACATTATATATATATCCACATTATATATATATCCACTATATATATATCCATATATATGTATATATCCATATATATATATATATCCACTATATATATATATATATATATATATCCATCCAGTATCATGTAGGAACCCTAATAGTGAATGGAAGCTAAACTCTTGAAGCCCAGGTTTTTAAAGACCAGAAATTGGTAGTGAGGATGGGTATTAAACTACTTTTGGTGAGTTGGGATCCAAAAGACTGAACAGTGGAATGTAATGAAGCCAGTCTCCCTGTGTGAATCCCAGAAACCAGTATATTGCTTGTGACAAAGGGGAAAAAAAACTATAATGGGAAAATTGACAAATGTAACTACCTCAAAATTAAATATGCTGTTAAAGAAAAAGATGACATAAAAAGTTAAAAGACAAAGCCTGGGGAAAGTTATTTGAACATATATCAAACACAGTATCAGAGCTCAGGGTATATAACAAACTGTTGCAAATAAGACACAAGCAAACAATTCAAGAGAAAATTGGATACAGGATTGGAACAAGCATTTCACACAAGGTAAAACCCCAATGGCCTGTAAATATATGGAAACCATTTAAACCACACAAATATTGAGGGATTGGAGAAGTGTCGTCTTTGCTCTCACTCCTGGTTTTTAAACTGTTTTTCTTCCTTCTCCTTCAAAACCCCAAGTCTTCTGAAATTTGTGCTGTGAGTCTTCATTAGCCGATGCTCCTCTTAATGCTTTGATCTACCAGCTAGCTCCGTCATTTCCCATTTACCATTGTGTTCAGTAGCTATGCTGTCTACCATTTCTCATGTCATAATGTACTTGGACAGCTCAGCATCTGTAAGAATGATCTCTCTCATACTTTGTCTTCACAGTTCCTGAACAACCTGCTGCGATTTTCATTTCCTCCGTCAACCTCAATCTCTGGCTCTCGTGCCCCTATTATTACCAATAGTTGCGCAGCTCTAAAATCTCCGCTGCCGTCATCCTACACTCTACGATTCCCTATCCTTTCAGTTTATCTAGTCTGGAATTTTGTCTTCCGTAATTTTTCAAGCTCACTGAGACTTCCAGTTTGTTGTATTATTTATTATTATTACATATTAACCCCACAGCTTCACACATAGCTCCTTCCTTTGTTATCCAGCTCGGACTTTGTGTTCCAAAACTGGAGTGGCTCATTTCAATACCATCGTCCTTCTCTCCCAGCATAGTACACAACTGGCAAAGATCAATATCGGCTATAACTAGGTATTTTTCTGCCCAGTGGGTTTACCCAAACAGATGAAGGCTGATTGGAGATTAGTGCACATTATAAGTGGATCTATTTACCATTAAATGAATGACTATTAATATTAAAATGGCGCCCTCTGCTGGTCAGAATTTTCTCAACATGTCTCTGCTATATATGCATTTTCATTCTTCCAGATTATTTCACATAGTGTACTCATCTTCCAGACTCTGTGTATGTCTTCCTCCTAAAACTGTATTGTAAGAAAAAAATGTATAGAAAAAAGTAGGCCAGTAATTTCCTCATGTCTCAACAATATGACCAAATTATTTGTATCTGTATGTATTCACTGCCTCTTCTCATGTTGTAAATGAAATAAAATGCATGCATCAAAGCCAGTTCCTCTGGGTCCTGCCCTCTCTCAGCATCTTAAAGACTTCATTTCTATGTTATCACATTCTCTCTGATATCATCAATTTATCTCACTCTACTGGATCATTCTCATTAGCATACAAATATATTCTTCTCAAAGAAGCATTTCTCAATTAGCTAAAAATTTAAAACAAGTTTAGTTTTTAAATGAGAAAATAAGGGGCACCTGGGTGGCTAAGTCAGTTAAGCATCTGACTTCAGCTCAGGCATGATCTTGCGGTTTGTGAGTTCAAGCCCCGCGTTGGGCTCTGTGCTGATAGCTCAGAGCCTGGAGCCTGCTTCGGATTCTGTGTCTCCCTCTCTCTCTGCCCCTCCCCTGCTGGTTCTCTCTCTCTCTCTCTCTCTCTCTCTCTCTCTCTCTCTCTCAAAAAAAAAAAATAACCATTTATAATATATATGTTATATGGGAAAATAAAATAAATTTATACATAAGTTACTTGTAAGATACTTAAAATGAAATAGTTCTATGAGTGCTGAAATGGAAATTCACACCACCCCCCACATGCTTCCGTTTGTACACACGTTTAAGGTTTTATGCATTTGCGCTTGAAATTTATAGGAGTTATATACCACATTTTTAACAATAATTACTCCTAGTAAGAAAAGTGAGATTTGATTGTGGAAGTAAGATTTATAACTTTTTTATTTTATCTATCTCTGTATTACTTGCACAAGAGTAATTTTGTAAACTAATCTGGCAGTAATATAAGTAACAGGAGTAGAAAGAATGTTTCAGTGACTTAGATTGTTATTATCACAATACTGGTCCAAGCTTCAAGGAAGATAAAGGGAAATTAATATTCATTGAGTTCCCACTACCTCCTGTGCTTGACTTTTACATATAGCATCTTATTTTTTCACTTAATTTTTATGTGTAGCAAGTAGTGTAATGCCTTTGACAGAAAGAACAATCTGAGTTGTGGAAGCTGATGGTGAGCTCAGTGTTTGAAAAGTTCTTTCCTTTAAGACTTCTTCCCTTCTCCTCAATTTAGGGTTGATCCATGTTGGAAATAAACAACAAAGTTCCTCCTAATTATTTTATAGCAAGAGCCAGCAAATCAGAAAGAGTAACATATTCTAAGGGCTTAATACATATCTGTTTAGTCAATACATGAATCTTGATTGGTTCACTTTTTGCTTATATAAAAAAAAAAACACAAAATTAGTAGTGAGTCACCTGATTATACTCCACCATGATATTTATCAAGTCTTTTATGAAATAAAGGCTGCATACAATTGTACATACCTCAAAGTTATTATTTTTTTCAATCTTTCAAGAATATTCTTTCAGAAAAATAATAGGTTCCCAATTATAACCATAGTTTTATCAGTGTGGTCTTCTCTGTGATTAGGCAATTCATTATTATTCTATTAATTAGTGTAGTGATTTTTAACCTTGGCTGCACATTAGAATCACTTGGGGAGCTTTTAAAAATCTCATGCCCAGGAAGCTGAACTCCAAACCAATTACCTCAGAATCTCTGGGGGTGCGACCCAGGCATCAGTCCTTACAAATACTCCCCAGGTTGATTCGTATGTGCAGCAAGTTTGAGAATCACTAATTTAAGGGAAGTCACATGACTTGCCCTCATAACAAGAGATGAGAATTCTTTCATAAAAGCTACTATATCTCTGCAAACTGTGGCATGCAAAGTAAAAGGAAATATCTGTGTGTTTTTTTTTCCTTTTTGAAGAAAGTTATCATTTTAAATGTAGAACAGAAACTAAACAGAAGGTTCGCCTATTAAAATGTAATTCTGGATCTTCATTTAGGCACACAGCCTGAGAGGGTGTTGGTAAATGGTATTTATTCAGGAAAAGTTGGCATCTTACAAGTAGCTTCAGCTAAAGTTGGGATTTGCCCAGGGCAATAGTACAATTAATGAAGACAGAGAAGTGCTAAATCACAAGCTCCGTGATTTGTGTTTTGATTGACTTCATGGAATTGTGAGAGTTACATTTTAAGTCTGATCCTCACAGGCTTTCTATAATCAATTACAGCCTAAAATAATCATTTCTGCTTATTAAATCTGAACTTGCGAATGCAAATACATGTATGTGAATACAGATTAGAATTTGAAGATAAATGGAAACTAATGCTTCCTGTATATTTGATTTCTCCTTCCAGCAGAAAGAGTAACTCAATTGCATGTTTAATTTTCCTTCATTAATTGTACATTATACTTTTAGATGTTCCTTTAATATCTGTGACTCAGGATGTTGTACGTTATTATTCTACACAAGCATAATATTCTTAGGAGATTTTGCATGATTTCCTGAGGCATCAGAATAAATTTTTTAGAGTGATATTTTTTCATGTGGTTTCTAATTCATAACATTTCAGAATTCATAAAATTATATTCATAACTTAAATTGTGTACTTAATTTGTTAATTGTGTCTATTCTATTCAACAAATATTTTTGATAATAAACCATATCTCAATATTATGGTCATGCTGGGGCCTATATGAAAAAATACCATTGGTCTTGTTCTAAAGGGTATTCAAATATTTTAAGAGTCAACATATGATATGCATGAGAACAAAGAAATATGCAAAACATTAAATATGCTCACATAGCAATATACTCACACAGAAAAATGGATAGCAGGTAACAATTTTAATTCAATTACCCTATGGTTACAGCTTGTGTCGGCTTTGAGCTTACTTACATCAACAAAATAAAATGACCAACGTCTTCATAGACTTTACTGATGAGTGTCTGTGTGTATGTGCGCATGTGTAGGAACACAATTATCGTATAAGTGTGTTCATTGAAACTTGATATAGTGCAAGTGTGTGAAGAGCACACACTAGAAGAATATTTTCCAGGAGGAACTAACCCCAACCTATGCTAGAGCCTGGGAATACTAAGGCCAAGTGAAACTACTGTACAATATTTGTGGCACAGATCCAGAGGAGGCAGGAAGAGGGAGGGAGGGAGTACAGCATGGTTAAGTGTGTGTTTCTACCAGAGCGTGGCAGGTGTGTTGCCTTTAGTATACTAAAAGGTATCCAGATAGAGGTTAGAAGGTATCAAACAGATTGCCCGATGTAGGCGAGGTGCCCAAGATGAGGCTGAAGAGGTAGGCAGGAGAGTGGTAAAGCTAAGCCAAAACAGATTACATATTACATCAGGGCTGCCTGAGGACCTTGCACGATGATGTTTTCACTGACGAAACCTTGATGCCCAAGTTGGCTATTCGAAGGAGGGGCTTCCAATACATTCAGGTCGCACCATGACCCCTCTTTATAGGAGGCCACTCTTGGTGGCATGCACTCTTGGTAGGAGCATGCTTCCTCTCCTGCCTACCACAGGTCAGCAGGACTACATGGAGAGGGGTCAAGCAGCATCATGTACTCAAGTTATGCCTTCTCTGGTACTCAGGGGCTGCTAGATGTCATAAAGTCCTCCCTGTACCAAAAAAGCAAGGTAAGTAGAGGCTTCATTCCCTGGGAAATATTCCCACTGCTCTGAATTTGAACTCCAGGGACTTTTCCTCTTCCAAAACCCATGGGTCTCCCACCACCAAAGTTTACAACTACCTCCAAGAATATAATTACTTAGCAAACTTTTTTTAGTGGGAGAAAGTTATGGCAAAGAGAAGCCCTTGATCATCATTACATTCAGGAGAGTTTTAACTAATGACCCCTCTGGCTGGGTACCAAATTTTGAAAAAGCTGGTAAGCACTTTGAAGGCTTTGTATCTTGTTCTACAACCTCAATAGGTAGTCTTTGAAGAATTTTAAATATAGGCATGACATGATTGATTTTGCCCTAAAATAAAATATAATTCTAACTCTACTATAAAGTACTAATTAGAAGCTCTAATTTAAGATGTCATATAAGAATATACTGCTCTCTCCTACTTCAAACTCACAGGAATAACGGAAAAGTTATGTATTTTATAAATCATAGCCAAGACAAAATATGAAAAAGATACAACAAATGAAAAGCAAATGAAAATAACAATGAAAAGCAGAAAGGAATATTTCACATACCATGAAGACTAGATTAACCTGAAGGAACTTCTGCTGAAAAATATCTAGCAGTTTTGAGTAAAATATTCAACCAAGTCTTAAGTATAGAACAGAATTTACAATAAATTAAGAGGGCATCCCCACATCTTTAAAAAGAAAAAAAAGGCATAGGTAATGAGAGCCTCGGTGGTGTTAAAGGTAAACTGAGGCATTTTAAAATTTACAAGAATGTGTTTGAGTCTTCATTGATTTGACTGGAGCAGCACCACATCGATAGTGGTTAGGCGTGCTCCACCGACAAGAGCTAGGGGACAGGTTTTTCATAGAGAGAACATGTAAGCTAAACAAGAAAAATCTTTGGCCTTAGTTTAAGCAGTTGCCTTATTTGGGAAAGCCTAGTTGCCTGTGTGTGATTGGTTGTTCTTAAGTTTCATTTTCTACGATTCAAATGTGTTGACTCTGAGCTAGGTGTTGGTTTGCTTACTTAGGCTACCAACACAGTAGGGCCACTCAGTCTAATTGAGTCCTTGCTTAAATACTTGAACAGTGGTCGATGGGTGCAGAATCTTTGATTCTTCTAAAATAATTTGCTGGCTTCATTAACCAAAGTCTTGGGCCACAATGGCCACACAGATATATAATTCAGAATAAAGGCATTCATGAAGCCTCTGATAAGGTTGTCCAGGAAGACTGTACCTCCAATGGAATATAAGGGGGAAAGGAGGAGATTAAACGGTTGGAAAACAAAGGGAGATGAAACCAAAATTTGTATTTACTAACCTGGACTTTGGGGAAGAAAGCATACATTAATATTTGAATCACATACTTGCCTTGATGAAGGTTTGGAAATTTAATTTATACTGCTTGCGTTGACTAAATACCTGGAAGCTAAAAATGTAAGAAAAACTGGTACAGAACTGCTAATGACCCTGGGTGCGTCTAAGAGTAGCAAATATAAAAATCCTCAGGAAAATGTACTTTCGAACCAAACCTCAAAGGATTCTCCCTATTAAACTCCTGCTGAACAGAAGCTCACCGTCTAAAATTAGAAAAAACAGTAGGACTCATCACTGTAAGCAAACATCAACAGAATTAGCAAACAGCAGAATGAGAGCTATGAGTTATTCAGATGGTGGAATTATTGATTATAGGTGGTAAATTGAATGTTTCTCATGATTGCATGAAGCAGAAAGATTTTAAGAAAAATTAATAAAGTAGATTTAAATTTTTTGTAAGTAAGCTCCACACCCAACATGGGGCTTGAACTCACAACCCTGAGACCAGGAGTCAGATAATCTACTGACTGAGCCAGCCAGACAGCCCAATCAAAGTGGATTTTATGTTATTTTTTATGATATTGTTAATGTTTATTCATTTATTTTTGAGAGAGAGAGCATGCGAGCGGGGAAGGGGCAGAGAGAGAAGGAGACAGAGAATCCCAAGCAGGTTCTGTGCTGTCTGCACGGAGCCCATTGTGGGGCTCGAACCCACGAACTGTGAAATCATGACCTCAACCAAAACCAAAGAGTCAGAAGCTTAACTGAATGAGCCACTCAGACAACCCAAAGTGGATTTTAAAAAGAGAAATGATAAAGCAATGATAGTACAGGTCTCAAATTAGCAGGAAAAAAACAAAAACAAAACTGGTAGGTATCTCAAAATTGAAAAGATCCCCTGAATGCAGAACAGACTAAATAACTATAATAAATATATGAAAAATAACAACTAGTTCTCAAACCTAGATATAACATAAATTCAGAAAAGCAAGAATAAAGAGAGAATTCCTAAGAACTTATAGAAAGGGAAATGAGTAGCTTATATCCATCCGTACGGGAGTACATGTCACATAACCAGAAAAACATCTTATTAATACTGAATGTTAAAATAACATGCATTAGTTTTCAAAGGTCTGAAGGAGAGTAACCTTTGCCTTAGAATCTTACGCTTAGGTAAACTATCACCAAGTGAGAAAGATAAACAAAACCAATTTGAATTATACAAGGTTTCAGAAAGTGTCTCACAGATCCATTCTTTTTTATTTTTTTTAATTTTTTTGATGTTTCTTTTTGAGAAAGAGAGAGAGAGAGGGAAGGGCAGAGAGAGAGGGAGGGAGACACAGAATCCGAAGCAGGCTCCGGGATCTTAGCTGTCAGAACTGAGCCTGATGCAGGGATCAAACTCACGAACCACAAGATCATGACCTGAGTCGAAGTCACAGGCTTAACTGACTGAGCCACCCAGGTGCCCCACTCACAGATCCTTTCTGAAAGAATTATTAGAGAATTTACTCCAAGGAGAAGGAAAAAAGAGGAGGCAAAAGTGAGATGGTATAGTCATAATCAGGAAAGAAATAAAAAGCACTTATTAAATTGCAAAGGCTTTGGTTTTAAATGCATGGATTAAAAAACAAGTTAAGATTGAAAATAAATTGTTTCTAATTCAAGAAGCATGAAAAGTTACTAATGCAAAATTTAATTAATAAAAGACTTAGCTAAAAAACAAATCTAAAAAAGATCAAGTTGATCGCTAAAACTGAAAGTAAAAGTGGCTTTTAAAGTTATGATTCAGCTGGGGCGCCTGGGTGGCTTGGTCGGTTAAGCGTCCGACTTCAGCTCAGGTCATGATCTCACGTTCCGTGAGTTCGAGCCCCGCGTCGGGCTCTGTGCTGACAGCTCAGAGCCTGGAGCCTGTTTCAGATTCTGTGTCTCCCTCTCTCTCTTGCCCCTCCCCTGTTCATGCTCTGTCTCTCTCTGTCTCAAAAATAAATAAACGTTAAAAAAAAATTTAAAAAAAAGTTATGATTCAGCAAATAGAGGGACAACACATAAAAATGTATTTGTATTTACTTCCTGTTTAATTCCAGAAAGAAAAACATTCCTGAAACTTTGTGTGCCTAATAACATGGAATCAAAACATATAAAAGCTGAATGAATGAGTGAGAGAGTGAGTGAGTGAAAGAAATAGTCAACTTCACAATCATACTGAAGGATTTTAACTTATCTCCCTTAGAAATTTATATGTTGAACAGATATAACACTAAGAATATAGAATATTTGTACAACATACTAAGTTGATCTCAACAATTTCTTTGTATAAAATCCTGCACTCGACAATCAGTGAATGTATGCCCTTTCTTAGCATGACCATGGGCTAAAACTCAGTTGCATATGTTTCCACAGCTGATTCTATAATCTAGAATCAGGTGCCAAGAAAGTTATTGGTTGATCTTAGCTAGGTTTGGAATACTGCCATAAATGAAGGGTCAAGAGATTTTTAGATAATGGAATAATATTGCTTGAAAAAGTTACTATAGCTACTATTAGAGGTAAAGACATCTTTTTTTTCTCACTATTAATTTTTATGCCTGGTATGTTCCAGAATCCAGAAGAATAGATATATCAGAGTATTTCTCAAGAAGTCAGAAGATCTGCATACAGGATCCTAATCAATAAAACATAAAGTCTTCTGAAAGAGTCATTTAGTTCATCTAATGGCTACAGGTTTGGACATGATGATATCTAAGTCACCCACCCATCCCTAAGATTTTATTATTTTCTGATTTCTCATGATTTTGGTTTTAGCTTTATATTCTCTAGTAGCATCCTGCAGACATTCTAGCTAGATAGCACTGTGGTCACCTATTTACTCCTCAGTATTCTCCACTAATCTATATAGCCTTACCAGCCAAGGATTTTATCTTTTGAGCATTACATTCCTAGTAACTATCATGGTCTCCATCACACAGAAGACGCTCAGTAAATGCTTACTGAATAACTGAATTATTAAATGATAAGTAAGTCAAGGGTTTCATTACAAGAGTTTTAAAAATGTGTTCCAGGAAATGCTTGGCCTCACTGAGACCCTTTCAAGGGTTTACAGACTCAAAAATATTTTCATAATAATGGTAAGACATTACCTGTTTTTGTGTTTGTTTTACTTCTAGTCTCTTTGAGGCATGTAGAGATCAGGGGACGTTAAGGAATACACTGGAAATTACGGAGCTAGAGGGTCAGAGAACAAACAGGAGAGAGTCAAGCTTGTCCATCTAAGATAACAACCAAGGACCAGTTCTGTTATTCCAGTTCAACTGCTCTGATTTGATATTAAACCTGTCCATAATATATACAGCTTATATAACCTCCTTTATCCTTTCTTTCAAAATATACTTTTGCTTCAAAATAAACTCTAAAGTTATTTGAGACCTAAATACTTTAATTGTTGAGTTTCTCGATCCTTGCAAGCATTGTTTGCTTCAGCACTAATATTGGACACTATATATGTGGAAATGCTCCGAGTTCCCTGTGGGAGATTTATCATATTTAATACAAGCTAAAATACTTCATTGTTATAAACCTGGCTCCATGGCAAAAAATAGAGTAAAAAGCTCCAGGGAGAAATCTCTCCTTCTATGTAATATCTTAACATTTTAGAGCTGCCAGAGACTTTAGTGATGATTTGATTCACTGATCTGCTTCAAATGATTAAATTATGGCCTACCAAAGCTAAGAAGAGCCTGATGCCTTCTTTAGGGAATAATTTAGCATTGTGGAGGGGAAAAAAAAAACAAACCTTTCTCCAATTATCTAGTAAAGAGTTAAGCATGGATCCAATTACTTGCAGGTGTATTTTGGGTTAATTTAGGCGACTGGTGCTCTTTCCTCTAATTCTCATCTCGCTAGTCCTTGAAACAGTTGCAGTGTGATGTCTTCAATCCTATCAAGAGGAAAGGTAAGGGACAATCAGTATGAATTCATACTAGGCCCTGAAAGCAAACCAAGCAGTGATGAAATGTATCTACTGTCAGACATGGCTTACTTGCTTAGTTGTCTCGTCCAGTATTCTTCGGGAAGAATTTGGAGCTTTACAGTTCCCTCTGTAGTTTGTGAAAAAAAATCTTCTGGGAATCTATGAGTTTTGTGGGTTATATTGTGTGTCAAAAATATTCATTTCTAACAGCCACAAATTACCTATGCCCTTTCCAGAATTCCGTGTACACGAAATCCTAAAATTTTGCAGTATATTATCACTTTCCCAGAAAAAAGAGGGAAATAAACAGTGCAGCGTAATAGAACCTCTCTCCCTCAACTCACTCTTACAGTGCTACCACTGTATTAGGATTGTTACGTAACTTTTATTTCACATTGTGTCACAGCAGAGCATCATTTGTTTTCAGGGAAAAAATTATTTTTATTTTTGAGGATAATGACTTTCCATATGTACAAATCTAAACATAAATATTTAATTATACTAAAGGAAATAAATGCATTCGTGTGCCCTCTGATCTGTTCTTTAAGTTTTTTTTTTTTTTTTTTTTTTTGTTAACCAATACATTTTTAGCCAGTCTTGAGAACAAACATGACATATTTGGTGATGCCAAATCATATGTCCAAAGGGATGGAGAATATGTGTGAGGAGCTGATGAATAATGATTAATTGTGATTATGATGATTAGGAATAAATGATACGTCCTGGATATTTTGTAGTTCTGTCTCCCCTCCCATTTGTATAACAGATGACAAATGCAAAGTACAGCTGCATCGCAATTAAATGCCTTTTCCTTTGTAGAATTAAAACCCTTTTTGAGACTGTTTAATATGCTGGGTCTATAAGGCAACTATACACACAACTGAATCAATCTGTGACATTAGGATTTAACCAAAATTATAGAAAATGATACTGGTCTAAATAATTTACAAAATCACAGAAAATATTTATGATGTGAGTAAGTGCTTAAAAATGACAAAAATATCAAAATTTACTTAAACCATAACGTTTTACAAGAGGAAAGTGTTTATTGCCAGAATTGAACAGGTAGAATATTCCCTTTTCGTGTAAGGCACCTATATAAAGGCAGAAATGCCAATTTTTGGCATGGATGCTCTCGGATTTAGTTCGGTCAACACCCCTACAAGGTGGTACAAGAGAAAAGCATTGAGAAGTTTGTTGATAATACAGGGTCATTCCAGAATCCCATTTTGGCTGTCCTCTTCAGCAGCATTTTAAGCCCCTGGAAACGACTGGTAAAATCTTTTTGATTTGGGAAATGATTTTTCTTCTTTCTGCCACAAAACTAAAAATTCTTTCTTGTAACAATAGTATCTGTTAAATGTCGAAGATGTGTTGTGTGTTTAGCAGAGTTGGAATGCTTTCAGTGGTTCAACAAGATGCCAGCTGTAGTTTAGATGACTCACCAGGTAGGTAGCAATCATTGTGCATTTATTGTCTTTGTTTCCACTCTAGACTGACTACCAGAATGTGGAGCGGTACACAGTCCTAATACTAATTGAATCACTTCCTGAAAATTTGAAAAAGCTTCTTTTTTTTTTTATCACATTCCTCTTTTTTTTACATTTATTGTTTACCTACTGTGATTGTCTCTTAACCTTGTTGTGGATTGAGACCATGAATTAAAGAATTTTCTCCTCCTTACTTTCAAATCCTCAGTACTTAGCACAGGGTAAGTATGCACTAAATAAATATCAACCGAGTGATGATGATAATGAATGAGTAAATTATTCTATGAATACTGCTAACTCATTAATTTCATTTCACTGTGAATAACAACACTTTTAGTAAGATTCCCAATGTTGTTATTAGTAGTTAATAAAAGCACCGTGACTAGTATCTGCTCAAGTGGAATATTGGAATATAAATAGAAGAGTAAAAGCCGTTGCTTTGAAAATCCCAGCTATCCACCCAATTTAATTGTTCTCTGACTCAATATTGGTTGTGAAGCAAAACCTATGTACACCATGATAGAAAATTCAGACATCATAATTAAGACTGACCTTCTCTGTCTATTGTCTATCATCTGATTCTTTTTTGCAAAAATATCCCCAAAGCTTTTGTTTATCACATTGACTGAAATGTCAAGGTCTCTGATGATTATGACTCTCAGAGAAAAGCTTTATCAAAAAAATGTAGCACTTGGAATACTTAAAAAAATTACTACATAAAAATGAGTTTTTATTTTGAGCTCTGCAGTATTCTAACTTTATAGCTATTTATTTTATTCTCTGAATTTCAGAACTTAAATAAACACAATTATAACAGTAACTCGTGCTTCTCAATGGGAAAGAAAGAAACAAAGTGTCAAGACAATTATCAGAATAGGATAAATGACAGTGGCGTTTTAGGATTAAAATATGAGCCTTCACCAGTATGAGTTCTAGGATTAGCCACTTGTTTGTGAGACAGTCTGGTGTGAGTCAAGGATGAGGAGGAGGGATAATGAATTCTCTAAAATATAAGGCATGTTTGGGAGAGCAGAGCAGAAAGTATAAAAGGACCAGGCCTTTGGGAGCCCCTAAAAGATTAATTCCAAGGTCTATCTAGATTGAAAGCTGTGTAACATTTTCAAATTATCATGCACACAAAACTAGTGTATAATTAATAACAATTTGTAATATAATTGTATCTGTGCAGAAACGGGAAGGATAAAAAGCCTTTAATGTAGTGTATTAGGCTCTACATGACTTAATCCATGTCTGTTACAGTCAGCACCCAATTCACTTGTATGTGTTTTTGTAAAAAGTAACTCCTTTCAGTTTTTTTAACTTCCTCATTGTCTCTCAATTTTGGATCTTTTCAGACTGTGCTCTTCCTGTCTGGAAGACTTCTTCCCTCCCTCGTTCTCACTTCCTTGGGTAATTCTTATTCACCCTCTGTAACCCAACTGGGAAATCACTTTGCAAAGGCTTGGCTGACTCCATCAGACTTATGTATCCTTTCCATGTTCTCATATCTCAACCCAGAGTTGGTCACACTGGATTGTAACTCAAGTTATGCTCTCTACCATAAGCCTCTTAAGTTCTGTGAAGGCAGGAGATAATTCCAGTACCAGTATCCCTCTTGTTCATTATTACATGTCTAATTCCTAGCACAGTGCGTGTTTCATATACTAAGTGCATCTATTGATTTAAATCAAAATGGAAGGCTGAAGAAAGGAGGTTATTCATTAAGCTTTCATCAGCTGCTTATTATAGAGCCTAAATAACTCAGAGGAATCAGAAACTAATAATAGTAGGCAAGGACATAGAAACCAAGACAAAAGGTCAGCTGCAAACAGTTCAGGAATTCAGACCAGCAATTTGGGCAGGAGGATAGTTATGTCATGCAACAGCCTGGGCAGCAGGATTGGAGAAATGGGTCATTTGATGGCAAAGAGAGGACCAAGAATATAGTAGCAGGTAGAATTGAAGTAAACCTCAGCTTTAGACAGAAACGGTTTTGTGCTCTTATTTTCAAGGCAAAAGATGATATGTAATCGAACTTGAGGAGAGAATAGAGTAACATTTGGCATTTGCCTTAAAAATATTTTCTTTTATTTGGTCAGCTTTATTAAAATATAATTTATGCGTAGGAAAATCCATCTTTTTCAGAGTGCGGTTCTGCGAGTTTTGACGAATGTATGCGGTCTAAGCAACACCACAGTTACCTGATAGATCAGTTCCATGACTCCAGCCATTTGTGCCCCTTTGTATTTAATCCCAAACCCTCACCTCCAGTTTCTGGCAACCAATGATCTATTTTCTAATCCCTATAGATGTGACTTTTCCAGAATTTGATATAAATGGAATAATAAATTGTGTGACCTTTTGAGCCTGGCTTCCTATCACTAGCATAATGCACTTATGATTCATTCATGTTTTTATAAGTTTTACATTTGTTTTAGTTTTTAACTCCACTATCACAAATTCTGCAGTTAAACTTTCCACATATGTGGGAAAATCACGGGGGTCTGCACATCCAGAGTGCGACAGGCAAGCCTTGCTCTGGGAAAACCAACTTCATGATCATGTTATCACCCCTATCAGGTAAGTATTTATTAGATTATCTTTTATTGCTGAGCAATACTCCACTGTAGGATATATCACAGATTATACATTCTCCCCCTGAAGGCCATTTGGTTTGCTTCTAGTTTTGGGCAATTATGAATAAAGCCACCATAAATACTCATATGCATAAATATTCATGTATACGTTTCTTGTGTGAAAATAAATTTCTTCCCCCTCAGGTAAAATAAATATTTAACCTGAACACAAGGGCCAGACTGTTTTCCAGACTTGCTATAATATTGTGAATTTTAAGCAGCCATGTGTGAGCATTCCAGTTGCTCAACATCCTTTCTAGTCTTTGAGATTGTCAGATTGTTTATCTGAGCGTTCTACTTTGCTTTTTATTTTATTTGTGTTTTGGCATTTCTAATTGGTGGGTAGTGGTATCTCATAGTGGCATAATGATATTGAGGATCTCTCTTTCTTGTGATTAATGTCAGACATCTTTTCCTCATTGATGTGTTTGTTTAAATCCTTTATCCATTTGTACTTCGGATGTTTGTTTTCTTATTAGTAATTGAGTTTTGAGATTCCTCTATGTATCTTAGATGCAAGTCCCTTACCAGCTATGTTTGTAAATGTTTACCACAGTCTGTGGTGTTTCCTTTCATTCTTTTAACATCTTTAGAAGAGCAGAAATTTTACACATATGTAATATCCATTATAAATTTATTACAAATCAGTTTTGACGTTGTGTTTAAGAAACGTTACTACCTCAGGCCCCTGGGCAGCTCAGTCAGTTAAACATCTGATCTTGGCTCAGGTCATGATCTCGTGGTGTCTTGACTTCAAGCCCTGCATCAAGCTCTCTGCTGTCAACGTGGAGCCCACTTCGGATCCTCTGTCTGCCTCCCCCACTCTTGCTTTCTCTTTCTCAAAAATAAACATTTAAAAAAAAAGTAAAAGAAATGTTACTACCTCAGATTTACAAAGATGCTTTTCTATGTTTCTTCAATGAGTTTTATGGTTTCAGGTTTACATGTAGGTCTATGATTCAAGTTGATTTCATTTTTTGTTATTTAAAATACAAGTTATTTTTTATATTAAATATAATTTATTGTCAAATTGGTTTCCATACAACACCCAGTGCTCATCCCAACAGGTGCCCTCCTCCATGCCCATCACCCACTTTCCCCTCTCCCCCACCTCCCATCACCCCTCAGTTTGTTGTCAGTATTTATATTCATATTTCCTTATGGATATCTAACACTTGCAGGATCATTTGTTGAAAATGCTATTCTTTCTCCAATGTATTACCTTTGCACTTTTCTTAAAATCAATTGACGACCCTCTCACCACTCCTTTTCAACATGGTGTTAGAAATCCTTGCTAATGCAATAAGGTTAGAAAAGGAAGTAGAAGGTGTACAGATTGGAAAGGACTAATAAAACTGTCTTTGCGGATGACCTGATAATCTATCCAGAAAATCTGAAAAAATTGACAAAAAAAGTCCATTGCTTTCCTATATAAAGATCAAGTGCAACTTGAAATAAAAAACATAATACCATTTATATTAGCATTGCCCAAAATGAAATACTGAAGTATAAATCTAGCAAAATATGTACAAGATCTATATGAGGTAATGTTCATTAATATTGTCTAGATGTCAATGCTTCCCAACTTGATCTATAGATTCCACATAATACTGGTCAAATTTCCTAAAGTTATTTTATGGATATACACAAACTGATTCTAATATTTATATGGAGAGGCAAAAGACATAGAATCAGTGACACAATATTACAGGAGAAGAACAAAGTTGGAAGAGTGACTCCCATTCTACTTCAAGACTTATTGTAAAGTTATAGCAATCAAGACAGTGTGTTATTGGCAAAAGAGTAGATAAATAGATCGATGGAACAGAAGAGAATCTGGAAATAGATTCCCATGAATATAGTCAACTGAATTTTGATAAGAGCAGCAAAGGCCAAGATCACCTTTTCAACAAGTGGTGGTGGAACAAGTAGAAATCAGCATGCAAAAAAAAATGATATTAATAAGCTAGACAAATATCATATACCCTTGACAAAAATTAACTCAAAATGAACTGTAGACCTAAAAGTAAAATGCAATATTACAAAATTGGAAGGTAACATAAGAGAAATTCGAGATGGCCTTGAAGATGGGGATAACTTTTTAGATACAACACCAAAGACATGATCCATGAAAAAAATTATTAATCAACTGGACTTTATTAAAATTAAAAACTTCTGCTCTAAGACAGTGTCAAGAGAATGAGAAGACAATCTTAAAACTGAGGAAAAAATTTACAAAGGACACATCTGATAAAGGACTACTATTCAGAATATAGAAAACAAAAAACTCTTAATAAGGAAAAGAAAAACAACTAAAAATGGGTCAAAGGCATTAGCAAATACCACACCAAAGATATAGAGCTGGCAAATAAACATAAGAAGAAGTGCTCCATATCATATGTCATCAGAGAAATGCAAATTAAAACAGCAATGAGAGACCACTGTGTGTCTATTAGAATGACCATCACCCAGAATACTGACATCAAGTGCTGGTGAGGATGCAGAGCAAGAGAAACTCTTATCATTTCTGGTGAAAATGCAAAATGGCACACTTTGGAAGACAATTTGGCAATTTCTTACAAAACTAGACCGCCTCTTACCATAGAGTCCAGCAATTGTGCTCCCTGGTATTCACCCAAAGGAGCTGGAAACTTAGGTTCACAGAAAACCCTGGGTACAGGTGTTTATAATAGCTCCATTCTTAATCGCCAAAACTTGGAAGCAACCAAGGTGTCCTTCAGTAGGTGAATGGATAAATGGTGGTACATCCAGACAATGGAATATTATTCAGTGCTAAAAAGAAGTGAAATAGCAAGCCATAAAAAGACATGGAGGATACTTCAATGTACATTAATAAGTGAATGATATTCTGGAAAAGACAGAACTATGGGGATAAGAAAAAGAAAAAGATCAGTGATTGCCAGGGTTGGAGGGAGAAAGAAAAGGATGAATAGGCATAGCATCGGCAGAGCATAAAATAGAACTTATTAAGTTCTTTTTTTGATTACCATTATCAGTAATTTATACTTTCCAGGATTTCTAGGACAGTGAATATACTCTCTGTAATACCCTAATGATGGATATCATTATGTATTTTTCCAGCCCCATGGAATGTATAACACCAAGGGTGAACCCTAAGGTGAACTATGAACTTGGAGTGATTATGATGTGTCACTGTAGGTTCCTCTTTTGCAATAAATGTGCCCTTCCAGTGAGTGATGATGATAATGGGGAAAGGAACATGTGGGAAATGTCTGTGCTTTCTTCTCAGTTTTGTGAACGGAAAACTTCTCTAAATAATTAAGTCTTTAAAAACATTAATTAACCAAATGTATAGGTTTATATTAAGATGTTTATTTTGCACCATGGATTTATGTTTCTATCCTTTCTCCAATACCACATTTTCTTAACTAATCTAACTTTATAACAATTACTAACATCGAGTAAAGTGTATCTTTCAATTTCATTCTTTTTCAAAAATGCCTTTTTGCTCTTCTAGTTCCTTCGTATTTTCCTATAAATTTTTAGAATCAACTTGTTTATTTTGAGGAAAATTCTTGCTGGGATTTTGATTCTTGCTGTATTAGTTGAATCTTTAGATCAGTTTTGTTAGACTTGCCATGTTAACACTATTGAGTCTTCCAATGTATGAACTCTACTTATTTCTTTTTTTGATTACCATTATCAGTAATTTATATTTTCCAGCACACAGATCTTGCCTATATTTTGTCAGATTCATAGCTAAGTGTTTCATGTTTAGGTGCAAATTTAAATTTTTTTTTGTAAACCTTTAAAAATTTTAGAATAGAGTTAGGTTAACAGAATTTTCAAAGTACAGAGTTCCAGTATAGCCCTCACCCATTGTTAACAACTAAGGAACCAACACTGTTCGTTTGTTATTAATAAAACTTCACTCTTTGTTAGTACTTCCTTATTGTCCTTTTTCTGTTCCTAGATCCTATTCCAAATACCACCTTACATGTATTTAGTTGTCATGTCTCCTTAGGTCCTCTGATCTGCTACACTTTCTCAAACTTTCCTTGTTGGTGGTGATCTTAACAATGTTGAGGAGTATTAGTCAGATGTCTTGTAGAATTCTTTTCAGTTGAGATTCATCTGATCTTTTTCTTATGTTTAGACTGGAGTTGGGAGTTTGGGAAGAAGGCTACAGAGATAAAGTGCCATTCTCATCACATCATATCAGGAGTACATGCTATTGGCATGACTTATGACTGTTGATGTTAACTTTGATCATTTGGCATAATTAGGTTTGCCACAGTTCTCCACTGCAAAGCTGATTTTTAAATGGTATTTTCAAAGTTGTTTCCTGTTTTTCACTGTTAGTACATAGAAATACAATTGACTTTTCTGTATTGACCTTTTATCCTGTGATCTCGCTAAACTCACTTGTTAGTTCTTTTAGCTTTTTGTAGATTATATTGGATATCCAATGTAGAAAATCATGTCATCTGCAGATAGTTACTGTTTTATTTTTTCATATCCAATCCGTATGTCATTTATATATGCATGAACATATGTATGTATGTATATTTGTATGTATTGTCTCATTGCATTGGCTAGGACTTAAGATACCATGTTCAATAGGACTAATGAGAATAGACATCCTTGCCTTTCCCCTGTAACTGTGAGCAAAGTATTCTGTCTTTCATCAAAAAGTACTATACTGTTTGTAGAGGTTTTTCTTTGTAGATACCCTTTATCAGATAGAGAAAGTTCATTTCTCTAGTTTTCTGAGAATTTTTATCATAAACGTATATTGAATTTGGTGTGTAATCTTTTTCTGCATTTATTGAAACAATTATATTGTTTTGCTTCTTCGGTCTGTTGAGATGGTGTATCGCATTGATCATTCTAAAATACCAAGGGATGCTTTCTCCAATATTCCTGCTCACAGTCTTTCTCTTCACCACCTGGTGAAATCTCTGGAGAAGAGCCCTCAAGTGTACGCAGTCTCACTTTGTGTTTGTAGCTCTCGGGAACTCTGCCATGTCACGCTATGCAATACTCAGCCTTTTGCAAATGGTCAAATATTTTAGTTGAAACCTTTTTAGCCACTTCTATGCTAGCCCCTTCTTCCTCCTGTGTTCTGCCAGAGGTGAGTCCATGGTTGTGCCACATCTCATCTTGGAAGTGCCTATCTTTTCAAAGATTTCAGCCTTGTTGTTGATCATACAAAAAGGCTGATGGGTTCAACAAAATGCATGATTTTATAGTTTGCACTGCTTTTTAGTCATTGTTAGTGTGGAAATGACAGCCTTTCCAGCTGTCTAAATTCTAGGCAGAAGATGGTAGTGCTTTTGATTTAAAAAAAAAAAAAAAAAGAAAGAAAACGACTTACCTCTATCAATAAAATGATATGGGAATGTTCTTTCCCCGGAAAACTTTAAATATAACTTTTGCTTGAATGGCAAAATGTAACTATGGTGTCACTTTGGGCTCAGATTCAGCATAGGCAAGGCAAATTTTAAATTCTGCTCTGTAGAGCATCTAGTCCCATGTTAGAACCTAGGATTGGATAATAATTATATTTGCATTTAAGGAAACTCTCCCTCTAGGTTGAAAATTAAGAAGCCAAGGGATAATTGTAGGATTTTTGGCAGAGTGAATGAAAAGCACATTAGAATATGAAGTTACGTAAATCAGTCCTGCTCACTGTTTTCCCTAAGTATGAGACCAGTGAATGCCACTCAGAGGAGGATTTCACATTACTTTTTTAAGCAGTATATAAGCAGTAACTGCAAATGCACTTCAGCATTATTCACATTATGGAATTTTATATGAATGTACATTACATAAATATATTGATTCTTCAATAAATATTTATTGAACATCTAAAATATGATACACATTACTCTGACAGTTTGGAAAAAACATTCAGAGAGGCAGTTAGGAGATCTGAGTTTTGATATTGTTCCTCTTTGCCTCATCTTGGTTGAATATACTCTCTGGGCAAAATTAGTAGGAGTGAATTATATCAAGGGTTACTATTGTATAGCCATACCTCTACAACCCACCCAATCAGTTTCACACACTTATAGTACACTACATAATTCATATATGATTATTCAACCTAAGACAAGTTGGATTCCTTTTAATTTTTTTTTACCTTAAAGGGATCAAAGGGGTAACAATTGTGAAAAATTAAGATCTAGGAGAGGATGGAGACACTGAGAGATGCAACTAGTGGTACTGAGCGTATATACCAATCAAAAAGAAATGGCTGAGGGGCACCCGGGTGGCTCAGTCAGTTAAGCATCTGACTTCGGTTCAGGTCATGATCTCCTGGTTCGTGGGTTCGGGACCTGCGTCGGGCTCTGTGCTGACAGCTCAGAGCCTGAACCTGCTTTGGATTCTGTGTCTCCCTCTCTCTCTCTGCCCCTACCCCACTCATGCGCGCGCTCTCTCTCTCTCTCTCTCTCTCCCTCTCAAAAATAAATAAACATTAAAAAAAATTTAAAAAGAAATGTCTGAGAGCTGGATATATTCTTTTTGGCAGCCTTGCAAGTTTAAATGGACCAAAGTGGGAGTCCATGGTCTAAGATTACAAAGGTGAGGAAGACCATTAGCAGGAAGGTGAGAGATGTCTGGAAAACAAATTTGTCCCGATAAGTTTCTTAAGTAAAGAGGAAGCTCTGTTAATAGCTCTCTTCCTGGTACAGGCAGGCTATTGAGGGAGAAGCAAAGAGCTTTTCCTGAATGTGCTGGGTTTTGATTGCTTTTAACTCAACATTCATGCCAAAGTGGCCCATCTTGGGGTGGCCTGCCCTTGGCCCCTAAACCAATACTGAGTGTTTGCCATTCAGAGGACCCACAGTGAAGGAAATTACAAAGAATGTCCTTCAGAGAGAAGGAAATAATCCTGAATGTAAGGACAAAGATGAAAGAAGAATTAGAATGAAAATAAAATGGTTAATATGTAGATAAAACTACATAAGCTTTGGTATCAGTATTTAAAATATAAATAAATAAAATGTGTTTATATTTATGTTTGCATAATGTGTATGTTGAAGAGGAAGAATTTCCTCTATCCTTCAAGGTACTTCTACCTGAACTAAGAACCCAATTGACTTGAAAAAGACCAAAAGAAAATGAAATTTAACATTGTACAAACAGGGAATCCACACAGACATGGAAATTGCAAAGAAAGTGAGGCAACAAGTTGCTTCTATGAGCTCAGGAGAGGGGTAGGGGGTCTGAAGGTCTGAGTATAGACCATTATTAGAAAGGTGAAAAGAGATGTTTGGAAATCAAAGGTTGCTCTATTATGTAAATAAATTTCTTAGGTAGAGAGGAATTTCTGTAAATAGCTCTCTTCCTGGTACCAGCAGGCAGTTCAGGGGGAGGTAAAGAGCCTTCCTGAATCTGCTAGGTTTTGAGTGCTTTTAACTGAAAACAGTGTTCATGCCAAAGTGGCCTATGTTGGTGCGGCCTGAAATGTGCCCCTAATACACAGATATTTTTATAATTTATAAATGCATGGAAAATATATTTATTTATTTAGACACTTAGTATAAATGTATGACATGTACAAGCTGACAGTGATGACTGATTACCTTTGGAACATGATAAATTAAGCTATTTTCTTTTTTCTAGTCTCACTATTTTCTCCTGCTGAATCATCTTTTAAATAGATGTTGGGACTTCTAAATAAATCTTCTTTATCTTTCAAGTTCTCTTTGAAAAAAGTTTTCAGTTTGCTTTATATTGCCATTTGGGGAAAAAACCTCATTAATTGGGCATAATTTCCAGTTCTCTAATCTGTTTGTCTTCTGTCCATTCTGCCACTTAATTTAGTCATCTCTAGTTATATCTTATACGTGATAATGCCATGGTTTAAAATAACTTTCTTTCCCTGCTCCATGCATGTAATTTTGACACTAACTAAACTGATTTTAATTTCCTTCGCTTGTAGTTACATTAAACATTTTTCTCTGCGTGTACCTTCTATTTCTTGAGTTGCTATTTTGTCATTCCCAGTATTGGCTTTACTTAAATGTTTGGTGACCTTCAAACAGGACAATTTTTTATAGTGATGAGGTGAAAAGCAAATTAGAATGGGTTAAAAATTGAATGAAAGGTCAGAGAATGGAGATCCAATGATTTTAGAGAGATCCAATGATTGGAGATCCAATCATTTTAGAAGATTGTCTTTAAAGGCTAGAGGAAAAAAAAAAAAAACCTGGGGTGGGGGGTGGCACAATAGTTTGACAGGATAAGGAGCCAAAGGAGAGGTTTGGTTTGTATGTTTGTATGTTTTGATTTTCGTATTTTATTGTTTAGAAGGTTAGAAACCACATTATGGTCTTTTGCAATATGATCCTGCCATGTCCCATCTAGAAGTGGGGTCTGTTTTCCTTCCGGTTGAATCTGGACTCTGCAATAGAATGTGGAATAAGAGACAGAGGGTAACTTGTCATATTCATAGTAGACATTAAGAAATCTGTGACTACACACTGTACCCCTTGAAATGCTTCCTCCTAGGAAAAAATCAACAGATAAGACATACAACTACCCTAAGGCAACCTTGCTGTGAAAAAGCTCAAGTAAGCACCATGAGGAGAGAGGAAGGCCACAGGGAAGAGAACGAAGGTGCCAGACCTCTGAGGGAAGCAGGCATAGACTTTGAGCCTAGCCTAGTCACCAGGTGATTGCAGCTGAGTTACTCGCACAGAACAACAACCTACCTGAGCTTTGAATTCCTGAGTATGGTTTCATGAGCAAATAAAGTGGTGGTTTAAACCTCTAAGTTTTTGAGGTAGTTTGATATGCTACAATAGATAACTAAAACAATAGGAGGATATTTATTAGCAGCTACTTTTTCCCTCCTAAGCACAAACATTTTTAATGGGTTAGTATTCTACAGACTTTTTTTTTAATTAACTTTAAGACATACAGAACATTTATAAAGATTAAAATAGCACTCATATGTTAATTACCCGGTTTAAGAAATGAAAATTACAAAAGGTAATAACAACTCTTGGTGCAACCTCCTCTTATGAAATAACCACTATCTTGCAATGCTGCTTATTATTCTTAATAATGTCCTATATGTTTTCTACATATATGTCAAGTATTATAGATTATTCTTATGCAAATTTAATCTTCATACAAATGACATTTTACTACAATTGTCCATCAGCAAATTGTCACTTTTTTTGTGCAACATCAGATTTAGAGATCCCTCTATATTGATACAGTTTACTCTCTTTGAATCACTTGATTTATTCGGAGTTTGTTTCCTGTTGTTTGTAGTACAAACAATGTTGCTATAAATATTCCCCTGTCTTGGGGCGCCTGGGTGGCTCAGTCGGTTAAGCGTCTGACTTCGGCTCAGGTCATGATCTCACCACGGTCTGTGGGTTCGAGCCCTGCGTCGGGCTCTGTGCTGACAGCTCAGAGCCTGGAGCCTGTTTCAGATTCTGTGTCTCCCTCTTTCTCTGACCCTCCCTGTTCATGCTCGCTCTCTGTCTCAAAAATAAATAAATGTTAAAAAAAATTTAGTAAAAAATATTCCCCTGTCTAATGCACCAAGGAGTAAAAATGCTGTGTTGTAGGGTATGCACAGTCTTGCTTTTGTTAGAAATGATCAAACCGACACAGGCAGCCTCCTGACCAGCCAGGAAGATCCTTGGCTTAAAACAGGATAGAAATCAAACATGTAGCAGAAAGAAGTGAAAACAGTTTTATTGGATAGTGAAAGTGACAGAGTATAGCAGATGTAGTGTCTGGGAGACTCAGAAATGAAAGGAGAAGGAGTATCTGTCATTCAGGGTTAGGGATTTATATTGGAAAGGGGTGCAGGGCAAGTGTTCCTTCAGGAATCCAGGGTAGGGTCAGATCAAAGGTGAGTGTTAGGTGAATAAAATGTGCTGTTTCATCAGTCGCAGAAGGTAAGCGATGTTGATGCCAGCATCAGCAGAGGCTTATTTGAAGCTAATGTCCTTGAACATGTTTGGGATCTAGTTCTTCTCAGATGTCACCACTGTTTGAGGGCCTAGGGTGAAACTCAGAGAATGATTCACTTTAGTTATTGCTCACCCCTTGGAGAGGGAACGTCGCTTCTTTGGTTTACTCAGATACAAAACACAGAACATGAGTAAATGGGGCCTAGCAGAAAAACAGCAGAGATGGATCCTTTGTAAAAGTGGAGTCACATCAGTTTCCCTATCTCAAAATTGTTTATCAGAAGTCATCAGTAAATTTTTTGCACAATACTACCTACTTCCTTGAGTTTCATTGAACTTAAAACATAGTAATGGAGATGTGCTTCCTTTGACAGTTTTGCAAACTGTCAGTATGTAGATTGTCTCAATTTAGCACTTGAGATGAAATAACATAAATATATATTTTTAAATTATTTATACAGCTTGGAGAATAATGGTTCAGAATGTGGGAGACAAACCAGAAATCGTTAAAATTCATCTTTTATGGACTTCAAATTTGGCTGTTTGGAAGTTCTGTTTCTCCTCCTTCTTTTGAAAAGAATTCATAACCAAAAGCAAAAAGAAATTTCAAACCTACTTATTTATTTCCCATGCCAGCATATTCACCTCTTGGTTATCCTTTTTTAGATTAGAAGATTAATTTTTCTCTCTGCTTGCCTCTTTGTCCTTTGATGCAATTCAGTATTTTCTGTAACTCTGACTTCTGTTCCTCTGTAACTTAGTCTCTTTCTGCAGGACGTAACTCTAAAAAACACAATTAAACAACACAGTTGGGTTTTAAAGTAGAGATAAAAAGTTATTTCTCCACAATTATGGTGGAATAGATTTATACATATTGCATTATTGGTAGTTCCCAATCCACCACCAGAAATCAACCGCAAAAGATCTGCACACTAGCAGTCTGATTTGTTGCCCGGAGTGCTGTATTTGTAAATATGTAATGGAAAAGGAAAAACAATCAAACTGTAAATTGGGTTTCACATTCGCTTTGACAACACCCTCTTCAAATCAGAGGCAGCACCTGAGCTACAGTATTCTACCAATTTAGCTTCCTCCCAGTGGGAAATGCATATATGTGCAGGGAAGCTTTTCTTGGCCCCAAATGCTTTACCCTTCTCTCATATTGTTGCAGGGAGAATCCTCTCTAAAACTCTGTACAAACTCTAACAGTAATATTTTGTATAACAATTCCACATGTAATATGAAAAGTCCCTCCTTTGTATCATCTACAGTTTAAATCAAATTCTTTTTTGTTTTTAATGTTTATTTATTTTGAGAGAGGGCGGGGGAGGGACAGAGAGAGAGAAGGAGAGGGAGAATCCCAGGCAGGCTCTGTGCTGTCAGCGCAGATCCCAACATGGGACTCAATCTCAAGAACCATGAGATCATGACCTGAGGTGATATCAAGCATTGGACACTTAACCGACTGAGTCACCCAGGTGCCCCTATATCAATTTCTTAAACAGTTACAGAGAAAAATTAAGGTTTTCAAAGATTTACATTCACATGAGAGTAGGATATTCAATTTTTGATGATCCTTAGTTTGAAACTAGTGATAACTGTATTCCAAACTTGAGGAATAAGACACGATACAGTTTAGTTCAGTCCCTGCAGCTGTTTCCACTTTTCCACTTTCTCTCCAGCTGCTTTGGGGGGGGGGGTGCTTTTCTCCCCCCACCCACCCCCCTCATCTCTATCCTCTCTGCGCACACAAAAACAGCTCCCCTCCCTCCCTTCTCTCTCCCCCAGTTCAGCTCTCCACGCCATGTACCTGCTGAGTTCTGTGGTTCAGGTTGTGCAGATTGTTGTGTTAATCCTCAGATTGATTTTCTAGGTGTGCAGGATGGTTTAGTGTTGGTCTGGCTGTATTTCAGGGACGAGAGACACGCAAAACACTCCCATGCTGTTCTGCCATCTTGGCTCCTCCTGGAGACAGTACCATTTAGAGCTTAAAGCATCTAGCATGTGAATCTCCTTTAACTCATTATATAGCATTGTTTTTGTTTTAATCTTACAGTACTTTATTTCAATTTTCCTTAATTTGTAGTTGGAACCCAAACTAAATTATAATTACTAAAGATTTATTAAACACTTACATATGTCAGATATTGCATTAATTTCTTTTTACATTTTTATTGACTTCCCACAATCAATTTATGAATCAATAATGTCCCCATTTCACATATAAGGAAACTGAGGCATATAAAGACTTTCATACACTTATATATACTTATAAGAAAATCTATTATTTTGTGTTTATTCAATTTCATACATTTAACTCAAAGTAAAACTGAGAAGATATACACATAATATTTAAGAACACTAGTCAGAGGGGTGCCTGAGTGGTTCCATCCGCTAAACATCTGACTCTTGATTTCAGCTCAGGTCTTGATCTTGCAGTTCATGATTCATGAGTTCAAGCCCTGCATTGGGATCTGCACTGACAGTGTGGAGCCTGCTTGGGATTCTTTCTGTCTCTCTCTCTCTCAAAATAAGTACACTTTAAAACATCTTTAAAAAAACCCTGTTTAGAAATTGCAAAGTTAAATTCAACAAAAATGTGAAATTTATATAGAAACACAGTAAATGAATTGCATGGAAACTCCTCTTAAATAAACCTATGCAACCCCAAGCCCAATATGAAATCAAGAGTAAGACATAACTAAAATAGCTTCATTAATAATTTAATTCCTCATATGAATTACAGGAAACTATTTATAATGAAAAATAGTCCTTTATGTACATTATAGATTTTCAGACATTAGTAAAATCACTTGACCTTGGGTTGTGATCATGACGCATCACTTCTGTCCTTGGTTTGTAATGGCATTTTTTATATTTTCCTCTATAAATCCATGTTCCATTAGTTGCTCTCTAAACAATCAAGTTTATTATGTGAACAGATAAGATACTTGATTATTAGAAGGTGAGGAAGAGACAGTAGAGTATCCTCTAAACTGAGAAGGCACTTTTAGACCAGAGAACAAAGCAAGTGACTCTATACAGTTTACACAGTGTTTTACTCAGGGTAACTCATACCAGGGATGGGGCAATTGATGACCCAGAGCTGTGCAGCCATTCTCTACAAAGTCCAGACCTTAGTCCACAGATTTTATGGAGTGAGGTGATGTGTAGACGGCATTGTGGTGAGGTTCTAACACTTAACAGGCCTTGTGCCACCTGTGTGCTAGAAGTGGAAAGGGAAACTGTGATCTTTGCTAGTTATCTAAACAACTTTACGGAATACCCCAATAAACCTTTCCATGTTCCAGTCAAGGGCATACATATACTCCCAATGGGCCTGCAACATGTAGCCCCAAGGGAGGTCATCATGCAGATGTGAACAAAATGGAGGGCCAGACATGGATTCAGCGTGGTCAGCACTTTTACACTTCATATTAAGTCCTGTTAAGTTTTTCTCTCAGATTTCTATTTCTTTGGAATGGATCAAATTACAAAGAACACAAGTATATAAATTTTTTTTCTTTTATGCTTGCTAATATTTAGTAAATATTAGAAGGAAATAGAGGGAAATTTCCTACAATACCTAAGTAAATAATTCCACCATTAGTTTACTTTTTAAAAAAAGGTGATTGCACATAATTTGGTGTTAGTGACTAAAATAAAGTTTTAGAATAAGTAATGGCAGAAACATACATTTAGAAATATCATTGTGTATTGAGCTATTTATTTTGCCTTTTGATAAATTGTTGGGATGTATACCTAGAATATAAAATTAGTTATTTAATTTGTACCTCTAGGAATAATCAAGGAATAGTTATATGTTCTGTATTTAAATATATATTTTGTTCCTTCTAAAATAACTCATTATTTTTTTATTACCTTCCCCTGTGTGTAGAATTTAAAAGGCATATTTTCGAATATTATGTTTTAATGAGATGAAAGTAGCAATGGCAACAGGAAATAGAACTGAATTATATATCGTTGTGCGTGTTAACTTTTAAGAAAATAAGGATACTTACAACACATAAGTATTTAGGAATTTTGGGGCCCCTGGGTGGCTCAGTCAGTTAGGCACTCTATCTCAGCTCAGGTCATAATCTCACAGTTCATGAGCTCGAGCCCTGCATCAGGCTATATGCTGACAGCACAGAGCCTGCTTAGGATTCTGTCTCCCTCTCTCTCTTCCCCTCCCCTGCTCACTTGCTCTCTCTCAAAATAAATAAATAAACATTTAAAAAGTTAAAGCAATTAAAAAAAAGAATTTAGAAATTTCACAAGATGAAATATCTTATCTGTTACTGCATTACTGTCATTCTAAAGACAATTTATTAAGTGCTTATTTGTTTGATGGATTTAGAGTCCACATGAAATTCATTTATTCATCAAGTATTTATTAAGTGCCTCTTAGGCACCAAGACTTCTTCTAGGTTACTGGGGATACAAGATATGGCTTAAATCTGTTACAATATTCCGAGGAGGAAACCAACAGATAATTTCATTTTTAAAAAGCCAATCAGAAGAATTTGCTTCCAGAAGTAAGAAATTGTCGTATGGGGGAGGAACACAATATTAGGCAATGATAAAATATATGTATATGTGCTCTCTGCTATTAAAAAAGTAAGGACCTCAAGTAAAGGGATCATGTCTTATTTTTGTGTCTTATTCTCAGTAGATCTTAGCAGCTTAACAAAATGGAGATATATCTCCTTTTATGTTATAGATAATTTGGCTATTTGGTGCGAAGCTTTTCAAAGGATTCAGAACGAGATATTCCTTTAATTCAGTGGATCCACCACTTTTAGGGCCTCAGGGATCTCTTCTGAACCTTCTGCAGCAAGCATAGAGACAATGGAACGATAACAGACATGGGCTTAGCAAGTGTGTTTAGTAGTCTGGGAGTTCAGTGAGACTGGAAGTGCCATTTATAAATTCTGCCTACATGCTATAGGCCAGAACTTCATCATGTGACCCAAACTTTACTACAGGGGTTTGTGGAAAAAGAGAACATAGTTATTATTGAACAACTTGCCAAACTCTACCACATAATTTTTTTCCGACCCAGCCTAATGTCTGACAGATACTTGCCGTTAATAAATGCGTGCTGAACTTTCAGTCTGCATTAAAAAGAACTTGATCAAACTGAGAACAAACTGAGGGTTGATGGGGGGTGGGTGATGGGTATGGAGGAGGGCACCTTTGGGATGAGCACTGGGTGTTGTATGGAAACCAACTTGACAATAAATTTCATATTAAAAAAAAAGAACTTGATCTCATTCTTTTTTTAATGGTTGAATAATATTCATATACTTTCAGATATGTATTCATATATCAGACATATCCCACATCTTCTTTATCCATTCATCTATCAGTGGACCCTTGGGCTGCTTCCATATTTTGGCTGTTGTAAATAATGCTGCAATAAACATAGGGGTGCATATAGCCCTTTGAACTAGTGTTCTTGTGGTGTGTATATATATATAGGAATTTTATTCAGCCATGGAAAATAATGAAATCTTGCCATTTACAACAACACTGATGGCTCTAGAGAGTATAATGTTAAGTGAAATTAGCCAGTAAGTGAAAGACAATACCATATGATCTCACTCATTTGTGGAATTTAAGAAACAAAACAGGGGTGCCTGGGTGGCTTAGTTGGTTGAGCATCCAACTCTTGATTTCGGCTCAAGTCATGATCTGACGATTTGTGGGTTTGAAACCCCACATCGGGCTCTGTGCTGACAGTGTGGAGCCTGCTTGGGATTCTCTGTCTCACTCTCTCACTCTCCCTCTTCCCCACTTGCATGCTCTCTCATTGTCTCTCTCTCAAAACTAAATAAACATAAAAAAAAAGGACAAAAAGGGAAAAAGAAGAAAAGAGATAATACCCCCCAAAAGACTTTTTTTGTAAACATATGTATTCTTTTGTTGTGATAGTTTTTAATTACTTTTTAAATATCCCCTTTATTTTTTAAGATAAAAACTGAGAGGGAGGCAAACCATGAGAGATTCTTAAATACAGAGAACATATTGAGGGTTGCTGGAGGGGTGATGGTGGGGGGATGGGCTAAATGGGTGATGAGTATTAAGGAGGGCACTTATTGGGGGTACCTGGGTGGCTCAGTCGGTTAAGCATCCGACTTCAGCTCAGGTCATTGCCTCACGGTTCATGAGTTCAAGCCCCGCATCTGACTCTGTGATGACAGCTCATAGCCTGGAGCCTGCTTCAGATTGTGTGTCTCCTTCTCTCTCTTCCTCTCCCCCTCTCACACTCTGTCTGTCTCTGTCTCTGTCTCTCTCTCTCAAAAATATAATAAAACATTAAAAAAAGGGGCACTTGTTGGGATGAACACTGGGTGTTATATGTAAGTGATGAATCACTAAATTCTACTCCTGAAATCATTATTACACTGTATCTTAACTAACTTGGATTTAAATAAATAAATAAAAATAAATGCCCCCCTTTATTTTTTTAAGTAAATTCTACCTCCAACATGGGGCTGCAACTCATGACCCCAAGCCCAAGAGTTGCATGCTCTACTGACTAAGCCAGCCAGGTGCCAAAGCAGACTTTTAATTATACAGAACAAACAGATGGTTACCAGTGTGGGAGCTGGAGTGGGTGGGTGAAATAGGTGAAGGGAATTAAGAATACACTTATCTTTTTTTTTTTTTTAAGTTAATTTATTTTGAGAGAATGAGTGTGCTGGTCAGAAAGAGAGGGAGAGAGACAATCCCCGGCAGGCTCTGTGCACTGTCAGCGCAGAACCCAGTGCAGGGCTCAATCTCATGAACCCAGACATCATGACCAGAGCGTGAGAGAGGGAGAGGAAGAGAGAGAGGGAGACACAGAATCTGAAGCAGGCTCCAGGCTCTGAGCTGTGAGCACAGAGCCAGATGCAGGGCTTGAACTCACAACCCATGAGGTAAGAGTTTGACGCTTAACCAAATAAGCCATCCAAGGTACCCCAAGAGTAAACTTACCTTGAGGAGCACTGAGTAATATATGGAAGTGTTGAATCACTATATCGTACACTTGACACTAATGTAACACTATGTCAACACTGTATATAACTATATTGGAATTAATTTTTTTTTAAAAATCAGAAAACGTTTACATAAAATTTAAAAAAAAACTTGAACAAAATTAATATACTTTGATAGCCACACAATGTATCTGCTTTAGATTTGCATTGCATAGAGTTAATCTTTTTTCAAAACTAATTGTATATACTCTAAGCACCTGGATACCCTTTATTCTTAATCCTTATAACAAACCACTTTTCCCCCATTTTTCCCACTAGGAAAACAAGGATCCTCAAGATTACATCCCTTGCCCCAGATCACATAAGGTAGGCAATCTGATTCCACTGAGCTTCGTTACGTGGTGGTGATTTTGATTATTTTTAGTATGTGAATATCAATCTTAGGTGTGAAATGTCGATCACAATAAACTTAGACAAGAGAGCTTTGTAAAATTCTGATTTACAGTAAGCAATGTATATTTGGTTTTCACCTGTTTCTGGTCCTGAGCTAAAACCTAAATAAAGTCTCTTTCCTGAGCTGTGAGAGTGATAAAGGTGTCTTTTGTTATGTTAATAAGGTGACTAAGCCTGGAGAGTTGGTTGCCAGGGGACCCAACCACGTGGGTAGAAGGTTGGAACTTTCCCTCCCATCCCCTACCTCTACGGAAGGGAAGGGAGAGAGGCTGAACATTGAACCAATCATCAATGGCCAATGATCTAATCAATCATGGCTATGTAATGATGCCTCCACAAACACTCAAAAGGACTGGGTTTGGAGAATGTAAGGATTGGTAAACATGTAGAGGCGTGAAGGAAGTGGCATGTTCACAGAGCATAAGCTTGGCACCCTTTCCTTATGCTTTCTTCTATGCATCTGTCTTGTCTGGCTATTTTTGAGTTATCTCCTTTTATACTACACCACTAATGTAATAAGTAAAATGCTTCTCTGAGTTCTGTGAGCTGCACTGGGAAATGAATCGAACCCATGGGAACCTCTGATTTATAGTCAGTCAATCAGAAGCACAAGTAATAACCTGGGTTTGCAACAGGACGTGTGTCTGAAATTGAGGGGGGGATGGTGGTGGTGCAGGTTGGGAGGCAGTCATGTAGGACTGAACCCTTAAGCTATGGAATCTGATGCTATCTCTGCGTAGTGCTGGAATTGAGGTGAAGTGCAGAACGTTCCCCTGGTGTCCCAAGAATTGCTTCTTGCTGTGGAAGCTCCCACCACCGGAACTAGTACCAGAACCTATTTAATTTTTATTTTCTTAGATTAAGAAGATGTTAACATAGGAAAAGAGATTTGAAGCAGCTTGATTAATTGCAACGTATTCTAAATGTAGGTACAAAAGCAAACTCAGCGGCATTGCATTGTTTTAAATTTTTATTTTAATGTTTGTTTATTTTTGAGGGAGAGAGACAGAGCACGAGCAGAGGAGGGGCAGAGAGAGAGGGAGGGAGACACAGAGTCTGAAGCAGGCTCCAGGCTCCTAGCTGTCGGCACAGAACCAGATGCAGGACTTAAACGCACGAACCACAAGTTCGTGACCTGAGCTGAAGTCGGATACTTAACTGACTGAGCCCCCGCCAGGGGCCTCTCAGTGGCACTGACTTTAAATTAACTGCATTTTCTGAAGTAGGCCGAATGGTGTTACATAACCCTGGCTACCTGCCTAGTTGTTAATATAAGGTATTCTGTCAGTCATGGAGGTGTGGGTCAAAAATATTTGGTAAAAGTATTGCACCAGGAGCTCCTGGCTGGCTCAGTCAGTAGAGCATGTGACTCTTGATCTCAGGGTCATGAGATCAAGATATACAATGAGTGTAGAGATTACTTTCAAAAAATTATTTTTTAAATAAAAAAAAAGTAGTGCACGAGTCTTTTAAAATAGAACATAAGTGTTCTGAATGTTCATCATTAATAATCTTATGTCTCTACCTAAAAGAATATATTTTTAATATAGCCTGATTAATGATACACTCCGTATCATTAAGCAGATTCTGAGAGTTAATGGTGAAGTAACACAGAGGTATAAGACTAGTGTCCTGATGAGAGTTTGTGGGATTGTTATGTGTTCTTAGAGAATTATCCTGTTTATTGTTATGTGATACCCCTCTTTATTCCATATAACTTTCCTTGTTCTAAAGTCTGCTTTATTTGAAAATGACATAGCTACTCCACCTGTCTTTTTTTTTTTAATGTTTATTTATTTATTTTGAGAGAGAGAGAGAGAGAGATTGGGGGAGAGGCAGAGAAAGAAAGGGAGAGAGAATCCTAAGCAGGCTCCATTGCTGTCAACACAGAGCCCAAAGTGGGACTCATTCCCAGGACCCAAGAGGTCATGACCCGAGCCGAAATCAAGAGTTGGACACTTAACAGAGTGAGCCACCCAGGCGCCCCACTCCAACTGTCTTTTGATTAGTGTCATCCTGGTATATATTTCTCCACCCTTTTACTTTTAATCTCTTTACAATTAAATTAGTTTTCTTGTGAACAATATATAGTTGAGTCTTGTATTTTTATCTGTTCGGACAATCTCTGTCATTTAATTGGTGTAATCAGACCATTCATATTTTAAACTAATTATGGATATACTTTGATTAACATGACCACATTTTAACTGGTTTATATTTGTTGCCTTTTTTTTCCTGTTTTTCTTTGTGGGTTTGTTTGTTTTTTTGTTTGTTTATTTGCTTTCCTCTCTTTTTCTGCCTTCTCTGGCTTTAATTGAGCATTTTGTCAGATTTCGATTTCTCTCTTTAGCATATATTTTTAAATTTAGTGTTTGGCGGTACACATTTATGATTACTAAACTTATGACTACTAATCTATTTACAAATAACTATAATACTTCACAGATAGTGTGGGGACTATTCTAATATTATATATTATAACTGTTATATTAAAATATTTCCATTTCTTCTGTCAACCTTATAAAATTGTTATCATTTATTCCACTTATCTGTGATATATAGGCATTGGATACATTGTTGCTATTCTTTGTTTTGAGTCAACTGTTATCTGTTAGGTCAATTAAGAATAAGAAAAGCAAAAAAGTTTATTTCCATTTAATCATTCTCTACTGCTCATCCCATCATCATATAGGTGTAAGTCTCTGACCTATATGATTTTCAGTCCCTCTGATGTACTTCTTTAAACATTTCTTGCAATGCAGGTCTACTGGCAACAAATTCTATCTCAATTTATGCTTGTGTGTGAAAGCCTTTATTTCTCCTTCACTCTTTTTCATAATTGTGGAAAAACATGAAAAATGTAAAATTGGCTATTTTAACCATATTATGTGTGTAATTTGATGACATTAATGACATTACTCTTATCTATTTCAATTTTTTTTTTTTTTCATCATCCCAAACAGAAGCTCTGTTCTTTTCTCTTTCACCTCCTTTGGTATTCCCATTCCACATATATTTCACCTTTTTGTAGCTGTCCTGCAGTTCTTGGATATCCCTTCTTTTTTGTTGTTGTTTTTTTTTCATTCTTTTTCTCTTTGCTTTTCAGTTTTGGATGATTTTATTGACATATCCTCAAGTTCATTGTTTCTTTCTTCACCATGTCCAGTTGCATTTCCAGTATTTCCTTTTGATTCTTTCTTAGAGTTTCCAACTCTCTGTTTACATTACCTGTCTGTTCTTACATGTTGTCCAATTTTTCATTAGAGCCGTTAGTATATTTATCTTAGTTATTTTAAATTCCCAGTCTGATAATTCCAACATGTCTGGTATATCTGAGTCAGGTTCTGGTGCTTGGTTTGTTTCTTCAGACTGTTTTTTGCCTTTTGCCCTGCTTAGTACCTTTTATGGTGCGGTAGGTAAGAGGGATCAAGGTAAATAGGTCTTTTGTGTGAGGTTTTAGGTTAATCTAAATATATGTTAAGCTGTATTTACCGTTTCCTGTAGTGTTGGTGTCAGAGGCTAAAATTTCTTCTAGTGTTCTTGTTTCTGTCACTCCTGGTGTGTTTGGGTTTTCCTAGAGACTCCTTTAATAAAATCTGAGCCTTGGAATTTTCTGCTACAATGCTCTGCTGTTACTCAGGAGCCCTACTGAAGTGGTGCTAAGTAGGGAGAAGAGGGGAAGTGCTCTGTATTCCTGTGATTAGGTCTCAGTATGTTAGTAGTTCTGTGGCACTGGGCTGTGACCTTCACAAGTGCTTCTTGGCATTTCCATATGCTACAAGATGGCTAGAATGGGCTGGATTTGGGTATTTCCCTTCCCTCACATGGAAGGCTAGAGAGGCCTAGAGTTGGATATTGCTCTTTGCCCATCTCAGTTAGGCTCTGTTAAAACCCACATCGGTCAGGTTCTGGTAAAATAATTTCCATCGCGGGCACTCTTGTTAATGAGAAAGGTCCTCTAGGTGTATTACAATATGGTAACTCTTCCCTTCCCACTGACGAATACAGGAGATTTTTCTCTGATTTTCATCCAGAAAATCTGGTGGTAAAATTTAATACCTGGTGGTAAAAGTGTGGAGCCTCCCTAAGGATGGGCTGCAGGACATTTTATCTCAAATTAGTTCACACTCAGTCTACAACAATCATTTGCTTTTATGTGTTTGTACCAATCTCTAGCTGTAGCTTCTGCTCATGGTCAGCACTGATTCTTTTTGTCCATCTCTCTCTCTCTAGTTTTTGGACCAGCGGATTGCCTTGTGCCCTCATTTCTGTAATGGATCTCAGATAAGTTGTTGACTTTTAGTTTGTTCATCTCTTTGTTGGAATAGCAGTTTCTGACTTCAAGTTCTCTATATGTCAAACTGGTAACCAGAAGTTACCTTAGTTTATGGGAAGATCTTACTGTAAAAGTCTATTTCCTTTAAAAGTTTTCTACTGTGTAGCAAGGATTTCTAAATATTTTTGCAAGAAATTTGTCTTGAGAAAAATAAATATATATAATTTCTTTTTTTTCTTTAGTTCATGTATTTATTTTGAGAGAGAGAGAGAGAGAAGGGGAGGGCCAGAAAGAGAGGGGGACAGAGTATCCGAAGTGGGCTCCGTGCTGACGGCAGCCAGCCTGATGTGGGGCTTGAACTCATGAACCATGAGATCATGACCTGAGCTAAAGTCAAACACTTAACAGACTGAGCCAATGAGGTGCCCTATATATAATTTCTTAATAACCAACTTTGTAAAGAGTAAACACAACAATAATTAAATATATGATAGTTGCTTGCATCATGTATTTCAAAATCTTCATTTCAATTCACATAACCTAAAATCCCTCCATTTTTATCTCTGAGTCACTTGTGTGGACTACAGATCAGATATTCCTTAATTCTTCATTTATTATAGGTTAGTGCACTAGTTTTTTAAAACATTTCTACTACATTATTACATAGTACCCTAATCAGAGCACTCTGACAACTTTTCATATAATACATTAGTTGAGGTCTTTGCTCATGATAGTTTTAAGAAATATGTGCCCTGTTGAGTGTAGAGAACTTCTATGACTTTTAAAAATCCCTATACAATTATTTACAGGTACTCCACTGTAGTGTGATGGATTTTTAAAGTTATTTACTTGTACAGTATTGAGGAGGAAAAATTTTTTCTTTACTCTTGAAGATTCTTTTGACTTGTCTAAGAATTAAATTGACCTGAGGCAGATTAATAGGAGAAAATAAAAATCTGGAAAACATGTATACCTCCTATAAACATGGGAGATACACAGGAAAACTGAGTTAACTTCTTGAAGTGGCTGAAGCTATCACCTTAAATATAGTCTTCAACTAGAGATAAAAGAGAATGTTGAGGCTGGGGATTCAGTTATGGGAGGTTATTAGGGAAAGCCTAGTAAATAGGAGTAAGGTTATTATGCAGATTTAAGTCCTAACCTTCTCCATTGATAACAGTTTGCAGAGATTTAGAGTCAACCCCTTCTTCCTGAGAGGTGTAAGGAGAAACCTTTACAAATGGAGATTTCCCTTATCCTTGTAAATGTCTCCCCAAAGGGTAACTCCTACTTGGTTTTCAGAGCTTCTCTTGTGTCTGCAGTTTTATATTTAATAATCAGCCTAAAATAATCAACATGCCAGGAAGCCATATCTTGGGGTGGCAAGATTTGCCCACCTGCAATAACAATTTGTGAAGAGATGGATCATAGGTTGGGTTTCCTGGGAAGCCAACTCTGAGACAACATTTAGTTTGCAGGACTTTTATGCTGGAGTACCCTTGGGATCAAACTTGTGAAAGGGAGGAGAAGAAAGCAGAAGTGGAAAGAAGAAGAAGTCCACAATCTTGAGGTAAGCTCATCAAGAGTCTCAGCCCATCCCATGGGGGATATTCTTGAATTAGGTCTGATGAGGGAACATAAGGCAAGCTGAGGGCAAAGCCCAAGCTAGCAACCCCCACCCCACCCCCTGCCAAATTGGGTTTATGTGACATTTCTTAGGCACTCCTGGCTTCCCAAGAACAAAGGAAGGGTTTCCAATGGTTAACTGATAGAGATCGCAGTCACACAAGACATGAGTCTCCATCAGTTTATAAATGTCTTAGTATATTACAAGAAAAAGGCAATCTCATCAAAAGCCTAATCTCCAGAAGTCTATAGACGCAGTTTCCTGGAGCCCCAACATCACTCTCCTCACCATAGTGATGTGGGGAACAAAGGCAAGAAGGAAATGGTAGGTAAGAGTAAATTTTCTTATAACCTGAATCCCATTGACAAATACTTGAGATAGAGTATAACATTTCTCCAGCAACTCCCTACTGTCTTAATGTTAATGCCTTAGTAGAGGAAAAACAACCATAGCAAGACAATGGCTAGGCCTCCAGTATCTTATGAGTCCTCTTTAGCATATGAAAGTCCTTTTGGAAAACTCATTTTACCTCTCCCAACTCTATAATATATAATCTGTCACTCCTCACAACCCCAGTGCAGCTCTTTCTGACCACAGGTCCTGTCCCTGTGGTTTGATAAAATCACCCTTTTGCACCAAATACATTTTGTATCAAGAATTCTTTCTCGGCCTTTGGCTCTGGACCCCCACCACTCCAAAACTGCATCAAAACAATATCTGAACAGTCTGGGATGAACTGGGGCAACAGGTCCTTGCTGGAAGTGAAACTGTCTAGTTCTTCTCTCTTTTCATCACAACATGATAGTTGGATAAAAAACACATTTTATTAGCTACTTTAAATATCATTTGTAATTAAACAAAAGTCAAGGAATTGAGAGACCTTTACTTTATTAACTAAACAGCTATTCACATTTATGTAAGAATAGCTAACATACAAAGCAGATATTCCTGTTACAAGGAATGCATTACAAACAAGCAAATACATCAAAAATTAAAAACCAAATATGGAGCATAGTAGCCCTGGGAAACCTCTTCTTTTAGAGTGGTACTCTTTATTTTAGTAAAATTGAAAATTACTATAATTTTTATTTAATGACGTCTTGCTAAAATGTATTATATGTGCTATTGCTTTTATAATCAAAATGAGATGAGTGCTATCTGAATGTTCAAAAAATGATCTTTCATCAACCATTTGATTACATATTGTGTTATGTTATATTTTATCATGTCTTTACTGTTTGATGGTGTAACAAGCAATTAAGAATAGAAATTATTTACAATTCCACAATATCTTTTCTGAATTTTCTCTTTTCAAGAGGATAAATTTATAAAGCTTTTTAATGTTTATTTATTTTAGAGAGAGAGAGAGAGAGAGAGAATGAGAGCGAGCATGAGCAGGGGAGGGGCAGAGAGAGAAGACACAGAACCTGAAGCAGGCTCCAGGCTCTGAGCTGTCAGCAAAGACCCCAATACGGGACTCAAACTTAGGAACTGGGAGATCATGACCTGAGCCAAAGTTGGATGCTTAACCAACTGAGCCACCCAGGTGCTCCATTTATAAAGCTTTCAACACCAAACCCTAGAGGTTTTAGTGAAATAGCAGCAAAACCATTTCTGTGTTGCACTTTACTAATTCTCATTAGTCTGTAATGTCAGTGAAGTAATTTAAGTTCATCTGTGGAAATGTAATTAAGTGTTTCACAATGGAAATATGACAAATAAGACATGTAATTTAAAAATATTTTATAGCACTAGAGAAAGAAAATAGGACAAATGTGTATATAATCTTCTCATGCCTTGGGTTGAAGGTGAAGATTAAATTAAAAAAATATTTTTTTTACACGTATTTATTTTTGAGAGACAGAGAGAGACAGAGCACAAGTGGGGGAGGGGCAGAGAGAGAGGGAGACACAGAATCTGAAGCAGGCTCCAGGCTGTCAGCACAGAGCCCAATGCGGGCCCAGACTCAGACACCGTAAGATCATGACCTGAGTCGAAGTCAGATGCTCAACCGAGTGAGCCACCCAGGCGCCACAAAAGTGAAGATTAATTGTAACGACATGATGTTAGATGACAGAGAATGTGACTTGTACTTTGAGACTTTTTATGAAGTTCTAAACCAGCACTACTGATTTTTCTAAGTGAACAGGATATGCAAATAGCTACCTTTAGGATTTAGGGAAAAGAAGGAATGAATATATTTTCCCCCCAGTTTTTGAACTCCTTTCCCCCAAGAAAAAAAGGATTGAAGTATTTTGATTAATTATATACATCAGCTTTTGAAAAATGCCCTTTTGTAAATTAACGTGCAATAACTTAAAATACTTCCTTAAGGAGTCAGTTTGCATTTATGTTATAATATTGGAATGCCTGAGTGGGTCAGTCACTTAAGTGTCCTACTCTTGGTTTGGTTCAGGTCATGGTCTCATGGTCATGATCTCACGTTTGTGAGATCAAGCCCCGCATCAGGCTCCATGCTGGGCAAGGTACCTGCTTGGGATTCTCTCTCTCTCCCTCTCTCTCTCTGCCCCTGCTCTGCTTGCACTTTCTCCCTCTCTCTCTCTCCCAAAATAAATAAATAAACTTCTTTTAAAAAGTTATAATATGTAATTTTTATTTTTTATTCTTAGTTGTATAAGGTAGTACAATAATATTGTAAAGCAAAATAAACTTAATAGAGTCTATTTGTTGATTATTTTAGTTTGGATAAATGTTGGAATTCTTACTAGAAAGTTGATATGAAATATTTTCATTGAAAAGTTTATAAAAAGAAGAATATTACTTGGTATATAAATATGCTAGATATTTTTAGCTTAGTTTAGTTCTCAAAGCTTTTGTGACTAAGTGAATATTACTGACCCCATGATATTGATTTCATTTGTGTTATTATGAAGTACAGCCTTTTCAGTAAATTCAGCAATGTATAATTTCTATCAACTTCAGACCAGTTTTTTGAAAAAAATTGAAAGTTAAGTTTAGTCATAGATGTAAAATTCACTGAAATTAAACAATAACAGTGATTTCACTTTGATATAATTTCACTATAGAGTTCTAGAAAATTCTACAATTGCTCAAGGCTTAGATTTCTTAATCTGTGAAGCATGAAGATAGCATATACCTTTCCTGTGTGTGCATGCTTTATAACCATTTTTAAAACAAGGAACTTAAAGGATTACCTTTGGCTGTAAGCCTGCATGCTTTCAAACCTCATTCATATTTAGGATTTTAGTTGTTCTCAATATATTGACATGGTGGCTCTATTCTAGCCATTGATCTTGAAGAGAATAGAGGAGAAATTTAAAGTACTTTATGGAACCATAGACATTATTTTAAAAATAATTAATGTTCAGAATTGCTATGCCTGTTCCCCTAAACAAACTGCATGTATCTTGTTCTTCTGCTTCTCTTTAAGCTTGATTACATCTCTGCTCAATTACAGAAATGAGCTTTTAATTGGACTTCCTTAATGGGAAGTTTGTCAGTTGCAGAGCACAACTGCTCACTTGTTCCTTAAGAATCACTTAGGTCTGATCTCTGTGAATACAGCATGAAAGAATGAGGAAGATGGGAGAGGTCTCTGCAAATGCAGTGTGATTTCTAATGCAGGCTTCTAGAGTACAAATGATTCACAATGGGGGTGCCTGGCTGGCTCAGTAGGTTGGGTGTCCGACTTCAGCTCAGGACATGATCTCATGGCTCGTGAGTTCAAGTCCCATGTCAGGATCTGCACTGACAGTTCAGAGCCTAGAGCTGGCTTTGGATTCTGTCTCCCTCTCTCTCTGCCCCTCCCTCACTCACACTCTGTCTCTCTCTCAAAAATAAAATTAAAAGAAAAAAAAACATAAAAAAATTTTTTAATAAAAAAAATGATTCACAATGATTAGCTATGTCCAACCCTGTTCCTTTTATTTGTGTGTTGGTGTCTGGTACATATAAGACACCTCCAAATGCAAGTGTTTTAAGTTATCTTTAACAAAAGGTAATGATATTATTGTTTGTTAAAAATTGAAACACACTCATTTATAAAAGTTCAACTACAGTTGATCCTTGAACAACAAAAGAGTTAGGGGCACAGACCCCCTGCGTGGTCAAAAATTCATGTGTAACTTTTGACTCCACAAAAACTTGACTGCTAATAGCCTACTTATGACTGGAAACTTTACTGATAACATAATCAGTCGATTAACACATGTAGTTTTTTAAATTATTTTTTTAATGTTTTTATTGATTTTTGAAAGAGAAAGAGAAAGAGAGTGTGCAAACATGAGCATGAGCAGGGGAGGGACAGAGAGAGAGGGAGACACTGAATCCTTAGCAGGCTCCAGGCTCTGAGCTGAGCTGTCAACACAGATCCCAATGCACGACTCATACTTATGAACTGTGAGATCATGACCTGAGCCGAAGTCAGACGCTTAACCTATTGAGCCACTCAGACGCCCCAAATTAACACATTTTTTATGCGTTACATATTATGTACTGTATTCTTATAATAAACTAAAGAAAATGTCATTAAGAAAATCATAAGAGAAACTTATGGTACTATATTGTATATATTGAAAACAATTTACGTATAAGTGCACCCAAGTGTTTTAAATCTGCATTGTTCAATGGAAAATTATACTAAAAAGTTCTGACAATTCAAAAATTTTTTAATGTTTTTGTTTTATTTTTGAGAGAGAGAGAGACAGAGTGTGAGTGGGGGAGGGGCAGAGAGAAAGAGAGGGAGACACAGAATCTGAAGCAGGCTCCAGGCTCTGAGCTGTCAGCACAGAGCCCAACACGGGGCTTGAACTCACGAGCCATGAGATCATGTCCTGAGCCCAAGTCGGACACTTAACCAACTGAGACACCCAGGCGCCCCAAGTTCTGACAATTTTAGAAAAATAGAATCATACTACATGTATTCTTTTTAAAATATTTTTTTTTTAATTTCAGTATAATTAACATGAAGTGTTATTTTAGTTTCAGGTGTATAATATAGTGATTCAATAGATCTGTATATTACTCAGTACTCTATATGTGCTCTTTTTTTTTTTTAAGTTTATTTATTTTGAGAGAGACAGAGAGCGTGAGTAGGGGAGGCACAAAGAGAGAGGGAGAGAGAGAATCCTAAGCAGGCTTCACGTTGTCAGCACAGAGCCCAACATGGGACTTGAACCCATGAACTGTGAGATCGTGACTTGAGCTGAAGCTAAGAGTTGGATGCTTAATGGACTGAATCAACCTGGTGTCCCTATATATGCTTTTTTGAATTGCAAGGTAATGCATTTATTTTTATGAAAACGAAAAATAGAAGAAAATAAATTGAAGGGAAACATGGAAGAGCAGAGCTTCAGATAAATGTTTATTTTAAACATCTAAATGATATAATTAATTAAAAATTAGATTTTCAGGGCACCACCATGGCTCATTCGATGGAGTATGTGCCTTTTGATCTCAGGGTTGTGAGTTCAAGCCCCACAATGGGTATAGAGATTACTTAAAAATAAATATCTAAAAAAATTTAGATTTCCAAAGACATTGAGAATTTGGAACCATTTTGGTGTGAACACATGTTCATGTTTCAAATCTATGTGATACATTTTGACACCTTTGGGAAATTTGAGAAAATGAGCCCTTAACCACTTACTGATTTCAGCTTTGCTTTCACCATCCTGAGCTTTTACTCACTTGTAATACTTTTGTTATTGTCAGGTTTTATAACATTTATATACTCTTCTCTAATTTTAAACTTAAAATAACATCAATTCTTCACCTCAATTTATTTTTCATCACCAAGCTTAGTGACTGTCATTCCTGATTTCTTTATTTTAAATCATACAACCAGTTAGTTATATTTTACAATCAAGTAGTTTTTGTTTGTAAATTCAATTTAGAAGAAGGAAGTTTTATTTTTTGGGTTTTACATGCCTCAGAATATTTTCTCTTGTCTTTTCACTTGGAAGACTTGGCTGGGTATAAAATTCTTGAAACAGTCTCTCTTTCACAGTGGAATACTTTTGGTTCATACTCTTCTTGAATTGAATGTTGATATATAGGACACCTTGTTTGTGATTTGTTTTGCCTCAAGTAGTGTCCATTTATGTAGTTTAATATATTTAATACTCAGTATTTTGCCACCAGTATTTTACTTTGGCATTCAGCCTTTCATTTCAGTGTTTCTAGAAACAATGGGCCCTTTTGGTGTACACATTAAAATCTTTATTTCACTGATGGCTTCTTCTATTTTACATTTAAATACTTTTTATATTTTGTTTCTATTACATATTAACCATTCCTATAATCCCTGGTTAGTCTTCAGGCTTGATCTTTTCAGTTTTGTTTTGGTAATAATCTCAATCCTGGTCTGAAGTTTTCAGATGCCTGTTCATTTGTGTTAATTCTAATATGTCTGTAATCTCTGAAAATATTTTTCTTCTTTGAATTCCTGGAGTTCTAGCAACTCACAGATTATTTCCTTTTCTCTACTGAAGTCTATTATGTTCTTTAAAACCTTTACACGAAACATTAAACAGCTTTGTATTGCTTTTAGGGGGAAAAAAGAACCTTGTCACCAATTTCATTAAGGTGATGAAAAATTACTTGTTGGAATACTTTTTATCATGGTGTAGTTTTTCCTTTCTTGTATTTACTTTCTTAAGTGTGTTTGTGTGCTGTTTGTACAATTCATGCTGGTTTCATCATAATTATTATTTTTCTTTAATATTTTTTTAATGTTTGTATTTGAGACAGAGAGAAGGAGACAGAGCACAAGTGGGGCAGGGGCAGAGAGAGAGGGAGACACAGAATCCGAAGCAGGATCCAGGCTCCTAGCTGTCAGCAAAGGGTGCAATGCAGGGCTCAAACCCACAAATCACAAGATCATGACCTTTGCCAAAGTCAGACGCTCAACCGACTGAGCTACCCAGGCGCCCCTTGTCATAATTACTTAATTTTGAACATGAATGGTTACTAAATTTTTTTGTGCACATTGTCCTGGAAGTAATAATTTTTTATGGAGTTTAGTCTTTAGAGAATATTATGGGTGTTAGACAAGTGGTGTAGGAAATGTTACTGACAGAAAGACTTTTGTGTATGGAAAAGAATATTTGCTACTACTTTTCTGATACATAGTAGTGTTATAATTTCATGAATCAATTTTAAAAATATTTAAATACTCTTTTACCAATATCATTAAAATAAATAAAATATACTAAGTATTGCTAGACATTTAAATGTTGATTATAAACTTAGTGAAATGCTCTTAAATGTATCTGTATAATAAGTCCAATAAGTCAAAGGTCCTCAATTCCTTCTAATACCTTCACAATATATAGATTTTACTATGATAATAAAAGTTATTTTATATATACAGCTAAACTAATATTAAATATCAACATTGATGATTTGTTCTATTTCCTTGTTAACTCTATACATGTCTAATTCTACCTAAGGGTACAGAAATACTGCTAGATCCCAAAGAAAGTGTGCTGTGTCGGATTGCCCATTTCCAGGCGTATTTTATCTTTGAATGGGGTTTAAACCTTAGCCAAAATTCACTGGCTAGGTCCCACTGTAGAGTTAAGATTCTTTGCTACTTCATGGGCACCTGAATGGCTCAGTTGGTTAAGCATCCGACTCTTTTCATCTCAGGTCGTGATCGCTCTGTTCGCGAGTTCAAGCCCCGCATCAGGCTCTGTTCCGACAGTGCGGAGCCTCTCTCCCTCCCTCTCTCTCTGTCCCTCCCCTGCTCTCTTTCTCTCTGAAAACAAACTTTAAACCTTTCGTAAAATAAAAAAAACTAAAAAATAAGAGATTCTTTGCTAATTCAGTTGGAATTTACAAATTCACACCTGATTTCAGGTTGTGGTATTCCTCTCTCCTTACCTTTCCATCATGTTTTGATCTGGGAATATTATTCCTCAATTTATTATTTTATAATACCTTATAGAGGGGCATCTGGGTGGCTCAGTTGGTTAAGCATCCGACTTTGGCTCTGGTCATGATCTTGGGGTTCACGAGTTCGAGCCCCACATCGGGCTCTGCACTGACAGCTCGGAGCCTGGAGCCTGCTTTGGATTCTGTGTCTCCCTCTCTCTCTGACCCTTCCCCACTCAGGCTCTGTCTCCTCTCTCTGTCTCAAAAATAAAAACAAACAAATAAATAAATAAATAAATAAATAAATAAATAAATAAAAATTATAATACCTTATGGAAATTTATTATTAGATATTAGTTTATCTAGATGCACTCCAAAAAGACTGTGTATTGTGTGTATGTGATCAGTTCTTGAATCTGGATTTATGGCTAATTTATCATCTTGTACCTCATTGCTATACTGTCATTTGTCAGGTCATTGTGAGTGAATGCCAGTACTGATTACTCCTCCTGATTTTATACAGTGCTTAACTTCCAGGCATTATGTAGGTTTCCCTACAGTTCCTTGTAGCCAGTGTCCCATATTTAAAGGAGATACCAATCTATATAGCAACCTATAATTAAAAAGAAAAGAAAACAACAACAAAAAAAGGAAATTCCCAATAGGTTTCCATTCCTATTTCTATTTCCCAATAGGTAAGCATTTTCTGTTAGTCATCTTCCTTTATATTTATAATTAACTTTCGTACATTTTAAAATAGCTTTTACATTTGCTAGTATCATTATGTACTCAAGAGTTTTCATAGATGAAACAAGTTCCAAATAATTGTAATTATTTTTTTCTTTTTGATTTTTCAGTTTTTCACAACTTGGCTAGTGAGAGCATTTTTAGGGCACAGCTTTGATCTTTTAACTTTACTGTAGATCTATTTTGAAGGTGTCTCTCTTTTCTGGCAACAAGGTCTTCCAATCCATTATTCATTTTTTTTTTCTTGCCTCAAGTTATTAAATCAGTTACTCCCTCCAGTTACTGTGATTTGAAAAAGACTATTAGAACTGTAGCAGTTGGCACTATATTCAGGTGCTGTTAACCAGGTACAGAAATGACTTTTATTTAATCAACTTAGGTTTTATTTTTCTTGTTCTCAGGAAGAGTTTCAGAAGTCAGAAGTCCAGTATTAATTATAGCATTAAATGGTTTTGCCTTCTTGTCACCCTCAGGTCTCTGTTTTGACATATGTATTGGAAAGTATCCCTGAGGAGAAATATGTCTAGGTAAGGACCTTTTTTTCTTTAATGCTTATTTATTTTTGAGAGAGAGAGAGAGAGAGAGACAAAGACAGAGAGAGAGAAAGAGAGGAGTGTATGTGTGATCAGGGGAGGGGCAGAGAGAGACAGAGGATCCAAAGTGGCTCCACACTGACAGCAGGGAGCCCGATGTGGGGCTGGAACTCATGAACCGTGAGATCATGACCTGAGCCAAAGTCAGACGCTTAACTGACTGACCTAGGCGCCCCTAGCTAAGTACCTTTTAAAAGACATTGAACTTGGGGTGCCTGGGCAGCTCATTTGGTTAAGCATCTGACTTTGGCCTAGGTCATGATCTCGCTGTTCTGGAGTTCAGCCCCTAGTCAGGCTCTGTGCTGACAGCTCAGATTCTGTGTCTCCCTCTGTCTCTCTCTGCCCTCCCCCAACTCATGCTCTGTCTCTCTCTCCCAAAAATAAGTAAACGTTAAAAAAAAGTTTTAAAAAATACATTGAACAATTATAACAACAATTATTCAATATTTTTAAAAAGTCCACATATTTCTTTTTATCATAAAGTATTTCTTAACAGTGTCAATTCATGTGCTCTAGGAGAGTGCCTTGGTTTTTTCTACTACTGAGATATAATTAACATATTATGTAAGTTTAAAGCGTATAGCATGATGAATTGATGTACATTTATATTGTGAAACGATTACCGCAGTATGGTCGGTTAGAACATCTAGCATCTCACATAATTAAAATGTTTTGTATGTGACGAGAACATACAAGATGTACCCCTTAGCAGCTCTCAAGTATAAAATATTCTATAGTAACCACACTATACATTAGATCCCCAGAACTTACTCATCTTCTAACTAGAAGTACAACTTTAACCTTCATCTCCCCATTTTCTCCCCTGCCTACCACCTGGCAATCACCATTTTACTTTGTTTCTCTCAGTTTGGTGGGGTTTTTCTTAGATCTCACATATATGTGAGTATTTGTCTTTTTTTGTCTGACTTATTTCACCTAGCATAATACCCTCAATATCCTTCCATGTTGTCACCAATAGCAGGATTTCCCTTTTTAAAGCTGAATAATAATCCTCTGTGTATATACACACAACATTTTCTTCATACATTCATCTGTCAGTGATAACTTAGGTTGTTTCTATGTCTCGGCTACCGTGAATAAGGCTGCAGTGAACATGGAGGTGCAGATAGCTCTTCCAGATAGTGATTTAACTTCCTTTGAATACATACACAGGTGTGGGATTTCTGGGTCATATGGCAGTTTTATTTTGAATTTTTTGAGGAACCTTTTTACTGTGTTCCATAGTGGCAGTACCAGTCAACTTTCCCATCAAGCATGCACGATGGTTCCCTTTTCTTCACATCGCACTAACACTTGTTATCTTTTATCTTTTTAATGATAGCCATTTCACAGGTGTGAGGTGATATCTTATTGTGGATTGGATTTACATTTCCCTGATAATGAGTGATGCTCAGCATCTTTTCATGCGTCCGTTGGCCATTTGTATGTCTTCTTTAGGAAAGTGTCCATTTCATCCCTCTACCCATTTATTACTTGGGTTGTTTCTTTTCTTGCTATTGAGATATATGAGTTTCTTATTTTGGATATTAATCCTGTATCTGATATATGGTGTGCAAATATTTTCTCCCATTCCATAAGCTGTCTTTTCATTGTGTTGATTTTTTTTCCTGCTCTGTACAGAAGTTTTTAGTTTGATGTCATCCTGCTTGATTATTTCTGCTTTTGTTGCTTGTGCTTTTGGAGTCAGATCCAAAAGATCATTCCGAAGACCAATGTCAAGTTATCTTTAACCCATTTGAAGTTAATTTTTGTGAGTAGTGTAAGAGAGGGGTCCAATTTCATTATTTTTGTATGTGAATGTCTCGTTTTCCCAGCACCATTTAATAAAAGGACTATCTTTTTTTCCGATTCATATTGTTTATTTCTTTGCCAAATGTTAGTTAACCATATATGCTTGATTTTATTTCTGGCCTCTCTGTTCTATTCTGTTGGTCCAGGTGTCTATTTTTATTCCAGACTATTCTGGTTTTGAGTACTGTAGTTTTGTAGTATAGTTTGAAATCAGGAAGTATGGTGCCTCCAGTTTTCTTCTTTTTTCTCAAGATTGTTTCAGGTATTGGTGGCCTTTTGAGTTTCTGCTTTTTATTTCTGTGGACAATGCAATTGGAATTTTGATAGAAGTTGCATTGAATTTATAGATGGTGTGGGGTAGAATGGACATTTTAGTAAAATTATTTCTTTCAGTTTAGAACATGAGATGACTTTCCACTTGTTTATTTCTTCTTTGATTTCTTTTATCAATATCTTGTAGACTTCAGAGTACCGATCTTTCACCTCCTTGGTTAAATTTATTCCTGAGCATTTTATTGTTTTTGACGGTGTTGTAAATGGGATAATTTTCTTTATTTCTCTTTCAGATATTTTGTTGTTAGTTCATAGAAATTGAAGTGATTTTTGTATGTTGACTTTGTATCCTGTGACTTTATTAAATTCATCTCTTCTGACAGTTTTTTGGCAGAGTCTTTAGGGTTTTGTATTTATAAAACCATGTCTTCTTCAAACAGAGACTGTTTTTCTTCCTCTTTTCCAAATTTGATGCTTTTTGTTTCTTTTCCTTGTCTACTCATTACACCTAGGATTTCCAATACTATATTGAATTAGGGTGAACCTGAGTACTAGTGTCTTGTTCCTGAGTTTAGAAGAAAAGTTTATCATTTTTCACTTTTGAGTATGATGTTTGCTGTGAGTTTATCATGTATGGCCTTTATTATGTTGAAGTATTTCCCTTCTATACTCAACTTCTTGAGAGATTTTCATGAAAGGGTGTTAAAATTTTCATATGCTTTTTCTGGATTTATTGACAAGATCATATGTTTTTATTCATCATTCTATAATGCGGGGTATCATGTTCATTGATTTAAGTGTGTTGAACTACCCTTGCATCGCAGAGATGAATCATAATTGTCATGCTGTATGATCCTTTCAATGTGTATTGAATATGTTTTGCTAGAATTTTGTTCAGAATTTTTGCATCTTTACTCATCAGGCATATTATTGACCATAGTTTTCTTGTAGTATCCTTATCTAAATTTTGTATCAAGGTAACACTGAACTCACAAAGTGAGTTTGGGTGTGTTCTCTCCTCTTGAATTTTCTGCAAGAATTTCGGAAGGAGTATTGTTAATTCTTCTTTAAACGTTTGGTAGAATTCCCCAGTGAAACCATCGGGTCTTGGGATTTTTTGTTGTTGTTGTTGTTGTTGGAAGATTTTTAATTATTGTTTCCATCTTATTACTCTTTATTTTTTGTTAATGTTGGTAACAGTCTTGGTAGGATTTATGTTTCTAGGAATTTGTTTCTTCTAGGCTATGTAATTTGTTGGTATACACTTGTTCATAGTAGGCTCTTCTGCTCCTTTGTATTTCTGTGTTGTCAGTTGTAATGCCTTCTCTTTTATTTAGAATTTTGGTATTTGTGTCTTTTTTCTTGGTTAGTCTAGCTAAAATTTCATTATCTTTATTTTTTAAAGAAAAATAACTTTTCTATATTCTTTCTAGTCTCTATTTCATTTATTCCTGCTCTAACCTTTATTATTTTCTTCCTTCTACTGTCTTTGGACTTAGTTTGTTCTTGTGCAGTAACAGAACTGTATACATATTTTGGAGAATTTGGAGGGGGATGGGATCACAATGTTGTAAAACCTGACTATAAGAATCAATAACCGTGTTATCCATTTTTATATATGTATAGCAAGTACACAACACCCATCAATTTGCCCAAAATAATTTACAAAACTCTGCTGATGTTTGTAGTTGTTAGCAGATATGTAAGTAGCACATCACATAGATGTAAAAATAAAAGTATAGCAAATTCACTATAGTGATAATAGCATTTATTTACACTTTGATAAACGAAATAGGCAGGAGCCATTTAACCCAAAAATACCTATTCAGCATAGCAGTGAGAAATGGGTCTCTTGGAATTACATCAATGATCATATCTCAAAACATCCCCACTAAAGTGGAAAATAAGCTTCTTCATTTTGTTTCTCTAACTAAAGTTAGCATAGGAAACACAAGGCTGGTTGGACAGTTTGAGTTATGACATTAATATAGCCTTACCTGAGATTCTTAGCTGACCTACATCTGAAGACTTCAAAGGTGTTGTAATCCTTATTGGGATCTATCCTGGGCTCAGGTCTTCCAACAGTTGTAAGCAGTCCTACCTTTAGTCCATTAAGCCCTAATGGAATTCTACATCATTCTACTAGTTCCAGGTGTGAATTGCCACCTTTGGCTGTTTCTCATGGAAAAAATTCTGAAGTTTATACTGAGATGCTATAGGAGTGACTGAGTGGCTCAGTCAGGTCAGCATCCAACTCTTGATTATGGCTTAGGTGATGATCTCACAGTTTTGAGATGAAGCCCCACACCAGGCTCTGAGCTGGGCATGAAGCCTGCTTAAGATTCTCTCTCCCTCTGCCCCTCCCCTGTTCATGCACTCTCTCTTCCTCTCTAAAAAAGAAAATAATAAATTTTAAAAAATAGTGTATTGCTACAGCCTGTTTAGCATTTTGAATGTCGGAATTAAAATCATTAGTCTTGGTATGTCTTTGGGTATCAGTGTCTGGCAGAGATCATCAAGTAACAATGGAGTAAGTAAAAGGATAACTTGAAGAGTAAACTACCGTTACAGTGGCCACGAAGTGATTAAATTGATTATGAAGAGCAATTACTGAAACACAAGTGCTTTTTTATAAAGGAATTTTGTTTCTCTGATAATGACAAAGGGAAACTACATAAAATATGCAAAACATAGTTTTGACAAATTGATTATGAAAAGCAATAATTACAACCCAGTGGAAAAAACTTATTTGAAATGGTTAATATGGAGTGCATGTGACATATGCTTCTCTCTTACCCATACACAAACACACACATCACTGATATAGTCAAAGAACTTGGTATTTGTTCTTGTAAGTTCCTAAGATGCGACATATACCATATCTTATCAGCCAAAAGAGTGATCCTTCTTTTTCTTTTGTGCAAAGATACGTTAGAGATAAGTATCAATTTCATGATAAATTACTGGGTTTTATTGTTCACCTATACTTTATTCTACTTAGTCTTCATTCCCTGTTGTCTTGTGGAATGTATTATGAATCACATAAGAAGTAGACTCAAAAGGGAATTGACATTAAATTATCATATTAAGATGTTTACGCATCAGCATTTTCTATAAGTATAATGGAAGTGTTCTTAACTGTTTCATTCAACCCCCCTACTCAAGTACAGATTCAGTGGCTTTGGTACTATTGATTTCCCAAGAGACCACCAGAAAACCTGTTAATCAAGGAAAACAAACTTAATTAAACACACTTTTGCAAAGGAGGACACTATCTTCACAGAGTCTTAATATTATTGTAGGATAGAGTGTTAGGAGATCAAGTGAAAACAAGTGGTTTAAGGAGGTTCTTCCAAGGCAGGAAATTGGAGATTGGCTAGTTTAGGCTATAAGTTATAACTGATGAACACTCCTACGTGAGCATGTTGACATGTTTTTTGATGAGTTAACTCTTGTCCCCAGGACAGTAAACTAAGCAAAGGTAACCACTTTTGCTAACAATCTCCTTCTGGGCCCTCAGCAATTAAGATGCTGATGAAAAAAAGAGCAAATTTGTTTTTGGAGAGAGGCAGAGATCAGCTAGCTTTTGAGAATATGACATGAGTTCTTATTCAAGGAAAGAATTGGTGATTCAAGGAAAGAATTCCTCATAGCAGATGAGGAATTAACTTCTGCATAGATGTTATGCGTCAAACTCTGCTCCATAAGATATTTCATTTTATTTTTACTCATCCATATCTTCCCAGACAGTAGGCCCTATTGCCTTTTCTGCAACATCCCCAGAATCAACACTGAAGCTTCTGCAACATTTCTAATAATCCACAACATTACTTCCTCTTCTCTGAAATCTCCCCCAGGGTTCTATCACACATACACTCTTTCCCTTCATCCCACCCCTTTTTCCTTTTATTCCCTTATTTCTTTACATAATAAATTATGATGGCCTTTTATTTCAAAGACAAAATTATTAACAACTAACATATTATTTTCCCCTCTTTTGGTGGTGATAGTTTATTTAATCTTCCAATCTTTCCTGAATGTGAGGGAAAATAATTTTATTTATTCTTCTGTTTTATGAATGAAAGAAGAAATAAGGGAAGGAAGGAAGGAAGGAAGGAAGGAAGGAAGGAAGGAAGGAAGGAAGAAAGAAAAAAAACCAAAATAGCTAAGCTTCGTTGAATATTCATGTCTACAAATTTTGTTGGTATCTTGAAAACTAAGGCTTGGCAGAGTCCATATTGTGAATAGCTGAGTACTATAAAAGGAGTTTTTGTTGTAAGCAGTGCCTTACGCTTCATCATCGTTAGTATTTAAAATTAGTTAATAAAACAGGAAGATACAGGCAAAAATGATAGAATTGGTGGTTATGAAATGGTCATTGGGTAGTGTATCTGAGCAGGAAAGAAAAAGTTGTAACTTTCAGCAGATACTTGTTATATTCCAATCAGTACAAATTCTTTGATATAATCAATGGGTATTAAGGAAAGTAATCGACATTTTTGGAGCTTTCCAGGAAATTGGTAATTATCAGGAAGAGCTAATCCCATTTTTGTCATCTATTTATCAGGAAATTACCTATGTAAAGATCACATAGACTTTAATCTACTCATTTTGCCCCCATTCATAAGGTATACCCTGGAAGACTGCAGTGAGCCTCTCCTAAGGATAGTTTTTAAAAGAGAAATATGGGCAAAATAACTATAATGCCAACATTGTAATCGGTTCTGATAAACTATGACTGGATTCTATTAGGCTGATATATTACTTCTTCATGAATGTTAAATTAGTTTTATTTTAAAGATAGTAAACTTCAATAAAAATTATGATTCTCTACATAACATAAATTTATGTGACACTTGGGGAAATTCCCTGTTGAAAGAACGAGTATTAATTTATAGAACATTAGGATGAATAACAGTGAAGTTAATCCATTTTATTGACATTCTACAGAGCAGTGAAACATAAGAAATATTGATAGTCTTCCTTAACAATCTATAATAGACCATAGCTCTTTACTAGAATTAAAAAAAAAAGGATCTGGAAATATTTGTGATCCTAAAAAATTTGTAGTAGGTGATCTTTATTTAACTCTGGCATTTCTACCTTCTAAACGATTTTCACTCCTCTTTGTGAGATGAAAAAAGTATACACATTTTTTCCTTCCCCACCCATCCCTTGCTTCCAGATCCTATCAAGTTCTAGAACTAGCTCAGGATATTTCCTGTTGTATTAGTTTTCTGCTGTTGCATAGCAAATTGCCACAGATACAGTGGCTTAAAGCAACACATATTTATTATCTCCCAGTTTCTGTGGCTAAGAATCTGGGCATGGTTTGGCAGGGTCCTCTACTCAGGCTGCAATCAAGATATTGGCCAGCTGGAGTCTTACTGGATGCTTGACTAGAGAAGAATCTGCTTTCAAGCTTATTCAGGCTGTTGACAGAATTAATTTGCTTATGGCTGTATGACTGAGGTCTCTGACTGCCTACTGGCTTTTGGCTGGTGGACAACCACACTTCCCTGCCATGTGGCCCCTTTCATAGGCAGTTCTTAACATGGCTCTTTGTTCCTTTAAGGCCACCAGGAGAATATCTCTGTCTGTCTGTCTCTCTCTTTCTCTCTCTCTCATCTGCTATGACAGAGTCATACATAACAAAATTTCATTATGGGAATGACATCCTATCATCTTTGTCATATTCTGTTGGTAATTATTAAGTCTCAGGTTCTGCCTGCATTAAAGAGGAGGGGATCATATAAGGGTGTGACTCATTGGGGTTCACCTTAAAGTGTGTCTGCCACTTACCTCCAAAATCAACTTTGAGGACACTATAGAGATAGAAAGGTAGCACTGATTTGAGCAAAAATAACAAAAAGTTGGGAAATACCTGGAGAGTCATAGGCTTCCTTAAACTGTGTGTGTATTTATCAGGTGTGCTGTAGCTTGGGGTAAGGAGTAGCCTGAGACAGAGATAAAAGGAAATGATGGAAGGAATATGTTAAGTTCTGTTTTGCCTCTCTCTTTTACCCTGAAACAATAGCCATCAGCGCTTTAGCAAAGAATTCTGCAGCAACAGAATAGACCACTGGTGTAGAAAATAAAAAAAGTCCTGTAAGGTTGAGTTCAAAATAATGGATGTGGACTAACCAGGCACTTATGGCCGTTCACTTCTCTATGCCTCACAGGCATAGTGGATTCTACAGGCCAGTGGATTATAACCAAGGGAGACCATCTCCACCCATGCTGCTTTTTCCGAAGAGTTTAAAGTGAAATCCTGGCCAGAGGGTTATTTCACTGAGTGGTAGCTGTTGGGAGTGACATACAGTGCTCCTGGAGTTCTAGATATTCTGCCTCTCTTTTAAAAATTCACCCTGAGTTGTCCAAGATCTTGACTTTGACCTTATTCCAATACCAAGCAGAATAGTTGACACTATCAGGGAACATGTGCTCTCGAACCAAGTATGACAAAACACAGTCACATTAAAAAAAAAAAAAAGCACCAATCCAAACAAAATATTTCATATGAAGCAGAACAGAAGCACCAAACATTTAAGCATGCTTAAATAATTAACAGATGATATAAGCAATCAAAGTCATTAACAAAGAAACTTCAGTAAGAACTAAGTGGGAACATATGATATAAAATTTACACTATTCCAAATAAGGATACAGTGTTTAGATAAGCAGAAAGATAGATACATATGAAGAATTAATGAGTTGAAAGATGAAGTTGATGAAATCTAGAAGGTAACTTAAAAAATAAGTCAAAATATAAAACTAATGTTTGAAGAACTAGTATTCAAAAATTCTCCAAAATTTAAGAAAAACAGATCAAAACTAGATTTATGGTATTTCTAGAGAGCTAAGAGGAAATAAATCCATACCTAGACACATTATAATGTGGAACACCAATGACAGATACAAATTTTAAATGATACTAGGTGAAAAGAAAATAATTTGCAGAAAAATAAGGTTGAGTCACTATATCAGAATTCTCAACAGCAAAATTCAACACCAAAAAAGAAATAACGTTATAAAGAATTAAAAGAAAACATGTTTAGATTAAGAATGCAATATTGAATCTCATTATCATTCAAATGTGAGAGCATAATAAAAACTGATTTTCAGAAATAGCGTTGGAATGTTTGTCAAAAAAAAAATTATATATGTATACACTTGGAAAAATTATAAGAGAAGCAAACCCAGAAATACATTTCACTATGTAAGAGATGTAGGAAGGGTATAATCTTTTAGTAGACTTTTTGTGGTCCTTAAAATAAGTAAAAGCTAATTCCCCAAAGGATAGAAACGATGTATATAATATCAATCTAGAACTAAAAACCCAGACAATCTTAACATGATGGGAGAGTTCAAGGGCAAGTATAAAAGGGACATATTTAAATACTTGCCTCTTAAATATCTAATTGTTAAGGGATAAAGTTTTATATGCTTAAACCTTAAAAATGAAAAAGTTTTTGTTTTGATTCAAGCTTAGATGTAGAAAGTTAAAAGAGAGTGTTGCCCTCACTGTAAGAACCAGAAATTGAAGACACAAAAACACGTGTTAGAGCTAAGCTCCACAGAGTCAAAAGCCCTTCTCAGCAGAAAGGAGACCCACACCTGTTCTCATGCCTGATGGAAAGGAAGTAGAGGAATCCACCATACGTATGGAGTGTCGGTGAGGGGATACTACCTGAATCTGTAGAGAACTTTTAATATTGGGTGATAGGACAGATTCTAATGTGGAGGTTCCTGAGCCCAAGAGCAACTATATACCCATCTGTCGACTCTTTCCCTCAAGTGTTCACTGAATGCTCAGTGGTACTGCACTATATACTAATGTGATTTAGAAAATATATTAAATTGATCAATTTTTAGAAACATGTTATACACACAGAGATAGATACATTGATTGATCTCTACCATATAGCTTAAGAAAGTGATTCTGATAAATATTTTTGAAATCCTACTGATCAGTATCAGTAAACATGATCAATATCTTTGAAATATCACTGTGAATCTTTGCTATTTTCTGGAGATAACTGCTATCTAAAACTGCCCAAGGGTTATTTGTTTTATTTCACAGTTTTATAATGTGTCATTAATTTTGCAAGTTTAACTCTATGTAAATGGAATCACATAATTCTTTTTCTATAGCTACTTTTAAATTCAGTAATATATTCATTCATTTTGATTTGTTATTTTTTCTGATTCATTCTCACATAGCGATCAATCCAGTAAATGTATCACAGTGTGTTTATCCATTCTTCTGGTGACGATCATTCAGATTGTTGTAGGTTGCCTGCTATTACAAACCATGGCACTATCAAAATGTTTACTTTTTCCTTTGTGCAAATGTGCAAACATTTATCTAGATTATAGATGTATAAAATTGGAACAGCTGATATTCAAACAGTTTTAAAAGTGTGTATACCAGTTTATGAGAATTTCTGATGAACAATATGTTTGGCAATGCAAGATGCTGCACAACCTTTAATAAGGCTTTATGATCTTCTAAAATTTCATCGTATCGAGTGTGTGTCATTTTCAATTTTCATTACCTGATTACTAACATAATTGAACATATTTTCATATAATTACTGGTCATGTGTTCTGTCTATGAAATGTCTGCTGGAAAGTTATTGTTAGTTTTCTATGGGATACATTGTCTTATTGTTTTTGCAAGAGTTCATCATACCTTCTCGATTAAAATTTCATTCATTTTGAGTGTTATGAGTATCTTTCTCCCCTTTTGACATTTATTTTAAAGGCTGCAGACATTTTTTTTTATTATTTTGGTAAAAACCACTTAATATTAAATTTACCACCTTAACCATTATCAAGTGTATGTTTCAGTAGCGTTAAGTATACTGGCCCTGAGCCCTTGCTGGAGGGGAGTGGTGGTAGGGGAGGGTGAAGAGGGTGGGTATGGGTCCACCTCTCCCACTCCCTGGACTTGACAGCTTGTGGGACTGATAAGAAGTGGTCCCCTCTGCTCCACTGCCCCCAAGCCTTGAAAGTTGCCTGTACATGCCTTGTAGCATGTAGCAGTGGGATATGCTAGGCGGGACTAGGTGGTTCCCCCTGTCCCCTTCCCTTTTCAAGGGTGACTGTGCCACTTAAAAAAAGTATATTCACAATGTTGTGCAACAGATTCCTAGAACTTTTTCATCTTGCAAAACTGAACTCTGTATCCATTAAACCCTATTAAACCCTTATTTCCATTCCCCTAGCTCTTGACAACCATCTTTCCATTTTCTCTGTGATTTTGACTACTTGACTTTTGCTTTTTTCTTTTTTCTTTCTTTCTTTTCTTTTTTCTTTTTCTTTTTCTTTTCTTTTCTTTTTTTTTTTTTTTTGGCTTTTCTTTTTGCTTTTTTTTTTTCCTTCAGTAGACTCTAAGCCCAATGTGAGTCTTGAACACACAAGCTGGAAATCAAAGTTGTGTGCTCTGCAAACTAAGCCAGCCAGACACCTCTAATTTTGACTATTTTTGATACTTCATCAGAGTGGGATCATACAGTATCCTTCTGTGACTGGCTTATTTAACTTAGCATAATGTCCTTGGGGTTCATCCGTATTTTAGAATGTTGTAGGATTTCCTTATTTTTTAAGGTTGCATACTATTCTATCATATGTATATATCTCATTGTCTTCATCCATTTAACTTTTGCTGACACGTGTGTTGCTTCCATCTCTTGGCTATTGTGAATAATACTGCAATGAACATTGATGTACAAATATTTCCTTGAGATCCTGCTTCGAATTCTTTTAGATATACATCAAGAAGTGGAATCACTGGATCATATGGTGATTGTGTTTTTATTATTTTGGGAAGCGTCCATACTGTTTTCCCATAGTGGTTGTACCATTTTACTTTCCCACCAACATGGTGCAGGGATTTCATTTTCTCTGCGTCTTTGTCAACATTTATTTCCTGTTCTTTTTATAGTGGCCATCCTAACTGTGATTCTGATTTCTGTTTCTCTTGTGATTGATGATGTTGAACATCTTTTCATATGTTTGTTGGCTATTTGTATATATCTTCATTGGAGAATTGTTTATTCAAATTCTTTACCCATTTTTTAATAATAGTTGTTTTGTTGTTGTTGAGTTGTAAGAGTTCCTTATATATTCTGGATATAAACCACTCATCAGATCTATGATCAGCAAGTATTTTCTCCCATTCTGTAGGTTGCTTTTTCACTCACCTCATTGTTTCCTTTGATTCACAAAAGTTTTGAACTTTTATTTAGTGCCATTTGTCGATTTTTGTTTTTGTTGGTGGTGTATCCAAGAAGTTATTACCAAATTCAATATCTGAAGTTGTTCCCCTGTATTTTCCTCTAAGAACTTTGTAGTTTTAGGTCTTTCATTAAGGTCTTTAACCCATTTTGAATTAATTTTTATATATGGTGTAAGTTAAAGGTCTAACTTCATTTTTTGGAATATGGAAATCTGTTTTTTCCACCACTGTTTATTGAAAAAACTATCTTTTCACCGTTGTGTAGTACTGGCAACCTGGTAGATCTTATGACCATGTATGCAAGGATTTATTTCTTGTCTCCATTCTGTTCCATTGGTCTAAATATCTGTCTATATGTTTGTGTAACATTTATTTGATTATTATAGCTTTGTAATATGTGTTGAAATCAGGAGGTATGAGGCCTCTAACTTTGTTTCTTTGTTTTTCTTTCTCAAGATTATTTTGACTTTTCAGAGACCCTTTAGATTCCATAGGATTTTTAGGATTTTTTAAATTTTACTATTTCTGCAAAAAAAAAATACTGTTGGCATTTTGATATAGATTGTATTGAATATGTAGATTGATTTGGGTGATATGGATAATATGGATTTTAACAATATTAAATCTTTTAACTGACAAATATAGGATATCTGCTCATTTATATGTTTTTTTATTTCTTTTATCAAAGTTTTGTAGTTTTCAGCATACAAATCTTTTGCTTCCTTGATTAAATTTATTCCTAAAAATTTTATTCTTTTTGATCCTATTGTAAGCCGAATTGCCTTTTTTAAATTTCTTTTTTGAATTGTTGTCTTCTTATTTTCTTAATTTCTTAATTTCATTGTTAGTATATGGAATGCAACTGATTTTTATGGGTTAACTTTGTATTCTGAAACTTTGCTGAAATGTATTAGTTTTAACAGGTTTTTTGTGGTTTCTTTAGGGCCTTCCAGATGTAAGATTGTGTCATCTGTGAACAGAGATAATTTTACTTCTTTTTTTCCAGGTTTGATGCTTTTTATTTCTTTTTCTTATATACTTGTTCTGGCTAGGACATCAAGTACTATGTTGAACAGATGTGATAAAAGTGAATATCCTTGCCTTTTTCCTGATTTAAAGTTTAATCTTTCAGCACTGAGTGTGATGTTGGCTGTGTGTTTTGCATACATGGCTTTTATTACTTTGAGGTAGTTTCCTTCTATTCCTACCTTGTTGAGAGTTTTCATCATGAAAGGGACTGGTATTTTGTCAAATGCTTTCTCTGCATCAATTGAGATGGCCATGTGCATTTTTTTCTTTATTCTGTTAATGTGGTGTGTTACATTAATTGTGTTTCATATGTTGAACCATTCTTTCTCACGTATAAATTTTACTTGATCATGGTGCACGATGCTTAACGTGGTGCTGAGTTTGGTTTGGTAGGTTTTTTCTTTTTTTTTTTTTGAAGATTTTAACATCAGTATTCATCAGTGGTATTGGTCTATGGTTTTCCTTTCTTACTGTGTTTGTCCAGTTTTGGTATCAGGGTAATCCTATCCTCATAGAATGAATTTGGGAGTATTCTCTTAGAATAAAAATACTTAGAGCAGTATTTTTTGGAAGAGTTTAGAAGGATTGGTCTTACTTCTTCCTTAAACTTTGGTAGAATTCTCCTATGAAAACATATGGTCCTGAGCTTTTCTTTGTTAAGTATTTTGATAACTGATTAAATCTCCTTAGTATTGGTAGATCTGTTTAGGCTTTATTTTTTCATGATAGATTGTATGTTTCTAAGAATTTGTCCATTTCTTTTAGGTTGTCTAATTTTTTGGCATATAATTTTTATACTATTCTAATTATTTATATTTCTGTAGTATTAGTTATGATGTCCCCTTTTTCATTTTTAATTTTAGTTATTCATATTTTTCTCTTTTTTCTTTGTAATTCTAAGTGTCACTTGTGTTGATCTTTGAGAAAAAAAACAACAACTCTGTTTTCTTTAGTTTTTCTATTGTATTTATATTCTCTATTTTGTTTCTTTCCGCTCTAATCTGTATTACTTCCTTTTTCTGGTAATTTTGGTTTCAGTTTGTTCACCTTTTTCTAATTTCTTGAGGTATAAAGTTGGGTTGTTGATTTGAGATCTCTTTCTTACTTTCTTCCTTTCTTTCTGTAAGCATTTACACCTAGGAACTTTCGTCACAGTAATGCTTTTGCTGCGTCCCATAAGTTTTGTTTTTCTTTTCATTCTTCTCAAGATGTTTTCTAAATTCCCTTCTAATTTCTTCTTTGACTCATTGGTTATTCAAAAATGAGGTTTTTTATTTCCATATATTTGTGGATTTTCCTGTTTTTCTTCTGCTGTCGATTTCTAGTTTCCTTCCATTCTGGTTAGAGAAGATGCTTTCTACAATTTCAGTCTTCTTAAATATCTTGAGACTTGTTTTGCAGCTAATATGTGGTCTATTTTGGAAAATGTTCTGTGTGCACTTGCTAGGAATGTTTATTCTGCTGTTGTTGGGTGGAGTATTATGTACAGGTTTGTTAGCTCCAATTAGTCTATGATGTTGTTTAAATCCTCTGTTACCTTCTTGTTTTTTTGTATGGTTGTTTTATGCATAAGTGAAAGAGGGGCATATAATTTTCCTACTATTATTATGTTGCTGTTTATTTCTCAGTGCTGTGAAAATTTGCTCCATATATTCAGAGCTCTCCTCTTAAGTGCATATATATTTATGAATATTCTGTCTTCCTGGTAAATTAACCTTTTTATCACTATGTAATGTCCTTTATCTCTTGTGACAGTTTTGACATAAAGTCTATTTTTTCTAATGTAATTATGGCCATCACTGTTTGTTTTAGGTTCCCTTTTGCATGAAATATCTTTTTCTCTCCTTTCACTTTCAGCCGCTGTGTGTCCTTAGATCTAAAGTGGATCGCCTGTAAGCAACACACAGCTGATTCTTGTTCTTCTTAATCCAATCAACCAAATTCTGTCTCCTAATTAGCAAGTTTAACCCATTTGCCCTTGAAGTAATTACTGAGTGCCGTTTTGTTAATTATATTCTGTGTGCCTTATAGCTTTTTTGTCCCTTCTTTCCTGTTTTGCTGCTTTCTTTTCTATTTCATTTATATTTTGTAATGATAAATTTTGATTCCCTTCTCATTTCTGACTTATACACCTATATTACATTACTACAGGATTCTATAATTGCCTATATATTTACTTCTACCAGGGAGTTTTATATTTTCACATGGTTTTGTGCTGCTGGTAGACTCTGTTCTGCCGGAGTCCAGCTCCAGCAGGTCCAGGGCTTCCCGAAGGATGAATCGCGTCGGCGAAAAAGTGAAAATAAAACAAAACAAAAATAAAAATAAAAACAAAAAACTAAAATAGAAAGCTAAAATAAAAAAACTAAAAGAAAAATGGACACAGACAACAGCAGTGTGTTGAACTGGCCGATTTATTGCAGTAAACGTGGCATTATATATGCTAGTGATTTCCTTGTAGCGTACATCATCTACGTTTTTCTAACATTATCTAATTTTGAAAAAGTTCCTATGTGTCATCGACCTTTAAGAAAGAACATGGCGATTTTCCCCTAACTTTCCCACATACCCTTTGATTATAGATTAATTTCTTACATTATTCCATTATGCATCTGCGTTTATAATCTACAAAGCGTTTGCTTTGCCGTTCTTGTGTAAGGCCCTCCATTTCTCAACACCTCAAGTGGAACAGTTACAGGGACGTGACCTCCTGACCACATGGGGCCAGAAGAACAATGTGTTTGCCTCGTCCGAGGTGCCAGGAAGGGGCCGAAAAGGCCTTAGATACCCATGCCTCACACATTCTCAGACCATGCACCTAGGAACCAATGAACCATCTGTAGCTTAACCGACTAGGTTCAGTCATCATCTGGAATGTCTCCGGGGGGCCAGGTGGGCCTAGGGGTTGAAGTCACCCGTGCCCAGAGATACACTGCTTAGTTGCCGGAGTGGGGCTTTCAAATCCATATATCTCTCCATTACAGGCCCTCTTTGCTGGCAGAGGTGTGAGGCTATCCTTCCTGTAAGTAGAGGAGTCTCCATGGGGGATGGCAAGGGCTAAACGTAAGGCCGCACAATTTCTGGCGGAACCTTATTTTCTTTCCTAATGGTTCTTTTCCCAGGGGGCCTGCCGAGGGCCATTCCCCGACAGACACTACCCCAGGTAGTTTTAAGGCCGAATTACCTAAAAGCGGGAGGACAAGAAGCTTCGCTGTCTGTGGGCCGCCCTTCAGTCACCAATCCGTCCACAGCCCGGGTCTTGCCACTCAGGCTGGGTAGCTCGGCTTCCAGCATTGTTCATTTTAACTTGGAGGACTCTCTTCATCAGAAAAAAAAAACAAAAACAAAAACAAAAAAAACATACAATTTTATATTATTATATACACATTAAGATGGTTGAAATTTTTGGGAGGCACCTGGGTGGCTCAGTCAGTTGAGTGTCTGACTTCGGCTCATGTCATGATCTCACTGCTCATGAGTTTGAGCCCTGCATTGGGCTCTCTGCTGACAGCGAGGGGCCTGGAGCCTGCTTTGGAGTCTGTGTCTCCCTCCCTCTCTGCCCCTCCCCCGTTCATGGTCGCGTGCGCGCTCTCTCTCTCTCTCTCTTCAGGAACTAAATAAACATTAAAGAATTGTTTTTAATTAAAAAAAAAGATGATTAAATTTTTAAATCTGATCATAAGTTTTGGTGAAGACACACAGCAGCTGGACCTTTCATACTTTGCTAATACAAATGCAAAATTGTACAACATTAGAAAGCAATTTGACACTTTCATATGAAATTAAATATGGATTTCACAATGCCTCAGCAATCCCACTCCTAAGTATGTACTTAAGAAAAATGAAACCATATGTGTACCCAAAGATTTGTACTTAAATGTTTATGGCAGCTCTATTGGTAACAGTAAATCAATATATAGTAAAAAATATATATATATATATCAATATAATAATATATGTATTATATTATATATATATATATATCAATATAATAATAATATATGTATTATATTATATATATATATAACACTTTGGTACTTCTTTTCAATAGAACCCTACTGAGCAATAAAATGTGATGAACTGATACATACACAAATATGAAAGAACCTTAAAGCATACTGTTTGATTCTATATATATGAAATTCTAGAAAAGACAAAATTATAGTTACAGAAAGCATATCAATAGGTACCAGAAATGAGTGGTTCAAGGAGAGGTTGGTTTCAAATAGAACATTTGGGGCTGATGGAGTTGTTCTAGATTATGATGTTGGTGGTCATCTCACAACCAAATAGATGTGAAAACTCACCGAATTGCACACATAAATTAACAATTTTTTTGCATATAAACTATATTTCTATGGAGTTTATTTTAAATTTAAATATGGAAGTGACACACTTTGAAAATAAAAAGATCTCCGAGAGTTATGCTGAAATTGTAAAAAGGGGAGAAAGAAACATTTGCATATATGGTTGTCTGGCATACCCTGGAATCATTGAATGTATTCATGCCTTTTGGTAATAGTTAATGGAAAGTACCTTAATAATGTCCTATGAATTTTGGAAACTTTGCAAGTCAATAAAGAGTTTATTTTTCATAATACAATTGGCTTAATGTTGAAATTGAATTAGTAAGTTTTTAGGGTATATATTACATAAGTAACAAACCAAAACTCATCACTTAAGTACAAATGATTGATTTGCTGTTATAGGCAGTCATGCTATGAAGCTCTCGAATAGGCAATTTAAAGTTAATGTGTCCCAAATACGACTTTTTAACTTCTTGATCTGCAACTGTACCAATATGTGTCTTCTTGGTTATTCAGGAGTAGTCCTTAATGTAGAAGGCTTTCTGAAGTTTTTTTTTTTTTCTCTGCCCACTACATAAAATCCATCAACGTATTTGGCTAGGCCAATTTAAAATTTCCTCTGAACCTAGTCACTTCTCATAAGCTGTATGACAACAATCATATTTTCAATCCAAATTAGCTCTTGCCTCAACAACTGCAACAGCTTTCTACCTGCATTCAATTCTTGCTCCTCTCTAAACCATTTAGTACCAAATCACCACGGTAACCTTTTAAAAACCTAAATTAGATCACTCATGTCCTCTACATATACCTTAATGATGGCTTTCCACAATATTTAAAGTATCCCAGGAGTTTTTCAAGATTACACTGCCCCTTATATCATGCTATAAGGTATTTCTTTTTTTATTGTTAATAATAGCAAAATTCAATGAATTTGCTTTATTAAAAGATTTTAGACTACAAATATGAACTTGGACTTAGATTGTTATATATATATATATATATATATATATATATATATACACGCACACACATACACACACACATAGACACGTGCGCGCGCACACACACACACACACACTCTTTAATTAATTTACAAGCTGAGAATGATTCATGATCTAATCTATTAAGTTAGCAGTTTTCCATGTATTCTATGGTAAACTCTGGGGGCCACTGAGACCTCTTCAGGTGGTCTGTGAGGTCAAAACTACTTTCATAGTAGTACTAAGATGTTATTTGCCTTTTCACCTCATTCTCTCCTGAGTGCACTGTGGAGTTTTCCAAAGGCTACCTGAAATGATTGTTAACAAATTGGACACAGAAGCAGGTATGGTAACCCAGCTATGCTTTATTAAGCCAGTAATTCAAAAGATTTACAAAAAGAAAAAAACCGTTCTTTTCACTAATTTTTTTTGTGAAAGTGTATTTTTCATAAAATATGTTTTTGGTTGATGTGTAAAGACCATGTTAGAGTCATTTTAAATGAAGTAGTATATATTTAAATGAAATAATATGTGTTATATGAAATAATATTATTAAATGAAATAATATGGTAAATATTGATAGATGTAACCCACACAAACACAAGCCTCCTTGGCGTCTTCAATAATTTTTATGTGTGTAAAGGAGTCTAGAGATAGCATGGATTGAAAAACGTTGTATTAAGAAACTCTTTAGAAAATCTTGGCTTTCCTATCACTTTATTCTCCTTCCATATCTACTTCCTCAGCACAAAGAAATAATACCACACTAGATTATTATGTAGAAATAAGATAAAGAATGCAAAAACTTAGCATAATGCTCAAGAAAAGAGAGCTATTGTCGTTATTCTTAGCAGAATCGTGGTTTAGGATAGGAACATGTTATTTTAAAATCACATTTCAGATACGTACCTACATAGCAGGCCCAAGGTGATATTTAGCCACCTATGCCCTTTCCTGCATAATATCAAGTGATAATTTTGACCGTTTTTTTCCCCACTTCAGACAATTACAGCCTTAAGTTACAAATGCAGAAAAACAAACAAACAAGCAAAAAACTTCAACACAGATGTAAAATGTTGATTTCATTTATGATTAAAAGGGTCCATCATACTCACATTTGAGGGAAAAGCATCTCCAGATGCCTTCTTCCCTTTTCAAGGTGTTCTTTCAGATGACTACACATTTTCCTTTTATGGTACATGGTGGAGGAAAGGAATGTTATTCCATTTACAAATGTAACTTTGTACAAGAACTTTTGGCAAGACTCTTGATGAGAGTTGTTGGTTAAAAAATCATAGTACATTAGGCTGTTTAACAAATTACTTCTAAAAACCAAGTTGCCTGGCAGTGGTTATTTGCAGTCATCTATATATATTTGACTTATTTTTTTTCACACCTACAGGGAAACCAGAGAAAAATGATACTAAAATAGGGTCCTATGAAACACAGAAAAATGAGGTAGAGGAACAAGAATGAATATTGCTTTCTTTTCTAGGCCTTTCAGCCTATTCACTATAGAACTAAAACTAGAATTTCTGAAAGAATGAAAAATCACAGAATTGTTTATATCACATATATATGATTTATTAGTGATACAAAGTTAATGGATGACCTGCTAGCACACATCACTGAGGTCAAGTTTACCTTGAGTTATTTGACAAATACTGACTTCCTATGAAATGATAAAGGTCAATAAAGTCATTTTATGTTACATGAATACATAAGTTAAATAACTACTGTCCATAGACTGGGGGGACAGGAGAATGGACTAGTTCTATGGTCGTCTGTATAAATAGGCTGCCAGTGGACCCTGACATCTGTTTTACCTCAAAACTAGCAGTTAGAAGTTGGGATACTTACTTAATACGGTTTTGAAAGCAATACTGTTTTGGATTATTAAATTGATGCATGCGTTGCAAAGAATTTAAAAGCTCAAGAAAATGTAAATAAGGAAATAAAAGTTACCCTTAATCTCAAAAAAAAAAAAAGGGAAGCTTAAGTTGTTATAGGCAGTAGTGCAACAGATACTAACTAGCATGAAAGAACCTGGAAAGAACAGTAGTTTTAACATCATCTAAAAGAAGATTGGTACTCAAGATAAACCTTAAATCCCCTTGATACGAAAGTGAAGGAAAATACATTAATGTACAATAATAGTGTATTGATGTAGTGGTAATAAAAAATATATAGTGATTAAAATTGAATGAGTATTCAAACTTGAACAGAATATTTATTGCAGTATTCCAGGTAAGATATTCCAGGTAAGAGGACCTTTGCCTGTGGAAAAATTTATTACATACCTAAAGAAAGACTGTATTAATGAAAGGGATTTGGTTTGCCATGAATACACAGAGAAGCTGAAGTAGCCAAAGAAATCAGCAAAGCACTATCCGGGGGAAACGTTTTGCCCAGCATGTTTTGAGTAGTAGAATCCCAAAGCACAGCTCTCCCTCCTAATTTCATTATATCATTGTTTTAATATGATGAAATTAAACATTTTAAACAGGATTTTGAAATCATTTTTCCCTTATTCCCTACAGATGAAGTAACCTTTTGAGAATAGATGGTATTGGGCATAAATCTATCCGTGCGGAAACACGTTGGTGGTTATGGGAACACAGGTAAGCCATGGCAGTTCCAGTCGTTTCAAACTCAGACCTACTTTCCGTGAGCACTGACAATTTTTTTTTGTATACACTTCCAGACATTTTCTTTATCCCCATATTTCAGAGATTATTTAATAAATTAATGACTAGTATTCTATGATATGGCTCTAACTTAATTTATCATGCCTGCTCCCTGCTGATGGGCATCAAGTTAGTTTAAGTTTTATTATGGACAGGGTGTCTAATTTTTAAGTAATAAACTGTCTTACATGTTTTAATGCACTGTCTCAAAAAATATTAATATGTGACTGCCCCTGACATTGATCTTTTTCAGTGTGATTACTAAGTGCTTATGATAAAGTGTATGAAATCTCAAGAATCTTGCTGGGGTTAGCTAAATTGATCTTAAAAATGATGGTTAACTACCTAGATTAACTCATAAATGTTGATTTCATTAATACTATAACTGATTTATAGAAGCTAATATTTATGGATGACATGAAGCCAAAGGGAAGTGGTGATTTCCCACCTGGGCCTCCCAAATATATCTCCTCACATCTTCACAACTCCAGATAGGCTCACAGGGACCGTTTTTGTCGCAACTGGTCCAGACACAGGATCCCAGTGGAGTGAGGACTATGTGGGCCTTAGTAGAGAGGTGGCAAAATGTTGTTCATATTACCCTAATCAAATAATTTGTGTTACTAAATATATGGCAGGTTGCCAAATTTTCTCTTTATATTATTTCTAATCTACATGTGGTGAAAAGATGCATTATTGATGTGGGCCTATTGTTGGATAACACCCCAAACCAGATAAGCCTATGTATATATGGTCTTGAAAGCACCATCATCAACATTTCTAACAAGCGCTCACATCTACTGATAAAATAGGCTGTCAATGTTTGGTTGGTTTCAAAATCTCCTAAATTGCCTTGGTGAAATTTCCAGCTTGCGCTAAACTCCATGCTTGGAGGGATAATACTGACCCTGCACCTGTCAGTAAGGCTGCAGATGGTGCACGTAACACACACGATTGCCTTCAAAACAGGAAGGAGGAGGAGATGAAGGAACAGATTGCTGTGTGAAATGAACACACACTTCCAAAAGGCTAATTATTTGTTCCCTAAAACTATTTCCAGTGTGTTGCATCCTTAAACACCGAGGCTCGTTTCTGTGCATGATTAAAAAGCCAAAGAAAATTTACAACAGCAAATGCAATACATAAATACATTGTGGCATCGTTCACCAAAACGCATACTTTCTGTTCTTTTGGTAATATTTGAGTTTGGGGAAGACAAATGTAGAGTACAGATTAAACTTTCTCACTTAAGTTCTGCATAGATGAAATGAATGTTTTTCATCTTCCAGGAAACTGAAAAATTGGTACTGGTTTCAATGTATCTCTTCCAGATGACCAAATTATAGCAGGGCATTGATTTAATCAAGGAACATTTAAAGAGGAAATGACTACCACAAAAACTTGGCATTGATCATAAAGCGTTAAGTTGAACAGCATTAGCACAAGTAATCTAAAGTAGAACTTACTTTCAAAGAAATGGAAAATTAATAAAAGTCATTAAAAGTAAATGTAATTAAAAAACAATTACATAGTAGCGATTACATATACATTTGATCCTTGAACAATGTGGGGGAAGGGATGCCAACCTGCTGTGCAGTCCCAAACTTGCCTGTAACTTTTGACTTCCAAAACTAAACTACTAATAGCTTGATGTTGACCAGAAGTTTCACTGATAATGTAAACAATTAACACATATTTTCATGCTCTATGTATTATATACTGTATTCTTACAATAAAGTAAGCTAGAGAAAAGAAAATGTTCTTACAGAAATCACAAGGAAGAGAAAATACATTTACAGTACTGTCGTGTATTTATTTTAAAAATCCACGAACAGGGGAAACTGCACCGTTCAAGCCTGTGTTGTTCAAGGGTTAATTGTATATGTATGTACGTATGTATGTATGTATGTATGTATGTATGTATACATAAGTGCAATTTTCTCTAACACACATAGAGTGCTTCACTTCCTTAATTTTGGTTTCTCTGTCTTTCTCTCTAATGAAAAATGTCCTCTTAATAGCCTGCTATTGCCTCAAAAATCAGGTAGATGCGTTTTCCTTACAGCACTGTATTATTTCCCCAAATACTTTATAATCTTGTTTTCTATCTTAAACTGAAAAATAACTAAATTTGTAATACCAATTCAGAAATCCAAGAACTGAGGTAATTTATTTATTTAGGATCCTGATTACCTAACAAGGCCACAACAACATGGTAGGCATAATTATACAAAATAAAAAGGACCTAGTACAGAATCTCAACAGTTGTAAGATATGTTACTTAATTTTTCTGAGTCTTATTTTCCTTATTTTTAAGGTGAGAATGATAGTAATCCCATGACATCATTGTTAAAAGCTTGAAACGATATACTGTATACAAAATCTTCTGCAGAATGTGTGCAGTTCGGGAGGAAATGAAAATGACAATTATTCTTAACTATTGGTTTATAAAAATAATGAAGAAGTTGCTGAATAGATTAATGAAAGTATAAAATAGGTTAAAATGCAGTATGTGACACCCCTTTGCTATTCTAAAAAAGCTAGTATGTTGTGTTTGCAAACCTTATCACAAAGAACATTCATGTTGTTGGCAAACATAATGATCCGATGATGGTAAGACTGTAAGTGTATTACCTCTAAAAGACATTAAAAAATTTAAACCAATGCAGATTCAGTGTGCTAGATATGTGCCCTGGTCTACAGGATGAATGTAAAAGATTTGCATGCTTTTTCAGGTTGCAAACTGAATGGTCATTTCTCCTCATTAAATGTAAGAGTTGACATTTACAGTGGGTAAGTCCTAAGGAATATTACACGAAAACTCAGCCCAGAATGTTGGCATAAAGTAATCATTTATTGGCTTTTTTTGTGTGCTCTTACCGTAATAATTCATAGGTTCAATGATATAAAAATTTGGGGGGTAGAGCAATTGGCAAGTATCTTTGGGTACCAGTTTGTCTAATTAGGCACTTACAGTGGAATTTTAATCATATTTTTTAATCTTTCATTAGATACAGTTAGGCCTGTTAAATAATATGAAACTGTAACCTTCTTGAAGGTAGGATGTGTGCCTGCCCTTATTTTATTTTATTTTTTTTAACATCTCAGTCACTTCCTTGTACATGATAAGTGCTCACTTATTAAAATAATGAATTAGATATTGTAAGACTTCTTAATGTACCTTTAAAACCTGAAGTTGGAAAGCTATAACTGAAAATTGAGAAGAAACATGGCAACTAAAATTAGATGTATGAGTCTTTTTATTTTTAATGTTTATTTTTCAGAGAGAGAGTGTGAGGGGGGGAGAGGCAGAGAGAGAGAGAGAGAGAGAGAGAGAGAGAGAGAATCCCAAGCAGGCTCCTCACTGTCAGCACAGAGTCCGCCTCGGGGCTCAATCCCATGAACCTTGAGATGAGGACGTGAGCCAAAATCAAGAGTCGGACGCTCACCCAACTGAGCCACCCAGGTGCCCCGTAGATGTGTGAGTCTTGCAGAGGCTGGTTTGGTACCACTGTAACCAATGTGAACCTGTCACCAGTTGCCAAGGATGTAGGAAACAGCCAGTAGTCAGAGAGGACAGAATTGAGGTGGCAGAACTCTGGCACAGACCATGGCAAGATGGAGAGACGGCCTGTGCTCAGAGAGTTGTCTACAAGAGGTCCTTCCTGTTCTCAGTTCCCACAGCTCCCGTGGGAATCACTGAAGGTGTGTGGCTGCAGTGCAAGTCACAGAAAGAAGTTACCCATCACACTGACACAACTAAGTTTCTTTCTTCCCTCATTTTTTACCTCCTTCCTTCCTTAACTCATTCCCATAATCAGAGGGAAAAAAACAAAAAAAAAAAACAAAAACATGCCTACCTCTCCCTGCCTCCACCTTCATCTCAACTATGTTCTCACTTACTCAATTATTTTTCAAATATCAGGGTGTGTAACTATTTTATTTATATTGACCTGTAACTAATGAAGTATTCATTATTAAAGATACAGGTGGGTATGGGAGAAATGGGTGTTCTAAAATGACAGTCATTTACCTCCACTTACGTAGCAGAGCATCAACAGTTATTGTCTAATATTTCTACACCAAGCAATTGAGATTTTAATATATTCTTGAAAATTATAGTAACTGGAAATTCTTCTTTGAAGGTGGTGAAAAACCAGGATTCCTTCTTCTTATCCCTTGAAATTATCTAAGAGCAACAATGGGACCTGGAAATTAAAATGCAAATTCCATTTTTAATTTTCATTTGTATTGGATCTACGGGACAACTAAACCCTAATCCATCAAAGAAATGGAAGGCCTTCTGAGTGCAGAGGAGTTCAGGCATAGGTGAAAGTCCGTGAGAAGCATCTTAGCTCTACATCTTGCAAAGAACCAAGGCGACTGTCAGCAGGAACTGAAAATGCAGGCTTTGGTAGGACTGTTTCACCATCTAGTTTGGGCTCAAGAAGATGGGGAGACTCTGAAGTTAAATATTTATTTAACCATTGCTACATTTTCTTTTATGATAGCAAAAAGTTGGGAGAAACCTAAATGTGTACCAGTATGGATCTGGTTAATAAACAGTGGTGCACCTGTTCATACGATGGAATACTGTCAAAAGGGTAGAGAAGACTCTATCTATATATATGGTATGATTTCTTTCCACCATGCTAAATGAAAAAAAGCAAGAGTCAGAATCATTAGTTATCACTATAATTTTTTTTTCAATATATGAAATTTATTGTCAAATTGGTTTCCATACAACACCCAGTGCTCATCCCAAAAGGTGCCCTCCTCAATACCCATCACCCACCCTCCCCTCCCTCCCACCCCCCATCAACCCTCAGTTTGTTCTCAGTTTTTAACAGTCTCTTATGCTTTGACTCTCTCCCACTCTAACCTCTTTTTTTTTCTTCCCCTCCCCCATGGGTTTCTGTTAAGTTTCTCAAGATCCACATAAGAGGGTTATCACTATAATTTTTAAAAAAATTAATGTTAGGAAGCATTTGCCTATATGTAAAAAAATCTGTCTGAACGAGACTGAAGAGAAAGAAACAAAATTGTGGTAACAACCAATTGTAGATCTAAAAATAATACAGCTATCCATACTTAGAAGTGGCAACAAGGGAAAGAGTAAATAACTTGAATTAAGTTTTTCTTCCTTCATTGTGAAGTAAATTGAGACTTTCAGAAAATAAGTTACAGGGAAGTCTTACTTAGGAGTTTAGTGGTAGGAACACATACACATACACACATCCCTGGCACCATAAAGAGTTAAAAACAATAATCCCTAGGGCTGAGACTGCTATTTTCTGTCAGTTATGTTTCCCTTCACTGCTGAATAAGAGTCTAAAAGACAATAATTCATAACTCTTATAGATATACAATATCAAAGTCCATGGAGTTGTTTTTTTGTTTGTTTTTTTTTTGTTTGTTTTTTTGTTTTTTACATGTTTAGTGCTACTTCCAACCTATTCCAAGCTAAGCATTCAAAGCATCTGAGAAGAAAACTCCAATAGCTGTTGCCAGTTAAATCTCAATATATGTCTTTATAAAATGATGGAGGTCAATCTGGAAGTTCCAACTCTACTTGAATGAAATGACATTTATCAATTCCAATCTTGGTGCTGAGAATACATGAAACTTTTTGACCAGGTAGGATGATTAAGGCCAAAGTCACTAAAAGTTAAAAACTGTTACTGAATAGATTTGAATAAGGTATTGTATTAAATGATGACATTCTGAGAATCTAAACCCTCCTGTGGAACTGGGCATAAAAACACTCACTTTAGGTAATTGGAGATATCGTGGGTAAGGTATATAAACAGGACAAAGAAAGTGTTGTTTCTTGTTTGGGGAGAAATGGATAATCCACAAACCTATAGGGCAGTGGTTCTCAGTCCTTGGTACACATTGGAATCATGAAAAGAGATTTTTAATTTTTTTATGGTTTATTAATTTTTTGAGAGAGACATGAGGAGTGCGAGTGGGGAAGGGGCCGAGAGGGAGACAGAATCTGAAGGAGGCTCCAGGCTCTGAGCTGTCAGCACAGAGCCTCATGTGGGGCTCAAACTCATGAACTATGAGATCATGACCTGAGCTGCAGTCGGATGCTTAATTGACTGAGCTACCCAGGAGCCCTAATAGAGATTTTTAAAAATATGGATGCTTAGACACCATTCCCAGAAACTGATATAATCGGTCAGTGACAAAGTTAAGATATTGTTTTAAATTTAGGTTTAAAATTTTTCCAAATGATTCTCATGTGCAAATAGTTGTGCATTGTTATGTTAGTGCAGTGGCTCCCCAAATTTGCTCGTATTAGAATCATCTGGAAAGCTCTTCAAAATGCTGATGCCCAGGTCTTACCCAAGATAGCTGAGACTGAAAAATCTAAATGGAGTCAAGAATCAGTATTTTTATATGATTTGAAGGCGATGCTAATGTGCAAATAAATTTGGGAACCATGGCTTAGACAAGTAAAGCAATGAGAATGACATTAGGAGCAGAGCACACCCGACTACTCAGCCAGTAGGTCTGATCGTGGCTATCGGCGGGATGCTGCTCATGTAGTTTCTACAAATACGAAATAAATCAAATGATTCTCTTCCAAGGCTGTTTGAGGATGAAGTTAAAATACAAGAGAAACTAAGCTACTGGTATTTTAATTCTGACTTGATGACTTCCATGATATTTGTTATCTATATAGTATTTATTAGCCTTGCCACATACTTAGTTGTAAACTTTTTTTTTTTTGTCAAATTATATTCCAAACTAGAATGACCAGTTATCCTGGTTTTCCCAGGAATGGGGGTTCCCTGGGACATGGGACTTTCAATTTCAAAACCAGGACAGTCTGGGCCACTCTGTGCCAAACCTCTATTGAACCCAATGCAATTTATTTTCTAACTCTAGTTGTTACATTAAACCTCAGAATACTTTCTCATTTGAATATTGACTTATCTACAGAATTTGTATTAAATGTTGCAAATTCTAAAGAGATGATTAGAGGGTAAAGTGAGGTCCAAGGCAGTTCAGAAAGGAAACCAAAATAAAGGATGAGAAAGATAATGAAAAAAGGGCCTGAATTTCAAGGATTGCCTCAAACTAGAACACCCAACACAGAGCGCATTCCTAATTCTGTCATGTTTTACTCAACATCACTATGGGGAATTACTTTTTACCTGCTTTTAGGCCCCTGTATTTCCCACCCCTCTCTCAAAAGATGATTATTTCCTATTTTGCTGTGCTCACCTCAAATATGAAGAAGAAGCTTCTGAAATGTCTTCCTTTGTTTTATTGCCTTATCAAATCTTTCAAAACATTGTTTGAATACTTATGATGTTCTTTGTAACAGGATCATTGTATTTATCATTCTTTATCTTCTTTCATGAAAGTTGTTTAGCTTGGTATGATATTTTAGGATGTTATTATTCTCCAAAACTTCCGTTAAGATCCAGAATACTGAATCCCTGGTGACGAATATAACAGGGTTAGGGGTAATACAGTACTGGATTTGACTTTTAGAAACCTTCTGGTTTCAGTTACTTTATAATACCTTCAGAAGAATGAGGCAGCTGTAACTCAATATATCTGTATCTGAAACAAAAAGTGACTATAAAATTTATTGATTCAAGAACTACTGTAAATAAAAACAGAATATAATGTAGTCTTTCTGTAAATGCCAAAAGGAGTTTTTAAGGATCACACAGTGAAGAGATGATGTTATAATTTGCCCCATAATTTCATAAGCATGCTCTGTGTATTCAGAAATAATACAGAAAATAATTGAAATAATATGAAGAAATTTAAAAATCATTGAAATTCATTTTAAAAATAAGTGCAAAAGACATTTAAAATATAATGTCCAACAAAGTTAAGGGTCGAAAATGGTAATTTCCTTCCCTTTGAAGTAAGTTCTGTAATTAAAATTTTTCTCCTGAGTGAATTAAGTACCCATTAATTATCTCCCTCTCACCCTCTGCATGTGGCTACCGTTCTCCCAATTAGGAAACCTGTGGGTTATTTTCTGGAGCAATTGATGTAAAGTGTCTCCTCATTCAGGGTTAGTTGACATTCCTGTCTGGCAGAAGTCGTGGGGAAAGGGGACGCTGAACAGAGGCTGTCAGTGGCAATCTGTATAGTGAATCCCAAGGTCTGCATTGCCCTCCCACTGTTCGGCTTTGTAAACACTTTGAACTAGGAAGTCTAGGCAAGATCCTGATGAATTGTATGCTAGAGATACTCATAACCCTAGAGATAAGACCTCAGCTTCTGAAATTTTGAGGACTCCCCCAATTTAAAACTCATCATCCATTCACTGCATTGTGAATCTATCTGCAAATAAGCCTCTTTGTACACACACAATCATCTTTTCAACCAAAGATGATTAAACATATGAGAAAAGCCTGTAAGGTGAAAGATAAGCATCAATAAAAACCCAAAACAAAACAAAGCAAAAAAAAAAAAAAAAAAAAACTAAAATTGGTTAAAAAAAAAAAGTGATGAAGAAGATAAAATAAAAGTTTTTTTTAAAGAATTAATAGTCTCATTGTGACATTATAAGTGAAAGTGGAATTAAAGTATTTTAATGAAGTGATCTTAAGAAAGAGCTCTTGGGAATTGGAGATAGGCTAACCAACATTAAGAATAAATGTCGGTTTGGGGTGGCTGGGTGGCTCAGTCGGCTGAACATCCGACTTCAGCTCAGGTTATGATCTCACAGTCCGTGGGTTTGAGCCCTGCATCGGGCTCTGTGCTGACAGCTCAGAGCCTGGAGCCTGCTTCGGATTCTGTGTCTCCCTCTCCCTCTCTGCCCGTCCCCTGCTCACGCTGTGTCTCTGTCTCAAAAATAAATAAAACCATTTAAAAAAATTTTTTAAAAAGAAAGAAACGTCGGTTTATTTATAACCAAATAGCACGGCTAAAAAATAAACACTTCCCCAAAAGTAGAGCAAAAAGTAAAAGAGAATTAGAAGATAGAAGAAATGAAGATTGGAGGATGAGTCCACAAGATAGAATAACGAAATAAGAGGGGTTTTAGCAGTGGAGAGGGGGGGAAATGGAGAAAAGGGAACGTAACAGGAAAATTTTTCAGAATTGGACAACATCAATTTTATATGAAAGAACCCATTTAGTGCCCAAGACAGTGAGTGTACTATTGTTACCTGAAACTGGGTTTGCCTCTTGGTGAGTGTCAAGCCAAAGAATAGGAGAAAGAAGGGTTCACTTCCAACAAGTGAAGATCACCTGGGCTATTTTCCCAAAGCAGAGTCTCCCTGAAAAACAAAACTAAGGAATTTAAAAAAAATCTTTTTTAATGCTTATTCATTTTTGAGATCGAGAGAGACAGAGTGTGAGTGGAGGAAGGGCAGAGAGAGAGGGAGACACAGAATCCGAAGCAGGCTCCAGGCTCTGAAATGTCAGCACAGGGCCCGATGTGGGTCTTGAACCCACCAACCATGAGATCATGACCTGAGCTGAAGTTGGACGCTTAATCGACTGAGCCACCCAGGCGCCCCAAAACTAAAGAATTTTAAGCTAAAGGGGGTATACACATTCATGAAGGAGCTGGGGCGATGGGGGATTCAGCATATAATGGGAACAAAAGTCATCTTAAGGTGACAGAGTCCAGGTCTTGTTGATTGAAGTCATGAGGGTAAGCAAGGGTCAACATCATCAATTCTCTGGCTCCAGTTGGTCTGGTATTTGAGTGCCCAAAGGAGTTTAAATCCTGCAAAGATAACTCAAGAATGTGCATCAGGTCAGTCTTTACCAGTACTAGGAGTTTTATCCTAGATTTATTGTCCCTGATATAATTAGATGATCTCCTGGCCTGATAGTGGCTGTTCATTCTTACATTATTTTATCCCATTAAAATCATTAGTTACTGAGGTCTGTTCTGCAATTTGAACATATCCCAAGAAGTTTTGCAAGAAATGTGCTTTGGGCAAGTAGTGCCAATCAGGCATAGATCACAATAAGGTGGAGGAACTAAAATGATTTTTCATATGTCAAGAAAATGCTGTCTCGTCTTTTTCCAGGGACCCCTAACTCTTTCTGCCTACAGTCACGAGTAGCATCCCTATGTCATGTCTGTCATATCAGTCACAATGGCATAAATATGGAGAGGAAAATTCCTTGAGTGAGGGCGGGCAGCGTGTAAGTTATACACAGGAACAACTAGATTGGTCAGTAGCCATCCTGTGAAACAAATTTCTTCAGAATTCACAATGTTTTTTGTTTATTTGGTTTTGTTTTTTTAATCCAGGCATCTATACTTGGCTCAGTTATCCTTAACTCAGAATAAGGATACTGTCACTTCTTAAAGCAACATATGTTTTACACACACATGGACACATGCACACACAGATATACATAGGCATATATACATAAACATATATTCACATATTTATATAGAAACAGATAAATTAATGAAAAAACAAATACATACATATATTGATTAATTCATTTATTACTTCCAGTTTTAGGCTCTGCCTCACATACACATAGAACCTTCCATCTTCCTTTAGTGTCCTGATTATTTATTTACAAATAAGCATATTTACTGTAGAAATATTAGGATATATATGTGATCATGAAGAAGAAAAAGTCTATGTTTATCCATTTAATGCTATTATTACATATATTCCTACATATACATGTATATATGCATATCCGTATGTGCATATAAAAATATTATAATGTATATGCTGTTAGGGTAAACACATTATCATTGAACGAAATACCACTTTTCAAAATAATTGAATACTCTTCAAATATGTAGAATTCAATGCATGTTTACTGAAAACCTACTATATTCAAAGGATTATATGAGTACATTCCTGAGGATTTTTATTGTGGTATTTTCTCTGGAGACAGAGAAGTGAAGGCAGTCTGAGTATCCATAATTGAGGTAGTGGGTAGGAAATATAATGATAGCACATCCTGAATATGCAAGAGTTTGAAGCAACAAATGAGATACAGAGAAAGCTCTCTGGATCTTAAAACGTAATGAGTGCTGAGTGGCAAAAAAAAAAAAAAAAAAGTAAGAAGAAGTGTGACATACATAATCCAATACTATATGCATAAATATTTAAAAATGCATGCATATAAGATGAGAATACCTAGTACGGTGTTTGCAAACTTCGAGAGATCATTGCTGAACTCCCATATCCATAGTAACTCATTCCTCCTTTCCTTAATCTACTTTAATCATAAAGTTGAAGTTTCTGTCTTCAACTTATTATCTCTCCTGGAAAGGCATGCATTTTTGTAGAAGCCTGATCCAAAATCAAGAATGTTACTTAATCTATGTAGCCATGTGAGTAGATAATATTCAGTAGAAGTGAAACATTTTTTTTTTTTTTACAAACGTTTGGTTTTGGGAGAGAGAGTGCAAGCCAGGGAAGTGCAGAGAGAGAGGGGGGGGATAGAGGATCTGAAGTGGGCTCCTCTCTGACAGCAGAGAGCCCGAGGTGGGGCTTAAACTCATAAACCATGAGATCATGGCCTGAGTCAAAGTCAGTCGAATGCTCAACCAACTGAACCACCCAGGCGCCCCCGTGAAAACACCTCTTTTTTTTCCCACCTAAGCTCTACATAATATCCCACATGTCTTTCCTCTTTACTAGCATATTTTTTTAAATATGAAATTTATTGTCAAATTGGTTTCCATACAACACCCAGTTTTCATCCCAAATGGTGCCCTCCTCAATACCCATCACCCACCCTCCCCTCCCTCCCACCCCCCATCTACCCTCAGTTTGTTCTCAGTTTTTAAGAGTCTCTTATGCTTTGGCTCTCTCCCTCTCTAACCTCTTTTTTTTTTTCCTTCCCCTCCCCCATGGACTTCTGTTAAGTTTCTCAGGATCCACATGAGAGTGAAAACATATGGTATCTGTCTTTCTCTGTATGGCTTATTTCACTTAGCATAACACTCTCCAGTTCCATCCACGTGGCTACGAAGGGCCATATTTCATTCTTTCTCATTGCCACATAATATTCCACTGTGTATATAAACCACAATTTCTTTACCCATTCATCAGTTGATGGACATTTAAGATCTTTCCATAATTTGGCTGTTGTTGAGAGTGCTGCTATAAACATTGGGGTACAAGTGCCCTTATGCATCAGCACTCCTGTATCCCTTGGGTAAATTGCTAGCAGTGCTATTGCTGGGTCATAGGGTAGGTCTATTTTTAATTTTTTGAGGAACCTCCACACTGTTTTCCAGAGCAGCTGTACCAGTTTGCATTCCCACAAACAGTACAAGAGGGTTCCCATTTCTCCACATCCTCTCCAGCATCTATAGTCTCCTGATTTGTTCATTTTAGACACTCTGGCATGAGGTGATATCCGAGTGTGGTTTTGATTTGTATTTCCCTGATGAGGAGTGATGTTGAGCATCCTTTCATGTGCCTGTTGGCCATCCGGATGTCTTCTTTAGAAAAGTGTCTATTCATGTTTTCTGCCCATTTCTTCACTGGATTATTTGTTTTTCGGGTGTGGAGTTTGGTGAGCTCTTTATAGATTTTGGAGACTAGCCCTTTGTCCGATATGTCATTTGCAAATATCTTTTCCCATTCTGTTGGTTGCCTTTTAGTTTTGTTGATTGTTTCATTTGTTGTGCGGAAGCTTTTTGTCTTCATGAGGTCCCAATAGTTCATGTTTGCTTTTAATTCCCTTGCCTTTGGGGATGTTTCAAGTAAGAAATTGCTACGGCTGAGGTCAGAGAGGTCTTTTCCTGCTTTCTCCTCTAGGGTTTTGATGGTTTCCTGTCTCACATTCAGGTCCTTTATCCATTTTGAGTTTATTTTTGTGAATGGTGTAAGAAAGTGGTCTAGTTCCATCCTTCTGCATGTTGCTGTCCAGTTCTCCCAGCACCATTTGTTAAAGAGACTGTCTTTTCTCCATTGGATGTTCTTTCCTGCTTTGTCAAAGATGAGTTGGCCATACGTTTGTGGGTCTAGTTCTGGGGTTTCTATTCTATTCCATTGGTCTATGTGTCTGTTTTTGTGCCAATACCATGCTGTCTTGATGATGACAGCTTTGTAGTAGAGGCTAAAGTCTGGGATTGTGATGCCTCCTGCTTTGGTCTTCTTCAAAATCAATTTGTCTATTCGGAGTCTTTTGTGGTTCCATACAAATTTTAGGGTTGCTTGTTCTAGCTTCAAGAAGAATGCTGGTGCAATTTTGATTGGGATTGCATTGAATGTGTAGATAGCTTTGGGTAGTACTGAAATTTTAACAATATTTATTCTTCCAATCCATGAGCACGGAATGTTTTTCCATTTCTTTATATCTTCTTCCATTTCCTTCATAAGCTTTCTATGGTTTTCAGCATACAGATCTTTTACATCTTTGGTTAGATTTATTCCTAGGTATTTTATGCTTCTTGGTGCAATTGTGAATGGGATCCGTTTCTTTATTTGTCTTTCTGTTGTTTCATTATTAGTGTATAAGAATGCAACTGATTTCTGTACATTGATTTTGTATCCTGCAACTTTGCTGAATTCATGTATCAGTTCTAGCAGACTTTTGGTGTGGAGTCTATCAGATTTTCCACGTATAGTATGTCATCTGCAAAAAGTGAAAGCTTAACTTCATCTTTGCCAATTTTGATGCCTTTGATTTCCTTTTGTTGTCTGATTGCTGATGCTAGAACTTCCAACACTATGTTACACAACAGCGGTGAGGGTGGACATCCCTGTTGTGTTCCTGACCTCAGGGAAAAAGCTCTCAGTGTTTCCCCATTGAGGATGATATTACCTGTGGGCTTTTCCTAAAGGGCTTTGATGATGTTTAAGTATGTTCCTTCTATCCCGACTTTCTCGAGGGTTTTTATTAAGAAAGGATGCTGAATTTTGTCAAATGCTTTTTCTGCATCGATTGACAGGATCATATGGTTCTTATCTTTTCTTTTATTAATGTGATGTATCACATTGGTTGATTTGCGAATGTTGAACCAGCCCTGCTGCCCAGGAATGAATCCCACTTGATCATGGTGAATAATTCTTTTTATATTCTGTTGAATTTGATTTGCTAGTATCTTATTGAGAATTTTTGCATCCATATTCATCAGGAATATTGGCCTGTAGTTCTCTTTTTTTGCTGGGTCTCTGTCTGGTTTAGGAATCAAAGTAATGCTGGCTTCATAGAGTGAGTCTGGAAGTTTCCCTTCCCTTTCTATTTTTTGGAATAGCTTGAGAAGGATAGGTATTATCTGTACTTTAAATGTCTGGTAGAATTCCCCTGGGAAGCCATCTGGTCCTGGACTCTTACTTGTTGGGAGTTTTTTGATAACTGATTCAATTTCTTCACTGGTTATGGGTGTCTTCAAGCTTTCTATTTCTTCCTGTTTGAGTTTTGGAAGTGTGTGGGTGTTTAGGAATTTGTCCATTTCTTCCAGGTTGTCCAGTTTGTTGGCACATAATTTTTCACAGTATTCCCTGATAATTGCTTGTATTTCTGAGGGATTAGTTGTAATAATTCCATTTTCATTTATGATCTTATCTATTTGGGTCATCTCCCTTTTCTTTTTGAGAAGCCTGGCTAGAGGTTTATCAATTTTATTTTTTCAAAAAACCAACTCTTGGTTTCATTGATCTGCTCTACAGTTTTTTTAGATTCTATATTGTTTATTTCTGCCCTGATCTTTATTATTTCTCTTCTTCTGTTGGGTTTGGGGTGTCTTTGCTGTTCTGCTTCTAGTTCCTTTAGGTGTGCTGTTAGATTTTGTATTTGGGATTTTTCTTGTTTCTTGAGATAGGCCTGGATTGCAATGTATTTTCCTCTCAGGACTGCCTTCGCTGCATCCCAAAGCATTTGGATTCTATTTTCATTTTCCTTTGTTTCCATATATTTTTTAATTTCTTCTCTTATTGCCTGGTTGACCCATTCATTCTTTAGTAGGGTGTACTTTAACCTCCATGCTTTTGGAGGTTTTCCAGATTTTTTCCTGTGGTTGATTTCAAGCTTCATAGCATAGTGGTCTGAAAGTATGCATGGTATGATCTCAATTCTTGTATACTTAGGAAGGGCTGTTTTGTGACCCAATATGTGATCTATCTTGGAGAATGTTCCATGTGCACTCGAGAAGAAAGTATATTCTGTTGCTTTGGGATGCAGAGTTCTAAATATATCTGTCAAGTCCATCTGATCCAATGTACCATTCAGGGCCCTTGTTTCTTTATTGATCCTGTGTCTAGATGATCTATCCATTGTTGTAAGTGGAGTATTAAAGTCCCCTGCAATGACCACATTCTTATCGATAAGGTTGCTTATATTTGTGATGAATTGTTTTATATATTTGGGGCTCCTGCATTCGGCACATAGTCATTTATAATTGTTAGCTCTTCCTGATGGATAGACCCTGTAATTATTATATAATGCCCTTCTTCATCTCTTGTTACAGCCTTTAATTTAAAGTCTAGTTTGTCTGATATAAGTATGGCTACTCCAGCTTTCTTTTGGTTTCCAGTAGCATGACAGTTCTCCATCCCCTCACTTGCAGTCTGAAGGTGTCCTCAGGTCTAAAATGAGTCTCTTGTGGACAGAAAATGGATGGGTCTTGTTTTTTGATCCATTCTGATAAACTATGTCTTTTGGTTGGAGCATTTAGTCCATTTACATTCAGTGTTATTATAGAAAGATATGGGTTTAGAGTCATTGTGATGTCCATAGGTTTCATGCTTGTAGCGATGTCTCTGGTACTTTGTCTCGCAGGATCCCCCTTAGGATCTCTTGTAGGGCTGGTTTAGTGGTGATGAATTCCTTCAGTTTTTGTTGGTTTGGGAAGACTTTTATCTCTCCTTCTATTCTGAATGACAGACTTGCTGGATAAAGGATCCTCGGCTGCATATTTTTTCTGTTCATCACATTGAAGATTTCCTGCCATTCTTTTCTGGCCTGCCAAGTTTCAGTAGAGAGATCCATCACGAATCTTATCAGTCTCCCTTGATATGTTAGAGCATGTTTATCCCTAGCTGCTTTCAGAATTCTCTCTTTATCCTTGTATTTTGCCAGTTTCACTATGATATGTCGTGCAGAAGATCGATTTAAGTTACGTCTGAAGGGAGTTCTCTGTGCCTCTTGGATTTCAATGCCTTTTTCCTTCCCCAGATCAGGGAAGTTCTCAGCTATGATTTCTTCAAGTACACCTTCAGCACCTTTCTCTCTCTCTTCCTCCATTGGAATCCCTATTATACGTGTATTATTGTGTTTCATCACATCACTTAGTTCTCTAATTCTCCCCTCATACTCCTGCATTTTTTTATCTCTCTTTTTCTCAGCTTCTTCTTTTTCCATAATTTTATCTTCTAATTCACCTATTCTCTCCTCTGCCTCTTCAATCCAAGCTGTGGTGGCCTCCATTTTATTATGCAGGTCATTTATAGCATTTTTTAGCTCCTGCTGTTTCTTAGTCCATTGATCTCTGTAGTAATATTCTCTGCTGTCCTCTATACTTTTTTCAAGCCCAGCGATTAATTTTATGACTATTATTTTAAATTCACTTTCTGTTATATTGCTTAAATCGTTTTTGATCACTTCATTAGCTGTCGCTACTTCCTGGAGTTTCTTTTGAGGAGAATTCTTCCATTTCATCATTTTGGATAGTCCCTGGAGTGGCGCAGAACTGTGGGGCACTTCGCCTGTGCTGTCTGGAGTAACTTGTGTTGGTGGATGTGACCGCAGTTAGACCTGATGTCTGCCCCCAGCCCACCACTGGGGCCACAGTCAGACTGGTGTTACCTTATCTTCCCCTCCCCCAGGGGCAGGACTCACTGTGGAGTGGTGTGGCCTCTGTCTGGGCTACTTGCACACTGCCAGTCTTGTGGTACTGCTTCAATGGGATCTTTCATATCAGCCGGGGTGGATCTGCAAGGTGCACAGGGGCAGGAGGGGCAGGCTCAGGTCCCTTTGCCTTTGGTGGTCCGCTGCAGGAGGGGCCCTGCAGCACCGGGAGGGAGGCAGACCTGTCGGAGAGACGGATCTACAGAAGCACAGCGTTGGGCGTTTGCGTGGTGCAAGCAAGTTCCGTGACGGGAACTGGTTCCCTTTGGGATTTTGGCTGGAGGATGGGCGAGGGAGATGGCACTTCCCAGCGTCTTTGTTCCCTGCCATGCTGAGTCTGTCCTCCAGGGCTCAACACCTCTCCCTCCCATTGTCCTCTAGCCGTCCCAGTCTCCGAGCAGAGCTGTTGACTTTTAACATTCCAGATGTTAAGTCCCGTTGGCTGTCAGAACTCATTCAGTTTGGCCCCTCCACTTTTGCAAGCCAGACTTCGGGGGCTCTGCTTTGCTGGGCGGGCTGCCCCTCTGCTGCCCCAGCTCCCTCCTGCCAGCCCGTGGAGCGCACACTGCCTCTCCACCCTTCCTACCCTCTTCTGTGGGCCTCTTGTCTAGGCTTGGCTCTGGAGAGTCTGTTCTGCTAGTCTTCTGGCAGTTTTCTGGGTTATTTAGGCAGATGTGGGTGGAATCTAAGTGATCAGCAGGACATGGTGAGCCCAGCGTCCCCCTACGCCGCCATCTTCCTCCCATTTCCGAAAACACCTCTTATACAGATGGAATTACCACTGTTTTTCTGACTTCTGATTTGCAGAAACACTTCTAAGACTCTTAATGTCTTATTAATTTGGTTGACTACATCTGACCTATAGACCTAATCAGCATTTAAAGAGATTTATTAGCAAGAAGTTGCATCTTTTGAACATTTTACTTATGCTTCTCCCTGGTCTTCACTAAGATGGTCCTCATAAGGGGGTGCCAGGCTGGCTCTGTCAGTAAAGCATGCGACTCTTGATCTCAGGGTAATGAGTTTGAGCTCCACATTGGGGTGGAGATTATATTTAAAAACATAAGATGGTCTTTGTAGACTTGGCAGAAACAATATATTTTCTTCCACTTTGATCTATGGGTTTTTGTACTTAATTGGAGTGATTAAGAGTAGACGAGTGATAGTATTGAGAAGGAGTGAAAAGTTTCAAATTTCGACGAGTAATTTGTGTTTAGTATTAATTCTTGCTCTTCTATTTTAGTATTCTTATAAAATATGACTTTATTCTAATATATTCTATTATTGATATTCTATATTCTCTTAATACAAAACATACTAATAAAGCATGTTGTCTCTGCCAAGGATCAGCAAAGTCTCTTGTAAGGACCAGTGTAAATATCTTAGGTTTTGTGGACCATGTGATCTTTGTCACAACTGTTCAACTCTGCCTTTATATCTTTTGAAAGCATCCATAAATGATACAGAAACAGACAAGCGCAAAATGTGTTCCAAGAAAATTTTGTTAACTAAACTCATTGCAGGCTGGATTTGGTCTGGGAGCCTTTTTTTGCTGACCACTTGTCTGTAGTCTCACTCAAAGTGTGTTGCGTGGGCTAGTTGAATCGAAATTACCTGGGAGTTTATTAGAAATGTGGATTCCAAACCAGAGCTAGTGAATCAGAATCTGCAGTTTAACAAGATCTTAGGTGATTCATATACTCATTAAAGTTTGAGAAGGACTGGTCTATACTACAGATTATTTAGATTATTTATGCTTGCTGGTGTACACTCTGTTAAGCATCAGAAGTTTTCAGAATCAAAGTGGTTTCTTAGTACAAGGATTAAGGGATTAGTAACTGCCCTTCTCCAAGTACTTGTGCTATTTCAGTGTAGAAGAATAGGTACTAGATGATACTTTTTAGGGACCTGTTGTGTGATAAGCACTGTGATGAGCATTTGTAATCTGTTTAACAAATCCCTGAGATATCAACGTTCTCATTTACATATGAGGAAATTGCGAAAAAGAGGGTAAATAACCTGTTCAAGGTCGAAGATGTCATAAATGAAGAAAATGAACGGTTTTAGACATGTTGTAAAAATGTAATGCCTAAGATTCTGTCATATCCATCTATTCATATCGAACTCTTTTCCTGTTGAAGTACATTTAAGTGTGTCTTTGTGTGGATATATGTAGCTATGTTTTACTCAGGATATAATCTACAAAGAGAAATGATGTTATTAAAGGTTCGTTCCTCTCACTGAAACTCTTGATGCATTAAAAAATAGTTTTAAGGCACATGCTGTGCAGCTCCACAATGGATGACAGTAAAAAAAAGAATACTTCTGTGACTCTGTCCACACCAGCCCATTGTGTTATTCTTGTTTACAATCTCATTATCCACACATTTTAAAAGGTCATAAATTTAATTTTATATTCTTATAATTTCTAACAAACTTGAATTGTGTTCTCTTGCTAGGTATACACATTTTAATCTTTGAGAAATGCAATTTTCACCTTGAACACATTTTCTACAGGTGTTAATATATTTTTCAACACTTAATATTTTCTGTTTCCAGGATATAATTTTTCACTTTGTTTATAGGTTATTTTTGTTTGCTTTTAAAACCAATAAAATTACATAAATTACATTTAAATAGTCAAACTAAAATAGAAGTTGCTTTTGATTTTTAGTGTATAGAGGTATTAAATGGCTTCCAGATATAATTGGGTAATTTGTATCAGACAAAACTCTCCATTGAGGATAAGTGTAAATTTGGATGAAAAAGAAAAGCTGATATTTGAAAACTTTGGAGACAACAAAGCTTCGGGAGGTCTGTGCTTTTTGTAAATAGACACTGATTAACACAATGCTGAAAAAAAAAAAAAAGACTGGCAAATCTTCTCCTAAAACTGCTCAGCTGACCCCATACGCCAGGATCGGGTCATAAAGCCAAATCTAAATCATAAGTGATGAGGGGAAAAAAAAAGAGACTACCAAATTTACTTTCGGCAATGAACCCCAGGGCCTGAAGCCGGTCCCACTTCCTTAAAACCGAAGCTGCCTATTCCTTAAACAAACAAGCAGCTGGGATTCTCTCAACAAGAAAAGAATGATTTGGGGGAAGAAAGCCAGAAGCATCTGAATAGTCTTTTTCTCTTGGTACTGAACATCTATGCACTCCTTTGTCCTACAACATGATGAGAGATATCAGCAAGACGTTGGTAGGGAATGTGATGAATCGTCGCGAAATGTTAGGTTCATTTTTGTGTAAGTCGCAAATATGGCAAGCATACCTCATCTGTAATTCTTCAACAAGCTGGTAGTGCTTATAATTACAATAAGATATGATAAAAAATAGACTTACACAGTTTTTTAAAAGAAGTATGGGTATTTATAATTTACAGAAAGTGTTTGTATCCTAAGATACAAAAGAACCAGTGACCAACTTTTATGTATCATCAGTGGAATGAATGATTAAGTTTGCTTTATAAAGCAAGAATATTGACAGGTATTCCTATGGGCATGTAAGAATCATTTTAAGAAGTTATGGCAAAAAAAAAGACCTTATTAAAAACTGTGTGTGTGTGTGTGTGTGTGTGTGTGTGTGTGTGTGTGTAAAGAGATTACAAACAGCAAGATCTTTATGGGGAAAACAATGAAATATTACTGAAGAGCCCTAAGGAAGACCTTAAAAGTAGAGAGCTATACTCCATTCCTGGAAAAATTAAATATCATTAAATTACCAGGTTTTCTCAAAGTGATCATTAAATTCAAAATCATAAAAACCAAAATCACACCAAGATTGCTCATAAAACTGAATAAGCTGATTCTATTTCAGGCATTGAAAATATGTGAATGATTAGGCAAGAAGAGTTTTAAAGATAGACAGGACCCTTGGTGTATATGTTTCCTCCCATGGCAAGAAGGATTTTGCAGATATGAAGTTCAGGATTTTGACCAGATGAGACTATCCTGGTTATCCTGGTTACTTTAATTGCAGTCATTAAGAAGGAAGAACCATTCCACAGGGTTGGAAATAGGAGCCTGAAGTACAAGGAGGACAGATGTGAGGCATGACCCGGACTTCACCTGCCACTGCTGGCTTTGAAAATGGAAGACCAAGACCACAAGCCAAGGAAGCTGGAGACAGCCCTCAGCTAGCAGCCAGCTACAAAACAAGACCAGTCCTACAAATGAGAGACTGAATTCTGCCAATAACTGGCAAGATCAGTAAGAGGATTCACCTCTGGAGTCCCTAGGAAGGAATACAGTCTGCCATCACCTTGATTTCAGCCCAGGAAGACCCTTGTCAGCCTTCTGATGTAAACAACTGTAAGATAATAAATTTATATTGTGTGAAGCTACCAAATTTGTGGTAATGTGCTAACACAGTAGTAGGAAACTAAAACCAAAGGCTATAGTGTGGTGTTGGTGCAGAACTGGAGCAAAATAGAGTCCCAAAGTAGATCCATGTATATAATAAATTTACTATATGAGAAAAAGTGACATTTCAAATTATGAGAGAAAGCAAAGGCTACTGAACAGAGTATAGGCCAGTTGGCTGTTGTGGAGAAAAAGTTTGATACTTTTCCCCTTAGAAAAATAAATTCAAAATGAAAGAGCGGTACCTGGGTGGCTCAGTTGGTTGAGCGTCGACTCTTGATTTGGGCTCAGGTCATGATCTCATCGTTCATGGGTTCAAGCCCTGCATCAGGCTCTGTGCCGACAGTGCAGAGCCTGCTTGGGATTCTCTCTCTCCTCTCTCTCTTCCCTTCCCCAGCTCACATGTGCTCTCGTCTCTGTCTCTCTCTCCCCCTCTCCCTCTCCCTCTTTCTCTCTCAAATAAACTTTAAAAAAACAAAATGAAGCACGGAGATTAATAGAAAACATAGGTGAATATATTTATGATCTTAGGTGGCAAAAATGTATTTTTAAGCAGACACAAACAGCAAAGACCTTGAAAAAAATTTGGTAATATGACTCCCTTAAAATTGACCAAATATATGAAAAAAACCCTCTAAACACTTGAATAATTCAACAGGTAGAAAGGAAATATATATATTTAGATTCTGTATTATTTAAGGAAGCATTACAAATCAGAAAGGAAGAGAAGTAAGTGAATGGACGTATAGGCAAGAAATAAGAATGAGAGAATCAAAGAGGTAAATTTAAGTTACAAATGAATATGTGAAGTAATGTTCAATCCCATTGGTCATCACAAAAGGGTAAAATAAAAGTAATAGATTATTCTCAACCATTAGATTGTCAATCATTCAGAAATTGGAAAATATATATATTGATTAAGGGCTCCAGAGGAGGGTTGTGCTCCTATAATTCTACTGTGTGTGTGTATAACTCTAAACAATTTGAAATGTAATTCAAAAGAATATATTAAAAAGAAAATGCAGAAATTCCTTCTCTGAATGCCTGTATTTTAGAAAAACTTTATACATGAACATGAAGAGGATTTGATACACAGATGCTCATTTCAGTATTATTTATAATAAAAACCACTTACTGGACCGTCAAAAATGGTATAGCTTGACTAACTGTGGAATATTCATTTCATAAAGCGCCATGCAGTGATTAGAGTAAAATGCTCAAAATGTATGTCCTAGACAGAACTTCAAAACATCTTGCTTAGAGACAAAACATGTTGAAAAATGACCTAATGTATGAAAAACATACAGAAAAACAATATTATAAGTTTCTATCAGTATATAAATAGATGTTTATGCCAGTATGTGGCCCAAGTTCAGGTATGTTATATATCTAACATATTCCTGGTTACCTCCAAGAAAGAGGAAATGGGTATGCAGAAGAGTATGGAAAACCATTCAAAGTAGTCAGAGGGGTCGTTAGTCTTCGAGATATTTTAAAGTATCTACCAATAGGAGCACCTGGGTGGCTCAGTCAGTTAAGCATTGGACTTGGGCTCAGGTTATGATCTCATAGTTTACGAATTGGAGCCCCACATTGGGCTCTGTGCTGACAGCTCAGAGCCTGGAGACTGCTTAGGATTCTGCGACTCCCTCTCTCTGCCCCTCCCCCTGCTTGTGCTCTGTCTCTAAATAAATAAATAAATAAATAAATACCTACCAGTGAATCTCTATATTTATATACTGCAAGTGCAATTATAAATTAAGTGAAAATACTCCATTCACTCTGGCTATATATTTATAGATATTGTCAGCATTATTTTGCACTTATAAAAAGAGTTATGTAAAATGTTTTTTCTTAGGGTGCCTGGCTGGCTCAGTCATTGGAGCATGAGACTCTTGATCTCAAGGTCGTGAGTTCGAGCCCCAGTTGGGTATACAGATTACTTCAAAATTAAAAAATAAAAGGTGCCTGGGTGGCTCAGTCGGTTGAGCATCCAACTTCAGCTCAGGTCGTGATCTTGTGGTTTGTGGATTCCAGCCCCATGTCGGGCTCTGTGCTAAGAGCACGGAGCCTGGAGCCTGCTTTGGATTCTGTGTCTGCCTCTCTTTTGCTCTGCCCCTCCCCTGCTCACGCTCTGTCTCTCTCTCTCGCTCTCTCTCTTAAAAATAAATAAACATTAAAAATGTTTTTTAAATTAAAAAAACTTTTCTTTCCAGAGACAAGAAAAATATTTCTTTAGTTAAGGAACCCGATGATTGTATTTTCCTTTCTTGTACTAGACAAACTGTGTAACTTCCCATTACTTTTGTCTCATAAGTTCTAGGAATTTTGAAGGCAAATTCATTGCTTAAATTCAGTATTCGAATTGTTCAAATTTCTAGAATTCCACAATATCTCTTATTTTATATGTAACTTTATCGTAACCATTTTTTTTTATAAAAAAGGGTCCTTACTTTGATATATTTTGAACCCTTTTCCCCCCACATGCATTACCTGTAGGCTACCTCTTTGTGGGAGAGAAGGACTTAAATTTAAAAATATTTTTAATTTAAATAATAAATAAATAGACCAACAAATATATCATTGGAAAATTTAGTAGGGAGTACCCAGAATTGTAGGCATGATATGTACATAGTCTTCAAATATTTGAAGGGATTGCCATTTTGAAAAAAAAAAGTAAGAAAGAATTTGTTTTGAAAAAGACCTAGATTCAATGGGTTGAAGAGACAGGGATGCAGATTTTTACCTCAACATACTGGGACAAATTCACCAAAAGGAATTTTTGCATGAAGCATGCGTAACTTGTTTTACCCCAGATTTTATCATGGTCAACTCTCTCCCTCCTTTAGGTCCTTGTCATTTTGCTTGTCACCTTCTTAGTGAGATACACTCTCACCATCTTGTTTATAATTCTAATCTCTCTTTGAACCACATCCCCATTGCACTCCCTTTGTCCTGTTTTTGTTTCATTCTATATTTTTCTCTTTTTTAAGGTTTTAAATATTATATTTTATTGGTTTGTTTTCAGTAATCTCTACACCCAGCGTGGGGCTCAAACAAGACGAAGAGTCACATGCTATACTGACTGAGCCAGCCAGGTGCCCCATTTTGTATTTTTCTACATAAAACTTATCAACTTTGATATTCTGCATGGTTCAGTATAGTTCCGCTAACCACATGTGGCCATTTAAGTATATATTTTAATTAAATCTCAATAAAAATTTTTAAAAGTTGATTCAGTAACACTGGCCATGTTCATGCGTTCAATAGCCACATGTGGCTACTGTCTGTCATACTGAACAATGCAGAGATTATAGGACATTTCCAAAATGGTGGAAACCTCTTTTGAGCAGCCATTCAATTAGATGGCAAACTCCATGAAGACATGCCCTAGGAACAGAGTAAATCTTCAATAACATTTGCTTAATGAATGAATGAAGGAGCATGATGAGAAGTTATGGGAAGAGTAATAAATGATCTAGAACTGATTAGATTGTACACCGTACACACTATATAGTTCCCAGGGAGCACACTGGAAAACTAGAACACATAGAATTAAGGTAAGTATGGATACCAAAGAGAAACCTATTTTTCTAAAGTCATCGTAATGGAATGAATATTGCAGAGTCTGATTTGTAAGTCTCCCTGAAGTAAAGAATTTGATAAATCTGGCAGGTTGATGTTGAGTTTAATTCAGAATCCTAAGCAGTGAGTTTGGAAATAAATAGGCAAATTTGGAAATCGTGGCAGAGATTTGACTTGAGTACCCTGAGGATATTGAGCTTATCAAATGAGTTGTCTATGCAGATAGAAAGCAGAAGAGATTTGAAAACACACCAGATCTTAATCAAGGAGTTTGTTTCCCTTGGTTCTTTAATGGCAGATTTCAAAAAGTCTTTTGAAATGAGGATCACTTTATTCTATTAATAAAATTGCGTTATACGAAAATGACCTCCATAGTAAATTAAAAGACATATATTTCTATCACAATTGTTGCATGGGTCTGTCTCCTATTGTTAATAACTTATAAAGAGACATATTTATGAGCACCAATGAATACCATGTTACTTCACTTTTTATTTGATTATTTAATAATTTTAGCTGAACATTTTAGTTCTGTGTATTGTTTAGTAATTTTAGTTGTATACTACCTGAAGCATTTTTTTTTCTTGAATAACCTGGCAATACTTCACTTCAAATCAACAGTGTGAAAAATAGAGGATATTTTAATAAACATACACAAGATCTACCTCAGCACCAATATGAGAGACACTTAGTTGTTAATGTACAAAGATATGTGTGTATGTATTTTTATTGAGATATAATCGACGTGTAACATTATGTAAGGTTACGGTGTACAAATGTGTTGATCTGATACATCTAAATATTGTAATTAATTACCATCTTAGCATTAGTGAACACCTCCATCACATCACATGATTATCAGTTCTTTTTTTGTGGTGAGAACAATTAAAATCTAGCCTCTTGTAAACTTTGAAGTTGATACTACAGTAACACTGAGTATAATCACTACATTGTACATTAGCTCTCCAGGATTTATTTACTACTAGTTACAGGTTTGTACTCTTAAACAACATCTCCCCAATCACCCCACCTCCCAGCTCTGATAAGCACTACTCTACTGTTTTACAAATTCAGGGTTTTTTTTTAGATTCCACATATAATTGATATCATACAGTATTTGTCTTTCTCTGTCAGACATCTCACTTAGCAAATGTTCTCAATATCCATCCATCCATCTTATTGCAAATGGCAATATTTCCTTCTTTCTCAAGGCTGAATAATATTCCTCTGTGTGTGGGAGGGGGCACATTTTCTTTATCCTTTCATCTGTTGAGGGACACTTAGGTTGTTTCTATATCGTGGCTGTTGTGAATAATGCTACAGTGAACATGGGGGTGCAGATGCATTTTCGATACCTTGTTTTCGTTTCCTTTAGATATAGTCCCAGAAATGGGATTGCTGAAACCATATATCTGATAAGGGATTAATATCCAAAATATGTAAACTATTCATAGAACTGAATAACAAGAACCCAAAATACCAATTAAAAATGTGCAGAAGAACCGAATAGACAATTTGCCACAGAAGACATCCAAATGGCCAACAGGTACACGAGAAGATACTCAACCTCACTAATCATCAGGGAAATGAAAATCAAAACCATAATGAAAAAAATAAAAACCTAACACCTGTTAGAATGGCTATCATCAAGAAGACAAGAGATAACAAGTGTTGGCAAAGATGTAGAGAAAAAGGAATCCTTGTGCCTTGTTGATGGGAATGTTGTTCCTCCACTGTGGAAAACAGTGTAGAGGTGCATCTAAAATCGAAAATAGCATATAATGTTTCTTTTAACATTTAAGGAAATTTTCTCCTGTTGAAAGCAAGGCACCCTTCTTGATATGCATACTTTATGAAGCCACAGTACAAAAAAAAAGATATATAATAATATATCATACAACATGCAGAGGTCAAATCTTGGATAGAGCTTTTGAATAACGATTGAATTGTTCAGTCTAAGTCTGGATTTACCTGCATCAAATGACGATCACACTTTACTAACGATTCATATATTTTACTTTTACCTTCCATTCCAGGGCAATGTAGAGTAGTGATTAAAACCTTCCTTCCAGAGCCATATTGTGTGGTTTTGGATCCTGGTTCTCATTCCCTAGCTGTGTGATTCGTGAAGGTTCATCCATGACTCTGTTTTAGTTTCTTCATCTGGTTATGTTAAAAATTATAAATAACATAGTTATAGTAGTGCCTGGAACATCGTAAGCACTAAATGTTGGCTGTCATAATTTTACCTTGGGGATTCTTACTAGTAACCCCAAACTGTCATCTAGCTCCTATTTCCTTCTATAGTCCATAAAAATTATTTTTATTCTAACTCTTTTTAAATCTCTGTCCCTTTTTGACTCTTTATTATCATATAAACAGGTTAACACATCCTTAAAAAAAAAAAAAAAGTCTTGGTCCCAAATTCCCCTCAGTTATAGTCTCACTCTATTTTCCATTATATTCACACATTTCATTTTTTTCACAATTCATAGCAATCAACTTAAACCGAACACAGCTTCCATCTCCCCACATGTTCTCTCATCTCACTAATGAAACTGACTTTCTAAACACCAAATCAAATGAACATTTTCCCATTGTTAATTTATGAAACTTTTCTAGCTTTTACACTGTTGAACAGTTCTTCCTTCCACTTTTTTCACTTAGTCTCCCCAGTGCTGTTTTCTCTACTTGTCCCTCTATTCTACTGGCAGTTTCTCACTGAAACTTATTAATTTTTCTTCTAGGTATTGCTTACTTGCTGATACATTCCTGACGGAAATCTGCTCTAAGCTCTGTGCTCTATATGAGTTCTATCCTACACAAAGTCTCCTGACCAAATGTGGGGTAGGGGCTAAAAATTCAGAATAGAGTACAAGGATAGGAAATATCTGGTTATGATGAGGATGTTGAACAATGAGAACTGTCATACACTGGTAGTGTGATTATACATTAGCAGAAACTCTGTGGAAAACTGTATAAGCTCCTAGTATCTTCAATATATTTACCCATTTTTGCAAGCCCAGGTACATGTACAATAGTTTCAGAATTGCTAATGCACATGACTCTGAAAAGTATGAATCCCAAATTTAGTTCAATATTTTTGTCATTATTTGTGTGTGTGTGTGTGTGTGTGTGTGTGTGTGTGTTGAAATTTACAAACTCTGAAAAAGATCTGTAAAGATCTTAACTGTGAGACTATTTTTGTTTATTTACTTATTTGTTTGTTTATTGAGAGAGAGAGAGAGAGCACGTGCCCATGAGCCAGGGAGGGGCAGAAATAGAGATAGAGAATCTTAAGCAGGCTTCACGCCCTGCATGGAGCCCCACACGGGGCTTGATCTCACAATGGTGAGATCATGACCTGAGCTAAAATCAAGAGTTGGATGCTTAACCGACTGAGCCACCCAGGTGCCCCATTAACTGTGAGATTTGACATATGGTGACAAATGCATACACTTGTGTACGGTCACAACACATATATCTCCATCAAGATGTACAATATTTCCATCATTCTATAAATTTTCCTTATGCCTCTTTCCTATCTACTCCACAGAACCCTAACAGCCACTTTTCTGAAAATATTCCCAATGGATTATTTTTTCTGTTCTATAGCCTTATATAAATAAAATTATATAGCGTATAACTTTTTGTATCCAGATTCTTTTGCTCATTGTAATGTCCGTGATATGGAGCGTATCAGCAGTTTTTTTTTTTTTTTCTGTGTAGTGTACTTTTATATGATATACCACAATTTTCTTATCCATTCTCCTGTTGGTGGACATTGGATCGCATCTAGTTGGGGGTTTTTATGAATAAAGCGTCTTTAAAATTATTGCCCAAATCCTTTAGTGAGCATTTAAAAAAATTGTTTTGGAGAAGTAGTTGGAATTTTAATTGCTCTATCATAGTATATATGTATGATTAGCTTTTAGAAAACTTCTTCATAGTTTTAAGAATGGTTGTTATTTTATAAGCCAAAAAACATTGAATTTCATTTTCTTCAGTTGCTCCACATTCTTTTCAATATTCGGTGATGTCAGTCTTTTCCATTTTAGCCACTATTTATGTATTTTTCATTGTGTTATGCCTGTTTGATATTTTTTGCCTATTTTTATTCAATTGTTTTCTTTTTATTGTTGAGTGTAGGAAATTATGTATTGTGGACACCCATACTTGGTCGCCCATGTAATTTGCAAAACATTTCTCTAAGTCTTTGGTTTACTAATTAATTGTGTCTTTGACGAGCAAAAGTTGTAATTTGGATGAAATGTAAAGTGTAATTTTTGTACCTGTTATGGATTCTTTTTTCTGTTGGCTAAGAAAATCTTGCCTACTCCAGTTATTGGTTTCTTCTTGAAATTTTATGTTTAACTTTGTTATGGTTAGCTCTGTGATGCATTTTATATTCATTTTGTGTAGGTTGTGAGGTAAGGGTCAAGGTTCATTTATTTTCTGTGTCCTAGTTATTCCGGCACCATTTGTTGGAAAAACTGTCCTTTTCCCTTTGATACATGTGTGAGCACATATGTGTGCACAGACAGGAGCATGTGTTCATGCCTTGGTCAGATGTCAATTATCTACTGCCCTGAACTATTATCTATCATTATGCAAGGATTATCCTAACTTTATATTCAGTCTTGAAGTCAGGTACTTTAGTCCTTCAAGGTGGTTATCATGTTTTAAGTTTATTTGAAATCCTCCACGTCTTCATATACATTTTAGATTCAGCATATTCATTTTTATGAAGAATACCCTGCTTGGGTTATTATTCAGAATGAATTTACTTTATATATCAATATGAGAAGAATTGACAGTTTGACAACATTAAGTCTTCCATCCCCATTGACTAGTATCTCTCTTCATTTATTCAAGTCTTCACTGATTTTTCCCCTTAATGTTTTGTTCTTTTCATGATTCAAACTTTGATGTCTTTGATTAAATTCATTGTTCACTATTTTTTTTAAGTTTATTTATTTTGAGAAAGTGCGTGTGCGCGAGTACAAGTGCGCGAGCAGGGGGCAGGGAGGAACAGAGGGAAAGGGAGGGAGAGAATCTCAAGCAGGCTCCAAGTTGTTAGGGAGGAACTCCAGCTTTGGAATCCGCCAGATCATAACATGAGCCGAAATCAAGGGTCAGATGCTTAACCAACTGAGCCACAGAGGCACCGTGATTTTTCAGCATTTTAAAAGATATTATAACATTTTAAATGCTATTATAAATGATTTATTGTTGTCTTCATTTTCCATTGCTAGTATATGAAAGTACAAATGATATTTGTACATTAATGTACAAATACGTGTAGGTCTTTTTCTTCTGAGTCGTCTTTCTCTGTTTCCACACATAAGGCAATTTTACTTATATAGTGCACATGCTGGATGAAATCTTGTAGGAATCCTGGGTTCTGATCTCTCTCTCTCTCTCTCTCTCTCTCTCTCTCTCTCTCTCTGTGTTATTTTTGTTCGAGCTGGAAGTTAATTTGAGTCATCTGAATTCCAACTCTATACCTGCCCCTACCATGCTCCTTTCTTTCAGCCTTTAAGCTCTTGTAAGTTCCCTGCCTCTTGCTGCATTCAGGGACTAGTCAAGAATATAGGCAGAATTCATATGCCTATTTTGAGACTCTCCCTTTTGTGTCTCCTCCTTCCAGATTTCTCCATCACTTTCCAACTGCTCAGGCACACCCCACCTCTGTCTTCTGCCTCCTAAAGCCAGTAGCACTTGCAGTATTCTCCTCCAGTTCTAGTAGCCTCACAAAAATTGGGCCCTGCCCTCAGGCAAGGAGCCTTATTGCCTGGGGGATTTTCCTCAAAGCATTTGCCTTTCCTTTAGGTTTTTTTCTTTTGAGTTTTGTCCACACTGTAGTGCCTCCAAGTAGTTTTTCCATGAGAATCTATAATGGTTTCCTGCAGGAAGGAGGTTCTGAAAGAATCTAGCCTCATGTGTGGATGATTCCTTTATGATGTAATGTTTTCCTTTATGCTATCTGTTTAAGTTCGCTGAATCTTCTACTATAGTACCCTGAACTTGTATTGTCTGGTCTGCACAAATAGCTCAAAACGTATTTGAAACAGGAAACAAATCTATTAGTGTCATTTCTGCCATGCTTCGATCATCACTTTACACATTATATATGTTCATTAAATAGACATTTTTTGGTTTGCTTCCAGAACCTAAATGCTTTCTATGTGACCAATTGCTGATTTTCCTTTTTACCTATCAGAGTCTGTAAGATATGGGTACACCAGAAAAAAGAGAGACGCATTTTAACATAAGTACATTATTTATTTATTCTTTATTGTATGAATTTTACTGTAAAATTCATAGAGGAATATGTTATGAGTTTTGATATTAATAATAAAGGTAATCTCTTTCAGCCATCTCAGACTTTTTTTATTCAATCTCCTTTAGAGAAACTGTTTCACCCAAAGATAAATCATTATTATCAAAATGTTCTTTCTCCATGTGCATTATAATGCAAATACTGCAATTCAAATTGTCACTTGCCTCCTTGTGGTTTAATAATCATAACATTTTTATTTGCAGGTCAAATGCCACTGACTTCAGCTCAAGAGATGATGAAATGAATTAATTTAGAGTGTGTGCCAGAATGAAAGGGAGGGTGGTAATGGATCAAGCTAAGTGAAGCTGTAAAAATGAAATCATTCCAGAGTGAAGAAGAGTTAAAATATGCTGAATTCCTTTCCGTTTTGGGTTTGATATTAGTTCAGCTCATTAGGTAGAGAATGGATTAGGCTAATCCCAACTGTAATTATACATTCTATCAGGCATATAAAGGTAAACGAGAGAGTGAGTCTGAGTTGCCCTAAAATTCAGGTTTGAGATAATCAGCAGAACAGAATTCAGCTGTCACTGAATGACATTCATTATGCCGCACAAGCCTAAAGCAGATGGAACTAACTCATTGTTGGCTGCATGCTAGACGTCAAGAAACAAATATATTTTGCTAGCTTCTCAGATTTTAGCAAAGTACTTATATGGTACTGGCAGTCTTTTAGATAATACACCTCAGAACCTGATACCAGTATTTTCCTACCCCTGGGGGAAAGCAAGTAAAAATCAAAATGATGTTATAATACTTTAACACCGTACACTTGAGACTGAACCTTTGATTTCTATCCTTAATTTGGTGACTCTAGACCGTGTTTATATTTCTCAAGTTACACAGCCTTAAAAGAAATCACTTTTTCGTTGTTTCTTCAAAAAATACAGACAGATTTAATTTTTGGTTGGCTCTTATTTGTTAACACACTAGTCTCTTAAGGTGTGTGGCTGATCAAGGCGCAAAATTCAAAAAACAGCTTAGAAGTGTGAGTCTTCTCCATGTTTGATTGTTCTGACACTTCTCAGGTACTCTTCTCAGTCACTGTAGCAGTTGAGTCAGATATTTTTCTGGTACTTGATTATAATTCCTCTACTTATTTTAGTGACTATTTCCAGTCTCTTCCAAACCGCCACTAACATTATCGTATTTCAGGCCTTACCTCAAATTGTAACAACTCAAGATTTCAGCTAAGTGTCCCTGAAAAAAAAAAAAAAAGTCCGTGAAGATGACCCCCAAGGGTGCATGTGAGGGATTTGTCATCATGTTGTACTGTGAAATCTGATCTGAATAAAGTGAAAAGTAAGGATACTCTAGTGGACTTAGAGGAGTGGAAAAGTATGTAAAAACCCAGTAGCATTAATAGATTGTTGGTTCTTAGAAGGCCAAAGAATTGGTGAAGTCAGGGTACTGGAGGGAATAATCTTCAGCGAGTGAAATGCTTGAAATTCATATTATTGAAGGATAAGCAAGCATATATTGGTATTGACTAAATTCGTGTGCGATCGGGGAACAGTTGGCTGAGGAGAAACTCATGGAAGGAAAGGAGGTCCCGTCACTGAGTAGCCAGGGCTATTAAAGAACTATCTACATTAATATTAAGGTCCCCCATAGTTATAGGAGTTTTTATTGGGAGTGTCATACATATGGTTAGTGAGTGAACAGAGCTGTGTATGAATGAACAAAATATATGTACACGGCTGTGTATGTATGTACCTGCGTATGTATATATCAGCGGGCTTCGTTCAAACACGGTGTTGCCCCAAGGTCGTCTTAGCTGGTGCATTGAGGAATTAAAAAAAAAAAAAAATTAAAAACATACCCACTCTCTTGGTCCCAACCATACGCTGTTTTGTATTATGGTGAAAGGAGTACATGTCTTACCTTCCCTCCTTCAAGATGTTTTAATGGCTTCATCTGTATATCTCCCACAGCTGTGGTATGTAAGAAAGACATTTGTCATGAGGCATTAAATGGAGAGTCAGTTTGAAGAGGTAACACTTGTTTTTATATCATATCTTGACATTTAGTGGCAAAGGTGCTATGCACAAATGAACAGTGGATTTGTTTTTTAAAAATACCATTAGCCAAAGTGGTTTGACTTTTTACTCTGGGCCTTATATTGTTCCACATGCTTTGCATGCATTGCATTAGTCCCTTTATTTTTCCTTTTTCCTTTTTCCTTTTTATACCTATTTAGTGATTCATTTAGTAAAGTTACTAAATGATGCAACCAGCACCGTAAACTGGCTTTAGAACATTCTAATCCCTCCAGTAAGATCCCTGTGCTCATTTACAGTTAATCCTCATTATCAGCCCTAGCCCCAGGCAGCCAGTAATCTCCTTTCTTTTTCTCTAAATATGCATTTTCTAGACACTCATATGAATGGAATCTTACAATACATAGTCTCTTGTGTTTGGATTTTTTCCCTTAGCATAATGCTGTTAATGTTCATCAATACTGGTGCATGTATTAATATTTCATTCCATTTTATAGCTGAAGAGTATTCTTCCCTATGGATATCCCGCTTTAAGTTTCCATTTACATTGATGGACATTTAGGTTTTCCCAGTTTGGGGCCATTATGAATAGAGCTGCTGCGAATATTATTGTACAAGTCTTTGTGTGGACCTGTGTTTTCATTTACCTTAGGTAGATACCTAGGAATAGAATTGCTGGGTGGAATGGTGACAGAGGTATTCTTAAAAACAGATTTTGTTTTCAAAAGCAGGACTGATGCTGATTGTAGTTAAATAATCCAAATTCATCTTGATGTCTATCCCAGATGCAGAACTTCTAACTGAAAATTTAGAAACCTGGAATTTTTTAAATTTTTATCCACACACATTTATGCCCTCACACACACATGTATCTTACTTAATGGAAATCTAATCATCATATGTCTTTTTCTTTTCTCCCTCCCCCCCTTTTTTTTGTTTGCTGATGGAAAGGAATGTGAAATAATGAGAGGAAAAGCTTCTGGACTTCAGTGCGGTAAATTGTGATGCCTTTGTTGGGGAAGTAATGTCTAAGTTAATATCAGAAGATGAATATGTGTAAGCTATGTGCAAAGAAACTATGAACATTTCAGTCAGAGGGGACAGCATGTGAAAATCTTTGCGGCAGGAGGGAGCATGATGATTTTTGAGGAAGAGGAAGAAAGACAACGTGGGTGGCATTACGTCAACGCGGAGAGAAGTTGAATCTTGACCTTCAACATTTTATTCTTGTTCCTGTAAGTAGTGAGAATCACTAAAGGGATCTAAGCAGATAGGTGACAAAAATCAGATACTCTTGTCTTCATAGGAAAACAGTGATTAGTAAGGATTCATAGCAAATGCTGGGAGACCACTTGGAATTAAGCTGGGTTGTTTGTTTTTGCACTTGAATTTTTTTTTTTTTTTTTTTTTTTGTGGGGGGAAGTTATTTATCTTGTTGATGTACTGGACAGAAAAAGACACACCAGTGACTAAAAGGACAAAGAGGACCCTGTTACAAACATAGTGAGTGATCCCTAAATATTTGACAGTGGCTCAATTAGCAAACACAATTACACGGATATAAGATCAATTACATAGCATGAAGACAAATATGTAAGATTTCTTCTAATTCATGAAATGATAAGCTTCATAACAAAGAGAACAAAACTATATATGAACTCTTGGCTATACACAATATTGACCATTAGATAACTGTAATTTATGAACATCACCCAATATTTGTGTCATTAGTGATAATAATAATAATAATGATAATAGTTACCAATTATGTAATGCCAACTGTGGTAGCTACTCTAAGTACTTTATATAGCTTATCCTCAAAATAACTCCACGAGTAGTTATTTCCAACCCTTGTTTTAGATGAGAAAACTAAGGTTCAGGAAGATGATGTGTCTTCCCCAAAACCTCACAGGTAATAGTAAGTAATGGAACAGATTTTTCCAGTAATGTTTCACCCACAGGAAGGATGCTTACTGGATCTGCTGTTTTGCCTTCCTCCAGGCTCCTTGTGAAATAAAAGTTGTATGTTGCTAAACCATTTCTATAACAAATGGAATCTAAGTCATAGAGAAGTTTTTAAAGTGGCATTTCAAAAGCCTAGCTTTCATCCCCCTTCTCTTTACCAGGCTCTCTACTTTGGATAAAGTAATTCATACATAGAAAATGTAGTAACCTACCCTGTCATTAATAAGTAAATGGACCTTTAGAAGTGAGCAATTTTTTTCCCTTTCTGCCTATCAGTTTGACAAGTCCAACTATTTAACGAGCAATTTGTTATATGTCTGAAATTTATTTTAAGGGTATAAAATTGGGAAAAGATGAATAGAATGAAAGGCAAATGACTTCCAAATGAAAAAAGACAGAAGTACTCAAGGCAAAGAAATGAACCATTTTGGATCCTGTAATTAAAAGGAAATGATTGAATATTTTATAGTCATCTTAAAAATTCTGTTTTCAGTAGTAAAGATTATACTTAATAATCACATGATATTCCCCCTTTTTCTCTACTTCCTAATATTATTCCTAAAATAGAATATTTCTCGATGGCATGGTATGCTGAAGTAATACACACAGATTTTTTGCAGATTTGGTGATGGATTTTAGAAGGTAAAAATGGTAAAACTTACTCACTTGCCATTTACTGATCTTAGATATTCATGGTCATAAGCTAGCAATATTGCTGATGCGAAAAAAATTTATTTTTTGTAACTCTTGCTTCTTTTTTCGCTAAACTAAATCCAAATAGTGCTTGAAATAAAACCTAATTTTATAAATTCTTTGTTAGACTTTGCCAGTGGGCTTTTATGCAAATGGACAGTTGTAGACATAATAACTAAACCAGAGTGGAAAATGAAAGCAGAGTTCACTTAGGCAATGTCAATGAATGTTTCTTTTGACAATAAATAGTGACAGATGGCTACTTCTTAGTGACAGTTGCTAACTATAATGGTTTGACACTTAAAAAGGGCACTTCCCTAATGACACAAGAGTGACCTTTTCTGAAAATTATTTGGCCATCATTCTTCTTCTAATATGGCTATTAATGTGGTGCTAAATGAGTTATTTTCAAAAGGAGTGTTTCAATTTACCCTTAGTCATAGGCAAAGATGTCGATGCATGTTTACTAGTTTTCTTAAATCATTGACATGCAATAAATATCAGGGATCCATTCATTCAACTGGTCAAAAGATACATAAAATCTGATAAATTGCAGAATATCATTAAATATCTATAGGGACTTGATGCCATGATAGATAGTAAATAAACAATGGCTATTATTTTAATTAAGGATGCATATCCTTAAATGAGGAATCGTTTAATTCAATTCACTGATGGTCATACACTCCAAAGTAAGTACCAGCCTACAAATATATGATTAGGTTAGAAACTCTACTGTTTTGGGCTGCCTCCTAGACCCAGATCTCCCATTGCCTTCTCACCACCCTCCTTAGAACTACATCTCCCTATCTGTACTTTAATAATGTCATATGGTTTTATTCTTGGATCCCCTCTACTTTCTCAAATTTTTGCTCATTCTTGCCGTACATTTCCTAAGTGACTGAAGAAAACAAACTGATCTATCATCTTTTGGCAAAACGGCAACAAGAGCTTTCTCCAACATTACAAGGGGTGGTACAGATGGAAATTGTTTTTATTTTATTACTTTTTAAAATGCTTTAGTTTTGAGAGAGAGAGAGTACACAGGCAGGGGCAGAGAGTGAGGGTGACACAATCCGAAGTGGGCTCTGCAGTGTCAGCACAGAGCCCAAATAGGGGCTCAAACTCACTAATGGTGAGATCGTGACCCGAGCTGAAGTCCGACAATTAACCAACTGAGCCACCCAGGCACCCCAGATACAGATTGTTTTTAAAAGCATTGGTCAATCGATGTAATGCATCCCCATTATTGGAAAATGGTGAGCTAGTGTTTTTAAGGCTGCATCTTTTACTTTTGAAAATGGCACAGGGAAAGAATCATGCCTCCTCTCATCATATTTCCTCTAAAATTCCTATTGGATGTGTTCATTGCAACACCATAGAGTTTTGGTGTTATATAGAATAATCCAAACCTTACATGACAATTCCTAAATTCTTATTGGAAACATTTTTAGCAATATGCTATATTTCTTAGAAAATATGGAACGATTTATACATTCCAGTGAAATTCTTTTGGTAAATAGGATTGTACAAACTAGCGTTACCTGAAGATATAGCTAGCTATTCATGTGCCACAACTTAGTAAAAAAGGAAAATCCTTGAGAAGGTATAGGTTTTTTAAACAATATTATTGAATTGGTGAACGTGAGATTGATATAATAATGGAAGGAACTGACCTCAGATTGTTTTTTAGTTAAACACACACACCCGCACATGCACATGTATCTACATAGAGTAGTTCCCTTTTACATATTGTATAAACAGTTTCCTGTAACTACGAGTGCAGAAACAGGATTTTTAGTACAGAATAATGAAAACTAATTCAAAGAACTGGTGTCAGCATTCTTGGGTTCCTGCCCATATGTATCATTAGAAACTTGAGGGACATTGCTAATGTCACTTCCCATTTAACTTTTTATAATTTCTTCATTTGTTAAATGCAGGGGTGCGATAAGAGTAGTGGTTAGATAAAATAAAATTTCCTTTTTAGTACTATTATTCTATAGCATTTCCAAAGAATTATTTATTTAGAACCAGTTCATAATTGGAAGCTCCATTTGGTGTCATGGTTATCTTTTTTTTTCTTTTTTCTAAAGTAGGCTCCACACCCAATGTGGGGTTTGAACTCATGACCCTGAGATCAAGAGTCACATGCTCTACCAACTGAGCCAGCCAGGCACCCCCCCCATCTCGTGTCGTAAAGGGGAATTTCACGGAGTTTTAGTTAGTTGTCTTTACAACAGTATGTGTCATTAGTTTATGGAAGGAAAAAAGGAATGACTCCTAATGTATCACGTATTATCTTAGCAAACACTCATTCTATGATATTCGAAATACCACCATAAAAGCATGGCTGACATATTACATATTACTCTTTCCACATCACAAGTATGGCCTTTTGATTATTTTACCTAGTTTTCTATGCTTTAACATTAGTATTCTAGTATCAGTTTGGAAACTGATCTAACCTGTTTAGTTTAGAGATGTTTTTATTCAAATAAAATATTATTAAATCAGTAGATTAAAATAAAATGTTATCTCAATGTAGTTTTTATTTCTAAGTATCCAGTTGTAAATTGTGAAAATGTCTGAATAAAAGATGCTTTTGGGTGTTCTAAAAAATAAGTGCTTAAGATGTATTAGGGAGTGGTTTAAGTCACCTATTTACCCTTTTTTGTCCAATATATTTGTTCATTTGGTTAACCATACCTGGGGTTCTGGCATGAAACTATTTTCTGAGAACCTAATTTCTCTGAATTCTTCATACTAGAAGAAATGAAGTAAATATTTAAAGGAGAATATTACATACACTCGGATTATCTTAACAATATGCACTTAATAGGTTCCTAGTGCTTTAAAGAAGAGGGTCCTGAAAGAGTTATTGCCATGTTGGGAAAAAAATCACAGAGTTATCAAACACTAACTTATGTTGTGAGAAAATCAGACTTCATATAACTGATCTCAGCTTCATGAGTTAAAAGAAATGAACACAGAATTTGCTGATTTCTCGTTAATAATTAAGTACCAATCTTTTTTTTTTTAATCCTGCCATCTTTTAGAGGTACTCTCCTAGAATTTACTACAGCAGTAGTGGAGGAAAAACTACCTTGTATATCTTTACAGATTTTTCAAATAGAATTTTAAACAGCAAATAGTGTGGCACTAAAACATTTTAACCAGTTTAGATCCAGCAACCCTATAATAAAAACTAAATGAGACTAATTAATGATAGTGTAAACCATTTTAAATTCAGAATTAAACTTAGCAAGTAATTATTCAGAAACATGTGCAAAATATATTTTAAAGAATACTTGGCCCTAATCAATCACCAAGTGTCTATTTGCCTGTGAGGATGAGGTACATTCTAACATTTAACCATCTGTCAGTCAACATTATTTATTGAATACCTGCTGTGTATGGAAGTTAACCTTAAAACAAATCAATCACAAAAAAGTCAAGATTTTAATACTAAACACAAGCAAATGAAAGTACATCATTTCTGGCCAACGATTTAATAAGAAGTTGCCTTATCATTTTGCATTTCTATTGTGTATGTACTCTTGGAATGTATTATTTGCCTATACTACAACTATAGGCCTTTAATTTGAAAGTCAAAATATACAGAATGCTAGTGTCCTATTAGGAACTGTCTTGTAGCTAGGATTATCCCATTATCTGCACACAGTATTTGCGTAGAGGGCTTTTCCTGTATTGCTGAAGAAGTCATCACTTAAAGGACTAATACTGACCTACCACCCAATTATCCTGGGATAGGGTGAAATATAATAACTTCTCTGCATCATATAATGTCATCACCAATGTTCTGAGTGAGCATTTTAAAGAAATCCTCATTAGGTCCATTTTTTTAAGATGTGGACGTAATATTTCTCTTAGACTTCTTGTCATCTAGTAACATTTCGTGTACATAGTAGGCACTTAGTATATTTTACATCTTTTATTGTTTTTGCTGCCGTCCCCAATTAAAAATGCACCTCAAAACCAATATTAGGGTATTGCATAATGTGAGTTGTAAGAATAAAAGAGGTCTCGTCTTCCAAATAAGGATACATAGAGCCTGGACTTTGGAAAGATGGAGGTTCACTATTTTAGCTTAAGCTAAGAAGAAGAGAAAAAAAAGAGGAAGGAAGGAAGGAAGGAAAGAAGGAAAGAAGGAAGGGGAAAAAAGGGAAGGAAGTGGAGGGAATAAGGAAGGAAAGGAGAAACAAAAGGAGAAAGGTATATGTGCTCCAAACTTCTAAGAGTGCCTTGGAATAGTCTTAACATTAAAAAAAATAGTTCCTTTAAGAAAACAAATTTCTTTCATTTTATTAACCTTTAAATATGAAGTACACTCATTCTCCTGATATTTTAACATATTTTTATCTGCCAAAGGTATATGCATGCAGGAAGTAGAAAGAATATCTATGGATATAAATAAAGATTTTGCCAAAAATCTAGAAGATCAAAATTATATGAAGTCTAAATTAATTTTTTAATTTCTGTGTTTTATTTGTTCCTGCTTTATTGGGATATAACTGACATATATAACATTGTGTAAGTTAAAGGTGTACAACATAATGATAGGATTTTGTGTACATTTAGAAACGATGACCACAATAAGGTTAATTAACACATTCGTCACCTCACATAGTTACAATTCTTTTTCTTTTAATGAGAACTTTTTAAAATCTACCCCTTAGCAAGTTTCAAATATTCAATACAGTATTATAACCTGTAGTCACTGTGTTACACATTACATGCCCCAAGCTTACTTATAACTGGAAGTTTGTACTTTTTGATCACCTTCACCCATTTCTTCCACTCTTAACCCCCACCTCTGGCAACCACCAATGTGTTCTCTGCTTCTTTGGATGTAATTCTTTAGATTCCACATAAAAGAGATCATACAGTGTTAGTCTATTGCTGACTTATTTCATTTAGCATAATGTCCTCAAGTTTCATCCGTGTTGCAAATGGTAGAATTTCATTCTTTTTTACAGCTAAATAATATTTATATATATGATGATAATACATATTACTGATATGTATTACAAATATATGTATGTATGTGTATATATGTGTGTGTGTGTGTGTGTGTGTGTATATATATATATATATATATATATATATATATATATATCACTTTTTCTTTACCCTTTTATCTGTCAGTAGACACTTAGGTTGTTTCCATGCCTTAGCTGTTGTGAATAATGCTGCAATGGATATGGCCGTGCAGATATCTTCTTTACATAGTGATTTCTTTTCCTTCAAGTATATACTCAGAAGTAGGATTGCTCGATCATACGATAATTCTATTTTTAATTTTTTGAGGAACCTCCATATTGTTTCCCACAGTGGCTGCACCAGTTTGCATTCTCACTGACAGTGTAAGAAGGTTCCCTTCTCTCCATATCTTCACCAACACTTACTATTTCTTGTCTTTTTGGTAATAGCTATTCTAATATATGTGAGGTGATATCTCACTGTGATTTTGATTTGCATTTCCCTGAGGACTAGTGATGTTGAACAGCCTTTCATGTGTCTTTTGGCCATCTGGATGTTTTTTCCGGAAAAATGTCTATTCAGGTTTTCTGGCTATTTATTTATAATTTCCTTTGCTCATTTTTTAAAAAGTTTATTTACTTATTTTGAGAGAGACAGAGACAGCATGATTTGGGGAGGGGCAGAGATAGAGGGAGAGAGAGAGAATCCCAAGCAGGTTCCTCATTGCCAGCATAGAGGCCAATGTGGGGCTCAAACTCACATAACCATGAGATCATGACCTGAGTTGAAACCAAGAGTTGGATGCTTAACTGACTGAACCACCGGACACCCCTCTTTTGCCTATTTATTAATTGGATTGCTTTTCTTGGTAGTGAGTTGTATGAGTTTTATTTATCTATTTATCAGTTTTAAAATTTGTAAATATTTTCTCCCATTTGGTAGGTTGCCTTTTCATTTTGTTAATGGTTTCCTTTGCTGTGTAGAAGCTTTCTGGCTTGACATCAATCTACTTGTTTATTTTTGCTTTTATTGCCTTTTATTTTGGAGTTAAATCTAAAAATCATTGTCAAGACCATGTCAAGGAACTTGTTGCCTATGTTTTCTTCTCAGAATTTTATGATTTTAAGTCTTACATTCAAGCCTTTAATCCCTTTTTGAGTTCCTTTTTGTGGATAGTGTAAGATAGTCTAGTTTCATTCTTTATCTATGTGACTGTCCAGTTCTCTCAACACCATGTATTGAAGACTCTTTTTTCCTCATACTATATTCTTGCCCCCCACCCCTGTTTTTAGAGAGAGAGAGAGAGAGATCATGAGAAGGAAAGGGGTAGAGAGAGAGGGAAAGAGAGAAAGAGAGAATGTTAAGCAAGCTCCACACCCAGTGTAGAGCCTGATGCGGGACTCATGAATCACGACCTGAGCTGAAATCAAGAGTCGGACACTTAACCAACTGAGCCCCCCAGGCACCCCTTGGCTCCTTTGTTATAAGTTAATTGACCGTATATGCATAAGATTTATTTCTGGGCTCTCCATCCTGTTCCACTGATCTATATGTCTCTTTTTATGTCAATAGCATATTGTTTTGATTACAGCTTTTAGGTTTGTGGAAAAATTAAGTGGAAAGTACAGAGAATTCCCTTATGCCCCTTCCCCACCTTCCTCGGTTTACCTTCTTATTAACATCTTGCATTTGTGTGGTTTGTTAAAAGTGATGAGCCAATATTGATACATTATTATATTTTTTAAATACCAAAGTCATAACAAAATTTTATTCATATTGATTTCATTTTATCTTTAAAATTGCACATATACAGGGTCAAAATGCAGGAAAATGAGAATGAACATTGTTTTGAAAATAATAACTGTATTTTCTTAACCAAACCAAAAAATAAAAATGCTCTTTAACTATTGCTATTCTTCTGATAGGACAAATCCTGATGATTCTGGGACCTCCATAGATGAACACATCACTCAAACACCATAGCAGTTTCAATGTGAGAGAAATTGCCTCAGGGTATCAGGGCCCCTAATTCCACACGGCAGAATCTCCAGGTTTGGATTTGACCTGACCATGTATAAAACTGTGAAGAAATCTCAATTTGACTGTATTTCCCCTTATCACCTTCCATTTGACTCGGTCTTAGACCCCCTGCCATCTTCTCCACCCCCATGCCACCCTCAGTAACAATTCCAAGAGATCCTAGTTCTGCCCTGGGGACCAGTTGATACATTATCATCATCATCATCATCATCATCATCATCTTTTCTGAGAGACAGAGAGTGTGTGTGTGCACATGTGAGTGGGGGTGGCACGGAGAGAGAGTGGGACAGAGGATCCAAAGAAGGCTGTGTGCTGATAGCAGAGAGCCTGTTGTGGGGCTTGAACTCACAAATAGTGAGATCATGATGTGAGCTGAAGTAGGACGCTTACCTGACTGAGCCACCCAGGCTCCCTAATACATTATTATTAACTAAAGTACATACTTCACATTAAGTTTCAGTCTTTGTTTTGTACATTCTATGGATTTTGAGAAATGTATAATGAAAAATAAATGCATCCACTATTAGTTCCATACAGAATGGTTTCACTGCCTTAAAAATCCCCTGCACTCCGGGTATTCATTTCCCCCTCTCTCTTATCCTGAACCCCTGGCAACCACTGGTCTTTTTACTGTCTCCATAGTTTTTGTTTTTTTTTTTTTTTTCTTTTTCAGTGTCATATAGTTGGAATCATACAGAATGTAGCCTTTTGGGATTAGTTTCTTTCACTTAGCAAAATGAAATAGAAGTTTTTTCATGTAGCTTAATAGCTCCTTTCTTTCTTTCTTTCTTTCTTTCTTTCTTTCTTTCTTTCTTTTTTAAATCACTGAATACTATTCCATTACATGGATGTGCCACAATTTGTTTATGTGTTTACCTATTGAAAGACATCTTAGTTACCGACAAGTTTTGAAAACTTATGATTAAAGCTTCTGTAAACATTATTGTGCAGGTTTTGTGTCATATATTAATCATGGTTCTCCAGGACTAATCATTCCTATATATGTACATGTATATGTATACATACATGTATATGTATATATGTGTGGGTGTACATATATATCCTATCCTACTGGTTATATGAAATTGGCTTACATGATTATGGAGGCTGATAAAAGGATAAATACTTTATGTTTCCACTTATATAAGGTACTTAGAGTAGTTAAATTAACAGAGACAAAGTAGAAGGGTGATTTTCAGGGGTTGGCATCAGGGAGGAATGAAAAGTTGTTTAATGGGTAGAGAGTCAATTTCATAAGATGAAATGGAAATTGTGATGATTGCAAAAGAATGTATGTGTACTTAACGCTACTGAACTATACGTGTAAGAATGGTTAAAATTCTTAAAATTCTTAAAATTTTATGTTACGTTCATTTTACCTCAATTAAAAATAAGAATAAGTAATAAATTTAAAAACAATATACCTCCTTACTCTCATAAATCCAATGATTATTTTTTGTAGCAATTGAAAAAATACCAAAATTTAAAGCTGTCACTTTGCATAATTCCATAAGCCCCTGAAACTTCTCAGTTTATACCATCACTATGTTTTCTACTCTTTCTTCTCTGCATTAATATGCATTTTCTAATATAAACTATACATTTTTTCCTTTTATTCTCATTACTTTATATCCATTTAAATGCTAATACTTTCAGATAATGGCAGGCAGCCCCTTCGAAGTTCATGCATAAATATGTACACAGATAGGTTTTAAAAGCATACTAAAAGAGGAGCACCTGGCTGGCTCAGTCGGTTGGGCGTCTGACTTCAGCTCAGGTCATGATCTCACAGTCCATGAGTTCGAGCCCTGCATCGGGCTCTGTGCCGACAGCTAAGAGCCTGGAGCTATCTTCAGATTCTGTGTCTCCCTCTCTTTCTGCCCCTCCCCTGCTCATGCTCTGTCTCTCTCTGTCTCAAAAATAAATAAAAACATTAAAAAAAAAACTTATAAAATAAAAGCATACTAAAAGAATAAAATATACAAAACAAGAATAACATTTGCTTAAATTAAGTATCAGTGTATTTCAAATCATTATTAAACAGTGACAAAGCTCAAAGTTAGCAGTTATTACAGTTTTTTGATGCAAGTGAAGTCAACTAAAACATTTATTTGTATACGTCTTTAGCATAGAAAAAATCTAAATGACTTGGTTTACTATCACTATTGTAACAATTTATCACAAACATAGTGGGTGAAAACAACACAGATTTATTACCTTACAGTTCTAAAAGCCAGAAGTTGAAAATGGGTCTTATTGGTTTAAAATCACGAAGTTGGGAGGATTAATTTTTTTTTTTTTCTGGAAGCTCTAGGGGACAGTCTATTTTCATACTTTTTCCAGCTTCTAGAAGCTTCTTGCATTACTTGGAGCATGATCCTCTTCCATCTTCAGAGTGAACAATCATATCATAGCAAGCTCTTATTCTGTCGCATCTTGTACTCTCTCTTCTGCTCCCCTTTCCACTTATAAGGACCATTGTGATTATGCTGAGCCCACTCAGATAATCTAAAATAATCTTCACAAGTGAAAGTCAGCTGATTAGTGACTTTAATTCCATCTGCAACCTTAATTTTCCTTTGCCGTGTAATTGAACATATTCTCACATTCCAAGGATTATGGCATAGAAATCTTTGGGGGGGGGGCATTATCCTGACTGCCACGAATTGGAAACTCTAGATAGTTAATTAATTTATTTGTTTTTTAAAATGCATTGGAGCTATTAGAAAACAAAATTCAACCGAGTAAACTTCAAGATCGAATTGGCTTTATTGAGTGATTTATGAATCAGGCAGCATCCCATGTAGCAAGTAGAGGGGAGTTCCAAAGGGCTACAGAAAGGGGAAGATTTTTAAAGGTAAGACAAGGAAGTCATGAAACAGATGTATTTCGGGTGGGGTCCTCACTAAAAGGGCTTAGTAGGTGGATTGCCTCATCTAGAGGGCCCATGTGACAGGTTACCTTAGTGGTGCTGACCAGAAAATTCCTGACTGACTGGTTAAGACTACATTTCTGGCAGAGGTTGAAAGTGCAGTTAGGTTAGGTATTAAGCCCTGGTTTGATGACTTGGCCTAAGTGATGCCATCTTGGGCCTGTGGTTTTCTTTTTAACAGAGCTGATAATTAATTTTATATTTAAATTCCAAAGACAATAAGGAGACACAGAGAACAAAGTTAATAAAATGGCATTCTAAAAAATGCCCTAAGGTCTTTTGATAGGGATTCCTGTTTATTTTATAACTACTGCCAAAAAATAATCAGATACTTGGTATATGATCAAGGTGTTTGACTGACTAAACAGACCTAGGAAAATTAAACATGTAATGGGACAGAGTCAGATGAATGATCCAAATAACTTCTATCCAAATAAACTTCTCTCACTGCAAATCTTTAAACCCAAGTAGAAATATAATGAGAAATCTCTCTATTAATGTAGATCTGAATAATATTGGCTTAATGATCCCATCAGACACCATGATATATTCTATAACTATCATGTCAGTAATCTAAATTTGTTCTCCAAAAGGCAAAAGTGGAAAAGAAATCAACTTCTTCTTAAGCTATTAAAATCTTCCCAAATACAATTATGTTTCCCAAGACAGTGACAATTTCCATTTTTACACCTATACTTTCCTTGCCTGTGTCCAGACATAACATTTTCTCATTCTGTGCTCTTTATCAGTACTCATTCACCTTCTTAAAGGATTTAAATCTGTCTGAGAATGAAAATGCCTAACCATAGCAATTTATGATTCATTCTTACATACTGCCTTTCCTCAAAATTTCCAGATCTTATTACAGCCAGTCACTCATTAATATCACTAGCCTTGAGAAGTTAAGTGGCCAATTTCCCCCAATTTTATAGAAAGTGGAAAAAAGAATTTAAATGACTTTCCTTTAATTAAGTTACTACAGTCACGAAGCAGATCCTTATTTCTTTGCTATTTTCCTCACACTAATAGCACAGGATAATACAAATATGAAATTCATAAGAAACCACTTCTCTTTTTGCACATAAACCCAAAATTAATGTAGATTTTTTTACCATGGAAATAAAGAAACAAGATTTCTTTGACATTTCATAATATTACCTTAGTGCAAAATTTATGGAAGGGATTTAGGAGGTATCATGCTCTGTGGTTAAGAGTATAGATTCTGGAAGAAACATGCTAGGATTTGGTTTATGATTTTTAACTTAACAACTACGTGATCTGGGACAATTTTTTGAGCCTCAGATTTATCATGTGTTAAGTGTGGATGAAAATAATAGGGGACATTTCATAGAGTTGGTGTGAGGAATAAAAGAAATAAGATATAGAAATCATGTAGAATAGTCCTTGGTACACTCTCATTAATAACCCACTTCTTTTGTTTCAAATTCAGAATCAGTGTATAATTGAGTGTCCAACATAAACCAGCCATTCTAATATGTGCTTTCATATATATGTTTATTTATTTTATTTATTTTTTTTTTATTTTGAGAGAGAGAGTGCACAGGAGCATGGGCAGGGCAAAGAGAGAGGGAGAGAGAGAATCTCATGAATTCCGAGATCATTCCCTGAGCCGAAATCAAGAGTTGGATGCTCAACCAACTGAGCCACGCAGGCGCCCCTCATATATATGTTTAATATAAACTGTCCTGGTAGATGATCTTTGAGATGAAATTGTTTGTATCTTAATGGGTCCAGTAGAAACAGATCATCTCAATGAAAGAAAACTTTTGACTAACCAATTCATCATTTCCAACCAGCCATCGGTTTTGTGTCAGTTAAAATCCTATAAGCTATGTCCAGAAAGTTACATTTCCAAATATAACTAGAACTTCAGTCAAGGCTCACATTTATCCAACCTCCCAAACTAGTGAGTGTCCACTTTTTCAAATATATATGGCATTATCTTTTGCTTTACCCAAACTGGTGGCTTAGAAGAGGGTAGGTCTCCTCTAAGACTTACTATATGACAAAAACCTGCCATTATTCAAACAAGAACCTGCCATTATCACACAATTGTCTAGCTAATTTCTCCCTCATGTACTCATCCTATAAATATATCAAGCAACATGGTGGTGGTTGGTGGGGGAGGGGGCGCTCCCTTTCTGGTGGACCACTTTTTATGCTACACCCAGCTATGCAAGATCCAGAATAATGAGAGAATAGGAAATTGTGTTCCCTGTGGCTTTTCTGCCTTTAAGTTTTCCCACTAATATCCATTTTATATTTGTACCGTATGGATGGGTCTGTGTCCTTTTTAGGATACACATCTGATGTGTCTCCTTTGACCCCAAACATGTGTGGAATAATAAAATTAACGAATGAGTGAAGATAGAGAAGAACCTATATGATTGTGGATGGTCATTCTAATATATGTGTATATTGTGTATACACAGTATACAGTATGTATACCGTTTTTCAAGCTACTCTGACAATATTCTTCCCAAGAGTCAAGAGAAACTCAACACACAATTCATTCTTTGTATACTTAAATCATTTAATTGCAGGTTACTAAGTTGATGGTCTTACCATTTTGGATTCCTTTTGGCTGCATGTAATAGAGATTCAATTATATTTACAAAGTTTTATACATTGTTTTAACTCAACAGATGGCTTTTGAACACCAAATATGTGCAAGACGCTTTTTCTTTTAATTTTTTTTAGCAGTTTTATTTATTTTTTTTTACTTTTTAAATAATCTCTACGCCCAACATGGGGCTTGGACTTATGACCCTGAGAGCAAGAGTTGCATGCTCTACCGACTGAGCCAGCCAGGTGCCCCCTGTGCCAGACCCACTTGTACATAGTATAGAAATGGGTGTGACCAAAACAGGCAAAAATATCTTCCCTCATGGAAATTACATCTTAGGAAGTTAGAGAAAAAAATAAATAAAATAGTATGTTAGAGGGAGATATTTAGTAACCACAAGTAAGCAGAGTGTAATTAGGGCAAAAAGGGGTTGGAAGTTTACATAAGATGGGAGACAAAGCTCCCCTGAGAAAGTGGCATGTCACATATAAGACCTAAAGAAATTAAGAGGAAATTCTACAGATACTTGGGGTGTGATCATTTCAGAATGCAGGACAGCAGAACCACTATGCCAGGCTTATTCAGGAAATGAGAAAGACACCTATAACTAGAAATGATACAATGAGAGGTATATTTTATCAGTGGAGCATGAATGGATTTATGGGGGCTTTTAGGATGTTACAGTATTCCAGGCCAAAACTTATGGTTGCTTAGACCACAGTCATGTCGGTGGAAGTGGTGAACCTAGACACCATATTGCAAAATAGCTAGGTTATCCTAACTTCACAATCTATATGTATGGTTATGCATTCATCGCACCATTCTGGGGACCAACATTTACATGGCATGCATGTTAACATGCTCCCTGGGGTTGTACTACACAATACCCCTGAGAAGCAGTCACATTCTGTGTATACTTTGAAGATAGAGATGATAAAACATGACAAGTTGGATGTGAGTTGTGAGAATGAGAGGAAGCAAGGATTATCTCAAATATTTTGGATTGAAAAACAGTAAGGATATGGCTATCATGAACTAACATAGGGAAAACTGAAGGGGGCGCAGATATGGGGAGAAAAAAGAAAGTCTCTGTTTTGGACATATTATACCTGAGGTATCAGACAGAGAAGAGTATTGAGTAGTCTAGAGGTCAGACAAGAGATACGGGCTAGAGATATACATTGGGTAGTCATCAGAATACAGATGCATTTGAGGCTGTGTGACTATGAGATGATCAAAATAATCAAAGTAGAGTGAAAATATAAGTGGTCACAGAACTGAATTCTAGGGCATTCCAGTGTTTGGAGGAGGTAAAGGAGAGAAGTACCAGTCAACAAAGAGGCAAGAAAAAGGTGGTAGAGAATCTTAGAAAAAAACTTATCACCTCCCTTAATTTTTCATTAGCTTGCAAAAATTTAAAATTTGCGGTATGACTAAACCAATTATGTTACATTGAATCAGTCGGCCACTAGGTCACTGTTAAAAATGGTAAATGTATGCAAATATAAGTTTCTAAGTTAAAAAAGGAGTAAACTCTACAATTTTTATGTGTTGTATATATGTGTAATATATATTACATATATTATAGAAATGGGAAAGCATAGACAATTACATAAGTAGTTGGTATTTTGTTTGAGATATATTTTAAGTTTCTTTATTTTGAGAGAGAGAGTGTAAGCAGGGAAGGGGCAGAGAGAGGGCGAGACAAAATCCCAAGCAGGCTCCGTGCTGACAGTGCAGAGTCCAATGTGGAGCTCGAATTCACCAACTGTGAGATCATGACCTGAGCCAAGATTAAGAGTCAGAGACATAACTGACTGAGCCACCCAGGTGCCCTTTATTTCAGATATTTAATTCTAAAATAATAAATACAACCATTACTAACAAGAAAGAGTATATGGACCAGCCATGGTAGTTCATACTGTTTGCCAGTGTTCCATGAAGATTCATTTTTCAATTCAAGACTTCATAAGGGATCGGGGCACCTGGGTGGCTCAGTTGGTTGGACGTCCGACTTCAGCTCAGGTCATGATCTCACGGTCCATGGGTCTGAGCCCCGAGTCGGGCTCTGTGCTGCCATTTCAGAGCCTGGAGCTTGCTTCGGATTCTGTGTCTCCCTTTCTCTCTGCCCCTCTCCCACTCACGCTCTGTCTCTTTCTATCAAAAAATGAATAAACGTTAAAAAAAAATAAAAAAAAAATTTCATAAGGGATGTCTGACTGGCTCAGTCGGAAAAGCATGCTATTCTTGATCTTGGTGTCCTGAGTTTGAGCCCCACGTTGGGTCTAGAGATTACTTAAATTAAAACAAAAATAAAATGCCTTAAAAGTAAGATCAACTGTAGTGTTGAGTGATTCAGGAATGTCTGGTAAGAAGCAAGCACTAGAAGTCTGCTTGAGAATGGTAATTATGTGGATTGTTTGGCACAGTGTCAGGCTCAGGTCAGCTTTTGTTCATCCTTCTTGAATGGAGGTCAGTTACCTAGATTCATTCTATTGTTTTAAAGGAATCCTCAAAAAAAAAAAAAAAAAAAGAAAGAAAGAAAAAAGAAAAAAAGGAATCCTGACTTTAATTCACTTTAATTACATAGACACAGTAAGATACATTTAATCTAATGAGATTGGAAGATTTGGCCTAAATTGTCTTTTGATTATAAGTGTTTTGTGCCATATGGTAAAATAAGAATGGTAATGCATGCATATACATAACACTTTAAAAAGAACCCAGGGACCAATTATATGGGTTGATTTTAGTTGAGTGTATGCTTAGTCTTATGAAAACAATTCTATAATTTCAATCCTGAGAAGTAATGCTATTCTTCCATACTTAGGAAAAAAGGAACAAAGAGATTGTAAAGGCTGTTGTGTTTGGACTCAAGCAGATTTTACACGATGTCACACAATTCAGGTTAGTAATCCTGAAATCTTTCTGGTGATTACATCATTTACGAAGCTAGTGTTAGGGAAAAAATCTGTTATAAGATGGCCCACAGGACTGATAAGGGAACTCCAGTCCCTGCCTGAAGACTCCCCTTCCAGGTTCTTCTTCCCACCGTGCATGCCACAGGCTCCAAATTACTACTAATGAGGAATGCGGAAGTAACAGACTATAAATTGTCCCCTCTGTTGATGCTCTGGGCTCAGACCTCTGGAGGTCTGATCTTCGCTGAGCCCACGGGTGTAAAATAAACCTCCTGCCTTCCAAGATCTCCGAGTACCACTTGGTTCTTCTGCCTTGTTCTTCTGCCGGATGATCGAGACCAGTTTCTGTAACACTAGGAAAGTACGCTCTTGTTTAGAAATGGATACCAGCATTTTAAAAGCCAGACGTGGACTTCACTTTTTAAGACTCAGCCCTTTCTTCATGAATACAATCGTTTAGTACTCCTTTCATTCTACAAGGATTTATTGAGTGCCTACTATGTTCTAATTATTCTTTCAGGGAACACGAGTGAAGCAAAGAGACAAAAATTCTTGCCCCCTTGGAGTTCACATTGTTGAGGGATGGGAGACAATAAGTTAAAAAGTTACATTTAATAAACGGAAAAATGAAGTAGAGGATGGCAATAAGTAGTAATGGGTTTAGAGTAGGGGATGGTGGGTTGAAATTTGGCATATGATGGCCTGGGAAAGCATCACTAACTGACATACTACTTGAATAAACACCAAAGGGAATTAGGGATCAGGGATGTAGGGGCCACTGACAGGCCGCCCCATTGCATCCACACGACTCCTGAAACAGAATGCGATGGGCACCAGTGACAGTCACAGCAAAGTTTATTGCAATGAGAGGCAAGGCCGACCGATCTCGATCTGGACTGAGTGTGGCCTCGAACAGCCGGGGTACAGAGTTTTTATAGCCGACCACATCGTCTTATCACCTGGGAACAGAACAAAGAAATAGTTTCCAGATGGGGGTGGAAAGAGTTCTGCCTTTAAACCGCAACCAGTTGACCTCCTTGACCCTGCCTCTAGCGCCACTTTTAAAACAAGGCTGTTATCTCTTAGTCTGCAGTGTCAAAACAAAGCTGTTATTTCTCAAGGCTACAGGTTAGCCCTACACTACAATTTAACCCTTACATGCCCCAATATGGGCCACTTTGGCATGAAGATTATTTTGAGTTAAAAAGCAATCAAAACCCAGCAGGGTCAAGAAAAGCTCTTCACACCGCCCCCCACCCCCAACCTCCTAGAAGAATTTAGATAAAGACCTGCTACTAGGAAGAGAGCCATCGTTATAGTTAACTACATTATAATATGAACTAGGAATGGTAGACAGGGAAGAACCTAGCAAGGCCACTTTGATTGAAGTCTTCTCTTTGTCCCTTTGTTTCTAAAGGGAGCAGTAAATATTTGTTTACCAAACATTTACTCTTTTTCATCTTGTAAATTGCATTCCTTTCCTTTGAAGTTCCTGCCTCCTACCCCCAACTGCTTAATTCAGGATGACTTACAGGCTTCATTTGTGCCTGTGTTTGGAATTTCCATGTTGTGTGGATTCCCCGTATGTGTGCTATTATATTTGATTTTCTCCTGTTCATCTGTTTCATGTCGATTTGATTCTTAGTCGCACTAGCAGGATCTTGAAGGGGACAGGAATTCTTGCTCCTTGACAGGGATCAATAATTTGTGTGTATATGTGAGTGAAGGGTGTTGCAGACAGTGAGACCAGTGAAGGGAAGCAGAATATGTCACGTAAAATATGCCTCTTTGGCATAAGGATTATTTTAGGCTGATTATATTTAAGGAAGAGCAGACACAAGAGAAGCTCTGAAAACCTAGCGACGTTATACTTGTCTAAGACGTATTTCCAGGTACAAGGGAAATCTGCATTTGCAAGGATGGTTCCCTCTCTGTAACCAAGAGGGAGATAGAAACTCCTATCAATTGAGAAGGCATGGATTTAAATCTGCCAAACAACTGTCCCCTTGTTTACAGTGCTTTTCCTGGTAATCTCCCATATCTGGCTCCCACCCTCCACCGAACACTGAACACCTTCTTTTGTCTTTAGCAGGAGATGCTATCTAGGCCATTTGGGGGAGTTAGTCAGTATTCCAGGATACCATGTATATAGGAGATATACACGTTATTAAACTTGTTTGGTTTTTTTCTTGTTAATCTTTTATTCCAGGGGAGTCTCAGCCTAGAACCTAGAAGGGGAGAGGGATCATTATTTTTCCTCCTCTACGCTGGCAAATGCAAAGGTCCTGAGGAGGTAGTTTCAGTGGCCTGTTAGAGGAATAAGACCTGTGGCTCCAACCAAGGGAACAAAGAGAAAGTGAGGTAAAAGGGAGCTAGACAATATAGTGCCTTAAAGGAATTGTAAGTACTTTGTCTTTAGTAATATGGGCTATTAGCATGTTTAAGAAGTGACATGTCTCCACATAGATTTTTCAGGAAGACCCCCATGAATCCCTATGCTTAAGAATGAGCTAAAGAAAAAAAGAAGAAGAATGAGCTAAAGATTATAACATTCTTCATAATATCTCTCATCCAAGTTACTTCAGTTAATCCAAGACTTAGCTCATGTGTCTCCTTTTCTAAAAGCATTTGCTGATCTCCACAGAGAAGAGAGAACAAAGGTACAGCGTTTAGGTAAATGCCTTTATTTTGAAAATATGCTTGTGGGGTACTTGGGTGGCTCAGTCCCTTGAGCATCAGACTTCAACTCAGGTCATGATTTCATGGTTCTTCAGTTCGAGCCCCGTGTTGGGCTGTGTGCTGACCGGTCAGAGCCTGGAGCCTGCTTTGGATTCTGTGTCTCTTTTTCTCTCTGCCCCTCCCCTACTCGTGCTCTATCTCCATCTCTCAAAAATGAATAATCGTTAAAAAAAAAAGGGAGGGTTACCCCTAAAAAAAAATGAAGTACATGTGTATACGATACCTTAAGACACAAGAAGAGGTCTAGAAACCTTAATGCTGTAGTGATTGGATAACAGGAGATAATTTTGGCTCCTCAAGAAAGTAATTAATTTGCGTCAAATACATTTTCTCAAACATGAGAAGGGAATCCTTGATCTGGTCCATCAACTTTAAACATTGTCGTTAGTATTTGCACAATATTAAGTGTAAAGCTAAATCCTGAAGTTCCGAATATCATTGACTTTAAAGGCATTTCAAGTAACATCAGTTGGTGTGTATGCCTCATCATTAAAACATATTTACATATTTAAAGCATAAACTGCTGTTTGTGTCCTTTCTTATCACCTTCCCTTGCATTTTTGCATCTCATTCACGGATGTCCGGATGTCCGTAGTGACTGTGCTGTATTCTCACGTAAAAAGTCTTAGCAAGATGGGCTGGGTCTTGGGAATAGTTTTTCTACTGGAAAGTTTCTTCTAATGATCAGTTTGTTCTTTACATTTTCACAAACAATCATAAAATAACCTTTTTTTTTTTCAGTATGATTTAACATACTACTCTGTGGACATACATAGCTAAGGCTCCTAAGACTTGACTCTAAATTAAGTGGCTGTTTGAAGAAGAGATCCACTCAAGTTTCCCATGACAGATGTTTTAGAGATCTTTGATTATTGCCCATGAATATACTTAGAAACCTCACTTTTCTTCTACGCTAACATATTTCTGCAACTGGGTTATCACTAAAAAATTTCTAATTACTTTACTAACAGAAAATTAAAAAGGATAATAAAGGAAAATTCAAGCCCTAAAGTATGCCACCTATAAAACAAATAGAAAAGAACAAATATTGCAAGAGGAAAAAATCTAGTTAACAGAAACTCCCTTTATGTGCCAGTTAACTGGGTAACTCCATGAGCCATAAGAAGGGAAAATTAAATTAACTATGATCAGCTGTTTATTTTAAATACCAACCGTTACCTTAATTCATGTCTGGCTAAATTTAAATTGTCAATTCGGTGTCATTTCGGAATTGTTTATTTTGGCTTTTCTTTTTTTTTCAACTTTTAGATCTACCTTTGTTTATTTGTTGTTGTTTTTTGGTTTTGGCATGGGTTGTTTTCTGTTTTGTTTTTTTGTTTGTTTGTTTTTAATATCTGGAATGTTGATTTTTCTCTGCTTCCCTGCCCTACAAGCCAGGTGATCTAGATGAGATGGAAAAAAAAGAGACCATGAGGGTTAGCATGATAACACCCCGGAAGTCTGTTTCTCAGGTGGGGAAGAGCAAGAAAAAAATCATCCAGCAAAAGTGTGATCCTGAAAGTAGCAACAGCAGTTATCACCTGGGATATTTGACCAATACAGATTCATAACCCCTGCAAGAGGAGTCAGGTTCTCTGAGGGTGGCGCCCTTGGGAGTAATAGTTAAAAATATTTCCCCAGGTGATTCTTATGCGCCCAAAATATAAGAAGCCTCCTTCTGGCGGCCATCTTATTTTCAGGAAGGATCCTGAGGACCTAGGTGTTTCTCCATCAAGGATAAACCAAGTGAAGTGAGCCAGTTAACAGGCAAAACGCTTGCTGCAAGGTTGGGGGCAGTAGGCGCCAGGCACGCGCAGAAAGGGAAAGAAAAGCCAGAGGGAGGGAGCTCCACCGTTCTTCTCCAAGGTAGGCTCTTGTTTATGTGGAAAGCAAAGGCAAAAGAAATGTAGAGGAAATTAAATTTCCTTGTAATTTGCTGCTAATCGACCAAAAGTTACGGCACGCAAAGTGTGACATTCTTCCAGGAGCTCTCTAATGTTTTAATGTTAATGTCTTGCTAGAGGGAAAAAAACAACCTGGGCTGGAGTCTTGTCAGGTCTCCAGGATCCTGTCCATTGTCTTTAGTATATGAGAATCCTTCTGGAAACTTGCTCGTCTTGATCTCCCCTAACTCCAAAGTATATCATCAGCTGTTTCCCACCACCCCAGTGCAGCTCTTTCTGCTCACGTCCTTTAATGAACCGCCTTTTTGCCTTGAAAACGTCTCAAAAATTCTTTAAGTGTTGGTTCCAGGACCTGCACTTCCAATCATATCTGTATGGTCCGGTGTGTGATGTTACTAGTTGTATGTCTGTGGTGATGTTTTGAGACTAAGGTTTTATTTCTGCTCGTGGACCTGTCTGCGTCTTCCCTATACTTCACATGTTACAGGGTTGCCAAAGGAGTTAGTTACTAATGCCTCAACAGAGCCAAAATAAATGCAGTTGGGTGATCGCTTGAACCTTGATTACTTAGGAGGAAAGCTTTTGTTTATACAAACATTTATACAAAATGTTGTATAAAATTGTATTGCCAACGCATAGCACTGGTGTATCTAAATGTTAAAGGGATTTTATACTCTGCTTTTATGTTCAAACAAAACCGGTGGTGACGGTGAAAACAATTGTTTTTTCATACCATATATTACTTCACCTAAAAAGGTTTGTTTTACATTATCTCATTTTGTCCCTATAAACGCAAGCTATTAACTCCGGGCGGGGGGTGGGGGGGGGGTTGGAATTACTAAGAATGGTTCTTTGATTTGCCCAACATTGCAGTTAGAAAAATTTCAGACCCAGAATATGAATATGTATTTTCAGAGTTGATGGTCACCTTTTTTAGGGTGGGATGGGTGGTGGTCCATGGTCCTCTAAATACAGTTCACTTAGTCTTGGGTATCCGTGAGATCGTTTAAGATAGTCTGAGTTTTCAAAAATAAATAAGATTATTTCTCTTTTTCACCATGTTAATATTTGCACTGAATTTACAAAAGCAACAGTGCATGAAAGAGCTAGCAACTTGACAGGCAGTGACCTACTATGTATTGTTTAAGACTGTTGGTTTTGCTTAATGTCCTAGTACAAGTGGGCAAAATCATACTATTCCAACATCTTGATTGCCTACTGTAGTAAATGATTGTTTTAAGGATTTGGGCAGTTTGAGTTGTGAGCTGAAGTAGATGTTTTTTGGAAACAACTAAGTTGTTTATTTGACCAAACGGACTGCCAAGTAATGATTATTCAGATCTGTGTATTTGGAAGACGTGGTCTCAAAAGGATTCACATGAGCCTGCTACTTCACGGAAAATACCTGACAGTATGTGTTGCAAGTAAAAACTTGGGAAGTTTGAGGCGAAAACCTAGCATTTTTGGCAACTTGTAAGTGGGTTTGTAAGCTTGATGTCTTCTGGGGGATTGCTTGTCTGGTGAAAATGGTGGTGATAGTAATGAGTATAATTTTGATACTGGGTAATAAAGTGCCAGTGAGCCAAAAGATTCCTTCCAATGACAGTAGTTTGATGTTACAAAATTACACGTGTGAAAGATCTATCAATGCATTTTAACAGTACAAAAAGTCCATCGATAAGAGTTGGAGATTCCACCTGACAACTTTTATGAAACTAACGTGTGAAGTTGGAGTGTAGCGTTACAGAAGAGCATCAAAAATCACCTTAAAAGGCTGTTAAAATGTTGTTCCCTTTTCCAAATTCTTGTCTATTGGAGGCCGAATTTTGTTCATACATGGGCCTCTAAAGCAACATATAACAGATTGAGTGTGGAAGAATCAGGATTCACTTGGCTTTTCTATAAAGCTAGACATTTAATAGGTTTGTAATGTATAACAATGGTATTCTTAATGCTTTAGTTTTTGTCACTTAAAGGACCTTAACCTTCCTACTTGGATATTTAATAGTGTAAATATTAATGAGCCTGCCCCCCCATAGCCCTTTGGGCGTCTTCAATAATATTTAAGAGTGTAACAGGTCCAAATACCAAGACCGTTTGAGAACTAGCTCTAGTATACCAAACAAAAGCAATAAACAATTTGGTTTTTGTTTAATTCTATTTATATAATTCTTCATACTTAAAATGCTTTTTAAAAATGTTCTGTTGGGTTTTGAGAAAATTGAAAACTGCGAAATCTATTTTTGATGACAGATAGGTACCTGGCTTGAAATTAGCTTGAGTAAGACCTGTACCTGCCCAACACTGACCAGTGCATCAAGTGTGAAACATATTCATACTGTTGTTTTGTAACCGTGGGTTCGAGCAGAAAGCTTAAACCAACTCATCAGCATCACTTACTGATGACCTAGAGATTAATGATTGACACCTGGCTTAGGGAAATACTCCTCCCCAGCCAGCCCCACCTGCCTAGCACTTCGAAAGGGCCCTGATAGTGGAGCCGGTTACATAGCAAGAATATGTCTAAGTGAACAGAAGTGTATAAAAGGACCAAGCTGAGACTCCATTTGGGGCTCCCTGGTTTCAAGGTGTCCCGTACACCTCACTGGTTCCTAAGAGAAATTGTGTCTTAGCATGGCTCTTAAAGACAGAGGGTAATTGGTGCTGAAATTTGGTCTCGAGACCCTTGCTGTGAGGCAGTCTATAGCTGTTATGCATAGCCTGCCTTTAATATTATTTCTATATTCTCTGCTTTTCCTGCAGTGAACTATCAATAGACACACCATGCCGTTTTGGTCCTGTGAGTCTCCTTTAATAATGGGACCCTTTCTGGTTGCCATCATCAGTACATGAACAAGTCAAATTGACTAAGAAAGACAGATGTGTTACTTAAAATTGATACATGCATTTACTAAAAAAGTTCTTTTAGAATGTTGGCTCTTTGTTGATTTTTTTTTTTTTTTTGAAGTAATCTCTATCCTGAATGTGGGGCTCAAACTCTTGATCCTGAGATGAAGAGTTGCATGCTTTGTGGACTAAGCCAGGCACCCCTCTGGATACTATGATGAAGTATATACTCTAAAATATGTCTATCAAACCATTTATTGCTAAAATCATTCAGTAAATTGTCAGAGGTTATCTTAATGCTGTATCTATTTGTGTAGTTTTGACATCAAGAACAGTAGTTACCTACCAAAAAGTCTGGAGAGAAGGAGCTTCAGAATCAGTTGGGCCGCTGAGTAATTTCTTAAGTACACAGGCTGTTACCAAAATGATTTTCCTCTATACCTGGAGAACTGACTTTTCATCCTTAAGATGGGCATGTTCACACAATACAGGTAACACATATGCATACAGCCATGGTGAAGTGAACAAGTTTTTTTTCTTTTATTACCATTCATGCGTTTTTGTTTATTTTTTAATGGATGTATGGTTAACACACCATGTTTCAGGTGTTCTGACTGTTTGGTTTTTTGTTTTTTTTTTAATGTTTGTTTTTTTTGGGAGGTCCTGGAAGGGGCAGAGAGAAGGAGGAAGAGAACCCCAAGCAGGCTCCCTGCTGTCAGCGCAAAGCCTGACATGGGGCTCTAACACATGAACCATGAGATAATGACCTGAACTGAAATCAAGATTCAGATCCGGATGCTTAACCAGATGGGCCACCAGGGCTTCCCATGTGTTCTGACCCTTAACCAAGGATAAAAATAGCATTAGGAGACACGTGCTTCCTCCCACCCAGATGGCCTTTGGTCAGAATTGAATTACAAGAATACACCCATCAGTAAGGGAGGTTGGGACCAGAATGACTGGCATTTTGGCCTCTATCATGGCTACGGACTTGGCTTTCTAATAGGAGGGAGAGAAAACACCCATGGTGTGCAGAAATCCGTTCCTGTATAGTTGACAAGTGAGACTGTAGAGTCCTCTGAAGTGTAAAGAAGGAAGCATATTGGGGATGGGCTAATAGTTTGAAATCCCTCATTCAACTAAGTGGATGATCTTCCTCTCTGTTTAAACAGTCAGGGAAAGATTATTTTTCAGAAATTGTGTTCTGTAAGGCCTATTTTGCTTAAATAACGAATCATTCAAGTACCAAGTCAAATATCATTTCCTCTTTTAAGTCTTTGTAGATGGCAAAAGAAAGAAGTTGATCGCTTCTGAGACCTCACAGCCTTGTTTTCAAGTCACTATTTTAGAGCTAGTTGTATTGAAAGGATGTGTTTATTTTTGGTCTGCCCTTGTAGATTGAGGTCCTATAGGAATGGGACTGTACTGTCGGCTTCCATATAAGGGCATATTGTTCCATGGGGTTTAGATGGAAAACGGATGGTTGAAACAATTTTTCTTTGATTTTTTAGAAAGAGTATAAAATGGGATTGAAAAAAAAATAGGAGAAAACAATAAATTCAACACAACTTTTTCCTGACGATGTAAGGCTATACCTAACAGGGTATTTTTACTAAATACTATGCTTTTTACCAAAATGACTTTCTCCATTCTTGGGTTACATTAGCTGTAAGACACTAAAGACCTATGTTCTGTGATTAAAAGGATTGATAATATATAAATTCCTTTTTTGTGTGAAGCATGTTTGACCTTTGGTTTTAGCGGGTATAGTGTACTATTTATATCTTAAAGTTATTAACAAGAAAATACCAAGCATCCTCAGAAGTAAAAATAGCTTCTTCAGCTAAAATAACCAGCATTAAAATAAAAGAGCTATAAATATGCATGCTTTACAATATAAACCCAAATGTCCCCTATGGTATAATTAAACCAATCCTTAGCATTTAGAGAGGGCTTTTCATCTGTGGATCTCCTAGTGATTCACACATTATTAATTCCACCAAAAGGCCTCTAAGGTAAAAAAGTTATAGATTAGGAAACGGAGATTGTGGGTTCATTTGCTAAAGGCTGTCATGCCGAGAGGCTTCAGAGATGGGCTTAAAGGCCAAATAAGATTTTCCTTATCCTCTTCTCAGGTCACTAGTTAGTTTTATCATGATTATAAAAATATGTTTTTAATCAGCCAAGTGTACATTGTAACATGCCTTGGCCTTGAAGAGTTTGAAGGAACATAAACTACACCATGGACTCCAATCTAAAGCAGAAAATGGAGATGGAGACAAATTTCAAAAAAAAAAAAAAAAAGACTTGGGATGCAAGATTTGTTGGCATTCAAACAATTATAAAAATGTCAAATAAAAATTGAACTGGTGTTGGTCTGTATAATGGCACCCGCTGGCATGTAAATACAGTGTTAGGTATAATGGGAATTGTATATATGGTGTGAGAGCTAGAAAGGGAGGGATGAGGGTGTGAGCAGTTCAAGGACTTAGGTGTACAGGAAGAAGCAGGGAAGGGAGAGGTATTTTGGGTTATGAATGTGTTCTAAATGTACTCTGATTTAAATCCAGAATCAGGCAGAAAAACATGGACGGAAGAAGTGGAGGAAGATAGGGTAGGCATGCAAAAACGAATGTATGAATTTAGATCTCATTACCCTCAAATATGCAAAATTTCACTAATGGAATTTAGTTTTATTATCTTGTGAAGAAAATGGACGTCATGTCCCTGTATGACCGCTGCGAAGAGTCTAAAATGCAATCATCCTTGGACCAGATTAGTTGCACTTAAAAATAATCATTGGTACCCCATAAACCTCTTTACATCTTCATTGCCAATGCCTGAGCAATGAAATGCTTACTGAAATGAATTAATATTCTCACAAAACACTTGTGTATGTTCTGTACACTTAGCAGAAATGATGCTTGAATTGTATGCGTTGTCAGGAAAGCTTTTTAGAGTATTTCACCCTCTCAAGTTTCTCTTGATGCACTCCTTAGGCAAAACTTTACCTTTGTGCTGAAACTTGATAGGCCCCCAGGGATTTTATCTCCTAGAGGCCTGTCCTATCCCTTGGGCATTTGGAGAATGCAGCTAATAACAAAGTAATAGATTACTCCTAGGAATAGTCCTGGAGCCTCAGGAGATGAATTCAAATTGTCACCCTTTGATCCCTACTAGTAGCTCCAAATATCTAAGGAAAATGAGACCTCAAGTAAAGAAGGCTAAATTTTGGAATTCCCAGGAAGCCAATGGCTAACATTGTTACCGAATTAAGTCGGTAGTGATGCACTAGGGACTTACCTGCCCTTCAAAGATGGTAACATCATAATTGATGTAATTGTTGCCTTGCTAAATACTCCTCCTCACGGTTTTGTGCATGGAAAAATAGGTTTCTAAGGTTGAAAAACAAGTATATTTCATCATGTCCATTATATATATGTGTACATGTAATATATATGTATAGATAATACACACTATAAGTACATTATAGGTACTGTTTTTAAAGACACAGTGCCTTTTCTACCTGAGTAATTTTACTACTCGGGTAGTAATTCTACCTGAGGAAAAATTAGTGCCCCTTTGTATTTGTTTTACCTATATTCAAATATTGCATGAACTTGTTATCTAATTTGTGTAACAAATTAGTAGAAATGTAGTGGTTTAAAATGACAATCACCTACTAGCTCATAGTTCTGTAAGTCACAAGCTGGGCACAGTGTGGATGGCTTCTCTGCTTAGGGTATTACAAGGCCACTAAGTACTGCTTTTTGGGTTTGGGGTTCTCCTCTAACCTCCTTCAGTTTGGTAGAATTTAGACCTGAAACAATAAAACACCTGGAAGACACCATAGGGAAGCTTGGTCTTAGCAGTGATTTTTTGGGGATCTAACTATATGAAACTGAAAAGCTTCTGCACAGCAAACAGTCAAAATGAAAAGGCAGCTTATGAAACACGAGATCATAATGGCAAAGTTTTCCACTAAAGGATTCATATGAATAAAATAGAAGTCTTAAAACTCACTAACAAATAAGCTGATTAGAAAAAAGAGCAGAGAACCTTGATGGACATCTTTCCAAGGAAAACCTGCAAATGGCCAACACACTGTGAAAAGATGCTCAACTCAACAATTATCAGAGAAATGAAATAAAAACGTGATAAAAACCTTAAGCCTGTTAGGATGGCTATTCTAAAAAAAAAAAAGAGGTGAGAAAACTTAGGATGTGGAGAAAAGAGAACTCTGGTCTTCTGTTTTGGGCAATACAAACTGCCAGAGCCGTTATGGGGAAACAGTATGCAGGTTCCTCAAGACACTGGCAATAGAACTCTAAGATGCAACACTTGGATTTCTCTGAGAAAGCTGCACACCCATGCTCTTTGTAGCCTTAGGTACAATAACTGAGACACGGAAACAACTCGTGTCCATTGATACATGAATCCATAGAGCTAGACGGGAAACACTTGTTTTGGATGTATGTATATGTATATACATATACACATATGTGTTGTGTATGTATAAAACCTACATGTTGTATATGTATAGATGTGTATACATATACCTGTATATAAAAACACAATAGAATATTCAGCCACAAAAGGAACATTGTGTCACTGGTGGAAACATGGATGAACTGGAGGGCAGTATGCCAAGTGCTAAGTGAAAATGGCTGGACCTAGGAAGACCAGTACCATATGGTATCACTTATATGTGGAGTATTTAAAAGAAAAAACAAAAAAGCCTAACTTCTAGAAACAGTCCTTTGGTGGTTGTCACGGGGTGGGGCAATGGGGAGATAAGGGTCAAAGGGTGCAAATTTTGAGTTACAAAGTGCATAAGTTTTGAGGATCTAATATACAGCCTGGTGACTGTAGTTAAAACCACTGTGTTGGATACTTAGAATTTGCCAGAATGCGGGAACCCCTGGACCTGTTGGAGCTGGACTCCGGCACCAGAAGGATAGAGGTTAAGCATTCACGTGCACAAAATGGAACAGTTAACTATGGGAGGTGATACATGTTTTCCCTTAACTGATAGTAATTTTAAAATGAATGTATATGAAATCATCACATTTTACACTTTAAATATACTACAATTTTGTCCATTATACCTAAATGACCTGGACAAAAGAATGTACTGCCTCGCTGGCTATGGGCTGAGGATGTCTCTTGCCTTCTGTCCCCTGTGAGTTCCTAGAGTCTGCGTGTCCTTAGGCTGCAGCTACCTCCCTCTCTTGAAAGCCAGCAACGGAGAATGTTCCCACATGGTTTAAATTTCTGATTGACTCTCAGTGTGACCTCTGGGCCTAGGTTTAAAGGACTCCTATCCTTAGATCAGCCTCATCTGGATAATCCAACTTTGTTAAAGCCAACTATGCCCTATAATACACCCCAGGGTTAGAGGCAAAATCCATCATACTACCAGTCCCAGGAATGATGCTTGGGGTACACACCAGTGAGCTAAGATCTTAAGGGATGTTTTGAAGCTTGGTGCCTGGTACCTGGATTATTGAAACCCCTTTTGATAACTGTAACAGGTTAAAAAACCATCTGGACATCAGATTAAGATCTTTTTTACATTACAGGCAAGTGAAAATTTGAAATTGTAATTAAAGCCCTTGGTAGCATTCTGTCAAAAAGCAAATTATAAATGTGACTATCTCATTAAACGTGTTGCTCTTGATTTGCCTTAAGGAAGGTCAGGTGGTTAAATTGAACCCAGAAATAATGAATTTACATTTCCTTGTACTAAAAGTATATTTTTAACACAGCATGCATAAAAATCCCCACAGCGTGTCTGCAATGTCGTCTCAAACATACTTTTTTCTTTATAAGAAATATGTCCTTCATATAAAAATGATTAATTTTGCACGAGGGCAGAACTTGTTGTATAGGTTTTTCTAAGAGTAATGGTAGTTCAGTCCATGCTAAATGTTCTGCTTCAGGCAAAGGTATTTTCTTGCCACTTGAAAAATTGAAGAAAAGTAAAATATTAACTATACTTTTTCAAATGAGACAAAATGATCATTATAATTTTTAAAATGTCATGTCCATGTCATCACAAGTTTAGGAGTCTACATAATTTTTCTCTCTGAATATGGAAAAAGAAAATGGTGGAAGATACTGTTGAATAAGTAATGAAAGTTGGTTGACCTTGCCAATGTAAATCTGATTGAACTATAAGGAAGTTAAAAGGAAGTGGAGCTGAACTGATATTACTACCACCCATATGAAGTTTTGGATATCATTCTAGTAGATTTTTTTTTTTAATTTTTTTTTTCAACGTTTATTTATTTATTGGGACAGAGAGAGACAGAGCATGAACGGGGGAGGGGCAGAGAGAGAGGGAGACACAGAATCGGAAACAGGCTCCAGGCTCTGAGCCATCAGCCCAGAGCCCGACGCGGGGCTGGAACTCACGGACCGCGAGATCGTGACCTGGCTGAAGTCGGACACTTAACCCACTGCGCCACCCAGGCGCCCTCATTCTAGTATATTTTAAAAAAACTTGTCTTTAATGTTATTTCATTAGAAATAATTATTACAGTTTTTGAATACAGTTTTATATACAGCTTTTGAATTTACCCCATTTTTATATACAATATTAATCAGTAATTTGTTTGAATCAGAGTCAAAATAACATCTACAAGTTATAATTGGTTGATAATGTTCTGAAAGCTATCTGCTTTATAACTCTACGTTTTTCTGTTTTCCAATTTTATGAGATTTTTTTTTTTTTGCTATTTTCTGCAGGATTTGGCTGACTGTATTCAGATAGCATTTCTAATATTCCTTTGTCTTCTCTGTTCGGGTTTTACTTTTTTGCAAGCCTACTTTATAGGTGATAAAGAACCTGGCTTCTTTTGACTCTATTTGAGACAGCTTTTAATTGTGATGCATATACTGACTTTAATGATTTTGCCATATTGTAGCTCATTCCTGTAATAAACTGTAGATCTATAAGCAGTGCCTTTTGAGGTCCTGTAAGTCATCTTGAGGCAATTTAACTGTGTTTAATTGCCACCATTAGTGCAAGATTTATATAGATAATCTTCTTTTCATCAATATTTTGTTGCATAGGGCAATAGTTTGTAAAGGAAGCATGAAAGATGTTTGAGTATTTCCTTCTATCAGTTTCAAAATAATGACTTGGCTACTTAGCATACTTCAGAGATGACCAATGAACTTCATTTTTCTTAAAAGCCATCCTAAATTTTTGACTGTGAGCACACTTGAAATGTTCCAATCTGGTGCAGTCTTTATTTTATTGTTCCTTAAATTGTGCCAACATTGATGGCTAGCAGATGAAAACTGAAGTTGGCTTCTGAAGCTCTATGCCATGTCCTCAATTTTTGAAATCATACATGCTTTCTAGTATGACAAAATGACCCAGGCTATTCTTGGATCACCCCTGGAGTCTGCCATTTCCTTGGACTCCCATTCCTATTAATAGGAAATGGTATTTAGAGACCACAGTCTAGGGGCTGGTAGTGCAAATTTTTTACTGGGTTAGTCTTTGTTGCTATCACTTTTTGGTGAACTGAGCTATGTATGACATTTTTCGTTAATTTTATACCCTGCATTTCAATTCACATTTATCAGCAGAGGAAGGTTTTGATTTAACCTCAGAAATTTTTCATGTCTTTTTCTCTCACATCAAAAAAAAAAAAAAAAAAAAAAAAGGTTACCAATGGTAATTTGATTATTTTCTACAAAATACATGGATAGCTGTCTAGGAATAACAACACCAACATTTCAGAAAACAACTAATTACTGATAACAGTTTCATATTTTTTTCCCATATCCTTTTTTCTTAGAGCATAGGTCACTAGTGATGTACCATCATACTGTGCTTTTAAAATAACTTGAAATAGTTCTTGTGCTTATTGCATCAGCTTACTAGAGAATGGGGCCGTTTAATTTTGCATAGTTTTGATATTTATGTGTGGCTCTGGCCCCTTATAATTACATTAAGTATATTCATGCTGCCAAAAGTAAATACAAAAATCAGGGTATAGCGCGTTAAATAGTTTTTATCCTTGTCCCTTATTAAGGAAGATTTTCATATTTTTGTGTTAACCAGAACCATACTTGGCACAGGTAAAGCTATCTTTTTTAAGTTAAAAATACATCCTAGATAAAATTCCATGAAAGTGTAGAAAGATAGTCTTTATCTTTCTGTATTTTAGTTATGTAATATTTAGTCTATTTAGTCATGTAATAATTGGCTTCTAAGAGTTTTTTCCACCTTCCGTTGCCATTAAAAATTGCATAGTATTGTATGCTTTGCTAATGATGTATCTTTGCCCTGTGTGCTGGTATGTGTGATAAATTTATTTACCATTCGTTGTATATGAAATACTCTATGGTTAATTTAGGAATCTAATTTCCTTTTCAAAGAGGATTTTCATTTCCTTCTGGCAACCCTTAGGACAAAGGTGACCTGTATCTATTCTGCCTTGGATTGAACCAATTCAAAGCTGGTTTTAGTATTAATGAGAACTGATTTATTTCTGGGTTGCCCTTTTTCCTCAGTCCTTCACAGATCCCAAAACACATTCTAATGTGATTATCGGAGCCATTCTTGTTGGCATTAGCTCAACTCCTGAGCTGTATCGAACTTGATGTAGCTCTGCGCAGTTTAACTGTAACATCTCCTGGGCACTACCCAGCTTGCCCTTTTTTGGGTTTGTTTTTGTTTTTTCAGATGTTATTTTTTTCAGTCATCTCTGACACTCATCATGGGGCCCTGAGATCCAGAGTCATGTGTTCTACTGACTGAGCAAGAGGGGCCCCTGCCCCAGCAGCTTGTCCTTTTAACTCTTGTGTTGCTTAGGAATCTTTACGCAACTCAAGGGAAAAAGCAATGTTCTCTTTTCTCTTGAATCTGGGATGACACATCCTGGATGTTCTGGTAGGTTTCTGATTTCTTCAAGTAGATTTTTCTTACATGTGAGATTTGGTAATTGTTCTCAGTGAGACATTTCAACTTAAGCTATGCTGTCAAAGCTAGTAGAGGTCTGGAATTCACTTTTAAGTAAAATTTGCCATATTAACTTTGTATTAACTTTTTAAAGTATTTGTCACTTCTTCGAAGTGGTGGGAACATAGTCTGAAACCAATAAAGATAGTATCAATGTATTCAAGGATTTTTATGTTAGAGAAAAGAATATCCTAGGAAAGGGGAAATCAATGGTTGAGGACAGTTGATTTTTTTTTTTTTTTAAGATAGGGAGAAATGACAGCATGTCTCTGTGATGATGGAAGTGATTCCTGAAGCTGAAAAATGAGGCAAGAGAGGCAGGTGAAGCCCTTAAAGAGCCACAAGGAACTGGAATGGACTGTGTAGTGGAGGAGTTGATCCGTCAGAGAGCAACTGAGACATTTCAGCTATCTTAACCAGAGGGAAAGTAGGAAATGAGCATCTGGATCTTAGTAAGTTAGTACATCTGGTAGTGGAAATCAGAAAAGGGGGAGGTTCTCCCCACTCATGTTGTATTTGGATGAGAAGTTGGCTCACTGACTGTGTAAAGCATAACGATGATAGGGGGAGAGGGGAGAAGGTATAAAATAATCCTCTGAAAGAATGAGAAGGTGATTTGTCCAAAGGTAAGGTAGGTTTACCAGGCATTCTGTGGGATCTCTTGGGATTTGGGGTCACACAGTTAAAGTGGGGTTAGTTCTTCCTATTTTTCTCTCCTACACCTGCTCCAAAGCAAGTATCATTAGATGAAAGATTTACTTAATTCAGGTGAGTATTTTGTCTGGTGAGTGCAGAGTTTGAGTCAAGATTTTGAGATTTATTTTTTTAGCAGGCAACAAATAAGGTAAATAACAAAATAGGCGCATACAATGGTGAAGAGCACTGAAATCTGATAGGGTCAATGGAGCAAATGTATTAGTTGCATCAAAGAACTACTGTATGGTCTTTCTGCTTCCACTCCATCTCCTACTCAGCATGGCTGTGAATTCCAGGAATCAGATGCCCAAGGTCTGAAAGATGGGTATTTGTGGTGCTCAAATAGCTAACTGTGGGCTGCTTCACTGAAAGATCTGGACGCACAAAGCAAAGCATTTTCCCACTAGAGATAAGGGGAAAATCGTATTGGTGGTCTTAAGGAGATGGTGGCAGCAGACACAAGTGGCAGAATGGAAGAAGGGAAGTAGGAAGCAGTACAGGTGTTGATTAGTGTAGGATAATCCTAAGTGGGGAAGAAATCTGCAAAAAATCTTATTAAACTCGAGGCAAAAAATAGTATATTATTTCAAAAATCTTGATTCTTAAAAGGAACTTAAATTCACCTCACACCTAAAAATAGTAAATTAGAGCAAATCATGAGTAAACCTGAATAACTCATGAGTTGATTTCCCCATCCCGCTCTGGCATCCACAATTTGATCATGAGGCTGTGAGGGAAAGTAATTTCAGGGTTTTATTGATTTTGTTTGTTTGTTTGTTTTTCCCCTCGCAGATAGCTCTTGATTCTTTGAAATTCAAATAATCTTTTTGATGTGCCTATCATTTTTTTAATCCTTGTCAATTTTCTTATCCCTCAATTTTTAACTGGTCTCATTCTGTCAAATGTTTTAGGGTATGGTTCAAGCAATTCTTTACCAACACCCTCCCAGAATTGGTTTCCTGTATCACTTGAATTTTGAATTTTACTTTGTTTCACCTTAAATGGAAATTTAATTGTTACACTTGGAGGTTTATAATACAGTGTGAGTCTGTATAAGACCCCTTTCTTCATCCTTCCATACTTGTTTGATTCTTTCTCTCCCTTTTATTTCACTCCTGTTCATTTTCTACAACTGAACATGTATTTTTTAAGAAAATATTGTATTCATTTATTTTTAAAGTAACCTTGACATTAAACGTGAGGCTTGAAGCCAAAACTCAGGTCAAGAGTCACATGTTTTACTGACTGAGCTAGCCGGGAACCCCTGAACATGTATTCTGTTATATTTGATGGTTGTATTCGATATTTCCAGAAAACGTCTTATTTATAAGCAACTATTTTATATTTATGTGAATGGTACCTTTCATTCTGGTATTTGTTTTGTTTTGCTTTCTTAACTACTATATTGCAGTTTGTGGCCATGTATTTATGATGTAATTAATTGCTTTTGACTATTGTAAACGGCTCAGTGTTAAAGAATGGCTTTTTATTTATCCATCTAGATTGTACAAATAAAAATTCAATGGAGGCCATCATACTTGATAACCTTAGAGTAGAATCACTACATTTTAGAGTATCCATATACTGCATTTTTCTTAGATGGCACCGTTCTCTGCTACCACCAGTAATGAATGCAGCATCTTAAACCTAATATCTACCAAAACTTAATTTTTAGACTTTACGATTATTTTTGCAATGACTGAGCCTTTGCTATGCAATGAGATTGTACTGTATTTGAAGGTAATAGGACAAACACTGGGCAAAGTTGAAGGCTGGGACTCTCCGTATGGAAGAAAGCACCTTGAATTTTCCCTGCACCCAACCTGCCCTGCTTCAGTAGACGACAAGAAAAAACATCCCTGGAACTAACACACGAGATGCAGGATATTTCCATAAAACACAAATGCCTTCTGGGGGTTTCACTGGAATTGAGTAGAACTCAGGGAAAGGATTGGACATCCAGCTAATAGGATAGGATCAGCACATCCAAATTGAAGTTGTCTGTATAGGAAATACATTTGTACTCAAGGCAGGATGAATTTAACAAGGGATGTAATAACACTTGGGGCACTCATTAGGTCCTACGGGATTTGTAGTTGTGTTGATGTAGGGAATCTATTTTGAGCCTTAAAATAGTCCTCTCAGGCAGGGTTTCTTAACGTTTGACATTTGGGGCAAGATAATTCTTGGTTTTTGAAGGGGAGATACCCTGTGCGACATAGGATGTTTAGCCACAACCCTGTTCTCCATCATGAGATGCCAGTAGCAATCTTTGCAGTTGTGTCTTCAGGCATTGCCAAATATCCCTTCAAGGAAATAGTTGCCCACTTGAGATTTACTGCGTTAAGGTAAGGATCCTCTTCTCTATTTGGTCCCATGAGGATCCTGAAGTTCACAAAACTTGAGTAACTTGGTCATAAAGCAAGGGGGGAAAAGGAGGTGGGATTTGAACTCTTGACATGGTTGCTTAAGCCCCTGATAGTTTTTTTTATTCTGTACTACCAACAGACACAATAATCGTATGTTTACATAGTTGAGTTGTTCTCAGTCACGTTTTTTTTTTCTTTTTTCTATATACCAGATGGACATAAAAAAACAAAAAACTACCATGATAGGTAATTGGAATATTCTTTGCTCCACACACTTAAATCTGAATCCCAGAGAGCTACTATAATATGCATGGGTTTTATCTGGTTATACATACTAGTTCACTAAATGTTCATCTTTCAAGGTAATACATTCCATTGTTATTTTTCTCCCTCTCGAAAGTGAAAAACCACTTATTTGTATTCATGATAATGACTTGTTTGAAGAAAACAGGTCTTGGGAATCTTGAAACTTCATTGTTCAACTATATCACTCTAGGTGGAAAAAAATAGGATCGGCTCAGTAGCAGGAAACAACGACCCAAATTAATGGACAAAGGACCTAAAAAGAAATTTTTCCAAAGAAGACCTACAAGTGGCAAGTAGTTTTATGAAAAGAGGTTTAATATGATTAATTAGGGGGAGGGGAGAATGCACATTAGAACAATGAGATAATCCTCCCCTGCATCTTAGGGGTCTATTAACAAAAAGAAGAGATGATAATTATTGGCAAGGATGTGGAGAAAAGGGAACCATTGTATTCTGTTGATAGGAATATGAATTGATAGAGTCATTATCAAAAACAGTATTAAAGTTCTCAAAAAATTAAAAATAGAACTACCATATGTTAGAGTAAATCCCCTTCTGGGTATGTATTTGTAGGAAATCAAATTACTGTCTCCAAGACCTATCTGTGCCCCCATGGTCATGGCAGTATATTTGACAATGACCAAAGATAAGGCAATAACCTGTTAACCACAGACAGGTGAATGAATACAGGTTGGTGTGTGTGTCTGTGTGTGTTTGTGTGTGTGTAAATGCACACGCAATGGAATATTCAGCCATAAGGAGGAAGTTGATGTGTGCTAGACCTTCTGGGTATTATGCCAAGTGAAATCAGACCTAGAAAGACACATACTGTGTAAGCTCATTTACATGTGGAATTGGGGGGGAAACACACACACACCTCTTAGCAGAATAGTGGTTGCCAGGGGCTGGGAGTCGGGAGTCCTAGAGAACAACTGTTAAAGGGAGTAGAGTTGGGATTTTGTGAGCTAGAGTTGTGGAGGTAGTGGTAACTGGTGCACACAAATATGAATGTACTTAATAAACAGTACACGTAAAAACTTTAAAAATAGTAAATGGTTTTTGTTTTACCACAAAATTAAACAACTAAGGCTCGTATTTGATACTGAGAATACAGAAGCAAAGTTTTCACTTAGCAAACAACTTCTATCAGCTTTATTTTATCATAACCCTCAAGTGCCCCAACTCCTACACATGCCAAAAGTTTACACGATCTGGGAGGCTTAAAAATTTTTGTTCTAAGAGAAAAAAACAAAACAATGTAAAGCAAATTACTGTAATGTAGGCTTTTTGCTTTATATTTAGTATGTCTGCCCTAATTCCTTTCAGTTCCAAGGCACAATTACTAGTGTTTATTGCCAGGACAATGTTATTTATGGGTTGAACTCCCATCAAGAGGGTCTCCGTTTGCTGTCAGCAATGCCTTAATAAAATAGCCTTTCACCTTTGGAGACAGGCCTTTAAATTCCCGCTGTTCAAATGGAGATGCTGTAGGTCATTTTCCTCTAATTGCTTGTGCACAAGGATTGACAAGCCACCACACAATTTACGTTGATCAGATTTCTCCTTAGAAGTAGTCCAACGCTGAACCAGTAATTTCAGCACAAGATTTAGATGTCTTGCCAGAGTTTGGTGGTAAAATTAGCTTCTGTCGGAGTTCTCCCCAAGAATTGCTTTTAAAAGAAAGATACCACAATTCTTGAACACGAGATGGGCTATTTTGATTTTTTCCAAAGAAATAATTAGGTGCTGGGGCACCTGGGTGGCTCAGTCGGTTGAGCGTCCGACTTCGGCTCAGGTCACGATCTCTCGGTCCGTGAGTTCGAGCCCCGCGTCGGGCTCTGTGCTGACAGCTTGGAGCCTGGAGCCTGTTTCGGATTCTGTGTCTCCCTCTCTCTGACCCTCGCCCGTTCATGCTCTGCCTCTCTCTGTCTCAAAAATAAATAAATGTTAAAAAAAAAATTAAAAAAAAATAATTAGGTGCTTTGTACTTGGCATTTGGTGGTTTCTCATAATCCTAAAGTGAGAAACACATGGAGGGAAAATACTGTTGAGTTGAGATTATTTTTTACTTACATATTTTTTAAAGCAATGACGTTAATCTCAAGGGTTAAAAAATTACGGTTTTAAAAAATTTTAAATTATAAAACACTAGAAGAACTGTTTAAGGGTAATAAGTAAACTTTTTTTCTGGCAGAAAATGTTTCTTATGGTGTTGTCTTGGTGTTATTTGATCCATCATTGCAAGTTACCACAAGTGTTCCTGCTAATTGAACTTTCTACTTTGTTTAGGATTGCATTTTCCAAGGCACATTCTGAAAACAATGGAATTATATATTTTCTTCAAAAGAAGATCAAAATCGGGGCGCCTGGGTGGCTCAGTAGGTTAAGCGTCTGACTTGAGCTCAGGTCATGATCTCAGTGTGTGGGTTCAAAGCCCGGGTTGGGCTCTGTGCTGACACCTCAGATCGTGGAGCCTGGTTCTGATTCTTTGTCTCCCTCTTTCTCTGCCCCTCCCCTCCTCATGCTGTCTCTCCCTGTCTCTGAAAAATAAATGTAAAAAAACATGGAAAAGAAGATCTATATCCTTCAACTGTTGAATCATTTGTTAGGTCATAGTTACTGAGATGAATAAGGAACAGATAGAAATAGTCAGGTCTTCATGTCAGCAGTCCTCCAAGTCTTTGCTTTCAGGGAAACCATTTAAACTGTTAAAAATGATGGAGGATCCCAAAAATGTTTGTGGATTCAATCTATTGATGGTTACCATATTAGAATTAACACTGAAAAGAATATGAAACCTGTATGAACAATAAATGGATTGCATTAGATATAACTAACATAATTTGGTTGTAAAGACCTTATTTTCTATTGTAAAAAAAATAGGGCAATGTTACACTTCTGCAAATATTTTAAATAGCTCAAATTGTTTTCAGGAAAAACAAAAAAATATATGGGGAAAAAAAATCCTAGCAGGCTTTGGCAGAGGGACAGCGTGAAATGGCATCAGGCCAGATTGCATCCGGGAGAATATCCCATTAGGTCCCTGTTGCTTGGGTGACACTTGAAGATTAGGAATGACCTCTCTGGCATATAAAGACCAGCACTTTTTCAACACTGAGCTCTAATTGGTTTTAAAGCCATGTATTTTGGGGTCTCCTCTTTGAGGCACAAGTCATAAAAGTTTGGGTGTTGGAGGAGCAGTAGGGATACTAGTCTCCTTCAGAGGAAACTCTAGGTTAATGAGACCTTCTGAGCTGTGGGCTCCAAGTTGGGGTGGGGTTTATGGTGAGATGGGTTGTTAGCCTCTCCTACTCACTTGGATTTGGCCTTTGTTGTTCGTGGTTGTGGATGTGAACGAACTGCTAACTCATTTTTTGTGTCTTTTTCAGAGGAAATTGTATGTAGGTACAGAATTGGATGTGTCCATGGGAAGAAGTAAGTTGAGGGTTTTCTTAGGTTGCCATCTTCAACTGCTTCTTGGCTTAGTACAATGCAGTTGCTTTGCCATGTTTCTCTATCTGTTGAAATATCTTATGTCCTAGAACTATTGGATAACTCAAGTGTAATACTTGGGAGAGAGTGAGCATGAAAAAAGCAAATGACATCAGATTAGTATGAAAATAGTTTTGCTTACAGACCCCTGCGTGTGTTTCAAGGATTGCCAAGGGTCTGTGGAACACCCTTTTAGAATTCCTGCTTTGGACTGAATTTTATACTCCGTAGAAGGTGAATATGTTTCATTGTTCTATTTGAAAGCAATAATATGTTCTCTTTGTTTGAAGGTAGCATAAGACATGGAGTTTTTGGGGATCAAATTTATTACTTTTTTATTCCATTGTTGTATTGGACCTTTTGTAGAAAGCCTTCTGATATGTTGGAGCCAAACCTGCCCCTGGCAAGACTGTGGTGGGATGGTATTTTGTAGGGTAGTAGTGAACTTTTTGTAATAAGACAGCAAAAGCTGCTGACCCACAAAATAAATCCAATTGCATCAAAGAACAGGAGAGAAAAGCACAATTAGGTTGCATTTTTTAGAAACACCTTTTCATCTACTCAAATATGGAGAAGAGCAGTAGTGTTCAAAGATAACTCTGAGAGCCAGGTAAAATAAAGCTAAAAACCGTGGACTGTTATTTGTGCATTGATGGAATGAGTCACTATAGTTACTTAAGTTTTATATAGGGAGGCACAGAATCCGAAGCAGGCTCCAGGCTCTGAACTGTCACCACAGAGCCCCATGTGGGATTCAAACCTATGAAAAGTGAGATCAGGACCTGAGCTGAAGTCAGATGCTTAACCAACTGAGTGACCCAGGCATCCCAGAAGAGTTGCTCTTAACACAGATGGCTATGAATTAATACAAAAGGAATTTTCGTGATTGATCTACACAGTTTACACGTATGTTTATCCCTAAGCAGCAAAATGTCTGACCTTGTGCTTACTGAACCTAGTTGATGGCAGCCATATTTACAGCATGGCTTTACATTTCTGTATTTTATTGTAAGTTTCCAGTTAAAGTTTGTTAGAATAACCTAAGGATCATTTTTATTTTTTATTTTTTTTCAAGTAATCTCTATCCCCATTGTGGGGCTCAAACTCATGATTTTAAAATTAAGAGTCCTGTGCTCTCCTCACTAAGCCAACCAGACACCCCAAGGATTGTTTTTTTGTTGTTTTTTTTTTTTAATTTAGAGCAAGCATACACACTAGAGGGAGGAGGCCATAGGGAGAGAGAGAGAATCTTAGGCAGACTCCAAGCCTGATGTGGGGCTCCATCCCATGATCTCGAGGTCATGACCTGAGCAGAAATCAAGTTGGATGCTCAACCAATTGAGCCATCAGATGCCCCACACCAAGGATAATGTTTAAAACCTACCTGCTTGAGTCCTGTTCCTAAAGAAGTGGATCACAGTCTACTTTCCAAGATTTCAAAACTCCTGGGTCGTACAAGCTTCTCTATTTGTGTCACACAGAACCCTCTCATCTGTTTTATATCCACCTTTTCTGCAGTCCATAAGACATGTAAGGAATTAATAGGCCCCCCTCAGTGCTGTGCTTACAGGTTTTGTCTCTGAAATCCACTGCTCAGGGACTACCAAATCCTGTCCTTTCTAGGGGAAAGTGTTTTTAAAGATGTTTCTCACAAGACAGGACAGCACTGCCTGTTCCCCGGGGAAATCATTTCTTTCCAACCCAACTCGGCCCTTTGCTATGAGAATACCTACAATTCCAGGGTATATTCGCTCTTTGCTATACTGTGGTGTTAGCTTGGTCATCTTTAAGGAATCTGAAAAACATTTTGTAGGCCTTTGAAAGAGAGAGATGGTTCTTAATGTGGTCATTTTGAGAACTTCCTAGGGGAATTTCCCCTCTAATCAGACCATGCTCTCATTTGCCAAGAACTGTGATGGGACAAGGTGGTGGCGGATGGTGAGTTGGAATGTAATGCTGTGTTCTATCTCTTGGTAGCTGGAGCACAAATGAACAGCCTGTGTAGTTGGGAGCTGGACAATGAGATGCTAAGAGAGACACCGAGATAATTCTGTTTAAAAAATCAAAGCTTTAAGAATATGTTTCAAAGTCGTTGAGATTTTTTCCATGATGATCACTATGTATAGACTACTGGATTGTATGGTAATGAATAGCTTCCCCCTGGCAAATGCCAAACGTCCTGTGACCTTCTGGCTTAGCTGGCATCAGCTTACCAGATACAAAAGTGAAACCTGTAAGGCTGCTGTTGGTGTTCTTTGATGTCGTGTGGCAATGCTTACATGGAACTGTGTGTAGAAGTCACTTCTGTGGCTAGAAAAAAAAATTCCTTTTGATCTTGTTCCTTGAGGTGTTCTGTCTTCATATTTATTTGAGCTAGTGGGTAAACAGTAATTTTGTACATTATCTCTTAAGCTTACAACCCTGTATTTCCAGTATTATCATTTCCATTTTATGTCTAAAACGGAGGAGACCCACAAAGGACTAATTTCACTTGGCTAACAAGTGATTGGCTTGGTGTTGGAACTCTTAACCCTGAAACCCTTTCCAATCTCAACTCTAGTAGAAACCTGGCCTTTGTTACCTATTTATGGAAAATTAGATAAATGCAAAGTATTGAACTGTATCAATTCTATGAGACTACTTTATTGATCATCCTAACAGGAGAAGTGAAAGAGCATGTTTGATTTTTACCGTTAGCAGTGGATTAGCCTTGTTTTTAACAGAAATAAAAATAGAAAAATGGCAATAGAATGGTCCCATTCACTTGGGTATGTTGTGATATTTCACTTTCATGATTTTAGTATACCATATTTCATGGAGAATTTGTTCATTTCATTTTCCTTTTCTTAGCATGAGTCAGTGTTAACTGAATACACAGACATGCTATTGTTATAGAAAAAAAATCTTAGAATAATAACCTTGCCCTGTTGACAAGTTGTTTAGCCTAAGTAACAGTGCCATCTGCTGAAAAGGACTAGTGAGTCACAGAAAATTTTTCAACAGACTCATTTTGATTCGATATATAAGGGCTGAAGATGAGAGGGGGAAAAAGTTTAAATCGAGAAGAAGACAAAGTTAAGAGTACAGGAAAATCAGAACATTGAGTAACTTTACAAGACAAAAAACTTTAATATGATATAAATTCAAACAAACCATTTCAGGCATGTCAAATTTCATGATACTCGGAAATTATTATAATACAAAAGAACCATTGTGGTTAATAGGAGATTTGAAGAAATGGTATTATTAAAAATAGGTTGATGCGAATAGGTTCTTATTCATAAACCTCCTCAAAGTGTTCTGATGGAATTTGGAGGATAGATGGCATTGTTAAGACATTACAATTATGAAAGAAACATTAACTAATGTTTCTCAACAATACTTGAGTTTTAGTGATGTGTTGGCAGTTTGTTAAAACCATATCAGACAAGCAAATTCATTTTCAAAGGCTGTTTTTAAGCTGCTTAAATATTGTTACTTCCTGTAATATTTCTAATTTCTAGTTGTCTCTTTTTAACCCTGTCGCAGTGACAGTTTGACAATATTAGTGTTCAGAGTGTAAATGAATGCTGTGATGATAATGAAAGGTTGGCCCCAGGATGCTTTTGAATCAAAATAAAAAGTATGTAGCCACTTCTATTGCCATTAAAAAGAGAGAGAATCTGGAATACACTAATGATAGGAATGTATTTCAAGAACTGTATATGTCCATGTTAAAAGTAATTAAATACTGGAAATTTAAACAATCTTCAAACAATCCTGTTTAATATATACTGACAGTGTTGAATGGATCAGTTCATTTTTCATTGTCCTGATGTATTTTCTAACAAAGGCTTGGGTTTACTCTTTTTTCAAAATTTTTGTTTAATTTAGAGAGTACATGTGGGGATGAGGGATGGGCAGGGGGAGAGAGAGAATCTTAATTGGGGGTCCATGCTCAGCTTGGAGTCCAACAAAACACTTGATCCCACGGCCCTGGGATCATGACCTGAGCTGAAACCAAGAGTTGGATGTTCAACGACTGAGCCACCCAAGTGCCCCTTAAAGAAAAGACAGGATTTATTTATTTATTTCGTTATTTATTTATTGAGAGCAGGCAAGTGTGTATGCAAGCAGAGAAGGGGTAGAGGGAAAGAAACTTGAGCAGGCTCCGTGACCAGTGACACGGGGCTTGATCTCATGACTGTGAGATCATGACCTCAGCCGAAATCAAGAGTCAGATGTTTAATTAAGCAAGCCACACTTTTTCTTACGGAATGTCAAATTTCTGAAGAGAAAGTGAAAATTGATGTAAAAAACAAATCTCCTGAAATCCATTCTTTTTATGTCCATCCTTAGAAGTTTTTATCTCTTCAATAGAGCATTTGATTTGATTTAGCTCTGTTAACATGAAATCGTTTATTTTTTAAAAGTTGAACTCAACCCAGTAACACTTGTTGATGTGTCTGTCTCTGTCTCTCGGCCATATCTTTTGCAATTTGGGAAAATTTTGGATCTTGGCAGTAATGATTGCTTTTACAGTATCGTTTGCCTCTTTTTTTTTTTTTAATGTTTATAGAGGGCGCATGTGCAAGTGCACAAGTGAGCAGGGGAGGATCAGAGAGAGAGGGAGACAGAGAATCCCAAACAGGCTCCATGCTGTTAGCACAGAGCCCAATAGGGCTCAATGGTGGGATCATTACAGGGCTGGAACCCATGAACCATGAGATCCTGACCTGAGCTGAAACCAAGAGTCTGATGCTTAATTGAGCCATCCAGCCACCCCTGACTCTTACTTATTTTGCTATAATTTAATGATTCCTAAGTGTAAGATTAGTTTTAGCTAATATCTTCTTCCTCATGTCTTCCCTTTGTCTTATTATCAGATTTGAAATAGTCCTATTTCTTTTATTTAATGCTTAGAAGGCAATCTGCAAGTGTATTTTTTAAAGTAATTTTTTTTTAATGTTTGTATCTTTTTCAAAGATAGCTCAGGCCATGGAGGGGCAGAGAGCGAGAGAATGCAAATGTATTCATCTTTTCGGGTACTCTTCCCATCCTCTGTCCATTTTTCTTATTTGAGACCATCTGTATTTTCAGAACACAAAGCTTTTATATATTGTCACCCTTAAAATTAACCTGTGGTATTTGGTATAGGTAATTCTCATTGTCACTGTTGAATTCCCTATGTCTCTGGTCATTGCGATGCCTAAAGTTGATTCCCTGGAATGTTACTAGGTATGAAGTCTCATGGTAAAAATAATTGCTGAGGTCTTGCATGTTCAAAAGATTGGCCTTAACACTTGAATATTTATTGGCTGGATAGAAAATTATTAGCTAAAATTCTTTTTCTTTCTATGTGTCCATCTCTGTGTCTGTCTCTGCCTTTGTCTTTCTCTCTCTCCCTTCCTTTTTTTTCTTCTTTCTCTCTCTTTTCCTTTTTTTCCTCTTTTCTTTCTTTCTTTTTTTTTTTTTTTCTGTATATCCATGACCAGGGGAGGGGTATAGAGAGAATCTTAACCAGGCTCCCTGCCTAGTGCAGAGTCCAACACAGGCTTGGATCCCATTACTCTGGGATCCTGACCTGAGCCAAAATCATGAGTCGGGTGCTTAACTGGCTGAGCCACCCAGGAGGCTCTAAAATTTTCTTTGCTAAAGTATAATGCATAGGCATTTCCATTACCTTCTGGCAAGAAATATTACCATTGGAAAACCTGATTAACAATTTGATTATGTTGCCCTTATGTGTGATTGTAAATTTTTTCTTCTAGTCCTACTAAAGTTGTATGAAAATGTAGGACTGTGTTGATAGTTTTGGTTGATAATTTCCCCCCGTGTATGTGGTGTGTATTTTCATACTTTTTGTTTATATTTTGAGGAAAATTATCTTCCATAATGCATGTAAAAATTCTGTTGGCTCTATTTGGGGGGAAGGGAAACTTAGACATGTGTTGATTCTTGGCTACATATTGTCAGTTCCTATAATTTCTGTATTTTTTAAACTTTATTTAATTCCTTGTGATTAAAAGATTCGTTTCATCCATTCCTTTACATGACACAGTATTCCTTGTATTGATTTGTTTTTCCTTTGAGCTTCTACATCTGTAATAGTTTGGTTTGAGTTACAGTTCTTAGTCTGGTTGGTTCTTGGTTCCAGTCTGTATTTTCTCCAGTTACCTCATTAGCATGTTGCTCTAATTCCACTTTGGAATGTTCTCTGACCATTTCTTTAAATAACTTCAGGAGAGTGACAAAATGGCAGAATGCGTTTTCTATTGTCTTTACCCCTGCCTGCCACTATTCCCCCAAACAATAACACCAATTCTTAAAATCCTCCATGGATGAGAGGGAGTCTACCACAGAAATTCTAGCATAGCACTAGAGAAAAAAAAATTAGATACAATGAAGACGATAAGACTTGACCCCAATGAGCCCTACCCTGAGGCTCCACAGGTCAGTGGCAAGTGTAGTCTTAGCTCCCGATTTCCCCCATAGAAGAAAGTGAGGGTAATGTGAGCAAGCACCTGGCTTCCATAGTGGTGTGGAATGATGCCAAAGAGGCCCACTTCATTGTCCTACCCAGAGTACTGAGAACACCTGCACAACTGAGGAGCAGGAAGCAACTGGGAGAACACGAGCCAGGCTCTGAAAAGACATCAAAGGGATGCAGATTCTACTGCTTCAGGGACTCCATCAAGATGGGCTCACAAGCCACTGGGCATGTGCCTTACTGACCCACAGACCCACTTCATGGCCAGCTCCCTGTACAGACCCATGAGGGTGGTGACAGACTTTGCAGATGGCTAGGGAACATGTGTGCATGTGTGTCCACACACACACACACACACACACACACAAACACACATACACACACAGCTAGCCACACTCTCTGGGGTCTGGAGAAAGCACAGAAACTTAGACATTCAGCACTGTGCAAGGAAAAACCCTGTGAGCATGCATTTGATCTTTGCCACATTGAGTGAAGGCCTACAATCAATCTCAAGGAACCCCCTACTTCCAGAGAAGAGGAAACAAGTGTGGAGCAGGTACACCCAAAGACCTGAAATGATAAAACTTGTAGAAGAAAAGACAGGTGAAGAGTTCATTGATGGTGGTTTTGGTAACAATGTTTTCAATCAGACACACAAAGCACAAGAAACATAAGCAAAAAAAGCCAAGTGGGACTACATCAAACTAAAAAGGTGCTGCGCAGCTAAAGAAACATTCAAGAAAATAAAAAGACAACCTAGGGGATAGGAGAAAATATTTGCAAACTGATAATATCTCATCTTCAAAATAAGGAATGCCTATAAATCAAGAATAATAACATACCTTTATTTGTTCTTGAGAGAGAGAGAGAGAGAGGCACACACAAAATGTGAAGCGGGCTCCAGGCGCTGAGCTTTCAGCCCAGACCCTGATGTGGGCCCGAACCCACAAACCATGAGATCATGACCTGAGCCGAAGTCAGATGCTCAACCAACTGAGCCACCCGGGTGCCCCAATAAAAACATACCTAATACAAAACGGGCACAAGACCTGGACAGAACCTTATCCAAATAAGACATACAAGTAAAGGTGTGTGCACGACAAGTATGTGCAAAGGTGCTAAACAGTAGTAGTGATGAGGAAAATGCTCGTCCAAACCTGCATGGCTGTTACCAAAAGGATAAGAGCTAATGAGTGTTGATGAGGATGTGGATAAGAGGGAGCCCTTGTGTATTTCTGGAGCCAATATAAATTGGTGTAGCCACTATGGAAAGCAGTCTGGAAGTGGCTGGGTTGGTTAAGGGTCAAGGGTTGGTAAAGGGCTCTGTGCTGACAGTGTAAAGCCTGCTTGAATTTGCTCTCTTCCTCTCTCTCTGCCCCTCCCTCACTCACATGCACTCCGTTTCTCAAAATGAATAAACTTAAAAAATGAAAAATGTAACTACCGTATGATGCAGCAATCACACTGGATGTATACCCTAAGGAAATAAAATCATAATGTGGAAGAGCTGTCTGCACCCCCTCAACTATTGTTGCATTATTCACAATAGCCAAGATGCAGAAACAGCCTATGGCCAAGTATCCAGGAACATGGGAATGGATAAAGAAAATGTGTATATGTACAATGAGATAGTAGTGCTATAAAACAAAATCCTGGTATTGGGAATAAAAAGAGTAGAACTTGAAGGCATTATACTAAGTGAAATGAGTAAGAGAAAAATAAATTATACATTATCTCATTTACATATAGAATCTAAAAAAAGTTGATCTCAGAGAAACAATATAGAACGGTAGATTCCAGGGGCTGGGGGACTTGTGGGAAATGAAATGTTAGTCAAGTGGTACAAGCTACCTTTAACAGGAACAATATTTTAGGGGCACCTTATGTACTTGATGAAGAAAAGAAATCTTAAATGTTCTCCTCATATATGAAAGAACAGTTATCATGTATGGTGATGGCTTTGCTAACTATATTATGGTATACCTTTTACAATATGTACGTGTATCTTCTCCTATGCTATACCTTAAATACACGATGTTATGTCAGTTGTATCTCAGCACAGGTGGAAAAATAATTTTAGATTAAAATCTAAGTTGCTTTTTAAAAATCTAGTTTGTGGGCATACATTTCTGTTTATGAAGTGTTGATACAATACGATTTTGGTTTGTATTGAGCTTTGACCAGGATTTTTTTTTTGTTGGTTTGACCTTTTGAAATCAAATTTGGTTTCCTGTGCTTTTAAGAGAGCAAACCAGTCAGGATAGCTTTTCTAAGTTCATCATTCTAGAGTTTGCTCTTCTCTTGTTTTCATGAATTAACAATACATCCTGCTTCATGTATTCTGAGCTCTGCTTTTTCTGTGTTCCATTCTTTATTTTTTTTTCTTTGTTCCATTCTTGAGATTTTATTTGAAACTTAGCTTTTCATTGCCTCTATTGTTGCTGTCTTCTTGAATTTGGATTATACTGCTCGCAATTTCTCCTCAGTGATAAGGTTTGGTTTGGAAGAACGTTTGTTTAAGCAGTTAACATTTCCCACAACAACGTGACATCTTCATTTCTTATTTCAGTCCTTTGACGTTACTTACAAATTGATAGCTCTGGAAATAAGAATAAATGCATAACGTATAATCTTGTTCCCTTTAATTATATGCAGTCTTTTATCAGTGAAAATGTTCTAAATACCATATTCATAATGGTTTTAAGACTTTGCATATTGAATGTAAACTCCCAAATATTAATATTGGAAATGTGTAATTTTTGAAAAGGTCTTAGAAATATTTTTATGAAGTAGCTGGATGATCCTTGTTTCAATCATATGTGGTAAGGGCTCCAAATTTCAATGAAATTCCAATATTCTATACTTGAAAGTCATTGTCCAGTGTGAGGAAGTTAGGTAAATTGATTTTATGCACATGTGAATATTATGTTTTAAGGATCCTTCCCCAGAAGTTCTAACCTAAAATGTCAAGTATGAAGATTGACGTTTCAAGGTAAAAATGAATAGATCATTTTCAGTGTTGGGAGTTGGTAAACTAAGAGTAGAGTTGGGAGTAGAGGAACCAGAGGAAAAGCGACTAGCTAGAGAGTATTTCTTGATGATTTTATAATTATTTATTTAAAAACATTTTTTTAATGTGTATTTATTTTTGAGACAGAGACCGAGCATGAACAGGGGAGGGGCAGAGAGAGAGGGAGACACAGAATCTGAAACAGGCTCCAGGCTCTGAGCTGTCAGCACAGAGCCTGACGCGGGGCTCAAACCCACGAGCTGTGAGATAATGACCTGAGTTGAAGTTGGATGCTTAACCAACTGAGCCACCCAGGCGCCCCTTAAAATTATTTTTGATCTGAAACTTTCCCTGTCCCAAACCTTCTTTAGAAGGAGATGAGAAGAATGTTAGTAGACCAAATATATATGTATATATATATGTATATATATTGTATATATAATATATACACACATATATATATATAATGTTTTTTGCTTAAAAGAATAGGTATTTTTATTGTTTTACTATTGTCTTTTTTTGTTTGGATTTTTTTTTCTTAGTGTGTTTTACTTTGTTGCATTCCTAGGTATATATGAGTGGATTCAAGTGATCAGCATGCCCCATTTCCAGAATATTTCTGCAATGATTCGGGTAAGGAAATTGTTGTATTACTCAAAATTTTTTTTACATAATTTACTTTGTAAAGAGTGTTAACAAAACAGACTTCCAGGTTGGTAGAGTTTTTAATACATTTTGGATGCAACGTCTTTTTAAGGTTCCTGCTCTGCAGATACTTTGTTCTGATTTGAGTCTTGCCTTTATTTTCTTCATGGTCTTTGGATGGGTAGAAGATTATTACTACTGACAAAATCCATAGTCTAAGTTTTCCTGTTAGGTTTAGTGCATTTATTATCTATATCTGCCTTTATCAAGACTGCAGAGATTTTCATTGTTATGTTTTACAAGCTTGTTTTAGCTCTGACCTTTATGGCTGATTGACCTTGAATTTGTGTGTGTGAGTAGAGGTTGAGGCTCTTATTTTTCCTGATGGATCTTCAGTCATCACATCACCACTTGTTGAAACCTTTTGTTCTCAACGAATTCAACAGTTTTGTGAAAATTAATTCATCATATATGCGTTGCTCTATTTCTGGCCTCTTGATTTTGTTACATTGATCTAATTGCATAACCTATAAGTACTGCACTGCTTTCACTATGGAAGTTTAATGGTAAGTCTTGATATCAAGTAATATTAAGTCCTGCAATTTTGACTCTTTCTTTTCCAAATTGTTGTGGCAAAGGTAGGTCTCTGGCATTTACATGTTGCGACAAAGGACCCTGAGCTCCTGATAGGGATTGTGCTGTGTCTATAGATCGATTTAGAAAACATCTGAGCAATCTTAAGTGCCAAATATATGAACGTGGGTATAGCTCTCTATTAAGCTTTTCTTTGACTTGTCTCAGCAGTGTAGAGGAGTGGTGTACCTTTTGTTAAATTCTCTATTTAAGTAGTTAGGCCATTTTAAATAGAATGGTTCTTTTATTTTCCAAGTTTTCCCTTTCATTAAAAAATACAGTTGATGTTTGCATATAAATTCTGCTTATTAACTCTAATAGGATTTTTATGATTCATTAGGAAAAAAACCCAAGGATTCCTTAAGATGTTACATAAAGTCAATTATGTTGTTTGTGAACAAAGTTAATTTTGCTTACTGTGTGAGAAACTCTGTGCCTTTATTTTTTTGCCTAATTGCACTTGATAAGACTTCCAATATAGTAATATATCTTTATTAGTGGGGGATATGTTCCAAGCCCTCCTGTGGATGCCTGAAACCATGGATCGTGCCAAAACATACATAGTGTTTTGTCTTATACATACATGCCTATGATAACTTATCAATTAGACACAGTAAAAGATTAACAATAATAAGAAAATAGAATAAGTAAAACAATATACTGTAATAAAACTACTGTGAATGTGGTCTCTCTTGAAATCATCATTGGTCCCTACTCTGTACCCTTCCTGTGATGATAACATGCTTATGTGATAAGATTAAGTGAGGTGAATGACCTTGGAATTGGGAGATACTATTAGGCTCGTACTGACCTGATATGTCAGAAGGAAGGTGATGTGCATCCAGATCTCTGTTGACTGTGGATAACTTAACCACGGAAAGCAAAACCATGAATGGTGTGGGGGGAGGCTACTGAACGGTGTTGGTTCAAAATGGTAAGAGCAGATACTCTTGGCATGTTCCCAAGTTTAGTAAGAGAGTGTTCTGTAAATACTTCATATATGTCCTTTACCAGATTGAGGTACTTTAACAAATTTTTGAAAAATCAAACTGTCCCTTTTTCCTTAGAGTAAAAAAAAGAAGCTATTCTTGAAGGTGGCAAAGAGAACTTGCTAAGATATTTTAGAGAATCTAACACATGAAAAATCTAACTGCAGTGCCATTGATTGATAAATCTAAAATTTGGATTTTTCAGTCTGTATACTATGAAATATAGAATTCCTTATTAGTATTTTTATTAAAGAAACAATCTATAAGCAAACTCACAGTGTAGTCACATTTAGATATAAGCAAATAAATGCACATTTTTTTTCCCTGAATGTGATGTTTAAATAAATTAGTTACAGGGGTTCTCTATTTAGAATAATGATAGATCCTTATAAAGTATGAATTACATAAAAAATAGATACTTCTCCATTGAAGGAACTTAACCTGCAACCAGATTATATAAACATTTTTTTTTAATTTTTTTTAACGTTTATTTATATTTGAGACAGAGAGAGACAGAGCATGAACGGGGGAGGGTCAGAGAGAGACGGAGACACAGAATCTAAAACAGGCTCCAGGCTCTGAGAGGTCAGCACAGAGCCTGACGCGGGGCTCGAACTCACGGACCGCGAGATCATGACCTGAGCCGAAGTCGGACGCTCAACCGACTGAGCCACCCAGGCGCCCCTAAACATTTTTAAAAATTACACAAATTATAACTGTCTTACTTAATGAATATTATATATTTGTGTTCTTCATACCTAGGCCTATTAATATAATACTTGCGTTGTAAGGGGAATACTTAACACTCATTGTCATTCAATATTTATTATAATGTGAATATTTAATATTGATGTACACAAATGAGCATTGGAAACTTAAAACTTGAGCACATTTTCATATATTTAAAAAAACAAGAACTACGGCCAACTTATACATTGATCAACATGATTTCTTACTTTCTACCTAGACGGGAATCTCCTGAAAGGGTAAATTCTGATTAAGTTCTTAGTTTACCTATATATATCCCTAAATAAATAAGAAGTTGGAAAATCAAATGAAATAAACGGGGGGGGGGGGGGGCAGGCAAATGTGACAGCCCTGGGGATAGAAAAATTCAATGCAAAAACAAAATCACAGTGTAGCCGTATATCAGTAGTCTTTATCCAGAGCTACTGGTACAACTAGGCAACTAATAGCCAGGAATTTAAGCACTTGACTCTTGGGCTCTTGTAGGGAGACGCTAAGTTGAAGTTGTAACACAATTACAAGAAACATAACCTTAGGGCAAAATCAAGTTCTTACTCTTGGAAAAACAGAATCAAATCAGTGATCAGCTAGGTACTTCTAGAAGATGAAATAACCAGACAAGAGCAAATTTTAAAATAAGTTAGAAGTTGCTGCAAGCGAAATGAAGTACATAATGATCATAAGTAGAAATTCACTTGGAACCTGCTCAGACAGGTGTACTTGGGCTTATTGCAATTTGGGCCATCCTTATACCTCAGCTGTGGTATGGTTACAATGGAAAAATCGATACTACCTGCCTTTGTTTATGACACTCATTGATTTCATCTCTTTATTCAGCTAATATTTATTGAGTGTTGACCACATTCCTGACACTTTGTATAGTGCCATTGATGTCTTCAAGGAAGCAATGTGGCTTAGCTGTGAAGCTAACACCCTTGATCACAATATTGAGGTCTAATTGTTGGCATCCGGACAGCTTGTAGTAGTAGCCCTGAGGCCTAGTGTTGTCAGCCCAGTGCATCTGTGTGAGGGGCTGATGGTTTTTCTCATATTTTCTCAGGCAGCAAGAAGGCCAGTTGGCTGCAGTAGACTCTGTGAAGGTAGGGTAATAGGATGTAGTGTCAAGGGAGTCTTAGAGGTCCAGCTCATGTAGAACCTTGTAGTTCAAAGTAAGGGTTTCTTTCTATTCTGAGATAAATGACAAGACTATGGGAAGAACAGATTTGCCAAGTAGGGAGAGATGGGTGATTGCGTTTCTAACTTGGTAAGTTTGACATGCCTGTTAGAAGTTGAAATTCAGATGTCAAGGAGGCAGTTAAATCAGTGAGTCTGACATTCAGGGGATACATGAATTGGAAAGTTACCAGCCTGAGTCTGTATAAAATTAGCATTGACAGCACAGTAACGAAAGACTACGTGCAAAGCTACTCTATCAACTAGAGGATGGGAAGATAAGAAAGCATAGACAAACACAACTGAAAGTAGGAAAGAGGTAGGAGGGGAACCCAGAGTGAGAGGTGTACTTAAAGCGAAGAAAGTGTCTGAGAAAGGGAGGGTGTTGAACATGACTTGAAATGCTGCTAATATGCCTAGTAATTTAAAGAACTTTGAATTGGCCAATAAATTTGCTACCTGAAGTTAGGCGAGCTTCTCAGAAACAGGTTTTTTGTTAAGGAAACCAAAAATCTTGTTTGACACCAAACTAAGAAAGAAATGGAGGAAGGGAAGTAAAAGCAAGTTGTATACATGACTTTTTTCAGGCTATATGTACATATATATACGTCTAAGTCTGTATGTATATAGTAAAAGAAGAACACTTAAGCCACTAGGTGATATTAGAGGATAGTCTGCTGGGATTGAAGTTACTTCATGGTGAGAGAAAGGAATAATAGTGACTTGAGAAGTGCAGAAAAAGGAAAACAGAAGAGATGATTTTATGTACTAATGGAAGTGTTAGCCTTAACCAGGAGCACAGCCAATTTATCCAAACTAACCAGAAAGAAGGCCAAGTGTTTGGGCAATTATTTGCAAATAGACATGACCAGGAATTCGGAAAGGAGTAGTTATGAGGACAATGTGAGTGAGCCAGCAGCTAAATGTGTTTAACAATGGGGCCGGGGAGCCTGAAGGTGCATGGAGGCCTGTATCAAAGAGGAATAGCAGGTGATAAGTCAGTGGTATTGACCTTTCAAGGTGAAGTTACCACAGACAGGGAGTAACCATGCATTTGCTTGGGAGTGGTGATGAGAAACCAAGGAAAGCATTGATGATTTTTTTAGGCACAGAGGCAAGAGAGCAAATGCTTGAGAAGATTACGTGGAGATCCTTGTCCTTGGTAGAATGTGTGCTATAAGTTATAGCAAGAATATTCACAAAAGATAAGGTTTTCGGGGGTGCCTGGGTGGCTCGGTTGGTTGTCTGACCTTGGCTCAGGTCACGGTCTCACAGTTGATGGGTCCAAGCCCCACATCGGGCTCTGTACTGACAGCTGGGAGCTTGGAGCCTGCTTTGGACTCTGTCTCCTCTCTCTGCCCTTCCCCATTCACACTCTGTATCTTTGTCTCTCAAAAATAAATAATAAACATTAAGAAGTTTTCTGGGGAACCAAATGAAAGAGTGTTTAAAGATGGAGAGGGTCGTAAGTTGTGATATGAGAAGAAGCCCAGAACATAGGATGCATTCCTGATGATGGTGAATAAATTAAAGGTGTAGTGAGGTGTATTTTGGAGGAAGATGGTAGGTTTTCACACCTTCTTTCTCCAGATGCTATTTGGTGTTACTGGGAGCGTTCCTTGTGTGTTGAAGTTAGTTTTAGCTGTTCATATACCTAGAGTGATTTGTAGACTCTCAGCTTGCTTTTGTGGTGGAAAAATACTGTAAAGTTGTTACTGGCATTAAATAATACTTGTTTTGCTTCTGTGGCTTTTTGTTGTTCTTGTTTGTTTACTTGTTTTTGTAATATTTACCCAGTGTGGGGCTCAAACTTACAGCTTTGAGGTTTGTTTGGTTTTTTTTTTTCAAATGAGTTTAACATATTACCTGGTGCATAAGAGATACTCATTAACTGGTAGCTTTTAGGTGTTAATACGGTTACTGAAAATTATTTTAACAACTTGATTTTAGAGAGCTTTTTAGTCATTAAAATGTCCAGATATGCCCAAAATAGCCTGGATATAGTTTCTGGTGATGTATATGGCATTAAAAAATATGTATAAATTTATTAACTTTATCTGCTTATTAGGGTGCTTTTCTGAAGCTCTTCACAAAGTAGGTCTTTGATGTAACTGTAATAGAGCTTAGAACTTTTTAAAAAAATTTTTTTAGTGTTTGTTTATTTTTGAGAGAGACGGAGGCAGAATGTGACTGGGTTAGGGGCAGAGAGAGAGGGAGACACAGAATCCGAAGCAGGCTCCAGGCTCCAAGGTGTCGGCACAGAGCCCGACGTGGGGCTCGAACCCATGAGCCATGAGATCATGACCTGAGTCAAAGTTAGACGCTTAAACAGCTAAGCCACTCAGGTGCCCCTAGAGCTTATAACTTTTTAATTCTGCATACTGTGTGTTAACAAAATGAACATAAGCCCTATGCTGTCTAGAAGTCCTTTCTGGCAGTTGTATAAACTTTAAACCCCGGATTTTATTATTCTGTTTTCCTCTTCTATTTGTTTGATCTAATGGGCTCTATAGTTTAATTTTTACCTAAAGGGAATTAAAGATACGAATTTTGATATTTTATTGTGATGTAAGAAATGAATCTTTGCAAAGGTGAGGAAACACAATATAGTCTATTTCAGAAAATTCTTGAAGTATTCATGATATGCTCTGGATGCCATATACTTGAGAAAGCTGTCTTGGGGCTCCTGGCTGGTTCACTCAGTAGAGCATGCAATTCTGGACCTTGGGGTCTTGAATTTGACCCTTGGGGTATACACCCATGTTGGGTGTAGAGATTTGTTAAATAAAATGTAAAAAATAATCCCCACCCTTCTGACTCTGACTCTCTGTCTATTGAGCTGGCCATTCGTTTGGTGCTAAGCATTTAGGCCATGACAAACAGTTACCTAAACTGAGAATGAATGAATAGAAATAATAACCTTTATAAATGCATGACAAACTGCAAATCTGACTGTTTTTCTTGCCGGAACAATTTATCATGTGTGTTCTATTTCTGACCACGGTTGCCTAGTTTTGGAATCCTTAAAAATTACGGACTTAGGATTTTTCTAAATATAAAAACCTTAACCTAAGTTGAATCATATAATGGGTAACAATTCCCATTATTAGTATAAAATGATTTCCATTATACTTGGCACAGTACTTTGGATTATACTAAGCATTTCAGCCCACGCTCTGTCTCTTGATTCTCAAAGTCCTCCACTAAGGTATGTGTGATTGTTCTCATATTACAGATGACAAAGCAAATGTTCAAAGAATTGAAACAGTAATGCTTTGTTTCCCAGAGAGCCGAAAAGTAAAACTAGAACTTTATTCAGGGACTTGGTTTACAATTGGTGTGCCTTTACCACAAAGTGAGGATTTCAAAAATTCCAATTGTTTTTCTTTTAACAACACTATCTTCAGCCCTAATGTATTTTTTAAGGAAAAACATGTAAATGTTTGAATGTGTGTTATTTTTTTTTTTATTCACGTGTACAGGGTCACTACTTTGAGCCTTCTGTATCTCACACATAGAGCCTTACCTGTGCTCCTTCTCTAGTCCTGTTCTTCCTCAGATCTTTCCTTCCTGTTCTATACCACATCATTTTTTATAAAACCTGGTATCCTATAGCTCTAATTGTTGTTATCTACACATTATTCTTCAAATAGTATCCAAGCCTAGAAGGGTCTAGAACTCTATTCATCTATCTGGGTAATGTCTTCAGTCTTAACCTCTGTAACTTCCTCATTCCAGGAGGAGGAAACAAGAAAAACGCAGGCAACATGCCACGTATCCAAGTATTTAAGAGATGTAAGTTAAGCCATATAGTAAATAAGTAAATTTTATGTTTCTCCTTTTATTTTCTCCCAAATCAGTGAAATTGAAAATACATATAAAGTTATGTTTTTATAAAACTTAAAATGGGCCAAGTAGTAAGAATGAATATTTTTTTTTATGCCTTTCTAGGCATTCTGATAATGGTTGGGGAGTTCTGGAGTTAAAACTACTACATAATTATTGGGGCACCTGGGTGGCTCAGTCAGTTAAGCATCAGACTTCGGCTCAGGTCATGACCTCCCCGTTTGTAGGTTCGAGCCCCGCATTGGGCTCTGTGCTCTCAGTTCGGAGCCTAGACCTTGCTTTAGATTCTGTGTCTCCCTCTCTCTCTGCCCCCCCCCCCACCCCCAGCTCTGTTTGTCTCCGAAAAAAATGAATAAATGTTAAAAAAAAAATTAAAAATTACTACATAATTATTTTATAAAGCTTACTGTGTTTGCCTTTATTTCAGCAAAATACTAATTATTTAATGTACCTTGAAATATTTTCATAATTTGTGTGAGTAGAAAGTAATACTCTAAAGCTGTGCTGTTGGATTGAGTAGCCACTAATCACACATGATTATTCAAATTAAAATTAATTAAAGTCAAAAGGTAGTTTATCAGCCATAATAGTCACATGAGTGGCTTAATGGCTACATATCCCTGGTAGGTAATATATTGGACAGGGCAGGCAGAAAATAATTCCCTCATGGTAGAAAATTTTAATGGTGAGCATTGCTTTAAAAGATTAATAAATTAAACATTTTATTCAGAGGTCACCTAATTTGAACATGTGGTAATCAAAAATCAGAATTAAATTAAATAGAAAAACTCAAAACAAGTAATAATGGGGAGCATTCATCTAAAAGATAAAGAAATTAAACATTTGATTCAGAGTTGACCTGATTTGAACATATACTCATAAAAAATGAGAATTAAATGAAATAGAAAAACTCAAATGGCTTTTCATGCGGGTTTTTATAAAAGTTTCTATTTAAGATATACTCACTAAGAATTAGAAGAGTGGTGTGAGTAGGAGAGCAGACAGATCATGAACTCCTCTGTTGCCATGGGCACAGCAGACTTTCAGCTACCTATGGATCATTTCCCTCTGAAAAAGATTTGAAACTAGATGAACTGTCTTCCACAACAAAAAATAAAAGGGCTACGTTGGTACAGGTGGGTTAGGTGGAGACAGTCTCCTCAAAATCCCCTTCCTGCCCCAGGGGCTCCCAGTAGAGAGGATCTCAACAGTGTGGTGTTTGTCCCAGAGGAGCTAGGGCTTGGTGCCCCACATCAGGCACCCTGACCCTGGGGTCTGGATTAGAAAACTAATAGGGCTGATGTCAAAGGGACCCAAAGTGCTCTAGGAAACTGAAATTTTCCTTTGAAAGGACTCATGTGTGGACTCTGTCTTCCTGCGGGTCCAGTGCAAAAGCACCAGTTTGACATACATCTGGATTGTACATGAACGAGATTTGCTGGCCAAAGGCATGTCCTGGAGTGCAGGGGACATTAGGGGCTCTCCGTGGATTGGCAGAAGCCGTTAGTGTGCGCTTGACCTAACCTGTTGGCGCAAGCACACAGGCTTGGGTGTGCGGCATCTTCGTACCGCCTTGTTGAGGCCTGAGAGCGTGGAGGTTGCAGAGCTTGCCCACTTCTTGGTTGGGACTGGCCCACGTGCATGGTCACGGCATACTTCTGTGCCCATCCTGGGGCCTGCGTGCACGTGCATAAATAGTACTTCCCTGCATGCATTGCTGAAGCCCACAGGCATTTTCCCTGCTGCCCTACCCCCACTACATTTTATACCTGCCCTGCTAAAGCCCCTGGGTGCAGGCAGACCACACAAGGGAAACCCTTGTTTTGCCTGGGCCTGCTAGACTTCACCTCCAGGGACTTCAACAATCGAAAAGACCATTCTTGGCAGGTCACCACCCCCAAAGTACTGCATAGGTATGGAATGTAAGCAGAGCAACGTCATCCTTGTGCACCCGATTGGCCTTGCTATGGCTTAACCAGACATTCCAGAAAGGACATTCTACGTGGTCCAGAGCCCTGATTTTCACAGCTGTGTTGTGAGAGACACGTCCAGATCTCCTAATTGGGAAGCTAATAGGGTTTATGATTGTGGTTCCGAAGGACACTCTGTCCTTACTTTAAAAGCTGTTGCCTGAGGGCCTGACTTCCATCACCCTGAAACTAGGTGCTAAGTGAGATTCTTGCTCTCGGGTCTCTGATAGGTCTTGGCACACCGTCAACAATGGTGCCTTATTGAGACTGAGGGCCTTGCCTAGGGTGGGGTGAAGGAGAAGGATCTTTACCTATGCAAGGCCACACCTTGAAGAGTGGGAGAGATAACTGTTTTCCTTATTAAACATAAATAAACCCAGAGTGAAGTAAAATGAGAAAACAAGTTGTAAACAAACAAAAAAACAAGAGAAAACCTCAGAAAAACACCTAAATGATAGAGGTAAGTAATCTACCTGATCAAGAATTCAAAGTAATGGTCATCAAGATGTTCACTAAAAAATAGGAAAAAATCGGATGAACTGAGAACTTCAACAGAGTGATAGAATACACAGGAAATTACCAAACTGCAGTGACAGAGCAGAAAAATAGAAGAATAAAATATACTGGAGGTGTTCACACTGAATGAAGCAGAAGAAGAGATTAGTGAACTGGAAGACAAAGCAATAGAACTCACCCAGACACAGAAGCCAAAAGAAGTATGGAAAAAAAATAATAATTTAAGGGACTGATGAGACAACATCAGGCACAATAATATTCACAATATAGGGGTCCTAGAAGCAGAAGAGCAAGAAAAGGAAGTAGACCTCAAGGTCCCGGAAGCCCAGAGAGTTGCATAAAAGATGAACCGGAAGAGTTCCTCACCAAGACACATCATTAAAAGGTGAAAAGAAAAAAAAGTAAGGATCTTCAAAGAAAGAAAAAAACCAAATTGTTAAGTACAAAATTCTCAGCAGTAACTTCGCAGGCCAGAGGAGAGTCACATGACCTATTCCAGGTGCTGAAACGAGAAAACTTCCAACCAAGAATACTCTACCTGGCAAGGTTGTCATTCAGAATTCAAGAAGAGAATTCTCCAAGCAGGCAGAAGCTAAAGGTGTTCATCATCACTAAAGCAGCCTGACGAAGAACACCACAGGGGCTTTTTTGAGCCATAAAGGACCCCAATAAAAAGAAAACAGAAGAAAGCAAGAATCTGATTGGAAAAGGTAAATACATAGTAAGGTAGTAGATTGACTTAGAAATGTACTATGAAGGTTAAAACGTTTAAGTGAAAATGGATTTCAAATACACTGTTAAATCCGCATGATGATACATGATCCTCATAATAACTGAGCAAAAACTTACAGTATATATACAAAAGAAAATGAGAAAGGGATGAAAACATTACACTAAGTCCCCAAACAGGGAAGATAGAGAAGGAAAGGATGGATAGGAGCTACGAAAAGTCTGCAAAACTGTGAACATAATGGCAAATAGATACGTATCAGTAATTGCTTTAAATGTAGATGGAACCAGATTCTCCAAAGACCCAATGGCTGAATAATTAAAAACAAACCAAAAAAGCCCATACACATGCCTGTAAAAGAAGCACTTTGGGAAAAAGGACACACACAGACTAAACATGAAGGGATGGAGAAAGGTATTCTGTGCAGATGAAAATGAAAAGTTTGGTGTGGCTTTACTCACATCAGATAAAACAGACTTTTAAAAAAGACTGTAATAACAAAGAGGGGTACTACATAATGATAAAGGGGTATATCCCAACAAGAAGAATATTCATACGTAGTCTAAAATATAGGAGTACCTACATAAATGAAGCAAATATTAGTCATGAAGGGAGAGGTTGATAGCCATACAATAGTAGGACATGTTACTACTCCACTCTCATCAATGGATTGACCAGATAGAAAAATCAATAAGGAAACTGCAGATTTGGTGATGAATTCCTTCAGTTTTTGTTTGTTTGGGAAGACCTTTTTCTCTCCTTCTATTCTGAATGACAGACTTGCTGGATAAAGGATTCTCGGCTGCATATTTTTTTCTGTTCATCACATTGAAGATTTCCTGCCATTCCTTTCTGGCCTGTCAAGTTTCAGTAGATAGGCCTGCCACTAGTTTTATGGGTCTCCTTTTGTAGGTTAGAGCCTCTTTATCCCTAGTTGCTTTCAGAATTTTCTCTTTATCCTTGTATTTTGCCAGCTTCACTATGATATGTCTTGCAGAAGATCGACTCAAGTTACGTCTGAAGGGAGTTCTCTGTGCCTCTTGGATTTCAATGCCTTTTTCCTTCCCCAGGTCAGGGAAATTCTCAGCTATGATGGGTTCAAGTACACCTTCAGCCCCTTTCTCTCTCTCTTCCTCCTCTGGAATTCCTATGATATGGATATTGTTGTGTTTGATTGCATCACTTAGTTCTCTAATTCTCCCCTTGTACTCCTGGATTTTTTTTTATCTCTCTTTTTCTCAGCTTCCTCTTTTTCCATAATTTTATCTTCTAATTCACCTATTCTCTCCTCTGTCTCTTCAATCTGAGCTCTGGTCGCCTCCGTTTGATTTTGCGCCGCATTTATAGCATTTTTTAGCTCCTCGTGACTATTTTAGTCCCTTGATCTCTGTAGCAATAGATTCTTTGCTGTACTCGATACTTTTTTGAAGTGCAGCGATTAATTTTATGACTATTATTCTAAATTCTTGTTCTGTTATGTTACTTAAATCATTTTTAACCAATTTGTTACCTGTCGCTGCTTCCTGCGGTTTCTTTTGAGGACAGTTCCTCCATTTCATCATTTTGGGTATTCCCTGGAGTGGCTCCAAACTGCAGGGCACTTCCCCTGTGCTGTCCGGAATATCTTGTGTTGGTGGGTAGGGCCACAGTCAGACCCGATGCCTGTCCCCAGCCTACCGCCGGGGCCACAGTCAGACTGGTGTGTACCTTCTTTTCCCCTCCCCCAGGGATGAGAGTCACTGTGGAGTGGTGTGGCCCCTGTGTGGGCTACTTGCACACTGCCAGGCTTGTGGTGCTGCTTCGATGGGATCTGGCATATCAGCCGGGGTGGATCTGCAAGGTGCACAGGGGTGGGAGGGGCAGGTTCAGCTCGCTTTGCCACGGGTGGTTCCCTGCGGGAGGGGGCCTGCAGCACTGGGAGGGAGGCAGACCCATCGGAGAGATGGATCCGCAGAAGTACAACGTTGGGCGTTTGTGCAGTGCACTCAATTTCGGTGACAGGAACTGGTTCTCTTTGGAATTTCGGCTGGGGTATGGGAGAGGGAGATGGTGCTCGTCAGTACCTTTGTTCCTCGCCTAGCTGACTTCTGTCTTCTAGGGCTCAACACTGCTCCGTCCTGGTGTCCTCTCCCCCTCCTGCTCTTGTAGCAGAGCTGTTGGCCTATAACATTCCAGATGTTAAGTCCCACTGGCTGTCAGAACTCACGCAGTCCAGCCCCTCCATTTTTGCAAGCCAGACTCGGGGGCTCTGCCTTGCCAGGCGGGCTGCCTCTCCACCGCCCTGTCTCCCTCCCGCCAGTCCATGTAGCACGCACCGCCTCGCCACCCTTCCTACCCTCTTCCGTGGGCCTCTTGTCTACGTTTGGCTCTGGAGAGTCCGTTCTGCTAGTCTCTGGCGGTTTTCTGGGTTATTTAGGCAGATGTGGGTGGAATCTAAGTGATCAGGACATGGCGAGCCCAGTGTCCTCCTATGCTGCCATCTTCCAGTCTCCAGGAGACTGCAGATTTGAACAATACTCGAGCAAACGAACCTAACCTATACAGAGCATTATATCCAACAACTGCAGAATACAAGCTTTTCTCAAGGGCATGTGCGCCGCGATGACCTAACACCTCACAGCTATTAGTAGCCATCAAAAAGACAAGAAATAACATGTTGGTGAGGATGTGGAAAAAAGGGATCTCTCATGCGCATTGTTGATGGGAATGTAAATTGGTGCAGCCACTGTGGAAAACTGTGTGGAGGTTGCTCAAAAAATTAAAACTCGAAATCCCATATGACCCAGCAATCTCACTTCTGGGTGTTGAGGAAAACAAAAGCACTATTTTTTTAATGTTTTTATTTCGTTTTTGAGAGTGAGGGCAAGTGAGAGAAACCAAGTATGAGCAGGGAAGGGACATAGAGAAGGAGAAGCACAGAATCTGAAGCAGGATCCAGGTTCTAAGCTGTCGGCACAGAGCCTGATGTGGGGCTCGAACTCAGCAACTGTGAGATCATTACCTGTGCCAAGGTTGGATGCCTAACTGAGCCACCCAGGTGCTCCCAAAACACTAATTTAAAAAGATACATGTACTGTGGTGCCTCATAGATACAGAGAATAGGCTGGTGGTTGCCAGAGAGGGGTGAGCTTGGTGTGGCAAGATGGGTGTAAGGGATCAAGTATAAACTCCAGTTTTAAAATAAAATATGAGGATGTAATATATAGCATGGGGAATATGGTCAATAAATTTTACATGGTGACAGATGGTAACTAGACTTACTGGGGTGATGATTTTGCAATGTGTACAAAAGTCAAATCACCGTACTATACGCCTGAAAATAATATAAAATGTCAGTTACACTGATAAATAAATAATGGTATGATGAAACATCAGGACAAGATAGAATTTGTAAGTGACGGAGACCATTTTACAACAAAAATATTTAAAACTCAGTTTTAAAAGTCATGTTTAGAATTATTAAATACACAAAATAAGCTTTTTGAAATTCTAGCGTTTAATGTCTCCTTGCCATTGTAAATCATGTTGTGTCTTAGGCTACGCATGTACCAATTTAAAAGTAGTAGAAATTCTATAATGTTCCACACCATGTGCAAATTTTGAGATTCCTACTATAATTCCTCCATCCCTCTGGAACTGTAAGTTGAAACGTTCAAGCAAAAAATGTATACTCATAGCTAGTGCTGAGACGTTACATGTCAGTAGGCAGAACCTGCTTGGATGTGTGCCAGTGGGAATCATCTCAGAAATGTATTAATTTGTCTCTTCTTTAAAGGTTTCTGCCTTTCACGTTCTGCCCAAGCTCTGAAGCAATGTTTACCTTTGGCACTGGCATTGGCTCAAATTTTAAACCTTTCTGGCATTGGGATGTAGTAAACTTGTAAACTGTTTTATATTGAGGACAAGATCTGGGGAAGGGTTTCCCTGTTGGATGGGAGAGAACAGACGTTTCAGGCATGTAAGTTTTTGTGTTTGCCCTGAGCATTACACCCCAAGGAAACCTAGCCTCCCGGATGTGATAGAAGAACTCGATTTGTGTGTGTGTCTCTGACGTGGGGCCCTCTAAAAGCACCAGGTGGCCAGTGGCTTGTCTCTCTTAGAGCTAAGTAAAGGTGCTGCTGTGTTAGAAACCTCTCAGTAGAAGCAGTCTGCTGTCTTTGCACTTAATTAGTTTTAGATTTTAGGTCTCTCTGCTTATGAAATTAGTTTTAAACTAAATTCAAAAATATTATAATTCAAGGTTGGCTAAAAATACCACTTTGCTACAAAGCCTTCCTAGGTTAATCCTCACCAGAAGGAATCAATCCTTCTGAATTCTTGGGCCATTTATTTTTCTGCCTTAACTGTAGTTTACAGAGACTTCTCTTTGGCCACAGGTAGTCTAAAGTAGCAGGATTTCCAGAACATCTCTAACCACATCGATAAGGGGACTTCTGGGTTGTTGTTTTTTTCTTTGATTTTGGTTTTTCTGTATTTTTTGTAATTAAGGTAGCAATGTAAGAGACGTAAAGAAAAGTAAAAAAATATATATAAATCACCGTAAATTCATAGTGATGGATGTACTACTATACATTCCCTCATGTACTAGATGGCTACACTCGTTAGGGAGAGAATAGTGATGGAGTGTCCCTTCTTTGCTTAAATAGGTATGAATTCTTTATGGAATAATAACACTTTTTCTCTCCAGCAGTCTTGGTATCACCCGTATTCACAATCGAACAATTTCTATGAGGTCTGTATGACCTGGTAAAGAAAGTAATAAAGTGGATGAGAATAGAATCATGGGCTCTGAGTCACAAAGTCTTTCAAGTCACATGGTATGCTTTGATGTCTCTTCAAAGACAGTCTTGCGGCCCAAAACGAATGACTGAGAGCGTGGTTAGTGAGAAGCCTGGGAGGACATGTTACAAACACAGGTTGTGACAAGGTAGATTCAGATTAGTGTTAAAAGGTCACAGGGGTTTCAGCATTCCCTCGGTATGTGGCCATCTGCCCAGGCTGCCACTCGTCTCAACGTCATGCTAATGTAACTATTGTAGCAGGGAAAAAACAACAACAAAAACAAAAAAGCCACACAAACATGAGAACACAGCACTCTAAAACGGGTATCATCAGTCAAGCTATTGTCCCGATCCTCAGTTTCAGAATCCATCCTTTTTGTTTTCCTCCCTCTCTGCATTGGTTTTAAATCTCCGTGTACTAAACTATCTTCCTAATTGTCATGATGCATACCTTGTTCGAAGTTTTTCTTAGCTCTATCTTCTCAAGTGAGGTGAAACCTCTTTACTGTTTTAAATGCACAAAGAAGGAACAAAATTTGGAGCAAAAAAAAAATTTTCCAAATTTTAGATGAACATATATGACCTACACATTGTGGGAGTTTATGGATTTTTATTTCTTTTAGGCTTCTGGAGCTTATCTGAATTTCTCAGCAATGAAAAGTAATAAACTGTATCTACATATATTTATATACTATTTTATCCATATACTCTAATTATTGCCTCGTAATATATATTAATAAGCATTTGGTAAATATATATTAAACAATATATTTTCAGACATATTACAATAGTAAGAATGATCCACAAATAGATTTGAAAGCTTACACATTTGTATATGAAAGAGACAGTAAAGAGACAAGTAGTTTGGAGTTAAGGAAAGAATATCAGTTTTTTAGGTCATACGAACAGGGCTTAATACTTGAGATCTGCTACTCCCTCCAAACATCTTTGGAGTTTTAGTGTCTTTCCTCCTTTCTTTTATATAAAATACTTCACCTGATTTTCAAAGCATATTATATAATATTAGGTTCATATTCATGAAGGAAAGCAAAGATACAATTACCTATGTAGTTAAAAGCAAATGAACAAAAGTCATTTGAAAGGAAAACTTTATTTTTTTAAAGCTTATTGACTTACTTAGAAGGAGGGAGGGACAGGGAGAGAGAGAGAGAGAGAAAGAACGAATGAACCCCAAGCATGCTCTGTACTGTCAGCACAGAGCCCGATGCGGGGCTTGCACTCGTGAACCGTGAGTTGATGACATGAGCTGAAACCAAGAGTCAGACATTTGATCTACTGAGCCACTCACACGCCCCTTAAAGGATAACTTTAATTGCATTTAGTTTAACACAAAAATGTATAAATCGCTTACTATGAAAAGTGAAGCTCCCCTTGATATTCCGTGTTTGTTCCATGTTTTCACATTCTGGCTATCAAATTCTATATACGTCTGTGTTAATACTATTGCATTGGTCTCAAAAAGAGAATTAAGAGCACTTCTCTCCAAGTTTGTGGCTGTATCTGCCCTTTATCTACAGTAGCGAAACTCTTAATTGTTACCTGAGTATACACGAACCAATTACATCTTGCATCTTCGGTGACGTGTAAGTATGGCCATGTGATGAAATTCTGGACAATGCAATGTAGTTGAGTCCTCTGAAAAAATTCTTTGAAGTTTCTTAGAAGAGGATGTCCCATGTAAGGACGGTAGCACAACAAAGTAGCCAGCAGTAACTGCTAATAATCTTGGGAATAATTAGTCTAGGCTTTTATTTTAAAAAATAAAAATTAACTTCTATCTTGTTTAACCCACTGCTAGTTTGGATTCTTCATCAAGCCTAAGTTGACCTGATAGAGTGACCTTTTAGATAACCGGCTCCTCTTGATTTTGCTGAAAGGAGGTAGGAAGCAGCACTGAGAAAACTCTAGAAACTTTTTTAGTCCTTGGGAACTCTTTCGTTGTACTCCACAAGAGCCTAAGCTTGATCTGTTAACAGTTGCTACTGTTCTTTCTACTTCTTCACAGCTCAACTGCGGCTCCCCTGGAAATTGGATTAGACAGATGCTGTCTGAACAGGGTAACAGAGCAAATAGCATTTTGTAATTTGCTGATACAGCTTTTTTTCTAGCTTAGAAAGTAAGTCTCAAGTGGTGGATGAAAACAGCTATAGTTGAAGACAATGCTTTTTACAAGGCTTTATCCACATCCAATGCTTTTAATTTATGCATACCTACTGTGATATTGAATAAGGGAAAAGAAAAGGGCATAGTTAAAATTTCTGAGTAGGGAAAGTAATACTCAATTGAATTCTACAATATATGGAGATGTTCAGTTACGATGATTTAACACAAATAACCTGCTTAGAAAAAATACTTGAGACTATTAAATGCTTGTCTGTAAAACTGAGGCTTTCGTTAGTAGGAAGAAAGGGAGAGACAGTGCCCTTTGAACTACATATATTTGAGAATTTCATATTGTCACACACATGATTTTCCTCTGTTGAATTAATCTTTATTAGTCTGGAAAAAAGGAGGTCAATGTGAAAGAGAAATACTTAGTCTTGCATCATAATGAAATAATTGAGGTGATATATGGCATATTAGTGTTGTCATCTGAATTAAATACGTTCATTTTAATGAGAAAGCGTTTATCGTATTATTCCTGATGCTTGGAAATGGACAGTTGGTCTGTTTTTCTACTTACAAAAGCTATCTACATCTTAATTGCACACTAATATGCTTTAGAATTTTAGATAAAAATAAGATTAGTGTATGGTTATTAATGTTATTTTTTTCTAAAATGAACTCCGCAAAGGGGAAAGAGAAAGACATAAAAATGATAAATCTTAACAGAAAGCATACAGTTTCAGCTTTGAGCTGTAGGTGCCCACTTGTAGGCATAAAATGACACCTATTTCTTTCTTTGCAACAATATAAAGGAGGAGTAAATGCTAATGTTACTGACCATTGTTTAGAAAACATAGTTGTGTAGTTGCTAAATAAGAAATTCATATTTGGCTTACCATACTTCTTTCAACAAATATGTACTAACAAGCAATTCATTTTCTATATTGTTTTGTCCCCAAGGAGCCTTTTGAATATTTCTTTTAGATAACAGTCACAGAGACTCACAGCTGTTTGGCAGTCTATGGATCCCCGGGGACAAAAGCTTGTTGGCATTGCTTACTTTATATACAATTGGTAAAATTTTAGACTTTTCACTAGCCCTTCCTTTCATGAAAAGGATTGGGAGAAGATAAAACAAATACATATATAAGGTTATTTTTTTTTCAAATAAAGTGAATTTTCATTTAATAGTATAGTTCTTCAGCTGAAGAAGATTGAGAACGAGCTATAAACTTGAGCTCTTGCCTTTGTATTTAGCAGTAATTGTTCAAATAGACTATAGCATTGCACACTCCATCCCCATTGGCTACAGTAGTTACAGATGAAAGCACACACATGACCTCCAACATGCTCTAATAGGATTACGTCTGGTCAGTGTAGAGATAGTCTACAAAATTCACAACTTTATTTGGAATACAAGATGTTCAGTTACATGAGATGGAATATCAAACCATTGTGGCATCCACTGATACTCTGAGAACGAATGATTTAGTTTATATTTAAATTTAAAAATAATAGAGTATTTGATATTTCTTACAGGAAAATCAGCCTGTAGCATGGGAAAAAATGAAGGGAAAATCCACATAAAAAAGAACCACTCAGATCATCACTGTAATCTCTCTGGGACATTTTTTTTTTCTATATGCATACATACATAGTTCAATGATCATGGGCTCTGATACTGTTTTGTCACCATATATTATTTATATGTCTAAATATCTAAAGTAGAGATTAAATGGCTACCAATAATGATGCTGGCTGGGATACTCTGGGAAAGAAATAAAATCCCTAACCCAGAAGAGAGATTTATACCTGAATGAATGCACCCTTGGTTCTTTGAGAAGTCTCTGTGAAGAAGGCTATCATACCAAGAGCTCATTGTTGGTTTCTCTGGCTGGTATAGGCAGAAAGAGCTAGGTTAACCTTGCTAAGTATGGGGCCCATGTTATCGAGCCCACACCACCATCCATCTCTGCTGCCTTGACCACTCTATTGGTGCACTAGTCATGAAAATTATGGGATAGGCATTGTTGAAGGTTGGCTAATATAAACTGGCTAAATCATGTTGTCTATTTGGTTGTTTAGTGCCACTTGTATGGAGGATGCTTTCTGGAGGGTAGTAACAAGTGATACAAAGGTATCCTCATTTACTTTCCACTTTGCTATCCATCCACAAACCATTATTCTAGACTTTATTGTGTCTGGTCTCCCATTGTTTCTCTTTCTAGGACATTAATCGGCTGATGAGGCCATTTGACACCAGCTGTGGAAAAAAAAACTTATATACGTGTGTGTATATATATATGTGTGTGCGCACACACACACACACACACACACACACACACATATATATGTAATCTTGTAACCTGGGGTAATTACTTACTTGACATAAAGTGAATGATGAGGTGTATTGTTCCAAGTTCGGCCCAATGAGAAGATTTTTCCCTTTCCACTCTTAAAGTCATTCCTGAGAGTTTCTATGGTATAGCCTTTCTCCCTTTCAAGAATTGTCTCCTATTCTGTGCTGACATCTGTAAACCAGGCCAGGTTTTTCTTAATTCAGGTAGTCATTTAAGACTTCTTATATAGAGATAGTTATGAGCTCAGGAAATAACAAGGTGCAGTGGTGGTGAGTGACATAGGAATCAGAACTACTTGCTCAATTGTTTTTGAGGGGTAATATACGACCATTGTGAACTCAGCTCAAAAGCTGAGGTGGATCCTTAAGAAGCTAAGAGTTGGAGACTCCTGACCACAGTCCTTGCTGCTGGTCTGAGAATCTTTTCATAAATGTAGGCTGATTTCCTTTTTATTTCTTCACACGATATTTAGAATCCATTTTCCAAGCTCCAAATACTAATGTAATGTAATCACAAATGGAATGTAGATATTGAAGATAAGTATATGTATGTGTGTGTGTATATATATATATATATACATACACACACACATACATACATACATACATTCAGCAATAAGGAATTTTCCTCATCAAGATCATTACAGGTCTCCATTTTACCAAATCTTTTGTGTCTCATAGTTTTAAATTTTTATTCATCTTGACTATATACATTTCTTATTTGGCTTATTCCTCTTACTGTTTTCTCTTAAAATGTTTTTATTGGTTATTGATTTAAAATAAGTAATCATTTAATACTAGTTGACTCAAAGGGAAGTTTCCTAAATTCTATTTACTTGATTTTTTGTTATTTATCTTAAATTTTTCAAAAAATCAAAGAACTTGTAAAGAAAGACATTCAAATAATGGCTAATGGTTGCATGAAAACAATACACCTGAGTTGATCATAGTGCTTGTTTACATAAAGAAAACTACATAGATATTTTTACTCCTTTATAAAGGTAGTAACTTCCGGATCAGTTGTTACGTACAAGTTGTTACATAAATCTTGTCTTCTAATACTGTATGTCTTCACATCTTGTTTTAGGGGTTTAGTTTTACCAGAGGCTGTCATCCCTGATTGTTGAATTTTTCCAGTGCTTGTTCCTAATACATTCAGTACATTCAAGTTCCTAGGTTTCAGCAAGAAGCATAATGTTTTCTTTGGAGTCATGTTTTATCTTCAAATCCATATAAATTTTGTAAAATGGTCTATGGTATACACCTCTTTTTACTACTTAAATAATTTGTTTTCTTTTGCTTTGTTTCCTCTTAGTGTCCAAGGAATTTTGATAGGCATTCATTTCCTGAACACTCCCATTACTGTAGAACACTAATGGGGATTCTTTTTGAGAAAGTTTGGTTTAATTCGGAGGTCAGCCAACTATGCAAACAAACCAAATCCTGTCTCTTGTTCATTTTTATATAAAATTGAATTGGAATATAACCACAACCCTTAACTTACCTGTTGTCTATGATTGCTTTCATGCTACCCTGAGAAGTTTGAGTAGTTACTACAGAGATCCTATGACCTGCCAAGCTTAAAAAAAAATTACTCCCTGAGCTTTCACAGAAAAAGTTTGTCAATCATGGATATATTGATTTATTAAAAAAATGTTTCCTGTATTTAAAAAAAATGTAATGTTTGTTTTCTAAGGAAATTTATCTAATTACATCTCTATATTATCTCTCCTACTTTTTATTTGTTGCTTTTCTAACTTCTTGGAGTGAATTTATTTCATATTCTTTCTCATTCAATGAACTAAGATTCACAATGCTTTTAATTTTTTTCTTGAGAACAAATTTAGCCCCAACAGATTTTTTGACACAGGATATTTTCTCATTTTGATTTATGCAAAACAGTCTAAAATTTCTATCCTAACCTCTCCTTTTTTCCAAAATATTTTTGGTAAGGTGTTTTCCCCCAAATATTTTTTTACTTAAAGTTTTGCTTTTAATTTCTAGTTTTATTGAACTATGTTCCACTAGTGACAACAGTACAAAATCCACATTTGGAAACATACTGGAGTTTTCCTTATGGCCTATGATACCATTTTAGGAGTATCCTAAGAATATTTGACCAGACTTTTCAAAGCCCCTGGAAGGAACCAATTTATAAGTGGACCTATTCAGTTATTCAGTTTGGCTAATTGAGTTGCCAAAGCCAGAGAGATGAATGTTAAACATTTCCCAAGCTAAAACTTGGCCTTGTGACATACACTAAAAGATTTCTAAGACTAAATAGGAAAACTTTATGGGATTAGGGAGTGTGGAAAGAAAGGATAAAAATGAATTTCATGGATGTAACAGCACAAGTTCATATATTGTCAAATCTGTATTAAGACAAATCCTGATGGCATGCCTTATGGACACTTCCTTTTTCTTCACAGAGCGTTAGGATCAGAATCGCGCCATTTCATAATGCCATTAGGGCACCAGTCGGCCAGGATAATCTAATTCTGATTACAGTATTCTGGAATTCATAGAAAAGTTAGATTCTAGTAATAAATCTTTGAATCTTTCTTGAAATCTTAAATACATTTACATTGACCCTCTGATTCTTCCTTGATAGATTTAAATACGTGGCAGTGAGTTCAAAACCAGCAGTTAATTTAAGTTTTTGACATAAATAAGCAACAGGCTAGGGAACCAACTCTCTCCTCCTTACTTCTTCATGCAAAATAAAAAGGTTGCTATTTGTCTTCTGAACAGAATTGCTGTATTTATTGAGTCTAGATTCTATAACATGAGAATTGTATGAAAAATTGGATAATGAACTAATGAGAATTATTTACTTTTTATAAACAAAGGAAAACTAAGATTTCATACAGGTAGTCTGAAAAAAATTGTAACTTTCTGGGACAATAGTATAGAATTCACACATTGGTGGTTATACATAAACACGCCACACCCAGGAATTACCTTCCCATATCTCTTTTTTGAAATGAAACATGCTTATTATGTAGTGTTTGTCACAAAGGCAAAAACCTTCTAAAGATGAATCAAGAGTTGTTTTCAGTTAAGGAAAACCGCAATCACAGATGCTGGAAATAGATTTCATTCTTAAAATGCCCAATAGAAAATGAATTTCTTCATATTTTAATAGAGTTTGCAAGGATTGCTTCCATTTCCAAAAGGCTTTCAAATTCCCTTTCTTCAGGGTGTAAAGTGTTTAATCACCATTTACTTTTATTTGAAATCAGTGCATAATAATGCTGTAGAATGTGGAACGGCAATTAAGAGAGAAAATACGCCCAAAATCAGTACAAACTGGCAGTATTGCCAGTAGAAGACAGATGCAATGCAAAATATTGTTAATATTAAAAAGGAGAATAGGATTCAAATTCAGATTGCATCTAGGAAAACTGGTACAAGTCAACATTTGAGAAAATAATCAGTTTTTAAGGATGCCTCGCATCTCCTTAGCATTCTGCAGTAATGTCACAGTTATTCCTGGAAAATATCAGCAGTAAGTCACAGGGCCTTTGCCTTTGAATGTCGTTCAGTTTAATATTTAAAGATGCTTTATAAAAAAGAACATGGCATATTTTTCAAATGAATCCTTCACAGTTTATCATATTTAGGCACAGCAGCCTTTGCAAGGTAGGTTTTAATACTTGATTTCTTTTTTAAGGTTTTTTTTTTTCCTTTTTAGAGAGAGTGCATGCGTACCCAAGTGGGGAGGAGGGAGGGCAGAGACAGAGACAGAATCCCCTGCAGGCTCAGCACCATCAGCCACAGAAACCTCTGTGGGGCTCGAACCCATGAACCCTGAGATGATGCCCTGAGCACAGATCAAGATTTAATTTTAAAACATGACTGGCCATTACTGGACTTTTTACAAGTTGAGAAAGACTCAACTTGTTTAAAATGACTATCACATCTGGATAAATTAAGTGACAACAAATCGCTAAACATCCCAAATACCAGAAATAATTTTTGTTTTCCTGGTTATTCTACCTTTTATCCAGGTCTTTGCAGTATGGGCATAATAAACTGTGAATTTATCTCTGTGTTGAGAATTAATAGAAGGTTTTACCACAGGTGAGGAGTTAGGTTTGTATTGTGAATACCCAACGTGCTTCCTCAAACTTTAAGAGTAATTTTCTATTCCAGTATGCAGGGTGACTCGACAATGGGACCACAATAAAAGAGTAAAGAGGCTAAGAGAGGGGGAAAAAAACCAGACATTTATATTGTAAGGATTCAAAGAGCCCTCAAAAGTATTGTTTTCTTAAATTGGAAAACTTTTCTCTCTTACTTTTAAGGGATCATTGAAAATTTGTTACCATTTTATCAAATTGAAAGAAAAACATGACTCCAGTCAGATTGGCTTGATAGCATTAAAAAGTAAAGAACCACACACTCATTTTACTTCAGACAAATTCTTTTAAATCCATGAATAGGAAGGAAATTCATTGCTTGGATGAGATACTCCAGAGTGAGCTCTGTAGGAGATTTCTCCAAGGCATGTGGGTTTCATACGTAATACATAGTGAAATTGCTCTTTTCGGGAAATGGTACTTTTAATGTTGCATTTCACACACATGAGCAACTCTAACGAACGGACTTACCTGGTATACAGTGTCACTAGTTTGTGTGTGTGAATTGGCCCCATGAGGTGGAATCATTTTTGAGATTTTCAGATTCAGATCCTGGAGTAGGTGATTAAAAACTTGTCAGATCAAGAGGTTCTTCAGTACATGAAATAAAAATAAATCAATCAGTTAAGGGGTGCCTGGATGACTCACTTGGTTAAGTGTGCCACTCTTGATTTCAACTCTGGTCCTGGTCTCACAGCTCGTGAGTTTGAGCCCTCCTCTTCGACCTCAGTCACTACATCTTTCTGTGACTCTGACCTTCTTGAGTTTTTTTTTCTTTTTTATAAGGACCCTTGTTAATACATTGGTCCTACCTAGGTAATCCAGGATGCCCCCCTCATCTCAAAATCCTTACCTTAATGATACCTTCCAAATTTCTTATGCCATGTAAGGTAAGGTAGTCACAGATTCTAGCAGATAGGATGTGGACAGTTTTGCGGGAGGATCTTACACAAACCACCTATGCCTCTGTACCCCTTTTATTCTCTTATCATACCCAAATATCATTCCTCATAGCAGTCATTACTTTTTATTTTTCAATTAGGCCCCGTGAGGACTAGGGATTTTTTCATTTATTTCACCGTTGACACCCCGTGGTGTGGTGCACAGCCTGGCATACAGCAAGCACTCTACCAATAGTTCTTGAATGGACAACCAAAGTATATCCAGATCCCAAATAGCTTGATGCCCAAACAGAAGCTCCATCTATAACATCATAATGCCACTTTTCCTATTAATATTACCATTTTATTACAAACAGTACTCTATAGTTTCCATAGACTGGTTTTATGCTTAAAATAAATAAAATGCATTTTATGCTTTAACAGAACTGAGAAGTTGCTCATAAAATGGCCTCTGGTTCAGATTGTAGTTAAACTGGATCGTCACCCATGATAGAGAATTTAGTCACTCAGTTCCATTTTTACTTCTCATAGTTTACTACGGAAACAGAGAATATGCCTTATTAAAGAAATGGTAATTTTCTTTTGTAAAACATATTGATAGCTGTTGAAAAAATGAATTGAAAGAAATCACCTTCTTAGACATTTTTAACCACTTATTTAGATGGTATTAAAGTATACAAAATAATGTATTTGGATCTATTTCAAGGTTTAGGGAAATGCACTCCTATTATATATCTATAGTAGAGCAATTTTTCTCTGAAAGGTTAGTCCTAGGAGATTGAGATCCCTTTAACACAGAAAAAAAATGAAAGGATGCATCCACAGGTTGCCATGGTTTCAGTTGAGCGAAGAAATGAAACTGGAAGGTCACCAATAAGTTTTGAGCATACTATTTTTTACAAAAAGAAATCATATCAACGTAGTGTAAAATCCTAATGAGATTTAGAACAATACAGGCACTTTGAAAATTACAAAACCATTAGTCAATACCATATTAAGCTGATTTATTACCCTCCAGTGCCACAGCCTTTTAGCTGCTGATAGGGATTCAGTTAAGAAATAAGATTATGACTCCTTTCTTGAGGTTTTCACACTCTTTCCTCAGAAAATAAAGTAAATTAGGCAATAAATCATTGTTCATATCACTCTCAACTAGTACCAATTTAAGAAGTGGATAGTCAGGTTGAAAAAAAAAATGCTCCCCTGTGTATCAGAATTGTGTATAGTCACTTGCAGGAAAAGGATGCAGAAGACTCCGGTGGCAAGGAAGGAAACCCAATTTGAACCACATTAAAGAACAAAAGAGAGTGTATCAAAAGGACAATACCTCCCTAGGTCACATTCTCATAGGTTCCTGGCGAGTCTCCAGTATGAAAATCCCAAGAAAAGTTTTACCTGCCCCTATGTGAGTGCCTATTTGGGTCACATGCCTCCCTATTCTCTGAATGGTTGTTTTGATGACCAAGTAAAGAAAATCTGATCATCTAAATTCATTCGGTTACCCTCTTGCTCACCTCTCTGACTGGAATCCGGATAGTATCTGTTAGCATAAAAGGGGGTAGTTGGTAGAATAATGCTCCCTTTCCCAAGGTGTGTAAGACCTAATCCTTGAGACCTGTGAATGGATTTGTTTACATGGCAAATGACTATTGAGTTGGTATGGGAATTAATCAAGTGACCTTAAAAAGGGAGATTATCCACGTGTGCCCAATGTAACCACAAGGATCCTTAAAACTGAAAAGGGGAGAAAGAAAACAGAGAATGGACCATGGAAGAAGGGCCAGAGAGATGCTATGCTCCTGGCTTTGAAGATTAAGGAAGGGAACCATGAGCCAGGGGTAGGGGTGGCCTCTGGAAGTTGGAAATGGCCAGGAAATGGATTCTCTCATAGAGCCTCCAGAAGGAACAAAGCCCTGCCAACATGCTGATGTTAGCCCAGGGAGACCTGTGTCTATCTGTGACCTATGGAATATGGGACAATACACTTGTGTTGCTCTAAGCTACTGTGTGGTAATTGGTTATGGCAGGAATTGGAGACTAATGCAGTGAGAAACCTAGTACAGGTGTGATTAGAAAGCAATATCTGTGAGCAAGGCGGCAGCCTCAGTTTGCCAGCCACTTAACAATTACCATTTTTTTTAGTTGTCATTTTGATGGGGTGATGTTGGAAGAAACCGGAGCTTAGAAGTGAGCATTATAATTTATATTGCTAGTAATCTTTCATAGGAGGAATGACTTATGTTTCTTGAGAATAAAATGTTCACCTTATTTGAATCAGGTGATGTTTTTTATTTTTTTTAAGAGCTTGGTATTTAGCTTAGCACTTCTTTAACCGTGTGTCATAAATAGTTTCTGTTAATATTTGGGTTAATACTTTTCTAGTTTTAATTTGAAATATTCAAATAAGCTTTTTTATGTTTAAAAACCTCTTGAAATGGTATACAGGCCATTTACTATAATCTTTTCTGATAAAATCTTTCTCATTCGCTTGGCCATTGTTTGAAAATACCTGATGCTAAAACGTATTATACACACTCGGCTAGCCTCTCCAGGATTGCTTAGGTTGGACATTTTTCTTGATGCTTGACTTTGCAGAGATTGTAAGGAACAGGAGGTGATAAGCAAAAACTGCCTGAAAGCCTATAATGTAATTTATATTAAGATAGTATTTTGTTATAGGCAGCATTGCAGTTTTACACGGTGTACTCAGATGGGGCACAGAAATAGACTCGCAGTCCTATTGAGAATTTCAGAAACAAAAATCAAAAACAACTTTCTTCTTAGGGCAAAACTGATTTGCTGGCCACTGTAACACCTGACCACAAAATAAAGTATTAAACAGGTTTCAGTGAATTGATGACCAGTAAACAGGCTTTTGAAAAACAGCCAATCTGCAATAGCCTCACCCTTCTGGACGGGAACTAATCAGCAACAGTCACACTCCAGTAATTACGCTTCTGTGGCTAAAGATTAACCAGTGCCTAAAGACGCTGCTTCTGAGATGTGTCCATCTCCGAAGTTCTTGCTTCCCTGAATTCTGTAACAGGATCAGCACTTTGCTTTGTTGAAAGGTGGTGTACTAACACAGGTCTGCCTTGCTTAACTGGCAATAAATTCAGCACGCTCCCCCGCCCCCAACCAGGATTACAGAGTGGCAACCTCTTCTTTCGATACTAGAGTTGCTGGTACCTTCCACACTCCATCCTCATCCACTCAACCTTCTTCGTCAGGAATTTGCATGCTCACACACACGTGCACGGGGTGAAGAACAAATTTAAAATTGGAAAGGAAAATTAAAATGTTAGCTTGGCTCTTCAAATTTTATCTTGGTTAGAAATCTAACTTGAGTAAAACTTCTGTTAGTTTATTTTTTCCATTTCCTGATTGTTTGCAATAAGGAGCCTGAGGATTTAGTTAGGCTCCGCTTACTTTCCTGGGATAAACAGGCGCCTTGTATTGACGGCAACAATGATTTCAGGGGTAGATTCCTTAGTGGCCTTTACCGATTTAGCACATCCCCCCTCCCACAACTCCTCTTGTAACCCTCAGTTTGTTCTCCATATTTAGGAGTCTCTGCTGTTATGTCCCCCTCCCAGTTTTTATATTATTTTTGTTTCCCTTCCCTTATGTGCATCTGTTGTGTCTCTTAAAGTCCTCATATGAGTGAAGTCATATGATTTTTGTCTTTCTCTAATTTCATTTAGCATAATACCCTCCAGTTCCATCCACATAGTTGCAAATGGCAAGATTTCATTCTTTTTCATTGCCGAGTAATACTCCATTATATATATATATATATATATATATACACACACACACACACACACACACATACATACTACATCTTCTTTATCCATTCATCTATCGATGGACATTTGGGCTCTTTCCATACGTTGGCTATTGTGGATAGTGCTGCTATAAACATGGGGTGCATGTGTCCCTTCGAAATAGCACCCCTGCATCCCATGGATAAATGCCTAGTAGTGCCATTGCTGGGTCGTAGGGTAGTTCTATTTTTAGTTTTTGGAGGAACCTCCATACTGTTTTCCAGAGTGGCTGCACCACCTTGCATTGCCACCAACAATGCAAAAGAGATCCTCTTTCTCCTCATCCTCGCCAACATCTATTGTTGCCTGAGTTGTTCATGTTAGCCATTCTGACAGGTGTCAGGTGGTATCTCATTGGGGTTTTCATTTGTATTTCCCTGATGATGAGTGATGTTGAGCATGTTTTCATGTGTCGGTTGGCCATCTGGATGTCTTCTTTGGAGAAGTATCTATTCATGTCTTTTGCCCATTTCTTCACTGGATTATTTGTTTTTTGGGTGTGGAGTTTGATAAGTTCTTTATAGATTTTGGATGCTCACGCTTTATCTGACAGGTCATTTGCAAATATCTTCTCCCATTCTGTCGGTTGCCTTTTAGTTTGGTTGATTGTTTCCTTTGCTGTGCAGAAAGAAGCTTTTTATTCTAATGAGGTCCCAGTAGTTCATTCTTGCTTTTGTTTCCCTTGCCTCTGGAGACGTGTTGAGTAAGAAGTTGCTGCGGGCAAGATCAAAGAGGTTTCTGCCTGCTTTCTCCTTGAGGATTTTGATGGCTTCCTGTCTTACATTTAGGTCTTTCACCCATTTTGAGTTTATTATTGTATATGGTGTAAGAAAGTGGTCCAGGTTCATTCTTCTGCATGTCGCTGTCCAGTTTTCCCAGCACCACTTGCTGAAGAGACTATCTTCATTCCATTGGATATTCTTTCCTGCCTTGTCAAAGATGAGTTGGACATATGTTTGTGGGTCCATTTCTGGGTTCTCTATTCTGTTCCATTGATCTGAATGTCTGTTCTTGTGCCAGTATCCTACTGTCTTGATGATTACAGCTTTGTAGGATAGCTTGAAGTCTGGGATTGTGATGCCTTCTGCTTTGGTTTTCTTTTTCAAGATTGCCTTGGCTCTTCAGGGTCTTCAGGATAATTTTAGGTTTATTTGTGCTAGCTCTGTGAAGAATGCTGGTGTTATTTTGATAGGGATTGCATTGACTATGTAGATTGCTTTGGGAAGTATCGACATTTTAACAATATTTGTTCTTCCTATCCAGGAGCATGGAATCTTTTTCCATTTTTGTGCCTTCTTCCATTTCTTTCATCAGCTTTCTATAGTTTTCAGTGTATAGATTTTTCACCTCTTTACTTAGATTTATTCCTAGGTATTTTATGGTTTTTGGTGTACTTGTAAGTGGGATCAATTGTTTGATTTCTCTTTCTGTTGCTTTACTGTTGACGTATAGGAATGCAACCGATTTCTGTGCATTGATTTTATATCTTGCAACTTTGCTGAATTCATGAATAAATTGTAGCAGGTTTTTTGGTGGAATCTTTTGGGTTTTCCATATAGAGTATCACGTCATCTGTGAAGAGTGAAAGTTTGACCTCCACCTGGCTGATTTGGATGCCTTTTATTTCTTTGTTTTGTCTGCAGAGGCTAAGACTTCCAATAATATGTTGAATAATAGTGGCAAGAGTGGACATTCCTGCCTTGTTCCTGACCTTAGGGGGAAAGTTCTCAGTTTTTCCCCATTGAGGATGATATTAGCATTGGGTCATTCATACATGGCTTTTATGATCTCGAGGTATGCTCCTTCTTGAGTCTTTCTATCAAGAAAGGATGCTATATTTTGTCAAAGGCTTGCTCTGCATGTATTGAAAGGATCATATGGTTCTTGTCCTTTCTTTTATTGATATGATGAATCACGTTAATTGTTTTGTGGATATTGAACCAGGCCTGCATCCCAGGGATAAATCCCACTTGGTCATGGTGAATAAGTTTTTTAATGCATTGTCGGATCTGGTTGGCTAATACCTTGTTGAGGATTTTTGCATCCATGTTCATCAGGGAAATTGGTCTATAGTTCTCCTTTTTAGTGGAATCTCTGTCTGGTTTTGGAATCAAGGTAATGCTGGCCTCCTAGAAAGAGTTTGGAAATTTTCCGTCCATTTCTATTTTTTGGAACACCTGCAAGAGAATAGGTGTTAACTCTTCCTTAAATGTTTGGTAGGTTTCCCCTGGAAAGCCATCTGGACCTGGACTCTTGTTTTTTGGCAGCTTTTTGATTACTAATTCGATTTCCTTACTGGTTATGGGTCTGTTCAAATTTTCTATTTCTTCCTGTTTCAGTTTTGGTAGTGTATATGTGTCTAGCAATTTGTCCATTTCTTCCAGATTGCCCATTTTATTGGCATATAATTGCTCATAATATTCTCTTATTAGTGTTATTTCTGGTGTGTTGGTTGGAGCTCTCCTCTTTAATTCTTGATTTTATTTATTTGGGTCCTTTCCTTTTTCTTTTTGATTAAACTGGCTAGTGGTTCATCAATTTTGTTAATTCTTTCAAAGAACCAGCTTCTGGTTTCATTAATCTGTTCTGGTTTTTTGGTTTCAACAGCATTAATTTCTGCTGTAATCTTTATTATTTCCTGTCTTCTGATGGTTTTGGGTTTTATTTGCTGTTGTTTTTCCAGCTCTTTAAGGTATAAGGTTAGGTTGTGTATCTGAGATCTTTGCTCCTTCTTTAGGAAGGCCTGGATTGCTATATACTTTCTTCTTATGACCACCTCTGCTGCATCCTAGAGGTTTGTGGGTTGTGGTGTTATCATTTTCATTGACTTCCATATACTTTTTAATTTCCTCTTTAACTTCTTGGTTAGCCCATTCATTCTTTAGTGGAATGTTCTTTAGTCTCCAAGTATTTGTTACCTTTCCAAATTTTTTCTTGTGGTTGATAGCGAGTTTCATAGCGTTGTGGTCTGAAAATAGGCACAGTATGATCTCGATCTTTTTGTACTTACTTAGGGCTGATTGTGTCTCAGTATATGGTCTATTCCAGAGAACATTCCTTGTGCACTGGAGAAGAATGTATATTCTGCTGCTTTAGGATGAAATGTTCTGAATATATCTGTTAAGTCCATCTGGTCCAGTGTGTCATTTAGAGCCACGGTTTCCTTGTTGATTTTTTGATTAGATGATCAGTCCATTGTTGTGAGTGGGGTGTTGAAGTCTCCTACTATTATGGTATTACTGTCCATGAGTTTCTTTATGTTGGTGATTAACTGATTTATATATTTGGGTGCTCTTACATTTGGCACATAAATGTTTACAATTGTTAGGTCTTCTTGGCGGATACACCCCTTTATTGATATAATGCCCTTCTGCATCTCTTGATACAGTCTTTATTTTAAAGTATAGATTGTCTGATATGAGTATGGCTACTCTGGCTTTCTTTTGGCGACCATTAGCATGATAGATGGTTCTCCATCCCCTTATTTTCAATCTGAAGGTGTCTTTAGTTCTAAAGTGGGTCTCTTGTAAACAGCATATAGATGGATCTTGTTTTCCTATCCATTCTGTTAGCCTATGTCTTTTTTTTTTTGAATATATGAAATCTATTGTCAAATTGGTTTCCATACAACACCCAGTGCTCATCCCAAAAGGTGCTCTCCTCAATACCCATCACCCACCCTCCCCTCTGTCCCACCCCCCATCAACCCTCAGTTTGTTCTCAGTTTTTAAGAGTCTCTTATGCTTTGGCTCTCTCTCCCACTCTAACCTCTTTTTTTTCTTTTTTTTTTTCCCTTACCCTCCCCCATGGGTTTCTGTTAAGTTTCTCAGGATCCACATAAAAGTGAGAACATATGGTATCTGTCTTTCTCTGTATGGCTTATTTCACTTAGCATCACACTCTCCAGTTCCATCCACATTGCTACAAAGGGCCATATTTCATTCTTTCTCATTGCCATGTAGTACTCCATTGTGACTATAAACCACAATTTCCTTATCCATTCATCAGTTGATGGACATTTAGGCTCTTTCCATAATTTGGCTCTTGTTGAGAGTGCTGCTATAAACATTGGGGTATAAGTGCCCCTATGCATCAGGACTCCTGTATCCCTTGGGTAAATTCCTAGCAGTGCTATTGCTGGGTCATAGGGTAGATCTATTTTTAATTTTTTGAGGAACCTCCACACTGTTTTCCAGAGTGGCTGCACCAAGTTGCATTCCCACCAACAATGCAAGAGGGTTCCCGTTTCTCCACATCCTCTCCAGCATCTATAGTCTCCTGACTTGTTCATTTTAGCCACTCTGACTGGCGTGAGGTGATATCTGAGTGTGGTTTTGATTTGTATTTCCCTGAAGAGGAGCGACATTGAGCATCTTTTCATGTGCCTGTTGGCCATCCGGATGTCTTCTTTAGAGAAGTGTCTATTCATGTTTTCTGCCCATTTCTTCACTGGGTAATTTTTTTTTCGGGTGTGGAGTTTGGTGAGCTCTTCATAGATTTTGGATACTAGCCCTTTGTCCAATATGTCATTTGCAAATATCTTTTCCCATTCCGTTGGTTGCCTTTTAGTTTTGTTGGTTGTTTCCTTTGCTGTGCAGAAGCTTTTTATCTGCATGAGGTCCCAGTAGTTCATTTTTCCTTGTAATTCCCTTGCCTTTGGGGCTGTGTCAAGTAAGAAATTGCTGCGACTGAGGTCACAGAGGTCTTTTCCTGCTTTCTCCTCTAGGGTTTTGATGGTTTCCTGTCTCACATTCAGGTCCTTTATCCATTTTGAGTTTATTTTTGTGAATGGTGTGAGAAAGTGGTCTAGTTTCAATCTTCTGCATGTTGCTGTCCAGTTCTCCCAGCACCATTTGTTAAAGAGACTGTCTTTTTTCCATTGGATGTTCTTTCCTGCTTTGTCAAAGATGAGTTGGCCTGTTAGCCTATGTCTTTGGATTGGAGCCTTGAGTCCATTGACGTTTAGAGTGAGTACTGAAAGATACGAATTTATTGCCATTATGATGCTTGTAGGGTTTTAGTGTCTGGTGGTGTTCTCTGGTCCTTTCTAATCTTTGTTGCTTTTGGTGTGTGTATGTGTGTGTGTATATATTCATCTTTTCTCCCCTCAGACAGTCCCCCTTAAAATTTCTTGCACAGCTGGTTTAGTGGTCACAAACTCCTTTAATTTTTGTTTGTCTGGGAAACTGTTTACCTCTACTTCTATTTTGAATGACAGCCTTGCTGGATAAAGAATTCTTGGCTCCATATTTTTCTGATTCAGCACATTGAAAATACCCTGCCACTCCTTTCTGGCCTGCCACGTGTCTGTGGATAGGTCTGCTGCAAACCTGATTCATCTCCCCTTGTAGGTAGGGACTTTTTTTGCCTTGCTGCTTTCATGTTTCTCTCCTAGCCTGAGTATTTTGTGAATTTGACTATGATATGCCTTGTTGAAGATCGGTTTTGGTTGAATCTAATGGGGGTCCTCTGTGCTTCCTGGATTTTGATGTCTGTGTCTTTCCCCAGGTTAGCAAAGTTTTCCACTATGATTTGCTCGCAACCCTTTTACCCTATTTCTCTCTCTTCCTCCTCTGGGACCCCTATGATTCTGATGTTGTTCCTTTTTAATGAGTCACTGATTTCTCTAATTCTTAAATCGTGCTCTTTTGCCTTAATCTCCCTCTTTTTCTCTGCTTCGCTATTCTCTGTAAGTTTGTCTTCTATATCACTGATTCTCTGTTCTGCCTTGTCCATCCTTGCTGCCGCTGCATCCATCCATGATTGCTGCCCAGTTATAGCATTTTTAATTTCATTCTGGCTATTTTTTACTTCTTCTATCTCTGCAGAAAGGGATTCTAATCTATTTTCGACTCCAGCTAGTATTCTTATTATCGTGATTCTAAATTCTGTTTCAGACATCTTGCTTGTATCTGTGTTGGTTAAGTTCCTGGCTGTTGTTTCTTCATGCTCTTTCTTTTGTGGTGAATTCCTTCGTCTTGTCATTTTGAAGGAGGAAAAGGAATTAATGAGGTAGAAAAATTAAAATTAAAAAAAAATTAAAAAAATAAAATTAAACACACACACACACAAAATCTAATAAATGATGCTAGATCCTAGGTGTGTTTTGGTCTGGGTGTTGAATGCGGTTTGATAGTTTAGAGAAAAATAAAGGGAAAAAAAAGGAAATCATTTGGGAATTTGAAAAAGTGAATAACTGTAGTAGACTAAAATAAAATGATGGAAGTAAAATAGAATTAGAAAAAATTTACATAAAAGCAAAAAATATAGTAAAAAATTTTTTTAATATTTGAAAAGAAATTAAAAGTAAAAATGAAGTTTTTCTCTTTCTGCATTCAAGAAAAAAGAGACGAAAAGGAGAAAATAGGAAAAGAGGAAATTGTTTGAAAATATGAAAAGGTGAATACACTGAAGGAGACTAAAATAAAATGATGGAAGTAAGATAGAATGTGGAAAAAAATACCCAAAAGTAAAAAATATAGTAAAAAAATTTAAAGAAAAAGATTTTTAATAAAAACTAAAAATAAATATGATTTTTTCTTTATTCAAGAAAAAGAAAAGTAGCGTAAAAGAGAAGAAAAACAATAAAGAAGAACATTGAATAGATGGACCTGCTAACAGATTGAGATAGGACTGAAATTACTTGATTTTTCCCCTAGAAGACAGACTATGTAGCACTTTTAGTCCATAAACTAAGTGGGCGGTGAGACTTGTGTCTTGAAGAGCAAGGTTGGCCCAGTTGGGCGGGGCTCCATGTAACGGCTCCACTCTCCACTGGATGGTGCTGCTAGCCTACTGGGGTGGATTGTTGCAGCGCTTGGAGGTGCGTATAAGCATGCACAGGAGCAGCGAAAAATGGCGTCACCCAGCTACCCAGTCTCCAGCATTCGAACTCTGTTCTCCCAGATAAGCAGTCGCGTACCGGTCCTCTCTTCAGCTTTCATGCACTCCCCACTTTTTCACTCTCCGTGACCAGGCCCCAGGCAGTACCTCGCCCCCGAGTTTTGTCTCAGTTGTGGCTGCCTTCCCTGGCCCCCTTCCTCTAAAGGACTGTGGCCTTGACCCACTCTGTCCCTCTGTGGGATAGTCTCACTGAGTAATGGCGGAATGTTGGCTGCACCCAGGAATGCTTGCTGGACCCTGCTGCTGTCGTTGCCCTGAGACTATAGCCAGGTGCCAGCCTGCCCCAGAAAAAGTTAGTGAGATAGTGTTGCAGCATCTTTTCAGGGATTATGGAAAATGACAACACACATCTGGCACCAGGATTCACCCTTACCGACCTTGTCCCAGCACTAGTGAATGTGGCCATTTTCTGGGGTCTGCTGGGACCAGGTGGCTTCAATAGTCTCTATCAAATATCCTTCCAGCAGTGGAACCACTTTTCCCCTGTGGCCTGAGAACCTCCCAGACCCCATTCTGTTTCTGGGGATTCACCCTTCCCACGAGAGCACTGCCAGGTATCAAGCTGTGGAGTTGCAGACTTTGTGCTCCCCTTGTTTCCAGTCTCAATGGAATTTAAACCCTCTCCTTTCTCCTTCCTCCTTTTTTAGTTTAGTCCCTGCAGCTGTTTCCAATTTTCCACTTTTTCTCCAGCTGCTTTTGGGGAGGGGTGCTTTTCCTGTATTCTCCTCCCCCCTCCCCAGTCTCTGTCCTCTCTCCGCCTGCAAAAGCAGCTCCCTGCCTGCTGCCAGCGTCTCTCTCACCAAGTTCACTTCTCTGTGCCACATAACTGCTGAATTCTGTGGTTCAGGTTGTGCAGATTGTCTTAATCCTCCAGTCTGTTTTCTAGGTGTGTAGGATGGTTTAGTGTTGGTCTGGCTCGATATGATCTTAAAATAAAGACAACATTCTGAGTGCTTTAGGCCTCCTGACCACGTTTACTAAAGAGGTTTTGGGTGTGTCAAGATCTGTCCTCGATAAGTCATTTGTTCTCTCCATTGCTCCTTTGTCTATGTTTGAGTCCACTGGCCCTCATAACCCCTCTGAGTCTTCTCACTAGGGCGTTTAGACAACCTGACTGTGGGAAACCAAATTTGCTTCAGAGATGAGCTCCTTGAGGTTCATTGGTCCAGTCATTTCCCTTTATCCACCAGTAAGCTGCCACTGTGAAGGTGTTGGAGTCTGGTCTAGAGATAGGCTTGTCAGACCTAAAGCTTTCAGATTCCTATAGGCTTTGCCAGGGAAGGCTAACTCTTCTTCTCCTGATGTTCTCAAGATCTCCCATTCTTACCTTGGTGTTCCTAAGGTGCTCCCTTTGCTGGTTTCAGCTGACTTCTGAGTCGATTGAACATGCCTTTCCTACTACTTCTCTCTTGCCCTTCTCACAAACCATTGAGGGAGAAGGGCAGACTTCCCACTGGTTTGTATCATGGATTTCCCTCATTCATATCTTCCTTCTTGCCTATAAGAACTAAAATTCACAGCTCAAGTAAAAAGGTTACCTTCTCTAAAATATGACATTTCTCTATGATGTAGTCTTCCAAATCCATTTTTCAATATGGTAATGGAAGCTCAATGAATTTAGAAAATCCTTTACTTTCTTGATAAAACGTGGCTTTTAAGGTTCTTGCTGTGCTTTTAACTCAAAGTCAATTTGGGATTTCGAAAACTGATACCCCATTTGTCTTTGTATACCTGTTCCAACAATCCTAATACTTCACAAGTCAAATGAATGCCTCTGACTGAATAGGGGAGAAGTCATAAGTACAGTAATGTAACAGATAGATGAGAACGTATGTATTTTTATGAAAATGTTACCTCTAATACATATTGGTACAACATTTTTTGGTCATAGTATTTTAAATGGATTCAAAATGTATTTCTATGTAATACTTGTGGTTTAGGGTAACTCAGAGTATTAAAACCCATTAATACTCTATGTGCATGTGAAGATCATTCATGATCCCAAAGGTTTGGCAACACAAAGGTCACATACTCACCTCCAAGTGCTGTGAATCCCTCAAAGTTTAATACTTAATTGGTATGTTCTTTCCTATAAGATGGAAAATCAAGAGAACCTTTAACCTAGATACGATGTGGATATTTTTGTGTGATGGGTTACTGGGGTCAGAAGGAGGCAGTGACCCAAAGGGACAGTTGCTCAACAAGTGATAAAGAGAAATGCTGGAGAGAAAAGTGAAGGGAGTTCTAAGTAGCACATGTTTTCTGCTAAGCAGTATTGAGGGAATATAAATAAACAGAACATAAAGTATTGCATGTTGCAAAACTTGCCTAAAATAGTAGAATGGAGTGAACTATTTTGATCACATTATTAACCATTAAATGTAGATGTCCATGAAAAGTATTGCATTTTATCTGATCCCATCTTGGATTATTCAGTTAGGTTAGGGTACCAGCCGTCGTAGTCATAGACACTCATTGCATGCTTTGCTTGGGCCTGCTGCTGTTTGTAGTGCTGTATATGTATTTTCATTTTTCTTGTTCAAAATGACCTGCCAAATACTTATTATGTCAGTTTTAGTACAGCTTAGAAAATGGAGATACAAAGTGGATAAATAGCTTTTATAAGGACACATGGATAATTGGCAAGAAGCTTGACTTCTGATTGATGCATTTGACTTCATGCTTTTTTATATATAAGCTGTGATATTTTTCCAGACTCACTCATCTGGTTGATGGAGAGTTACGGACTTTAGAGTTAGCCTAGCTATGACCCAGGTGGTTGTGCATGAAGTGTGATGGTAGAATATTTGGATATGTTATGTAATTATTGTTATTCCACAGAACCCTTCATTCTTCCTCATTTAGACACAGAGGCTCTGATGTTACCAAAGTGTATCAGTGACTATCACTTTGAGAGTATGATAGTCTGTAAATCATGGTGTTGGCTTTTAATGAATAAGGAAAACCTCCAGGACTCAGTCTGAAACTTAATAAACTTCTAGCAAGATAGGGGTGGTTGGGTGGCTCAGTTGGTTAAGCTTCTGACTTGGGCTCGAGTCATGATCTCAGAGCTTGTGAGTTCAAGACCTATGTCGGGCTCTGTGCTGACAGCTCGGAGCCTGGAGCCTGCTTTGGATTCTGTGTCTCCCTCTCTCTCTGCCCCTGTCCCATTCATGCTCTGTCTCTCTCTTTCAAAAATAAACAAACATTAAAAGATTAAATTATAGCAAGGTATGGGAAGAGGCTTCTCTGGAGCCTTAGTCATCCAAGAGAATTATTGTTTCTCATTGGGGAATGCCAACTGGTAACTGATTTAGGATACTTGGCTTTTGTACCGCTGTTACAGAAAGATGCCAAGTTTCTTGTGCCTGAGGCCAAGCTTTTATCTTCTGCCTGTGTCCCCTTTGCCCAAATAACTGTGGCTCTGTGGCAGACAAGGCTCTGCCACAATTGAAAGTCCAATCTAGAGTCTTAAGGGGTTAGGGACTAACAAGGGAACATGTGTCCTGGCTGAGAAAACCTGGATCCCAAGTTTTTTCATAGGGACAGTTTTGTGAATAAGCTTGTTCACAAATTACATAGAAATAAAAAGACAAAAGAGAAAAAAACCAAAAACCCTCAAAAGCCCCTTGTGCATCACAATCAGGTTGTAGATAGGATATATCTGCATGGATACATAAGTGTTTGTTTCCCTTTGGACATTCTGATTGATATCCATAAAACGATGTACTTTGTATAGATGAGGAAGAAGAATCATTGGTTCTGAAAACAAAACGTTTTACTACAAGACAAAAGGGCTGAAGGTCTATTTTCATTCAGATGAATTTCTCCTGCACCTTGGCTCACATGGTGTAGCCTGTGAGACCTATTACAGAGTCAGATAATTTATGTCTGAACAGTGTCTCTCGCCTTTTACTACTTGATTACCAGCTGTATTCTCTAAGTAAGTAGTTTTCTATATTATAAAAGGGGTACAGTACCTCCCCTGTGGAGTTGTTTTGAGGAGTAAATGTGATAACACATATAAAATACCTGGAGTCGGTTTAGTAACACATGGCATGTAATAGAACAATGAAGTTATTTTTACTGGGAGCTTCTGAAGAGAATTATCACTTCTGCTACTCCTTCCTCTCTTGCTCCCTCCCACAATGAGTCAGACCTAAATGCAAATGACTCCGTTTCTCAGAGGAATTGCTACTGCTTGTGAGCACAAATTAGGCTACATTTCTCCACCTGGGATTTTTTGTTTTTGTTTTTTTTTTAATTTTTTTTTAACGTTTATTTATGTTTGAGACACAGAGAGACAGAGCATGAACAGGAGAGGGGCAGAGAGAGAGGGAGACACAGAATCGGAAACAGGCTCCAGGCTCTGAGCCGTCAGCCCAGAGCCCGACGCGGGGCTCAAACTCACGGACCGTGAGATCGTGACCTGAGCCGAAGTCGGACGCTTAACCGACCGAGCCACCCCAGGCTCCCCTTCCACCTGGGATTTTGCATGAAACAGGAAGATGACAGCCCTAGTGCACAGGGCCCCTGTTTGCATCCTCCCTTCCATGTTATCGGGGGGAACAGTGTCAACATTTCTGATGTCAGGAAAAAGTAAGGATAGAATTTTGGCCGCTGAAAATACCGTCCTTTGAAATTTCTTATTTTTCCATTATTTTACTTTCTTCACAACTTCTTTCCGGTTCCCTGTCTTTTGTTCATCCTCCTTTGTTGGCTCCACTTTCCTCTGCCTGCTCGTATACTTAACATCCCCCAGTGACGTTTCTTCAAAAGAAAAGTCTCCATGGTCAAGTGTATTTAGGAGTGGCTGCTTCAGTCAAACTTACATAAATGTTGTGCACTTGACCGTGGCTTTATAGAGTTAGAAAAATGGCAGTGTGTTTGAAGTTAATCACAGAGAACTTGTAGGAGCGGAGCTACTCTCTGACTCACTGAGGGGTAGACCCGTGCCCTTTAGGAATCGACAAATCCACATAGCTGGAGGTAGGCTTGACATTTTCTCCTGTGAATTAAAGCACCTAACAAAAACATGCCCCTAAATGGAAAGGCATTTTACATGTTTTCAGAACTTAACCTACAGAGGATTTAGCCGACAGAGAGGAACAAGATTTTTCTTGGCAATGTGTATGGGTCTAATGGTACTAAGTGAATACTTGCTTCAACAATTTTTCAGCGGTTGGTTTTGTTTACTAAAGAGAAAAAAATTGAACCTGGAACCAAAAATCCTATTTCTAAAATTGAAAAGGTAGCAAACATCAAATTAACAAGCAAAAAATAAAACACATCTAGTTTGGGAAAAGTCACTTTGTTATATAACATGGAGAATAAAATCTCTTTCTACAGATAGGAGTAATGCCTTTTGCCGGAAGTCCTTATCCCTAATCTCCTAATTCATAGATGATGATATCAATAGCACTATTTTATAGACCATTTCATACACTTGTCAAATATTGGAACATCTTGGTTATGTATTACACTGCTCAAATTTTCATAAAAAAATTCTCCATGTCTCCTGACATTTTTATCCACCTTTTTACAGTTTCTTACACAATGGTTAAGGTCCAAACAGAGTTGCCATAATTTAAGAGAGTGTCACAGTCACCCCACTCTTTGCTTAAGACATGGCATCTAATAGCTGTGGAAAATCGGCAGAGTTTAAGGTGAAATCTATAGGTGTTGACAAGGATTAATCAATGTGGTCTCTAAGAAGTACATGGCGATCTTGCTCAAAGTAACCTTTTTTTTTTCACTTGTCAAGAGTAAGACACTTGCATTCACTGTTAAAATCAACAGTCTTTGTAAGTGATGCAACCATGGGCACTTCAGCTGGTGCACAAGCCAATCAGGTATGTCATTTATGTGGAATAATATATGCACGTTTCCAAATGTCCTTAACTGCCACCACCAGCACCACCAAAACCTAAAGAAAGGAAATGCAAAAAACAAAAAAAACAAAAACAAAAAACAAAACAAAACAAAACAAACCAATGTTTTTTTTCTATTATACTTGGGTTCCTTCACTTATAAAAGTGATCCTGTCAGATGAAGCCTTGTGCTTTCAAATATAGAGCCTAATAGGAGAAAATCCTCTTGGTTTAAAGGAGCTGTTAGTTGAAGTGTGGTAGGGAAAAAAAGCCTAGGGGCTTGAATTGGAGATCCAGGAATAAGTGCCCTGTTAATTTTTTTCTTCATTGCTGGAAACATTTTGCTTTCGGTAATATTGTTCAGTGGATATTCTCTTTTTTTAAAAAAGTGACCTGGTTTCTTTAAGTGCAGTGAAGTTATTTTTGTCCTTCTAGCAACTTTTTGAATCTTTCATGTTTTCAGGAAGGTATGTTTAAAAGAAATAAGATGTGAAGGTCTAGTTTATTAAAACTGTTCCCATGTTTTTGTATTTTTGAAATAGGATACCACTTATAGCATTTAAGCAGTTTACTACTTTTTTAAAATTCAGTGATCTACGAAGCTGGCAGGCTGGTAGGTCTCCATATGTATGACACCTTCTACTTAGGCATTTGGATGTTCACCCATTGATTCATAATTGTGTTTTATATCCCTGGGCTAATATATACAGAGATCGTGGATACAATCTCTGTGGGAGGAAAAATCAATCAACAAAATAAACTCCTATGTGACAAGATGAGGAGGGGTCACATAGGAGCGGGGCCTGACTTTTGAGAGAAAAAGAAAAAGAGAATAAATCCTAAGTGAATTGACATAGGCCAAGGTATAAAGAACCAGAGGGAATCAGAAAGAAGTAGGTTAGCATTTTAGAATAAAACCGAGTGTACAAAGGCATCTCTGACTGAAGTTACTGCATTTCTGTTGGTTATTGGACTAATACAATTATGACTTTACCTCTAATGTCAAACCTCAATCCATTATTCCAAAAACTAATGGAATCATTCTTCAAAAATCAAATCTGATAATAGCACTGCCATGGTTACAAATTTGCGACAGCTCACAATAGACAAGAGGAGAAAATGCAGTCTTGATGAGTCCTGTTATGATTTTGACCCATGTTCTATTAACCCCCTTTGAGGACATTTTTTATAGACTTGAAATTTCATTAAATGATATTAACTTGTATTGGTGGACTTCGAAGAAACATTTCTTTAAACCCGGTAGCTTCATTTATTGTAGAAATGTTGAACCCAAATATTGTTATAAATGTAACTGCTGTATTTACTAGAGCAATGTTGACAATATTGTACGTTACGTTATTTGGTATTCTACGACAACCCCCCACCCCATTTTTTTTTCTCTTTGAAGACTCTTTTAAAAAATAATACTTTGGTTTCAGAGTCAGAAAAACCTGTTTCTTCAGAGGAACTGTTTGTTTTTCCTCTTCTATACTTCCTTAATGATGGAATTACTTGGCCTCGTTGGTCTGATCGAATGCTTGGAATCCAGAATATATTATCTTCCATCAGGAGATGTTTAGGATATTAATGCATTTAAGAAAAAGACCAATAGTATTATCTGGCTTTATCTTATATCCCCATCTTTATTTCTCTTGGCCTAATTTTCTTCTCAGCTATTTTATTTCATAGAAGTATAGTATATGAGTCTTTGAAATTCACAGTAAATATTCTCAAGGTATTACCTGAAGAAGGGATGAGTGATGGGAAGGGAAGGGAGAAAGAAAAGTACACACAGTTCTCCCACCTTTATAGCTTTTAAAGGATAAAGTGAAGGAGGAAGAGAAAAAAACTGTTGTTCGGCCCTCAAGTGAAATATACTAGGCTTTACCCTTGTTTCTGAAATAGATCTTTCATAAGACACCTTTTAAAAAGCAGGGAGATATCTGGACTTGGCAGATTAGCTTAAAGAGACCTTTGTTCGAAATTTCTTGGGGCGGCACCACGAATCCCATATTCTCAGTCCAGAGGATTCCATAGCTGCTCACTGGATGCCCAAGATCTAGAGGAGATCACCTAGACTGATTGTAGTTAACTAGAACATACCAACCTTCAAGGAAAATGATTGATTTGGTAATGAACTCAGGACTCAAGGCTAGCCATTCAGAGCCCCCTGTGAGATTACTCATGGGACTTTGATGGCAAATGATAGGAATGAGGGAAGCCTAGAGCACCTGATGGCTCATCGTCCTCCATTTGCAGAACGTCTACAACTAGGCTAGCACTGTAGGATGGGGAGCTGAAAGCCCTAAGAGAAGCATACAAACGGATGCAATCAGAGTTGCTAGTTGCAGAAGCCATTGATGGGGTTTTATTTTTTTCTCAAGTTTACTAATTTCTGTTAGAATGAGAGGCAGAGGGGGAGAGAGAGAATCCCAAGCAGGCGCTGCTGGCAGCACGGAGTTTGTTGCAGGGCTCACTGTGGGGCTCCATATGGGGTTCTACAAGGGTCTTGAACTCAAGAACATGAGACCATGACCTGAGCCAAAATCAAGAGTTGGACCTTAACTCACTGAACCACCCAGGTGCCCCTAAACCTGGGTATCTAGTCCATGAAGGGGGAAAAACACCTGTAATATTGCCTTCTGGAAGATATGACAGACATTCAATTGAAACACTAATTTAACTGGCATTTGAATAAAATAGAAGGTAGCCAATGCTCAGATAACCAGAGCCCTCATAGGCCAATGTTACTTCAAGGGTGGAACCAAACTCACTGTATTAAAACATAAAAATTTGAAATTTTGAATGATAAACAGGCCTCTTTCATGGCATCTATTTGTACTTTTCTGATAACATTATCCAAGTTTAAAATCTGACTCTACATGATAGTGCTCTTCATGTACTCTTATAATCTATTTATAATTTTAGTCCTTAAAGACCATAGTTAGTGAGAAAATCACAAATTTCACGATTCATTTTAGGAATCATCCTAGCTCAGCTTACTAGGTGTGGTATACTAAATGAAACTACATATGCATTACAAGCACAGGTTGTCTTGATACCCTGTGTTTTCCTTTTTTTGAATTAAAAAAAATACAGAGAGGCTGTTTTTCTTTTATGTTGATGGAAAATGGAGGGCAGAAATAAACCATTTCTTGAGAGAGAGAGAGCGAGCATGAGTGGGGGAGAGACACCGAGAGAGGGAGACAGAATCTGAAGCAGGCTCTAGGCTCTGAGCTATCAGCACAGAGCCCAACGTGGGGCTCCAACTCATGAACCGTGACATCATGACCTGAGCTGAAGTCAGATGCTTAACCGACTGAGCCACCCAGATGCCCCAGAAGTATACCATTTTTAACTGATAAGGTCCTTTTCATCTAATAAGGTTATTCAGAAGAAAAATAGCTGTGAGAAAAAGGGGTGAAACTATACTTGAAATAAGAAAATTATTTTTCCTGATTCTCTTTTGTTCTTTATTCCTTCTATTCATCGTCTTTGCTGTAAGCATTATGCTAGATCTTACAGAATGGGACAGAGAAGAATAAAATAATTGACCATTTTAAGGGCCACATGTAAGCAAGGTGAGTAATGTACAACTCACAGTAATCACACTAAGGTTAGACATCACTGCAGTTTTATTCTTATGAGTGATTCTCAAGGTCATACAGAATTACTCTTTGACACCTGCCATACTATGTCCGTGACCATTTTTCTTTCCCAAATCCACACAATCTATTAACCTAAATGTCTCTTTTTAATATCCCTGTTGTGTAGACCTAGGCTCCTGTCCTTTTCAAGCACTATTATCTTGTAGTTTTGCTATCTGCCTATATGCTCAGAAAGTCTTCCTATCTTACTCTACATTTATCTCATTATGTAATTAGACCCTTGGAGTAGACACTTTGTGTAATATGACATAGTAATACTCCCATCAACAATTTTACTTCTCAGGTGTAGCATTAGTATTACTTAAAGGGTTTAATTATTAAATCAGATTCACACTAATAATGGATCTTAGCCAGCACTGAGCTGTATTAATGGTTCAAATGCTACAGGTAAGCATCAAGAAAAGGTGGAATATTCTTTTTCTTGGAGGAGCTCCAAGTTATCAGGTGTTCATTTTTTAGTAAATTGTGATAAAGTTTGCTTTTGGATTAATGGATGACTTTTTGAGAGTTTACAGACTCCTCCTTTTTATACACTGTTAATTCCACAAGAAGTAAAACACTCAATTGACTCCCAAGCCATCCATTCTGAATTTTTTTTTCGTTTTGTTTTACAAAAAACAGTATAGACTATAAGCATGTTTATAAGATGAGCTCTTAGGGATGATTCATCACTCATTTCCTTTTGCCTAAGTATTAAGAGAATAGATTATGGCTCTGGGGTTAACTGTGAGTGCCTAATCACCTAACATAAAACCTAGAAGATACTTGGGGATTGATAACAAAATTATATAAGGGGCACCAACTCTTCAGTATGCATTGTGACATAAATAGAGGCTCACTGACAATAAAGGATGGCCCTTTATCATTACAGAATTGATAGTCTCGTGGAAGCAGTATAGTTTGGGGCACCCGGGTGGCTCAGTCTGTTAAGCGTCTGACTTTGGCTCAGGTCATGATTGCATGGTTTCTGAGTTTGAGCCCCATGTTGGGCCCTGTGCCGATAGCTCAGAGCCTGGAGCCTGCTTCAGATTCTGTGCCTCCCTCCCTCTGCCCCTCCTGTTTGTGCACTGTCACTCTCTTGCTTTCTCTCAAAAATAAACATAAAAAATATATATTAAATTAAAATATACATTATATATTTATAAATAATATATATTATAGTATGCATTATGACATGTGCTAAAATTTATGCTAAGTTATTAAGATAACAAAGGTGAGGGATATTGCCATCAGACTGAAGAATTCATAGCATTACCTTGAAAAGAAGGTATTTGAAACTAAGTCTTGAAAAGAGTATAATGACTTGGCTAAGGACAGAAGGGAAGATAGTCGTTGCAGACTCAGACGATAGTGATGGTAAAAGAAACAGTATGTGAATAAGGTAAGTGATTTATGGTGAGAATTGTTACGATGAGGGCAAAAAGTGTTTGTGTTACAGAAAACCATTGAAGCCTGCGTAGCTCAGTCGGTTGAGTGTCTGACTCTTGGTTTCCACTTAGGTCATGATCTCACGGTTCGTGGGCTCAAGCCCTATGTCAGGCCCCATGCTGACAATGCGGACCCTTCTTGGGATTGTTTTTCTCTGTCTCTGACCCCCACCTCGCATGCATATACACAGTCTTTCTAAATAAATAAAAAGAAACTAATTAAAGAGGTAGTGTCTGGATCCAAGGATTTTATTTTCATTTTTGAACTTTGGGGTAACCAATGAAAAATTTTAAGGTCAGAAGGTATGTATACCTATGTTTTCATTTATTCTTTTATTAGTTCCTATTTAACTATTAAATTATACTTTCAATAAATACTTATTGAAAGCCAAACACTGTCACGGGGCTATTTTACAAGTAGGAGTGGTTGGGACAAAATTCCTTCTCTTTGATTTTATACGTAAGTGAATAAGGAGACACAATGTAAAAGGAGCACATATTCATTATTATAAAATACGGCATTTGGGACAAGTGCAGCTAGGCGTGTCTGAGAAGAAAGATGCCAGGTGGGAGCTATCTACTGGGGTTTGTCATTGAAGGCTATTCTGGGGTACTGGTGTTCCAGGAACACATGCAAGGTAGGAGAAGAGTTAGGAACAAGTCGGGAAGTTTTTATAGTAATTGAGGCAAGGAAAAAATAATGAGGAAATTGATAAGAAAAGCTAAAATTTCTTGAGCACATACTTAGTTTGAAACACCTACAATTGCTTATATACAGCTATCTGACCTACCAAAACGGCAATTCTGTGTTGTTCAGCCTGTGTTATTAGATACTATGCTACGTGCTTGAATACATAATTTCACTTAATAGTTACAAAAACCATACCAAGAGTCCATATTTTTACAGTGAGAAAACAGGCTTGTTGAAATAATTTGTGTAGGGACACATGGCTAGTTAAGAGGCTAAATCAGTCGAGTCCCAGAAAGGAGCAGGGGGTATATTCATACAGAATAGTGTGAAGAGGTACTAATACAAGGACTATTTACAGAGTCATTGATACAGTTTAGGGAAATCAAAAGGGACACGGCCGTAAATCAGATATAGCACCAGCCATTGGTAACACACAGCAAGGCCCGAAGGGGCAAACTGCGTGTTAACCCAGAGAAGTGAAGATTACCTGACAGTAGGTATGGGTTTCCAATGTATGGAGACTCAGTAAGGAGAGAAATGAGCTAATAAATACTCCAGAGTTGACACTCCATGCAGTTCCAGTCTCCTTCCCGAGATTCCCATTAAAAGGGAGGAAGCAGAAGCCAGAAGGCAACAAAGCCTGTGGATATAGGACATAAAGATCCTTCTCCCAGAGCAAAGTGGAGAAGGTTTGGGTGTTCCTGGATGGGAGTGGAAAATAAAAGATACCCAGCATTGTCGTGGAGCCAGGTACCAAATTGAGCTCATGATAAAAAGCACAGTTCAGTATGTTGCTTGATTATTGAAAGTAAAATGGTAGAAGTACAGATTGTGAGGATGGAGCACATGGGGAAACAAATAGAGGAGCCATCCACAGAAACTTGGAGGGGACGAGAAAAAGAATCTAGGGTTAAGTCGACAACCTTTGGCTTGGGCTTTAGTGATGGGGTATGTAGTGACGGTATTAAGTAAAATAAGGACAAAGGGAAGAAGAGACAGGAGTTGAATTTGGAGGATGTTCACTTGTGTCTATGGAACATACAGCCTAGTGGCTGCATGGAGAGGGAGAGAAAATTTGGGAGATACTTTTGAATTAGAGATGAAAATTTGTTAGTCATTTGCCTAAAGTTTTGTGGTGGAGATGTGGGATCTGATTGCAGGTACCCATGATAAATATATAGAAAGAAATTTACAGAGAATCGAGACAGGAAAACTGGGTTGCCCCAAATTATAGGAGGCAAATTAAGGAAGAGCTTCCACTAAAAATAACTTTTTGGCTGGATAATTTTAAGTTAAAAAAAAAAAACCAGGATCAAATAGTATTACAGAAAAAAAAAAACGACAGAATTACTGAATGATGGTTCATTTCTCTTCTAATTCTAAGAAAAAGAAATGTCAATAGTAAATACAATCAGTTAAAATAATGCACATGCATCAAATACAAACACTGGAACTTGCATGGTCTTCGGTCCCCCACCCTAATGCTGTTGAGGAAACTTCAGACGAAGCAGAAAGGTGAAAGCAGAGGTCAAGTATTGCAGAATGGCCATGGGAATTAGCACAATATTGGGGATACAAACCAGGGGAGGGAACCAAAGTTAAAAGTCTAGGGATACACTGTGGTCAAGACTTTTAAGAGAAGGGTATCCCCATAAAATTCAATAATAAGAAAAGCTATAAAACGTAAACATAGTGATCTAATAGTCCTTCTTAAAAGATAAAAAAGTAGAACCAGCAGATAAGCTAGGTTTTAAACTGTAATTTCCCTACTTTTAAGAGTACATGTCTCATTATATAATATTTATTAAATGCAAGTACCATGTTTAAAAGTACTACAGAGGTAAACTTAAATACATACACTTTCTAAGGAAATTAATTATCTTTGAACTTGATGAAAGGCAATTAAAATAAATACCAAAATACTACTCTTAAGGTCTCTTTACCTACGATATAATAAAAAATCAAACACACAAGTAGTATTGTATATTAGGAGTGCTATTGGACTAGATCCCAGAGAATGATATTTAATGCTTGTTATTACTGATGAGTAACACTATTATTTTTGCCAATTAGCTGACCAGCATTAACTTAGCCTGGCTAATTACAAAAAACATTTTTGACCAATCTAACATATATTCAAAAGCACTAAATATAACTTCTTCAAATAGATCTGCTTGGTACCTATATAGAAAAGAAACTATTTGTTGGATTCCAGCAAAACTCCCTACAGTTCAGAGATACAATTAAGACCTTTCTCTTCTATCAAAGACTAGAATTGGTCTATTATATTAAAAACTTAAGACTTTGTTTTGAAAAACATGGTTTTGAACAAACAGATTACATTTCCAAGACTAGTTTCTCATTTTCCTATTTCTAAATTCATGTTTCTGAATGCATATTTAGTTTTTATTTGGCCTTTAACAGACGTAACTACCATCAGGTACAAATATAAATGATCGTTTAAATTTGCATTTATAATAGTTCTTCCCCAATATGATGAAGCATATGGGGTGATTTTTTTTGAGGGTCCTAAGAATAATTTTGAATAAAATTTTATTTTGAAGGAAATAAAATAAAAATTTGGTTTAATTCACTATAATGTTCAGACTCTTGATGGTTGAATAGACATTCACCACTGAAGCATTAGGTGATGGGACAGTTAATACCAATACTTTGAAAAGCATAAAAATTACACTTTTAGCCCACATTAATTTTTATTGTTGTTGGATATTTTACACCATATCATGATTCAGCGAACACCCATTACGTACTCTGGCCCTTCCTGCGAGGAATGAGTGTTCTTATCTGTCCATTGATTTAGGCCATGGGAAAAAGGCTCACTTTAGAATAGAGGCAGAAGTAACTGTGTGTGTGTATATTTTTAAATTTTTTTAGTGTTTATTTTTGGAGAGACAGAGACAGGGCATGAGTTGGGGAGGGGCAGAGAGGGAAACCTAGAATCCAAAGCAAGCTCCAGGCTCCAGGCTCCAGGCTCCGAGGTGTTGGCACAGAGCCTGACACAGGGCTCAAACTCACAAACCATGAGATTATGGCCTGAGCTGAAGGCAGCCACTTAACTGACTGAGCTACCCAGGTGCCCCTAAACTAAGAGCTAAAGAGGCCTCACAAGTTGCTGCTTAACCATCTGGGAGGGTTTGTTGTTTTTTTTTAAACAAATGCAAGCGTGTGAAAAATATTACCCAGGTAGCCCCTGCCCCTCCTCTCTGGGCTCACAGTGAGACCTCCTCGAGAAAACCTGAGATTGACTTGGACCAAGAGCAGACTTCTCTAGATGAACCACAGACCTACAGTTTGAAACAGAACTCCATACAAGAACACTTAGATGAAGAAAAAGAGAAATCAAGTGTTGAGATAATCCACTGATTTAGGGGGCATTTTGTTACGGAACATGATAGAAATTACTGGCTAAGACGATTGGGAAAAAGAAAACAACCAATGTTTTTTTAAAATTCAGAATGGTGTAATGAAATGCCATAGATGGAGTACAAAAAATATTAAATATTTGTTAACTTTGAACACGATTTTTAAAAGAATATTTTACCTGATTTACAGGAACCTTGTTGCATAATTGCTAAACGATAAAAAGCAGAACACTTCTTTGTATTATTTCTCAATTACAGCTTTGACAAAGTCTTTCAGACTTTGCTATATATGTGAGTATCGTGCCTATTAGGTAAAAAAGCAGGATATACTTTCAATAGTATAAAGTGCCCTACTTCTTCAAAAGATGGCACTGTAACTAAATTCGAAAGCTTTTTCTTGAGTACTTTTTAGGTTTTTAATGCTCCTTTTTGAGATTGTGTTAGTTTCTTATTACCGCTGTCAGAAATTCCCACAAACGTAGTGACTTTAAGCGACACACGTTTATTATCATTAGTAGTTCAGAAATGTTAAATCTCTCTTACGGGGCTAAGATGCAAGTCTCTGCAGGGCTGTGTTCCTTTTCGGAGTTTCTAAGGGAAATCTGTTGCATTGCTCTTTTGAGCTTCAGGAGGTCCCTCATGTCCTTGGCTCATGCCCCTCTTACTCCATTTTTAAAACCAGAGAGATTGGGCCGAGTCTGTCTCCCCCGGCAATCTGTCTAGTTCTCCCTATTCTTGGCTCTTCTGCTTACAAGGATCTACTGATTACACTGAACTCATTAAAATAATCCAGGGTAACTTCTCATCTTAAGGCCATTTGGCAAGCAGTCTTAATTCCATTTTATTTATTTTTTCTCAAGTTTATATTTAAATTCCAGTTAACATACAGTGTAATCCTGGTTTCAGGTGTAGAATTCAGTGATTTATCACTTATATTCAACACCCAGAGCTCATCACAATAAGTGCCCTCCTTAATCTCCCATCACCCATTTAATCCATGCCCCCCCCCACCTCCCATCCAGGAATCCTCAGTTCTCTATAGTTAAGATTAATTCCATTTTAATTCCATTTTTTAACTTTATTTTTTAAAATTTACATCCAAATTAGCATATAGCGAAGCAATGATTTCAGGAGCAGATTCCTTAATACCCCTTACCCATTTAGCCCATCCCCCCTCCTACAACCCCTCCCACAACCGTGTTTGTTCTCCATATTTATGACTCTCTTCTGTTTTGTCCCCCTCCCGGTTTTTGTATTATTTTTGTTTCCCTTCCCTTATGTTCATCTGTTGTGTCTCTTAAAGTCCTTATATGAGTGAAGTCATATGATTTTTGTCTTTCTCTAATTTCATTTAGCATAATACCCTCCAGTTCCATCCACGGAATTGCAGATGGCAAGATTATCATTCTTTTTCATTGCCGAGTAGTACTCCATTGTGTGTGTGTGTGTGTGTGTGTGTGTGTGTGTGTATACACTACATCTTCTTTATCCATTCCTCCATCGATGGACATTTGGGCTGTTTCCATACGTTGGCTATTGTGGATAGTGCTGCTATAAACATGGGGGTGCATGTGTCCCTTCAAAACAGCACACCTGTATCCCGTGGATAAATGCGTAGTAGTGCCGTTGCTGGGTCGTAGGGTAGTTCTATTTTTAGTTTTTGGAGGAACCTCCATACTGTTTTCCAGAGTGGCTGCACCACCTTGCATTGCCACCAACAATGCAAAAGAGATCCTCTTTCTCCTCATCCTCGCCAACATCTGTTGTTGCCTGAGTTGTTACTGTTAGCCATTCTGACAGGTGTCAGGTGGTATCTCATTGGGGTTTTCATTTGTATTTCCCTGATGATGAGTGATGTTGAGCATGTTTTCATGTGTCAGTTGGCCATCTGGATGTCTTCTTTGGAGAAGTGTCTATTCATGCCTTTTGCCCATTTCTTCACTGGATTATTTGTTTTTTGGGTGTTGAGTTTGGTAAGTTCTTTGTAGATTTTGGATACTAACCCTTTATCTGATAGGTCATTTGCAAATATCTTCTCCCATTCTGTCAGTTGCCTTTTAGTTTTGCTGATTGTTCCCTTTGCTGTGCAGAAGCTTTTTATTTTGATGAGGTCCCAGTAGTTCATTTTTGCTTTTGTTTCCCTTGCCTCCGTAGACGTGTTGAGTTAATTCCATTTTTAAACTTAATTCTCGTTTACCATGTAACCTAACATATTCTCAGGTTCTGGGGATTAGTATGCGGACATCTTTAGGGGTTTATTATTCTGCATATAAGATATATCATTGCAAGTAGATTGGGCTAATAGTGATATTAGAACAAGATACTATTTTATGCACATGGGTGCAAGTGCACATGCATGCACACACACACTGTATTATAGCACCTTGACTGACATCATATAATATACAATGGACTTTCTGGTATTATTATTTTTTTTAAGTAATCTTAACATCCAACTTGGGGCTTGAATTCACAGCCCTGAGGTCAATAGTCACATGCTCTACCAACTGAGTCAGCCAGGAACCCCTACCTTACCTATTTTTAAGCTGCATGTATTTTGGGCAAGATAATGAAAGTTACTAAACTGTTAATTTTGTCATCTGTATAATTGGGGATAATGGTAATATGTATATTATTTTGTTGGGAGGATTAAATGCAATTATATACATAAAGGTCTTTGCAACTGTGTAATACACATTGACTAATAAATAATAGTAATTATTATAGTAAAATATTTGTGTATCTTTTGTGTAGCTGTAGATTAGGTACTTTGTATATTTGTAACAAGTAATTTGGTTTTTGATATTATACTGAATACTCTTTTTGGCAGGGGAATTTCAAATTACACATTTGGCTGTATATGAAGTGTATTGAAGCCAAAAAAAAAATGAAGCTCATAATATCTACACACTGAATCTACATTAATCTGAATCATCAAAGGATCAAATCAGAATGCATGCTCATTTAATACTACCAGTGGTACTTTCTAATTACATTGATATTTGGGTAATTTCAAAATAGATACCTGATATTAAAATGTTGATAAGTGAAAACTACATTTTATTGACTTGAAAACAAATAGATATATGATTTTTGAGGTTCTAATAATGCTTGGTAATAATGATTCATTCTTTCCAGAAGAACTAATTGAAATTCAATTTCAAATTAAACTATAATTACATGTATAGCCCTATTAAGGTATCAGCCTTGGTCAGTGACAATATCCTTGAGGTGAAATCTGGCCATTTATTTTCTTAACCTGTGTGATGCACAGAGATTCCTGCGGGACACATAGAAACTCTGGTAAAAGTTACTTTGCACAGCACTATAGAGTTAGAGAGTTAAGTGACTCCAGAAGTGTTACTCTTACTTTCTTTTTAAATCACATTTTAGAAAGAGTAAATTGTCTACCATCACACATTTCAGGATTCCATGCTGAGTATTTTCCAAATTCTTATTCATAAAAAATAACTATTTTAGGCAACCTGTGCTATAAGTTGAAGATAATTAAATGGGATTATATACTCGGTAATCCTAAAAGTTTACAAGTTTAAGTCTGCAAACATTTTTAAGAGCCACTGAGGAGTGAAAGATGCCAGAGAAGGCTAGTAAGAAAACTCTCAGATGATTCTGTTAGCCTGAATTTTCTAGTCCCAATAATTAGTACTTCATTTCAGAATTACTTGTGTGTATATTGTTAATAAAGAGCTCCAAAAATAACACAACATCCGTGTTAAGATGGAGATTTGCTGGACTAATAAAATTATTACAACATGAATGCACTGAAGGTCGTTGCATGATATCTACACTCCTGGCATTAGACTGGAAAGAATGAAAACCAGGAAAACAAAATTTTGTAAAGCAGGTGTATGGCTAGTAATTGATGTCTTGGGATAATGAGATCTCTGAACTCTTGCCTTACTGGGCTTGACGGGTCCAGTGTTACCCATCAGGTAGGAGGCTGTGAGAGTTCTTTGAGGAGCCCATCAGCCTTAAAGGAAGCATCCAAAGACAATGCCACCAGGATTTCCTCAAGGAATCCTTATTCAAATGGACCTAGGATAAAGCTTATATTTGTTCAGCTCCTTCCACATACTGAAGAGTTTTCAGCTCCTTCCACATACTGAAGAGTTTTTGTTTGCCAGTTATAATTATAGGCAGATGCCTGAGTGTTCTCAGAAAGTTGGAGGCATAAACTATAACTGCAGAGGGGAAAAAAAAAAAAAAGAAAGGAGGAAGGCAACAAATGAAAAGGAACAAGGAATAGATGCTACACAAGGAATAACATTTCAATATGTACAGAGGAATAAGAGAAAATAACACATCGTGACGTTAGATCAGAATGTTCTAAAAGAAGAAACCTTGAGAAAATAGAGTTGTTAAGACACTGTTTCTCCTCTCCAAACCCATCCTTCTCCCCGTTGTCTTGTGAAGCTGGCCAACTGAGATGGTGGAAAGCCTGTTTGTGCTTGGCTAGCTGCTCCCAGTCTGTCGGGTTACCAGGGCTAGGAGAGGGACTAAGGAACGCTGGAGCAAGGACAAAGGACTTAGGTCTGCTGGCTTCCCTGCAGAGCTGCTTCACCCCTGCACTGCTTGCTGCTCATGGCAATAGTGAAATAGTTTGCTGCTGTCCCAGCACTGGTAAAACTAGCTTCATCAGGCTGACACCCATCAGAGAGAAATTAGGACTGGTCCCCTAGAGCCCCCACTCCCAGGTCTAGGTCACAGTTGTGGAGTGCTCCTCTCCTGAACTGAGGAGACAGAAGCACCAATTGAGTAATTGTCCCTTTTTGCGATCTGGGTATTCTCTCTACGAGACACCTCAGGTCTGTTTTTAGGCTTTGATTATTTCAACTGCTTACCTTTTTTCCTTTTGCCGTAGGGTGGTAGTTGCTTCCTGCCCACCCAAACTGTGAGGTCTTTTCCTACCTTTTCCATTGTCAAGTCAACAAACTTAGAGCTAATTTTCTGCTAAATTCTCACCGGTCCAAACAGGATGTAATTTCTTTCTCCTTAAAGGATTCTGCCCAACACTGCCTGCCTGTAGTAAGAAAAATGAAAATCTCAGTGGGTGAGTTGGAAGATAAAATGAGGCAAATCCCCAAGAGTAAAGCAAAAGACAAAGAACCGTAGGAAACTTCTGGGTTGTGCCAGGAAGCCTGACGGCTGAAGAATAATCTTCTTAAAGAAAACAGAGGTAATACGTGAGAGGAAATAAGCAAATACGTCAAGAAATTTTCCAGAACTCGAGTACATTAATTTCCAGACTAATGAATCCACTGAGTGCCCAGCACAGTAGATGAAATTTCAGAACACTGGCGACAAAATGAAGTTCCCATAAGATTGTTAAGAGGAAAACTGAATGTCATATCCAAAGGATGGGTCATGAGAATGGCTTTGGACATCTCAACAGGGACACAAGAGCAAAAAGAAACCTCAGAGCAGTATATCAAAAATGTAATGTAACTGGGGCGCCTGGGTGGCTCAGATGTTTAAGCGTCCGACTCTTGGTCTCAGCTCAGGTCGTGATCTCATGGTTTGTGAGTTCGAGCCATGTGTCGGACTATGCACTGGCAGTGCAAGAGCCTGCTTGGGGTTCTCTCTCCCCCCATTTCTCTATGCCCCTCATCTGCTTGTGCTCTCACTCTGTGCCAAAATAAATAAACGTAAAAAAATATAACTAATCAAGCATGCAAGAAGAAAATAAAGATTTTCCAGACGAACATCTTAAAAATAGACTTGTCCTGTATCTTGCAAAAATAATTTAGCAAAGAATGCCCTCCAGCCACAGAAGTCGGAGGGAGGAAAGTGCCTGAAATGGCATTCAGAGAACAGGAGCCCTGATACAGGAAAGATACCAGTCCTGATTAAAGCATGATAACATTTGTCCCGAATACACGATTGAACTACGTTTTGTGCTGGGACACTAACTGTTGTCTGAAGGAAGGGAAACAGGAATAACAGATGGAAGAGCTGATCTGTCATTTACCCCAGGAAGAAACCAGTAAGTGTAGGCTTCCCTCCTGAGGTGTATGCATGTGCACCCACATGTGTGTTTCTTCTCTGAATTTATCAGTATACTTTTCAGGAGCTTTGGGAAAATTAAGATCTAAGTGACAAAACTAAGTGCCGAATCTTGGAGTTTGGTCATAATGGTAAATAAAAATGGACATACACATGTGATGTGGAAATACGGAGATACAAAAATGCCAGATTAAGCAGCTGAAAGATTCAAAAGTATTTACCTATAGGACAGAGGAATTGGGAGATGGGTGAGGGGGTAGAACAATGTCATACTTTCATTTTAAACTTGGCAATCATATGTAATGTTAAACTATGTGTGTTACTTGATAAAATGAGTCAAGAATTAACAATGCTAATCTTATAGGTCAAGTCGATTTATTTTATTAATCTATAATGTATTATACTTACAAGCAAAACAGTAGACTTTTGCTATAGGTTTTTAAAATGTGCAACTAAAGGAAATAATTAACCATCAAGATGCTTTATCTGCATGATGACACAAGGATAGAAATTTCTAAATGTCCAAAGAAAACACTAGATCACTGACTGACAGTATATCTGATGCAAAGTGTTGTTATAATAAAGGTTCAAGTAAATGAACTAGAAATGCCCCTCTCCACAGTCTTTGTTAGTGCTATAGTATGCTGATGGTTTGATCATTGCTTATGATTCAGTTCTATATGCTATGGGAAGGTAGAAATCATGTTTCCTGTATGCCAAGCCACCAAACAGTTCTTATTCTCAGTACAGTAAGATTCATTGCATTTAAAAATGCACATTTATAAAGACCTGAAACAGACCCAATATGATTCATTAATGTATTCATTTTTTCACAGAACGTGGAATAAATACTGTAGTACACATTATTCTTGGTGACAGTCCCCGCCTTACAGTGATTAATGGTATGTTAACAACAAACAACTGTGTGACATTTTCTTTTTTTTTAAGTTTACTTATTTTGAGAGAGAGTGTGTGCCAGCGTGCCAGTGGGGGAGGAGCAGAGAAAGAGGGAATGAGAGGATCCCAAGTAGGCTCTGTGCTGTCAGTGCAGAGCCTGACACGGGGCTCGATCCCATGAACCGTGAGATAGTGACCTGAGCTGAAATCAGGAGTCAGTTGCTCAACTGAAGAATCTGCCCAGGTGCCCTCTTTTACCTTTAATACAAAACAGTGCCATTATTCTCACTTCGCATTTGATGGAATATTAGGAGATTTAATAATATGTCAAAAGTCAAATAATTTTTAAGTTTCAACATTGGGGTTTGAACTTTAAAGCAAGAGTTTAGCAACAGCAGATTATCTGTACTGTTCTCAGAAATAATCATTTTGAACATTTATCAATTGTTGGCAGTTGTTGTTCTTCTAAGATTAAGTCTATATGTGTTACCATTGATCATTTTCAACAAGGTTAATGCCGTGAAGTGTGTAGAGTGCGTAGAGATCCCTGAAGTTCATCATTCTCCGATCCTGGTCAAAGCTCAATACAAACCAACTCCTGTGCCCATCAGCCCATCGTGGTTAAACCACCATCAGATAAGTTTTCTCTTTCTGAAGTATCCTAAATAATTTAGAGTAGCTTCGATTTTAGAACCTACCAGGTTTTTGAATATTGTCAAACTCCAGATTTTATTAGTGAAAAGAAAGAAGTTGAGAGACATTGACTGACGAAACATCAGAGAGAAGGTGCAGTCAGTCATAGGATTATATCCACACTTGGTAACGCCCAGTCCTGTGTTATTTGGACCATAGAGGATGAAAAGGAACATTAAAGAATCACCATCAAGACTCTGTTTTCAATATAGTACACTGCTGGCTTTTGTTTCATAATGATTTTAAGTCTTTTTAAAAATAGTGAAAGCCCAAAATTATTCTATTAGAAAATACTTATGTTATGACAAACGAGAAAACAGGCATTTTAGGAAAAAACAGGAAGATGAGTAAAAGTGGGCTATTTTTAAAAGTAATTGATGCTTACAGCATTAAGGAATAATTAACTAGCTATACATAAAGCCCAAGATACAAATCATAAAATATGGCTCATTGAAAAATGTTAGAAATACAAGAAATATAACCTGTCATATGTGATTGTTAAAACACGTAAACAGTAAGGCATTATCAGGGTTACATGCCATGTGTTAGGATATAACACTATTAAAGTGGGTACCCATGGTGGTAAGGAAGCTGGGGAGAAAGTGAGAGTGGACATTAGGATTAATGGACAAACATCAAATAATTTTTTTTTAAAAAATGAAACAAAACAAGACTGGGGTCTTGCATAGCCTGCTAATCTGATAAAATAGCACTAAATATTCTCTGTGCCTGAAGTCTAAAAAGAAAATACATAAAAATCTTAATGTATTCTTTAATATATTTGTATTATACCTATATAATCTTTGTTAATATAAAGGAGTTATTTCTTAAAAGATCATTATAAATATGACACATACAGTCTTACACAATTTATAAATAGGAAAAAACCTTTGGAATATTGCTACATTTCAAAGAACAATGTTATAAAAACACTTTTCTATTTTCATTGAGATCTAATTGGCATGTAACACTGTATAAGTTGAGGGTGTACAATGTGATGATTTGATATACATACATGTTGAGAAAGGTTTACCACAGTATGGTTAGTTAACACATCCTTTACCTCACACACTTAACACTTTGTTGTTGTTGTTGTTATGGTGAGGACGTTTAAGATATTAATGCAAGTTTCAGGTATGCAATACAGTATTGTTAATTATAGTCACCACGCTGTACATTAGATCCCTGGAATTTATTCATCTTATAACTGAAAGTTTGTACCTTTTGACCAACATTAAGCCACAAAGATCTTTTGAGAAATTCCATAGGACTGAAATAATTTAACTTCCAAAACTTTGGAACAGTTGCTAGATCTTATTCAGTGAGAACACCTGGTTCTAATCCAAAGGTTTATTTTGAACACATGACTGTTAGTTACATCACAAACATATTAAGTTTCACATTCCACCCTAACCTCTTTCATAGTGCCGGTAAATAAAATACACATTATTAAATAAATTTGCATTCTATCAAACTTTGTTCTCTCTTAGAACGTAAGAATATTCATGCCAATGAAAGTAACACTGCTGGTTTAGAGGCTTTATATTGAAAAGCATACCAGTTTTTAGGGACATATGCATCATATAGTGTTACTAGGTGAGTAGAAAATTAGTAATTTAATTTTGATATGACAGATTTTCCATTAATATATAAGATCCTCATGACAATAGAAACCAAAATTAAAATACTTTTCAATATTTAGATATTTTGGTTAAGACTTGACAGGATAGTTGACTTTACATTCAGTGTAGCTGTGGCATTATCAGCATGCTTTTGGACCTGCATAACAGAATATTCAACTAATAGTGACTATGTTATTTATTAATATGGTGCAGTACGGGGGCTCCTGGGTAGCTCAGTTGGTTAAGCGTCCGACTTCGGCTCAAGTCATGATCTCAGGGTTCATGATGAATTAGAGCCCGCGTTGGATTCTGTGCTGACAGCTCAGAGCCTGGGGCCTGCTTCGGATTCTTTGTGTCCCTCTTTCTCTCTTCCTCTCCTGCTCCCCCTCTTGTCTCCCTCTCTCAAAAATAAATAAAGATTAAAAAAAAATTTTTCAATATGGTGCAGTATGGTGAGAGGTATGTGGATGTGTGGAATGAGCACCAGTCTTGCAAGTCACTTTGGTGCTCGGAGCCTCATTCTGTTCGTGTGGAAAATAGTGATATTAGAGGATACAAACTCTTGGCTTCAAATATACTTGAGAGTTCTATAATTCCAATTGCCTCCTGTGGCGGCCATTTATAGGAATGTGTTAAGGTGCTGTTTCTGATTTTCTAACCTTAACTAAGGTGAATTCAGGCAAAGCAGAAGGCAAGCTTTATTTTGAAATTGACCTTCAGAATATGGTTATGGTTTATGTGGGGAGAGCAGGGAATTAACTAAGGAGAGATGAGACACCACCTCTGATGTAACATTGGGGGAGAAAGAACAATTTTATTCACAAGGCCATGGTGACTGAGGATAGGGGAAGTATGAGAAGGTTGATTTCCCCTAGCAGGTTTTGAGAATTTTGTCCCAGTATATTCTGATTTTTCATAGGAATTGTGACACTCAACAACTCCTAATGCCACTCCTCATAAGAATAGGATCATCGATCAAAAATGGGGCCATGAATGGGGCTGTCATTGATCAATAATGGGGCAGTGACCAAGTTCTTCACCCAAAGTGGTCAGGATGACATAAAGTCTATCAACCTTGAGTAATACCTAGATCTTAAATGTTTTCTAAATTTAGTTCTGGGCTAACAGAAATGTGGCTTCAATCTTGTGCCTACATTTTTCCTTTCCATTATGTCTTTTTCTTCTCAGGCCTTTTGTTAAAACAGGGCTAATTTCAATGATCCAAACAAAGAAAACACACCCTATGCTAGTAACTTAGTCCAAAATAGAAGTCATTCTGAAACTGATACATAAAATACACTTGGAATATATTCCATTCAATCGACAGTTAATGGGGGGAGAAAACTTAATGTTTGGTCCTCTTATTTTGCAGTCATTGGGATAGCTAAAACAGGTTTGTTCCAATTAAGTGTGTGTGTGTGTGTGTGTGTGTGTGTGTGTGTGTGTAAACATGTACACATACAGGAGACAAATGTAAACCTCAGTTAATAACATTTAAATGCTCTTATGTGACATGTTATAACATGTGGAAGTTTTTCAATGTATTTTTATATCCTATTTATTGATGTCATACTCGATGAATCAATCTGGAGCTGATGAATAAATTTACACTTTCACAATTGGAACAAAAACCTGCAAGAGGTTCAAAGGTTGATAGTTAGGAACAGTTAACGTCAGTGACAAACATCTCATAAATTTCTTATTGTCCTGCTAATGATGGACATTAATTTCATCTGGCCTTTCATTAGTGGTACCTTATTTAAATAAGGTATCCTTACTTAAAAGACAAATCATTGTAATTAATCTTAATCATTCTGTTTATAGGACACCACTTAGAAAGTACTCAAAAATTACAGGTTTTAACAAATGAAATACACGTTAGATTCTGAGGGAGTGCATATTTACACAGCCATGTTATGTTACTGGGTAGATTAAGTGGGTAGGTCTTGAACCACATGCTGTGATGATGGATTTATCACTTCATAATGAGCACCGAGTAATATTTACCTTGTATCCTCATTTGCATTGAGTTGCTTTATGTTAGAGAAATAAGAACCTTATGTTGAGTTTATTAGAGTAGTATTAGGTTTAAGACCTGCAGACTTTTCCCCATCTGTTAACTGAAATAACTGTTACTTGTGGAAGGCAGACCAAAATAAATGTACTTCAATTAAGCTACTTGTTTTATAGCCACAGAATTTATTTTACATTTGACATTTTCTGTCGCTGTGAGAGTTGGAGTGTATATGCAGAGGTAATGATGTCTTTATTAAAATTCTTGACTCCATTGAAGAAAATATAAATATATTTAATGAGAAGCATTTTGTAAAGACACAAACAAGACAAAACTGGAAAAAAATGATCCAACCATAAAACTAATCTTCTATTGCATCTCTTTTTTTTAACTGTTTATATAAATAACATTTTAAAAGAAAATAATAGTCAAGGTCAGCATTTCTGCTTTAAAGTTATTTTCATTTTTTTTTTTTAACTAATTCAATTGTGGTTATGGGAGATTGCTGTCTATTCATGGATAGTGCTGACACGTGGCTAAATTGAGGTTAACCTTCATTTTTAAGACGTGTACCTCCTGTTGAATTAGCAATATAACTACATGTTATCACAGTTCATTATTTGCAATTCCTTGGCTACTGCAATTCTTACAAAAAGGTCCAGTGTGGTTACATATGGGCCATCAAAAATTCTGTTTCTCTGCTGATATCCTCATTTTTTCTCTTTATCATTCCTCTTTAATGGAAAATATCTTTGCTGCAATAGCTCACAAAACTTTTGACCAATCTTTCTTTTTGTTGTTGTTTGACAAATAGTCTTCAGCTTCTTAGTTTTACTCCCTTTAACTGAGACTACTCATAGTCAATAAATGTATATATATATATTTTAAGTAGCAAAACTAGTCACTGGCAAGTTTGTAAACCTGGTGAAGTCTGTCTGTCAGTGACTTATTTTTCCCTTTGATATTTTTTCTTGATGTTTCTAATCTTTTGCAGCCACAGTATTCTATTTTACATGTAAGAAAATCTATTATAACAGAATATCTGTATACCAGATCATTCTGTACATAAGGTTGTACTGTTTGTGAACTAACTGTACTTTAAACAAGAAGAAGAATCGGTGGCACATGATTCTAATAATGAAATTTCAGGATTTGGAGACTGGTAAATGAGATCTTTTGACGGGTAAAAGAGCCACTCAAAACTTACCTTATGTATGGTTCCTTATCCTTTCTGTGGAAGGTGTATGTTTTAAATGGGAAAAAAATACCATAGTTATAAAGTATGAAGTCATTATGTTTATATCTTGGCATTGTTTGTAAACTATTTAAGAATTTATCTCCTCTCTAAAGCCAACATGTGTAGAACAACCATCAAGGAGAATTACTTATATAGGCTGCACAAGCAGTCAAGTCAAAAATTTCACTCATTTTGCTCAAATTGCATGAAATTGGATCAATCAACTCTTTGTTACATGTGGCCTTTATATTTATAGACTGTACTAATAACAGTGCTATTGTTAAATTGCTTAAGAAGCCTGGAAGCTAAGAAAAAGTTAACCATTTTTAAGTGAAGGATATAGAAAAATGGAATCAATTAAGGAAGATATGATCTACAAAGAAAAGATGAAATTTTTAACTATGATTTGAGGAAAATGTGGGTGATAACTAAATATGTTTATTTTAAGAAACAAAATTGGAGTAATTGACATCATAATAAGGCTTTTATACACTCAACTCTGGGAAAGTTTTCCTTTATTAATACTCTTCATATTCAGGTCATATTCTTACAAGAATTTTAGAATGACTTTAGCTTTGACGTTGCATGAAATGCATTCTCTAAATCTGCTTAGTACTCGCTAAAATTATTTAATGTCTCCTTCATGTCTGGACACTGAAACACCTTTTCCATCCTTGCAAGTACAGTGTGTCAACTATACGTGAGCTTTGTGCATTTGGCGTGGGACTCAACTAGCCCTGTCGGAATTGTGAACCATGCCTGATGATACTATGCTACATACTCTGAAAAATTTCCAAGCACCTTCGGAAGTGGTTAGCAGTCACTAAAAACAGAGGAACGTAAGAACAAGGCTTGGTGATGACACAAAACCAAATTTCTTTTCTCAATATTATACCCTTTGTTTTTGCTTTCTAAAGACCTGGAAGGGAAGACGCAGAAATTATGTCTCCATGCATGAGACTGTATAAATACTTCCAAACTGCATTGCTTGCACAAGTATCTGTACTTTGCTCCAAAGTATCCGAATGGGGTCAGAAAGGGAAACGGGTGGTTTCATTTAGAAATAAGGTATAAGAATGTGCAGGAGTATTCATGTATAGTAGTTCGCCATAATCTAAAATATACTTCCCTGAGTCTTAGTAACATCTCTAAGAGAACCAGATTTATTTGTTGGTATAATTAATCTACCACCATGTGAAAACAATCAGACTGTAGTATTTGATGGTAGAATGTAGGTCATTTCAGTTGAGTTGTAACAAAACAATAAAACTAAATACTCTATTTTTTCTAAACCATGATTTCTGATTTCATATACACTTTTTCTTTTTTGTTAGTGTATATTTTTGAGGGGAGAGGGGCAGAGGAGAGGGGAACAAAGGAGCAGAAGGGGGCTCTGTGGGGTTCAAACTCATGAACCATGAGATCATGACTTGAGCTGAAGTCAGATGCTTAACTGAATGAGCCACCCAAGTGCCCCGAAAAACACTTTTTCTAATATGATCTTCTTACTACTTTGGGTTTTTTTGCGTATTAAAAGAGAGAAAACAAATCAGGGAAAATAAATCGAACTTTGGTCATTGTCTTGACGTTTTAGAGTACTGAAAGCTTCATGTATATATTTCTCTTGAGTAATAGGAGCAATTTATTATTCCTGATCAGAAAACTCAGTAATCTTGAAAAGATGGTCATTATTACTGGAAACATAAAACTTACCCAGTCAATATTAATCATAGCCAAGGCCTAAAAGAGATTGAATATATTTGATCACGTTGTTCTCCTTTTGGATGTTTTGCATCAAATGTTTTAGGGGTGTGTGTGCACGCGCATGTGTGTATTGATTGCAGGACAATCTAAATGAGAATTCTCTTAGTTTCATTGATGCAAAACATAGATGAGCTGGATATCACCAAGGTTATTTTGCTGATAGTAATAATTTGGGAGGTTCCCTTTAAAAAAAAATAACTGCAGAAAATATGGCTATAATAAGATATGTGGTTTTTCATTATTGTTCTTTCTTACGTGAGTTAATCTACTTAGCCTGTATTTTGAAAGGTTTCCCAATTGCCTCCCAATAGAAATTCAAATAGACCAAGGCGCTTGAGGCCCAGTGTATTCTAGGCTTAGTGGTATGCATCCAGATCAGAAGAACACCTTGAACTCTAAACAATGAAGGCTGCATTGGCTACTTCCAAATAAGAATTACTGCAATCCCAGAGCAAAAACCTGCTACAAAAACAGCTACCGCAAATCTATGTCCTGTGTGATGTATGTCTCCTCGCTTTTGTTTCTAATGCTCAGAGAGCTTTCACATGGCACCTTTGTCTTAGAATAGTCCTTTACTGTCTAGTTCCTTATAACTCTACCCAAAGGCTAAGTGGTGGAAGAGAAATTGATGATTAACGGTAGAATAACATGGTAAACACATCTGTCAAAAATAGAATGTAAAAAAATGCGAAAAGCTTAAATGTGCCGCATTTATTTCATTTCCTTTAGATTGTATATAATGTACATATGCATAAAATAAGATTTTAAATCAATATAGCGCTTGAAAGGAGAGGTTCTAAATAAAGTTCCATGGACTGGCTCAAAGGTGGGGTTCCAGTGGACTGCGAACCTGGTGTACTCATGAGCACAGTTTCATGCGTGTGGCAATACGTAACTTTTTCTAATGAAAGTACCTGTAGCTTTCATCATGTTCTTGGAAGCTTTTGTCACACTGCCCCTCAAAGTAATACCACCCTTGCATTAAAGTTCTCAAAGCAACTTTACCCTGATTATTTCTTTTGATTCTGAAAATAAGATGGTGGAGAGAAATAAAAAATGATCCTTCTCATTTACACATAAGAGAACGAGGCTCATGAATGTTAAGTGACTGGCCCAAGCATACAGGTAATAATTTTAGAAATCAAGCTGAGATCCTAGGAAATCTGACCTCCAATTCAATGATCTTGCATATGCGATTAAGAATGATATAACTAGCTTTTTTGGGGCGCCTGGGTGGCGCAGTCGGTTGAGCGTCCGACTTCAGCCAGGTCACGATCTCGCGGTCCGTGAGTTCAAGCCCCGCGTCAGGCTCTGGGCTGATGGCTCAGAGCCTGGAGCCTGCTTCCGATTCTGTGTCTCCCTCTCTCTCTGCCCCTCCCCCGTTCATGCTCTGTCTCTCTCTGTCTCAAAAATAAATAAAACGTTAAAAAAATTTTTTTTAAATAAAAAAAAAAAAAGAATGATATAACTAGTTTTTTTTAAAAAAAAAAAAAACCTGGATGTACTTTTAAAAAATGTATAAACACAGATTCAGGGACCCAATGCCCCTGCGGTGTTATGTTTTGGATACTGATGGAAAATAACAATGCCCAGTGAAGATTGTGACTACTTCTTTGGAAGGTCAGAGGGTGACAGGAACTTAATTGCAAAGCAGAAGTCTTTGCTGTCATAAGGAAGGAAGGTTCCTTGATAAGCAAAGGCAAAGAGGCAGCCTTCATTTTCACGTAAAAAGGAAATACGATACTGATGTATCCAAAGGAAAGATGACACAATGGGGGTGCCTGGGTGCTTCAGTTTGGTTAGGCAGGCGACTCTTGACTTAGGCTCAGGTCATGATCTCATGATTTCTGGGATTGAGCCCCACATCTGGCTCTGTGATGACAGCATACAGCCTGCTTGGGATTCTCCCCCTCCCCCTCCCCCTCCCCCTCCCCCTCCCTCTCTCTCTCCCTCCCTTTCCCTCTCTCTCTCTCTCTCTGCCCCTCCCCTGCTCTTTCTGTCTCTGAAACTGAATAAACACTTTTTAAAGTAGACCATGAAAATGACTGTTTTTGCTTTTCCCCCATCTTTTGGTTATACTTGACTTTTTCACTGCTATTACCCCCTAATTGAAAATTCAGTCATTACTAACAAATGAGGAAGTAACATTTGCTATCAATAAAATAGTGGTATATATCTTTTGGATGTCACAGAATTAGGGGAAATAGATGGGATTTTAAGAAGTAAATTATTTTTTCATCAATCATCAGTTAATGTTGACTATATTCAAATAAAAGAAAGGAGAATTGCATAATGGGTTGAAATAGGTGAGCTAGTTAAAAAAAATCTTAATGTGTTTCTCCTCCTCACAAGTCAAGGCAATATTATCATAGTCCTGCTTCTCAAGCCTCCTGTAAAAAGGTTGAAACACGTTTTATTTTTTTTAATTTATTGCCAGGTTAACATACAGTGTTTAGCCTGCTTGGGATTCTCTCTCTCCCTCTCTCTCTCTGCCCTTTCCCTGCTCTGTCTCTGCAAATAAATAAACGTGTTTTCAAGTACACAATGAAAATGACTGTTTTTGCTTTTTCCCCATCTTTTGGTTGTATACAGTGTGCTCTTGGTTTTAGGAGTAGATTCCTGTGATTCATCACTTACGTACAAAAGTGGGGTTTTTTTGTCCAATATGCTTGATATAATTTTATCATTTTAACTTAATTTTTAGTTGTATCATTTTTTTTTAATTTTAATTTCAGTGTTGTTATCATACAGGGTTATATTAGTTTTAGGTGTACAATACAGTGATTCAACAATTCTATACATTACTCAGTGCTCATCATGATAAATGTAGTCTGTGAGCTGGAGCCCTGCAGTGAGATCATGACCTGAGCTAAAATCCCTGAGCCACCCAGGTGCCCCGTGACACATGTAGTCTTAATGTCTTTCACCCATACCTCTACCCACCCTTCCTCAATAACCATCTGATTGTTGTCCATAGTTAAGAGTCTCTATTATGGTTTGTCTTTTTTTTTTTTTCCTTGCTCCTTTGGTTTTTGTTGTTGTTGTTTTGTTTTGTTTTTAAATTCCACAGATGAATGACATTATATCGTATTTATCTTTCTCTGACTGGCATATTTCATTTAGCATTGCACTCTGTAGCTTCATCCATGTTGTAAATGGCAAGATTTCATCCTTTTACTTTTTTTTTTTTTTTTTTTTTTTTTGGCTGACTGATATTCTCTTGTCTCTGTGTAGCACATGTTCTTTATCCTTTAACTATTCATGGACTCTGGAGTTGCTTCCATACTTCGGCTATTGTAAACATTGCTGCAGTAAACATAGGGGTGCAACTTGTCAAATTAGGTTTGTTGCATTTTGGGGGTAAATATCCAGTAGTACAACTACTGACTCACAAGGTAGTTCTATTTTTAGTTTTTCGAGGTACCTCCATACTCTTTTCCGTTGGCTGTACCAATACACATCCCCACCAACAGTGCATTAGAGTTCCTTTTCTCTGCATTCTTATCAACACTTGTTTCTTGGGTTTTTGATTTTGGCCATTCTGACAGGTGTGAGGTGATCTCTCGTTGTGGTTTTAATATTCATTTCCGTTATGTTGAGTGTTGTTGAGCACCTTTCCATGTATCTTGGCCATCTGGATGTCTTTGGAGAAATGTCTGTTCGTGTCTTCTCCATATTTTTAAGTTGGGTTATTTGTATTTTTGATGCTGAGATGTGTAAGTTCTTTATGTATTTTGGGTACTAATGCTTTATTGGGTATGTCGTTTGCAGATAACTTGTCCCACTCAATATGTTTTAATTTGGTTGATTGTTGCCTTTGCTGTGTAGAAGCTTGTTATTTTGCTTTTGTTTCCCTTTCCTCAGGAGACCCATCTAGAAAAAAGTTGCTGCAACTCCTATCCCTGAAATTGCTGCCTCTACTCTCTTCTGGGATTTTTGTGGATTCAGGCCTCATAGTTAGGTCCTTAATCCATTTTGAGTTTATTTTTGTGTGTGGTATAAGACAGTGATCCATTTTCATTATTTGTCATGTAGCTGTCCAGTTTTTCCAATGCCTTTGTTGAAGAGCTTGTCTCTTCCCCATGTCATATTCTTGCTGCCTCTTTTGAAGATGAGAGTTGACCATATAAGTGTGGGTTTATTTCTGGGCACTGTATTCTATTCCTTGGACCTATGTGTCTCCTTTTGTGCCAGTACTGTGCTCTTATGATCACTACACTTTTGTAGCATATTTTGAAATCTGGGATTGGGATACCTCCAGTTTTGTTCTTCTTTTTCAAGATTGCTTTGGCTATTTGGGACATGATGTGATTATGTAAACATTTTAAGATTGTTCTAGTTCTTGTCAGTATTTTGATAGGGATTTTGTTAAATCTGTACATTGCTTTGGGTACTATGGCCATTTTAACAATATTCTTCAATCCATATGAATGGAATATCCTAACACATGCATGTAACCCCGTTTGTGTTGTGTTCAATTTCCTTCACCAGTGTTGCACAGTTTTCACAGTACAGATCTTTGACCTCACTGGTTAACTTTATGCTTTAGTATTTTATTATTTTGGGTGCAATTGTAAATGGAATCGTTTTCTTCATTTCTATTTCTGCTGCTTCATTATTACTTCATAAAAATGCAACAGATTTTTGTATATTGGTTTTTGTATCCTGCAGTCTTACTGAATTCCTTCATCAGTGGTAATAGTTTTTGGTGAAATCTTCAGGTTTTTCTTTACGTAGTAACACGTAATCTGTAAAGAGTGAATGTTTGACTTCTTCCTTACCAGTTTGGATGCCTTTTATTTCGTTATGTTGTCTAATTGTCATGGTTAGGACTTCAATCCTAACAAGACATCCTTGACTTTTTCCTCATCTTAGGGGAAAAGTTGTCAGGTTTTACCATTGCATATGATCTCAGTTGTGGGTCTTTCATGCATGGCTCATTATGTTGAGGTATGTTCCCCTAAACCTACTTTGTTGAGGTGTTTTTGTTTTTTGTTTTTTTTAACATGAATAGATCTTGTACTTTGTCAAATAATTCTTTGGCATCTATTGAAATGATCATACGGTTTGTATCCTTTCTCTTGTTGATGTGAGGTATAAGTATGATTGATTTGCAAATATTAAACCACCCTGGCATCCTGGTAATAAATCCCACTTGATCATGGTGGATGATTTAATGTATTGTTGGATTTGCATTGCTGTAATTTTGTTGAGGATATTTGCTTTTATGTTCACCAGAGATAATGGCCTTTAGTTCTTTTTTTTGTAGTGTCTTTGTTTTGTGTTAGTATAAAGGTAATGCTGACTTCATAGAATGAATTTGGAAGCTTTTATTCATCTTCTGTTTTTTGGAATTCTTTGCTTCTTTAAATGTTTTGTAGCATTCATCTGTGAAGCCATTTGATCCTGGATTTTTGTTTTTTGGAATCTTTTGAAGATTAATTAATTTTATTGCTGGTAATCTGTCCAAATTTCCTATTTCTCCCCAGTTTAGTTTTGGGAGGTTATATGTTTGTAGGAATTTATTCATTTCTTCTAGGTAGTCCAGTTTGTTGCGATGTAATTTTTCATGATGATCTCTTATAATTTTGGTATTTCAGTGGTGTTGGTTATTATTTCCCTTCTCTCATTCTGATTTTGGTTGAATTCTTTCTCTCCACCCCACCCCCCACCCACCCTTGATGAGCCTTGCTAAAGATTTATCTTAATCATTGATCTATTCATAGAACCAGCTCCTCTGTTGCATTGATTTGTTCAATTGTTTTGTTTGTTTTCTAGTTTCTATTTCATTTATTTCTGCCCTAGTCTTTATTATTTCCTTCTACTGTTTTTGGGTTTTGTTTGTTCTTTTTCTAGTTCCTTTAAGTATAGGGTTAGGTTATTTATTTGAGATTTTTCTTGCTTCTTGGGTAGGCCTGTATTGGTATGAACTTAACTTTTAGAACAGCTTTTGCTGCACACCAAAGATTTTGTACCATGGTGTTTTCACTTCCATTGGTCTCTGTGTATTTTTTTTCTTTTATTTCATGGTTGATTTCTCACTTGATCCATTCATTGTTTAGTGGCATGTTATTACACCTCCATGTATTTGCACTCTTTTCAGATTTTTCTTGTTTCCGATTTCTAGTCTCGTAGCCTTGTGGTTGGAAAAGATGCGTGGTATGACTTCAGTCTTTTTGAGTTTGTTGAGACTTGTGTTGTGGCTTAATATGTGTTCTATTGTGGAAAATGTGCCATGTGTACTTGAAAAGAATGTGTGTTTTGCTGTTTCAGTGCATAGTGTTCTGAATATAGCTGTTAGATCTATCTGGTCCAATGTTTCATTCAAAGCCACTGTTTCCTTGTTGATATTCTGTTTGGATGATCTATCCATTGATGTAAGTGGGGTGTTAAAGACTCCTATTATCGGATTACTGTTGATTACTTCCTTTTTGTTGGTTATTAGCTGCTTTATATATTTGGGTGCTACCATGTTGGCTGCATAAATATTTCTAATTGTTTTATCATCCTGTTGGATTGTTCCCTTTATGATTACATAGTGTCTTCCTTGTCTCTTGTTAGAGTCTTTCTTTTAAAGTCTGTTTTGTCTGATGTAAGTATGGCTCTCCCAGCTTTCTTTTTGCTTCCATTTGCATGATAAATGTTTTTCTATCCCTTTATTTTCAATCTGTATGTTTCCTTAGGTCTGTAATGACTCTCTTGTAGGCAGCATATAAATGGGTCTTGCTTTTTTAATCCATTCTGTCATTCTTTGTCTTCTGATTGAAACATTTAGTCCATTCACATTCAAAGTCATTATTGATAGGTATATACTTAGTGTTGTGTCTTGTTTTATGGTTGTTTCTGTAGTTCTTCTCTTGCTCTCTACTGGTTTGCTGGGCTTTCATTAGTGATATACGTGGAAGTCTTTCTCTTTGTTTTCCATACCTATTACTACTTTTTGACTTTTGGTTACTTGTAGGTTTATATATGAGAGCTTATTCATATAGCATTGTGTATTAAGTTGATGGTCACTTATGTTTGAACCCATTCTGTACTCTTCTCCCCTTCCATATTTTCAGTATATGTTGTCATACTTTACATTCTTTTATTTCATGAATCTCTTGACTGATTTTTACTGCTTTTAATTTATACTTATTTTTACTGCTCTTTGATCCCTACTTTTCTTAATCCTACTTAGGGTCTTTCTACTTGTTTAATGGTGATGGATTCCTTTAACTTTTGTTTATCTGGGAAACTCTGCCTGTCTCCTCCTATTCTGAATGATATCCTTGCTGCCTAGAGTATTCTTGGCTGCACATTTTTTTTTCCTTTCAGCCCTTTGCATATATCATGCTACTTGGTTCTAGCCTGCAAAGTTTCTGCTGAAAAATCAATTGATAGCCTTTTGGGGGCTTCTCTGGTATGTCGCTGTTTTCTTTTCTCTTGCTGCTTTTAAAATCCTCTATCAGTACTTTTTGCCATTTAAATTACTGTATGTCTTGGTGTAGATTGGTTGATTCTTTTGAGGGCTTTTTGTGCCTCCTGGATCTGGATTTCTGTCTCCTTCCCCAGATGTGGGAAATTTTCAGCTGTTAGCTCCCTAAGTAAATTTTCTGCTCCCTTTTCTCTCTCTTCTCCTTCTAGGATCCCTGTAATGCTAATGTTATTACACTTGAAGGTGTCCCTTCGTTCACTGAGTCTATTTCCATTCTTATTCTCTCTGTGGTTCATCTTGATTATGTTCTCTTACTCTGTCTTGAATGTTGCTGATCCATTCTTTTGCATTCTCTAGTCTACTGTTTATTCCATTGAGAGAAGAGAATCTTAAGTATCAGTGCAGGGCTTGATCTCATGACCATGAGCCAAAATCATGACCTGAGCCAAAATCACTAGTCGGACACATAAACGACTGAGCCACAAGTTTCCCCACCAGCTAGTGTATTTTTAATTTTAATTACTTAGTTCTTAGTCTCTCTCTTTTTTTTTTTTTTAATGTTTTCTATCTCTCTATTGAGGGTCTCATTGAGGTCCTCCTCTCTTTTCTCAAACCCAGTGAGTATCATTATGGCCGTTATTTTAAAATTCCCTGTCAGACATAGTACTCATCGGCATTTTGTTTAGCTCCCTTGCTGTGATTTTTGTCCTGTTCTTTCCTTTGGGACATACTCCTCTTTCTGTCTGTTTTGTGTCTCTGTGTATGTTTCTATGTGTTAGAAAAGTCAATTACATCCCCTGCTCTTGAAAGTGGCAGCCTTATGAAGAAGAGGTCTTGTGGTACCCTGCAGCACGTTGTCCCCTCTTCGCCAGAACTTGGTGCTTCAGGGCTGTCTCCTATATGTATTGTACATGGCCTACTCTTGTTTCTGACCTGCATTTGTCTTTTGTCCAGTCATCCATGATGGCTCTCTTTGCTTGTTGTAAGCAGGGTTTGGTCCCTGTGTGTTAGTATGTCTTTCTGGGACCACCTTGGGCTTGAGTTGAGTCAGACCAGGCTTTGGCAAAGATGAAGTAGCCTTGAACTGCAGTGCATTTTCCCAGTATTGTCCCCTTGAAGCTTCTACTGGTGGGAGGTGCCTATAGTCAGACTAGATGCCTGCCCCAGCTTACCACTGGGGCTGTCGTCTGACTGGTGTGTGTGGCTCTCTTCCCCTGTCCTTGGGGCTGGATCACTTTGGAGTGGGGCTGGCCTCTCTTGGAGCTGCTTGCACACTTCATGGCACCCCTTTGGATGGACTCTGGCCAAGGGCATATCACAGGGGGCACGTCCGTCGCAGAGTGTTGGGGTGGGGTGCGTGGTGCCAGGAAGGTTTATGCTGGTCCCCTGTGAGAGGGAACCTGCTGTTGTCTGAAATCGAGGCCTCTAGGGTTGGAGGGGGTGGGTCCCCAGAAAAGCATGAGAGTGGGGCCTGTACTGTTAAGGTTTGCACAGGTCTTTTGTGGGAGGAGGCCAGGAGCTGGTGCCTGTGTGCAGGTGGATGTGCCTGCAGGCGATTGCAGTCGCGGGGCTCTCTGTTAGCATGCTAGGTGGACAGCGTTGGTGCCGTACTGATTCGCGTAGGTGTCCGTGTGTGTAGGCTAGGGAGCGGAGGAGGGAAACTCCTGCCAACTCCTTTGTTCGTGGAGAAATCTAAAGGTCCCTGCCCCTCCGGCATGTACTCTGACAGGGTTAAAGAAATCTCCTTCTCATATACGTAAAGTATTTTTGAAACTGGTGCTTCTGTGCTTTACCTGTGAGGGTCTGCTTAGTGTGCTGTATTTTTAAGGGTGAGGACTCTGTATCCAATTGCCCTTGTGGTGTTTGCACAGTTGAGTCAGGTGATTTTTAAAGTTCCAGGTGTTAAGTCACCCTGGTTGTAAGAACTCATGAAATTAGGACCTTCCGGTTTTCAAAGCCAAATGTTACAGATTAGTGTTCCCTATGCCTGGGATGCCTTTGTGTCCATAGTAACCTTCCCTCAGACTGTCCTGTGAGTCCACTTAGCTCCTGACTGGGTCTCCACCCTTCTTACCTCTTTGTTGTGGCCTCTTCTGTACATTTAGCTGCGGACAGTATGTTCTGCTTGTCTTAGGGTCATTTCTGGTATATTTACACTGATATAGGTGATACCTAGTTGTATCTATAGGTCGAAGTGAGCTTAGGGTTGTCCTCTGCCATCTAACCTTGAAGTCCTCAGGTTTTAACTTTTTTTCTTTTTTTTAAGTAAACTACACCCATTGTGGGGCTTGAACTTATGGCCTAGAGATCAAGAGTCACATGCTGCACTGACTGAACCAGCCAGGCACCGCTAGGTCTTCACATGTTGTAATACAATTTTCCTATGGTCAAAAATAAACTCCTTTATTGCAGTTAGGGTGAACTTGTTCAGGTCACAAACATCTATGTATTTGTCAGTATTCAATCAAGGAAACATAATCAATAGGAGATACATATTAAGTTAACATAATCAATAGGAGATACATATTAAGTTATTTACTGTAAACTCTTACATAGTTGTAGTGGCTAGCTAATTTAATCTGAAATCTGTGGGACGTGTCACCAGGAAAAGGCAAACTGGAAAATTTTTCTTCTTATAAATCTTGATTTTTTTTTTGTAAGGCCTTTGAACAGATTGAATCAGGCCTACCTGGATTTTCTAGGACAACCTCTGTTATTTAACATCAACTGAGTATGGACTTCACTTTGCTACAAAATAACTTCACAGAAACACCTACATTAATGTTTGGCTGAATGAATAACTAGAGACTATATACTAGCCAAGATGACACATAAAACTGACTATCACCATGTATTTTTTATTAAATTGCCACTTAGTGCAATAAATACTGCTTAGATTAACTCGACACATTGTGCCCCCTGTACATACTTATTCTCATGGTTGTACTACTCTAGATTGCTCCCAACAAGCAGTCAGCAAATTTTCCCAGTAAAGGGCCAGACAGTGTGTATTTTAGGGCTGCAGACCGTATGACTTCTTTTGCAACAAAAATGCGTAAATGAATGCGTATGGCTGTGTCCCAATAAAGCTTTAGAGAAGCAAGCTATATGCCTTTGGGCTACACTTTGCTGACTCCTCTGGAAACTGGTATTTAAATTCTCAGTATGATCATGGATTGTGGAACATTTTTCTGAGCACTCATAAACAAAATGTGTAAGATCCTATGCTGGATTCTAGGTAAGCTGGAAGTGGCGTACCTATTGTAACATCTAGGAGGAATGGATATGCAGATAATGGAATATGAATACAAATTGAGGTGAAAACGTATGCAGTCAAGATCTATTCAAAGTGTTTGGGGAGACAGGTCTATACTTAAATATGCATGTGGGGACCAGGTGAGGTTGCCCCAAGTTGACTTCTGAGTTGTCTCAGAAGGAAATCTCTGAAGAGATGAGATGGGGTGGAAAGCAAAAGAGGGGATGTGTTGGAGAGAATAATTAAGGATGAATTTAAAAACGGAAGCAGGTGCCATATTGTAAATGGATCTTGAATGTAATATTAAGAAGTTTAGTACATACCCTGTAGGAAATGGGGAGATAATTATATGTGAAGAGAATATATATGCGTCTATTCTTCAAAGCTCCGTATAGTCTCATTATTTACAAAAAAAGACAAGTTATATACAAGGTATTGTTAATTACCTGCCTAGTACACATTACCCCTTTCATTGAGCACTCTGATTTGAGGAACAGTTCCAGGAGTAATCCTGAGTGTCAGATGAATGATCACATCTGCCTTTCATTGGGGGACAAAACTAAAAAAGATGCTTTATTCTGTGAGTAAGGAAAATAAAGATACATATTTGGTAGGCAAAGATTTCCATTGGCAGTAGTTTGTAGGATACCTAAAGCCTGTTATTATTATTTTTTTTAATTCAGCTATGTTTGACATAAATTTTTTGTCAGGACTGTATGAATTCTTTATACCTTATATAAATAGGGAAGGGGGGTAAATCAGAGTATCTTGGAAATCAAATAGCATAGATAAACTAAGACAGGGCTTAAACATGAATAATAAAGACAGGTTGTGTTGTACCCCTATTTGGTATTTTAATGTTTTACTATAATCCTGAAATGCAAATTTAGTTTAAAAACTTACTGTCTCAGGTAGAGCAATCCAATGGGAACACATTTGCAGAGAAAACTTGTTTTCATTTTGGAGAAGTTCGCCATGGTTCTTTGCTTTTTTTAGCTATAGGGAGTGAGTGTTTTCCCACGAAAAATAAATTATGCTGCTAGAAACTATATGTGGCAAATCACTTATTTAAGATATATTTTGAAAAGTGTACATAAAGTACTAAGAAGATGAAGAGCTATAAAATGGGTTGGCCCCTTCTCATAAGAAATTATGCATCTTAGAAATTCAGTGTACCTGCTGGTGTGTGTTTGCAGTTTATATTTAGCTTTTCAAGGACCAAAAAAAGATGCTTTTGATCTCCTAACATTGGTAATTATCTCTAATTATAGGAAGAGTTCTGTGTGTGTGTGTCAAACAGCCCACATTTTTTAAAAAATTTCTGTTGGATGCATATTTTAACTTGTGGTTTACTTTGAAGCATCTGTTGTATTTAGATCATTAGCATCTCCAGCAATATAGCAGTCAATGAGACCACAAGAGTGTTTGCCTACTGATAACAACAAGGAAAGAAAAAAACCCCACAAACTCATTTGTTTCCCCTTTTCCAGTTAGAATCCTATCAATGCAACTTAGTTCAATGTTCAGTTACAGAATATACATTGTTTCAAAGCAAAATATGGAGATGGAAGTTCAGGATGAATTCCTATCGAGTCTGGGTGTGTTTTTCTCCTGATCTAGTACTCTGAAAATTACAGAAACATTATTTGGATTCTGTTTTGGTTGAGCAGATGCATATTCCATTGACGAATCAAAATCCAGTAAATAAGAATGTTTCCTTGTCTCAAAAATGACTACAGTTTTTCAGGGAGGGAAAACTGTCTATTACAAGGTTTACAAGACCATTCACTCCGGGCATTACTGATGTAACTCAAAACAGACCTCTTGCCCCTGGAAGGAGCAACACTTTTGGGTGTTTAAATATTCAAGATAAAATTATATATTCCACAACAGATAATTGAACCATGAAGGTACTCTTTGGTTGTCTTCTAATCACTAGGTTGACTTGCTTACATGTATTCCCCAGTGTGTTGGCATCATTGATTTCAGAGTTAAATTCATCCTCTTCTCCTCCCATCCATGCTCAGTAGTGATCTCCAAAACTGGTACAGGACTTGGTTACATGCTTTGCTTTGATAAAAAGCATGTTTGCAAATAGGATCCAAGAAGGATTTTGAAAGCCCTTTGGGTTTTTCTGTTTGGTGTTTTTGTCCTCCTTCATCCCCATGAGGAAGTTTTGCCTGGACTACCTTGCTGCAGGATGAGACCTAGGGAGCAAAAGTGACTTAACTCAGTTATCCCAGCCAAGGATATCCTAAGATGAGTAAGCAACAAACTAACCTCCAGAAATAGAGATGATCCCAACAAAGATCAGCAGAGCTACCTGGCCAAGTTGCAGATTGCCACGTACAGCCTGGTAGTCAAGATAGGAGTCTAGGGTAGATCAGCTTATTCCTACAAACTCATGAACTAAACTCTCTTATCTGATACTGAAGTTTTGTAGTTGATTGTTACACAATATTATTGTAGCAGTGAGTACACTTTCCGTGAAGCCAATATGAATCATGCCCAGAAGTCTATCTTCAAACAGAAATCTCCATCTGTAATCAAGTCAACTAGTCTTTGTAGGGATTCTGTATGAATTTTAAAAACACGTAGACATTGCTGGATTAATATCCCACTGGGCTTTTAGTCCTGCCCACTCACACATCCCAGGAGAGGTGAGTTGCTTATACCACAAGTGACATTCATACTCTATTCACATGACTATGTCAGTCCTAGAAAAGAACAACAAGAGTATTTGAAATACTGCACCAAGAGATGATGTCACTGGTTGGAAGACCAGTAAATTCAATGGCAACGTGAGTCAGGGCTTAACAAATGAGCAAGAAGGAGTAGGAAGCTACAGGATCATAAAGGATTGTGGGAGACATGAAAAGGGAGGTTTGACTTTATCCTGTAAGCCATGGATAAATACATGAAACAGAGGCGTATGAAGATTAGATTTGCATGTTAGAAATGTCAGTCCAATAGCAGTATTGTAGAGCTTGGGCCTGGAAGGAAATTTCTGGTTTCTAACTGGTGGAGGTGAGAAATAAAAAACAAGCTATATATTGTTGGCATTTAGAAGAAAGGCTGTGTGTAGAAAAAAAAAAAAAGACTTAGGGGTTATTAGCCTATGAAAGAAAAGGGAAATCATAATCACCAATGATACTGCCTCAGAAAAGGAGGGTGGCATTTAAAGAGAAGAGGGAGTAGAGGATCCCACTAAAAAGGTAACTTAGAAAGATGCAAAGGGGTTCAAAAACAGGCTTATGATATCTGTGGGAGAGCACGTCAAGAATATGAGAAAGCATTGATTTATGGTAAAATAGAAGTCTTGTAAAAGTAACACACGATCTTGGGATTTGAAAATAAGCACCCCATTGTTAACCTTATTCTGATTCTGAGGATTACTGTTAGTACTCAGTGTTCTGTTAATTCAGCATTAGTAATAGCTTCAACCTTCTTGTCAACTTTGGTTAATTTGTTTTCCTCTGAATTGCTATAATTGTGGCTAGAATTTGAAAACAATTTCTGATAAAAATCTAGTGTAATTACTTGATTGGAGGGCACAGCTTGGAAAAAAAAATCAACTTTATTTATGTGACTCACCAAATAGTTGGGATATTTCTTTAGTTTATATAAATGCTCTATACTCTCTGATGTCTGTTTATGTCCAAATTTGAGTTGTTGCTGGTGGTCTCTTTTCCCTGACAGCTCTCTCTAGCTACCCCACTGGCCTTAATTTTTTCTGGGAAGGTGTCTTAGAGCAGGTTAACTCAAAAACAGACCTTGTTTTGAGATCTTGTTTAAGACCTTGAGATAAGGATTCTTTCCAAGTAAAAAGAAACAGTGCCCAGGAGAAGACGACAAGTTAGAAGGGAAGTCAGGACAGGCAGTGGAAGGAAGCTAGAGATGTGCACACCCTTAGATGAGATGGTACAGAGGGTTCCTTCAGTCCCGTCTCATGGCGGGACTCTGTCTGGTGGAAGTGAACATATACTTAAGAGGAAAGCATAAGAATGGACAGAGAGATCCAAGGTATCAAGGTCAAGCATCTGTATTACCCTTATATGAGGATCACATCTTCTGTTTCAATCTCTAGCATCCAGTTCAGATACCATCCTAAAGACCCTCAAAAGCAGCAATATCTACCTGAGCCTTTTTAGGTCACCTGCTGCTGCTAAGGCTCTGATGGTACCTTAGCCACGACCCTTCTGCCACCTCTCAAAGTATTCCTTGGGTTTGCTTTAAGAAGGTGAGCCACGTAGAGCCTGGCTTCCTGAATTCTCTTGTAGACCTAGAAGTTGTTTCTACCCTATCAAAGCCACTGATACCAGTATCTTTTACCCCAAAGTCTAGTTATACTCCTCTGGGTAGGTGAAATTTAGGTCACTCCAATTACATAGATGGGATTTTGTCATTCTTCGGTACCTGCTGTGTGCCTACAAGAGGACTGCTTTATGAAGATGAGTAAAATAGTCTCTCTACAAGCTTAGTGTCCACTGTACAATTGATAAATGTGATAATCACAGCATAATTTAATAATTTCCCATATATGTATTGTATATGTACATATACACACATATACCTGTGGTGTGGCTTGGCAATGCAATAGTGAGGACTTAAATCTTAAGTATGGAATGTTTTAGAGGAGATGAATGATTTCACTAGGGCTTAAGGATGAATGAGTTCAGAAAAAAAAAACAAGCATTTGCAGCAAATGAGATGGTTTGCCCAGATGCACAAAGGCAAGAGAAAGAAACGGGTTTTTGACTACTGAAGCCACTTGATTATGGCTAGAAAATTCTTTGGAGGTAATCGGGTCTCCTCCATGGCATTTTGCCTCTTGAAACTCTGAAGTGTCACAGCCCACCATCCCCTCACAAAAGATTTTGCCCGTGAATAACAACCTCCCTCTCATAGCCTAGGTCTGTGATTATTCTGGGAAGGTTTAAAGATCATGTGCTTATTCAGCCTGCTCACTGGTCCCCCCAGCTATTGACTGATGTCAAGAATCTTTGTCTCTTAAGAGCTGTAGTGTTAAGAGTTCTCTTTTTTATTTTTAATTTTAAGAAGAAGAACTCTCCTGACTGCAGGAATCGTATTTCTAAGACTAGCAGACATACCATTCTGTTTTCCTTCCTTTACCTCAGCTCCTACTCAGAAAATTTATTTCAACATAGAATGGCCGTAGTTTTGGCATCGGGTCACATGACCCTATCCTTCCTCACTATGGCTATTTTGAATGGGGAGAAACTAATCCAAAGTGAAGCAATCTACTGCCAGCCAGCAGGCAGTCAGAATCCCTGATTAAGAGTCCTTTGAGCTGCAAGACCTTGAAATCCAGAACCGAAACCTCTGGTAAAGTAGGATCCCGAACCAGTATGGGGCAAGCCCAGAAATGTGTACATGTCAAAATTTTGAATGAACAAACATTAAAAGCTTTTCAGATATGAGTTGGTTTCAGAGAGGACGATGAAACAGATGTGATAAAGAAGCATGGATGGAAAACTCTGTGGTAGGAAAAAGGAGAGAAATCAAGAGAATAGGTCTTTGATGATTTTCTATGCCCTATGGACTTAGAATATATTTTCTGCAAGTTTCTGTTCAGTGAGATTCTGTTAGGTTTTGACAACAAACTTCTTGTTTACTTGAATTTTTCCGACTGTACTGCATTTTTCTCAGAGTGATTCTAACTAATTCAGGCTCTGTTTCTATCACTGTGCCCAGGTTTGTGAAATATACATGTAAGTGGTCCACAGGCTTCCCTTTTATGCTAGAGGGAAGAGCAATTAAAATCAGTCAAGGGTTGGGGGCGCCTTGGTGGCTCAGTCTGTTGAGCATCTGATTCTTGATTTCAGCTCAGATCGTGATCTCACACTTCATGGGATCGAGCCCTGCCTCAGTTTCCTTCCTGACAGCTAGGATCCCACGAGGAATACTCTCTGCCTCTTGCCCACTCTTGTGTCCTCATTCTCATTCATATTCTCCCTTTCCCTCTCAAAACTAATAAGTAAATGTAAAAAAAAAAAATCAAGGAATTTCAGCTTTAGAACTCTGGAACAAATTAATTTTTTTCATGTTCAATCCTAAACCTAAAGACTGATATTTATCATTTTGATCATTTAGGAAAATTGTCATCTTGTAAAAGTTGAACTCTAAACAAATGTTCTTTATGTAATGACTTAATGTTTTGTAAGAGTTCTGTTATATGAGAATGCTAAATTGTGGATACCAATAATAAAATTTTCAGGCTTATAATATAAAAATGATTTAACGGGTAAACATTTTCTCATTTTTTTTCCGAAATGGGAAATAACATTTTTAGGAAAGTTTATCAAATATTTGGTATTGTAGAACAGGATTCGTCAAACTCTGACCTGTGGACCAAATCCAACCTGCTGTAAATAGCTTTATTTGACCTACAGCTGCATCCATTCTTTGTATTGTCTACAGCTGCTTTCATGCTATGGTGGCAGAGTTGAGTAATTATGGCCTGCAAAGCCCCCAATACTTGCTATGTAGTCCTTTATAGAAAAAAACATATTTTTTGCTTATCCCATTTGTAGACGTAGTAGATATTTTACTTACCATCTTAACAGCATAAACACCACAAAGGAAACTTAGGTCGGCCTAAATTTCTATTTTTTCTGAGTTAAGCATTCACAAAATGTTCAACATTTTTCTAGGGAATGACTGGAATAATTTTTTTTGTCTGTGCAGAATCACAAACAGGGAAGGATTGAATGGTGATTCTAAATACGAAAGCATTTTTAATAAAAGTGATATAAAACAGATGGTGTTTGTATCTAGAATGAATAAAGTTAACAAAACAAAGAAATCAGTTCAAAGAAATAGAATCCATTAGGGAAATTAAGAAGTAAAAACAGTGGGATTGTATTTAAAAGTATAGGGTGGCTTCAAAGAACTTAAGTAGGCAAAATAATAACAATGATCTAAAATTCAAATAGAAGTACCAGTTGAATGGGAAGTAGGCTAGGGTATTAAAAAGAAGAACAGAGATATTTCACAATTAAAATTAAGGTCAACTTAAAAATACAAAGCTGTGAAACGAAAGAGACAAAGCAAAATAGGGATTTTGTTTCTCAAATTCTAAATAGCATCAAAACAGAAAATAGCCATTGAAGAAAATACCCATGAACACGATACTAAATGAGGCACACCATCATTATATATAATAAACTGAACAGAACAGTTCTTCAAGCACAACACATGACAGTATTCTACTCTTTGTTCTCTTGGCCTCCAGACTGTTTGATAGATTGGCCACTTCTTTTTCACATCATTCTTGCAGTCAAAACTGCAAGGATTTGCTATTGAGCCATGGTCTTTTAGAGCTGAAAACCTCGTTTGCCATCAAGTCCACTAGCCGTGTTTTACCTGAGAGCAACGAGAAACATCGGTGACAAAGTTTGCCTATGTGGTATACCTGAACAATGGAAGCATACATTGAACCCCAAACACCCCGACAACTGGGTCAATGTTTTTCTGGCACACTGAGCTTTCTGGAATACAGTTTCCTTTGATCCTTAATTTCACCGAGCTGTTACTTGAAAACACTGCTCTCATTAGACTAGTTTTCTAGTTGGCTACTTTTACTTCACAGTTGGCTGTAAGAATCATGTCTGATGATTGTTCTGCTTTGTGCCTTTTTCTCAAAATAGTAAGAAATGGCATAGAGCTTTGCACAATGCCTAGTACATAGAAAGTACTGGTAAAGTTAGCAGTAATGAAAGTCAAAATACAAAGCTCCTTTCTTTCTCTGTGAAGCTGTTATCTCCTTTGTCTCTGAGTTTTTTTGAGAATATGTGGCCTGTTGGACTCATTGGGCTTTTTGGCATCGGCTTTTTGCGTTGTACTTTATTTTCTCTGTACGTGTAAATATGTTGTTCTCCAAATATGCCCTTAAAGGCAAAGATGTGTAACAAGCTGAACATAATAATTGTGCAATAAATGCTTACCAAACACAGTAGAGATTAAAAGTATAGTTTTAAACTCTGGAATTACCACCATATAGTCAGTTGTGGTAGTTGGATAATGAACTGGAATATAGAGGAATTAGCGAAGAACAGTAAGAATATATGTTGATGCAAATATTTAAAATTTTAGAAGTATATTTGAGACTGAACAAAACCATAAAAAGGTAATCTGTTCATTGGTTTAGAATACTATTTAAAATATACTTGTGTTGGTGCATTGGAGTTCAGGCTCAACTTTCAGAATATAGTATGGGCTAATTTTAAGAAAGATTAACAATACTCATATTCTGTGAAAAATAACTCCTATTCTATGAAAAATAATAAGTTTAGAGCAGAGTTAAGTAACCCCTCTGTTTGAGAGTAGGAAGAATCATTACTTGATCATAATTCAATTATTTCGAAGACCTAACTTAAGAAGCTGATTGGATCTGAAGAAAGAGCGGTGAATACAGAACAGCATGTAATTAAAAGTATTCAGAGCAATCTAGTTACCCCACACTTAGAGGTCAGGGTCGTAATCTAGACTTTGTGGTTAACATATGCACTTTCTTGTATGCCAACAACTGATACCATCTTTGTGTGAACACCAGCATATTTTGTACATAACACTTCAACTGAAAGAGCAAGGTGAAATTGTAGAAACAGACAACATGGACTCCGAAAATCCCACTAATGCTAATTCAGTCCTCATTATAAAGTGTATATTGAATGGTTTTTTACTTACCTGTTAGAAAATATTATTACTTGAACTAATTCCCAATATTCTACTCACTTAGCAGAGAAAGGGTAAAGTAATGGATAACTGCTTCTGAGGTAGTATTAGTAAAACAAAAAGTGACTATAATATTAGGATCTTACTCCTCTACTCAACCAAAATTTGTGTATTTTGAAAAAGTCCTCTTCATTTCCCTATCATTTTTACTCTTCAGCCTTAATATTCTAACTTGTTAAAAAGACTGAGCTGTATATTAGATAAATTATCAGTAACTTAATGTTTCATCTTTTATTTTTTATGTTGTATGTTTATTTATAATTCTAATGGGACACCCTTTATATATCTGGCTTTTATATTATAATTAGAAATATCACCTTTGATGTTTTACTACAAGATGTTATAGAACAATTTGGAAATACTAATCAGAGTATAATAGGTTTAATGCCTCACCCCAAAATGAACCATTTTAATTATCATTTGTAGTGATTATTCTTGTAAATGTATAATACTGGACACATTCTTGAAGTTGTTTAGTTCAATTACCTCCACGTGTAGGCAGCAGTGTAACTCGAAGAATGAGCAAAAATTCTGGCAGCAAAAGATGGAAGTATCATAATGGCAGGGTAGTAAGAAAACACAAGGAAAACAGAAGGTGATATAAAGTAATTGAGGGCCTTTGAAGTTTATGGTGAGAGCCTAGAGAATATTCGGTAAAGATAGGAAAATGGAAAATACCATAGCAAGTTGATAGAAGTCATCACTGAATAAACGGTGGTATTTCTTTTTCATCACCATGACATTGTCTGTCTGTGATCATTCATGTAATTTCAGTCCCTACCACATTTTTTTTCCTTTTTTTAAAAAAAATATAATTTATTGTCAAGTTAGCTAACATACAGTGTATACGGTGTGCTCTTGGTTTTGGAGGTAGATTCCTGTGATTCACGTCTTAAATACAACACCCAGTGCTTATCCCAACAAGTGCCCTCCTTAATGCCCATCACTCATTTTCCCCTCTCCCCCTCCCCCCCCAATCCACCCTCATTTGTTCTCCATATTTAAGAGTCTTGTATGGTTTGCCTCCCTCTCTGTTGGAAACTAATTTTTTTCCCTTTCCTTCCCTCATGGTCTTCTGTTAAGTTTCTCAAGTTCCACATATGAATGAAAACATAAGGTATCTGTCTTTGACTGACTTACTTCACTGAGCATGATACCCTCCCATTCCATCCACGTTGTTGCAAATGGGAAGATTGCATTCTTTCTCATTGCCAAGTGGTGTTCCATTGTATATATAAACCACATCTCCTTTATCAGTTGATGGACATTTGGGCTCTTTCCATAATTTGGCTATTGTTTAAAGTGCTGCTATAAACACTGGGGTGCATGTGCCCCTGTGCATTAGCACTCCTGTATCCTTTGGATAAATTCCTCTTAGTGCTTTTGCCGGGTTGTAGGGCCGTTCTATTTTTAATTTTTTGAGGAACCTCCATACCGTTTGCCAGAGTGGCTACACTAGTGTGCATTCCCACCAGCAGTGCAAGAGGGTTCCCGTTTCTCCACATCCTCGCCAACATCTGTTGTTGCCTGAGTTGTTCATTTTAGCCACTGTGAGTAGTGTGAGGTGGTATCTCAATGTGGTTTTGATTTGTATTTCCCTAATGATAGATACCACATTCCAAAATAGATGTTCACCCATGGTGGATACTTGTTTTGTCAGCCTTTGCATCTAGCCCTGTGTGACAACATGGATGGGTGAAATAGGTGAAGGGGATTAAGAAGTTCAAACCTCCAGTTGTATGGTGACAGATGATGACTATACTTAATGCTGGTGAGCATTTTGTAATGTGTAAGGAATGGTCAAATCACTATGTTGTATACCTATAAGTAGTACAACATTGTATGTCAACTATACTTTGAATAAAAAAAGAATATTCCATAAAAGTCAAATGTATAAAGAAAAAATTGTGGTCACGCACCACTGAAAACATAAATTAGAATGAAATATTAGGAATGCAGATAGACCACAGAATTCTAGAAATTTTTTCAACTTAAATAACATAATTAGCTCTGAGATTTAAAAAATATCTTAACCCAAATATACACATACACATATGTGTAACAGACCCTCATACCGTTGAGTTACTGGTAGATTGGTGTGACTTTTTTGCAGGGCAATTTGGTAATATATGTTAAAATGTAATAAGCATATAATACAGTATTTTTGGGGGGAGGAATTGATTCTACAGAAAAGTTCACACGAGTTCTAAAAAAATATATTCATTTGTTATAAAATCACAGAAAACAAACTAATGTCCATGAATAGGAAATGACTAAATCCTATCCCATGCATTCAGTAGAATATCAGGTATAGCTTAAGAAAATTAAGTACAATTCCATGTGCTAAAATGTAAAGACTTGGAACATATCTTCAAAAATGGAAATGGTTAAAAAGTATGTACAGTGTAATTCAACTAACTTAAAATTTTTCATTTTTAAAGTGTGGGTATTCACTTTACATAATGTAAAATGTAATTAAACACACCAGAAAGAACAAGGATCACCTTAGGGAAAATGTATAATGGAGGTCGGAAGAACTTTGGTATTTTGCATGATTCTGAACTGATAAATTACTTGGAACAAGTATAATTTTTCTGTAAATAAAATGAAATAATATCTTATTTTCTGATGTGTAAAGATGTCCAAGAGAAGTAGATTAAAAAAAAAAAAAACTAGCCAACGAATAAATACTGTGACCTCAGTTTTGTATACTAGATGTTCAGCCTTGAAAACAAGAAGATAGTACATAAAGCTGCAAGGGAAGAAGATTGTGGTTTTGGACAGCAGGGGTAAAATGGAAATCTTAGGTGATGAATAAAGAACACAAAGCATGCATTTAAAGAAAGAAAAGATAGCGTTGTTAAATTTACATATGACACTATAAAAATTTTTTTTGAGTACATACATTGAGATAGATGCAAGAAGGAAACGATGATGTCTAAGCTTTACAGGAAATGTGCAAAATGGAGTCCTGTTAGTTTCCGGAGGGGGGAATTTAGAAAAAGAAGGGTTGAAATACATAATCAATGTCCCTCTCTTAAATTTAACGTAGTCACTGGGCTGAGGGATTACAGACAACATTGGAGCTAAATCACTTTAATGATGACCATCTGGGGCACCTAATGAGATTATTTGATGATGTTGGTTGTATGGAAAATGAATATCAAAAATTCTTCCCCCTTTGCGGTACAGTGAATTCAGATGCTTTCTTCTTGAGTTGCATAGCAGAAAGTGATGACTGAGTTGTTTAGGTAAAATAGCATTCCATTTACAAATTTCAAAATGTGTGACTTCAAACTATGTAAAGGATAAGTTTTTTAAAAGTCTCAAAAGACTTTGGAAACTTAGGAATGTAGTATCTTAGTCCATTACTAGGCAGTATTTTGACCCTGGATCAGTGTGTCAGCCTCCCCTGGAACATTATAGAAGAGAAAAAGTGTCTGGCTCTACCCCAGACTTACTGCATCAAAAATCTGAGGGTTGGATCCCAGCGATTTAGGGTTTCTTTGGCCTTCCAGGTGATTCTTATGTATGCTAAAGGTGCAGTAGTTTGACTTTAATCCTTAAGAGTCAAAATAATGGGCCAAGGGTAGGAAAGGGAATAAGTTGAAGACTTGAATCTAGCTTGTCTTTCTGAATTTTCTGAGATTTTATAATTTGGCTACGGCTTTAATCTTCCTTAGATTTCACTCACATCTGAGAAATAGAATTTTCATTTCTTCCTTTAGTGAGCTGAGTGCTGTTGGAGTTAATTCTGTGTGAAAAAGACTGATAACTTCTGTTATTACCGCTGCAGTTCAGAATGGCTAGTTTCAAGGCTCTCCCTTAAACCAGATGCCTACACTGTATGTTAACTAATTGGTATTTAAGTAAAATCTCAAAAAAAAAATTACACAGCTTCCATAGTAGCTGGCAAATAATGAGCACTGGGCTCTAGAACTTTTTACGGTATAAATGCACAAAGCCATTTCACACCATATGGCTACAGGCCAAATTGCCTCAACATCAAAAGCTCATTCTTGAGTGGACACATTAGGATTGAGTGTATTGGGACTGCTCTGGGATGAATGCCCCATGGAGTGAGCCTGAAATAGGCTTTACTCAATTCACTGTTATTAATGAATCCATTTCCATGATTGTGGTATCTACCTACAAATGCTAACATCCAGAGCAGGTTTTTTTGTTTTTTTTTTTTTTTTTTTTTTTGTAAGATGTAATGTGGATACGCCATTTTGGAAGACATTTTGGCAGTTTCTTATAAAGCTAAGAATAATCTCACCATACGGTCCAACAGTCAGGTTCCTAGGTATTTCTCTAACTGGTTTGAAAACTTAGGTACATGCAAACACCTGCACGTAATTGTGTGTAGCAGATTTACTCATCACCACAAAAACTTGAAGCAACCAAGATATCCGTCAAAAAGCCAATAAATGAAATATGGTACATCCATAAAATGAAGTAATACTTACTGATAAAAAGGCAAGAGTTAGAAATGCAAAGACATGGATGAATCTTAAAAGCATATTACTAGGTAGGAAAAAAAAAGCAGTTGGAAAAGCTCCATAACGTATGACTCCATTTGTATTACATCCACAAAGGGCAAAGATGTAGGGATGGCAAACAGTACAGTAGTGGGCAGCAGGGATTGGGGAAGGGAATAGGGCGTAAAAGTGAAGTGCAGGGGATGTTTTAGGGTATTCTGTATGATACTGTAGTAGTGGATACATGAAAGAGTGCATGTGACAAGTCCCATTGAATTTTCTAGCATAGTGTGAAGTTTCATATATTAAAATAACAACAACAACATTTAAGAGGTCAGGGGAATCCCAGAAAGAAATGCCTACTGTAACAAAAGAATATGAATTACAAATATATGAGGTTACCTCATTGAAGAAATAGGTGGGTAGAAGTTGCTGACCTAAGTAGTTTAAGAAATGAGTGGAGTCTGTAAGACTAAAGGCAGAAGGAAATGTGCATAAACACTTGGGCTAATAAAGTTATTTCCCCTGGGCTAAGGCCTAACATTTCAGAAATGTTAGGCCTTAGTATGTATGCCTTTGTAGTGGAATTGAATAATCAAGTAAATGGATGGTGGATGGGCATACCCTGAGTTTTCATTGTTGGAGAGAGAGATTACACATAAACAAAATGGAAAGGTCAGAATAATCCATTTCATGCTAGATTAGGGTTAGAAACATTAGTTACGAACTCGTGTTAAATTTACTGTATAGATAAATGAATACACAAAGAAATAAGATATGTATACATGCATGTTTTAGATCCCATGTATTTTCTTATGCTTTCAGCTGAGAGGGCCTAGAAATAATGACTCCCCTGGAGAAAGAATGTGCTTGTTTTCTAATATCATTCCCCAAGACAAGGAACTCTGACTCCTTGGGAAATAGCTGATTGTAGGACTAGGGCAAGGAGAATAAAAGATGAACCTGGAGTGTCTTGTAATGCCATAAAATAAGGAGATGATAAAAAAAAATTCACAGCAATGATGTTATGTCAAAGTGATAAAGGAACCAAGTGCAGGGGCTCCCAATGGCCAAAGCATAAACAGTTTTAACAAAATAAACAATGTAGTATTGCATTATAACTCAAAGTATATAAAATAAGAGAGCATACTGCGATAAATAATTGAATGAATAAATTACTAGGAGAGAATGGGCAAATATCCCATGCAGAAAAATTCCAAATAAGTTGTATAGATTTTTCCCATTCAAGGGAGTGGCACTTAACTTTCAACCCTTTAAGTGCAGGCTGTGCATAGTCACTTCCTCCCAAAGTGAACAGTACAGAGAAGGGGAGGGGGGAAAGAGTAACTTGAGTGGAGGCATGTGACAATCCCTACATCAGCCAGGTAATAAGGTTAACATCACTAATGATAAAGCATGATGATAGCATGAACCGTTGATATGATTTAAGTAGACCAGTACTTGATAGTCTTCTTCCCAAAACCCGTAAATCCAGTCTAATCATGAGAAACATACCACACAACACCAAATGGAGGGATATTTTACAAAATACCTTATTGGTACTCCAGAAAACTGTCAAGATAGGTAAAAACAAGAAAAATTTGAGGAACTATCATAGGCTAGAGGAGCTTGAGAAGACATGATGATTAAATACAACAGGGTAACTTGAATGAGATCCTACAAGGTAAAAGGAAATTAGGCACAAACTAATGAAATCTGCATAAAATAGGGATTTCAGTTAATAACATTTTATTGCTACTAATAATATGGTACTAAAGGTACCACGCTAATGTAAGAAGTTAATAATAGAGGAAACTAGGTGTGGAGTACATAAGATTACTCTATTTTGTCTTTGTGGCTTTCCTATAAATGTAAAATTATTGTAATTTAAAAGTTTTATTAAAATATATAATGTGGAGCACCTAGGTGGCTCGGTCAGTTAAGTATCCAATTCGGTTTTGGCTCAGGTCATGATCTCCTGGTTCATGTGATTTAAATCACTGAGAGGCTGATAAGGAAGGTGGAAATCCTTCCCCACCCTGCCCCTCACTGCAATCCCTTCCCAAACTCTGTCAATGCTATGGACACCTTTAGTTTATTTAGAGATGGAGCAGCTTCTTTAATCAATCTCTCTAACAATTATGACTACTTTCTTCTTTTTATGACTATTTTCTTGACTCTCATAATTAAATGGGCTCCCTGTGTAACCCTATTCAATATTTTAAAATAATGGAGATCACAGTATGTCTTCACTGTTCCCTGAAAATGATGATTCTACTCAAAGGCTTTTTAAAAATGTCATGGATGCTAGTAATATTTCATTTTTCCCTCTCATCATCATTAGCTTTACCTTGGCTGTATTTTTTTTTTGATGAAAAATTATTTCTAGTATTGATTGGGATGGTCAACCAAAATTTCTGCTAAGTAATTAACTCAAATGATATTTATTGCCTTGGTGATCATGTAAACACTGCAGAAGGATCCTTCTGTAGCTTGAGTAGTAACATGAAATGTGTAATTACTTAATACTTACAACTATGTGGCAGTAGGAGCAGAATTAAGATTTGAACACAGCAACCTCTAAATCTAAAGTCAGAGCAGTGTTCTCTATGATATTCATTACCCTTATTAGCAAAGAATATTAGAATTGTATTTCTTGCTTAGACTAGGGTAAAGAATATAGGTCATTGTCTTTGTTCTGCCTACAGTACCTTAATAAAGAGAGATTCCCACTTCTCTGCTTCCTTTCTCATAATGGAAAGGAAAGGACTAGATGATGATCACTGGGGCTGTATACCTGATAGACAGGCTTTGCAGTTGAATAGAGCTCAACTCATGCCACTGCTCCAGTATATCCCAGTGCGTAGTTGAGTCTCATTTCCATCCTATGCAAAATAGGGGATTTCCCCACCTCCCTCATTTGTTGTATAAGTTTACATGAGATAGTGTGTTTGAAGGCAGTTAGTTAACCCCATATTCTTTTGTTATGGAAATTGGTCTGGATCACCCGGTAGAAGAACCCAGCGGCACTCGGAGATCTTGGAAGGAAGGAGGTTTATTTTACACCGGTGGGGGCAGAGGAGATCATTCTCCAGAGATCTGAGCCCAGAGCATCAACAGAAGGGACAATTTATAGTCTGTTACTTCCGCATTGCTCATTAGTAGTATTTTGGTGCCTGAGGCAAGCAGGGTGGGAAGAAGAACCAGAAGGGAAGTTTTAAGGCAGGGACTGAAATGCCCTTATCAGTCCTGTTGGATATCATATAACAGATTTTTTCCTAACACTTTCAAATATCTACTATTTAACACCTAATTTGTGGCAGCACTATCCTAGACAATTGGAATAAAGTAGTGCATAAAACATATAAAAATCCGTGTCTTCATGGAGTGTAAAAAATGAGGACAATCAGTGTAAATTTCTTTGCTTTTCTCCAAATAGTCTTTTCACTTGTGAAAATCTGTTAAATTACCTCTCCTTTTCTTTCTCATAACGTTATTTTTTTATTAGTATGGAATGTGGTTCATGGTCAAATTTTTCATCAATATTTAAATATAAAATGAAACCATCTTTTTTTTCCACTTTATAAATTACGTGCAGTATGGAAAGTGGCTGATGTATTTTAAGACTACATTTTTAACCGCGCAACTAAGAAAATCTGAGAGAGCCGCAACATAATAAATTCTTTCATCAAAAGGTGATTTAAAAACATTTTCCCACATTTGCGAAAACTGTCGATCATCTTGACTGAACCATTTGATATTAAATTGTAGATATGGTAACATTAGATTACAAACACCTTGTCCTCTATCACCTAGGAATAAGGACAGTTTCCTACATAACCCCGAGATGAGCATCACTCCCAATGAGTTAAGCAATCATAAAATGTTAGTCAACATACTGTTCCTTTTCAAATTTCCCAAAATTTCTCCAAATGCTTTTTTTTTTTAAATACATTTTTGTTTTGGGATCAGGATCCATTCAAGGAGCGCTTGCTACATTTGGTTGTTATGTCCTTAGAAATTCTTTGAATCTAGAAAATTCCTACTTCTCTTTTTGTGTTTGATGACAGTGATATTTTGAAGACACTAGGCCAGTTGTCTTGGAGAATGACCAACATTTTCATTCATCTAAATGTTTCCTCGCTAATTCATGTTAAATATTGTTTTTAAAATAATTGAGTGTAATGTTTGCGTTTTATCCTAGTTTATCAGAAAACACACTATGTCAGTTGGTCCAATTGTTGTTAGGTTGAAGAATGAACATTTCACTTAATGGCGTTAGCATCTGTTGATGATTCTTGCCTAAATCAAAAATTACATTAGTGGTTGCAAAGATCATTGGTGGTTGTCTAATTGTATTGTTACATATAAATGTGTTAGTGGTTTTCTATAGTGAAGATCTTTCCCTTCTCCCCTTTTTGAGTGTTCCTATGGACTCAGTGATTTTTTTTTTAATTCAGTATAATGTAAACCCATTAACATTACTATTCTTTTTGATGTTCAGATTGTCCCTGTTTGACCAGTAGGAGTCTTGCCAACTCTTGTTCACTTCTTTTGTGACCTAATGGAGTATTGTGAATCTTAACGTAAAAGCCTTATGTCTTAAAACATTAAAACATGTATTTTAGTATCCCAGTGGCAAAAATGTTTGTTCCCTCAATTTTCTTCTAACAACTTAGAAATGAGAATTCTAAGTGTCTTTCTCCATTTCATGCAACAGAATGAGTAAAAAAAAAATAAAAAATAAAAGTGTTTCCATGAGTGATGAACGACTCCCAGCACACCAAACATAAAACACCTGTATCACAGCTGTTCTCAGCCACATTTGTGTCATTGCTGCTCATTCTGGTGGAATAATAACCTGCAACCTTTTAATGTGGGTTAATCATAAAGGGGAAACTGTCATCGAGCTCTGAGGAAGCTTCCTAGTATTCTTGAGTAGTCTTGGGAGACGGGTAATGATGATGTATCACTCTACATAGTTGCTGATAAAGTAATTCTCAATAAAGCGTTGACAATTTGTTATTGATGCAAAGTATATTATTTTTATTTTATTTCCTTTTTTAAAACATAATTTATTGTCAAATTAGCTAACATACAGTGTGTCAAGTATGCTCTTGGTTTTGGGGGTAGATTCCCATGGTTCATCACTTGCATACAACACCCAGGGCTCATCCCAACAAGTGCCTTCCTCAGTGCCCATCACCTATTTTCCCCTCTCCCCCACCCCCTCCCATCCACCCTCAGTTTGTTCTCTGTATTTAAGAGCATCTTATGGTATGCCTCCCTTTTAATTGGCCATGTCATCTATAGCTCAGAAACAGGCCACACCATCTCTCAGGTTGCAGGGCTTGTTTTAAAATGGCCACTGTATACTCATAATACGTATTTGATCTTTGGTTTATGTAGCTACTGGAGTTTGCTGTTTCACCATTTCTGTGTAGAGAGTAAATGCTCATCATTTTGAATATTTGTTTCCTGGGATTTTGTATAAATACTTACAATGAAAGTTTACCCTGTGGGCTTAACTACATGAACTTATTTTGCCATCTGAGTATGACTTTCGTAAGGTGATAAATGACCTTCATAGTTCTAATGCCATGCGTGGCGCTCATAGATACTCAATAAATATTTTTATAAGGAACTCAATATAGAATTTAAGAAACACACAGAAATGTGCAACAGAGTGTGATGGTGTCTAATAAAGATGCACCTTATGTTCTTGGCTGACCTCCTTGTCCTCTAGCCAGGCCTCTGTCCCTCTTTCCCTTTGTTGCATAGCTTAAGCTCTGCTAAGCTAAAACAAGCACTCCAGCAGATGGGGTGGGAAATGGGGAAAAGTCATACAAGGACCTCAACCAAGGTAGAAAAGGGTCAAGATACAGGTTAATCGTGAAATAACTCATCATTGGGAGCTCTAATTAAGAGTATCATACTCAAATTGATTAAATACATCAATTGAGAATTGGAGTGTGGGGGTTGACAATGGAGAAATAGCCTTTACAGAATTTTGAAGTTCTGACACCAAAGACAGTCTTCTAAAACATTGTGGCACCGATTCTGTTTCCTCCCCTTTACTGAAGATGCATCCCGACTCACTCTGATTTTGTGTGGGAATCCAGAAACCCTGAAATTTGTGATCACTCTCCTGAAGAAAAACACTTGGATTATTAATGTGAGTTCTTCCCAAATAATGAGTATATTACATATAAAGCATTATAAAAACACCTTAAGAGAATTAGGTTCCTTTCCACTTTGAGTAAGAGCCTACTTATTCAGAAAGTGTCCCAGATGCCCCTGTAGGAAAGGCAAGGAAAAAACTATGCTACACAAAAACATTAGCTGTTCTTCATCTGGGCACTTCCATTGTGTCTGTTAGAGAAATGGGCAGTTCACATCAAATACGTTCCTTCTTGACCTAAATCCTGCAAGTGATTTCCTAAGGGTTCACTTCAGTTCAGTTCAGGAGCAACATCTATTTATAGCTATTGCATCTTCCTGAAATTACTTCAAAGTATTAGTCACTACAGGACTTGATAAATTATGTTGAAATACAGTATATTCATCTTTTATTTTAATTATTGGTCTCCTCTTCCTTTAGAATCTAAGTTCTGTGAGGCCAAGGACCTTGTCACCAATGCCAGAAAAAGTAGCCTGGCTCAGAGTGAGATGCTGAGTAAACATACATTGTTGAGTGGAATCCTGGTGTTTATATGATTACTTGGGCTTAGCAGCATGTCAAATCTTTCCTGTTCTACCTATTCATCTAAAGCAGAGTACAGTGTTTTCCTTATGCAAAAAAAGAACGAAGCTTTATTTGAGGCACACTTGTGAGGATGTAAGATGTGCTAGGGATACGGGGAGACCTTTGCTCTGGTAGTTGAAGTGTCCATCTTTATTCTGAGACTCTTCACTTAGGCTCATTGCTTTCCACCTCAAACTTCAGTATTATATGTGAACTCCAAACCCTTGGCCTTACCCGACAGAATCATGGGAGAGTTGTTCTGATTGCCACCTCTGCCTCACTGAGGAGAACACTTAACCAGGCACTTGCTCAACTTCTGTTTCACACGTAACCACATTTGCCTTTGTGAATTCAATTTCTTTATATAAGATTTCAAAAAAAATAATAAAAACAGATCTAAAATTCTTGTTGAATAAGGAGCATTAGGGACCTTGCTAGAAGGTAACATTAACAGGAAAGTGGGCACAAGATTGCATTACAGTAGCTAAGAAGAAGAAAGTGTCAGACCCACAGAAGAGGGCTAGGTAGGAAATGAAATCTTCAAAATGTCCTTGAAGATGTTAATACCATAAATCATTTTTCACAGTATCCAAAGCCCTTCATTATCTTACATCGAATTATTTTTCATGGTAATTCATAGCACTGTACTCTTTGTTCTGGATATACGTCACATCATGCTTCATATGCATGTTTTTGCACGTTTGCTAATATTGTTCTCTTACCTGAATTCTTTTATCTATCTTCTTTCTCAGTCTAGTAAAATTATCTTCTAATTTTCATCTTACATGCCATTTATACTATTATCCTCTTCTTTGCAGATGTGGAAAAAAAACATTAAGTGTACTCATACCAATGTATTATTTTTTACAGTTTATTTATGTGTTTTGAGAGAGAGGAAGAGTATATGTGCTTGTACGCATGTGTGGGGGAGAGGCAGAGAGAGAGAATCCCAAGAAAGTTCTGTACTGTTAGCACAGAGCCTGATGTGGGGCTCAAACTCATGAACTATGATTGTGACCTGAGACAAAATCAAAAGTTGGATGCTTAACCAACTGAGCCAACCAGGTGCCCTTCATACCAATGTAATAGCAATTAACACTAAGTCTGCAGTGATGTAAAATAAAATGTTTGACCTAACAGATCTTTTTCTGAATAGAGTGGCTTCATTCAAGAAAATGTTAATCATAATATCTTTTTGCCTGCCTCGTTCACTTAACTTTGCTTGATATCAGACTTTGTGGTGAACAAAATGGTAAGAATGATGAGGATGCAGGTAGTTATTTCTCTGTTGGCTTTCTTTGAAATTTCACAAAAGCAGAATGTAATCACCTCTTCAGGGTTGGCAAAAGTAAATCCAGAGAAGATCATCTGAATCCCAGCTAGCATGGGCTCCTCTCTTTGACTTTAACAGTTATGCTAACTGATCTACTTATACTTTCTTTGACCTTTGACCTATTTTGTAAAATAGCTGTTAAAAATCAGAATAAATTGTACCCAGAAATATGCCAAATTGAAGAGAATCCAAGTATTTCACTTGAAAAAAAATATTTTTTAAGTCGCGGTAGGGCGCTTGGGTGGCTCAGTTGGTTAGGTGATCCACTCTGGCTCAGGTCATGATCTTGTGGCTCATGAGTTGGAACCCCGAGTCAGGCTCTGTGCTGACAGCTCAGACCCAGAGCCTGCTTCAGATTCTGTGTCTCCATCTCTCTCTGCCCCTCCCCTGCTCATGTGCTGTCTCTCATTCTCTCAAAAATACATAAACAATGGGGAAAAATTTTTTTTTTAAATCCGAGAATGTCATATAGCCTGGAACTCCATGGGAAAAACCCCAAATAAAAGAAATTGACAACCATTCTAGATGATAACACCACCAATGATAAACAAAAAAAGATAAATAAGAAAAGAAAATGTTTTCTCCAGTTGTAAAGTTTTTATCCTTATCATTGGTCTTGAAGAGAATCCTCTTTGAATTGAGTTAGAATATTTTTGAGACTGAATACTCTTTCCTATTATGATGAGCCAAGCATAATGATGAAAAGTAAGACCCACAGAATGGTTTAAAATAAGGAATAACCATTAGAGCTTGTCCTTTTAAGCAATGAGTTTATTTTTAAGTGCAAATGGCTGTGTATAAATGAATAATAGTTATGACAAGATGAAACAATGAATTTAAACAAAGATAGTCATGCCACCCAAATAGAATTTCATCAAAGAAAAATTTGCTTGCAAGTAAATTAATCAGTATTTAGCCTATTTATTCTAAAGCAATCTTGTATTCTGTTTTTTCCATCTAGTGTTAGATTTATGCTTTTGTTTCATATTGACAAAGATTGACTAAATATTAACCCAGTGTAATTTTTCTGTAGCATTAATTATAAATGTCTCACTGGAATAATGTGAAAGCAAAAACTCATTTGGAAAGCCGATCACCTAGACTGCATACCAATAAATTAAAATCAGCAGATGAGAAACCAACCTCTTCCTCATAAATAGCAATATCTCTCTTGAACCATTTGTGTTCACAAGCCACAAATTCATGATCTTATGGTTTAATTTCCATAATACATTAATATTATTAATATATATTAAATACATTTAAGCTCTGAAAAATCATTCTGGGCCACACAGTATATCACATCTACAGCAAAACTGTTAAACAAACTGTAATTCTGTAATTAAGATAAAATACTTACATGCTTGATGTACAGTAGTTAATTAAATCTGAAGTAAAAAAAAGACCAAGGGGATGCATGCCCACACGTACAAGTAAAGCTAGGGAAATGTCAACAAGATCAGTACATTGTATCACTGTCAATTTCCTGGTTGTGGTATTGAGCTGTAGTTATAGAAGATGCTACCATTGGGGAAACCGGGTGAAGGAGGCTCTTTCTGTATTATTTCTCACAACTGCCTGTGGTTCTACAATTCTCTGAAAATAAAAAATTAACCTAAACTATACAAGAAAGTATTTACCTTGTATTCAACAGAGAAAGAAAGAGAGAGAGCTTTGGGAGATAGGAGTGGAAGAGAATCAATAGAGGAAGTAAAATCACTGACACACTGTGGCTTCATTCAGGAGCCAAGAGTGCTGTAGACCCTCAAAGTAAACAGTTGAAAAGATCCTGCACAATTTTTAGTCTGGCACGCAGTTACCTTGGCTGGAGTCAACAGCTTCCAGTCTCTTATTTTCAGGTATGTTCTTATGGGCTTCTTGTTTTTATTTTTTGGTTCTTTTTAGTTACGCTGAAGAAACTTCAGTCTTAATACAAGCTTAGTCTAAACTATCCATATCGCCTCATGCTGCAATGGCCATGACAGGAGGTAGAAATTAGGAATGTACATAACTGGGGATGATGTGAAAGGTTAATCTCTTAGTTCTGTATTTTTCCATCGTTGTTAAAGTAATCTCTACACCCAACCTGGGGCTCGAACTCACAGTCAGAGATGAAGAGTCTAATGCTTTACCGACTGAGCCAGATGGGTACCCCTGTATTTTTCCATCTTGTTGATATTTTTGAAATTTAAATTGCTCTGACTAAAGTTAGCAATTTAATAAATCTATCCGTTCTTTCTAAACTCATACTGGATATGTAGTCTTGGTATGGAGTACCCAGATGATTCTATTATAGAAAGAAACAACAAACTGAATCTAAGGTTGATACGGCAATAGAGAAAAAACATGAGAAATGTCAAAAAATACTTCTAAAAGAACAAATATAGGGAACTAGCCTTATTTGAAACCAAAACATAAAATAAAACTATAGTAACTGAAATAAGGTAGAATTAGAGAAAGAAGCAGAATTTGATATAGCAGAATAGAGAATCCAGAAAAAAGATTCAAATATAGATAAGAGTTCAATTTATGATAAAGGTGCATTTCAAATGAACAGGGAAATGTTATAGTAAAAGTAGATTAAATGCTGTTGGAAGAAAAATGATTGAACTGTATTAAAAAAATAAGTATTATACAAGTATGGAGGGGATGCATTTTTATAACGTTGTATAAATAGCTGGCCTCCTTTGGGAAATCAGAACCCATAAATAGAAGGAAGGAAGAAATAAAGCTTTCATGAGGTTAAACAGATTTACCTTCATGAAAATAATACAAATAACAGTGTTGGCACAGAACAAGCTAAGATTAATAAAATTAAAGGGCAAGAAGATAATTGGAAGAAAATACTTGCACATATGTAAAAGACATATGGCCACTCTCCACACAAGGTTCAAAATTTCTTTAAAGCAATAAGGATAGGTAGTACATACATGGGAAAAAAGCCAGTACAAAGCAAATTGTGAAATGACCAATGAAAATAGTCAGTAAACATTACACTAGTACTCACCTTAGTAGAAATCAGTAAAATACGAGTTAAAGCAAAAATGAGTTTATTATTGTTATTTTAAGAACAAGGGATGGTGGTTAATATTTATTTATTTTTGAGGGGGGAGAGGGTAGGGCAGAGAGAGAGGAGGGGACAGAGGATCTGAAGCATGCTGCATGCTGACACCAGAGAGCCGGAGTGAGTCTAGAAGTCACCAGCTGCGTGATCATGACCTGAGCCAAAGTCTGATGCTTAACCGACAGAGCCTCCCAGGTGCCCCCCAAATCAGATTATTTTGAGGTTTAGATCACCATCTATTGAAAAGTATAGTTGGTGTACCTGACTATCTCAGTCATTAGAGCATACAAGTCTTGTTCTCCAGATTGTAATTTTGAATCCCACAATGAGTGTGAAGATTACTTAAAAAGTAAATAAATAAAATCTTAAAATGTGTGATCAAATGATATAAAGAAACAGACTCTAGCTCTCTCATATAACATTGATTGAAGTGAAAACTGCTGGAACATTTTGGGAATTGAATTGGCAAGATCTGCCAATATTTTGCAATACTGATGGGCTGACCCTGCAATCATACATCTAATAATCTTTCCTAAGGGGATATTTATATAAAACACAAGAATACCCATTACATTATAATTTGCATTCATTTAAAATTGGAAACCATAAATGTGCAAGACTAAGGAAGTTTGTGGGTTCACGTTGGTGTAATCACAGTACATAGTTAATATGCACTTATTATAAAGAATGAAGTAAATGTAGGAAAACTAATGTTCACATTGATGCCTCGAAGTGAGTCCCTCTTTATCTTTCTTGCACTACCATTTTTGCCAATTCCAGAATGTCATACTCTGAGAATTACAGTATTCATCCTTTTCAGACTGGCTTCTTCCCTTAGCAATACGCATTTGAGAGGTTCCTTCATGTCTTTGCATGGCTTGTTAGCTCATTGCTTGCTTTTTTTTTTTCTTTTTAAAGTAAGCTTTATACTCAACATGGGTCTTGAACTCATGACCCCAAGATTAAACGTTGAGTGCTTTACTGACTGAAACCAGATGGGCACCCAAATTTTTTTCTTTTTTCTTCCTTTTATAAATTTATTTATTTTGAGGGAAAGAGTGGGGGAGGGGCAGGGAGAGAGAGGGAGAGAGAATCCCAAGGCAGGCCCCACACTGTCAGTGGTGAGCCCGAGGTGGGGCTTGAACTCACAAACCGTGAGATGATGACCTGAGCTAAAATCAAGAGTCGGTTGCTTCACTAAGTGAGCCACCCATGTGCCCCTGTTTCTTTTCCTTCTTTTTTTTTTTTTGATAGCTCATTGCTTGTCACTAAATAAAATTTCATTGTAAGAATGTACCACAGTTTATTTATCCATCTACTGAAGGATACTTTTCTTCCCTTATTTGACATTTATGAATAATGTTGCTATAAATGCTGATGTATGGAATTTTCTCTGGCCATGAGTTTTCAATTCTTTGGCATAAATATCAAGGGCAGTGATGGCAGAATTTTATGTAAAGACTACATCTAGCTCTGTAAGAAATTGCCAAACTGTCATCCAAGGTGGCCATACCATTTTGCATTCCTGTTGCTCCACACCCTCGTCAGCATCTGTTGTCAGTGCTTTGAATTCTGGCCATTGTAATAGGTGTTGAAAGTAATTTGAAGTAGTGACTTAAAGTTATAGGAACTTAACAGTGACAGTTTGAAGTGATCGCGTTTTTCAATTTTGACTATTTTTTTTATATTGAGAACATTTGCTAAAGAGCATATCACACATACAGCAACTCCTCCCCCCCCAAAAAAAAACTACCAGAAAAAAAACTATGAGAAAATATGATAAAATAATTTCTTGTTATCAACTAGAAAAAAAGAGATGTTGGTATATTTTCTCAAGTAACTGAATGTGTGGATTTCATGTATAAACAAACAAGAGGACTTAAGTCTGTATGGTAAACCAGTCCTAAAATTTATTTCCATTTTTCCACCCATAATGAGGAATCTTGACACTATATTGTGCTTCAGACTACGAGCATGATTTCACCATTTTGCTTCCTTTCATGACCCTTTTGCCCCCAAAATGCCCTTAACTGAGGCCCAGGCATAAAGACCAAGGCATGAGACATTGAGTAGGAAGGGCCTTTTATCTTGTAGCCTATGCACAAAACTGTTCATTCCTTGTGCCTCCTGACAGTTGCTCTCGTATCTTCAGGAAAGATCTGTAAGATAGCTGAAAATCCAAAACTTAAAGAAGGAAGGCTTAAGATCTGCCAGCGCTTGGAACAACAAAGCCAGCAATAGTGTGAGTGGGGTAGAAGAGAAGACATAGGAGAACAGGAGGGAAGCACTTACAAATATAACTGGATAATACCTGAGCAGCTCTCTGTTACAATTCTTCGGTTATTGTTGCTGAGTATCAATTTCGTATTTGCTCACGGAAATGACTCTGAAACTTGTTCCGTTTATCAAGGTTTTAAGCAGTGGAAAGCCCAAGTTCAGAGGTTAATGCTATCAAGAAGATTCAAACTCTTGCAAGATACTGGGAATGGCAGGTTGGGTGCAGATTGGACAGAAAAAGAGTAGGAACAATGCAAAGTGTAACATTAAAATTACATGTCAGTCACTTCACTCAAGACTATAGCATAATTGCAAAAACAAAGTTGTTCTTGTTTTAAGGTCTTTACTATTTCATAATGTTGTCATTTTGTTTGCTAATTTTATAATCTGTGACTGAAAATAAAAGCTGTCGCTATGGGTGTGGGGATGAATGTATCTATGTATAATACATTGTATACATACATATATATATATATATATATATATATATACATACACAAATATATACAAATTCCTTATTCATATAATTCCATATAAACATTTTAATATAAGTTGGTACAAAAAGTACAAGTATCTTATGAAAGAATAAAGAACAACGTGAAAACTAATAGAGAAATGAACAACTATTTATAAAAATAAGGGATATAGAAGACTAAAATGACCAGATTAAAGGCAAGAAAGAGAAAAGAAGGTATGATTGTGTTCCTGTTGATGAATACGTAAAGAAATAGTGCGACCAAAATAACATGAAACATATAGGTAGACCAAAATTGCTAGTGCATTAAAAGTCAGATCTTCACATTTGATAAAATAGAAATAATTTAAATCTTTTAACATACTATTTTAAAAAGTTTCTGTAAGATTCAATTCCACCTTGTCCATGATTCACTCTTTGATTTTACTCAGTTGACTCCTCATACGTATCTTTCAGAAAGAGGCTTTTCTTGACCTCCTGATTTCCGATACAGTCTCCCTCAGTTTCCTTACCATGCATTACTTGATCTTCAGGGCCTGCCCTAATCAGGACTTGGCTATTGTGCATTTATTTGTTGGTATTTTTTATGTCTTTCCCACTGGGATGCCATCTCCATAAGATGGATTGTAGCTTGTTTTGGGCCGAGAGAAAAGATGGCAGTAAAATTATTCTCCGTCATGTCTAATCCGGTGATTGTTCTCCATCTCAGGTGTCCCCTGTGGCTAGGTTCTTTAGTCTTCACTGACTGAAGGATTCTCAAGTGCCAGTATCCCATTCCTACCTCCCAGATACAAAAAGGCCCTAGATTTAGGGGAACTCGGCTACTCTAGAACATCTCTATATTATACATTTCACTTTCTTTGTAGAGTATATTTTGTCTTTAAATGGGGAAGGGGGTGCCACCTCTTGGTACAAGGGGAGAGAACCATGCTTGGTACAGGGGTCAGAGATTGGATATTATATTCTCAAAATAAGTTGGGTAGAAAAAAAATGTCATTGAGAAAACCATAAGAGGATATACACTCATAATACTCTACTGGTAACAATCCGCGTGGACCTGTCATTTCAGACCCACGTGGTTCAAGGGTCAATTGTTTATAATACAGTATTGCCAATTAATTCCAGTCCCCATGGTATGCATTAGATGGCTAGATGTTATTTATCTTACAGCTGGGAGTTTGTAGCCTTGAAAGAACATCCTATTTCCTCCACCCACATGCCCCTGGCAACTACGATTCTAATGTATATGAGTTTGGCTTTTTAAGATGACCTATAAGTGTGAATGTCCAGATTTTGTCTTTATCTTAAACCCACTGGTTTCAAAATACTTGACTCTCACACCCCAGAAAAGTATTTTGTAAATGATGCACTCCCTGTCACATTTATGTTCAGGTTGCAATATTAAAATAATTTCGGAGGAAACAATTGATAGTGAATTATAAATAGTGACATTCGAAGATGAAGTTACATATTTTAGTTATTTCCAATGAAGCATAGTATATTATCTTGATATCCATTGTCATTTGCTTAAACATAAATAGCTCTTTTTTAAAAATTTTCTGTAATATTTACTTATTTTTGAGGGGAGGGGCAGACTGCAAGCGAGGGAGGAGCAGAGAGAGAGGGAGAGACGGAATCAGAACCAGACTCCAGGCTATGAGCTGTCAGCACAGAGCCCGACTTGGGGCTTGAACCCATGAACTGCAAGATCATGACCTGAGCAGAAGTGAGATGCTCAGCCGACTGAGCCACCCAGGTACCCCCAAATAGTCATTAATAGTTGGAAATGTTACTTCATTCATTTTTTTTATTTGAATAAGCATTTCCAGTCCATGTCTCCCACAGAATTTAACATAAAGTGATATATTTTTCTGCTTATAATTCATTTCCCTCTCATATTCCAGTGGCTAATATATTTATATTTTGAAGTATTATGTTTTTTAATTTGCTATAATATAAAACTTATTTGTTGAAGGAATTATGAATTAACACACAAGTGATCAAAAGAATATAAACATGATAGACTTTTGAGAAATAATTACTCAACATGAAAAATAGTTTCTTGAAAAATTTGTCTTTTAATGAGATAAATTGGGGTTTTGTTTTCCTTTTTATAACTGATGTATTCCTGAATGAATATTACTTATTGCTAGGATGAGCCAGAGTTGAGTATACCTCATCCTCACTTTTAAACTTATTAATAGAGAGCATTGATAAACCTGTTAACGAGAAGTAGAGGAGTAAGAGTTTTGTTTTAGTGATTCACTTTTCTAAGCTCCAAAGTTATATGCAAAGATAACTAAAAGGTCTACCATCAAATAGTATTTTATAATCATCTATGAGCTGACAACTTGATTAGATTTCCCTTCAATACCTTGGAAACAAAGGAAGTGGAAATCACTTGCCTCTCAGAATGATTTGTTATCCACTGATTAGAATCATTCTTTTCCCCCCAAACCAATATAATTATATTATAGCAAATTATCCCTTTGTTTAGTATCCTGGAGGGTTTTACCATCTTGGACAATGTTTAGGGATAGCATGGAGGTTTCCTCTCTCTTACAAGGGCTCCAGAAAGTTGTAGAGGAAGAATAGAGCAAGCACCTCCATCATATGTATGCTGTTAGTTTCTTTTATTTTATTTTTTCATGTTTGTTTGAGAGAGAGACAGAGAGCATGTGCTTGGGGGAGAGGCCTAGGGAGGGAGGGAGGGAGAGGGAGAGAATCCTAAGCAGGCTCCATGCTGTCAGCACATAGCCCAACATGGGGCTTGATTTCACAAACCATGAGATCATAACATGAGCTAAGAACAAGAGTCAGACGCTTAGCTGCCTGAGCCACTCAGGCTCCCCTATGGATGCCCTTCTTACATTCATTTTTGGTAAGACTATGGACATTAAAAACCTGGAAATGACTAATTTTGGACAATCTATGCTTTCTGTTGTACTGAAGTCTTTGCCTGAGCTAGAGGTCTGTATAATCTAGATTGAACACCTCTGGCTTAAGTCAAAATGTCATTTCTTGTTTATTTGACAAGAAGTCCAGAGACTGGCAGTGTTTTTTGGTCCCCATACTCCTTCAGTCCTTTGCTTACAGAAATGGGATGGCTACAATAGTTCCAGGCATCATAGTCTCAAATGGCAACATCTAAAGGAGAAAACAAGAGAGGAAAGATGATACTTTTTTCAGGGAGGGACCGTACTCCCAGAGAAGTAAAGTACATTTTCCATTTACCAGATAAGGGGTATATGTTCACACTTAGATCAGTCGAAGGCCAAGGACACACAATGGCCTGAGGAGAAAATACATGAATTTTAGACTACTTGCAAAATAGAGCCTATGAATGGGTCTTAAGGCAAAAAAAACAAATTTGCCAGCTCACTTCCACAACATGCATAAATTTTGAACAGACTCACTCCCCAAAGATTCTTTGATATGGAATACATAGTTGTTTAAATGTATTCCAAACCTATAATGCCTTGGTTTATCAAATATAGCTTGGTATGATTTTAACACACAAATCCCTTGTATAAATAAGTTAATTCATAATTGAGGCATCTATGAATTGTAGAGTTTTATATATTTGGACTATAAAAGATACATTACAATTACTTTATTGTTCCCCAGTAGGACTTAAAGTAGTAGAATTCTCTCTCCATGTTGTACAACCCATGTCTCTAAAATGATAAGATTAATTTCCTCTTTGTGGAAGTCTGTGTTATTATTTGAAATCTACCTTGTTACTTGATAGTAACATCTCATATGAGTAATTTCTATGTACATTGCAACATTCATTGGAAATATTCCTATTTTAAATATATTAAACAACACTTTTAAAATTATATTTAGAGAATCATAGGTAGGGATAGGTGTGTGGTTGAATACATTAATAATTTCTCATTTTTCACTGGAATAAAGGGTTACTGAACAGAATATCTCCAAGGACGTGAGATAAATTTTAAATCACACGTTGATTCTGCCAGTAGAGAAAATATGCAGCAATAACAGATAATAAAGTTAGCTCTGTAAATCCATTTGTCCTCTATATGTGATGGACTGTGATATACCTTTTAATTTCAGCCTCATAGTAGCTTATTATGAATTAAATGCAATTATCCCCATTTTTGCACATAGGTAAAATGAGCTTCAACAAGATTAAGATACTATTCCAAACACAAATAGCAAACCAATAATAGAGTTGAGATTTAAACATATGTCTCGATGAACTTTCAGTGTGTGGTAGTACACCATTGTGTCTGTACCATAGTTCAATACAAGAAATTCTTTTGAGAGATTCATTCTGAGTTCTACTAATGTTAGGCAAGGCACAGTGTACTTCTAGGGCAGTCTAGTAGGTATATTCAGTAATAACATGAATCTGAGCAAATATACAAACCAGACTAGTAGTGGTGGATCCAAAAGCAAATCCATGGATTCTCTTGCCATAGTATCTCATGACCCCTCTAGTCAGAATGTTTGTCACATTTTCATTAGTTACTATGTATTTCAGGAACATGACAGAAAGGCCAAGAATTAATTCCCCCATAGATAGTAGGAAGTCATAAGATGGAATTTCGTCCAAACTCCAGTTGGGAAGTGGGAACGATCATCTGAATTTTACAGAGCCAGACTACGAAATGCTTACCTCTAAGTAGAAGAGATCAGAATAAATTTGTGCCTCTCCTCACCTCCCCCCCCCCAAAGTATATCATAGTGGCATTACTTCCTATGCTGTTACAGAGAATGAATAAGACATTCTTCATCCATGAGGAAAGGGAAAGATGTGCCTAGTTAAAAAAAAAAAAAAAAAAAAGGATGTATTAATGTAAGGAACAGCAGAATTGATGCTGCATTATCTGTGTTTTCATAACACATTAGAAAATTTGGAAATTGAACATCATTTAAACATTCTTCGTTCTTATAGTTTCTTGGCCATATTTCCTCTGGGATTTTTTCCACTGGCCATATATTATTATTTGGCCTCAGAATCCAGCTGTCATCCCAGGAACCTTCCCTATCTCGTCTTTTCATCTCCTCACTTGTCCCCTTCACCACTCTTGACTCCTCTATGGCTAACATATCTTTTTTGTTAACAGTTTCATTGAGATGTAATTTATATAATATAAAATGATCCATTTTAAATGCACATTTCAATGAATTTTAGTATATTTATGCAACCATCACCATAATTCGGTTTTGGACCTTTTCATTATGCTGGAAAGACCCCTTATGTCCATTTGCAATCACTATCCATTCTAATCTCCAGTCCTAGATAGCCATTAATCTGCTTTCTATCTGCATACATTTGCCTTTTCTGGACATTTCTCATAATGGATTTACATGACATATATAGCCTTTTGAATCTTCTTTCAGTTAGCATGTTTTTAAGGTTCTTCGATGTAGTAGCATGCATCAATGGTCTGTTCCTTTTGACTGATAACACTGCAGTGTTACATGAAATACCATGTTTTGTTTATCCATTCAACAGTTGATAGACATTTGGATTGTTTCCACTTTGGGGCTATTATGAATAATGCTGCTACGAACATTTGTACACAAGTCTTCAATGGGTTTTCATTTCTTTTCGGTAGGAACTAGTAGAGGGTGGCTCAGTTGCTTGAGCATCTGACTCTTGATTTTCATGGCTTTGAGCCCCATGTCTCACTGATAGTGTGTAGCCTACTTGAGATTCTCTTTTTATCTCTTTAATCCCCCACTTTGTCTCTCTCAAAATAAATGAACTAAAAAAAAAAAAAAACAAAAACTAGGAGCAGAATTATTGGGTTGCATGGTAAATTTATGATAAACTTTTTAAGTATCACTAAACTGTTTTCTGAAGTGACTGTACCATTTTACATTCTAAGTAGCTATGTATTAGGGTTTTAGCTTCTCCACATCCTGGCCAAAACTTTGAGTTTTCTTAAAGGTGTGGTTTGAAACACAAAAGTCCAATTTATCATTTTTCAAAATTTTATTGATTTGGCCTTTGGTGTCCTATCTCAGAGCTCTGTACCTATGTCAAATTCATAAAGATTTTTTCCTGTGTCGTTTAGCAGTTTTATAGTTTGGGCTCTCATATTCAGATCTATGATCCGCTTTGAGTTAATTTTTGTAGTTGTTGTCAAGAAAAAGTCTAAATTGATCTTGCGCATGTGGATATGTAGTTGTCTTATAAGATTATTGAAAACGCAATTTTTTTCTCAATTGAATTCACTTAAAACTGTTGCTAATAATCAGTTGGCCATTAATCTGGCCATGGATCTATATGTCTTTCCTTATAGCAGTACCACATTGCCTCATTTACTGTGGCTTTATAGTAAGTTTGAAATAAGAAGTGTGAGCTTTCTAACTTTCTTCTTCTTTTTTAAGATTGTTTTGGTTATTCTGAATGTTAGCATTTTTATATAAATTTTAGGATCAGCTTGTCAATTTCTACCCCAAAAAGGTCCTGCTAGGATTTTGATAAAGATTGTGTTGAATTTATAGGCCCATTTAGGGGAGCATCACCATTGTAATGATACTGAGTTTTCCAGTCCGTGGCTTGAGGAAAAGTTTTTTAAAATAGGAAAGGGTGAGTCCATTCACTACAACAGGAGAAGGTTTGTCATTAGATGTATACAGAGTCCATCCATCCTACCAGTTAGTAGGGGAAGGAAAAAGTACTGACTATGAGTCAAGCAATATTTTCACAACTTCATATTTATTAGATTATTTCGGGGTGAACGCTTTATCCCACTCTGCTTAGGACCTGCCTGGTTTTAATACCGAAAGTTGCACATCACAGGAAACTACTGTCTTGGGCAAACAAAGAAAGTTGGACCCTCAGTATTTAGCTGTCTCTCTTTTGATATCAATCTTGCCTATTGCATGCAAAGTACATGGAAGCTTGTATATAGGTGTCATATAGGAGAAAGCATTTGATACATGCCCTGTGTCATCACGTGTGTGAACTTGGGCAATTTAGTTAGAGTCTTAGTGTCCTTGTCTGTAAAATAGAGATAACAGTATTATTTACTCACAGGGTTTTGGGGGGAACTAAGTGCTTTGGGGAGACGGTTAGAAGGTTTTTTGTTCTATATCAATTAACTCTTATCAAAGTTGCTATTAATACATGGTCACAAATCACTATTAGTAAATGGGGCAAATTTGAAGAGGGTATTGCTTTCAATATGATGAATACTGCTTTCAGTAACATGACATGCAAATGATCATTCACAGAAAACTATGACATTTTAGCTTTAGTTGAAATCTGTTATCTAAAATCTTTGATAGTATCAAATTCATTTAATTTAGGAGTAGGAGGGAAGGTTTTGATTCAATGTTTGATAAGCCTGTCTTAGAGAATGCATATGTCATGTCTTGTTCATGTGTGCCTGGTGAGCTGAAACTATGAATTTTTGAAAATGAGATTTAGTTACAATCATAGTACTTCATCTGTGGATTAAATATTAATAGTAATTTTCAACAAAGTAATATAATTATTTTTGGTGGGGTTATTGGTAGAGTTTGAATATTTTTAACACGTCATTCAATGAAAATAATAAAACTGATTTAAACAAAAAAAGTTATGAAGTCCTTATTATTTTAGAGAAGAGTAGATGTAAATTTTACCATGTTACTGATACCATTTAAATAGAATCATAATTAAAATCAGCCTTCTGGAAGAAATATTTCACTACATTCACAATGCTAGCCTAGTGATTATATGTGTTTGACTTGCTCGCAGAATATGACCTGAAAGCCAGAAAATAAAAAAAGGCACTAATTGTACCACTTAAATGGGTTTTGGCAGGGCTGTGGGGGGGGGCAGGGAGGGGAGTGAAAAGAAGTAGCAGAAATGGTATTAGAAAAAATGAGAGTGAATATAACATTAAATATTGGAGAGCAAATGCATGCTCTGTGTTTCTAGACGAAGAAACATGATAGAATTGTATAATAACCCATTAAATCTATCTCCCAGTCCATAAACTGGGAATTTTCTGAAAGAATAAAGTGGTGAATTTTTCTGATCCTTTACCAAGATTTCCTGGAAGTTCCAAGAAATAGAATCCCTGAGGCTATGTTAACTGTCTTCCGCTTTGATAAGACAATGCCCATTCCATTTGTGAGGTGGCTATGAGCCTGGTTTGAAACCATGAGTCAAAGAATAAGAATTGGAGTAGTTATGTGCCTGTGAGTGTGTGTGTGTGTGGTGGTGATTTTGGGTGTTGCCTCTGACTTCAGGTGATTGACTGCTGTGAAAATCGAGCAGAGCTGGCTTCCCATATCAGGGCAGCCTCAGCATGTATGTAATGCTTTTCACTTTCTTCATTTTAGTAGATTAACCACCAAGTAATCGATTAGCTAACTCTCACCAAATCAATTTGGCATCGTGGTATACCAGGCTAAATTTGCTTCCAAGCTTTTCTCATTTTAATTTCCCTTCCACAAATTTTGCCTGGTCTTTCTTCAGTCCCCTTGGAAGAGTAGTTTTTGCGTTATCCATTCTTATTTCAATATATTGATAGTATATATATATGTGGAGTTGTAAATAAAGGAGCTTTCTAAACAGACGTAAAACTCATTGCTCTTATAATTTCCTCTTCGTGAATAAGGTGTTTAGTCGATTGTCCTAAAGTTTCTTAAATGTTATTTTAATGTGTTTCATGACAAACAATATTTCTACAAATAAAATAGCAAAATTATTGCCTGGGTCACTGCCTATATAACCTATTTGGTGGCAATAAGAAATTGTAATCTTTGACAATGAAACAAACTGTCATTTTTGAAAGTTAACAAAATTACATATATAGTATATATACTTATATAAATAATAAATTTATATTTATAAATTAATATATTCATATATTTATTTATATTTACATATATATTTGTAAGGAGAATAAAGTATAAAAAGTAGATATCTCATTTTCATCTTGTCCATTTCTCCTATGCATTTTTTTCCTGTGTATTTCCTGCAAAATTAGAATCATTCTCTAGGTACTTATTCGTTACATGGGCTTTGCACACTTGACATGTCACAAAATAGTTTTTTAATACTGCGATGTCAATAATGTCATGATAATAGCCACAATATAGTGAATATCAGATTTTAATAAGTAAGTTACAGGTGTGTTTCAACAATCTATATCGTAACAATTTGAAGTATTATCTTCATTTTAGAGATAATAAAATTAAATGTTTAAAAGAACAAATAACTTGCCCCTGGGGTACCTGGGTGGCTCAGTCAGTCGAGCGTCCAACTCTTGATTTCAGCCCCACCTTTGGCTCCGTCCTGAGCGTGGAGCCTGCTTAAGATGCTCTCTCTCCCTCCTCTCTCTCTCCTTCTGCCCCCTTCCCCGCTCATTCTCTCTCTCTGTAAAACAAAACAAAACAAAACAAAATTAATTGAAAAAATTTTAAATAAATAAATGAATAAATAGAATAACTTGACCCTGATCATACTGATAATATGTACTGGAGCACTGATTTAAATACCGGTATTGTGTGGTTTACAAAACATGCATTTTTAATATAACTTTATTCTGCAAACTTCTAATCCTCAATTGAATGAATGAATTAATTCTGTCCGACCTCTTTTTGTTGGAAATTTAGTGGTATTTCATATCACAAATATAATTTCCCTTGTATTGAGAATTAGTTTATAGTAAGTCATAATTATGGTTACTTAAGGCAGATTCCTAGAAATGTAACTACCTGAAAAGCTTTAGAACTTGTGATACATATTGCCAAACTGCACCGAAGAAAGTTGTTTTTCCTCCTGTTAAATACCATTGCACTGGTGATTTCCTTGCAAACTTCATTTTAATTTTGCTTAAGATGATCTGTAATTATGGAGGTTACTGTTCATAATTCCATTATCTTCAGTTCTGGGATAATAGGTTTACATACAGACTTAGATACAGATAAATATTTCCCTAGTATTTGCAGACAACGGATATCTTGCTACTTACATTGTTATATTTTGTTCATCACTATTATTACTTGTTAATGGTAGTTCTTTTCAATTTCTGCTTCATATGCTTCACATCTTTTAAAAAAAAAAAACTCTTTTTTTAATGTTTTTTTTTAATTTATTTTTGAGAAAGAGAGTGGTGGGCAGAGGATCCAAAGCAGGCCCAGCACTGAAAGCAGGAAACTTGATGTGGGCCTTGAACTCACAAACCACGAGATCATGACCTACACGGAGGTCAGATGCTCAACTGACTGAGCCACCCACATACCCCTAAAAATAATACTATCTTAACTGATTTTTACAGTTTGTTTGTTTATTTTAAGAAGTGGAGGGGGAGAGAAATAGGAAGGGAGGAGCAGAGAGAGAACCCCAAGCAGTCTCCTTGATGTTCTGACTAGATTCTTTAAGAATCCCATAGCCTGGCACAGGGCTGGGACTGACAAACCATGGGATCAAGACCTGAGCTGAAATCAAGAGTCAGATGCTTAACTGACTAAGCCACCCAGGCATTTCCCTATCTTTACTGATTTTTAAAAGAAATCCTTAATTATAATCGATTGTTTAGGATCTTTCCCTTCTTTTCCAGGATTATGAAATTAACCTGGCAAATGACTGCCCAAAATGCAGAAAACGTGTCCCTTGAAACTGACTGTGGAAATGTACATAAATTCTCTTCAGCAGGGTACAGTGCAAAGTGGATTCTAGGACTTGTCTTTTGGGGACTCAAGTCTCTGGTGTGACTTTCAGAGCCATTCTCAAAACCACACGTTATTGGTTAACTTTTGCCTAAAATTTCACTTGTCTACAACATCTCTCTCTCCCTCACGGGTCTGTGAGTTGGCCATGACAGCTCTGCTTTAGGCTGCAGACTAGGTTCAACTATGCTCCTAAAATGTATCCGTCTGGGATCCAGGCTGAAGTAGTAGCAGCAACTTCCTAAGCCATCTTCCTCTCGTGCTGCGTGGCAGAACTAGAGAGTGAGTGGAAATGTACAATGTTTCTTAAAGAATCTAGTCAGAACTGCCAGAGCGTCATACATTTAGTTACAGTGGATGCGGTGGGGACATATATTCTGGTCTACTAGGAGACATTTCATGGTCACATGACAGAGTGTGGATGTACAAACCTATAACATGGAAGGAGCAAAGACTTGGCAACAGTAATCCAATATATCACAGTCAGATTATCTTGGGTTTGTAAAGCTTCTCCAGGAATACTATGAGCCATTACATTTCATATAAAAATTTCTTTGTCACTTTATCTCGAGTGGCTTCTATTGTCTGAAAGTAAATCCTGACTGATATTTTTTAGAACATGTCATTTTTTTTTTTAATTTTTTTTCAACATTTTTTATTTATTTTCGGGACAGAGAGAGACAGAGCATGAACGGGGGAGGGGCAGACAGAGAGGGAGACACAAAATCGGAAACAGGCTCCAGGCTCCGAGCCATCAGCCCAGAGCCTGACACGGGGCTTGAACTCACGGACCGCGAGATCGTGACCTGGCTGAAGTCGGACGCTTAACCGACTGTGCCACCCAGGCGCCCCTAGAACATGTCATTTTTTAACCCCTCTTTTACCACTAAGCAGCATGCTCTTTCTCTGTCTGTCTTTGGGCTTAGAGTGGGAGAGCCACTCTACCAGGGGTGCGACATGTGGTAGCATGTTAAAGAAGAGTGGGCAGATAACTGAAATAGAGTGAAGTTGCTGTCATTTTTATGGATCCCATAGTCATTAGAACCCATGAATGCTCAGAGAAATAATTAATAGACTAATGAAGACCATAGAAGTCAGAGTACTGTTCTGAATAGGAGTAGTTATTTACGTACAGTGAACATGGTGAGGGACTATCTTAAAAATTTTTTTTAATTTAATTTTAAATGCAAACGTAATTTAAATTAAATTAAATTAAATTTTTAATTTTTCATTAAATTAAATTTTTAATTTTAATTTTTTTAATCATTTATTTTTGACACAGAGAAAGACAGAGCATGAAGAGGGGAGGGTCAGAGAGAGAGGACCCAGAATCTGCAGCAGGCTCCAGGCTCTGAGCTGTCAGCACAGAGCCCGGCATGGGGCTTGAACTCACGGAGTATGAGATCATGACCTGAGCCAAAGTCAGACACTTAACCAACTGAGCCACCCAGGCGCCCTGGGAATATCTTTAGAGTCTACCCTAGATCTGGGCTAGTCAGTAACAATGGATATGCTTACTGATTAATGCTGCCCTTCTGAGAGTAAGCAGAGAGGCTGCTGAGGCTAATTTATAGATAGTTGGGTATGTGGGCATTTATATACATCCCTCTTCTGTGGAGATAGGAATTGAATTTGTTTTCCAGAATTACAGTTTTTGATTCGTTTTTCAAAAATCCTGAGAGACAAGGGGGAAGTTAGGCAGGAAAAGGTGGCAGGGAGAACAAATCAAAATCACGGGGTAGAAACAGATTCACTTCAATGTAGATTGTTATATTTGGTAGAAAGAAAATTTTGGAGTTATTTTTTTCCACATTCAATTTAGGGAGAGTGATGTTCTCCTCTAAAACTTCTGATTTTTTCTTGTATCAGTTTTTTTTTTTAACATAGTATTACATTTTCCCCATGTACCTGGTGTGTACCCACTTCACTATGCTTTCCAATCAATATTGTATGAGACTCTACTAGGCATAACTTGAAACACAATATGAAATACCTTTGGAAATGAACCTCTGGCATAAACTTCTGCTTTAAGAACATAAATTATATTCCTAGAAGCATATAGAGAGGATGGAATGAGATTTTTTTTCAGTTATACAAATAATGTCATTATCAGGGACACTGTTCCTGTTGCTGATTTCACTCCAGAAATTATCCACATGAAACCCTTCTTTGTTCTTTATGATGGCCATTATATTAATAAACAATTTAAATTTATTAGATTAAATACCTTTATTTAGTAAAACTAAATTCTGTGTGTGCCAAATTGGGAGATAGCAATATATCTTTGAAAAACATAAAAAGTTTCATTGTTTCACGTTATTTGCAGACTTGACTAGTAAGGCAATAGAGTTCACCAGTTACCAGGAGAGCTTAGAGGGTCTGATTTGAGATAACTTGTACAAAGAGAAAAGAGGAGACACATACAGTGTTTCTTAGAAGCACTATAAATTACAAGGATCAGAGGACAAGTAAAAAATACTACTAGAGTCATGAACAACCCATCTAGTGTCATTAAATCTAGCATCTAGAAGATTAAGCTAGGAAAGTAAGGACCAGTGAGCTGGAACACAGGCACAGTGTCTTATAGCACAGGTAAAAATGGAAATTCTGGATGAATGGGTAGAATCTAGAAACTAGACCTGAATAACAGTCCTTCCACACAAACTGCAAGAAATACACTTGACTTTGTATCTATTAAATAAGAAAATGTTAATTTTCATAAGTTTCATGTAGAAATTGTTCTTATTATATCAGAATTCCTTCCCAGACTCAAAACTGGTCCCAATGAATACATTACCCTGAGTGCATGCCTTAAAAGGGTAGGAAGATTAGAGTTACAAAGGAATGAGCAGCTGAGTGGTCAACCAAGCCAGGACCTTACCCTCATCTTCTGTAGTTTGGAGTAGTAACTGCTATGTCTGTGTTCCCTGATCCATAACTCAAATACCAGTAAGAAAAGGTTTAATTTGATCTTGAATGCCCTTGTATTCCAGATTTTACTATTTCCAATATTGCTTGAAAATATAGGTCTGAAATTAGAAGGCTTTTACATTGCATAATGTTTAGGAAAGCTATTTCCAAAGTGCTGTTGCATCAAAATATGTTACACAACTATGCTTTTTTTCCTATGAAGCTTTATACTTCTTTCTAGATTCAAGAACCCTTGTCCCTTTTCATCTGTAAATAATACACACCAAACCCCGTAATGTCCATTCATTGCATGGCTTAATATTTGCCTTCTATTTCCATGTATTTTATTTTTGTGGCCTCATACTATATACATTAATTTTTCATCTTCTAAATGTCAACCAGCAAGTCAATAAAGAACCTCTACGTTTACATTAACCATCCCCTACAGAATTGTATGTCTCCATAAGGAGTCCATTAGAGACCCAGAATTCTGCAGGATCCTGGCAAGAATCCACCAATTTTTTACTCCCCCTAACAAATCAGAGATTTTCTGCTTTGGAAAAATCACCAATGATCTCTTCATATGCTTTATTTCTTTCTTGGAAGTCACCATAGGAATCCTTGGTCATCCTGTTTATTGTAATTTACACACAGCTCTGTTCTGACCGTCTCTTTATAGTCTGAATTAGGCTCCTATCATGAAACAGAATGACACCTACATGGTTCAGCTGAAGAGATGTGATGAAGAGGCAGTATGAAGAGGTTGAAGTAGAGTTAAAGCAACAAGAAGAATTTGATGTCTCCAGAGACAAACAACAAAAATCATTACCTTTAGGATAGGGGGAGAAAGGAATGTTTAACGAGCTGAGTGAAAGCTCCAGCAGGAAAGGAGGATGATGGGAGTTTTTGTGATGGATAGGACCAGACGTTGTTAGAACAGTGGTCTGAAACAGGAAAACAGCAGGGGGCAAAAAACCATACCCCAGTTCTCTCTTTGCTCTTATCCAGTCTCCTAACAGTGTTGCCTCTTTTCCAAACCCTAAACAATGGTGAGCAATAAGGAAGCCAGGTGACGTGGTCCACAGTAGTTAGATTCCAGCAGAGCAAAGGAGAGTGGAGAATGAATTTTGAGGGGGTTGGTGGTAAAACATGTTTCTTCCCCTCTACCAAAATTACTTCATCTTACCCAGTGTACCTCAAGACCAGTTATCAGGTAAATCTGCTGTATTTTACATATGTGTTCAAAATGTTCCTTTCTCTCTAAACCATAAAACTCCTGAAAGAAAACATAGGTGGTAAACTCCTTGACATCAGTCATGGTGATGATTTTTTGGATGTGACTCCAAAAGCAAAGTCAACAAAAGCAAAAAGAAATAGGTAGGTCTACATCAACTAAAAAGGTTCTTTTTTTTTTTTTAATTTTTAATGTTTGTTTATTTTTGAGAGATAGAGTATGAGCAGGGGAGGGGCAGAGAGAGAGGGAAACACAAAATCCAAAGCAGACACCAGGCTCTGAGCTGTCAGCACAGAGCCCAATGTGGTGCTTGAAGTCATGAACCATAAGATCATGACCTGAGCTGAAGTTGGACACTTAATTGACTTGAGACACCCAGGTGCCCCCACCCTAATAAGCTTCTGCACAGCCAGGGAAATTATCAACAAAACGAAAAAGCAACCTTCTGAATGGAGAAAATATTTGCAAATCAGATGTGGTAAGGAGTTAATATCCAACCCATACCACTCAATAACAAAAACAACAAACAAAATACTAACAAACCAATTAATACATGGGCAGAAGATTTGAATGTCCTTTTTTCCCCAATGAACACAGATGACCAACATCACTAATAACCTAGGAACACAAATTACAACAACAGTGAGCTATCATCTTAGATGTGTCAGAACAGCTACTTTCAAATAGACAAGAAATAACAAGTGGTGACAAGGATGTGAAGAAAGGGGAACCTTTATACTGTTGGTGGAAATGTTAACTTGTGCAACCACTATGGATGTTCTTCCAAGAATTCAAAAATTGGAACTATCGTATGATTTATCTGGTTTTTTTTTGGGTATTTTTAGAAAATGAAAACATTAATTTGAAAAGATACATGCACCCCCATGTTCATCGCCAAGGTATGGAAACAACCTATGTGTCTACTAATGGATGAATGGATAAAGAAGATGTGGTGTATATATTCAATGGAATACTAATGAGTTGCAAAAAAAAAAAAAAAAATGAAATCTTGCCAAATGCAACAACATTGGTGGATGTTGATGGCATTAGGCTAAGTAAAATAAGTCAGAAAGAGGAAAACAAATACTGTATGATCTCACTTGTATGTGGGATCTGTGGGGTACCTGGGTGGCTTAATTATTTGAGCATTTGACTCTTAATTTTGGCTCAGGTCAAGATCTCACAGTTCATGAGATGGAGACCCACATCAGGCTGTGCCCTGACAGCATGGAGACTGTTTGGGATTCTTTCTCTCCCTCTCCCTCTGCCCCTTCCCTCTTGGTCTCTTGCTCTCTGTCTCTCTCAAAATAAATAAACTTTTAAAAAAAGCCCCCAAAAGAAGCTTATAGATACAGAGAACAGATTCTGGTGGTTTCCAGAGAGGAAAGGAGTGAAGGGTCTCTGAAATGAGTGAAGGGGATCAAAAGGTTACAACCTTGCACAAAATAAGTCATGGAGATGTAAAACACAGCAGGGATCACTGTAGTGAGTAATACTGTACTACATTTTTAAAAGTTGCTAAGGGAGTAAAAAAAAAAAAGTTCCCATCACAGTTAAAAAATACTTTTTTGCAATTGCATAGTGCAGTTACTCGAATAATGGTGGTGATCATTTTGCAATGTATACAAATATCAAATTATATTGTACACCTGAAACTAATAAAATACTATATATGTCCATTTTAGCTCAAATAAAAGTTGCCTTCTTCTCGATCAAACAAACTGGGAATTGTTCCTTAAAAACACTGCTTCCCTTGATAGCATCATAACTGGTCGCTGTATGCTTCCTTTACTCCTCTTTTTATCTATAAGTGGTATTGCTCTTCATTGTTGGTTGCAGACCATTCACCTTCTCTCTTCTTAAAGTACCAAAGTATTTTAATTTTATGTCATTAGTTCATAATATCCATTATTCCTGACTACAGCCATTCACAGCTCCTCAGGTTTATGCCTGTTGTTTTACTAATATGGTAGCCCCTGCATCATTGACCTTTTCTGGTATGCTACTGCTTTTAAAATGGTACCTGACAGCTGATTTCAATATCCATTTTTTTTTTTGAAGTTTATCTATTTTTGAGAGAGAGAGACAGAGCAGGGAGGGGCAGAGAGAGAGGGAGAAAAAAATCCCAAGCAGTTCCATGCTGTCAACGCACAGCCCAATGTGGGTCTCCAATTCACAAATCGTGAGACCATGACCTGAGGTGAAATCAAGAGTCCAGTGCTTAACTGACTGAGCCACCCAGGTGCCCCGCCAGGATCCATTTTGATGACTATTCCATTACTCAACTTTCATTCCCTTAACTTTATTTTATCCAGTGATTTTTGTCTTTCATCTTACCTTAACTGTCAACTAAAGACCATAGAATTTGTTGCTATCAGTAAATACGTCCTCTTCAGAATTCCAGGTCAAGCCTCCACCATCCAGTTACCACCTGCCATCTTTCAACTTATTTCCTCAAGTCAACTACCACTGTACCTTCAGTTCATTGATTCTGTCACTTTTTTTCATGTCTTTCATGTCACTCTTGTCCTCAGTTCCTTTTTTTTTTTTTAACCCAATTTAAATTCCATGTTCTGTGATTATTATTCCTTCCTTACACATATCTTAAATCTCTTTCCCTTCTCTAAGTCACACCTTCTTAGATATACTATAGCTGATTAAATCCATTTTTCTGCCTAGTCCTTGATGGCACTCTCATACTTAAATATAGCTGGAGCAACCCATATACCATGCCCCGCTTAAGTTCATTGTCAGTCACTTCATGTTATCCTAATGTTTTCTAACAAACACCCTATATTTCCATAGTCCATTTTCTCTAGGGAACTAGTTGGTAATTCTTTTTTTGTGTACATTCTCAACACCTCCTTTTGCACAATCACACTCAGCCAATGATGTTGTATTCCATTTCATCGAAAAAAACATAAAGCAATCAGAAGAAAATACAAGTTTTCTTCACCACCACATCTGCCCACTTAGCTTTATCTGTGTCTTTATGCTTTAGAATATCTATGAGTAAACTGTCCAGATGCCCAGATAAGGCCAAATCCTCCACTAATAAACAATCCCTTCTCCATCTGAGTCCAACACTTTTTCTTTTGAATCTTACCTCCTATAAAACCTTTTCATCTGCTGAATCATTTCCATCTGCATAGAAACAGGGTATCATTCTCCCTAAATTGGCCTAACTTCTAGCGGTGCCTGGGTGGCTCAGTCAATTAAGCACCTAACTCTTGATTTCAGCTCAGGTCATGATGTCCAGGTCATGGGATCAAGCCCCATGTCAGGCTCTGCACTAACAGTGCAGAGCTTACTTGAGATTCTCATTCATTCTCTCTCTCTCTCTCTCTCTCTCTCTCTCTCTCACCCCCTTTCCTGCTCATGGTCTCTCCCTCTCTCAAAATAAATAAACATTAAAGCTATAAATTAACCTCACTTCTAGCTTCAGCCTCAATCACATTTTCTTCCTTCCCTCTCAAGTGAAACTCTTGCAGTTTTTTTCTTGTTTTCTTTTGTTTGTTTGTTTATTTTTAATACTGCTGTCTCCACTTTTTCTCCTTTTCAGTCTCTTTGGAATCTGCCATTTTTCAGTGTAGGAAAACTTCACCAAAAACTTCCATTGCTAAATCCAGTGGAAGGTTCTTAACATTTATATTACTTGCTCTCAGTAGCTTTGGCAGAGCGGGTAACTCCAGAAATGCTTCATCCCCACTTAGTTCCCAGGACATCACACAGACTTTTTTTTTATCATTTTTTCTTTGTGGCTATTCAACTCGTCATTGTTTTCTAGGTTATCTTTTCCTAGGTAACGACCCTGCCATCTACATGTTCAGTGGCCCTCAGACTCAGTTCTTGGATCCCTGTTCTATCTACATTCACCCCTTTGTCACCAAAACCTGGATCCTTATCCAAGAACATAGCTGGAAATGTCATTTTTCTCTTAAGGACTCCTGTATGTGTATTTCTAGTCCGGGTTTTTGACATTTATATGTGATATTCAGACTGGCATTTCAAGCTTAACATGTGTAACGTTGATGCTGCAGCCCCTCTACAAAGATGTTCCTTTTTCAGTTTTTTCCATTTCAGTTAATGGCAATTCCATGCTTCGAGTTTCTCGAGTCAAAAATCTTGTCAGCATACTTGACTTTTTACTCTGTTTACCATCCCACCTCCTCTCTGGTAGCGAATTGTGTAGACCCAGCCTTTAAATTACAGACACTTTACCCTCTCCATTCTTACAATAAATCACCATCATCCCTTGGACAGTATTCTGCAGTAATCTAACTGCTGCTCCAGCTTTTTTCTTTTCCCGTGTAATGTCTTCTTAAGAGAGCAGTGTAGGGGCGCCTGGGTGGCGCAGTCGGTTAAGCGTCCGACTTCAGCCAGGTCAGGATCTCGCGGTCTGTGAGTTCGAGCCCCGCGTCAGGCTCTGGGCTGATGGCTCGGAGCCTGGAGCCTGTTTCCGATTCTGTGTCTCCCTCTCTCTCTGCCCCTCCCCCATTCATGCTCTGTCTCCCTCTGTCCCAAAAATAAATAAAAACTTTGGAAAAAAAAAAAAAAGAGCAGTGTAGATGGTTATGTTAAAAATTAGGTCAGATGATGTCACTCTTGAACTCAACATTGTGCAATGGGTTATATTTCCCTCAGAGAAAAAGGCAAAGATTTTTCTTTGAATATCAAGGATCTATCTGGTATGTGCCCCTTCCTCGCCATAAAATTCTTTGACCTTCTAGGCTGGCTTCTTTATTCTTTCTCGAACATGTCAGCCATGCTGTCCTCTTGAGGCTTTGCACTTTTCTGTCTGGAATGTTCTTCTTGCACGTAACTTTATGGCTGGCGCCCTCATTTTCTGCAAAATTTTATACCATATTACCTTCTCAGTGATGCTTTTTTGGGCAACCCAATTTAAATTTTTCATTTTGTCTGTCACAAGTCCTCTCCTTTCCCACTTTATCACTTTTCCTTACCATGTATCATTATAAAATTTCCTATATGTTTTTTTCATTTTCTTACCCATCTGCACCACTAAAATAGCCATGATAGGTACAATTTTATTGATTTCATAGGCCATTATTTTGCTTATAAATTATTCTGCTTACAAATACACAGAAAAAAAATATTCTCATGAAATTAAAACATAAAATATGTCGAAGTGATACTAATGTTTGGTGTGTTACTTATTTTTATTGTGAGCTTTACATACGTGGGTCATGCAACATGCCTTCTTAAACTAAGCAATGTGCCCTAAGGAGATAAATAGCCAAATTTATTGAGATATATCTCATTCTTTTTAACTGCTATATGGTATTCCAGTGTGTGGCTATACCCAGTTTTTTAGTTCTAACACTACTGATCGACATCTACATAGCTTCCTTTTTATGTTGTTACAAAGGTGAATTACAATAGCTTTCCAAGTATGTTGGGGTTACTATTCTTAGACACAGGAATAATGACGTCATGAGCTATGTGTGTTTTTATGGTTAATAATTTTACCAAAGTGCCAGTTACACTCTCAACGGTAGTGTAGGAGAGATCTTACTCCTCTCCAACCACATCAATAATGTTTTTTGCAGATGTCGTAACTTCATGTTACTCTGGTGGGCTAAAAGCAATGGTGTGTATTATCTTTTTTTAAAGTTTGAATTTCCCTTATTGGTTGCACATCTTTTAATCTGTTACAGACCATTTGTTCTCCCAATTCTTTGAAATTCCTTTTATGAATTGCTTCTTGTGAATTTTACCTGCTCTTCAATTTGTTTTTTCTTATTATTTATAGTAATATTTTTCATGTTACTCACACTAATACTGTTTTTTAAATATTTTCCAAATACAGTCCTATAATCTTACTCTTGATTTATAACTTCTTGCTGTCTTTTGCCATACAAAAACCAAATTTACTTAGTGAAATTTGATTTCCTTTTTAAATTTTTTCTTTGCTATTAAAGAATCCATTCCTAGCTCAAGATCCTAAACATTGTCTTCTTTCTTACACTTATTTTTTTTCTTTATATTAAGTGTTCAATTCACCTTGAGTTTTCTTTTTATGAAGAGTATAAGTTACAGATGTGTCTGCATTTCCTTTTTTTTTTTTTCTTTTTTCCTCTAAATGGTTTTCAAACTCACTTGGTAGTTTAAAATGGCATCTTTATCAAACACTCATCTTTTCCATACAGATATTTCTGGTCTAACCTGGCAGTTCTGTTGCGCTGATCTATTTTCTATTCTTTTGCTAATATTATGGATTTATGTGTCTAGATACTGTGTCTGAATCAATGATCATGGTTCCTTGAGATAGGATGAGATAATGAAATACAGAAAATGGATTCTTTCCACAAGTTTTAGAGTTAATGTTTCTGTCCTTCAAGTAGTACAAACAAAGGTTACTTCGTGGCTCTTAACTGATCTAGTGTTTATGTGTATACTTTTCAAGAGACTAACCATTATAAATGCAAGGTTCACTCCTCTGTTCAGTCTCCTCAGAGAATGCTCAGAATGACAAGTTTAAAGGGTCTGTAACTTCATTAGCTCCCAAACCAATTTCCAATTGTTACCAAGCAGCAAAGCCAACAGAAAATCAATTGCTTACTTTTCCTATTCCCCAGGGAAAGGCAGTTTGAGAAACGATCACTAGTATCCACTTGGAATCAGCATTTTACAGTGTGTTACACACTATTTTCAGACTGACTTTAGTTTAAATTACCTGGAAAATGAAGGTAGATTTGGGAGAGGATACCTAATTAATCTAGTGGGCTTTTTTTTCACTTTTAGCTGAATAAACTATAAACGTAAAGAGAAGTGATTTACATGTTAGGTAAGACATAATTTAGCCTTAGAAATTAATATCTTATTCGAATATATGATCATAGATAATGTAAATTCATATAAATTAATTTATAAAATAGAAAATCCCGTTAACTCAATGAATGCCCTATGTCTCTTTTTTCAAGTACATCCTCCCCCTTGTTTTGAAAACAGTGGACTTACCTGAAGCTTCTTGCTCACCAGGAAGGTTATTTCTGCCCTTTACAATAACTTACCCTTTAGTAACACTTAAAAAGCTTTACATTTGTTCTAAGAATGCCTTATATATTGTAAAATATACCAATAATACTTTATATTTGCACGTAGCTTTAACATTTACAATGTGCTTTTAAATACATCACCTTTATTTTTATACATAAGAAGGCTTTAATCACAATTGCTAATCTTGTGGCTCCCAGGAAGAACCAGTTAGGGGGACAGTTGGAGAGCATACACTCTACTGATTGCACTCCATGGTTATAGTCTCTCACCTGATTTTTGTGTGTTAATAAATGCCCCACATTGTGCCTGGTTCCCTTTTCCTTTTAGCTACTCTAGGGAGGGCCACTGGGAAGCAGCACGTAGAAGTAATTGCCATTGAGATCATCTATTTAGAAATGGAAACCTGCCAGATCTGAAGGTTTTCACTGATGTTACCCCCTCGTGTTTCCTGCCACCATGGGGCAATGTGGATTGCATTTCTCCTCATCTTTGAATTTCGTCTAATTTAGCCTGGTGGGAAAACATGTATTTTGGCTTCAGCCGGTTATTCAACCCAATGAATAGGGATACAACTGAAAGTAAAATAAAGATTGTATTGTTAATGTAATGAAAAAGGAAGAACCTATTTTTACTATTGTAATGCCAAGCATAAAGTTAACATCACATTTGTCCTTTTAGTAGTGCCGAGTTATTAGAATACTAGGTGTAAAGGCATGATGATAGCTGGATGTTTTTCCTTGGCTTCTTATTTAGCTGTCTCTCCATGATTTTTTTCATAGATCTTAAATTCTCTGTTAACTGCCTGTTGGAATAGAATATTATCTTCCCATTCCAATAAGTGTTTGATGATTATCTTGAGTTACCTCTCTATCCTCAAGGTATTATGAAGGAATAGAATTCCAAATAAGAAAATGTTCAATGACCAAATATTAGTAAAGCTGGGTATTCAAGAAACAGTAGATGTTTCCTGAGGCAATACGAGGAAGAAAATAGAAATACTGTATACCTCAGCATTAGAAGTCTGTAAACCCTATAAACTGAGAAAGTTCAAAAAATGTGTATACTTGAGCGTATATTATGCCACATTAAGGTGGCTCTCGTTAAAAATGAAAATTCACAACTGTTGAAGTTCTGGAGAAATTAGAATGCTTGCGCATTGCTGATGGGAATGTCAAGTGGTGCATCCACTGGGAACCAGGATGGTAGTTGTTGAAAAAGAATTACCATATCATCCAGCACTTGTACTCCTAGGTATATGCCTGAAGTAATTGAAAGCAGGAACTTGAGGGGTGCCTGGGTGGTTCACTTGGTCAAGTGTCTGCCTTCGGCACAGGCCATGATCTCATGGTTCAGGTGTTCGAGCACCAGGTGGGGCTCCGTGTTAATAGTATGAAGCCTGCTTGGGATTCTCTATCTGCGCCCCTCCCTCTCTGCCCCTCCCCAACTCACATGTGCACTCTTTCTCTCAAATAAACAAACAAAAAAGCAGGGACTTAAACAGATATTTGTATACCAATGTTCACAGCAGCATTATGCAAAACAGCCTGAAGGTTGAAACACCACAAGTGTCCACCCACAGATGAATCAATAACCATGTTTGCTGTGTTGGTATGCTTGCATGTATGTGTATGTATATGGGTATATATTCATGCGCTCGTATGTGTATGCAATGTAATATCCTGCTGTGTAGAATAGGCACATTCATAGAGACAGAAAGAAAATGATGGGTGCCCGGTGCTGGCATTTGGAGTGAATGGGAATTATTGTTGATTGGCTATTGAGTTTCTGTTTGGAATGATAAAGTTCTGGAAATGGATATTGCTTATGATTGTATGACACTGTGAATGAACTTAATGCCACTGAATTATATACTTAAAAATGGTTGAAATGGTAGATTTTATGTTAGGTATTTAACCATGACAAAAAGAAACCAGGTGGCAAGTCGGGAGGAGGAAACCTATGTACTTGGGGACAAATGTGTATCCTCACATGACACTGTAATAAAGCCAGGGGATTATTTTCGGGGAATATTTTGCTTATTGGAATATTTTCCATCCCCAGCTCTTCAGGGAACGACTGTTATGCACAGAGAAGCCATCCTACACAGGATGATCCTAACAACATACCAAGAGTAGCTTCCTGTCACCATCTGTTAGACCCAGTAAAAATTGTGTAGAAAAATGGCCAGGGAGGAACTTTGTGATTAGAAATTGGGACCCCTCCCACTGCACACCCCTGTTATGCCTTCACCAGTAGTCCTAAATTCTAGATTCTGGAAATCAGGTGTGTTAAAAATGGACACCATTTGTTAAGCTATTAGGGTATCTTATTGACAGCCTCCATTGTACATGGAAGCCAGTACAACTAAATGTGAGAAAAGGGGGTATCACATGATTTTTTAGGCTGGGTCTGACCTTTTCTCTTCCACCAATTTATTTCCCTTCCATCACAGTATTCCCAGTTGCAGGAGGTATGGTTGGGTTTATAAAACATATTGTCTGGGAAGGCAGGAGATACACGATTTCACTGTTGGAACTATTTATCTTTTGCCCAGAGAAGCTTGTGATAGTAACTAGGCGAAAGTATGTGAGTACTCTTTGCAATTCTTTATAGGTTGTAATCAGACTAACTGGTGTCCCAGGCAGAGCTTTAACAACCAAAAATATATTCCAAAAACTCTCCAATTTTTATTGTATTTATAAGTAGGGTTGTAGAGAGTTCTGAGCAAATCTCAGATCTTAATGCAAGGATGTGGGGTACCTGGGTGGCTTAGTCATTAAGCATCAGACTTGGGATAAGGTCATGATCTCACAGTTAGTGAGTTCCAGCCCTCCATCAGGCTCTGTGCTGACAGTTGGGAGCCTGGAGCCTCCTTTGGACTCTGTCTCTCTCTCTCTTTCTGCCCCTCCCCCCATTCACATCCTGTCTCTCTCTCTTTCTCTCAAAAATAAACAACAACAAAAATATAAAGATATTATCTCAATTAGCTGGGATTAAGAGGAAACATAAAAACTTTTATGCATATGCCTGAATATTCAAAATGTACTTGACTCAAATATGAACCTTTAAAGGGAGAGAGAAAATATACATAAGAAGGTCTTAACCACGTGATGATTAATATATAATTCAATGGGGCATAAATCAATTTGGGAAAAAAATGGTTGTGGATATAAATGCGTTAATGGACAAAGTGAAAATGGTCAGGAAGCAGATAAGAGCTTACTGGATGTTCATGTACCCTTTCTCCCAAGAAGCAGCCCATAGTTTCTGTGACAATAATACAGAAGAAAATGAAAAAGCTCATTTAAAAAAGTCTTAATGTTCCTGATTTCAATATATTTTTATTATGTTTAAGATCCCCCACTTAAATGACATTATTATTTTAAAGGATAAAATATAGATGTGTGCAGATTATTATTTATAACCCATCTAGTACATTAAAATAAAAAATAACCTGTCTAATGTGAACCAAAGGGAACAGCATGTTTAAAAAAAAAAAAAAAAACAAAACTAAAGTTAACCACGGGAAATTTTCTATTAAAAAGGATGATGTCACAAAGATAATTAGTGTTGCAATGCCCTTATCATCCTGTTGAAAAACTGCTATTGTATCTAATCTTATTGGAAGCTTTGAGATTAAGGTTTTTGTTTCCTCAAGTTAAATGTTAACCTTTTGCTTTGGAGGTGGTTTCTCTTCATGAAGTTGTGTGAGTTTTGTTTTTAATTTTAGGATGAGAGTATTTATCTGTGTACTACTATCCTGCCTTATTTGAAAATCCCCCAAGAATTTGAATTACACATTAGCATCTAAGCAAGTGTTACAAATGAAGACCCTCTCTTAAAAGGAACTGTATTATTCATCTAATGTACATGCTTAATTACTACCAACTTGCTTCCTTAAAAGATAAAACTTCTTCCGTGATCATGCTGTTTACTGAAATAGTAAAAGCCTTTCTCTATTTGTCAAGTCTACATTAGCTCAATATATTGAAAGATAATAGAACTTGGGTCTTTTAGTGTTTCAGTTTTAAAGTATTTTATACATACAACTGATGCTTATTTTCATTAAAATAAAGGAGCTAAATTTATTTCTCCCAAATAATGAAATATTTTTAAAGAAGTATTAAATTGCTTTAATTAAAAAAATTAAAAGTTGTCCATTGTGCATAACTTTTAATATAGATAAGTTGGTTTGACTACATATATACAAGTACATATCATACAAGACTATATATACAAGTACGTATCATAACTGTATGATATAATATCATATGGTATGCTTTCTGTGTGTGTGTGTGTATATATATAATAAATGTAAAGTCAAAAATGAGATTTAATTAACGTATTTTTTTTTTCATTTGGGGGTGCTTGGGTGGCTCAGTCAGTAAAGTGTCGGACTTTGGCTCAGGTCATGATACCACAGTTCGTAAGGCAAGCCCCATGTTGGGCTCTGCGCTGACAGCTCAGAGCCTGAAGCCAGCAATCTCTGCCCCTCCCCTGCTCATATTGTCTCTCTCAAAAATAAATAAACGTTAAAAAATATTTTTTTCATTTTGTTTTGTTGTATTTTTAAAGTTTATTTAATTTGAGAGAGGGAGAGAGGGAATGGGGCAGGACAGAGAGGAAGAGAGAGTATCTTAAGCAGGCTCCGCACTGTCAGTGTAGAGCCTGAAGCAGGGCTTGAACTCACCAACTGTGAGATCATGACCTGAGCCAAATCCAGTCAGATACTTAACCTACTGAGCTCCCCAGGCACCCTAATTTTTTTTTCATCCTGAGCTATGAGAGCATAGGTTGCTACCTTGATGCCCTAACCCCTCCAAAATGTTTACTTTCTACTTCTACGTAAGTGACTTAGGGGATGCCCTTGTTTTAAAGCCGAAACATTAACATTATTAGATGACCACTATCTGATTTCAAATCCTATTCATAGAATAATTTTCCCAATGATGTTCTTTATAACAAGACGGTTTAGTTCAGAATAAGATATTACAGTAATTTATCTTCTTGGTTTCTGTCAGTCTGAAATTGTTCTTCAGTCTGTGCCTTTCATGATACTTAACAATTTTGAGGATTATAGGCCACTTACTTTGGAGAATTTCCTTCAATTTGGGTTTGTCTGACATTTCCTTAGAATTATATTCAAGGTAGGAAGGGATGCTGTGGTATTCTCAATACTTCCTCTAGGAAAGGAGCGATTTTGATTTGACTTATTACTGATAATGTTCACTTTGTTTTCTTGAGAAAAATGTCACTTTCGAGGCACAGAAAATCACTCTTCTGTTGAATTACTAAGTATTTTCTGGGCAAAGTACTTTGAAATTATTTAAATACCTTGTTTATTTATTCGATGATTTCAACATAGACACGATTTACAATTGTATTAAATGTCCTGTCCACTATTATCATTATTTATCTTGGTCTCAGTTTTGGCTATTAGAAGCGTATGTAACTTGTATCCTTTTGTCTTGCACGATACTCTTGGACCACTTTCTTGTTACCTGATGCAACAGAATATTCCAAGTACCTCTCGTATTTTCTCTGCCCCAGTCTCTGAATCATCCATCTTCCAAATCCTTGGCTTCTTCTAGTAGAGATTGGTATTTAGAAACCAAGATGTGGTTGCCAATAGTTTGGTGCTCTTGTGTGTGTCACTGCCCTAAGGTATATGTCCTGTATATATTATATTTATTAATATATATGAAATGTTTATCTTATGTATGAACATGTATGAAATATTTATCTCATATATGATGTATAAATGTGTGTATATGGGCACACATATATAAGGTATACATCCACACAAACATATTACAAAATCCTAAGACCCTTTCTATTTTTCCCTCTTTTCATATTGGTAAATTGTTTCTCCACCACTGAGAATCTTGGCTCCCATTAACATTAATATATTTGGTACCTGATAAGATTTCCTGTATATAACCAGTATGCCACCAGTGCTGCTGTCACCCACGTACGTAGTTACCCTCCTCGCTCTACCTCTTTTCTGACTGGTCACACCAGGCCTTCCCCACAAGGATGCCCCCTTCACTGTAGTCAGGCTCTGATACACACATAGGCTCGATATATTGACACCTTCTTCACTCTACTTAGTCTCTGACTTCCCATGCTGGACTCCCATACCCACGAATATGACCTTCACCCCACTTGGCATCTGGAACCCCATTCCAAATTTTACTTCCTTGAAGACTTGCCTTCCTTCTCTTGGTCTCAAAGGCTGCACAGGGCCATCCACTCTGTGCGTTCCCTCCTCACCCTGCTTGGGCTCTGACACTTGGCTGTATCCACACACAGGAGGACCTCTTTACCCTAGTTCTGAAACTTCTTACCCCACGTGGGCTCTGACGCTGCTGACTTGCCATTCGCACTCCGCTCAGGACTTGGCTCCTTCTTCCAGGCCTCTTTCCCTTCTGTGGATCGGTAGCCATATCAGTCTGCTTGGACTTTGACTGCTTATGCCTTTACAGACCTCCTTACTAACCAGACTTTGTGTAAAGCAACCTAATAGCTTTAGAACTGAATTGATGTGAAAAGGAAGGGGAAGGGAAAGGGTAAATGGCCCATAAGGTGAAGGAGAAGGGAAAGTCCCTTCCTTTATTGTCATTATTTAATAAGATCTGGGAGACTCCAGCAAATGTTTGAATAGCATGTGGACTTACATAGTTAAAGAGTTGGAAGTTAGAGCAGTGGTGGTGGCAGCAATGAGGGTGTCTTAGTAGTCCCATATTATTTAATTCATAGTCTTTCTGTTTGGCCTTCTCTATTATTTGTTTCTGGCCTAGAAATAGGGAAATGGTCATTAATGAATTTCTGATGTCCTCATAGATTTACTTTCCTTTCACAGTTTATAAAATTTTGTGCCAAATGTATCACCTACTCTACGGCTGATTTGAAAAAAAGTAAGGGGGTTCTAATGGGAAAGAGAGTAAAAAGGGAGGGGGTAGTGTACTGAAAACAAACTGTCAATCTATGATCATGCTGTGCTAAGAATACAAGTTTGAGCCTTGGGTCCTCCACAGAGTAGAGGAACAGAACCTGAGATGCCATGCTAGGCAAACATGCTCAGAGAAGGAGACAATCTCCCAGTCTGGTTCTGGCCTTTGAATCTGTATTTTGGTTCCTATCATGACATTCAACCATGGGTAACCTCGTAAGCAAATGTCAACAAAAATAGAGAAACAAGCCGCAGTGACATAGAATCAGGGGAAGCAGTACATGACAGATTTAGACCCCCAAGAACTTGAAATGTTGGAATCATCTGGTGAAGAGTATCAAATAGCTCTGTATTAAATATTTTTCAAAATACAACATGGGAGTAAAAACTGAGTATGTGATGAGAGACCACCAAAAAAATCCCACATTTTTAAAAATAAGAAAATGTAAGCTTGTAAATTTTTAAAATCTTGAAAGTATCACCTCAAGGAACCATAAAAAAAAAAAAAAACCCAAGTATCTTGTAGTCCTTAGAGAAGTTGAATAGTCTTGGTTTTTTTTTTTCCAGAAAGAAAGCACCAAGCCCCAAATTATGGACAATTGTTTCTCCATTTTTAACTTAAAGATACTTGGAGTCTTCTGTAAAATCTCCAGAGTATAGGCAAATAAGAATAATAATGACCTCAGTCTATAAAACTAATATTACCTAAACAAAATGTAAATACATCACATCTAGTTATGCATACAAATAACACCCACTAGTCAGTCTGAGTTCAAACAAGTAGCCTAAGAGTTGTTGAACATTGGAACGGCAATTGCGCAGTCTGATTTAAGGAAAAGACCACGTAATAGTAGCTGAACACACTTTCTCTTTAAGTCAGTAGCATTCATCATTTTAAAACTTCTTAGCCAAGAGGGAATAGAAGGAAACTTCACTGAACTGATGTACTAGGTAAGGGAAGGAACCCCGGCTATAGAAGTGGATGGAGTCCTGCATCTCTGGAGTTGAAGGTGATTATTTAGATTTTTGGTATTCACTCTAGTCGGAGTTTCCTGTGCTTTCGACAGCTCTCTCTGAAGCAGGTAGACAGTGTGATCCACCTGTTAGAGTCACCTTAAACAACAAAAAGCCTGTTCCCCCAGAGGCTGTGCTACTACTACAAAGGTATAAGTTGTCATTCTCTTTTGGGATTGCCTCAGCTAATTAAGTGCCGTGCCCAAGAGCATGCCCATTTTGGGGGTCACCTGCATCCAAAGACTGATTGACATGTGGATACAAGGGCTAGGACAGCTGAAGAGTGGGCTCACTTACAGTGCTTCTTAGCGTTAGTGGAAGCCTCCATTGAGACTCCTTTGTTCTCAACTTCTCCTTGTCCCTGCTATAGATCTTTTCTTAAGAGTACACCAGTAAGCCTGCACGTTCATCTCAACCTCAGAGACTGTCATGATGAACCTGGTCTGAAACACAGTGCCCCTTCTGTTCTATGGCACTAACAGTCTGGTGTCTCCTGCTTCCAGTCTTAGACACACAGAGCAGCACTTTGGAAGATACACCACGGTCTTTTATGACTGGAAGTCATGATTTATTTTTGGAAATGGTGTACTTGATTTTTTTCCCACATGCTAGTGGTCAAAATTCCCTAATAGGATTCCTTCACAACCCTGATGAAGGTTGAGAAAGGTACTTTTCCTTTGTGCCCCAGAAATGGGATTAGGGAGTGTCAAACTGTTTTCTGCCCCAATGACTTATTATCTGGGAAAGTTAACAAGCCAACATAATTCTTAATGATAAAATAGTGGTAGTACTTACATTTAAAGAGGAAAAAAAGATACAGATGCCCATAGCAATTTCTTTAATCTCAAATTGTAAGTAGGGTCTAGGTAGGACAGTAACAGAAATAAAACGAAGTAATGGTTTGTGGCTTGGACATGAAGAAAAAATAATACCATTTGTAGCGAGAGATATGATTGTCGATGTAAAATACCTCAAAAATCAGAATGGATTTTTTAAAATTGAGTAAGAGAATATGGAAAGTTAACCAATATGAGTGATCAACAGAAAGTCGTGTAACAAGCAGCTCAAAAATATGAGTTAAAAGATAATGATTCCCTACTAAGTGTTATGTATAAGTTACCTACTAATAAGTGTCAGAAGATGGCTGAATGTTATAAGGTTTGCTTTTTAGTTTAAAAAAGAAAAGATGACAAGTAAGTGGATAAAACCCATGTCTCATATAGATGCCACTGCTCCAAATGAAGCATTATAGTTACAGTTCAAATGAAGATTATAATTTTTTTAATAGATTTCGTGAAAGAGCTTTGGCAAATCTTTAAGCAGGAACAAAATCCAAAGAATTGGCAACACGTTCTAGAAAACAAACAAACAAGTCTCGTTAATATTTGCTTTTAACAATAAAGATGGTGTGGTATTTGCAGTTATAGACAAACTTTTGTTTGAAACAGAACGTAAAAGACAGATACCAGCAATTGTGTTTGTGAGTGAGTGAGTGAGTGTGTGTGTGTGTGTGTGTGTGTGAATGCATAGCATAGGTACCAAGGAAGATCTGTGGGGAACAGATGGTCTTCTAAATTAAAGGAACAAATGATGCTCTCCATCCAAGAAGCAAAAACATTGTGTACTTTAAATTATATACACACACAAATACCTCTTTAGGTGGAGAAATCTCTCAAATGTTAAATGAAAACAAAATATTTAGAAGAAAATAGAGGTGAATTATCCTTAAGATTCAAGAATGAGGAATTTTTCACTGCATATGTAGGAAAAATTATAAAATATAGATAAATTCTAATAGTGATATTAAAAGCTTCTTATCAGAATGTATCCTAAAAATATCTATAAATCTATTACAGGTATTTTAACTACTATCTTTAAGATCTATACTAAAAGTAGTTAACAAAGATGAGGGCAGCTGGCTCCCGTCCGGAGAATACCACTCAGTTAGAGATTGGCTCTTTCTCCATCCCTGTCCGTGTTTTTTTTTTCTTGTCCAGATACAGTCCTCTGCTTCCCAAGCCACTCTTTCTTTTCCCTTTGTCTCTCCACAGAAGGGGATTCCTCCCCTCCATTCATTTTATTTCTCCCAGTTCGTAGTCATGCACCTATGACCATCAGGTTGTCCCAGTGAGTCCCTGGAAGCGACAGTGTCTTTTCCTCCAGGACTCTCAGAGTTCAAAGTTCTTTAGCTTAAACACAGCTTTGTTTGAGAGATGAGGGAACTTCGGACCCCCCTACTTCTCTGCCACGTTGGCCTCCAAGATGAAGACATGAATATTGCACTCAGTTGTGTTAGCGCAATTAAAATTAAGGTATCGCATGATACCATTTTGTATCCCCTAGAACTGGGTTGTCAGAAATTTTGAGGCCAAAGTGGAATTCCTCATGCATTCTACTTATAAAAGTCTCCCATTCCTCTTAGGAAACCATACAAGGAGATTTAAGATGAGTCTCCTGAGCAGACACTTAACCAACCTGTTAGCAATTGAGGCCTATTGCACCTTAAGTGTGCCCAAAAGAGGACACATTTTCACAATGTCTGCTACCCTCTCCACTTCAGAAGTGAGTGTCTGGGATGGGGAGAATGGGAAAATGTTCACTCTAATACATTAGAGATTGTGGTCAGATTTTATTGGTTGAGTTACAAAGGAGAATAATCATATGTCTTCTCCTATGTATGTGTCTCTGTCTCTCTCTCCTATCTTTTTTCTAACATTCCTTTCCTTTGTGCTTCCCAGGAGAGTTAAGCCTCTGAGAGAATATGATTTTTAAGGGATCATGATACCATACGCACTCCATTGTATGTTTTATTGGATACCAGTAGAAGCTCTCTTAGGATTAAATGAGACACACAGAACCCCAAATGCTTTTCGTTATGCGAACAGTAGAGGAAGCCCATCAGGGAGCAGTGAGAAATACACGTGCATGTGAGTGAGCAATCAGTGAAGAAATGGTACCACTTTCACTTGAGTCAAATGTTTGAAGAGGCTAATTCAAGACAGCTCTTTGGCTAACTTTACAGGAACGATTCTCCTAAGATGAAGCACATGATAAAATGACTCCTTTCTCAGTTGGCTGTTTTGATAGTGTAGAGTCTCAACTAGTAAGGTGCAGCTTCGCCCAGAAATCGTGAGGGGATCAGTAATTATTAAAGAAGATTCTCCTTTGGTATCTATTCCTCTGCTCTGCCGTGTCAGCACTCATGATTTCCTCTTCCTAGGTACTTAATATGGAATTACTTGAAGCGTTTAACTTCAACCTTCCCTCCTTCGGTCTTATAATTGAAGTTATTTTACTCTTAGAAAAACCATCTATTACGCAAAGGGATTATGTTTTAAACGAGTGTTATAATGTAGAAAGTGGAAAATGGACGAGTCAAATTAGGAAAGGAAGACTGATTGAGGCTTAAATTAAAAATGAAATATAAATGACATGAAAGTGATGCATTTTCTAGATCCTATACTTTATATTTGAAGAGGGCTTTTAGTGTTCTGGCTACCTGTGTAATTGCTGAAAAGGATAGGTCCATTTAGAACTTTAAAAGGGTAGGCAGCCTTTTCAAATGTATTTTTCTCAACCTAAGTTAATATCTGTTGTATGTCTCTTGGATTGCTTTAGTGACTTTATTTCCAAGGTACTTATTTTGAGGTTCTAGATAATATTTTATATTACTACAGTCTGCATGGCAATATTTATCTAGTCAGTTTTCCCAAGCAAAATATCATTTGTAATATAGTAAGCATTCACTTACTGTGTTTGATATAATGTGACTATTTGTGACACTGACTTTATTTGGACCAAGAGAAAAAAATTTACTCAGCTACAAATACTTGACAGATTGTATTTGGCTTAAGTGGCTAGAATCTTGATCCATTTCCATCAAGAGGTGGTGTGTATTTCAACTCCCCTTGAACCTGAGACAATTGGCTGGAAGGGACTGGATGTCTGTTTCTGTGAATAGAATAAAGTGACGATGTATTATGTCTGGAGCTAGGTCCTAAAAGGAGATAAGCTTTTGCCAGACTCCCTTTCCCTTGGGATACAAGTCTTGGGAACCCTGAGCTGACATCCAAAAAGTCTAGCTACCTCAAAGCTACCATGCTGGAGAGACCCCTTAGGGATAGAGAAAGAAACCAAAGAAGCCTCATCTGTTTCAGCCCTTTGCTGTTGGTGTTTCCAAGCCCAAGCGCCTGACGTCAGAGGAATGTGCTTTCACTCTATTCCTGGTTCCAGATGCCACATGGAAGAGACTTCAAGCCATCCTTGCCATGCCCTACCTACACTACAGATTTCTGAGCAAACTAAATGTTCTTTTAAGTCACTACATTTTAGAGTGGTGAACTACATACCAGTTGAGGGCTGAAAAAAAATGTTGCACTTCAGGTATATTCACGTACTGTTTCTTTCTCCAAGAAGAAGCCATGAGACCTCTTTGTTAAGCCAATGACCCCCATGAGATACATAGTTTCTGAAAGACTTCTCAACCCATTATGTAGGAGACCTACAGGAAGTAAAGAAAAAAGAGCTAGGATATTCTTACAAGCCATTTTCACTATTTTCCACCCAAATTGTACCACATATATTTTCCATACTATGTGAAAAAGTTTCTTTCAGTCTTTATGTGTAAACCATGACAAAATGGATAAAAACAAATAATAAGAGTACCCCCCCCCAAAAAATATAAATGTGGGAACTGGGTAGATGACTCTCCTAACCATCAAAATAGGAGTATGTCATTAGGCAGGAGGCCATTCAGGTCAAGGCACTCAACGCTCAGTTGCAGCTCAGAAGAGTTGGCCACCCTTAACAGAGAGAAATAAGTCAAAGGAGATCCAGAACTGTAAATCTCGCAAGATAAAGCTGCCAAGATTTATAAAGATTTTCAGGTTTGTTCACAGAAGGTGGAACTAGTCAAAGAAATTGATACAGGAGTGGCCAGATGAGTTCAAGGAAAAGCTCTTTGGGGCAGCGTCATAAGAAGCAGTAGCTGTGATCAACTTAGTACCGCTCTGGTATTGATGTCATAAAAGTGTCCGTTGGATTTTGTCAACTTGACATTTACAAGAGTAACTTCAGGAGTGATGGGACCGTAAGCCAGAATGGCATTAATACCACAAAATTGGACACCGTAATGTGGACAGTCTAACAGAGAAATAAATCCCTCGAGTCCTGGGGTATGTACATAGGAAATTTAGAAATAGCTTTATTTGACAGTGTGATGCCTCCTCTCCTACTCATCTCTACTTTGTATTTGAAAAGTGAGTGAGAGAAGAGAGACAATGATGTGAGCCAGAAGCTGGGAAGTGAAAGGGAAGGGGATGCTGGTAGTTAACACATTTCCAGAGATGGGGCTGGTGAAAAGCCACCCTCCTCCTCCCTCTTTGCCCTCCCTGAAGCCCATCCATATTCCATACTGCAACTCTGCCTTCACAGCCAGTGCATCTCCTTCTTGTCCTCCCGCTTTTAGGTAATTCGGCCTTAAAACTACCTGGGGTAGTGTCTGTCTGGGAATGGCCCTCGGCAGGCCCCCTGGGAAAAGAACCATTAGGGAAGAAAATAAGGTTCCGCCAGAAATCGTGCGGCCTTACGTCTAGCCCTTGCCATCCCCCATGGAGACTCCTCTACTTACAGGAAGGATAGCCTCATACCTGTGCCAGCAAAGAGGGCCTGTAAAGGAGAGACATATGGATTTGAAAGCCCCACTCCGGCAACTAAGGAGTGTATCTCTGGGCACCCGTGACTTCAACCCCTAGGCCCACGTGGCCCCTAGGAGGCATTCCAGATGATGACTGAACCTAGTCAGTTAAGCTACAGAATGGTTCATTGGTTCCTAGGTGCATGGTCTCTCTGAGAATGCATGGGGCATAGGTTTCTAAGGCTTTTTCGGCCCCTTCCTGACACCTCGGACCGAGGCAAACACATTGTTCTCCTGGCCCCATGTGGTCAGGAGGTGACGTCCCTGTAACTCTTCCACTTGAGGTGTTGAGAAATGGAGGGCCTTTCACGAGAACGGCGAAGCAAATGCTTTGTAGATTATAAATAAACGCAGATGCATAATGGAATAATGTAAGAAATTAATCAGTAATCAAAGGGTATGCGGGAAAATTAGGGGAAAATTACCATGTTATTTCTTAAAGGTCGTTTATACATAGGAACATTTTCAAAATTAGATAATGTTAGAAAAACATAGATGACGTATGCTAGAAGGAAATCACTAGCATATTATAATGCCACGTTTGCTACAATAAATCGGCCAGTTCAACACACTGTGGTTGTCTGTGTCCATTTTTATTTTAGTTTTTTATTTGTTAGTTTTTTATTTTAGTTTTGTTTTATTTTCACCGACGCCATTCTTCCTTCGGGAACCCCTGCACCTGCTGGAGCTGGACTCCAGCGCTAGCCAGCAATCTATATTAGACTTAAGGTATGCTTACCACCACCACCCCCAAACTCACAGAAGGCCACTGCATAACTAACGGTTTCATCTATGATTCCCAAATGGCGATTATATTGTGTGAATATTTGAAAGTAAGGCATTCTGGTAGCTCCCACCAAAATACAGAAGTCATTTTGGGATAAAATGTTGCATGGATTGAAACTTGATAGTTTGAGACTTATGTTTCTCATGGATTATTCCACCGAATTCTATTTAATTCAACTCCTAAGTGTCACTCGAAATTGACCGTGTGCAGTAATTTCTGGAATATATCTTCTTCCTCTTCCCAGGCCTGCTCTCAAAGTCCCCTGTGAATAAACGCCAACTCCACACAGTTCCCAGCCCTTAGCCTGGTGTACAAGGGCCCCAAGGACCTTTGCAGGTTTATGTGCTGTCACTGCACGCGTTACATTTTACAGTGTTGGAGTCCCTTATTTGTATCACTGGTAGTAAAACACGGCTTCCTGGCTTGCAACATGTGCCAGAGCCTCACTGTTAAAACATGCTCTGCCGAAAAAAGAAAAAAAAGTTATGCCACTTAAAAAAAAAAAAGAATTATCACCTATTATATTTCCTTCCTGTAAATTCACGCTGCATACCAGTAAATGAAGTTTCCACAAAGCTTAAGTGAGCATCACCCAAAACTCTCACACTGTGAACATGTCTAAGTACCCCTTAACTCTGAAAAATGCTCATGTAGCAATTGCCCCCCCCACACACCCAGTAAAAATCTGTTACCTTATACCTCATACCTCAATATTTATATAGTCAAATGTCACTTAAAGCATACCTTTTGAAGATTACTTTTAAAAGGATTATCAAGTGGGGTGCCTGGCTTTAAGTGTCCAACTTCGGCTCAGGTCACGATCTCACGGTTCATGGGTTTGAGCCCGTTGTTAGACTCTGTACTAACAACTCAGAGCCTGGAGCCTGCTTCAGGTTCTGTGTCTCCCTATCCATCTGCCCCTGCCTCACTCACACACTGTCTCTCTCAAAAATAAATACCGAAAATATGTTTAAAAGGATTATCAGGGGCACCTCGTTGGCTCAGTTGGAAGAGGATGTGACTCTTGATCTTGGGGTTTTGAGTTCAAGCTCCACGTTGGAGGTAGAGTTTACTTAAAAAAAAAAAAAAAAAAAAAAAAAAACAAAGCCTTGGGACACCTGGGTGGCTCAGGTGGTTGAGCATCCAATTTTGGCTCAGGTCATGATTTCCCTGTTTGTGAGTTTGAGCCCCACGTCGGGCTCATTGCTCTCAGTGCAGATCCCTCTTCGGATCCTGTGTCCCACCCTCTCTCTGTCTTTGTGTCTGTCCCGCTCCTACTCACACTATCTCTCTCAAAAATAAATAAAACATTAAAATGGCAAAGCTTCATTCCAAATCTCTGTACCACCCCACAGTGCCTATACCCAAAAGGAATAAATCTTTAATTAAAAAAAATTATCAGAAGTATTTTGTGGAGATCACAAAAATGCTCCAAAAGGACATTTTTTTTTCAAGTCTCCATAATATGCAAATAGGCACTCATGGCTTCAGTTAACATTTCCAGTAAGAATACCAAATGCAAATTCAACAGTAGGCTGTGTCTCAAATTATTTAGACTAAAGTGGTAGGTCTTTTCTCTGGAACAGTGTTAGAGGACTCAGAAAAGGCATCAGGGTGATAGGAGGACATTGATGTTGGTGTTGGCTTGGAAGCATTTTAATAAAATTACTTGGTTAAATGTGAGTGGAATAAAGAATCATTTCAAAATGTTATATTTTAATATTTGAGATTTAAAGACATGTAACTGAATGAAATCAGATATCATAGATAGGTATTTGACCTTTCCCTCTATATTTACCTGAGGTTTTATGTTTAAATTAACCAAAATACTTGTATGTGAATTTATGCGTGTGCATGTTGTCTCATTGGAACAATGGGGGATGATTAATTTATATTTGCGCCTACAAGTAGACTTCAATATTGATTGCTTTGGCAAGCTCTCTCGCAATGTCTCTATTCCTTTCCTTGTCGCTGTACTAACATCTCCGAGTTTTGGGTTATCTGTATGAATACAGATCCCTGAGTTTTACAACTCTCTTCTCTCCCTATTCACATCCTTAGGTTTGCTGCATATTTAGATGTGCCCACTGGAGAACGAGCATGTTTGTTTCCAAGGATCATTACAATGCCAGGTGGTAATGCTTCCTGAACCTTTGTTAAAGTAATGAATGATACTACTTTTCAAGTTAACTAATGGATTAGCCTCACATTTCACTTCTTTTGGTTCATATGAAGTCGAGTGCATGCCTGATGTATTCAGTAAGTCATTTCACATGCTAAGGGCTCTGAAATTCCTAGGATGAAAGGTGGTATCAAACAGCCTTGTAGGTGAAAATAATCATTTATCCCATCCTACGACCCTCAGTCGTTCTTTTGATACGTGCCAGTGTCAGAGAAATGATATCAGTGAGATTTGTCGATACCAGTAAACCTCTGAGACTGCTAAGGATATAAAAATAGATTTTTGTATTCCTATGAAATTATTTTTGCCCCAAATTCTGTTTTCTTTGTTGTACATATTCTTTCAAATCCTCAAGGAGAATGATGATGTGCCCTTGCTAAAAACTTGCAAATTCATTGTTCTCTGTCGTCAGCCAGTAAATTTCAGAATAATTAGTTAGTGGAAATTAGTTGAGGTCAAAAAAACTCTTGGCCCTTTCACTGTCAATTTATACATTATAAAGGTTATGATTAAGATTTTAGCATGTGGAAAAAGCAATAGTAACTGTACTAACAATAATTCATGTGATTTATGAGCTTGATTCAGGCATTGAATTTAGCGACTATAAAAGGGAAAATAGAGCTTTAGAGAAATATTGTAAATGGTCTGTTCATAGTCTGTATAAATCATCCAGGTATAAAGCGTTGTAAATATTTAAACTTTTGTAATATAACCAACTCTATTATCTAAAAACATCATAAAATAGAATACTATTCTTGAATTCAAATAAGAAAGCTAACAAATTTACAATGCTTTGGGTAAATTGGAAAAGCAAACAAAGCAATTACCATAAATTTCACCATTAAAGGACACCACATTTTTTATTTAGATGCTTAATTTTACGAAAGATATAATTTGATTGCTTAAGCACAGCTTTGCTGGGTTTCAAATGTCTTCATTGACTAATACTTTTTATAACCCTCGGAACTTTGCCTTAAATCTTCAAATTATTGTATTTCAGTTCTTCAGTAGCATTATTATATGCACCTAATAATTTAATGTATTTGTTTACTAATAACTGACTTATACTTTAATTTAGATTCTTAGATTCTCTTGAAAACAATAACTGAAAATAATTAGTATTCATAACCCTTAGCCAAGAGTCAGGAAACAAATAAAGACACTGAGGTTTCCATCAGAACTTAATTAAATTTAGCGAGTTATAGCTTGGTGCTTCTGAGAATATAAAAAAGAGTTGACAAATCTCATCTTAATTACTTCCTGTCTCCCCTTGATGATGATTCGATCATTTGTTACAAAACCACATTTCCAGGATCAGCCATTAAGATTGGACATAAATTTAATAAAATTTGTATTGTACTGTGATATTTCCCTTTGCTATTGGTGCAGAAGAATGGGGGAAACGTCCCTCCTTTGTGACTCACTCCTCTGAAATTGTTATCATTTTATTCTTTTGTAAAGTCATCTGTCTTGCCCTGTACTATGCAGCCCACATTTAATACATTGCTTTGACACCTGGTCTATGATCTTCTAAAAACAAAACAAAAAAATTCCGTGTTTTACCAACAGATTGTAGTATCAACTTCTTTAGAAACATTCAGTTGACATCAGTGACATTGTGAAGGAGGAAAAAAATCGTGTTCCACAATTACATGTTAATAAGCCCTTACTATTTCTTTTCTATTTATGTAAAGTAGGCTTAAAATTGTAGACCTTTAACTGTAGGCCAGGTCTTCAGCATTTAATAGTGCGGCAGCGCCCCCTATAGGAGACTTCGAACTATGTGTTGATCTGCTAAGCTAGAAAAGGCAAAGCCAGGTTTGGGGTTTTCCCTAAGCACCTTAAGTGTTGCATCATTTTATTCAATTATTCATTGACTTATTTGTTAGCAATATATGTCTTGAAAGTCATTGTCATTTTCCATTTGAGAGATGGAGTTGGGGAAAGAAGAGGAGGAGGGGAACGAGGAGGAGGAGACAAAGAATGAGAAGAGTATGGGTAGACTGATGATTTTAAGAAATAATTTCATTTCTGAAGTCCATAGCAAGAGAGATGTAAAATTAATATCTGAAATACACTCTTTTGGACCTCTTTCTGTCTAGTTTTCTTGTATTGGTCAAAATTATATGTGAATGTACACAAACAACAGGCAGGCTCCAACTTTATGTACATACATGTTCAGCTCTCAGTCCAAGAAGCTATAAATATACTAATGCTAGGTAATACTACCAATCTCTTAGGAGTGGATTTGGATGTCACAGTAAATGTGACCGATGTATCTTAGACCAGTTAGAAAAATGTGAGTTGGAGAAAATTTTTAAGTTTACTTATTTATTTAAGTAATCTCTGCACCCAATGTTACCAAGAGTCGAGTGTTCTTCCGACTAACCCAGCCAGGTGCCCCTTATGTATTTTTTTTTTACTGTCAATTTCTTTTTCTTTATTATTTAAATTTCAGTTAACATACAGTGCAATATTGGTTCTAGGAGTAGAATTCAGTGTTTTCTCACTTACATACAATGCCCAGTGCTTATCACAAGTGCCCTCCTTAATATCCATCAGCCTTCTAGTCCATCTCCCACCTGTCTCCCTCAGTCAACTCTCAGTTTGTTCTCTTTTGCTAAGAGTCCCCTGTGGTTTGTTTCCCCCTCTGCTCTTCCCCCCCCCTTTCCATATGTTCATCAGTTTTGTTTTTTAAATTTCACATATGAGTGAAATTATATGGTATTTGTCTTTCTCTGACTTATTTTGCTTAGCATAATACAGTTGAGCTCCATCCATGTCGTTGCAAATGGTAAGATATCATTCTTTTTAATGGCTGAGTAATATTCCATTGTGCATATATATATATATATATATATATATATATATATGTATGTATATACATATACATACATACATACACACACACACACACACACACCCCACTTCTTTTTTATCCATTCATCAGTTGATGGACATTTGGGCTGTCTCCATAGGTTTGCTGTTGTTGATAATGCTGCTCTACACTTGATCTTAGCCAAAAGGCCGAGAAGCGATGATAATGCTGCTCTAAACATTGGGGTGCATGTGCCCCTTCAAATCTGTATTTTGTGTCCTTTGTGTAAATACCTAGTAGTGCAATTGCTGGATCATATTTTTCATTTTTTGAGAACCTCTTTACTGTTTTCTGGAGTGGCTACACCAGTTCGTGTTCCTGCCAGTGGTGCAGGAGGGTTCCCCTTTCTCTGCATCCTCACCAACACCTGTTGTTTCTTGTGTTGTTATGTTTACAGGGGCCCCTTTATAAGTGTTATTTTTTTGGTTATATTTTAATATTTTTTTAAGTTTATTTATTTATTTTCAGAGAGGCAGAGACAGTACGAGTGAGGGAGGGGGAGAGAGAGAGGGAGACAGAGAATCCCAAGCAGGCTGTGCACCATGAGCGCAGAGCCCCGCACCATGAGCGCAGAGCCCCATGCAGGGCTAGAACCTATGAATCGCGAGATCATGATCTGAGCCAAAATCAAGAGTTGCTTAACTGACTGAGCTGCCAGGTGCACTCTAGCTTATTTGTTTTTTAGTAATCTCTACACCCAACATGGGGCTCAAACTCTCGACCCCTAGATCAAGAGTTGCATGCTCTTCCAATTGAGCCAGCCAGGCACCCATGGGTTGGAAAAGAGTTTAACTCAAATAACTACCTTTAGAAAGGCAATACTATATCTCTAGCTTATGCACACGAGATGAAAATTTTGAAATTATTGCCAACCAGTGACTTTATTGGGCAGAATTAATTGTGTAATTAGAATGTTGGCAATAAAATATCAACGATGTTTCTTCCCTCGTATTAGTCTATTATTCTGAAATCTTTACTGTCTTGGTAAGTAGTGTAAAAGCCGAGCCCAGATCAGTACAGTGTAGTTCAAATTATCATTAGTTTCCAATGACTGAGGTTCTAATGAATGAGTGCTGTTGTATAATGATATTATGCTGTCTTCTTCAATTTTACTTGACCAGAAAAACAATATTTTATTAAAAAGTACTAGTAACCTGAATTACGTGTTCAGCCTATTAACCAAATCCAAGTGCCTTATGAATACTTAGGCACAATATCATTTCAGAATTACCTGAATACATGTACTGGTTACTCTTTAATCACAATAAGTAAAATGATAATGAATTAATCCCACCTTAATTTTCGTATGTGGTTCAAATAAAGTAGGTATAAAAATTATATATGTGTGAATTGATGTCACATTTGCTTGGATGTCTGTATCATGATCCCTGTCTCCCCTTTGTTTGCAAATGTCCATGACAGTGATAAGATAGCAAAAGACATTGTGTACCATCTATCGTGGGTTTTCCAATTTCTCCTCTTAACTGTAAGTCTTTAATGGTCGAACAGTTTCGCTTCTGGAAAACCCTTCTAGACAGGCTTTGCTAAGAGGCACAGTGGAATGGGACTTTCAGTTGTATAAGGCCATACTTCATAAATCATTTCTGCCAAGGTAACACTCAAAACAGCAGAGAATGGCCATGTTCGCCTGGCACCAATGGATCATTACACATAGTAGCTCACCACCAGAATTGAATATTTTTGAAGTCTCATGTCCAATAAAAAAGACTTTAACACACGGTACTAAATAGCATGTAAAAAATTACATGCTATTAAATTATTTGACACTCCCCCCAGTTTCTGATAGAATGAATATTTGCAGAAGATGCATCCTACTTAGCTTGAGTTTTGTGTTGATCTGGCATTCCCTGGTAAGTGTCTTTGGAGCTCCAATTTGAGAAGTATTGGCAAAATGATGCCTCTTCGATGAATCTGACATCTGTTCACTAATACAGGGACTCATAAATGAGCATAAAGTTTGTGTTTAACTCGACTGTCTTTCTGAAATCCTCCATACTGTTTTAGAAATAGTGTATTCTGAAATACATAGAAAAACCTTTGCCTTTAGGTAGAGAAAAGCTTGACCCAAATAGCTTTACAACATGCTTTCCTACCTTTTTTATTTTTTTATTACTTTCTGTATACTGTAGAAGGATAATCTAGTACCATTCATGAAATCATTTATTCCTTTCATAAGGTACCATAAATAGAATTTTGGTCCAAAGCAATGTGGCCATTTAGGTAATCGCATCTTTATCATATATACTAGCCAGTTCTTCAGAGGTATATAAATATGGTGTCTCAGTTTGAAGGGACAGTCAGAATCGATCTGAAAGCAAATAGTGAAACAATGCTGACATTAATGAAAACATCAAGTTAATCATAGAGTCTCAGGGTTTACCAGAACATTTCAGTGACAACCATGATGATTGTATCACTTAGTCAACCTCTTGTTACCGGCCATATAGCCATTATTTGACTTTAAATGACATTTTTATGACAATTAATGAACTTTTAATTAATTGATTTTCATTAAGTAAATTCTCATTAATGAAAAGGATTTAGGTCTTGCCCTCACCTAAGCCAAGCGGCATGAATCAAAGAAAGATAATTTTAGAAAATGTAGTCTGAGAACCAGTCTGCTCTGATAAAAGGAGCAAAGCCAGGATGTGTCTCGTCAACCATACTGAAACATAAACGGTCACATCTTTAGAATGGCAAACTAGGAACAAGATGAGCAGCTTGGAAACTTTCCACATATTCTTATAACAGACTGTTTCGACCAAGATTTTTAGTCAAGTAAACATGAAAGAAATACCCGAAGAAAGCAATTAAAGAAAGCACATGTAAATAAACCGGGCAGTAACTTGGATTTAAAACCAACGAAAAGTCAAGTATTCATTCCCCAACGCATGTGGTTACACAGATGGGGATAATAGTAGGAAAGGGACTTAGTACTGAGTGAAGCAATTTGAACATATGGTGTTCTTAAAGGTTCATATGAATTGGAGAGCAGGGAGCATTTGGGCCGTAAAGGAGACTAACAGATCACCAACATAATTGGCTGGCTAATGGGATATCTTCGAACAAAGGAACTGTGATCATTATACCTGCAGGATGTTATGCATGATAAACAAATAATTCTGTAATGCACAGAGATGGGTTTTTTTTTAGAAGATAATGTAAGTACCCAGAAGCTCTTATAATAGATGATGTTACCATTCAGTGCTGAGATCACCTTATGGTGACTGGATACTACCAGAATGAGATTCATGGGTTACCACAAAGAAGACGGGGTTACATACAACAGATACTGCTTTTCTACCCATGTTCCAAGTTCACATTACTTGCAGTACAGATGGAGGCGAAGCTGGTATTGGTTGACTGTGTTTTTTCTGCATGGTTCTCTAGTTACAGAGATACAGGAATATCATTGAAGCCTGAAAAATGCTTACATTAAAGATACCACAATTGAAATTTTGTCGGTAAAATGGCTGAGATTTAGACATCAATTTACCTCAGTACTTGGATCTAGTAAAGTGTGAAGAAATTGATTTGACTATGTATCCCAACCCTGGCCTCTTTCTTCTACACTCCGATACTTACGAAGTAAAATTTTGGGGCCACCCATGATTACTCACCACTCGTATGCATATGATCTTTGGGTTATCAGAATGCTCTTGTTCACCCGAATGAGATAAGGCCTTACGATACTTCTCTTGGATGCTCCCACTAGTCACTACTGCTGAAACAGGGTTTGCTACATGAAATTAATCTATCAAGTAGGGGGAAAGCCTTGAAAACATCGGTTTTCAGACAGCAATACATGGTTTTAGAGGGAAAAAAGATCTTAGGCACCAGACAGATGTTTACACGTGGGCTTTCTTCTGGTGTCTTTTATGTTGCTTAAATGTCTGCTTCTCGTTTCTCACAATCCAGTCCGTATTGGGCATGTGTAGTATTTTCTTTCAAATTTGCATCTAACTTTTAAAAAAATTCCTTGGATTTAAGATTGGTATCCATTCTCCATATTGCCTTTCAGCAATTCCTCTACCCAGAGACAAATTTACCTTGAAGATTGTAAATGCTAAAGCTTCAGAGACAGTCACTTACATGGGTGTCCATCTAGGAGCTGGGTTTTTGGATGTCGAAATATATGTGAGCTTTTATAAATGCATAACTTTTTATTTTTCTCTCATTCTCAATATTAACTTTTATACCTAAGTTTGTACTTGTTACTGGAGCTGCCTTTTTATACAACAGGACTCCCCATACTGTATAAGCCTCAAGACCTCCAAAACCTGAGTGCCCCTTCCCCCTTTAGCAATAAAACATGAGTTATCTTAAAACTGACCGGATTTCATTTGAAAACCCATCTGCCACATTTTCAACGATTTTTTTTTGTCCATTCAAAATTTGTGAGGATCAGTTGAAATTTTTCAGGCAGCTGAATTATTTTGTGGTGTGCTTTGAGTTTATTTCCATTAACTATGACTGAGCCAACTTTGCAGCAGTGAAATTAAAATAAGATTAGAAGGATCAAGATGTATTATGTAAAACACTGAGAATACTGTGATAAGTGTACTCTAATCCTTAACTGTGCATACTGGCTTGAGATTTATTTAGTGGCATATATAGTTGCTAATTCTTATTTTTTCTTGATGAATATATAAGCCCTGTAGGGAGAGGAAACTGTTGTCCAGTGTCTGTATCACTTAGAACAAGGCCTGGGCACATGGTAAATGTGAAATGCTTGCTGAATGAATGACTGACTTGAATAAATGAATGGCATGTGCTAGGACCCCCCAAAATAAACCGATAAGTGGAAGACATCCCTAAAAAAAGGACTCGATTGATCAAGCTGAGTCTTCTAGAAGTATTTACACATTCACAAAATTATACTAATTTTTACTCAACAGTCATCATTTCTTTACACCAAGTTTCAGCCAGATGTTATTTAAAGTATCTGAATTATAGACCCTTGAATGCTGGGGTTTGTAATGGAAATGCTGACAGTCACTTAACCAGATAATAGCACCAGTTGACTTGGTGTGTGTATATATAGTGTCACTGCTAATATGGCTGTGCCATCTGTTCTGAGAGTTGTAAAAGATTTGAGCTTCAGACTCCTGGTTTAAAAAAAAAAAAACTGCTGGATGAATTGGATCCTAAAAGGTGAGGTAATGAAATGACACTTGAGTCCTTTAATGACATTGCTTAGGTGACTACCTATGAGCAGATAGTGCGCCGTGGAAGACATGATTGGAAAACTGCATGTCACCTTGAAAGCCATCAGGCACTTCTGTTTTCAATTTTGTTCCTGCTAGGCAAGGTAGGAGGATATTTTGCACTCCTGATGATTGTTTTAACAGCCTAATAGTGCAGGTGTGTGGTCAACAACGTATGATGAAAATATGGTTTTTAAGTGCCTAATGGCTGTGCCTCCGCTGACTCTTAAAGAGAAAGGTCAAAGAAACTCCAGATGGCCATCATGAGCTCTGTAGAATTGGTTTTCTTTAATTACTGGTACTTGACAAGTGTGTGGGTTGTTTTTTTTTTTTTTCTTTTAATTTCCCCCCAGAATGTAGGTTTTACTGTCACAGAAATTACTTAACACCTGTGTTCCCCCTGCCTGGTGGCCTGGGAGATATTCCCTGAGGCCTTTCGGGCCCGGTGCCTGGGAGAGCTGTGCATTTACCCTCCCAACCACCTAGCTGCTTGACAACAGAAGAATGTGACAAATACAGCTCCTGGAAAGCCTCAGAGGTCGCAGGGCAAGAATCCACATTCTCCTACAATAGCTGTTGAGTATCAGACAGACGTCGGCCTCTTCAGTGGCACCGCCCGTCCAATTGAGCTGAGGGGCATGTGACCATAGATGGGAAACCCATTGTTAGTCAGCTTTTCCAGCGGTCTCCTCACCATCTGTTGAGTTTCCTGGGCAGCCGAAACTTGTCCCTCACTAAAAACGTCTCCACCTCCTGCTACAGGCTTGTGTTCGGCTCTCTTACTGCCTATTTGTCATGATTTCTTCAGGACCAGTCTCTTGGCAAGTGTTGGATTGTCTTCTTTTCTCTCATATCTTTCATTAATTTCTCAATTTTCTGATTTGCACTTTGAAAATTGCAAAGTGGAGCTTAAGGAAGAGTAAATAAGGGCAGGAAGAAACAGATGAAGGGAAGAGTCTAATTTTTCACAACATGTGCCATTTAACATAATAATTCAGGAAATGCTCAGGAAGTAAATTACTTTCATTGCATACTATTATCTGTGGTGGAGGGAGAGGAAAAAAGTCTTAAACGTTATATACAGTGTTAATTAAAATGCAACTTAAGGAAATGACAGGAAATATGTTGTCCTATTATGCATTAAGTCATTCGTTCATCAAATATTTATTTCATGTTTGCCATGTGCTCGTTCCCGTTCTAAGTGATGGAAGTACTTGGGAGAAAAAAACAGTTCTTTCTCTTCGTAGGACTTTTATATTTGTGAAGACGATAGAAAATCAACAAGTAGGTACACAAATGGAGCAAGCCAATCTATCCAGTTAAGGATTAGGCTGTGTTTCACAAAGTACTGTCTGTATTTTACAAAGTGTTTCTTCATTCTTGTTACTTTCGTCCCACTGCCACATGAAATTCACCTAATCAAAACTGACAACGTATAGACATGAAAAAGTATTCATCTGGCACAGTGGTGTGCTGCCCCACAAAAACTATAATTCCATGATAATGTGGTCTCGTATTCAGTACCTGGTGTACTCATTTTGTAACTTTGGGCAGGTCACTTCTTGGATCAGTTTTGTAATCTGTGCAATGATGCTAATAATAGCACTTCCTGTGGGTTATTATTAAAAGTTAATGAAGCAGCACACGCAGAGCGTATTTAGAAAAGGGCTTGTCCTAGAACGAGCACTTAATAAAACGAAGATTTTTTTTTTTGGTGGTGGTGGTGGTGGTTTAAATGAACAACAAGAAGTAGGATGTCCTTGCTTTGAAAAACCTTTTCAAGAAATGTTAGATATTAAAAAAGTAACCAAAAAAAATTTCCCCCCAACAGTAATAATCACATTTAGGAAGAATCTGAGGTCAGAACTTTGTTTTCGGTGATTGCAGTGTCACGTGGAAGCTGACACCGACTCGAACAGGTTGTAGTGACAGTGTGTGGATTTTCTGCTCAAGCCCTCTCTTTTTTCTGACAGGAGTCAGCCCCCTGCTAACACTTGAATTGCGGTCTGTGGGAGTGATCCTACCAAAAAAAATCTGCTCGAGGAAATTTTGGTTTATAGTGCAGCAGCACACCAACCTTTGCTTTGACTTTGAAATTCCTACTGGCTCAACATAAAGGACTTTCATATTTGAAAATACACCAATTTGGAGGGGGAGCCATTGCCCCTTGTTTTAGCAATTTGAAATGCAGCTTTTGATTTCCATAGCAATTTTGCTTATTTCCTCTGACAGCTGTTGGCTCTTTTACCAGAGCAACTGTTCTTCCAAACACTAAACAGGAGAATCTACCCTGGTAACAAAATTTTAAGTGCATCGTATAGTATGGTTAACTGTATGCACTATGTTAAATATGCCCTCTGTGAAACAGGAACTCCAACGTTTCTCCCTCCTCCTGGCCCCCGGCAGCCATCATTCCAAACCTTCTGTTTTTATGAGTTTGACTATTTCAAATACCTCACATTCATGGGACCATACAGTATTTGTCCTTCTGTGGTTGTCTTACTTCACTTAGCATAATGTCTTCTAGGTCCATCCATGTTATTGCGATTGGTAGGATTTCCTTCTTTTCTAAATATTGTGTAATATTCCATTTTATGTACGTGCCACGTTTTCCTTACCTGTTCATCCAATGATGGACGTTGAGGTTGTTTCCACCTATTGGCTGTTTTGAATAATGCTGTAGAGAATTGGGAGTGCAGACACCTCTTGGAGATCTAGATTTAAATTCTTTGGATAAATCCCCAAATGTGGGATTGTAGGATCATATGGTAGCTATTTATAACTTTTTGAGAAAGCACCATTCAGTTGGCCATTTTGGCTCTACCAATTTACATTTCTACCAGTAGTGCCCAAGGATCCTCTAATGTCCGGAAACTTGGGATCTGTTGCCTCATGAAACCCTTTGACAGATAAAAGCTAACGTATAATGGAGTTCATGGGCAGCAATGCTAATATCTGAACTTCTTTCCTTCCTTCCCTTTACCAAAACTCATCATCGTCCAAACTCAGCCATGAGGACGACCCATGTATAACTTTGTTGTTGTTCATAGCTATTTCCTAATGACCCTTAGACCTTTGAATAGTAATGATGAGGAAATAGGTAAAGGAGCTGTTAAGAGAAAAAGGCCACACCTTCGGCTAACAGAAGAAAAGAGGCAGAAGGTTGTGGAATTAGCATGGAACACGAAGATACGCGACATGACGTTCCTGTATCTTTCAGTACGCGCTCGTAGGACGAACTCGCAGGCGTTTGGAAATTATTTCTGCAATGATGCAAACTGTTAATACACTTTTTAAGATGTCCTGCAGCCCTTGGAAACAGAAGAATTGATGGGAAAAGACCTAGTTTATCAACTACCTTTTTGATAAAGGGAGAAATGCAGAAATTAGGTTTGAAACTTGCTTCATTCTGTCACTAGGTCACTAGGGTAAGCTAGGGTTTGTAAGGGACAGTGGTTATGTTTGTTTTCAGAGTTCCACAGAGAATTGAGCAGTAACTGTCTTAAAATACCACGTCTCAGAGCCTTTCAAAGTATTCATGGATGCTTCAGAGAAACCCATGTGGGCCCAGACTAAAATCTATTGTCATGTTCCCCTGTCATGACTTGGTTTTATAACCATCCTCTCCATGTTTTACATTTTAATTTTCACTGATTTAAAAAACTTTTTGGTACATAATACATAAGAAATGAAATTCGAAGGATACAATAGCTGTACAAATGGTTTCCCTCTCCTATTACTTGGCCATTGAGTTCATGTCTATAGAGGCAAACAGAGTTCACAGTGTCTTAGGTTTTTTTCCAAAGATAGGAGTGTGTGTGTGTGTGTGTGTGTGTGTATTTTTCAGAAAAGATCGCATATTATAAACACTTGTCTGCACCTTTTTTTAAATCCTGAAGCTATATCTTAAAGAATGTTTCACGGAATTCTAGAGGTGCTTCATTTAAACACAGTGGAGGATCCCACTAAACAAATACACCATAATTTATATATCCAGTTGCTTATTGATAGATAATTAAGTTCTTTGAATTTAAGTACAGTTATCTTAGAGTGTCATTCAGATTGATTTATGATCAATCTATATACTTTTTCAGAGTATAAATTAATTCTTTCAACTTTATCATGGCTTTGTTTCCTTGAATGCTATAATACTTTTGTGTACTTGCGATGGATTTTTATTTTTCTCTGAAATCTCTCTTTGCCTTTGACTGGAGGCATTCCAGTGAGCTTTACTTGTTTATCTGTGTAAATGTTAACAATGTTGGACGTACTATCTTGTTAATTCTTTGGCTGTTATTTCCTACCCTCAGAGATTGGTATAAATGCAAATCCACTCCTACATAGCACAGGCTTAGGTTTCTAGCTTGTTTAGGGTGATTGATTTTCAGCCCAAGGTGGTCCAAAGTGATTGGCCCAATTACTTGGCATATCTTCCTTCCAGAACTTGAGTTCCCAGGGGTTGTTTTTGCTGTTGTTGTTAAGTGTCTTATTTTGGGGGAGGAGGGAGAGAGACAGAGAGAGTGAGTGAGTGTGCACGCAGGAGAGGAGCAGAGAGAGGAGGAGGCACAGAATCCCAGGCAGGCTCCACACTGTCAGCTAGGAGGCCTACACAGGGCTTGATCCCATGAACAATGAGATCGTGACCAGAGCTGAAATCCAGAGTCAGACGCTTAATTGACTGAGCCACCTAGGTGCCCCGAGTTCTCACTTTCAATAATGGGAGAGCTCAGCCTTTCCATGTTAATAGTAAGTAAGCATGGGATTGCCTATGTTGTTATTATAGTAGATTCCATTTATCACACTTAAAAAGTTTCCTTCCATGTTTGGTTTGCCACGAGAGTTTATTAACAGGCATTGAATTTTATAAAATGTCTGTATCTGAAAAAAATATTTGGCAGTGTTTTTACAAACATTTAAGGATATCCTTTCTTTAATTATTTTTATTACTGGTTTTATTTTGCTTTGGTCAGAGGGAGTATTCAAACTATGTCTGTCCTTTCATAATTTTTGAGGTTGGTTTTATGACCCAGAATATGGTCATTTTGAGTTTATGTGCTTCAAGAGTGCTTCAAACAATATATATTCTAGAAGTTCTTGAAGAAAGCATTTTATAAATGTCTACTGTGTCTGAACTATTAAGTCCCTTTTTGCTTCAAGGAGTAGACTTGACTTGAAGTGTACTTTGTTTGACCTAAATATTGTTACATCAGCTGTCTTTTGGATAATGTTTAGTAGTCTTGTCCACTTCCAATTTTTGTATAATTTTTTTAAAAAAATCAAGACTTGGGGCACCTGGCTAGCTCAGTCAGTAGAGAATGTGACTCTTGATCCCGGGGTCATGATTTCAAACCCCACGTTGGGCATGGAGCTTACTTAATAAAAAATAATTAAGACTTTATATTTTCTAGCAATTTTAAGTTTACAGCAAAACTGAGGGGAAGGTACAGAGATTTTCTTTATAACTGCTGCCCCAACACATGCATCGTCTCTCTCTGCCTCCTTATCAATATCACCCACCAGAATGGTACGGTTTTGTTTTTTTTTTTTAAAGATTCTATTTTTAAGTGGTCTCTACACCCAATGTGGGGCTCGAACTCACACCTCCAAAATCAAGAGTTGCACACTCGACTGACTGAGCCAGCCAGGTACCCCCAGTATGGTACTATATTTACTGGGGATGAACCTATAGTGGTACATCATTATCATGCAAAGTCCGTAGTTTATGTTACAATTTACTTTTGGTATTATACATCTTGGACTTGGACAAGTGTGTAAGGAAATGTATCCATCATTATGGCATCGTATAGCTTGCTTTCACTGCCCCGAAAATCCTCTCTGCTCTGCCTCTTCATCTTTCCTCCCTCCTCTTCCCAATCCCTGACAACTGCTAATCTTTTTACCGTCTCTTTAGTTTTGCCTTTTCCAGAATGTCGTACAGTGGGAATTATCACCTACATAGTTTTTTGTTTTGTTTTGTTTTACAGACAGGCTTCTTTCACTTAATAATGTGCATTTAATGCCCGTCCATTATCAAGTCTTGTCATGGCTTGATAGATCATTTCTTTTTGGCACTGAATAATACTTCATTGTTTGGATGTATCACGTTTATTTATCTATCACGTTTTGAAGGACATCTTGATTGCTTCAAAATCTGGCAATTACTAATAAAGCTGCTATAAACATCCCTGTGCAGGTGTTTATGTGGATATAAGCTCTCAGCTGTTTTGGGTAAATACCAAAAAGTCATTGTTGGGTTTTGTAAGCAACTGCCAAGCTGTTTTCCAAAGTGGCTGTACCATTTTGCATTCCTGCTGTCAAAGGAGGAGAGTTCCTGTTGTTTGACATCCTCCCCAGCATTTGCCGTTGTCATTGATCCGGATTTTGGCCATTCTGATAGGTGTGTAGAGGGATCTTACTGTTGTTTTCATTTGCACTTCCAAGATGACATACGGTGTGGAGCAGCTTTTCATAGGCCTACGTGCCATTTGGATATTTTCTTTGCCGGGGTGCTTGTTAAGGTCTTTGGCCCATTTATTATTCCTGTTGTGTATTTTCTTGTTGACTTCTAAGAATTTGTTGTGTGTTTTGGATAACATTGTTTGGGTAACAGATGTGTCTTTTGCAAATATTTTCTCCCAGTCTGTGGCTTGTCTTCTCATTCTCTTCGTATGGTTGGATTTAGACTTAAGAAATTATTCTTAAATTTTTCTTCATTAATGTTACTTGTGTTTTTACCCTTTTTACCCACATTCGGAGTGATCAAGTTTTGTTTTACATTGTTTTAATTTAAGCAATCCTTCATTTTAGGTCATTAGTCCTCTATTCTTCTTTTGGTGGCTTGTTATGGTTGACAATGATGTAGCATTTTTACACTTTCCAGACAATATTAGAAAGTTTGAACATCGTTTTTACTGCCATCTCATTGTTTGAAATATGGTTATATATTTTTATTTTATACATATTTAATGCTGTGAGACATAATGAGCGCTGTCTATAATATCCCCTATGAATTTATATAATGATATCTATTAATCCTGTGTAGTTTTCTTCCTTTGTTCCTGCATTTCCAGAAACAAACGCTTCTACTTGAGGTGATTTTCTTTCTCCCTGAAGAATTTCCTTTGCATATGTTACAGGGCACTTCTGCTGGTCATGAGCTCTCCCTTTGATTCATTTGAAACAATCCAAATGTCATATTGATAATGAAAGCTTTTTAAATGCACATCGAGTTCTAGATTAGCAGTTGCTTGTACTTTAAAAATGGCTTGCTTTTTTTTTCATGGCTTTTGTATTTTTCATGGAAAAACCAACTCTTAAGTCTTAGTGTTTGAAGGTAATGTATCGTTTCATCTGCCTTCTTCAAGATTTGCTCTTTATATTTTATTTTCATTAATATAGGGTGTACTTATTTGTGATTTTATTTATATTTATTATGCTTTAGGTTTTATGACTTGGTGAGGCTATGTCTTACTTATTTTCTGGGTTCTCTCACCTCTGGACCTTGGCTGCCTTGATAGTCTTTTCTCTACAGTTTATTTATTTTGAGAGAGAGCGACAGAGAGCACGTGTGCACAAGTGGGGGAGGGGTACAGAGAGGGAGAAAGAGAGAATCTCAATCAGGCTCTGCACTGTCAGCACAGAGCCTGACTCAGGGCTTGAATTAAGGAATTGTGAGATCATGACTTGAGCTGAAATCAGGAGTCAGATGCTAAACGCACTGAGCCACTGAGCCACCCAGGCACCCCTGTGTTGATAGTCTTGACCCCAATTTTCATTTCTGCTGCTTGTTGACTGCTGAAGACTTTCTGGTGGTCTCTTGGTCTTTACAATTGGCATTTGGTATCCTCACTACTGGCTCTGCTCTTGCCGGAGTCATTTTGCTTGTACTCCTGCTTCTCAAACTCTGGAGTCAACTCTCACCAATGACCTCAGGCTAAGACAATTAAAATAATCTTGTTTAGCTGGTTTCTTTGTGGCTTTGTTCTGAAACTTTTATAGATTGTTCTGGGCCCTTTGCCTATACAGAACATAGCTACCATTTCCTCTGAGTGCGATTAAATCCGCTGGGAACTGAGACTAAAATAAACACATTTACTTGAAAAAGAATTGGCTAAAACCCTTTGGTGAAAAGAAAAAACAAAAAAACCTTCCCCAAGTGTGCCCTATGCAATAAAAAAAAAATACAAAATAAGTAAAAACACTGAAAGTCAATTGGCATTTTCATGACAACATAAACTGCTAACTCAGCAGAATAAAATGTCAGTTTTAAGTGTAGAATTTTAAGATTCAAGGGTCAGTATTATATATAGAGGCTTAAGATTAGAATGTCAATTTTACAGCTTAAACTGTCAAGGATGTGTGATAATTAGATGCAGATGAAAGTTTGCTTTAAGGATTGACTCAGAAACGATTCCTGTAAAGATGAGCAGATAGTCCTATTTGGATGAATGGGGATTGAAATTCTTGGACATGTATGTGTTCTTGTAAGTATGCATAGGTCCATTGGGTGTGTGCTCATGGTTTTATAAAAATCTTCCCAGTTCTAATTTGAGTAACACACGTAGAACTTCACCGTCTTCTTCATTCCCTCACACAATGAAACTGCTGCTCGTAAGCACTTGCAAATTTTCTGACTTGCCCAGAAACATGTAAATTTCACAGATGGTGGCAGTGTAACTAAAGCTTAGATCTCTGATACATTGTTAACAGTATTATTTCAAATAGTTGTCAAATTTTTCATTTCACACTAAGCAAAATCTTGCATTAAGGACAATATCTAGCCTGCTGTCAGCATCACCCACAACCGTTTGTGAACCCTTAAGAGTTTTTGGAGATATTTAAGACAGGTGTCCTTAACCTTTGGAAAGTCACAAATTTCTTGGAACTCTGGTGATGAGTACATATGCTCTCTCAGAATAACATTATTAAATGGGTAGATTAAATATATAAGATTATAGTGGAAGCACTTAAAATGCATTCATCAAAATGTTAAATTTGCAGTATAAGAGTACATACATGTCTTGATGTTTTTAATAGCAATATCTATTGGCAGGAATAATAACTATAGCACTTTTGAAATCATAACAATAAAAGATATTTTAAGAGACCTGAAACAAGTATAATGTCTGTGACTTCTATTGGTTAAAAAATCCTAGTTACTGGGGTGTGTGGGTGACTCGGTGGGTTAAGCCTCAGGTCATGATCTCATGCTTTGTGAGTCTGAGCCCCACATGGGGCACTCTGCTGTCAGCACAGAGCCAGCTTCGCATCCTCTGCCCCCCTCTCGCTCTGCCCCTCCCCTGAGCCCATGTGCGCGCGCTCTCTCTCTCCAAAATAAACATTTTTTAAAAATCATAGTTACTGCTAATACTACTGTTCTTTATGACTTCGTCATGATGAAGGAAAAAGAGCAATTTCAGTTAACCCTATTGAAGACATTTTTTCCATGTAAGTTCAGGACTCCCCTGAATTCTTTCCACAGAGCCCTTGTACTTCTGTGGACCCCAAATTATCCCCTGGTTTAAAAGGAACCTATTCCAAGGACCCTGAAAACACCATAGCAATGTAATTGTAACCACTTTTTGTTTCTTTCTTTCTTTCTTTTTTTTTTTTTTTTTAACGCTGGGATTGTGTTGTGTCGGAGCCTAGGAATGGAACAGACCAACAAGATTAAGAGCAATACAGGCACCAGGTTTGTTAGGGTGAGAATGAAACAAAAGACTCCCGCTCTCAGGGAGGGGCTTCTTATGGAGGAGGCCACGAAGGCGTCTGAGAGGGAGGATTTATATGGGTTGCAGTTGTGGGGCCTTTTGCGGGGGAGTTACTGTGCAGCTGCTGAACCAGGATGAGGTCTGGTGGTTTTGTTCCAGGGAGTGGGTGTCTCAGAAGGCCCTGTACTTTGTGCTCTGTTGTTGTTAACAAGGGGCCGCTTATCCCTATCTGCCCAAGGTCAGTCTGTCTCTTGGCTCATAATGAATGCTATTTACTGAATGTAAAATACTAGGATCTCCTTCAGTCTTTAATGCTCTAGCCTCCAAATACTATAGCTACTCGATCTTTCCTATTGTGCCTAGAACCACGTCTCACCCAATACTTTCTTGTTCTATTTGAGCATGCAAGTCTATTACGTTCTTTATCCTATTGCTATTGCTTTGTTAACCCCAGAAACACACTCAGCCCAAGAAAAGGATGGAGGGGAGAGGAGGAAGTTTGCATAAGTGTAAATTGCAGTACCATATGCTTGAACAAATCTGCCATATGTTGCATGTGATAGCCATGCTCCAAGACTGGCTGTGATCGTACATTTGCTTCCAAGAACAATTCATGTTGTTGGCTTTGGTTTATAAAACCCTTATGAATTGAGTCCTGGCTACTGTAAGTTTTTATTTTTATTTTTTCCTTTTTACTCTTTTCCTCAATTTTCCCTTTAGAAGAAAGCGGAAACAAGTCTGGTTTTATTGTTGTTAACGATCTTCTAGATATGCCTTAGCATTTTTGTGTTTTTCTTTTTAATTTTGTCATTGTGTGTGTGTGTGTGTGTGTGTGTGTGTGTGTGTGTAAAAAGAGAGAAGGGGAGAGAGACAGAGTGGCTATCCGAACAGAGGACACCCATCTTTCATAACATTTGCCCTCTTCGGTCAACCATTATTTATTGAGGGGTCATTCCTGGCTGTATGATCTTAGGGAGACTATTTGAAAATTAAATGAAATAAATTTAAGACATTAAAATATTTTCACTCTGTACATCAAATACATTGATGAAAATGGTACATAATGTGCTATGTGTTTCGGACCTTTTGATAGGTTAACAAAACATAATTATCCTGAGTCTAAATGCAGCTATTACTGAAATCAAGCACCACAATGAAAATTTTAATATCTTTCGCTTGATATTTGATATCTTCAGTTCCTTTTCATGTGAGCCTGTTACTTATCTGTAACTGCTGACTTGTTGGTTTTAATTAAACAGTGACTACTTTCTCCTTTGGAACACAAGGACAAACAGCAGGTCTTCTGTAAATCAATGACCATTCATAACAAAATCCGTTTACATTCTTTTTAACTATAATCACAGAATCAGAGCCATTATTCCTGAAAAGCTGTGAGCTTGGTAGTACGTGAACGCCAGTGGATTTCAGATACCATTAAAAGAGGTGCTTTCATAGAAGCTTTACTTTTTTTGCAAAATTTCCTCCAACACCAAGTGAGGAAGAGATTATTACAACTCCAAACTGAAAAAAAAAACCTCTTATTTTTTTATTTCATTATATGTGAGGGTCTGTGTATTTGTGAGTAGAGGAGGGTAGTGGTTCAGAGTAATGGGATGTTTACTGAGGTATCAGGAATGTTTTCGTCAAACACAAAGGTAATACTAAGAAGATAAGAAGGTTCGTGAAGTGACAGGACAGATTTCAGGGACTCACGGGCAGATGTTGGCACACAGAGTCTTGCAGGGTCCACACAAGGCAGCGGGGAAAGATCAAAACAGCGGAACTAAGGCACAGACTTAATTATGCACCTGGTTTACACAATACACAGCTGACCTCCTTTATGTTGTTATGTAATTGGCTTGGAGCACAGCCTTCCTGCAGACTTAAATCCAGCAAAGGAAGCCAAGAGTATTTAAATAGAGCTTTCTGAAAATTAAAGAGGCTTCTGGAATATAGGCTTCAGACTTTATTAAGGCTCCTGTGAAAATTATTTATGCCAACTATGTACAAAGTCCTCTGTTGTATTCTTACATGTAAATGTTTATAAGCAAGAAGTTTACAGCTCTTTGACAAAACTTCTGAGTTCTTTTACTAGTGTTCCGTTAGTATGAGTGAAATGTCTTTTCACAGTTAATAGTCATAAACATTTTCCAAAATAGGGTTTTTAATTTTGTTTCTGTTTCTGATATGGTAGCTCCATCATTTATTTCTATCTGAAAGAGGTAATAATCAAAGGAATAGTAGTATCAAAATTAATTGCAGTCACTACATTGCCTTGCTACAGTAGTTACAAAGAAAAATATCTAAAATGTTTTCTTCCTTCAAAATAGTAAGAAAAATTGCCTGTTCTATTAAATACTCAAAGTTGTGATTTTAAGCCTACAGACAACTTTGGAATGATAAATATTCCGTTATTTATCTTTTAATCCATGGTATTATATACAAATGAAAGTACGAATATATTAATGAATGAGAGAATTGCAGAATTCTTCAACTATAAAATAGACATCATATGTCAGGGTTTTACTGTTTCATATAGCTCCAAAGCCCAGGAGGCCTCCCTCTACAGGCACTTTGTATTTGAATATTGGAATGACGTTGATCAGTTGTTAGCTAAGGAAAGTTCTTTAATTGATCTGTGCTTTCTTCTGTCTTCTTAGCTGTATAGTGGGAGAATATTTGAGCCTGCTACAAAGCGGTATGATGACACTTAAATTCTTGAAACTATATTAAGGGTCTGTAAGTATGAGTGGTTATTGGTGTTACTATGTCCACTTTTTATATTCATAATTGAGCATCATGGGAGCAAATGGAATCCTTAATTTTAGTTCATAAAAGGAGTCGTAAAACATGTTTTATCTTGATTCTTTTTAAAGCAGTTGTTTTGTTGGTTTCCTTCTATCTTGTAGGCAAAAACAGCAAAACATGTTCAACTGAAACTTGTATTTGTAAATCCACCTAAAAGCAATCAAAATCTTAGTTTATGCTCAAAAATACCGTTCAACCCTTTGACATTAGCTAGTGCAAATTTTTTCCATAGTTTTTTCACAGGGTTTTTGTTTTTCCTCTATAAAGTAAATATTCCAATCAAAAGCACTCTGGAGTAAGAACTAGTGAATTACGGGCCTTGACTCTTAACTGTCGATGGCAACTGGGGAAGAATTTTGGACAGGTAATACAGGGCCTCAGCTCACAGGCAGTAAATGGCCGGGCCAGTAGTAGTAGGTAGTAGCACCAGCCTTGTCAACCTCCTAAGACACTTGTGATGTAGATGCTGGAAATGAGACATGTAAAAGTTTATGTATGTTAATGTTTAAATTATTTCACGCTCCAGTCATAAACTCAAGTGTTAGATTTTTAAGTATATCGATTCTGCAGGACAAAGTCCTATGTCTTTCTTGTTTAAATATGATGGGTAACGTAGATACAGAATCACTTAACCATTAACCAGTGGATTAATGTTCTAAGAATTGAACATTTCCTAGGTTTCAAAAGTAGATATTAGATAGCACTGTTAGTGTGTTTGAATGAGTTTGGATTTCTTCCTATTATTTTTATTTTTAAATGTTTTCCATTTAGTTTTCACTTACCTAGAAATCAAGTTCTGTTTATTTTCTTGTTTTGCTAGATGTAGCTCTTTATTTAATTGCTTATTTGAACAAAATGTACAGACATGTGCCTTCTTTATGAATAGCAATATTCTATCATGAGCTGTGGGAATTATAAATTCCCATTAACCTCAGTACTTAAAGACAGAAGATTCTTAGGTATTCTAGTTGATTTTATTTTTGACTGAAAAGAGACATGCATACCTATTTTGTTACTAAAAAATAGTCGGGGCACCTGGGTGGCTCGGGCATTTAAGCATCCAACTTCAACTCAGGCTCATGAGTTCAAGCCCCATGTTGGGCTCTATGCTGAAAGCTCAGAGCCTGGAGCCCCCTCCCCTGCTCATGCTCTGTCTTTTTCTCTCTCTCTCAAAAATAAATAAACATTAAAAAAAATTTAAGTAAATAAAATAGAATAAATAAAATAGAAAAAAATTTAAGTAAAATAAAATAGAAAATAGAACTCATTTTCTTAGCCCAAATTTTGCATTTGGGATTTTAAAATGTGTTTAAAATTTTTATATACTGGAACGTTAAAATATTTTTAAAAATCCTTTTTTAATATTTTTTAACTTACTGTAGTAAGAACACTTAAAACAGAGCTACCCTTGTAATAAAATGTTAAATGCACAGTATAGTACTGTTAAGTATAACACTGTTAAGTATTGTTAAGTGAAATGATGTAGTATTATTAGCACCATGTTGTACAGCAAATCCCTAGAACTCATTTATCTTGTATAAAAAACTTCATATTTGTTGAAGAATAACTTTTAATTTCCCTCTGTAGCCAGTCCCTGGCCACCACCATTCTACTCTTTGTTTCTATGAATGTAACTATTTTAGATAATTCATAAAAGTGGAATCATTCAGTACTTATCTTTGTCTGACTGTTTGATTTCATACAATATTATGCCTTCCAGATTCATCCATGTTGTCACATATGGGAGGATTTCCTTCTTTTTAAAAGTGAAAATATTGCATCAACATGGATGGAACTGGTGGGTATTATGCTAAGTGAAATAAGTCAGTCAGAGAAGGACAGATGTATGTTTTCACTCGTATGCCGATCTTGAGAAACTTCACAGAAGACCATGGGAGAAGGAAAGGGGAAAAAATAGTTACAAATAGAGAGGGAGGGAGGCAAACCATAAGAGACTGTTAAATACAGAGAACAAACTGAAGGTTGATGGGGGTGGGGGAGAGGGGAAAATGGGCGATGGGCACTGAGGAGGGCACTTGTTGGGATGAGCCCTGGGTGTTGTATGTAAGTGATCAACCACGGGAATCTACCTCAAAAACCAAGAACACACTTTACACAGTGTATGTTAGCCAATTTCATGATAAATTATATCAAAAAAATTTAAAAAATAAACGTGAAAATATGATTCCTTCATTTGTATGGCTAATTAATATTCCATTGCATGTAAATACCACATTTTCTTTACGCATTCATCAATTGATGGGCAGTGAAGTTGTTTCTACTTCTAGGCTTTTGTGAACGCTTCTGCAATGAACCTGGGAGTGCGTATTATATCTCTGAGATCCAGATTTCAATACTTTTCAACATAAACTCAGAAGTCAAATTGGTGGGTCATATAGGCCTTTTATTTTTAATATTATAAGAAACATCCATACTGTTTTTTCTAGTGTCTATTACATTTTATATTCCCCTGAACAGTTGGAAAGGATTCCAATTTTTCTACCTCATCACCAATACTTGTTATCTTTTATTTTCTTTAGAGTAGCCATTCTAACAGATGTGAGGTGATGTATCATTTTGATTCTGATTTGCATTTCCCTGATGTTCAGTGATGTTGAACATTTTTTCCATGTACCTGCTGGCCATTTGTATGTCTTCTTTGGAGAAACGTGTATTCTAGTACAATAGAAAATTTTTAATTGAGTTTTTTAAACTTTTGAGTTGTGGAAATCGCTAATATATTTTAGATTTAACTCCTTATTGAAAATATAGTTTGCAAATATATTCTCCCATTCATTATGTTGCCTTTTTACTGTGTTGCTTCCTTTGCTTTGCAAAACCTTTTTCATTGGATACAGTCATACTTGTGTACTTTTCCTTTTATTGCTTGTGATGTTGGTTTCAGATCCAAAAAAGTCACTGACAAGTCCATTGTCATAAAGCTTTTCCATTATGTATTCTTGTAGGAGTTTATAGTTTGAAGGTCTTAGATTTAAATTATTAATCCATTTTGAGTTAATTTTTGTAGAAAGTGTAAGATAAGTGTCCACAATTTCAATCTTATGCATGTAGATACTCAGTTTTCCCATTACCATTTGTTAAAGGTATTATCCTTTCCTCATTGTGTATTCTTGGTACCTTGTTAATGATCAGTTGGCCATATATGTGTGGGTTTATTTATGAACTAACTCTCTGTTCTATTCCATGGGCCTCTATGTCTATTTTTAAACCAGAAGCATACTATTTTACTTAGTGTAGCTTTGTGTTATTTTTGAAAATAGGAAGTGTGATGCCTCTAGCTCTATTCTTTCTCAAGATTTCTGTGGCTATTTGGGTCTTTTGTCATTCCATGTATATTTGGGGATTTCTTCTTCTTTGTCAGTAAAAAAAATGTAGTAGGATTTTGATAGGGATTGCATTGAATCTATAGGTCACTTGGGGAGTATGGATATTTTAATAATATCAAGTCTTCATGAACTCTGATGTCTTCCCATTTATTTGCCTTAATTTTTTTTGAGCAATGTACTGTTTTCACTGTACAAGTTTTTCATCTCCTTGATTAAATTTCTTACTTAATTTTTTATTCTTTTTCATGCTCTTTTAAATGGGAATTTGTGATAATTTCTTTTTGAGATGGCTTGCTTTTACTGCATAGAAACACCATTGATTTTTTTATGGTGAGTATATATCCTGCTACTTTATTGAATTTGTTTATTAGTTCCAGTGGTTTTATGTGTGTGTAGTCTTTAGGCTTTTCTACATACAAGATCCTGTCATCTGCAAGCAGAGATCATTTAGTTCTTTTCTGATTTGGATGCCTTTATATCTTTTACTTGCCTAATTACTCTGGCTGGGACTTCCACTATGCTGAATTGATGCGGCTTGAGTGGACATCCTAATGTTGTTCCCGATTTTAGAGGAAAAGTTTGCAGGTTTTCATCATTGAGTATGATGTGATCTGTGAGCTTGTCCTATAAATCCTTTATTATGTTGAGGTAAATACCATCTATAACAACTACCTTGTTGCTGACAGTTTTTATCATAAAACGGTGTTCAATTTTAACAGAATTTATTTTGCTTCTATTGAGATAATTATGTGATTTTTACCCTTTATTAATGTGATGTACATACCTACTCATTTGCATATGTTGAACCTTCCTTGCATGCCAGGAATAAATCCCATTTTTTCATGGTGTATTATCTTTTTAATGTGCTGTAAAATTTGGCTTACGAGTATTTTGTGAAGAATTTTTCATCTATGTCAACAGGAATATTGGCTCATAGTTTTCGTATAATGCCTTAGTCTGGCTTTGGTATGATGCTGGCATCATAAAATGAGATTGGGAGGGGTGCCTGCGTGGTTCAGTCAATTAAGCATCTGACTATTGATTTTAGCTCAGGTCATGATCTCATGGTTTGCAAGTTTGAGCCCCATTTCAGGCTCCACACTAACAATGCAGAGCCTGCTTGGGATTCTCTCTTTCTCCCTCTCTGTCCCTCCCCTGCCTGCACTCTCTTTCTCTCTCAAAATAAATAAACTTAAAAAAAATTAAAAACATAAAATGATTTTGGAAGTGTTCCCTCTTCAGTTTTTGGAAGACTTTAAGAATCTGTGTCAATCCCCTTTAAATGTCGGGTGGAATTCACCTGTGAAGATATTGGGTCCTGGACTTTGCTGGGATGGCTTGGATTGTTAATTCATTTACTGTATACATAATTTGGTCTGTTCAGATTTTTTATTTCTTCATGATTCAGTGTTGGCAAATTATGTTTCCAGGAATTTACCCATTTCTTCTGGATTATCCAAATGTGGTGTATAATTCTTGATGGTATTCTCATGATCCTTTGTATGTGTTACCATTTGCAATATTTCCTATGTCATTTCTAATTTTATTTGAGGCTCCTTTTTTTCTTAGTCTAGCTAAAAGATTTGTCAATTTTACTTATCTTTATAAAAACTCTTACAAAAACACTAGAAAAAAATTAACAGAACTGTTTTGTAATTTATTTCTCCTCTGAATTTAATTATTTTTTATATCTACTGTCTTTGAGCTTAGTCTGTTCTTTGTTTTTCTAGTTCATTATGGTGTAAGTTTCATTTGTTTATTTGAGACTTTTTTATTGGCAAGAAAAGGAGATCCAAAAGATTAAATTAATTTTCTTCAAGAAGTTACCAAAAGAACAAGGAATTAAGATGTCCTTCCTTTTTTATGGTTGACATAAGTTTAACTACTTTTTCTTAAATCCTCAATTATAACATACTCTTAGATTTGTATCTAAACTTTGTCTTACTAGGAATAATTGTAAAATATAGAGGGATGTGATCATGGCATTGATAGGTTTATTGATTCTGCCTCTCAAGTTCTATTATTTCACAGTTACAATTGTCTGGGCCAATACAGGCTGCCTCAAGATGAGCCATGTTGCCATGAACATTGTTTTGAGTTAAAAGCAATCAAAAGTCGGCAGTTTTAGGAAAAGCTCTTTACTTCCCCCATCACTTTCCTGCTTATGGGAGCTTGAAGGGCACAGGAAATTCTTACTTCCCCAAACAATCAGGGTTGATTTATCTTTTGAGTTTGAAAGAAAAAGAGGAAAGATACTGTGTGTCTTTGGAAAATTCATAGAATAAATGATCCTTTTTTTTTTAATTTTTTTTTAACGTTTATTTATTTTTGAGAGAGAGAGAGACAGAGCATGAACGGGGGAGGGTCAGAGAGAGAGGGAGACACAGAATCTGAAGCAGGCTCCAGGCTCTGAGCTGTCAGCCCAGAGCCCGACGCGGGGCTCAAACTCACGGACCGTGAGATCATGACCTGAGCCGAAGTCAGACGCCCAACTGACTGAGCCACCCAGGCGCCCCAGAATAAATGATCTTTAAATCTGACTCTTAAAATTCTCAGAAGCAGTGAAACTGTTAATATTAAAATGTAACTCAACTTAATATTTTTACCCTAATTCCTACAAACTCATTGGCAGCTATTCTCAGCCATTTTATTAATAGCAAAGGGAATTGTAAAAAAAAAAAAAAAAAAAAAAAAAAAAAAAAGAAAATCAAGAGGCAATCTGAAAGAAAACGGTTTAGGAATTTAATCCATTCATAGGCAACTAGATCTCTTATAAGTGCAAAAGTACCATCATATCTGTGTTAGTTGCCTAGAGCTATGGCAACAAAGTACCGCAAACTTGGTGGATTAAAACAACAGAAGGTTATTCCCTCACACTTGCAGAGTCTGGTAGTCTGAAGTCATCTGTGAGCAGGGCCACATCATTCAAAGCCTCTTGGGAAGACTCCTTCCTTGCCTCTTTGAATTTACTGGTTGCTCCCGGCATTCCTTTGTTTATGGGAGCATAATTCCAACCTCTGCTTGGAATTTCACATGGCCTTCTTATCCTTGTGTGTCTGTATCCTCTTGGTCTCTGTGTCTCTGTGCATCCAAGTCTCCTTATCCTTTGTTTTTAGAGAACAGCAGTCATTGGATTTAGGGTCCCGTCTAAATCCGAGAAGATTCCATTTTGAGATCCTGAATTATATCTGCTAAGATCCTATTTCTCCGTGAGGGTTATTGGTTTGATGATTATAGAAAATGTTGAATATGTTTACTTGTTTTTACATTATTGCCCAGGGGATATTTCTTACGAATTCACTCCCAAATCAAAAAATATTACTGAAAAAATATATACTTATACAATGGAAACAATTGAATTCCCTTCATTCTTCAGAGAAAACTATAGCAAACACTAAATTTTAGTAAATTTTTTCGTGTTAATGCCTTAATGATTAAACATAACAATAATGAGTTGGAGACCAATGTAAGAGGCATAAAACGAAAGTCAAAATAATCTTAGATTGTTATATCTCAGTGTCTGCTGATTTTAGGGCAAAAATTATCATAGATCCTTAAAAATAGAAGCTTACTTATAAATAGATTTAATAACAAGAGTCTAGTTATTTTGAGCTTCTAATGATAATGCTGCTTTTAGTAACATATATATTATTTATCAGGTTGTGAATTTTAGGCACCTCTTAAACCAGGCTTATTATTTCACTTGAACTAAGTGTTGAAGTAAAACTAACAAACTGTTGGCTTGTTCACATCACTGAAGAATTTAATCAGTGAATAATTTCAGTAAAACTGTACTTTGGAAAAATGGTCTAGCAAGTAGTTTCTAAACCAATGTACTCTTTCTTTTGTGTTGGAAATTACTACTTCGAAAATAATAGGCCTACATTTTGTAATATATTTGAATTATTCATCACAATTTAATTCTGTGCATTACTTTGTTATACGTATGTGATGACACCAGTACAGAGATCGTTTATTTTTACACAATAATTCCATTATTAAACTATTTTTTGTCATCTCTTCATTATCCCAGTGCTCCAGTACATTGGAGCTTATCATTCAGGCTATTTCTAGTTGGTAGAGGAGCAAAGAGAAGAATGTTACTTTTTCAGAAGATTCTTTTGTAAAAACAAAATTAAAGTATTGGCTCTACCAACTGTGACAATACATGAAACATGCTTGACGCCCTCAGGAATTTCTTATGAAAGGTTTCCTTACAATGTTTTACAATATTGTATACTATTAGGATATCGTTTTGAATCAAGGTGCTAGTGAAAACCTTATCTAGAGGAATTTGCTACGTTCATGACATAATTTCACATTTACGCTTGCATACTTCTAATTGTTTAAATTATGTTTCCTAATCCTGCTTGACCCGGTGTGTAACAAAATAACCCTAATAGATCCATGAACTTGTTTCTCCAGTGCTGAATGTGATGATGAGCCATGGGAAATATAGTCATTTACATAGTTGTCTCCAATCAATTAGATATTACTAAAAAGATAGCAATAGTCACATTTAACTGAATATTTATTTAGAATTTATTACCCAGATAAATAGATTCCACTAAGATCCAGTTCATGATTTTGACCTCTCTTCAGTGTTTAAAATAGTTGGAGTGCCAGATACTCCTAGGGGTACAATTGTGAAGTTTTGCTTTTTTGTTTTGTTTTGTTGTTAGCAAATGAGATGGAATAATTGGCAAGTTCTAGGCTTCACTGAAATGATGAAGGATAGCAAAAGTTGATCTTTAATTTTTTGTACTAAATTTTAAGGTGTTAATACAATTGTAGTATTATCTTTATCAGAATTTGATAGAGAAATGGATAATGATAAAAACACGACCATTATAATGAGAGATGAAAGTTTGGTCCTAAAATACATTTTAATAAATATAGTGTGTAGCATTGATGCATAGTCTTTTTTTCATTTAAAATTGTAACTTTGACTTCAATAAAAAGTGTTTTTTTAATGTTTATTTATTTATTTTGAGAGAGAGAAAGAGAGAACAAGTTGGTGAGGGAGGGAGGGAGAGAATCCCCAGCAGGCTCCTCACTGTCAGCCCAAGCCCAACATGGGGCTCCATGTCATGAACCATGAGATCATGACCTGAGCTGAAACCAAGAGTCAGGTGCTTAACTGATTGAGCCACCCGGGTGCCCCCCCCCCCAAAAGTGATTTTTTTTTAAATAAATCTAACTCATAGGGATCTTATAGGTAAATGATGGTAATGAATTGAAATGATAAAGTTCTTCATGGCAGATACATATAGGCACTGCATTATCAGTTATGATGTAGGCAGGCCATGTCCAAAGACCCAGAAGGGGTCCCGTAGGACCAGCCAGGAAAGTTCTTGCCTTCACACAGGACAGAAATCAAATGTCCACTAGCAGGAAGTGAGAGCAGTTTATCGAAGGTATATAGAGAAAGTACAGATAATGAACAGAGCATCTGAGAGATTCGGGAAGGAAAGAAGAGTGAGCCTCACCTTTGCTTGGGGTCTGGGGTTTTTATTGAAGATTGTGATCTGGTGTACATGTCTTCTCAGGCATCTAGGAACTGGTCAGAGCAAGAACAGGTGTCCAGGTGTCCTCCGTGTCACTTTTTCCCTGGAGCCAGGGGTTCTTGGCATCAAGATGTCTAGATTCGGTGGCCTGGAATACACACATGATTGCCTAGCCCAGTCATTTCTTAGATGTTACATGGTGTGTTGGGAGACTCCAAGGAAACGGTTAACATCTTGACTCTTCTAAGTAGGACATGCATCATTTGTAAGAAAAGGTATGTGTAAGCCAGGGGTGCAGATTCTAGCAAGCATAGAAGCTGAAAAAGCCAAAAAGAAGACCGTTCTTCATGGAGTTTCTTTACTTCCCTTATACCAGTTATACTCTTAAAAATAGTGATGACAAATAGATAGTAATTTTGGAGAGGTTATTTATGTGATTTCCTAAGTAAAGATTTACAAACCATATGGTATTATTGGATAATCAGCCATTTTCTATCTAACAAAGCTAAAATCTTTAATACTGTTGAGTAGGAAGAATTCTCTCTGCTCCTCAAGGTCCTTGGGGGTGGACTAAGAATCAAACTGACATGAGACAGATTAACAGGAGAAAATAAAATTTCATAGCAGACATATGAGTAATCCCACAGACATGGAAATTCCAAAGAATATTAGGCAACAAGGTGTTGATGTGAGTTAAGGAGAGGGTTAAGGGTCAGAGAATATAAAGGGAAGACAATTAGCAGGAAGGTGAGAGGAGATGTTTGGAACACAAGGGTTGCCCTGTTAGGCAGATAGGTTTCTTAGGTAAACAGGAATCTCTGTCAATAGCTGTCTTCTTGGTATAGGCAGGCTGTTGATGGGGAGGTAAAAAGTCTTTTTTGAATCTGCTGGGTTTTGTTGGCTTTTAACTCAGGCTAACATTCATGTTGAGTGGCCCATCTTGGGGCAACCTGCCCTTGGCCCCTACAATATTCAGAACAACAGAAAAGTAAAAAACTGTACAAATACTAAAAAGTTTAAAAGAGGTAAATGCATCCATTCGTCTGAAATAAATTTCCCATCCCAACTTCCTATTTTGATAACAGGCAGCATTATTCAGCCACTTAAGAAACACAGAGCTGCGGTCAATTTCCATTTCCTTCATATTTTTTAGCTCAGTAATTCTGAAATCATCCCATTCCTTCCTCTAATGGAACATTTACATTTCCTTCTCCTTCATGCCCACTACTGGGATCTTAGTGGAGGGCTTTCTTACGTAATACATGAAGAACTACAAAATGTAATTTTCTGCTTTCTCTATTCCCTCCTTTTGCAGAACTGTTCATTTTATGTGCTCTTGCTATATGATTTCTCTTTGTAAAAAAATACTGATTTAATCATCTTTGTACCATTCTTAGAACATTTTACTAGAATTTCACTGCATAGAGGATTCATTCAAATACCTAAGCCTGGATGCCAGAAGCTACAAATAGTACTATTTTTTTTAATATATGGTGATAATTTATAAAGAGCTTGTATGTATCTTAATCACTTACCTTTACAATACCTTTCAGTTGTGTGTGGAAAATAATCCCAGAGATTCTACATCCGTGATGATGTCTTGATTGAAGCCAGGCCCTCTGTTTTGAAAACTTAGTTTAGTTAAAATTTTTTTTCTTGTTATATTGAGATATGGTTGAAAGATAAAAAAGGGTAGATATTTTTTGCTGTAGAAAGTAAACTTACAGGTATAATGTGATGATTTAACATACGTAGACATTATGAAATAATTATTGCTATCAAGCTGATGAACACCTATCACCTCACAGATACCGTTTGTGTGTGTGTGTGTGTGTGTGTGTGTGTGTGTAGTGAGAACACTTAAGACCCACCCTTAGCACATTTCAAGTATACAGTTCAGCAGGACTAACCATAATCACCATGCCCTACATTTGATTTGTGTCTTTTTCATGTATTGCCCTTACGGTTCCTAAGAACCAAGCACAGCATTTGAGAAATAAAATATGTGCTTAAACACTGTGATTACCCTTCTGGGGGACTGGTTTCTTTAACCTTGAAGAGTGCGGTGAGTCTGCATTTTGTCAAAAATCCTAAGCATTTGTTGAAGTTAAATTTCATCTCTGGATACCACCTGTTCAAAAGTGAAATTCACTTGCTTTTGAGAAAGATGAAAACTGGTCTAGGAGAGAAACTCCCTGAGCTGCTAAGCAAATTCAACAGACTTTGGATTTGTGCTTTGTACCCTGGCTTTGGGCTTAATAACACCATGTGGAGTAAGACTGCCAAAAGATCGCTTGGATCAAAGGAGAGACAGGCCTGAGATAGTTGAGGGTCATGTATTAGGAGAGTGAAATTATTTTCGACAGTCTTTCTTTAGTGTGTGGGAACAGTGTAATTGATGTTCTCTGTTTATTATTTGAGAAGGATTATTCTATCTCATGTGGCAACTCTCAAGTGGATTTATTTTTCTTTGCTTGAGTTTTTCTGGAAAAAAATGCAAACCCATCATCTTAAGGACCTGTTGGAATTTTTATTATTGTGTTAATATTTGTTCGTTGTTGTGATGAAAAGAGGATTCCAATTTTCCCTCAAAAGTCTACTTATTCGCCTCCCTCCTGTATGAAATTTGCCTCCTCAGAAGCAGAACTCAGGCAAGACATGGTAGTACAGACGGATTACCAGAGAAGTGAGCCCAGGAAGTACAAGTGAGAAAGTAGGGAAACAGAGGTAGGAAAGGAAGAAAATCAGGGGTGAGTTCAGAAGGGATTACTGCTTTGGGCAGCTAGAGCTCAGTCCCATTGTGGAAGCTCTCAGGTACTATGTGAATGGATCTCATATTTGTCCCAAGAAGGAAGGAGGAAGGGGGAAGCTGGCACATTGTTCACTGGTGGAGGGATATCCCTGGGGTTGATTAATCCCTGGCATTTCTTAGCTCCTCCGAATGTGGGTCCATCAAGACTCAGGTGTTCTACAGGAAGCCAGCCCTCCAGGAACTAAAGCGATAAACACCTGAGGTGAGAATCTGCTAATTTGCAGCGAACCCATCTACAGTGGCTGCAGTTGAATTCAGAAGAGGTAGTGGAGAAATTTCTCCGCAAAGCAACAAGGTCATATAATTTGTTTTTGCATATTTTAAACAAATGCTTCCTTGGCACCTATTGTATACTAAGCATCGGCAAGGTATTGGGAAGATGTAAATTGACAAATCCAGACACCTGGCCTCCACTGTCTGTTTTGTCCTCCAGTCCCCACATTAAGTGATTTTCATCCTTATGAATTTTACTCCAAAATTCCTTTTATGCCTTGCTGCTTCTCTGTTTTTTTTCTGCCAATGCTGTAGTTAAGGCTCTCACAGTAATTACTTATTTGGATTATGGAAGAAATCTCTTAGCTGGTCTTCTTTCCAGTGTCACCCGCTTAAAATCTTTTACAGGTTCTCAAAATAAAATTCAAACTCTTTGTCCCCATGGCCTCCTTGCTCACCTTCCCAGCGCTCACTTTTGGTCTCTCCATCCCACATGCAATCAATGTACGGTTCATCCATACCTTGATGCTGTTTCCTGACCTCTCCTGGTGATACATAGTCTGTGAGTGTGCACATGCAGATTTCCTTTGACAAATCGGTCTCCACCCGTCAGTAGGAACTGCTATAAATGAACTTCATTTTCTAGTTAACTCCTGTTGGCAGATCAGGTGACTTCTTCCACTACTGTACTTTCCCTTTCTTGATCTCTCTATACTCCTTGCTTGTTTTCTAATAATTTACTCTGTATATCCTCATTGTAGTAGTTTGTTGTGCTCTCCTGTGTATATTCCATGATGTTTCTTTGCACCTAGGCTGTGAACTCCTTAAAAATATATCCATACCCTAAAGCCTGAAGTTTGTGTTTATTTGCAATAATGTTAAGTGAGTGTATATGAATGAAGGAAGACAGTGTTCCTAACTGCAAGGATCTCAAAAAATAAGGCGTGATGTCAACCCTTAAGGAACTTGGAGTCTGATAGCCTTTTACATTTTGGAAATTTAATTAATTGCCAGATCACTATTTGCAGTAACTGCACATGCCTACCCATTGAGTTCATAGGATCTTCGAATGTAAGATCTAGTCTAAAATGTGTCTGATAAAGCAAGTTTCCCTGGTATTAGCTGTAGGTTTCATTCTGGGTCATTACAGTCCTGATTTCTTCTAATTACTGCTGTTTAGCCCCTCTCCAACCTTTCATATCTCTGGGCCCCACATCCTCTGAATCTGTTGAAAACCCCAAATTTGGCTTGGAGGCACTACACCGATTTATTATTCCATCGTCTGCTTTTTTTTTTTTTTTTTTTTGCCTCATTTTGTAGATACTTGTAAACAGGTTTAAAAGAGGCAATGAAACCACTGGAAAAAGGTTTCTTTCCCTTTGCCTTTGTTTAAGGGCTGCTTTGTAAAGCAGGAAGATATAGCATCAATTCATGATTCACCATCTTTGTGTCTTTTATTAGCATCAAAAAGAAGTAAAATGTCAGTGGATTTATAGCAGTAGAAGATTGTGGTAGGCAGGAGTGTGGGCTCTTCTATTTGATTTGCAAATTAAAAGCGTTTTCAATGGAAGGCTAGTCAAATACAGCAAATCTGATAAGACTAATTCAGGAATTAGCAGCAAGGTCGTTGTGTTGACAGGACTGTCCTTGACCATACTTTATACAGACTCCTCTGAACCCTCTTTTGAAGAGGCCTCATCCTGGTCCCTATCTTCAACCTGCTTCATCAGTTGTAGCGAGGATCCTTCCAGGTTAGATGAGTGAGACTCTCCGTCCCCTTGATAGCACATTGCACAGGATATCTTAACCAAATTCCTCATCCCCCGTCCTTGTTACTTGATCCTGGCCTGCCTTCAGCAAGAATCCTTCCCCACCCTTGATGTCTCCTCTAACCAATGTTCCATGCATTACCTCCCAACCCGAGTCTGTTCCTTGGCTCTAAATCCTCAGCTGTCTCCACTGTATATGAAGTTGAGCACCATCTCTCTTCTCTTTGGCCATAGTCTTGACACCCATCGCAATTGTCCTGAATAGTCTTCCTCATTGTTTTAACAAGTGTCAGGATGATTTTTTCCTTAACAGTGTTAAGCAAATGTCCGGTGTGTATAAAAACTTTAAATTCTCCTAGTTTTTCCTAAAATCAAACCCAAATTACTGTGTTTACTCTTCCCCACCCCCCCCACCCAAAGCACATATGTAAATAATGGAATGGAGGCAAGTGTGCTGAAATCTGCTCAATTTATCCTAATAATATTGTTAATGAACTCTCTGATAGTATCTACCCCTTTAGTCACACTGTTTATTTTGCCTTGAGCATTCTTCCTGTCCATTGTCACATGGCTGTTTCTCTTTCTCACAACTGTCCGAGTTAACATTATCCTCATCAGCTTTTTTAATAATGCCCACCCTTAATTCCTATCACCACATATGAATAGAATTTAGCCTAAATGTGTATCTTCATTTGATAGTTTATTTCCTTTTTTCCTGTTAATTAAGCTTTATGTTATATTCGCTAATTTATACCCAAATAATGATAATCTCACAATTAATTTGTGTCAAATGCATGACTTTTTAACAAGCATGAATTATGATATTATTGCTATTATCCTGATATAAATTAGTGAAGAAAATATTGCCACACTTAATACCATATTGTGCAAATTACACACTAGCTTTACCCCCCCCCCCAAAAAAAACACCCTAAATCAGTGTCATTATGTCCACTGAGCAGATTAGAGTACAAAGTTCCAGAAAGTTTAAGAAACGTGTATAAGATCATGTAAGTAGGAAGTGGTAGAATTAAGAATTAGGGCAAATATTTTTTTTTATTGCACAGCCCATGCATTTCACCCATCTCTGAAAACATCTCCTTAAGAGAAATGCTAGGTCCTTGCTTTCTGATAAAGTAGAGCTATGTGAGTACCCGTCTGTTGGACTGCCATTCGTCCTACTAGTATTTGCATCCTTCCATTGATTTGGGTGCAAAACACAATTTCCCTGAAAGAGAAATGACATGTACCTTTTTTTCCTCAGAATGTTGCCTGTAAGGCTGCTCAGGGAGATTGCATAACTAACTGCCCTGATGGCTGCTTGTCACTGATAACGGGCACAGCCTTGTAAAGGACAGATGAGGTTAGAAATCCACAGACATTCACAGTTGAGAATTAAAAGGGAGAACATCATTTTCATTTTTGTCCTTTGATTCTAAATATTCTTATGACAAAAATAAACATAGACTAGTCCAAAATAGCTTAAAAGACTGCTAGACACTTCAGAAGAAAATAAAACCTACAGAGCTTGGAGATTTAAAGGAACTGAGCGTTCCTAAGATGTAATACTTATTATCCATCCACTTTAAAGGGTTGGAGGTGTAACTCAGAATCACTTGCAGTGAATTGTCCATCTCGCTGTGCGTGGATAATCTTTCATGTTCTGAATCTGTTCACTTTATTCTTCATTGAAACAGAAAAGTGGCTTTAGATACATTCTTAGTCTTACTTACACTGTGGAAGCAGGCCATGACATGAGTTTGCATCCACTTCGACCTTTGAAGTACAGAGTTGAGAATGAAAAATGAAATGGAAAAAAGCTATTTCACGTGGTGCTGTAACCAACATACTCATTGAAAGGGAGCAGAATTTGCCACCCCAGGTTATGTTTCTTCATTGTTAACAGTATTCTGAGCTGGTTATTTTTAAGAAACAGTAGAAATTCAGCCCAGAAGTCACCTTTTTGTAAGAGATGTTTGCATTTATAAGGGAAAGCTCCGTTTGTAAGGCTGTCTCTCTCTCTCTCTGTCGCAGGAATACAGGGATCTCTCTGAATCTCCAGAAACTCTTAACATCGTAGAAGGGAAGGACTTAAATCTGCATAGCAACCATACCCTTGTTTTCTGTGTTCTTTCTGGTACCCTTCTGTAACTGACTCCCCATCCCCAGCATCATTTTTTTTTTTCAGTTTGGTGACTTGACAAATTTATACATTATGCTCTGTTCAGTGCAAGTATAGCTACCACCTGTCCCATTACATTGCTATTGCAATAGCATTGACTATATTTCTTATGCTTTGCTTTTTATTCCCATGACTTACTCATTCTGTAACTGGAGGCCTGTGTTTTCCACTTGTCTTCACCCATTTTGCTCAACCCTCCCACCACCCCTTCCCTCTAGCATCCATGACTCTGTTCTCTGTAGTTCTGATTCTGCTTTTTGTTTGTGCATTTTTTTAAGATTCCACTTATGAGTGGAATCATGCAGTATTGGTATTTCTCAGGTGAACTTATTTCATTTGTAAGGTACCCTCTAGGTCCATCCATGTTGCCTCAAAAGGCACAATTTCACCCATGTTTATGGCCTTGTAATACTCCATTGTATGTATCTATCACATTTTCCTTGTCTGTTAGTCTATTGATGGACATTTAGGTTGCTCCCATATCTTGGATGTTGTAAATAATGCTGCAGTAAATATCGGGCAACGTATTCTTTTGATTTTAACTAAAGATGGTATTTAGGGTTATGCCTTGAACCATTTCAGGGAGGAATTCAGTTTTCCTGGTGTGGCAAAGGAAAAATGATTTTCCTTCTACCACTTTGGATGCTTACCTGAGACTCCCCTGGAATAAAAGAGAGAATAGCAGGAGAAAACAACAAATAGTGTTCAAGTTTAATAACACATATACTTCCTGTATACATAGAAAAGACAAGTTATTAGCCTTTTTTTCCCCTATGAATGTCTTTTCTTAAAGTGGCTGTCACCCAAGAACCTAGAAGCATAGAGGGAAAACAATTTTTCCACCCCTACATCATTCAGGAAGTAAAATGACATCCCCTTGACATCTGAATTATCCTATCATAATGAAATGTCAATGTTCAATGTGTGATATATACTTTATAGTCAATTTAAGGCCCTATGTGTTTCTTAATCTTTAAAAATTTTATTTGCAGATATTTTTGTAAACATTTATCAATAAAAACATGTGAAATAAACCATTTTAGAATATGGTTGATAATAATTTCCCATAGAGTAAAAAGGTAATCTTTTTCAAGAGTAATACAAGTACAATAAATTTAAATATAACATTGACTGTAGGTGTTTCTAGGTTTCAATGGAGACAGTGCCCTAGTGCCATTAAAGTTTTACCTCTTAACCTAATGTCTTTTTAAAATATTATTTTTATAACTGATTTTTTATAGTTTTGTATCTGTTATGTACTATACATTTTGTTAAAACATTTATTGAAATACAAACATGATATTATGGGTTTCATTTTAGCTCTTGTCATTATTTATATTTCTTTTAGTGGCAAAGTGCTATTTACTCATCCACATACACACTTGATAAAATATTTTCTAATTTAACCAAGTAAAGTTGACTCTCTCATTGTCCTATCATTTCAGTAAAAATGTGGATAAATAAGAGTGTAGAATATTCTGGAGTTTTAAAGACCATTTTCAGATACAGAGCAGCCAAATGTTCAAAACAAAACAGAAATTGATACCTGGGTGATGTGGTGGCAGAATGGTTGGTATTAAGAACTTAAGATTATTTTAAGTTAGTGGTTCTCGGATTGCATCTCCCAGGTCAGCATTGCCACCATTTTTAAAGGGCTTATTAGAAATGCAAAATCGAGCCATATCCCAGACCTCTGGAATCAAAAACTCTGCCTTTGGACCCAGCAACCTGGGTTTTCATAAGCCCCCTGGCTAATTATGATGCAGACCAACATTTGAGAATCATTGTTCTAGCCCATTCACTCATTTATTTATTCATTCACCTGTCCCATATTTCTGTCTCCCTAGCGCATGTTAGGTGCTGAGTGAGTACTGGGGGCTAGTATCAGAACTAATGTATGAGCAGTGGCCTTTTCAGAGTCCACTCTTTGACAAGGCATTTTCATAACTATGATCATTTAGCCTTTATAGCAAAGCAACCTTATAAGTCCAGTATTTCTGCTGTAATGTTACAAATTCCCCTTTGAGAAGGTAAAGGGAGCCCACGGCGACAACCAGCTTTGTTGGAAAAGTACCTAGCTCTGTGTGAGAGAATCCAAGGTAGTTGCCCAGAGGAGATGATACACGAATTGCCTTAAAATTTGAAATGAATTTCCAAAGAAAAGGCAAGTTGAAGGAAAGTAAAAGAAAACTAGAAGTTACTATGTAATTTTCTAGGCAATTCATATTCTGTAATCGGTTTATCACAAGCATCCTCTGAGGAAACGATTAGCAATCCTCTTTTAAAAATAAAAACAAACAAACAAACAAAAATAAAAAATAAAAATTAAAAAAATAAAAAAAGTAAAAAAAACCCAAAAATTACAAACCATGAATCTAAATGCTTAAGTAATTGTCTGAAGCCATGCAGCTTTCAACTGGCACTGAAGGGATTTTTGCCCTGGCCTGAACTCAGAGCACTTTGAGGTCCTCTGAGGTATGAAAGAATGTATGGTCAGGAACCTTAGGATATTGAGAGTGATTGTGGTGTGGGATCTGTGAAGATAGAACTTGGTCCTGAATGGAGACCTGAATGACTGTTTGGAACCAGATATTTTTTTTAGGCTTATTTATTTATTTTGAGGGAGTGACAGAGTATGCATGTGTGGTGCAAGCAGGGCAAGAGGGGTGCAGAGAGAGAGGATCCCAAGCAGGCTCCGTGATGGGGTACTGGATTCCACAAGTGAGATCATGACCTGAGCCAAAATCGTCAGACACTTAACCAACGGGTCTCCCCCAGGTGCCCCTGTTTGGAACCAGATTCTGAAGAGTTCTCTGATGACTCATGTCTTGAGTCCAGATATTTATACCTCCAGGTTAAGGGCTCAGAGAAAGTAGGAATATACAAAATAAAATGATAGGCCATGTGAATTAACGTGAACTTACTAGCTCATGGGTTGGTAAACTTCACATAAAGTTTCAGATACTGAATATTTTCAGCTGAGGATACCATACTGTATTGCAACTACTCAACACTAGCATAAAAGGATTCACAGTATATAAATGTAAAAGCATGGCTCTGCGGCCTAAAACTTAACGCGCATTGAAGTATGAATCTTGTAGAATTGCCACACGTCCTTAAATACTTCATTTTTTTTCTGGTGCCTGGGTGACTCAGTCACTTAAACATCTGACCTTTGGTTACAGCTCAGGTCACGATCTCATGGTTTGTGGGTTTGAGCCCCACATCGGGCTCTACAGTGACAGCGTGGAGCCTTCTTGGAATTCTCTCTTCCTCCCCCACTCATGCTGTCTCTGTCTCTCTCAAAAGAAATAAATAAAACTTAAACAAAAAACTTAATTTTTTCAATCATTTAAAAATATAAAAACCTATTGTAGTTTGCAGGGCACACAAAAAAACATGTGACCTGAACCTGACCCACAAGGTGTTTGTACATTCCCTTACAACTGTCAGTAACTCAGAGGAAATTAAGGATCTAGGAGACTTTTAAAAAGAAAAAGATCGAGGTAAAGGGAAGGAGGAGAGACCGTTGTAAGTAGTGGGGCAGGGTCGGTTAAAAATGGTTTAGTGCATCACTTGCTCTGAAGAAACCATCTCTGACCTGCAGATCTGGACTTAACCCAAGTGGCATCTTTGTAAGAATTAGAAAAATGCCCGTCTTTTCGAGGGGAAGCATAGGCTTTAAAGCCAAACTCAGTTGCCCCTTTGCCAAATTCTTTTGGTCAGTGAACATCTTGCGCAGCTGTTCACGGCAGCCCTGGATTCTTCCTTATCCCATCACCTGCTGTCCGCCCCTCCCCACAAGCTCTTGCTTTTGTTTGTGAATAAAGTCTGTCTCATATAACAAGTATCCCTGGAGCAGAATATTACGTGCTGAATACATGACATCTTTATTTTATGTGTAGCAATCATCACTAGCCATCATGAATGAAAGTTTGGGCCAACAAAAATTTTTGCTTACATCTTCTTTGTTTTTTTTTAATTAATTTTTAATGTCATTTATCTTTGAGAGATCAACAGAGTGTGAGCGGGGGAGGGTCAGAGAGAGACAGAAACACAGAACCCAATAGAGGCTCCAGGCACCGAGCTGTCTGCACAGAACCCGACGCAGGACTAGAACCCACCTATCGTGAGATCATGACCTGAGCCAAAGTCGGACACTTAACTGACTGCGTCTGAAGTCAGTGCCAGGCACCCCTTCTATCTTTGCTTTACTTCAAATTTGGTGACCAGTGCACAATCTTCCCTAGAGATGAAACATATCCATCTTCTTGCTGAGCTACGAGGGAGGGTTCATTGAGGTCAGGTTATAGTTAAAGCAATGAATGCTGGAGGAGTTATAACTGGAGTTATTGACATACTTTTTAAAAATCAAGTAGAGGAATAAGCATAGTGTAGAAAGGAATGAAGCTGAGTACAGGTGACAGCCGAACATCATGTTTGTAGGTTGGCATAAGTAGAACTATAGTGTAGATGGTTAACAGAGAAAGTTTCTGTTAGCTCAACCTGTCCGTCACAGATGGTTACTGGTTATCAAGGTACCCATTGACTTCTTTCTTGGGACCTTGTTACCCATAGCTTGTTCAATAAATTGATGCATTTCTTGTTTTCTAATTTAAAACATTTGTGCTAAGACAATTAAATTATTGAACAATTTTATATCTTTCCCAATGTGTATTTCTCCATTGAAACCCAAAATGTTTTGATATCCCTTGCTTCTTTTATTCTGCAGCTTCCATGACCGTAAAACACAAGTCCCATGATCATTCAGAGAAGCATCACAGAATCTCACATTCTACTATAACTGCTTTCGGGTTTTTCTTCCCCTGATTTGAATATGTAATTTTTTTTTTTTTTTTTTTTACAAATTGTTTATTCCTGTCAAGCAGTACATTCTTTATCTGTACAATAGGAATTAAAATTCCTACTCTACAGTTGTTTGTGGGAGGATTACAGGTAGATAGAGTCAAGATAAGGATTAAATTACAGATCTCAAAATCTCACAATGAAAAAGAATGATCGTTGGTCACATCTTTTTTGAATTTTCAAATCAATGTGAAAGGGTAAGCCTTTATTACTATAAGTGATTCTTATACTTTGCTTGAATTATTGATAATGTTTTTACTGCTTTGATATGTGACATGCCTGACATTTATGTGCTTTTGGAATTCAAACATACTTCATTCACTTAAGAAATTGAATGACCTTTCCAAAAGGCGATATACCTTATATAATAGAATTACATGGTAGGATGTGATGACAGAAATATTAACAAAGTTTGCTTTCACAAATTTACAATTACTGTTAATCTGTGTTTATGATCTTAAGGATTGGTGAAACAGATTTATTTGAGTATAATTTGATACGCTACGTAATATCTAATCCCATGCCTTTTCTCTTTAGTAATAGAAATTCTCTCATGGGAACTGATCTATTGGAATTAAGTTTTCTCTGCATTTCATATTGGGAAATCTCCAAAGAATCTGGTGTCTTAAGGCTTAAACAACTTCATAAGAGTGATTTTATCAGATTGTTCAGACAGAAGGGATGGTTAGCATGGGGGTGAAGGGCACTGGTACTTAAGATAGTTAGGCCCAACTAAAGGTGACTTTGATCCCCAGCTCTAATGTGAATAAAGATACTTGGTGTGGAATTTTATGCTAATTACCTGATCTGTCTTTGCTTCATTTATAATATGGGAATAATGTCAGTTCCTACTTCAAGCATTTGTCCTTAAGTTTAAATTAGTTAATACATGAATATGCAAAGCACTTAGAAGAGTACCTGCCCATAAAAATTTCTCAGTGAATGCCGCCTGTGATTATGATTATTATATCCATGTGAGAGTCTCTCAGGACATTGAATGCCATATTAGGAAATAAAGGATCACTTTTCCATCTTAATCTTGATTTTTTTTTCCTTTATCATCATTTCCTGCCCCACCCCTTTCTTCATAATCCAAACCTGAAACCGGGCAATCATCTGATGTTCTCGGCACACCCCTTCCTTCCATAGCCAATCAGTGATCATATTTGTGAAGTCTCCTTTTTAAATGTGTCTCAAATACGGCCTCTTCTCTTTATCCCCTTTTATGATTATAAATCAGATGGCCATTATTTCTGCTTTGGATTCTCAAAGCTAACTACCTTTTATATCTGGTTTAGTTTCCCTGATACTTGGCTCTGTTCTGTAATAGATAGCATCCACAATGGCCCCTGATAATCATCATCTCTCTTAGGTCTCTTGTGGAGGCTGCTGCCACAATGAATCAAAGTTTGAGGTTTTGTTTTGTTTTGTTTTCCTGAATAATGGAACATGCTGGAAGTAATAGCATGTGACTTCTAAAAGTATTGCAGCATATCTCGTAGCCCCTGTCAAGCCTTCTGATGAATTCTGCCCCAACCAAGATCCTGACTGCAACCACATGAGAACCTTGAGTTAAGCAGCTCTTAAATTCCTGAGCTATGTAAACTGTCAGAAAATACTAATCAACTGTTATTGGTTTCTCAGGTAACTATGTGTGGGGGTGATGTGTTATGCAATGTATCTTAGGACCATTAATCAACAGAATAGCCTTTTGAAAGTACAAAATCAGTCATGATACTTAAATGTTAAAACTCTTCAGCAAGCCCTATTTACTTACCAAATTGAAATTAAAACTCTTAGTTCACTTCAAGTCTTTAATGATCTCCTCCTGCATATTTCTCCTATCTCATGCCCATGTATTTTTTGCTGCCTAAACACATGCATGTACATACATTTACACTGTGCCATAAACCATATTTATTCTTTTGAATATCTTCTTTCTTTTCGGAATATCCATATGAGTGTATTCTACCTGGAGTACTTGTCAGTACAAGTATCATCTTTAATCCACAGCCTTCCTGAATTTCCTGAAGCAGATGTCCTCTAAGCTAGCATTATACACTGAGTCCTTTCCCTAATACAATGATTATCATGTTTGAAAATATTTTTTTTATGTCTGCCTACCCTTCATCTCCCTTGTTAGTCTGTGAAGTTCTTTAGGGTCTTTGCAAACACTCAATAGTTATCAATATGTAGTTGCTGAATAGTTCAGTTATTTTTAAAAATTTATTTATTTTGGGGAAAGCACAAGTCGGGGAGGGGTTGGGGAAGGGGACAGAGGATCCAAGGCTGGCTCTGTGCTGACAGGCTGACAGCAGAGAGCCTGATGTGGGGCTTGAACTCATGAACTGCAAGATCACAACCTAAGCTGCAGTCGGGTGCTCGACCGACTGAGCAACCCAGGTGCCCCTGAAGAGTTCAATTTTTTAATAAATTGTTTTTGATATAAAGTTGTACTTAAGGAATTCATATATGGCCCCAATTTCCTCTGGGGACATGTTGCGTACATCTTTGAATTACCTGTTCAGATTCAAGGTTATTTGGGGCACCTGGGTGCCTCAGTTGGTTAAGCATCTGATTCTTGATTTCTGCTCCAGTCATGATCTCAATGGTTCCCGAGTTAGGGACCATGTCGGGCTCTGACAGTACTGGGCCTGCTTGGGATTCTCTCTCTCCCTCTCTCTTTGCCCCTCCCCTGCTCGTGCTCACTCTCTCCCTCTCTCTTTCTTTCTCTCTCAAAATAAATAAATATACTTTAAAAAGATATTATTTGTCTCCACATGAAAGGGAATAATTGTCTATATGCTTTGGTGTTTGCTGAATATAGACCTTGATGTTGGGTTCGTTAACCCTTAGGTTCTAATTTTCATTGGCTAAGATCATATACAATTTTACAATCATAATATAATTTTACTTGCTTCCTTTATAATATTACTATGGTTTGGAAGTTCTCATTAGTTCACTATATTTGATTATCTCTGTGGAACTTAGTTGTTCTGATTTTGGCAGTTCTTTATGAAGCCTCACAGCTAATTCTTGGCAGTCAGTTTATAAGCTTGAAAAAAGGGAGTGTGAGCCAGAATTTGAGTCGCCTTCATTTTACTGCATATTAATGATTTGAAATATTTAGTCTTCTAATAGAGATGACATGGAAAATAGTGTCACAAGAAAACAATATGATAAAGAAATGTTGACTGGTGAGGAGAAATTTCTAAAAAATAAACCATTGCACTAATGTGAACAAAAGTGGTTTAGGAAAAGAAAAGTTGTTTGCAAATTCGATGAAGATGAATGAGTTAGCTGCCAAACCATGGATCTTAGATTAACTGGAACATGTTAGTTGGTTTCTGTCAGGATATTAAAACATTGACAAACCTCTCATTTAAAGATACCAAACTGCTTAAAAGTTTTATGCCCTAGATCATTTATTAACACATTTCTTGTCATAAATATGTGAACTAACGTCTTAAATGAATCAAATGGCTTTTCAAGTAGGCAAATGATTCTGTACTCATTTTCAGATCTCAGCAATCCAAGTTCACCCAAGTAGAAAAAACATCCTTAGTAGACATTTCTTATGAGCTCTCAGAGCAGTAATTAAAATCCAATCAACAAAGGACTGAAATATAAAAATGCTATTCACTACAAATACCATTTAAAAATTTTATTTCAGATGGCTTGCTATGTGTATTTATGTGGGTTGTTTTTTTGTTTGTTTGTTCGTTTGGTTGGTTTTGTTTTGTTTTTTTGCAAAACATAGCCAGAGATCATTCCAATACTTAACGTTCCAAAAGGGGCGCCTGAGTGGCTCAGTCAGTTAAGCATCTGACTCTTGATTTCAGTTCAGGTCATGATCTCACTGTTTGTGGGGTTGAGCCTCACATTGGGCTCTGCACTGTCGTTGCAGAGCCCGCTTGGGATTGTCTGTCTTGCTCTCTGTCTCTGCCCCTTCCCCACTTGTGTGCATGCTGTCTAAAAAATAGACAAACTTAAAAAAAATCTTGGTGAAAAGCCAGGATTAATGTTACTACTAAAAAGTTAGCATATATATATATATGTACATATATATATATATATATAAAGCTAATATTTATAAGTCACATATATATAAAGTCATGGAAAATATATTTGAAAATCATTCAATTTTACTAAATTAGGTGTGTTCATATTTTAATAGATTGAGCAGTTTAGTTCCCTTATCACATCCAGCAGAACAGTAAACTTGGGGCAAATAATGTATACCTATTAATAATACTCAGAGCATTTATCAAATAGAGAGTGAAAATAAAATTAGTGCAATGATTCTGTTTCATATAGTAATCTTTCTCTCCTTGGGGCAATTCAAGATGCTTATGACTTTCAGAAGGCAATCTCTGGCTGTAACTTTAGTGTAACCTACCAAATAGACATTACGTACTTATTCTATGGTTCTATTTTTATAATTCACATAGAAATATTTAAAGCAACTTAGCCATCATGAGGTACAGAATTTTAGCCGGCTAAAACATGGTTAAAAATCGGATCAGTTGGGGACACCTGGTTGGCTCAGTCAGTTGAACACCTGACTCTTGATTTCAGCTCAGGTCCTGATCCCAGGGTCATGGGATTGAGTCCTGTTTCCGGCTTGATGCTGAGCATGGACCCTGCTTGACATTCTCGATCTCCCTCTGCCCTTCTCCCCCACTCAGGCTCATGCACTCTCTCTAAAAAATAATAAAATAAATAATAGGGTAAGTTGTACAAATGCAAATTGGCACCAATTGCTGATGATCCATTTACTTTCAGATTGTTTGAAAAATGTATAAAATATCATGAGAAAAATGGATCTCGTCTGTTCACTTATGTGTTACAAATGCCCTCCATAGTGCCTGATTACATGGTTGGTACTTAATAAATATTGCATGTATTAATTAAACAAGGACATGAGCCAGCAGTTACTTACATCTAAATTGATTTGTTTATATTATTTATAGTCAGTGACTTAAGGCTTATGTGGTAATGACTGGAATAAGTAAACATTGCCCAAGAGGCATACTTTGAAAGGGCACATACCTGTTTAGATGTTACATGAGATTTTCATTTAAACTTGTTTATACGACAGAAAATAACTGTGTTTCTACTTATGACCAGGCAAATCACGAGACTACAGTTTCTCAAATTAGTTCTAGATTCACATTATCCTAATATCCCCAGGACCTTCCTCCACCAGATACCCGGTAGGATTTATTGGACGGGCGTATGCAAATAGATACTTTAGTAGGAGGTCAGGTCTTCTTTGTTCAAACACAGTCATCTCTTCATTACAGCATATTTGCCTAAGAATCATGAAGTAGGTGTTTTGGAAGTCTGGTTGTTTGTATATACTCTGAACGCTGTGAAGATATATATTGTAGAAATGAATGTGTGGTTGAACCAAGTTCTCTAGCTATTTAAGTTCAGAAACTGTCCAGAGGAACTGCTAAAATCGAACTGCAGTATCCTTCAAATGTTTATTGGAAAGGTCCCTTGGAAAGTTTACCCTGATCCAAACAAAGGCCTCCTGTCTTCTACCCTCAATTTACAGCAGGAGGAATGAACCTGAGATGGGTTTGTGGTGGAATTAATACTGTACAGAACATTTCCAATCATTGTCCACTCTTGGAGCTAATTTGCAGCTAGCTGGTTCAGCATGGCATCTGTTCTAACTATACTTTAAAAGTGGAGGGCGCCTGGGTGGCGCAGTCGGTTAAACGTCCGACTTCAGCCAGGTCACGATCTCACGGTCCGTGAGTTCGAGCCCCACGTCAGGCTCTGGGCTGATGGCTCAGAGCCTGGAGCCTGTTTCTGATTCTGTGTCTCCCTCTCTCTCTGCCCCTCCCCCGTTCATGCTCTGTCTCTCTCTGTCCCAAAAATAAATGAACGTTGAAAAAAAAAAAAAAGTGGTGAGGAAGAGCCACCCACAGTGCATGAAAACGTAGGGACAAGAAAAACACAATGGAGGTTGGCTTGATCCCTTAATCAGTTTACCATAAGACAGACAAGAGCTGTATTTACAAAGTACCACTTTATACAGCTTCTGAAGCTTCCAGTATGAAGTCCAAAGAACTTAACCTGGCCACTCATCAGTCTTCCTGCAATGACTCTAATGAAAAATAGGGTCTGTCAACCATTTTGTTTGTTTATGTGGGAGGTGTTGAGTTACTTTGTGATAGCAGTCCTAAGTAAAAACAATTATTACTATATTATGCAGATGATGTTGGAGTCCTAGCAAATCTTACTGATTGGAGCCACCAACAATACTATTGAACTTCAGCTGCAATGTCAGTTTAGTGTTCCAAAAAAGAGGTGGTCATTTCACTGGCCCACGTTGGTCAATCACACAATCATTACAAATTTCTGATTATTGGCTTCGGATAGACTCAAGTGTAGGTACCACCCTAAAGGTGCCTTTTCCTTGTGGCTTTGTTTGGCATTGTTATTGGTGACAAATTCACTTTCCCTGATGTTCCACTATCCTAGGTATTGTTGCCAAAACCTCAGTCTTCCTTCTACACTGAAGTCTGTACCCACAAGTACATTCTATCATCATCTTCATCGTTATTTTTTCTCTTGACTAGCCTTGCTCTGCAGACTAAGATTATGCAATGTGCTGTTCTCAGAGCAGATTAGTTGAAAATGCAACATTCATCGAGAACATTTCAGATTAATGTAAATATTTATAGAAAAGCCATGAACTTGGTGAAATATTTCCACTGTTGACTCATAAACAACAATTATATTTATGCAGAAATACTAAGAGGAAGGAAATGTTGGGATGAACTGGTACTCAAAATGTCTGTCTATAAATGTGTGTATATCTATGTGAATTACATATTTTGAGAAGTTTTTAAGTCTTTTGTATAAAAAAATTATACCAGTGAGACTTTGGAGATAATTTCATAGTTATAGATGTGTATCCACTTGTTCTGGCTTTAAAATATGGGAGAATTCAAATAATTTTGCAAACAGACGTGAAAAATCTTTTTAGGTAATAGCAATTTTATCAAAATGTTGTCCCAAAGCCACGTTCCCTGGAAATCCGAAATTATTACTGCGTTTCTTCTAAACTTCCTAAACAAGTACATAGAGTTTTATCAACGCATTCAAAGAATTTGAGATACTGTAGCTCTCAAATTGTAAAAGGGTTCACCCACTGAAGATACTTTTTAGCATTTGCTTTAGTAATGGAAAATCTCACTTTGTAACATTTAAAGAACATATTTTGAACAGGGTAATAATCACAAGTAATCCTGCGGCAAAGGAAATTGAAACCCAAACATTCATATGATCTTTTAAAGTAGATTTCGTGCAATGCCCTCCACCCCCCTTTCCAATTTCAACAAAGTGCTGAGTCCAGGAGTATTTTGCTGTGCTCATTCTTCGGAATCTTTACTGTCCTTATTTTTGTTGACCAGTTTAGTTTAATTCACTTCAGCAGTTCAGTGGCTGATTTATCTCTAAAAATAAAAAAAAAAAAACTATTTCCTTTATGAATAATTGAAACCTTTGCTGGTTATAAAATTGCATCTTTGGCTCTCTCCACAGCCAACTGCTTCTTTCAAGTAGCAGATTCAAATCCCCGAGTTTGTATCCTGGGTCTGACATCTGGGGGGAAAAAATAAAATCCAAGATTTGTTTTAAACTGTCACTTACTCTTCACAGGTGCCAGGCTTTGCCTTTTTTTGTTGTTCGTCAGAAAATAAAGGAGTTAATTCATTTTCCAGATTCTGTATTCTCGGTTTCTTTTAAAAAGTGCTGAAGTTTAAAGAGGAACACAACAGGAACAGAGTGCTGTAAATAAATTACTTAGGTTTGAGAACATCTGCAAAATTTAGATGTTCAGAATGCATGTATGTTTCTGTCTTAGGTCGAGGAGACAACCACTACTTTCTACAGTATAGGATTTTATAATCTTCTTGAAATGTATTTTGACAATTTTGCATAGAGGAGATCCAGTTCTTCTTGCTCTCAAGGCCTATTTTTATTTTTAATCATTTGAAAGATACTCAGATGAGCATTAAAACTCAGGGTAAACTTTTATAGTCACATTTCAGTGGCCCCAAATTTATTTTACCTCTTTTCTTATTGGAAAGAATATACACAGATAACTTTTTTTAAAAGTTTTGTGTATATAGATTGTTCGGTATTGATCTATTTTTCTCTTGAATGAGTAAATGGAGAATGCCTTCCTTTAACGATAAATATTTTAGTTAATTTTTTTTTTTTTCCAAGAGAGTGAGCCAGCATGAGCAGGGGAGAGGGGTATAGGGAGAGGCAAAAAGACACTTAAGCAGGCTCCACGTTCAGCACAGAGCCCGACTCAGGGCTCGATCCCATGACCCTGGGATCGTGACCTGAGCTGAAATCTGGAGTCAGGTGCTCAACCACCTGAGCCACCCAGGCACCCCTTTAGTTAAAATTTCATGACATTCTTTTAATATTGTCCTACTGTTTAATCCACTTTCAATTTACTTTAAAAAATAGATTAAAAACATAATACATTCCAGTGTCTTTCCTTTTGAATACTTACATGTCAAGTTGAACGAGAGTTACCTCCATCCCCTGAGTGAGAGCCAATATTGACTAATAATTCGAAGGAAGTTTGGGCAGCGTACTATGTAATGGTACTGTCACTGTTCAACCTGCTAAGGCTACTGTGTGTAGTACAGTCTTACTTTAATTTTGCTTTCAGCTCTTCCTCTCATGGCCCTGTATTTGTGTGCCACTAAGAATAGGCTATGGTTAGTTATGAGTTCTGAGCTGCCCTTAGGTTTTACACTGGAACAGATTTCTTCTGACTTATTGTAATGTGTATTTTGTTCATTTCTACCTACAAAATACAATATATTCCAATTTTGAACAGTTCACGTAGATTGCACTTAGATTTGTTAACTCTGAGGCAGGTGGAGCCAAAAGAGAGTTGAAAAGACAATATTTGCAGTCCTATTTTGAGCAAGAGTGTTTTTTGTTTTGTTTTACGCTTGTGACATTTGGATAGCTATTTTATTTTCCCCAATGTTTAACTGCTGTACGTAGAATAAAACAGATTTACTTCCTTCGGACATAACCTGAATTCTCTTTTTTCTAGCGTATTACTCTTGATGAAAGCAAAGCTTTTGTCTCTTGTGTAGAACGGAGCCAGGAAAATCTTTGATGGCTCTAAGAGGGAATCATTATTGCTGGTCGTTTCAGCCCCTGCAGATTAGTTCTTAATAGGATTCTACATTAAATGGCCTTCTATGGCCTACCTTGTGCTAAAATGGTAGCTAGGGGCCCCCACAGTGTGAATACCTGTATGTGTGTATCTTTGGTTCCTGTGTCACATAGTCCAACGCTTTTCACCAGTGGAAAATAAAATTAAAAAGAAATCAAGAAACTTAAATCAGCCAAAAGAGAAACAAACAAACACAAACCTTATTCACATTTTGCTTAGGAAGGTAGGCTCAGGCCAAAGGAGAAATCTACATGGTGTTTTTGTCATAGTATATTAATAAGCAAATTTCATTACTTGAGGAAGTTAACTGTGTTTTCCAGGATCGTCATTCAGCCACCTGAGACAGCATCTTAGGGGGCGCCTGGGTGACTGGGTCGGTTAAGCGTCTGACTTAGGCTCAGGTCTCATGGTTTCATGATTCGTGAGTTCGAGCCCCGCGTCCGGCTCTGTGCTGACAGCTCAGAGCCTGGAGCCTGCTTTGGACTCTATGTCTCCCTCTCTCTGCCCCTCCCCTGCTCATGCTCTGTCTCTGTCTCTCTCTGTCTCTCTCTCAAAAATAAATAAAAGATTAAAAAAAAAAAAAGAGACAGCATCTTAAGTTAGAAATCTAACAATTATACAGCGGCCATCTCTACCAGGCAGTGAAGGAAGTGGGATACTAATTACCATCACGCTTCAGTTAAAAAGTATTTTTTCTTTTTATTTGACATAAGTGCTCTGGTATTTTACCTTCTTTTTGCCATCTCTTCCTGTGACATTGTTTCCCTATTCACGCATTGACCTTAGTGATGAGATCCGTGCTAAAGAACCTGGGTTCTCGAGTTAGACTGATTGTGTTGAAGGAGATGTTGTGTGACATGGGTCAAGGTTCATAAACTCACGAAGCCTCCAACTTAGTTACTGTCATCTATGAAAGGGGATTATGATAGCACTCTGCTCATGTTTTATACTTCCAGGAATTAACTGAGATAATGTATGTACAACACTTGAAAAAGTGCTTGGCATATAACAAGTGTGCATAGCTATTGTTACTGGCCCCTCTTGCTAATGTCAGTGTTGCACTGACATGTCTAAAAGACTATTTCTCTGTATGTACTTACGTTACCTGAACTACGTGTTGCTGGAGGCAAGACAGACTACAGTTGTTAAATAGCCTCTACTGGCAGCAGTTTGTTTTTTTTTTTTTTTTTAATGTCAGGTTTAGTAAACAACAGGAGAGCTTGCATTGTCCCCTCTGGACGTGAGGAAGTAGATGGAATTCTCAATAAATTTTCTTGATTGATTTGGACTATTAATTAAAGTATTAGTTCATTTGGGGAGACAATGTGAAGCATCTGGGATGGTAAAATTAGAAAACCCTCCTTCCTTCCACTTGCTGCTTTTTCCCCCTAATTGTGGTGTTTATTTTGCATCTAGAACGACATTGCTAGGGGGAGGTTCTTAATCCCTTTCCTGCCAATAATTAGATGATTGTAAACAAGATAATTAGTATTTGCCTTCTTTTCTACAGCATTGGAAGCAAAATGAATGTGAAAAATAGAAAGATTTTCTTACTTTTATGTCCTTCAATGTGTTGTTAAATTCATGGGAAATTGGAGCAGTTAATAGTGAATTCAAAAACCAGCTCCAACGCATAACTGTGTATTTTGATGTAAAATTTAAGTCTGGGGCTCTGGATGATTTAAATTTTGAATCGGCCATTTGATAATGATACGTTAACTCTTCTAATCCCCTAAAACAACCTCTGCTTGGTCAACTTTCCTCTTTTATGATTTTGCCAAGTAAGCAAAAAAACCATAAATGTGTTTTTTTTAATTCTTTTCAGATAACATAATAATGAGCGATGTGATGTCTCTCCAAATGGACCTCTGGGAGAAAACAGTGCTGGTGGGGAAAAAAGACCTTTTACAGTCAATTTTGTTACATGACTGATGCATTTCCAGTGACTCCTTTACCCTCATTTCCATTTTTAAAGAGACAGCAACACATACAATTCTTAAACTCGTGCCTGAGAATGTATCTGATATGTATCTTATTTGCTTAACATCTAACTCAAATATAAAAAATGTATACTGAAGAATTACATTATGGCAAAAATGGGCACTGGGCTTGAAAAATGGAAAGGAGGAAGTCCTCACCATGGGGAACTTGTCCTCTTTTCCAGGAGTCGGGTATTATATGCTTCACAGAAGCCTCCATAAAGCCTATAGTATTACTTATAAAAAATATTTTAAATATTTTGAAGTTATAATAGCTACTGTTTATGGAGTAACTACTAGGTGACTGGATATATATACCGAGTATATCATTGATTTAATCATAACAAAGATTAACAAATCATAACAACTTCAAACCATAACATGGCGGCTTGTTTTCACTTTTATCATATGTGAGTAGAAATTGCAGGACACTGAAGGCTGACACCATCTGTAAAGACCCTACTGCTAAAAATAAGGGCGTCCAAGCGCCCTGCTGTTCCTGTTATACAACATTACCTGCAGCCCTTGTGGATGATGCTCACTGGTAGAAACACAATCTGTAAATTAGGGTTTTGAGGCATTCATCAGTTTAGAGTTCTATATGTTAGAGCCAAAGAGAATTTTAAAAACTGTCTAATCTGATTCTCATTTTCTTCCTATGTCTGAGGTCCAGTGATGTTAGGAGACCCCTCTATGTATGGATGATGGAGAGTCTTGACTTTCCAGTAAGGATTCTTTCCCCCATACTCTATATTTCGTACAAATCCAGTTATTCCAGCCCCCAGCTCTGGCGATGCACCAGTAAGCAAAGCAGACATAGACTTTGTCCTCATGAAGCTTAGAATCAAGTGGAAGAGAACAAGATAGTCCTTGGGCTAAAACATTAGTTTTATGTTTTTCTGTGAAGCTCCCCGTCTTACACTGTAATTGGGGAGGGAAAGATAACCCTGGAAGTAAGATACTGTCATAAATATTGTCCTCTGAAGAGTGTCAATCGCCAGTGACTCTGAGAAAGATATTTTTCTAGTACCATCACTTTTGTGTTAATTTTCCATGGTATCCATCCGAAATCACCCATTTTTTCTTCCTGTCCCATCGTTTCTTCCTACCATCAAAAAATTAGGTGGATGTTAGTTAACTGGGCTCATTGTGGTGATCGTTTCACAGTATTCGCCTATATCGCAACACCATGTTGTATACCTGGAAATAATAAAATGTTCTATGTCAATTATATCTCAATTTAAAAGACTAGTTTTAATTTCAAGTGCCATAATAAAAGGACTTGGTTTTAATTACTTTAAGAATATCAAAGTGCATCGTAGGAAAATGTGGTTCTTAGATCTTCAAATCAGAAATTGAGAACACACATCAATTTTAAATGGCTCTCAACCTGATGAATGTGCTATTTGTCAGGACTGGACTTTGAATAGAGATCCATTGCTCTAAAAATTAAGCTTTTCCAGCATCACTATATTTTTACTTAATGAATACATGCCTGCTAAGTGATTTAAGTATTAAATTCCACAGAAGTAATGTTTTCAGTTTAAATTACTTAAGCATCTGTCAGAAGATGGGCATTTGACAGAGGATAAAGATAGTGCTAATTGGTATTTTACCCTCTATTCCCTTTTAGAAGTATTCTTGAAAAAGTGATTTTAGGCTTGTAGAGGAAGAGAGAAAGAAAGTATCTCCCAGATTTTTGCAGTCATTGCTTTATTCAAGGGTGTAAGATGCTCCAGATTAGAAAGATTTACCATCGACATACTGAATATCTCAGGGGTCTGTAGATAACACATGTTGAGAGTCAGAAATTGCTTTAGAAAATGTGGCATGTCAAGGAATTATTGGAAGTAAAGTATACAGTTAAGAATTTCCATCTCCAGATACCAAATGCCATATAGATACCTCACTATAAAATAATTATTATCAGGATAGCAAACAGGTTGCTGCTGGTGGAAAGCTGAGCCATGAAAATAGCAAGCAAGGTGCACAAGGTTGAAACTCGCTACAGCAAGGCTAAATGGGCTGAAAATTGCTAGCACTGTGTGGCCATTCAAATTAGAGGTGATCTTTTCCACTTGCCCAAACACACTTTGTTTCCTGCTACCTGGATATTGTATTAGTGAGCAGCTTGCTTGATGAGATCCACTACTTAGCATTTCTAATTGGCACGTTGTTTGTGTCTGTTACCTTCTGTTAGTTTGTTCTCCTTTAGGTGCAAAAAGAGTCATTGTTCTTGTCATTGCATTTCAGATGCTAGGAGAGTTCCAAATTTAATTAGATTACGTGCTCTTTTCAATATGGCAAACCTGTGCTTCACTTTCAAATCGGAACCTGCCTCACACATATCTCCCACTTGTAAACAAAAATGAATGTTTATACTGTTTATAATATAAATATATGGATTAGTTTTTCAAGCCTTGTTTTTTGTATGATCTTATCAGCATAGCTTTTTAAAAATTTAAGTAGATACTAGAGATTCAGATGGCTTTATTTATACCTTTCCCAGGTTCCCTCTTGACCTTTTGCAGTGTATGAATTAAGTATATGTGTGCTGTTTCTTCGCTGGGATGGTTGTCCTCAGAATCTAGAAAACCTGGTTAATTTTTAGGGTTTTCAGAACGGTCAGTCGGGTCATAAATATGGTTGCACATTCAAATCAGTATATGCACTTTAACAAGAATGCAGATGTACATGGGCCAACTTAAGTATTTGTTAGATGAATGGATACGATGCCAATTCAATCACTGTAATTTAATCAAAACAGGATAAATCTATAATACTGGAAAAAATGAAACAACTGTTCTCAGACATTGGCAACAGAAAACGCAGAGTAAACATTTTTGCAAGTGGAATAGTTTTATAGTTTTTACCAATCCACACATTTATACATAAGACCCATTCAATAAAAATTACTGTGGGCTGACTTTCTAAGTCACCTTTAGCTTCAAAGTGCATATTAACTGGAGCTTTTAATAAGCCAAGGGGTGTCTGGGTGGCTTAGTCATTTAAGTGTCCAACTCTTGATTTCACTTTGGGCCATGACCCCAGGATCGTGGTATTGAGCACTGTATCAGGCTCTGCACTGAGCAAGGAACCTGCTTGAGATTCTCTGTCTCTCTCTTTCTCTCTCTGCCCCCTCACCCCAGCTCACACATGGTCTCTCTCTGAAATTAAAAGAAAGGAAGGAAGAGAGAGAGAGAGGGAGGGAGGGAAGAAGGAAGGAAGGAAGGAAGGAAGGAGGGAGGGAGTCAAAAGCCCAGGCCACACCCCAGATCAATTAAATCAGGAAATTTGGGGTAGGACCCATGCATTAGTACTTTTTAGAGTTTCCCGAGGGGCTTTTGGCATTGTAGCCACGGTTGAAATTCATGATCTTAGAAAACATGAAAACTTGACTTTGGCCTGAGTGAAGTGTATAATAAATACTTCTGCTTTTATCCCTTAGCACTGCCTTTTAAATCTTCCCTTTCTATGCTTATCACATTGCATTGAAATTATGTTATCAGTCAGGACTCCTTATAGACTGAAAGCTCTCTCAAGTCAGGGGTAGTATCTTATTAATCATTGTGTGTTACTGTTAGCATCTACTGTTTATAAATAAATGCTCAAGGAGATAATGAACTAATGAACTGATTTTATTTATTTTTTTTATTTTTATTTTTTTTTTAATTTTTTTTCAACATTTATTTATTTTTGGGACAGAGAGAGACAGAGCATGAACGGGGGAGGGGCAGAGAGAGAGGGAGACACAGAATCGGAAACAGGCTCCAGGCTCCGAGCCATCAGCCCAGAGCCCGACGCGGGGCTCGAACTCACAGACCGCGAGATCGTGACCTGGCTGAAGTTGGACGCTTAACCGACTGCGCCACCCAGGCGCCCCATGAACTGATTTTAAAAGCGAATGAAAAATAACAGATTTCTGCATTCAGGCATGGTGGATACTTGGTACTAGAATATCTCCCTGCAACATAAAAATTGATAAAGCTGGACAAAGTATATGACACAATAATTTACAAACATTGGGTAACAAGTAGGACAGGACTCACATACCTGAGCGAAGGCAAACAAAGTGACTGCATTGATGTCTGGAAGCACTTTCTAGATCATGGCATAGGGCTGGAGCCCAAACAGCATAAAGATCTCATATTAAGTTTGGGAGATCAAGATTGTAGTTCAGGTCTACTAAAGTGGCTGGAATTTGTGGGGCATGCTATCAAAAAAGAAGACTTTGCAAAGAGAATGGACTCCAGAAATCTGCACAGGGATCTGGTTGAGTCTTTGGTTGCTTGAATATAGCTTAGAATATTCTAGGTCAAGAAGAGATGAAGAAAATTGTGACCCATAATGAGGCTAAAATTCATCAATAGAAACAGAGAAATGTAATTAGCAGAAAAGTTACTTAAAAAGCTATTAGACATGCTTTAATAATTTAAAGAAAAGTTATAAATATAAGAATCTTATAGAAAATGGATAGTATGAGGAAGAATAATAGAGGAATTCTATAACTGGAGTATAGGATATCTGAAATGAACAATTAATGGTACAGACTCAACAGCAGACTAGAAAACTAGCAAACTAGAAACAATTATTACAGAAGAAAATATCTGAACTGAAGATAGAGCAATACAAAGTATGCAAACTGGAGCATAGTGAGAAAAAAGATGAGATAGATGGACAGATACCATGTGCATATGTCTGTGTGTATACATATATCATAAATAAATGAATATACACATGTAAAAAGTATACAAAAATAGTACCACAAAGGGCAGGAGGGCGATAAGTAGAAGTATATTAGTATCAAGTTCTTACATTATACATGAAGAGATATAATATTGACTTGTCCTGTTTTATAATTACGGATGTATATTATAAACTCTATGGCAATAATTTAAAAAGGAAAAAGTTGGGGCACCTGGGTGGCTCAGTTGGTTGAGCGGCTGACTTCTGGCTCAAGTCATGATCTTGTAGTTGGTGAGTTTGAGCCCCCCATCCAGCTCTCAGCTGTCAGTGTGAAGCTTTTCAGATCCTCTGTCCCCCTCTCTCTCTGCCCCTCTCCTGCTTGCATGCTCTCTCTCAAAAATAGGTGGTTTTTTTTTTTTTTAATTTAAACAGAAAAGGAAAAAGTTAGTTAAACCCTAGGTGGCATGAGAAATAGAACGAAATACAAAAATACACGCAATACAAAAGTAGTTACGAAAGGAGCAAAAGTTAACATACGGATCAAATGGCAAATAAATAACAAGACGACACATTGAAATCCAACCTTATCAGTTACTAAGTCAAATGTACGTAGGCTAAACATTCAAATTAAAAGGCAGAAAGTTTTAAACTAGATAAAAATATAAACAAGACTCAACTCTATACCATTTACAAGGCGTGAGTATGAACCTTAAATATAAGAATATAGATAGGATTAAAAGACACTGATGAGAAAGATCAAATACACAAATCATAATAATAAGAATGCTGGAAAATCTTTACTACTGTCAGACAAAGTAGACTTCAGGATAGGGAATATTAACAAGGTTTAAAGAGAATTATTTTATAATAAAATTTTGAAATGGTGAGTTCATTAAAAACATACTCCACACTTAAATGTGGAGGGCCTATTAATAAACCTAGGCATAGAGGAAGGACTAACAAAACTAAAGGGATAAATAAACAAATCATCCTTGGTTGTTGTACTTTTCAACACTTCTCCCAGTACTTGATGTAAGAAGATACAAAAGCAGTAAAAATATAAAATATTTGAAGTATACTAACATTCAACTTTACCTAACATTTTTTAGAATAGTACACAAATAGGTACAGAACACATATCCTTTTCTACTACACGTGGTATACCCGTTCACCAGTATTAACTATTTTCAGGGTCATAAATGAACCCTCAGTACCCTTCGAAGAAGATTGAAAGAATATAGGGTTCGTTATCTGGCCCAACAAATTGGAAATTAATAGCAAAAGATAACAGAAAATAACCAAATATAGGAATCCTGTACTTTTGCATAACCCATGGGGAAACGAGGAAATCACAGATGATTTTAGAAAATGCTTTGGACTAAGTAAAAATAAACTGCAAAATCAAAATTTGTAGAATGTAAAAAGCAATGTGTAAAATAAAATTTGTGACTTTAAGTGCTCGTATTAAAACAAATTTGCAAAATTAAGTATCTACCAAATATTTAAGGAAGACATAATGACAATTCTGAACAAATTCTTCCAGTAAAGAGAGGCTAGGCCCCTCCCCAACTCATTTTATGAAGCTACTACAAGCCTGATACCAAAAGCAGACAAAATTACGAACAAAGGAAACGATAGATAGCTATACCTGATGAACATGCAGAAATCTTTATAAATATTAGAAATCCTTCTGAAATGGATAGTTTTTTTTTAATACAAAGTGGAAAAGTAAACTTGATCCTATGAAGCAAGATTTTCTTATTCAAAAATCACTGTAATTTCCAATATTGATGTCGAAAAGATGCCAATGTAACACGATTATCTCAATGGTTTCAGTAAAACTTCAACAAAATGTAAAAATAATTTACTTTAGGGGTGCCTGCGTGGCTCCATTGGTTGAGTGACTGACTTTGGTTCGGGTCATGATCTCACAGTTTGTGAGTTCGAGCCCCACATCGGGCTCTGTGCTGACAGCTCAGAGCCTGGAGCCTGCTTCAGACTCTGTGTCCTCCCCTCTCTCTGCCCCTCCCCTGCTCATGCTCTGTCTCTCTCTCTCTCTCTCTCTCTCTCTCAATAATAAATAAATGTTAAAAAAAATTTACAATAAATAATAATAATTTACTTTAAAAATCCTTAGCAATCTAAGAACAGAATGGAACATCTCCAACCTCATAAAGCCTATCTATGAATGACTGGCAGCTAACATAACACGTGCTGATTGAGGGAAAGCTGTAGCCCTAAGATTGGTACCAGAGCAAGAACATTCCCCCTTCTGTTCACCATTGTGTTAGAATTTCTAAACAGTTAATAAGTCAAAGTAAAGAAATACAAATCCATTAAGATTGGAGAGGAAGTAGAAATGTCTTTATCCAGAGACATGATTATAGATGTACAGAATCCAAAGGAATCTATATTTCTCTATCTACCCATCTGTCAGAACAAATCAATGAGTTGAGCAGTCACAGAATACTAACTCATTATAAAAAAAAGTGCACAATTAAATGAAAGTTAAAATCTTACCATTTACAATTGTGTCAAAAATAAAATACTTAGAAATTAAGTAATTTATGCCTAAGGACTCTACACTGACATAAACAAAACAGTAACGAGAGGAATTGTAAAAGACAAGTTGTGAGGGACATGTTTATAGAATGGAAGAGTCAGTATTGGTAAGATGGGAGCTGTTTCTAAATTGCTATATAATTTCGATGCAATCAGAGTCAAAGTCCTAGCAGGCTTTTTAAAATAACAATTCACACGTTGATTCTAAAGCATATGTGAAAATTCAAAAGATCTATAAGGGTCACAATATTCTCAAAAAGGAAATTTATAAAACTTACTATAAAGCTATGGTGATCAAGACAGTATGCTCTTACCCCAAAGATAAAAAGATCAATGAAATGCAATAGAAACTACTGGAATAAAACCACATTTATACAGTAAATTGATGGTTGACAAAGGCACTAAAGCAACTGAATGGGGAAATAAAGTTTTTTCAACTAATGATGCTGTACAAAAATAGGGATTAAAATGAACATAAATATGTACCGGACCCACACACATAAATTAGTTTAAGATGGATGTTAGATCTCCATGTGAGAGTTTAAAATGTGTAAAATTTATAGAATGACACAGAAGAATATATTCTTGAGTTGTGAAAAGATTTCTTAGATGGAACTGTGCAAGCACTAAAAAATAATGGAAATAGTAAGTTATCTCCTAAAACTTTTTAAATTTCTGTTCATTGAAAGGCAGGCATCATTAAGAAAATAGGTACGGGGGCACCTGGGTGGCTCAGTCGGTTGTGTGTCCGACTCTTCAACTCAGGTCATGATCACAGGGTCATGGGATCAAGCCCCATGTCGAACTCTGTGCTTAGTGTGGAGTCTGCTTAAGATTCATTAGTATCCCCTCTCCCTCCCTCCCTCCCTCCCTCCCTCCCTCCCTCCCTCCCTTCCTCCTCCTCCTCCTCCTCCTCCTTCTCCTCCTCCTCCTCCTTCTTCTCCTCCTTCTTCTCCTCCTTCTTCTCCTTCTTCTTCTTCTCCTCCTCCTCCTCTTCCTTCTTCTCTCTCTCTCTCTCTCTATCTTCCACCCCCCAACCCCCTCCCAAGCTCGTGCTCACTCTCTTAAAAAAAAAAAAAAAGTAGGGAGTCTACCTAGTGGGAGAAAATATTCACAGTACATGTAGGTGATGCAAGATTTGTATGCAGAATAAATCAAAATATTTCTACAAATCAAAAATAAAGTAGCAAACATCCCAACAAAAATCGGCAACAGAGTTGATCAGTAGCTTCCCGAAGGAAAAATTTATTAATGGTCAACAATGATAGCAAACAGCACTCTACATCTTTACGCATGAAGAAGATAGAAATTAACATAATGACACCCATTACATATGCATTACGGTAGCGGAAGGGAATAAGGCCACCAAAACCAAGTTTTGTAAATGGAATGGATCAGCCAAACCTTGAATATTTTGCCAGGAGGAATCTAAAATGATGGGTTCAACTTTTGACCCAATATCTTGGTTTGCTAGAGCTGCTATAACAAATACCACAAGCTGGGGACTTTAAGCAACAGATATTTATTTTCTCACCTTACTAGATGCTACAATTTTGAGGTCACGGTATCCACAGGGTTGGCTTCTTTTGAGGTCTCTCTCCTTGGCTTGTAAATAGCTATCTTTTTTCTCTTTCCTCTGTGTATTGTCCTAATTTCTTTTTAGAAGGACCCCAGACATACTGGTTTAGGGCCCACACATAGGACCTCATTTTACTGTAATCACCTCTTTATAGTCTCTGTTTCCAAATCCAGTAACGTTCTGCGACACTGAAGGTTAGGATTTCAACATGTGAATATCGGAGGGACACAATTAAACCTATAACCCCTAACAAAAATCACAATTCTGTTAAATCTAACTCTTTCACAATTTTAGATTTATTTCAGAGTCGTTGATTGGAATTTAAGAAAAAAGACAGTCACAACAGTGATTGGTCAGGTGGGCCCTTAACAGTCGCCAGCAATCAAACCATTTTCCTCTAGTCCATTTATTCTCTCTCAAAACAACTGTTTCATACCTTACCTGAATCCAGTACCTCAACCCTGCCTTTATTCTCTTACTTAATGGCCTTTATTTTTATTTCACTGAGCACTTGAGCCCATCCTGAAGAAAATTCATAAGCTCACTCCATAAACTTCACTCACCTCCCTACATCTTCACACCTGCATTCAGTCTTCCTTTCTGTTATTCTGGATGGGATTCCTCTGTTGCCATTATCGGACAGCCGGTGTACCTCGTCAAAGTTTTCCATATAGATTACTTGCTCAAGGCCATTATTTCAGCGATTCTTGTCTTTGTCCTCCTGCAGCATCCTTCTCCCCTTTGAACTGGCTTGTTCTGTTGATCCCGCAGCGATGGTGATAATTATATCAGCGTAAAACTTTTTCGGGGGGGGGGGGGGGTTCCAATCTGTTAGTTTCTCTCGATCTCATTCTGTTTCTCTTCTTCCTTTTATGTATCACAGCTCTTGAAAGTGCTGTGCATATGTCCATTATCTGCATTGTTTTTCCTCCTTAAGGCTCTTAAACCCACTCCTGGTTAGGTTTTTCAGCCATTACGCTTCCAAAACTACTTGCCGAAAGTCACTGATGATTTACACATTGCCAAATCTGGCATGTTGATCTTTTTTAACTTAGCAGCAGTATTTGACAAATGTTCGTGTTGTCCTTGAAACACTTTGCCCGAGCTTTAGATATAGTTGACATATAGCATTGTATAAATTTAAGGTGTACAATGTGATGATTCAACACGTGTGTATATTGAGAACTGACTAACACAGTCAGGTTTTTTACCACATCCATCACCTCCAAAATAGCTTTGTGTGCGTGTGGTCAGAACACTTAAGATCTATTTTCTTAGCAACTTTAAAGTATGTAATGTAGTATTGTTAACTATAGTCACCTTGTTGTACTTTGGGTCCTCAAAACTTGTTTCTCTGATAAGGAGAAGTTGATAGCCTTAGACTCACCTCTGCCCATTCTCCCCACCCATAGCCCTTGGCAACCACCATTCTACTTTATCTTTTATCACTTAGACCAAAGCAAAACAAAACAAAACAAAACAAAACAAAAAACTTGACTACAGGGAACTCATTAGCTCATCTCAGCCACTTTTGAGAGCCACATGAGTATTCCTCCTCAGGTCCTTGACTTCTTTTTATTTTTTTTAAAAAAAGGTTTTTTTTAATGTTTGTTTATTTTTGAGAAAGAAAGAGAGAGAGGGAGAGGGAGGGGCAGGGAGAGAGGGAGGCACAGAATCCGAGGCAGGCTCCAGGCTCCGAGCTAGGTCCTTGACTTCTAATGTTGGTCTGTCATTAAACTTCTTCCTTTTCTAACCCTTCAACTTTGGTTATCAGTAAGCTTTGAAAGTACTCTATGAATCAACAATTTTATGATTTATAACTCCTGCCTGATGTTTTTCTCCGAACTTCTCTGTTATACCCAAATGATTACTTGGCAACTCCACTTAGGTCGTTAAGAACAATTTTGTATTTAACATGAATAAAATTCACCTGTTCATCTTGCCTCACAAACCTGTACCCCAATCTCCCTCATGACATTTATCAGCAATTCCATGTTTCTAGTTACTTAGGCTAAAAACCTTGGAGTCGGTTTGGATTCCTCTAATTTTCCCATGTCCCTTCTGCTATCTGTCAGCAAAGTTTATGGGGTATAAATGCAAAATGTGTACATAACCTCATCAATTCTCATCACTTTTATTGCTAAGTAAGGCATTTCTCACCTGGATCCCTGCAGTTGCCTCCTAACTGTCCTGCTTCTCTGCTTGCCTTATTCCTGTTTATTCTCAATAGAGCCATGCACAGTGACCTTGAAAAGTAGATCAGATCATGTCCTTTCTCTGTTGAAAGCCCTGTATCATCTTTTATCAGACTAGAAGCTCCTGCTGTTATAATGGGCAACAAGTGTCACCACTGCTTCCCTTTTCAAGCCCTTGACCTCATGGGCTGTTACCTCCATCTTGATCTCTCTTTTCCAGGTACTTGCTTTCTTTGTGATTCCTCTACCTCTCTAAATACTGGGTCCCATTATGATCTTAGCGTCTACTGTTGTCTCTGTCTGGATTGTTTTTTTCAGCTTTATGTGTTCGTCTCCTTCATCAACTTCTCATATTTTACTCAAGTGTCACTCTCTCACTAGGGCCTTTTTTGGCCATTCTTTTTTAAAACCTCGAGCCTTCCACAGTCCTCCCTTTTCCACCTCCATGGTTTGCGTTCTTCCATGATACTTAGGCCATCACACAAGAGGTCATGTTTTATTTATTTTCTTGTTTCTTTCTTGTCCCACAATACTGTTTAAGTTCCATGAAAGCAGGGAAGTAATAAGTATCTAAGACTCTTTATTTCTTTTGATTATTGCTTTTATTGTAGCATCTACAGCAGTGTGTCTATCGCACAGTATTAACTCAATAAATATTCTTTGAATGGAGTGTAATCTTCCACCTTGAATGAATCGTTTACTTAGGCATTTTCTTCAGTCTCTCTAGATGGATTTGATCCTCATTGAACCTTGGTATGGAAGTACAGTGATGTGAATCTGACTTATTGCATTATTTTTTTACATTAATATAATCTATAGTATTGTAGAAGATGATGTAAAAATACAGGACACTGGTTTGCAGGAAAACTGTAATTTTTGCAATATTACAACAGAGATGAATTGCTGTTTTACACTTTTTATTCAACCAAATTAATTTTAAAACATTAATTTAAAGAAAGTGTAAGTCATTACAGTGGAAATCCCTGCATCCTATTTCGTAAACCTCAAGCAAACCAAATTCAAACTATAAATATTGAAAGTGATCCCTTACCTTAAGTAGCATAGATGGAACCCCTGGGATCATCACATTCATACTTGGCTCGGCCAGTAGAGGAAACACAAATAATCTTACTATTCTTGACTTTTCAACAGAGAAAATGAAGCCATCTTTAAGCTAAATAAATTAATATATTATGTCTGTTAGCTTTTTCAACTGTTAACATTCAGATTTTTGATTAATTTGGACACAATTACTACTGAATAATGTTTGCCATTAGTTTAATGGAACAATAAATATGAAAGAGTAGTTACATATATGCATTTATTTATAAATGCATGTAAACATGTACTTTTAAAAATGTTGTTTATAGTTGTCCAAGTAATTTAAGGCTCTTTCGAGAAGTGGAGTCTATATTGGTTTAAAAATCACAAAGTCCAGATTTTTTTTTTTTTTTAACTGCCACTGTTTGAACTTGACCTATGAGAACTAGAGCATGTGGTGACATACCTTAAGTCCCCAGGCTTTTTGTTTCTAAATGTTAAGCCAGTTCTTTTCTGAGAGCTCATCTAACTATTATACAAGTGTTATTTTTATCATATTTGCAAAGTTTGAGTCTCTGAAATCAAATTGCACATTTCTCACGTAGTCATTTTATTTTCTTGTAATCTTCGTGACAAATCTCAGAAACAGAAGTTTCAAATGTTTTGTGGGGAAAAAAAAGTACTTAACAGTTTCTGCAAAATTGCTCTTCACTTAGTTAATTCTTGCTCATCTTTCAATTGTCATTTCAGTTGTCACTTCCTAAAGAAAAACTTGTCTGATCTCATTTTATATATTATTATTTATCAGCACTGCCCAATGGTGCTTTCTCTGATGATGGAAATGTTCCATATTTTCCTGTCCAATATGGTAGCCAGCAGCCACATGTAGCTTTTGAGGGTATGGAATGTGGCTAGTGTGATTGAGGAAAGAAATTTCTGATTTTATTCATTTTTACTGAAATCAAATTTAAATGCATTAAATCATATATAGCTAGTGTTTATCATTGGACAGCACAGTTCTTGACTACAGCCCTCTCCTTCACTGTATTTGTCATCATTATAACCTTGTATTTCTTAGTGTAATGACTTGACTCATTTCTCACTTTACCATTAGAGTTTCATCATCATATTTAAATAGGTCCTTGTATATTTTTACTCATTTTTTAGTCTTCAGGACCTAGCTACATAAGTGGTAAATAGCAAATATTTAGTGAATAAATTATTGTGATATGGCTGATGCATTATGCAACTCAAGCGACACCTTTGACTTAGTGTATAAAAATGTGCCTTACCTGGAATTCTTCACTGCACCATGGCTAATGCAGTGACATCACAGAGTGGCTCTGAATCAGGATAGGGAAGGGAGGGAGTTTAGTGATAGTGAAATCTATAACAGAGAAAGGGCCATTGTCCATGCTTCCCTTTCTAAGAGAGTTCAGTGATTAACAGTGAAGTATTAAGATGTACTAATCAAGCATCTAAGATTATTGAGGGTTTTGTTGAGAATCACCCATTCATTGACTTATGTAGGTAAACACTCTAATTCATGTATTGACAGTCAACAGTCATAAGACAGCATGCTTTAATCTAGGTATTTTCAGTATACATAAGAAAGCTTGAAAAAAAAAAAGACAGAATCTGGATCACGGCTTTCCTTAACATAATGTGTATAGCAGTCAATCATAACTGTATATGGCTTGTTTCTTTTGCTTTTATACAGTTTCCTTTAGATAAAATTCTATATTTCTAATATAAACTCCAAGAGGATTTCCATACAGGTAAACCAATGCTACTGAAAGTTCAGAAGCTATCATACTTGAGCCTTAAATACATACATAATAGGTTCACATACATAATCCAGTGTTAGATTTTCTTTTTGCTGTTCTTCCTATAATTCCTTTAATAGATACAGTTTTTCATTTAGAATAAAAATTAAGTCACTTGAGTAGAGCCCCTCTTCATTGACTGTTATTTTTCCAAGAGGTAAGCCCCTTTTTAATTTTTCTCTTGAGGCTACTTGTAGCACATCTATTGGTTCCAACTTGCTTCTTTTTGACCTTTCTTTCTGACTCGTTCTACCATCACCCCCCCAGATCAGTCAAGAAAAGGAAAGTTAATAACCAAGTTTCAAGCCAAGAATGAGATTAGATTCACACTCACGCGAGGGAAGGTGAGTTTTGAATTTTGAAAAGAAGCCCTTCAAGGGTCATGTAATTACTAGGGTGTTATCAAAAAATTATTACTGCTGCATATTCCTCATTTGGGAGGCAAGTGCCACAATGCCACAGGGCAGAAGAACGTTACAAATGGTGACATACAAATGAGTCAGGAAAGCACATACATTGGTGTTCCGCTGCCCCATTTGCTAATGGAAAATGCAACATCAGAGAGCTTGCCTTTCATGGAGAATGACATACCTAGGACATTGGCTGGGATTTATAGTCACCCATCTTTCTGCTGCTTCATTGGCTTTTACAATTCATTTCAGTTTTCACTTACAGGAAAAAATCATGGTGTACAGATTAGCATATATCCCCGTCATGCTTCTTTTGGCTGCTGCTTTTACTTGTGATTAATTTTTAAAATTCAGCTAATTTATTTATGTGATAGCTCCTGAGAATCATGACTTGGAAAATAATTTTGCCTTCATCAAGACTTGTCTCCATAACAATACTCCTACATGCTTTTGCTAAGCCCTTGTTCTGCTCTTCAGATTCTACCTTGATTTAAACATCCACTCTCTTGTTTAAATTAAAGAGTCCTCTTGCAGATTTTTTATTGTCTGGAGAAAGGGGGAAAAAGGATAAATAAAAAAATGACTCCGGACTAATGTATAAAAGGTCTGAAAATTACAAGTCATGTGGTGCTTCCTATATTAGAACATTAATTCTTGGGAAAATGTTTTATTCAGGTTTAATCAGCACCTTGGAGATACCATCTGAATCTTTTGAGATTTTTGCAATCCTTATTTCTGACCCAGTTTTTAAAATTTTTCGGGTGTTAAGGAACTACCGTTTTCTGCATGTAAATAGGAAATCAAAACTATTTGAAATAGGTTATATCTTGTTACCTGTTTCACTGGGTCATTTTAAGCATTTTCTTTGACTTTTACCTGAGGTAACAGTGATGCCACAAATTATATACTCTGGGACCAGATAATTGTGAAAAGACTCATCTCACTTTTGGAGCCTTTTTATCATGCTCTAAGAACACATAACAGGTGAATACAAATGAAATTGTTGGTGTTGCTATTACATTATATTTCCGGGCATAGTATGATAGTACAATTTCAATACTTATATAAAACTTTTAAAATATTTTTGCTTCTGTATAAACAAAATCAAACACATAAAAAAGAACAAGAGTGGGGCACCACTCTTGGTTTCAGCTCTGGTCACAATCATGGTTTGTGGGTTTGAGCCCTGTGTTGGGCTCTGCGCTGGCAGTGCAGAGCTTGCTTGGGATTCTCTCTCTCTGTCTCTCTCTCTCTCTCTCTGCCCCTCACCTGCTTATGCTCTTGCTCTCAAACTATAAAAAAGGAACAAAATCATCCTTTTTTTGACATACATGGTATACAATCATGTAACAGCTAATAAAGAATTATAAATTCATAATGAAAATCATAGGTACAATATATTTGTTTTTGGGTGCCACTTTCCATGCTAATACTTAATGTTACAACAGCTATATGAGCTTCAAATTACTCAAAGTTATTAATTATGAAGCTGACATTGAGTTAATATTTTCATGATCCCTACCTAGTAAGTAGCAAGACTGGAAGCCATGCTCATCTTTTTGCCTGAAGAACCCACATAATTTACCACTGTATTATTTCAAGGTCTTCATTTTTTTCTTTGGGTAAAGAGGTCAGTCTGATTCAATATTTTCAAAGGCTTATAGTTGTATTGCTGAAAAAGTTTTGTCACAGTAGAACTAAAAATAGAATGCTCATCTTATGACCTGGTAGCGGTGGTTCCCTTTTAAAGATATTAGTCAATGATGTAAGTCTTATACAGACAAATATTTCAAGAAAAATCAGGAGCCACCCAAGCCTTAAGCAATGGAATGGGACATGACTGAGATCAATGACCACTGGTGGACAAGAGAGACCATTCCTAAGCTTCTACAAGGGAGCCTCTATCTGTAGTATCCATTTGGTCCAACAAATACCTGACTGCCTCTTTCTGATAGCTTTGTACAAGACTCACATCATCAGGAATCCTCCTTTTGTGCCATTATTTATTCTCTGATCATAATCACTTTCCCATGACTACAGTGAACTCAATTATCCCTAGAAAAGGAAATTTATTTTTGAACCAGTGCCACCATATATAATTTTCCCTTAAAGATCAGATTTTTGAAAATAGAAATCTATTCTTCCCATTAATTCCTCAGTCTTCTGAAATTACAGGCCAATTCCCAGTGCTTAAACATGCCATAAAATCTATCCATGGGGCGTCTGATGGCTTAGTCATTTGAGGATCCAACTTTGGCTCAAGTTATGATCTCAGAGTTTGTGGATTCAAGCTCCCTTGTTGGACTTTGTGCTGACAGTATGGAGCCTACTTCAAATTTTCTGTCTTCCTCTCTCTGTGCCCCTGCCCTGCCTCCTCCTTCCCTCTCCCTCCCTGTCTCTCTCTCAAAAATATATAGACATTTAAAAAAATCTCTCCAGAGAATATCTAACTCCCCATCCAATTCTGTTCTCAAGCTGAGCCCTACTATCTCATGTCTTAGTTATGTTCATAGGAATTTCATATCACTGAGCACTGTAGTATAAACTTTATGTAATTCAAAGGAAAACAAAATGCTTACAAAAAAGGTCTTAAGAGTGTCAAGTTAAAATCTTTTAATTCTGTAAGGATTTTAAATAACATTTTGTTTAATTGTATGTGCATAGTTGTAATATCTAAAATTTATTATGGAAATCTAGAATTTTTATGATTTATGGGTAGCTTATTAAAAACAAAACAAAGAAAAATCTAAGAAAAGTAAACTTTTTTTGCCAATACCACTCATTAGTTGATCCAAGAGTCCTACTAATGGAATAGCTTGAGTTTGATCCAGATTTTCATCAAATCATCAAATTTCATCAAGTCTCTTTATTTTCCTATCAACCTTATGATATTAATTATTCTTACTTACACAGTTGAATAATGCTGACAACACATTGTATTTATAAAGCATAACATTTCTTAGACATTGTCTTTGCTTTGCTTTGCTTCTGTACTTTTTTCCAAGTCTTGTTGTAAGTACACCATGGTTATTAGTTGATTATGGTTTTTCCCAGCTCTTCTGGTGACAATGTCTGTTGAAGAGAAATTCTTATATGATACTTCTGTATCGCATTAATATTTGTCATCTTTTTCTATTATTTTCCTCCCTTGATCTCCTATTACTAGTCTTCACTAATTACCTGCCTAAATGTCAGACACCTTTGGCCATTCACCTCTAATGCCCTATTTTCCTATGATAGAACTTCAACTCAAAGATCCTCATATTTATGCCCCTGTCATCTTAGGAACGTTTACTGTGGTAGAAGGCATGAAATCTGGAGTAAAAGTATTTTGTTAGGAGATATGTCCTAAATATTACCTGGGCTTCCTTTAAACAGGCGATTAGATTTCTCAATATCAGTTTCTTAATAAGAATTTTGAGATAATCTTAGCTTATCTCATGGACTGGCTGTGAATCTCAAAGAAGATAATATATATCAGAGTTTTTTGCAAACGGCGAAAATCTATGCAAACACTACTGTTACTTCAAATCTACAGTCTCTTTGGAGTATCTGTAGTCCACTCCTCTATTTTTATTATTGTTTTAAGTAGGCTTTATGCCTAGTGTGGAGCCCAACATGGGTTTTGAACTCATGACCCTTGGATCAAAACTTGAGCTGAGACGAGAGTTGGCACTTAACTGATGGAGCCACCCAGGCACCTCTGTAGTTAACTCCTTTAACTACCTATTTACTTCTCATGTCAGATACTCTGAAGTCCTCTCCACCACAGGTGCTTCAAAGGAGGAAAAAGAAAACCCAAAGCATGCCCACTGCAGTGAAAGGAGTCTCCTTGGGGGCTGTTGGTTGGAGATGTATAATTGCAGCCATTAACATTTTTAAACAGGACTGTTCCTTGATGAAGTTGGTTCTGCAATTTGTATCCACAAAGGGGGAATCAAGAGTAAATGTACACCATTGATAGAGCATAAAAGAATGGAAGTTAAAGGGGGAAATGCTATACCATCTTGGTAAGAATACCAAAGAAAGTTAAGGGAGCTATACATGTTGAATGACTTTCCAGTTCTAGTACCACCTGACAAGATGATAGTGATTCTCTTAGGCTGAATTGTGGGTTGATGCTGTGAGTTGAGTTGTGACCACTAAAGAGATATGTTGATGTCCTAAAACCCTCACCCCGACTTGTGAAAATGACCTCACTGGGAAATAGAATTTTTGCGGATGTAATGCAATGAAGATGCTATGATTAGGATGAGTTATCCACTATGACAGTATAAAAAGAGAAAAACACCATGTGAAGATAGAGATACACAGGGAGAATGCTATGTGACAAGAGAGGCAGAGATTGGAATGGTGAATTTATAAGCCAAGAAATGCCAAGCATTAATATTTACCACCCTATACTAGGAAGAGGAAGGAAGGATTCTCCCCTATAGGTTTCAGTGGAACATGGCCCTGCTGACATCTTCTTTTCTTTTTCTTTTTTTCTATTTTTTTGATTTTTTCTTTTCTTCTCTGTTTTCTTTAATTGTTTAAGATTTTTATTAATAGGTGATTGCCATTTATTGAAGTTTTTGAAAAAATCAAGTTGTAAGTTTGTATTACAAATTAAAAAAGAGGTTCTTTTTTTTTCCACGTTTTTTTTTTTTTATTTTATTTTTGGGACAGAGCGAGACAGAGCATGAATGGGGGAGGAGCAGAGAGAGAGGGAGACACAGAATCGGAAACAGGCTCCAGGCTCCGAGCCATCAGCCCAGAGCCTGACGCGGGGCTCGAACCCACGGACCGCGAGATCGTGACCTGGCTGAAGTCGGACGCTTAACCGACTGCACCACCCAGGCGCCCCAAAAAGAGGTTCTTAAAATCTCATCCTGACCAGATATGAAACAATTTAAAAGGATGTATTGAGAAAAGCTAGGTTTCAGACAAAATAAAAGCACATTTGCTGTTCATATAAAGGACATCTTTGGGTAAAAATTTAAAAAAATTCCACACTTCGTAGATAATGCATATAGTTCCAGTTATATGGTCATTGGGCAAAGAATAAGCATTTAAGGGCTTCAGCTCTAATATTCCATTCATTTCTTATTGCTGGAATTTCATATTCATTCCTTCTTCTTGGATGAGTAAACTGGATGATGGTAGAGATAGTAAGCTGGCATTTATTCACTTGCCAACTTTTCAGCCTCTGGAGCTGCACGTGGATCGTCTGGGTTTGTTTACTTGCCATCTTCTTGTTTGGGGATTTCTGGGCATCTGTGTGATACTTGAAGTTGTGGTGGTACCAATGTTGAGGTGACTATTGACCTTGTGACTCCCTGATTTTCCTTACCTTCTTCATTGCGGCCCTCTGTAGACTATCTTTGGTGAGGAGGACCCCAGCAGAATCGTGGTCTGTAACTCCCATATATAATCTGTTTCACTGGTCTGTCTTCATCTCCTGCGTCCTGGTTGTCGGCACCATCCATCCCTTCTCCCTGCACAGAAGGGTTCGAAAATGGTGGTGACTGCCCCTAGAGTCTCCACATGGAATAAGTTGGGAACCATGGCCTGTGGTGGGGCTGTGCTGTTGGACTTGGCCTCGGGGAGCACTCTGACCCCTTATTCTTTGCCCTGCTCTCACTATTCTGCTAATTCTGTTTACACTTGTTTGGAGGATGGCAGTGACCATAATGGTTAAGATGTCCTGTGTAGTTACTGCCTTCCGCTCGAGCTTCACCACGGCTTGTAACATTTGCTGCCTTGGCACCCTTTTGTCCTTGAGCAGCACCAGCCTCCACACTTGTTCCATGTCCTATGCTGTGAAGGTGCTTTCTTGGCTTATTCTCATTTCTGGGAGTCTGTTGTACAAATACATCTTCTTTGGTGTCATTCTTGTTGACGAAACCATGTGTTTCTTACATTGAAACATTTTACTGTTTCTAAAACCTTTATGAGTAGCTTTTTGTCCCCACTGGCAGGAGCCACTGATGTGTCCCTGGAGTTGGTCCTTCCTGGTGCCCAGCTTGGTGTCAGCAACAATGGAGGCACAGTGGGGAGGTGGTGCGGGGCAGCTCCTGTGTCTGGTCTCGGTGCTCATGGTTGTGGTGATGGTAACCGGAGCCTACTTTGGCAGCTGAGGTGGGGCTGCTCAGTGCTCTCAGAGCTCTACTCTCCTCATTCCCAGTATGGAACTCCTGACACCTTTATTTCATTAAGACTTCAAGTCTCCAAAACTATAAGACAATACATTTGTCTTGTTTGAACTCACCCATTTGGTGGTACTTTGTTAAAGCAGCCTTAGGGAATTAATCGAGTTGATGACCTTGGTTTATATTTGGTAAATCCTACATTTGAGGGTCTGTTGGAACGTCCATGGGGAGATGTACACACATGGGGGAGATGTAGAACTGGTAGTAAGAAATACAAATCCAATGTTTAGTGGAAAAGTAGTTAGAAATGTGGCTCTGGGAAACTTCAATTTATCAACCCTAGTTGAAATCCTAAAAGGAGGACATACATGTTGCATTAATATCATTTGTGTTAGCCACTGTACCAGCAGTAATCCAAAAATGTATGATAATACAATCAAGTTTTCGTATTTTTAATGTATTTTTAAAAATTTTTCTTTACTATTTATTTATTGTCAAGAGGCAGAGACACATTGAGAGGGGGGAGATGCAGAGAGAGAGGAAGGCACAGAATCCTAAGCAGGCTCCAGGCTCCAAGCTGTCAGCACAGAGCCCGATGCGGGGCTCGAACTCACAGACTGCGAGATCATGACCTGAGCCGAAGTCAGACGCTCAACGGACTGAGCCACCCAGGCGCCCCTGTAATGTAGTTTTTTTTAATATTTATTTTATTTTTGAGAGAGCACAAGTAGGGGAGGGGCAGACAGAGGAGGACAAAGGATCCAAAGTGAGCGCTGCCCTGACCGGCTGACAGCAGCGAGCCCTATACGAGGCTCCAACTCATGAACCGTGATGTCATGACCTGAGCTGACGTCAGATGCTTAACTGACTGAGCCACCCAGGTGCCCCTCCTGTTTACCTAACAGTTGAAATAGATTTGCATCAAGAAGGCTTCCACATGGTGGCCTAGGAATCCATGTGCTTGGATCTTAGGGTTCCCCTACCTTAAAGGGTGTCCTCAGATTCTTTATTGGAGTCTTTGTATTCAGTAGTCCAATGAGCGAGAAGAGAGAGAGAGAGTAGGATCATGTAAGATGCTTTATGAATCAGGCTTACGCTCCACTAGCTAGAACTCATTTACTTTCCCCAAGCTTAAGTATAGAGGAGCCTGGGAAATAAAATCTTCCTCTTTGATCAGATCAACATCTCTGTAGATTCTATCACAGATGGGCACAGAAACAAAGGTGTGCAGGATGGGAAATGACATGCATGTTTAAGCAAGTGCAGCCAGGATTCTTTGTGTTCAGAGGAGAGGGAGAGTAAGACCATCTTGGGTTATGCGAAATCAGAAAGTACAGCCCTGTGTAGAATATTGAAGAAACAGTACAATTTGGACAAACCGTGGTAGAGGGGAAATGACCAAGAGGAAGAAAATGAGCAGAGCCACAGAGGGAGTGGGTCCCAGGATTTCTTCTGAAAATAGCATTTGGACAGTTGAGGCGGGTAAACCAGAATCCAGTTCAAATCGCAATAGGATGTTCCTAGTTAATGCGCAGATCAGTAGTGGATTCACCCTTTCACTTTACCTTTGCCAAGTGGACTTAAAATTCTGCAGACTCTAATTTATTGAAATTTACTGCCGAAGTGAGAATGACAGTTATTTCTTTCCACTTCTCAGTATGGGACCACAGTTTTATTAGAATGCTTGCCCTCTGCGCTCAGCAAGGAGCATGTTATAATTAGATGAGTATTACAATAGAGATTCTGTTAATGGGATTTTGGAGACATAGTAAAAAAGAAAACCTACAAGAGTGTCTCCATTAGACTCTATATAAGTAAGGGAAACCTGTCTTAGGAGACCACTAAAGAAATCAGCAGGAGTTAGTTAACTGAAGGTCAAACAAAATGACATGTTAAGCCTTGGGGGATACTGTTACACTAATCACGGCAGGTCAGGAATTGAGTGGAGGTGCCTGTGCATATTACTAATATGAAAATGAAGATGGGAATTAAAACATCAAAAGTGCCCTCTTTATTTTTGTATAAATTTGAATTACACCTCTCAGTAAACAGTATTAAAATATTTTGTCCTGCGCACTGTCAGTGTGACATCACAGGGCATCCTTAAATGTAAACGTTCCATAAGCAGTATTTTAAAAATGATTCTCACTTGAGGTCAGGTAGCCTCTGCCTCCTTTTTAAAGTGTATATATTTTTTCTGAGTATATAAAAAATATGCTCATCGTTTAAAAAAAAACTTAGAAAAGGAAGAAAACATAAAACATTTAAAATGTCGTCATACCAAAAAATCCCCTGATGTTTTTGTTTTTCTATTAACTATTCATAGATAACATATACCACGATGATAATTTACACTGGTTTTTCTATCGAGTTGTTTTCATTGGAATTTTTGGAATATTTGGAATCCAAATATTTTGGGTTGATTGGTTCTGTTTTTCTTTTGACTTAATGTTTTTCATTATCTTGGAAAAATGATGTGAAACAGCCTTAAAAATAATTACTGGGAGTTTCATCTCCTCTGTCTGAATTTCCTCTAAGGGAAGTACAAGAAAATGAAGTCAATTATTTTTCACTCATTCAGCGCAAGTCTGTACTGTCCTTGTTCAGGTAGAGAAAATAATATTCTCAAAGAAGAAAAAACACACATAGGATGGTGGAGCACCACAGTGGTTGAAGCCTTCATTGTCCATGGGCCTGCCCTTCGGCATTGCACTTGCCAATGACTAGGGATTCCTCTCAATACCCTTCCGTTCTTCAGTTGTAAGAGGGCAGCACCAGAAAGGGCAGGGGATGAGTGGGGACTTTATCCACTGTTCACTTAGTGGATTTCTGCCTCGGAACCTAGACTAACTACACTGAGACTCTGCTCCTAAGTGCTGACCTTTCCAAATACTCAACTCCTCTCCCCAAGATTAAAAGGGTTCCATCTGGATTTGCTCTTTCCCTAGCATTTATCTTTGAGTAACCACAGGCATTTGAGGCTGGTATTCAAAATGACAGGACTTGAGGATTTCATTTTGTACAGTGTTTGTGTTTGTAATAATTTACAGCACCAGGGAAAAATGAAATAACAGGATTGCTGCAACATAAGTGTTGGGCTTTTTACTGTTTGACCTGGCGAGAAACTAGCAGCTCAACTAGGAGAAAGGGCAACTAGGTGTTAAAACGGTGAAAAAATACTGTTCTCGTGCAGGCATTTATCCCAATAATGGGAGGTTTGTAGATTGCTTGTCAGGCAGGTTTGACTTGAGTCTAGATTCAGCAGTATTCCTTCCTGTGTCCATATGAGACATAGATGTTACTTGTATAGTTCTGACACATAAAAGACTAACATAGACGGAAAACATTTCTTTATTTCTTAATGCCTTTATAGACGTAAAGTTAAGTACGAAACACTAATATTTCCATATATGCTGTCTTGAACCATATGCATGTACGAAAATTAGTCTTACTTTTAATCATCAATTGTTAATATATCCCCAGGAAATTTCACTGCCTGTTTTAGAAGTAAAGAAATGAGCGATGAATTTAGCTATCCTGCTGACCTAATTTTGAACGGGTTGATTCATATGTTTTTTATATATCCTGATTTGAGGGTTAAAAAGTTAATGCATTGGCTATGGTTGCGTCAAATCAGATGACAAAATCTCTCTTCTAAAAAGTGACTGATAACAACACACTTGGATAGGAACAGGATTAATAATTGAGAATTGTGTACGTGCATGATTTCCATATATGATTCATGACACATAACTGTGCCAAAGAATTGCATTACAGTTGATGAAGCTATGAAATATGGTTCCTGTCACTTTGTAAATGATCTTTGATCCCAAATTACTTCACCTGGCAAGTATTAGTCTGTTTTCCTTTTCTGCTTTGTTTACATTTTTTTCACTAAAGTGCTTTGTGTTTGTTTGGAGGTTGTTTTACTTCTTTATGTTTTAAATATACAAGTTAGTAAATTCTTTGATAGGCAAATCACTGGCTTCCTTGAAAAGACATAAAGGATAATCAAGATTGTGAGGAGGAAGGGGCGCCTGGGTGGCTCGCTTGGTTGAGTATCGGACTTTGTTTTAGGTCATGATCTCACGGTTCATGAGTTCAAGCCCCACGTTCGGTTGGATGCTGTCAGCCCAGAACCTGCTTCGGATCCTCTGTCTCCCTCTCTCTGCACCTCCCATGCTTATACTCTCTCAAAAATAAATAAGACATTAAAAAAAAAAAAAGATTGTGAGGAGGAAGAAGGATGAAGATAAAGTGGACATGTGCTTCTTCATAATTTTTAGGGTTGTACAGTATAAGACTTTAAGAGAAATTTTAAAATGCGTCCTGTGAAGTAACAGCCATGACCCTTTCTCCTCTGGCAGATTCCTAAGTTACCCATTGCAGAAGAGAGAGTAAAATGAGGTAGATTTAAATGGGGGTATAGAAAAAAAGCGTTGAAGAAAAAGAGCAATGGCATAATATCCAGTAAAACAAGTGACCATAGAATGTTGGGGCTACACAAGAAATCAGAGAGAGTGAATTTGCCAAGTGAGGCATGTTTCTCTGGTCCATTAGTCTCATAATGAAATTACATACTTATAAGTATTAATAAAAATGGAACCACTCTAATAGCATTCTTCTTAGTAGTGTTCTTAGAAATTAGACCCTTTTCAAATGGAATCACTTGCTCACATGATATTTTTGTAGCTCTGTGTCCTTTTAGACTCTTCTTTGTATGAGTTTAGTCCTAAATGATGAGAAGTCCCACATAATTCTGCAAATTTACTTGGCTGTTTTGCTGCATCAGTCTCTGAGCCTATGTTTCCAAGCCTACTTTTTCAAATTTGTATTTAAGGGGGCTCCTGGGTGGCTCCGTTGGTTAAGCGTCTGACTCTTGATCTTGGCTCAGGTCATGATCTCACAGTTCATGAGATCCAGCCCCATGTAGGGGTCTGCGCTGACAGCACTGAGTCTGCTTGGGACTCTCTCTCTCTGCCCCTCCCTTGCTCTTGCTCGCCCTTTCAAAATAAATAAGCTTTAGAAAATAAAATAGGTATTTAAAATGTTCGCCACAAGCATACCATTGTGAAAACAGGATATTTCTGTCCCACCCAAAGCTTTGTAGGTTATACCTCATATCCCCGTTATGGCCATTGTTGGAGATCTCAATAATTCTTTCAATTCCTGACTTGTAGACAATGTCAGGTTTTCCATTTTTTAATTTTTGTTTTTGTTCACTAATTCATTGTCTATTTTGGAAATGTTTCTGGTAGTACTTAATTGACAAAAGGAAGAATTTGAGAAAATCTAAGTCTTAAAAGTCATAAGAGCACTTATGCAGAAGAGTAAGCTGAATATTACAAAACAATGAATATACATATTTACAAAGCCAAGAACATATTTACCACATATATCGTAAGCGATTTATTGCATACTACCCATGTACTATCGTGGAAATCTTGGTGGATTGCTCAGAGTCAGGGCTGCTACTCATTGTCTTCTGATAGGCGGCTATCTCTGATCAGAGGAAATAGCAATTCATAAGGTAGTTCTTTGTCTTAGAAAAATGAGTGTTTTTTATAACTAATTTTGTTTTTGTTGATAGAACAAGTTTCTAGAAGGAAATCACTTTGAGTAAGAGAAAATGCTTTGTTTACTTTTCTTCCACTGGCCTCTTCTCTTGGCCTACAGATAACCTCACTATATCTCCCATCCTTCTACTGTGTTCACTGTTACATCCCTAGTGCTCAAAATAGTGCTGGGAAAATGTTAAGTGTTCCATAAACATTTTTGAGTGAAGTAATTAAAAGACAATCTGAATTAACCTGTCTAGATACCGTCTAATTTATTTCCTTTTATTACAAAACTGAACTGAAAGAAAAATCCTCAGTACTTGCTATTCCTTTTTCTTCATATAAAATCACTTGTAAATCCACCAAAGCAACTGTCTCTGTGCAACATTAAAATAAAACTTTTTTTTTTTAATGTCTGCATGGAATGGCCAATTCCAGAGCTGTGTTCTCTCTAACATTCAAGGTGGACTTCCTCATGGCAATTAACCCAGAGGTTTTCTTCATTCTTGAAACTCCTTCCAGAATTTTATAATGAGAAAAGATCTTTATTCCTCTCTTCCCCCTTGCTCATTATAATCCCACAATGACTAATGCTTTCTGAAAATCTATTTAATGACTAGTTTAGGGAGTAAAAGCATTATTCTGGAATTTGATTGCTTGATTCAAATTCTGTCCCCTGTAATTACCAGATCTTCTGAGCATGCTTCTAAACCTCGCTGTACTTAACACAGCCCGTTACAACCTCTGTTAAATGAGGGAAGTTGTTTCATCTACCTGATGGGATTTTCATGGCTACGAAATAAGGTAAAACATACAGAGTCCTTCAAGTCACATTCAGCTCATCACGAAGACTCACCAGATACTAGTTTTTATGAATTATTAAAATACAGCACCTAGGGGCACCTGGGTGGCTTGGTTGAGCATCAGACTTCAGCTCAGGTCAGGTTCTTGCAGTTCATGAGTTTGAACCCCACATCGGGCTTGCTGGTATCAGTGCAGAGCCCTCTTTGGATCCTCTGTCCCCCCTCTTTGTCTCTATACCCCTCCCCCACTTGAGCTCTCTATCTCTTTTCTCAAAAATAAATTAAGAAAAAAAAAAAAAAAAACAGGGGCACCTGGGTGGCTCAGTCGGTTAAGCGTCTGACTTCGGCTCAGGTCATGATCTCACAGTCTGTGAGTTTGAGCCCCGCATCAGGCTCTGTGCCAGAAGTTCAGAGCCTGGAGCCTGCTTCGGATTCTGTGTCCCCCTCTCTCTCTGCCCCTCCCTCACTCATACTCTGTGTCTATCTCTCTCAGAAAATGAATAAACGTTAATTTTTTTTAATTTAAAAAATACAGCACAGAAATATATATCATTTCCACATTCCACAGCTGGACAATTAGTCCTCTTTAATTCTGTTCTCTCACTCGTCTTATCGTCCAGTTAGCTACAAAATCCTACCTAAATCTGCTCACGTTGCTGTTTTCTGACTCTAGCCCTCATTGTCTCATATCTAGAGTTTTGCAGATGTGGTTATAATTTTGTAGCACTGGGTTAGATGTTGGTAGAAGCTAGACTATAACATGTATCAAATAACAATGGCTTTTCTGGAATTACTTCCTTTTACTTTTCAAGCAATCGTAAAGTAAATATTCTTTTTTCATCTCCATAGAAGTATCTGAAGCTCCAATGATAAGCCAGCTACCTTGATCGAGGTAACAGTACAATAAATGCCAGAGCTGGCATTTCCCATTAATATCCGGTTATACACACTTTGTTTCTTAAGCACTCCAGCAATTACACCCTTTAGTAGGGAAAGGGGGGAAGAACTCTTTGAGGGCGTTTCCTTGGGAAAACTGAAGTTATAAATACACCCTGAAAGGCTATAGATATTGGTGTCTTACAAACTTTATGACATCTCAAGAAGATTATGTAGCTGGATTAGATAATGAGATTGTAAATGTCTCTCAGTTAAATTAGGCTTTATCTAAAACAAGTTCATTGTGTGCCAGCTCTTGAAAGCCCCTGGTTCTTATAAATCATGATATACAATGACTTCATGTAAAGTCCTTGCTAAATTTAATCAAGAACATTCTGTAAAATGGGCCGTCCTTTAGGCAGTAGAAGGCACTAATGATGGTTTGCATAGGTGTATTTATCCTGGTATAGACAGTGAAGTATTGGCATCTATCTGCTGTATTTCTTGAGCTCTAAAACCAGCAGACAAGAAGCAATCCAAACAGTTTATTTGTACGTAAGTGAGTAAAGCAGCCTCAAATCCTGAAATGTAGTCCTTGCCCACTCTCGCGTAGTATGACCCAATCTAGGAATTGACTACAAAGCCCTTAGATGTGCTTTTAATATGAATTGTGGCCCTAGTTCATAAAATAGCATTTCATGATATTACTTTGTGATTAGACTACTGCAGGGTTTTTTTCAAGTAATTTTTTTTAATAGTTAAAATGAACTATTTTCAGGCTTTTCTCCATGCAAAGCAGGAGAAATATAAAGGCTCTTTTTGATCTGGCGTCTTGTATTAATTTAAATTGAATCTTCACTATTTGAATTTATTGCAGCAGATGTCCTCAGCTACCCAATTATTTTAGCACAATTTGGCACATATATAATTTTAAAAGATCTTGTATCTAGGCGAAGCATTTAATTTCCTACCAAATTAATCCCTTTGGAACATTACGTTGGATGCCATGGTGATGAAAAAAAAGACTCTTTCATAACAGCAAGTTGCTCCAGTAAATACCCAGTATTCTGCACAAATGGGAGATCTGCATTTATTTCTTCTGTTATATATGGTGCACGTTTTCTTATTACTAATTATGTACTTTCTCAGCTATTTTTAATAGGAATGAATGGTGTGCCCTTTCCTTCCTAATTCTGGGTTTTTCTGTTTCCCCTTTTCGAAGGAGGTGACATGATTTTTTTTGACCCTAAAAGGACAGCGGATGTAGACTAATCAAGCATTCTTCAGCACTGTGGTCAGAAACAGGAATGATAATAGAATTTGGTCTTTAAAAATTTGCTTAGTTAAATGACATATACCACAGTATGCATTTTTAGTAATTAATTAAAAGCAAGTTAATGTGCCCCAGTTACTGTTGCTGTGTAACAAGTTATTCTAAATCTTTTTAGAGTAAAGCAAAGCATTTTATTACATGTACAGATCATGTGGAATAGATAATTAGATATGGCAGAGCACAGATGGTTTGACTGCGATCCATGATGTCTGGGCCCTCAGCTGGCAAGACTCAAAGACTAGAGATGACTTAATGGCTCAGAGCTATGAAAATCTCGAAGTTCTTTCACATACATGTGTGGCACATAGTCTAGTATAATTAAAAGTCTGGAAATTCAGCTGGGAACATTGGCTGAAACACCTGTAAACAGCCTTTCTTGGTATTTTTGGTTTGAATACCATGGTGGCTAGTTTCCGAGGTAAAGCATCTTACAAGAAGGCATGCCAAGGAGCAAGCATTCTGAGATAATCAGGTGAAAAAACCTCAGAATTCACTCGGCATCACTCCCTCCGAATAGTTATAAACCCATCCCTAAACTCACTCTCTACGTTCAAGGAGAAAAGACACAGACCTCACCACTTAGTAACAGAAGTTGAAATGATTTGTGGACATACTTGAAAGCCACGACAAATGTATCACTTAATAGAATCATAGATGACACATGCTTTGTTTATACTTAAGATTGTTGTAGTCTCTATAACATGACACATCCCTCAACTGTTGAGAGATCCATTGAAGTTTAGGTAGAGACTATGACAGCATATCCACCATATATGTTATGCTCAACTTTGAATTCTGCTTTTGAATTCTGGATTGCATATCATAAATATTCTTTATGATAGTTAGGGTTCTGTTGACTTAAATATAAGTAGAGTTCTTGAATTGCTACCACACAGTATCAAGATTGGAATAAACTCAAGGTGCCTGGATGGCCCATTCGGTTAAGCTTCCTACTTTGGCTCAGGTCATGATCTCAGGGTTCATGAGTTTGAGCCCCACATTGGGCTCTGTGCTGACAGCTCAGAGCCTGGAGCCTGCTTCAGATTCTGTGTCTCCCTCTCTCTCTCCCCCCTCCCCTGCTCATTTATTCTCTCTCTCTCTCTCTCTCTCTCTCTCTCTCAAAAATTAATAAACATTAAAAAGAAAATTTAACAAAAAAGAATAAGCAATAACCAGAAGAGGATAAAAGGGAAGCTTATAAATCGGCATTAATGCTGAGCCTCTCTTAGTCATCTGTCTCTGTTTGGGTTCCCCAAAAGTTAGTTATCAAGGAAACGACTTAAGTGCGTGTAGTTTATTTGAGAGGTGATCCCAGGAAGCATAAGAAAGTGAGGAAAGTAAGAAAAGCCAATAGGGTATGTTCATGGGTAGGTATTTGCTCTGTGCAACTGGGACTCGGTGTAACACGATAAACATGATAACACGGTAAACGTGCCTCAGAATCCTTTGTCTAGATGAATAGGAAGCAGGAACATTTTACCGCGTGCAATGATACCCATTGTTTCAGATTTGGGACCAGATGGATCAGGGATTCCACAATTGCCCCCATTGTTCTTGTTTGCAGTAAGCTTCTCCCCTGCTGCCCAGGAAACCCTTAGAGATGATGAGCCCCTCAAGCCGTTAAAGGAGGGAGCTGTCAGCGGGTGTAGGAATCATCTGCCAGAACTGCCAGTTGACTCATCTGGGCCAAGGGGCCAGGGAATTGGAGTATCGACATCTCCTCCATCTTATTTTTTTTGTAATAATTATTTTATAAATGTACTATTATGTACATAGTTTAAGAAAAGCAAATGATGTGTACAGTTTACAAAAACCACCAGTGTAGGTCCTTGTTACACCTTTTCCCTGTCTTCAAACATGGTGCTTCTAGAGGCAGTCATTTATAGTTCTTAACATTTTCTAAATCTCTTGACCTTCATATTTCTAAATAATATGAATGTTGTGATTTATCTGTTTTATAACTTGTGTATTGCTTTCGTATTATAGCTACTGAGAATTTAGTATTTCACATTATCTCCCCTCCCTCCAGTTTTCTCTCCCTTCATTTTTCCAATCTCATCACAATTCGGGGATAACTCAATATCCATGTTATTTAACAATACAAACATTTTCCATTACCATGAAAATAATATATAATGATACCAGGTCATTGCTTATAAAACTTCTGATTTTCTTAACATTGTTTCCATTTTTTGTTTTTTTTAAATGTACCTACAGTTAATTCTTTCCAAACACTCTGTAAGCTCTGTAAAGTGTATTTTAGCAGTATTGTTCATACAGTTTAATGCAACATTTCTATTTTCTTTATGGAGTGTTCTTCTTGGGTGACCCCCATTCAGTTCACCCGTGACCGGTATACTGTACAGCAGTTGTCCTGAGATTTACCTTTACATTTATTCTAGAACTTCATTTTGCTTTTCATCTGACTTACATGATTTGCTTTCTGGCTCCCAGAACTCAGATTTTCTTCTCTCTTGGTGTGTTACCTTCCTTTAGTAGATTACATCCTACATTAGTTTCCAGAGAGTTACCATGGGTGGGAAATTGTTTTGAGGGTGAATTCCTTCTGTAATTGTGAAAACGTCTTTATTTTACCTTCACATTTGTTTGCCGTTTTATCCTAGCTTGAATATCATTTTTTTTCCCAGAATTCTGAAGGTATGCCCAAGTTGTCTCCTAGTTTCCAGACATGAGTACTGGAAATTTCTGTGCCAGGATAATCTCGAGCCTTTTGTAATTAACCTGTTTTGTGTGCTGGGGCTCTTTGCTTAGTTTTATTTTTCTTCCTGAAAGCTTGTGCCTTATTTCATTTATCCTTTGTGGAATACCATCTTGTGATGGTAACGCTTGGTAACACTTGGTGTGGTCTGTAGTATTTTCTCTTATGGGCTCCTTGAGTCCATTAATACTGATATTTGTTGCTCATTTGTGGCTGACCTGGTATTTGTCTCTCTCAGTGATTTGTTCCTTCCGCACTTTCTTTTTTTTTTTTAGGAACTTTTGCAAGTCAGGTATGAACTTTCTGGTTTGACCTTTTGGAAGTGTTACCACTTCTCTTCTACTTTCTACCTCTTTGCCTTCTTTCTACTTTGGGAGAGATTTTATTGACTTTATCTTAATGAATTTCTATTTTGGTGCTGTTAGTTGGAGTTTCCAAGACAACTGTTTCCTTGATATCCTAGTTCATACACATTCTTTTCCGGTTCCGTGCACACAGTATCTCAAATGAGTATTATTGCATCAACATTTTCTCTTATTTCTCTGAAGATATTAACTATATTTTTTGAACTTTCTTCCTTTGTCTGTGTTATCTTGTTTCCCTACATCATTTTTATCGACTCGGAGCTTGCTTTCGTCTCCTTCATGTTGGAAGCTTTCTTCAAATACTTGTTGTCTGTGTCTCTTTATTCATGGAAAGATTGAGGCATACTTTAGTTGCATGTGCAAAAGTAGGATTTTTGCATAAAAATGACCAGAGAATAGGTTAGAGGTCAGAGGAATGGTACTGTCCTCCACAACTGCCAAATGGCACATAAGATCTCCAATTAGGATTTGTGATTAAACTCCCATAGATCTTTGAGCTCTTAGATGTTTAATACCTAAGCTTAGATTTCATTGCATTTTTTTTTCTAAAAGGAAGGTCCATAGCATTAATCAGTTCTTGAAAGGTAGAATCACCTCAAAAGCTTAACTTGCCTGGAGGTGTAAGATGGTAGAGATATACCTCAGCTGATGGAACTGCACTGGTCTTTGAATAACACATTGGTATAGAGTTAGTGGACAGAACACAATATTGAGGCAGGGGAACACTGATTTCACATTCTTTCAAATGTTTATTAGGTCCTCCGGCCCTTCTCCTTGTAAGATGAAGTCAGGGACAGAATTTATTCTTTAACTAGAAACAATTCAGAAGTAACTTAAAAAAATAAATGGTTTTGAAGACATTGGGTGCCAAGGAGGAAATTACATTAATTAACTTAGAAATGGCAAACAAGCGAGATGAGCGCTGTGATTATCCTTGGTTATTGCTTCGAGACACTTTTCAAACCACGGTACAGGGTGGGGAACCCAGGTAGAACTTTCTAGACTTCTTGAATTTCGGAGATGGCCTTAAGAGTCCAGAGACAGTAAGGTGGCTGGGGTTGGCAGGATAGGCTTACAGAGATGAAGTAGCTGCACAAAGAATCTTCAGGGTGCCCCCATCAGATGTTCAAGGGTATTGATCACTACTTGTGTGTGAGGAAACGACCCTAGGCCATGGGGCATACCATCAGTGAGGATTACAGGGAACAGTGCTCAGGTCTCTAACAAGTTTAGTAATAGAGCCTGTCCCACCAACCCGGCTCAGAATCCATAATTCATAGGACAAAGGGAGATTACTCAGATTTTGCCTCGAGGTGGGGAAAATTAGCCCTAGACTAAATCCCGCTCTGACCTGGCCTAGCAAAATTTATCTTCGGAGAGCAGCAGATGTTTACCAATGGGGGGAATTCAGAAAGGAAATGCTGATATGCTCAGTAACATTGTATTTATTGGCTTGGGATACAGTTCCAAGGATTGTAGTATCATTGAACTGAATAGTTTTTAAAGTTGAAAAGTAATGAGCTAAACATCTATTTTAACAAGTTAAAGAAATAAGAATAAAACATTCCCGAACAAAGTACAAAGAAAAATAAGAAAGATAATTACATGCACACAAAATATAGAGGATCATCAAAGCTGGAAGTTGATTCTTAGGGAAAAGTTGGGAAACTTACAAACTGATAGTGAGATTGACCTAGAGAGAGCACGAGTGTGCACGTGCACTCTGTCAGGAATGCAAAAGGTTTGTAACTACAGCTGATGAATACACTAAAAAGATAACAAAAGGACATATGATCAACTCATTGACTTTTAACTTGAAAAGTCAAATAACACAACATCTGAAAAAAAAGAAATTAACAAATTGAGTGATTTGAATGTCACATACTTGGAATAATTTCCCGCTTCTAATTACATGTAAGAGTGTAGGTTTAGATAAGATTAGATGCATAAGGAAGAAGAAGGCAAAAAAGAGGTGTTTTTTTTTTTTTTAATTAAAAGCTGCTTTTGTTTAACTATTAACACAAATGGCCTCCTTTCCCTAGGAAGTAAGGCGTCTGTGAGATATAGAGAAAATGGTGTGGTGGGCCACCTCTAAAGTGGCACCTTTTCCTGCTGTCCACTCCCTGTGTAATCCTTTCATCTCACATACCCTGGACCTCTTGACTTATAACAATAAAGTAAAACAATGAAATATGGCACAGGTGATGAGATGTCACTTCCAAGATTAGGTTATAAAAGACTTGAGCTTCTATGTGGCTTGCATGCTCTCTTGCTCTTTCTTGCTCTGATGTCGCCAGCTGCTATGTTGGGAGGTGCCTTATGGAGAGGCCCACATGTTCAAGAACTGACGGAGGTCCCTGGTCAATAGCTGGAGATGAACTGATCGCTGACAACAATAGAGCAAGTGAGCTTGGAAACACATCTTGCCCTGTTGGAGCCTTGAGATGATGATAGCCCTACATGACCCCTCGTAGCCTGTGACAGCCCTGAGTCAAGTCACCTTGCCAAGCTGTGCTGGGATTCCTGCTCCACAGAAATTGTGAGATGGTAAACGTTGTTGAAGACAGTAAGTGTGGGGCAATTTTGGATTTCATTAAGAAGGACCTAAAATTTGCTGAAGGTGACATCTGTGAGTGGAATAAAGCTCCTAAATCCCACAGACGGAAGAAATTGGTAACATTAGGAGGCGATGTGGTGCGCTTCCTAGTGAGACTTGAGAGATTTCTGGGGGTTCCTGTTCCCCTGGTTATTGGCATCTGCCATCAACCATCGTTGCTACGTTCCTATGCATTATAAAATACCAACGTCAAAACCGATTTTCTCGTCTTGCTATAAAAACCACTGTATGGAAACCAAGAACAGAAGCAGCAGCTGATGTATCAGCATGGCATGTAGCAATCAAGAATTGCTTGTCTCGTTTTTAGCAAATTCTCCGCATAGCACAAGAGGCAGCAGGTAGTGTCCTACCTTTCCAAAAACGCCTGTGGCTATTAATGAAAACAAAATCATCCCTATCTTCTGGCTGAAAAGACAGAAACTCCACATTCATACCTGTAGAGAGGAAGTTACTTATCACAACACATGCACGGGCACACCTAGTTGATGCCTGTATGTGTCATGGGTTGCTTGTGTGTGTGTGTGTGTGTGTGTGTGTGTCTTGATCTGTTAGTTTAAACAGAGAAGTAAGTGAAGGGCATTTGCCAGACTACAAGTGTTTGTTCCTCTGGAAAGAGGGAAAGAGGGAGAAAGAGAGATTATTGAATCTTCCCATTTACATCTCTTCATATAAAAAGTATTACTGTCTTTATTATATGAAATAATAAAGATGGATTCAAAAGTGACTACAGATTAAATTACTGTGACTCCACTTAATTTTGGAGGGTTTTGCTCTTGCTTGGTTTTGGCATGGTCTTTATCCTAAGTCCTTAGCCAACACTTGCCAAAGGCCGGTGGTAGAAAAGAAGTGTAGGAGGCTCGGGGGGTGGGGGGCTTGCACATGGGGTAGTTAACCAACAAAAAGCAGCCTTCTTACAGAAACATTGTGGACTGGCTTTATTTTCTTTGAAATATCTCAAGGCATCCTCCCTGAAAGCATTTTGAAAAGTTCCAAAAAAATTGACTAGAAGAGGCACTTAACAGAATGTGAGTAAATTTCACGGGATATATTCTCATTGTAGTTAAATTTATCTGTTGATGTCAGAAGTTAATTCAACTTTTTCTTCTCTGCTTCCTGGTTTTATATCAGGGTTACCTTCTGTGGCATTAAATAAAAAGCCACGCAATTGAAGTATTAGCAGAAATTGCACTGCGTGTTGAGTTCTCATATAGCATAAAGCAGCCTGAAGGGAAATAGTTAGGCAGGGGGCACCAGAGCTCCAAGTAACTGGTGTTCTATTCAATTTTAAGCAACTTCTGTGGAATACAATGAAACACAAATAAGAGGTCTAAAATCTTGCATATTTTTCTTTCGCACTTTGAACCTAAGTTTTTTTTATTTTTTGGGGGGGGTGCTTTTTTAAAAGATATTTTCATTTTGTTTTGTTTTTCCTACCAGTAAACATTTTAAATGATTGTTATCAAGTGAAATGTATCATTTAAAATCAGTTTTCAAAAACCATGATTTATTTACTAAGAACACATCTCTGACGGTATTCTATGTATGTAGAGTGTCTTAAGTATTTCCTTAATGATCACCTCGAGCACAAGCTATTTGTATTTCATCTCCTGATGATTCTGAGAACTCTTTCAGGAAACAAACAAGGTGTTTAAAAGCTGTGGTGAGATTTCTGTGATTTGAGAAATAGTTGGATTTTTCAGTTAGACTTTGGTCTTGATAACTATATTTGGATACTTTATTATCTATAGCTACATAAGAAATCCTCCCAAATTAATGGTTTAAAACAACAAACATTTATCAACGCACAGTTTCCGAAGCTCAAGACTTGGGGAGTGAGTTCACTGCAGGGTTCTGGCTCCCAGTCCCTTATGAGGTTGGCATCAAGCTATTGGCCGATTCTGCAATCACCTCCACCTTGACTGGGGCTACAGCATCTGCTTCCCACGTTACTCACATGGCATTATCTGGAGGCCTCAGTTTCTGGGAATGCAAGCCTTTCCTTAGGATTCCTCAAGATGGGGCACCTGTCTCTCTCCTAGAGTAAGCAATCCCAGGAAAGGGGGCAAGCAGGAAACCACAGTGTCCATTATGACTTCTCACTTCCAAAGGTACACACTGTCACTTCTGTTTTATTCTCTTTGTTACACAGGCCAACTGTGAAACCACGTGGAGGGGGCCTACATGTGGGTGTGAATACCAGGAGGTAGGGGGCCACCAGAGACAGTCTTAGAGGCAGGTGAGCACAGATAGTGTATGAGTCATGTGTGATCAGACACACAGACCTACTAGGAGTGAGACAGAATATGGGACCCATTTTAGTATCAGTGTTAGTATGGAAGTTGGTTGAACTGTATACAGCTCCTGCCTCTGATTCTGGTGTTGTGCCTGAACTTAGCAAGTGGGAGCAAACAAGGCAAATTGGAATTTACAAGGACAGAGTGGGCACGGTGAAACCTGTGTGGACAAACTGGAGACATTGAAGACAAATCGAGAATGTACGCTTGTGTTCTCTCAGCTTCATCTTGGGTGATGTGGGTGACTACGGGATCAGCCCGACCCCTTCACCGTGGCTCTGTCCCAAAACCTGGCGTGGGACCTAGTGAAGCAGGATATGGCAGTTTGAAAAGTTGCGTGCCCAGCTGTCAGCCCAGCCCAGCCCACCGTGGTAAACCAGTGCATCTGTGACAACCTGTATCAGTAGGAAGAGGCCCTGGCTTTCGTCATCCTTAAGAACATACCAGTGAGCGTGCCTTCACTTCTGTCCTCTAAATAACCTGCACGTTTTATTGAGTCCCACAGCAACCTCGAAATATATAGAAAAGGGAATCCATAGACCATAGTTTCAGTTAACCTAAATCAACACAGTACAAAGCCATTCCAGACAGGAAAAAAATAAAACATAAAGGGACCAGAACAAGAACGTAGCTGTTTTCCTGAGCGTATTTTTAAAAGAAAATTCTCAGCAAGTGTTAATGAAAATATCTATAGTTGCTAACACTGTATCGTGTAGTTGAAATTTGCTGAGAGATAGAACTCAAATGTTCTCACCCCCAAATTTTTAAAAGACACATAGGCGATGGTATGATTTTAGGAATTAACTGGATGGAAGGAATCCTTTCTCACAGGATATATATATATATTAAGTCATCAAGATGTACATTTTATATATCTTATGATTTTGTCATTTAAACATTACTAAAGCTGAAAGAGAAGGAGAAAGTATGCTGGTCTCATGTGTCCAATGGTAGGACCAGTATTAGGGGCTCCCTGTCCCTGATGGAGGCAATAAGGGGAAGATGGTAAGTGGATGTTACAGGCACTAGTGGAAGAATTGTGGAAGAAAGCAGGCTGAGACAGGAAAGAAGGACTAGCTGAACATTAGTTCAGGATAGTGATTTTCAGGCACAGCGTTAGTCATGTGTAGACATGTGAAGGAAAAAGAGTTGAGTTATAGTTAGGGTCCCGAATTGCACACAGTCTAAAACGTAGCTTTTTCCTAAGTAACAAGAAGCCGAAGCAAATCGAGTATGTGAACATGTAGATCAGGGGGGCAGAATCACCTAAGGAATCTGACAGGGGCTCCCTAAATAAGTGATTTTATTCAGATCATAAAACAGCACATATCCTTATGAAATTGTGCAGGTGACAAGTGCATTGTTCCATCGTGGGATCATTACCACAGATGTACCTATTTGGCAGGTCAGACATTAATATCCTCTGTATTTTATGGATATTAGCTGAGTGGGAAAAAGCTTAAGGTCACAAAGATTATGAATATAGAAATGGACATAATTATGCATCTCATATGGCTTTTAAAAACATACACCCCGTTTACCCTTCTTTAGGGTAGTAAATCCATTTTATTAAGTGAGAGAAGACTCAGGACACTCAGGCTAATTTTCCACTCTTGTCACATTCCAGGAAAAGAATTAACAGCTTACGTTACTTTAATTTTTAATTTCACCACCACGAGAAGTAGCTGAATACATAACACTCTATTTTTTTTTTTTAAATTGTATGAGTTTTGTTCTGATTGTAGGTTCCCAGGCACGGATGAAACAGTAAAGGAAATACTTGCCAAAGTCATCTCCTGGTATACATTTCAGTCTTCCTGCCCAGTCCTTGTCTGTATGCATTCACTTGAAGATGTTCTATAGCCCAGGCAACATTTCTTTTCCTGCTTCCATGTCTTAATATGTCATGAAATAATATGTGGATTTCCACTGTGTATCAGGTCTTTCTAATGGCTGCTAATAATCCACCATGTACTCACACTTCATTTGGGGGATAGATAGTCACAATCAAAAGAAGTAATCATTGTACTATCGTTACCAGTTATTTAAAATTTAAATATACTCGGAAGTCAAGCTGAAGGTCTGTTAATGAGTGTGGAAGCATTTTAAAATGTTTATTACCAGGCCTCCAGTTTTCCATATGCATTGTGATGATTAAGTAAATGCTATGGATTTTTGTGAAAAGTATCTCCTTCTGTGTGTTATTTATGTTAAAAATGTGTAGTAATCCACTGAGGCAGAATCTCAACCCAGCCACTTGGAGAAAGTTGAGATTCTCTCTGAATATTAGAAGCTTCAGTTCTGATATCCACAGTTCCATGGTGTCTCAGTGAAATCTCCAATTGTCTCTGTCCACAGAAGCACAGAAAGGCATGTGTTTTCTTTTCTTCTCCATTGCCAGGAAGTTTCTATGCAGTTTATATGACAAGGTCTACACCACATCGGTTGATGGAATTAAAGTCCTAACCTTGAGTTTGCCAAATAGATCCTCCTTTAAGTGGGAAACCAAACACGTTCTCTCTCTGTTTTCACACTGTAGCAGATCCCATGTCTTCACTTTGAGATTTTTCAGACAGGCATGGCTTTCTAAAATACGACGGAACCTGCTGAGGAATGTTGGAGTGTCTAGAGGAGAATGGATGTGCTGGGCTATTTTGCATATCAGGATGGGTGGAATAGAAACCAGTCTTGAGTTCCTCCCTCAGTGGCAAAGGTTAGAGTTCTGATCACAATGTTTATTTTATGAAAGAGCATAACTACAGAAGCCAGTGTAGTATGGCCCCAAGAGAAGGAGTCAGTTGGCCAGCATAAACTGCTTTTTCCAAAGCAGAACTTGCATGTAAAGCATCAGGATTCTCACAAAATGTCTCTGTTGTAAATGTGCCCACTACATTAAAAGGGGGCTTCATTCTTGTTGCAGGGTGTTTTTGGCGAGTTCTCAAAATTGCTGGGATTTTTGCTCTGGTACTAACATAATAGATTTGCTAAATTTTCTTTCTTTTTTTATTTGCATCTCTTCGATTGCTCCTAATGGTCTGTATCTTCCACGAAGTTAGAACCTTCTGTTGGTTTTCCTCAGTGATGTAATCCCAGTGACAAATAGAGTGGCCTGTGGTAGACCTTGCTCCTGTGGGCTGAGCAGACTCAGTGGGCCTTTCACAGGCTGCACATAGTGTTTATTTCCAGGGATGCTCAGCTGAGACTGGAATATCCCAGAGGGGATGCTTGGAATGATGGGGAGCTGGCACTGCCTCTGTCTCCCACTGTTCCTCCCTTCCCATCTGGAGGCACCGTATGAGAAGTCTCAAGGGCCTCTCCTGTTCAGAACCGAAGCTAGAGAGTCACCTCATGCAGTCATGGAGCATTTTCTACGTTGGCTCTTAGAGAATCACTGATTAACTTGACGTAAAACTGAAAATATATAGGATGACTGTTAGGTCACGTAAGAATATTTCAAAGAAAACAGTCACGTTCTGTGATGTCTTTCCCTTAAAACAGTTCTGAGCTGCAATAGTAAATTGATGTAAAAAATCAAAATTTCGGGGCGCCCGGGTGGCTTAGTTGGTTGAGCGTCTCACTTCGGCTCAGGTCATGATCTCACAGTCTGTGGTTCGAGCCCTGCGTCGGGCTCTGGGCTGCCAGCTCGGAGCCTGGTGCCTGCTTCGGATTCTGTGTCTCCCTCTCTCTCTGCCCCTCCCCCGCTCATGCTTTGTCTATCTCTGTCTCTCCAAAATGAATAAACATTAAAAAATTTTTTTCAAAAAAAAATAAAAATTTTGCACATTTTTATTAAAGTATCTTGGGGTTATGAACGATACATATCTGTGTGATACTGAACTTGCTTGGAATTAATAGGAAAAGCAAATGTAATTTTAGAAAGCATTTAGTTGCAACGTATTAGGTTTGTTTTCTAAGTATTGTTTTTCAGCAGCCATTAGCACATGAGTTTTGACAGCGAGAGTGCACTCTGAATATCTTTTCCCTCAATATCGTATTTTACCAAATAGATCTTTTCCCCTTAGATTATCTTAACTGCATAAGTAGAAGGAAATATTGATTCTAAACTATAACAATTTGAGAACAAACCACTGTCTGTGGCTGCAGAGTAATGGGAATATAACTCCTTTAAAAGGGGTGGTAAAACCAGCAGGAGCAGCTAGAGCGCTGGTGAAATTGTTTCCCAGCTCTCAGAAAAAAAGCAGAAAATTGCAGTAATTGCTATCTCTCTTTTAACTCCATCACAACAGTCAGTCATCAGAGCAGACCAAAATCCTGCAAGGCCTAGCTTCATTGAATTGCCGTAATGTTTTATTCCACGTTTTTAGTGCAAGTGGGTTTTTTCGTTTTTGTTTTTTTAAATGAAAACATCACACTCTTTACATGGACAGTCAATTCAGCTTGTGTTTGGCTGGATCCATTTCCCCTCACTGCCACCAACCCCAGGATGGAGGTATTATTGTCTGGGTTCATCTGAGCTTAGGCTTATGAAAATATTGCTTCAGTGTCTCATAATCTGTAGTCAGGAATAGTATGTTTGTTGTTAGACCAACACTGTATTTGAGCAAATAGGAAATTTAAAACTAGAACTATTGAAATTATAATGCCTTCAATATGTGAAAATATGTGAGTTTTAAACTATTAAGAATGTGTTATGAACCTTCGTTTAAGTAAACCATATCCGTATACACCCTATTCACACTTTTTTTTTAAGTTTTTTTTAATGTTTATTACTTTTGAGAGAGAGAGAGACGGAGACAGAGCTTGAGTGGAGGAGGGGCAGAGAGAGAGGGAGACACAGAATCCGAAGCAGGCGCCAGGCTCTGAGCTGGCAGCACAGACCCTGACGCGGGGCTTGAACTCACGGACTGCGAGATCATGACCTGAGCTGAAGTCCGACGCTTAACCAACTGAGCCACCCGGGCTCCCCAAATGGCTTTTAGAATCCCGTTTCGCTAAATGTTTCTCGGATATTTACTTGGATATAACGGAACAATTGCTAAGTTGGTTTCAGTTACATTTAAGAGGATAAAGTTCCTCATTCAATTTAAAAATTTGAATGCAACTTTAAAGTTCATTTATTTGAGAGAGAAAGAGCTTACGTGAGCAGGGGAGGGGTAGAGAGAGAGGGAGAGAAACAATCTCAGGGAGGTTCCACGTTACCAGTGCAGAGCCTGATGTGAGGCTCAAACTCATGAGCAATGACATCATGTTCTGAGCCAAAATCAAGAGGCAGACGCTTAACAAACTGAGCCACCCAGGGGCCCCACAGCTTTGAAATTTTTAAAGGAAGTTATTTTAAAAGCAAAATCGACTTGCGGTAGCAAATGTTTGTGTTTAATTTTGCAGGAATATTAAAACATCATCATTTTGAATCTATATTAAAGTCTCAATCTAAATACTTCAAGAACACCTCCTGACATACCATCAGTCCTGCTACTAATTAAATGAAAGTCTAATACATCTCACTCACTACTTGTTAAACATTTTGAAGACATGTAATAACCACTGTTGTGTTGATTAGGCACCTACATAGACTGTTGGCGAAAGTTATCGATGGAGGCAATATGCTGGGCTGAACAAGGTGAGTTAGCAGGATCTATAAAAATAAAACAAAAGGAACACAACTTGAAATCAGTTGCTTTACTTCCAGAAATCTATCTTTTAGAAACAATTCACATACGTATAATTTTGTTTCTGTTTACTTGACTCCTTTTTTGGTAAAAATATGGAATGAGGTTAATTATCCGTCCAAATGATGCTAATCAAGTAAAATAAGATAAGTTCACACAACAATATACTGCGTAACCATTTAAGGGACGTTCTTATCTGGAAGATGTTCATAGTGTGTTGATGAGAAAACACGCAGGTAAGTGTAAATATGTGTAGCATCATCTGGTCTTCATCTTTATTTCGTATTCAGAAGAAAAACGCATATATGTACATGTGTGTTGATAAACGAGTAAATGTAGAAAATGAATTTCATTGACACAAAATGAATTGTAATTTTGACCATCTATTTGAAGAAGTAGAGCATGGCATTGTTTTCTTAAATGACTGAAAAAACCCTCTGTGGAATTTTGGGTTATTTTCACTTTATATTTTTGCAATCATGGAAAAGGAATGTTGACATTCATGTGTGAATAAGACTTTAAATTCTCATTTCCTAAAGTCTCCTACCATACCAAATCTGGTAGAGAAAAATATATATCGTCATACTGTGAAAAAGTCTCAGAACTACAATTAAACAAGCCTTATTTATTTGGAGTTTTATCTGATCTGCAGCGTCTACCCAGCAAAGTGTTCAGTGTATTGGCAGGAGTAGAGTGATCCTGACATTTGTCCGTTTAACCTGTCTCCGACTGGATCATTTCAGGACTTTTTTATACATTAAATTGTGGCAATTGCTAAATAGGCTTCCCATGGAGAGGTGGGTCACTTTGCCCTCCTCTGCACGTGGGCAGACTTGTAACTGTTTTAACTGATAAAGTCAGGGGACCCAATGTTATGGAACTTCTGATAGATCATTAAGAAGTCAGGCAATTATTTTGTTTTTTGATTTCATGTGTAAGTGAAATTGTATGCTATTTGTCTTTCTCTGACTTTTAAAAAAGTTTTTTAACGTTTATTTATTTTTGAGAGAGAGAAAAAGAGAGTGCAAGCAGAGGAGGGAGGAGCACAGAGAGAGGGAGACACAGAGTCCGAAGCAGGCTCCGGGCTCTGAGCTGTCAGCACAGAGCCAGACGTGGGGCTTGAACCCATGAACCGTAAGATCATGACCTGAGCCGAAGTCGGATGCTTAACCGACTGAACCACTCAGGGGTGCCATGTCTTTCTCTGACTTTTTAAACTTAGTGTTATACTATCTTTTTTTTTTAATGGGTTAGTAAAACTCGCGTGTGTGTACACATGCGTGCACACACGCGCACACACATCTTCTCTATTCATCTAGTGATGGACACTTAGGTTGCTTTCATATCTTAGATATTGTAAATCATGCTGTAACAAACACGGGAGTGTATATCTGTTCGAATGGGTGATTTCCTTTTTTGGGGTAAATACCCAGTAGTGGAATTATTGGATCATGTGGTGGTTTTATTTTTAATTTTTTGAGGAACCTCCGTACTGCTCTCCATAGTGACTGTACCCTTTTACATTCCCACCAACAATGTATGAGGGTTCCCTTTTCTCTTTATCTTTGTCAACGCTTGTTATTTCCTGTCTTTTTTATTTTATCCATTCTGATGGGTACAAGGTAATATCTCGTTGTGGCTTTGATTGGTATTTCCCTGATGATTAGTGACATTGAGCCTCGTTTCATATGTCTGTCAGCCATCTGTATGTGTTGAGAGAACTGTTTGTTCACGTTCTCTGCCCATTTTTAATCAGGTTATTTTTGCTGCTGTTGTTGAGTTGTTTAAGTTCTTTATATATTTTTGATATTAACCCCTTATTTGAGATGACATGTTCAAATATCATCTCCCGTTGAGTAGTTTGCCTTTTTGTTTTGTTGATGGTTTCTTTTGCTGTGCAAAAGATTTTTAGTTGGATACAGTCTTTTTAAGTGTATTTATTTTGAGGGAGAGAGACAGAGATCGCACACAAGGAAGGGAGGGGCAGAGAAAGAGAGGGAGAGAGACAGAATCTGAAGCAGGCTCTGCGCTGACAGTGGGGCTTGAACTCATGAACCATGAGATGATGACCTGAGCTGAAACCAAGAGTCGGGTGCTGAAATGACTGAGCCACCCAGGCACCCTCAGTTTGCTACAGTCTTAATTGTTTACTTTTGCTTTGGTTTCTCTTACCTCTGGAGACCTATTTAGAACAAACAATATTGCTAAAGCTGATGTCAAAGAGACTACTGCCTATGGTTTCTTTTAGGAGTTATGCTTTCAGGACTCACATTTAGGTCTTTAAACAATTATGAGTTTATTGAAGAGGCTGTCCATTCCGTATTGGACATTCTTGCCACTTTTACTATAGCTTAATTGACATGTAAGCATGGATGTATTTTTGGGCTGTGTATTCCATCTCATTGATTTATGTGTCTGTGTTTGTGCCGTTACCATATTGTTTTGATTACCATAGCTTTGTGGTTTAATTTGAAATCAGGGATTGTAATACTTTCATCTTTGTTCTTCTTTATTCAGATTGCTTTGGCTATTCAATGTCTTTTGTGATTGCATACAAATTTTTGAATTATATATCCCAGTTCTGTGGAAAATACTCTTGCTATTGGGATAGGGATTACATTGAATCCATAGATTGCTTTGGGTAGTATGGACATTTTAACATGAGCACTGTATACCATTCTATGTTTACTTTGCTTTCAGGGTTTTTTTTTTTTTTTTATCACTGTTTAAGAGTTTTCACAGTACAGGTTTTGCACATCCTTGGTTAAGTTTATTCCTAGGTGTTTGATTCTTTTTGGTGCAATTGTAAGTGAGATTCTTAATTTTTTTTCTGCTACTTTTTTATTAGTGCATAGAGAAGGAACACATTTCTGTGTCTTAATTTTGTATGTCATAACTTTATTGAATTCACTTATTATTTCTCAGTTGTTTATTCACTGTGTTATACACCTGAAATTAATGAAACATGTCAATTGTACTTAAGTTAACAACAAAAACAAGCCGGCCATTTTGTAAAAGGAATGTCTTGTCTGAGACCACCATGCAAGGGGGAGGGCTCTTAAGGTGCTCCTGTCCACTACCCTAAGTAAGCTCACAGCAGGAAAATCTACATTAGCTACAACCTTGTAAAATGGGCCATTTTGGACGTCCAGCCCAGTATAGACTTCAGATGACTGCAGCCGCAGTCGAGAGGTGACAGTTCCCAGGGAAGAACCACTCGGGGAGTATTTCTACATTTCTGGACCTACAGATTCATGAGCAAAATAAATCAATGCTTTGCCTCACTGCATTCTGAGGTAATTTGTTGTATAGCAATAAATAACCAGAACAGCAACTCATTTAAAAGTCTAAGACAAATAAATCCTTGGTAAAGATATCCTTTGGGATCTATGTCAGTTGGAATGAAAATAAAAATTATTTTAAATTTCTTAATTTCCATTATTTGTATGAGAGAATACTCAATTAAGTCTAATGAGTTTTTATAAATGACAATCCACTTTGGATTCTTTGGCTAATCTTCCACATGAGGATCAAGTTGGCTTAAGCACAGTTACTTCAGTACTCACTTGTGTTTCATTCTTCACCACCCTATGGAGAAATATATTAGACACTGAATATGGTGGTATTTTACTGTTATTTTCCCTTTGCCTTTTACTTTGTGTAAAAGATTTACTGTATCAAATGAATATTGGCCCTCAGCTACTTATAGCAGTTTCTCCAAAAGTCAAGATAACCGAGAAATACTCTCATCAAACTTAGTAATAATTTGTAGTGGAATAAAATGGTAATATTTTCTGCATCCCTATCTTCTTTCTCACGTTTATATTACTGACTGAAAACTATCCTGAATGTGCTAGTTGTATTTCCTATCCATTGAGGTGAATAGCAAAATGGATATTTTCCTATAGAATAATGGCATGGGTTTTCGCTCTGCTTGCTATATAATAACTATTAGAAAGGATGACATACCCACCCATTCTAAAATAAAACTTATTTTTGACACAATTCTCAAATACTGTTAGCAACCTTCTGTGATAAGTCAGATCATTTTATTTAAGAATAGAACTTGCAGGGGCTGCCTGGGCAGCTCAGTCAGTTAAATGTTTGACTCTTGGTTTTCTTTCAGGTCATGATCTCACAGCTTCATGGGTTCGAGCCCTACATCAGGCTCTACGTGGGGTGTACAGAGCCTCCTTGGGATTCTTTCTCTCCCTCTCTGTCTGCCCTTCCCCCACCTTTGCTGTGTCTGTCTTGGCCAAAATAAGTAATTTGTTGTAAAAAAAAAAAATAATAGATTTGCAGGGCACCTGGATGGCTCAGTTGGTTGAGCATCCAACCTTTGATCTTGGCTAAGGTCATGATCTCAGAGTTGATGAGATGGAGTCCCATGTCAGGCTCTGTGCTGACACTGCAGAGCCTGCTTGGAATTCTCTCCCTCCCTCTGTGTCTGACTCTCCCCCACTGACATGTGCTCTCTAATTAGGAAAATAAATAGAACGTTTAAAAAGTAAGGAGATTATTTTGGGAAATCCATTAGCTCTTACAATACTCAAATTAGATAATTGATGGATATTTTATAGTCATGGAAATTGGTTATATATACATTAAATATTTTTGACTTGAAATTATTGTGATTATGGTTTACACATGAGAAATTTTGCACCCTAAATTCCCACTTGTCACTGTGTGCAAAACAGACTCGCTTGATGTCTCAGGGAAAATGTTGATTCTGACTGCCATATACAGGCAGGTCCCCGGTTTAGGCTATTCGTTTTTTGTAAAAGGTTTTACATGTACATTTTACTCATTTACGAAGTATATGGATATGTTTAAATTTAGCTATAAAGGATATGTTCACACTGTGTTCTTGTAAAAGAATGTAACCTTAAATACCTTTATTAGTCATAACCTATTCAAAGCGCAGGTGATAAAATAAGATTTATAAAAGGGAACCTGAAGTCTTTGCATATCATTTATTTCACTATAGCCTATAAAGCTGCACTCTTCAATACTGTCCTCACTAGCCACACGTGGTAATGGAGCAATTGAAATGTGGCCAATCCCAATTGAGATATGTTATATATGTAATTAGACACATTTGGAATCCATTGGATTTCACGGACTTAGTCTGAAAAAGTAAAGTATTATATTATTAATATTTATATTGATTATATGATGAAAGGATCATGTTTCACGTATATTGAATTAAAAAACCTTATTAAAATTATTTGCACATGTTATTCATATTTGTAGTTTGAATTATGTATCTATTTTATAACAGTTCTCTAAGAGTTATTCTTGGATTAAATCATAATATAATGGAGTGCAGTGATCACAAAAAGCTTGTTCCCCCAAGGAGTAATCATTGTATAGTTTTCGCTTTTATTCATACTGTTGACCTTTTAAAAAATAATGGTTTTTAGGGTTGTTATTGAAGATAAGTAACAACATTACCTTGAATATTCTTAGGAGGACTGTACACCAGTCAGCATAGGCCGGGTTAAACTGCCTAAGAAACAATGTCCCAGATCTTAGTGACGTGAAATAAAGGTGCATTTCTCTCTAGATTTCATGTTTAGTACAGACTACAGATTTCATGTTCATTTCAGTCTGCTCAGAGAATAAGACAGACAAGGTGTCCACCATGTCAAATAATGTTCATCTCTGAGCCTAAAGGAGAGAGATCTCTTTGAGGATTTTATACCAACAATTAAATACCATAGCCCCAAATTAATTCATATGTCTTATACCAAAAACTGATGGATTATAACTAGCTGTATTGTCCCATTCAAAGTTAGGAGGTCAAAACATGTCAGGTTCCCATGTACTCGGAAGGAGAAGAGACACAGACAACATAGAACAGCGGTAAGGATTCTTACAACAACCTTTCACATTTCTCTCCATCAGTACTAAAGTAAAATCCTCAAAGTTTTTTCAGTTGTTTTAGGATTTATATTTGCTTAAAAGTAACTAGAGTGTTTTGTAATACTTATGATGCCTTATGCCGCTAATCATTTTTCCTATTTCGTTTGGCTGATATTACGTTGGTGGTCAATATAACATTCAAAACTCCTGGAGTTTTTGTTGTTCTGCCTTCAACTTCTTCCATAAGTTCTCACTGATTTTATATACATCTGCATAAACTTTTGAAATCATTTTTAGAATAAGTGTATTCACACTCATACATGAGAGAAAGATATTAAAGTACAGTATCGTTTGTGGAATTAAACTAAATATTCCTAAGTTTAATAATTAAAGCTCCAAGTTCTAGTTCTCAGTGTTTTAAATGTTTATTGATAGTGAATTTCCCTACCTACTCTGAGAAAAACCAGTGTTCCTTCTCAGTGGTTAGTACTTCATGTTCCCTTTTATTCTATCCCAACGGAATGACTGAGGTTTCAGTTTTTTTGTTTGAACTGAAATATTTCATTTTTATTTCATTATATGTATACTACAGGAGGATGAAAACTCAGTTATTTTATGAGTGAATAGAAATAAATGTTAAGGAATTAAACTGTGATTAATTCAAGTCGTTCATACAAATACAGTTTCACTTTCTTTTAGCGTTGGTTTTGAGATCAAATCACATGTCTACCAGTGATACTCAGATCCAAAACTATGATCTCTTAATTTGACCTGCTATACTTATAACTCATGAAGTTTGTTCAAGTGTTAGTATTAATCTTTGTAAATAATTTTAATCACATCTACCATATAGGGTTAACATGCATAAAACTGGTTCAAAAATATCCCTCTGATCATATGAAAATGGGTCGGTGGTACTTAGAAACACGTACCTTTCAAAGACTAATTTTTGTTAGTTAAAATTTCTTTATTGCAACTAGTAAATGTATTAGACTTTTTAAAAGAAAACCTGTGGAGAGATTTTAATATTTGACATATTTCAAAGAATGTTGGCCACATCTGCAAAGAGGGGAACATTAGTTCCTTTATGTGTGCTAATTAATAATTGTGACAGTTAATGGACAGTAGCTCCCCTGTGATCATAAAATGTCATGGCCATTTATCAAGTAGTACTTTTCTTTTTTAATCTTTCTTAATAGCTTATCTTTCTATATCTAACGATCACATGGTTACTAATTGGAGACATCAGTAAGAAGTTACTTGAATGAGGCTCAGTCCATAGTTTAGGACTGGAGAAATACGTTTTAGGTGATGCGATGGTTTTCGTAGCAGTCAGCTTGTATTGTATTATACTGCAGTCACAAACAACCCGAACCTCTCAGTGGGTAACTGCAACACAGTAGTTGATTTCCTGCATGTGTTATTTTTGGAAGGACAGACAGCTGTGGCTCTCCTGGGCTTTGCTTAGCCCTGTTGTACACATCTTCTTTGTTCACAGAAGAATTAGGCTGAAGCAACAGCTTCTACTGGGTAATCCTAGCTTCAAAGCAATGAGAAAATGAGGAAGAAACCTTGTAGGAACACAGTTGCTTTTTAAGCGTTGACTCTTTGTTGGCATTCATTGCTCCTGTTCACATTTCCTTAGTTAATGTAAGTCATATGGAATAGAAAAGAACACTGTGCCCACAGGGTAGCACTACCTGTCACCTGTCATTGGTCAGCAATAAATAATCTTATCAGTGGCAAAGGAGAAGTAGACATTTGGGAACAGTTATTCAGTCCACATCATATAAGCTTGTAATAAAGTTGAATAGAGAAGGGCAGAGTGCTGACCCTGGAGTGTCCGATGTGAACATGAAGCATAAAATGGAGAAGGAAGAAGAAGGAATCACAGATTAGGAAGACCATGCCAGTCTCGTGACCAAAGCCAGAGGGTTCTCACGTAGGATGGTGCGGTCAAATGCATTTGGTGCCTCCGGTCAGTCCAGTAAGAGGATGATAGACCTAATTCTTCACTGTATTTCTCAATATAAACAAGACTGAGGTCCTCAAAAAGTGCATTTTAAGTATTATTTGGAAAGCGAGAGTAGAGTAAGTGCAGGAATGAATGGGGATTTCTCGTTCTGACATGAGATGGTCTTAGTTAACATAAAACTCCTCCCACGCCATAAACTCTTAAAAATCCCAAAATTGCCAGAGTCCAGCTCCAGCAGGTGCAGGGGTTCCCGAAGGAAGAACAGCGTCAGTGAAAGTAAAATAAAACTAAAATAAAAAACTAGAAAATAAAAAACTAAAGTAAAAAACTAAAACTAAAATAAAAAACTAGAAAATAAAAAACTAAAGTAAAAAAATAAAAAACTAGAAAATAAAAACTAAAAAAAGTAAAAAATGGGCACAGTCAACAGCAGTGTGTTGAACTGGCCAATTGATTGTAGTAAAAGTGGCATTATATATGCTAGTGATTTCCTTGTAGCATATGTCATCTATGTTTTTTAACATTACCTAATTTTGAAAATGCTCCTATGTATAAACGACCTTTAAGAAATAACATGGTGATTTTCCCGCATACCCTTTGATTATAGATTCATTTCTTACATTATTCCATTATGTATCTGCGTTTATCTATAATCTACAAAGCGTTTGCTTCGCCGTTCTCGTGAAAGGCCCTCCATTTCTCAACACCTCAAGCGGAACAGTTACAGGGACGTGACCTCCTGACCACATGGGGCCAGAAGAACAATGTGTTTGCCTCGTCCGAGGTGCCCGGAAGGGGCCGAAACCCCTTCCTGGCAAGGCGTTAGAAACCCATGCCCCATACATGCTCAGAGAGACCATGCACCTAGGAACCAATGAACCATTCTGCAGCTTAACCGACTAGGTTCAGTCATCATCTGGAATGCCTCCGGGGGAGCCAGGTGGGCCTAGGGGTTGAAGTCACCCGTGCCCAGAGATACACTCCTTAGTTGCCGGAGTGAGGCTTTCAGATCCATATGTGTCTCCTTTACAGGCCCTCTTTGCTGGCAAATGCATGAGGCTATCCTTCCTGTAAGTAGAGGAGTCTCCGTGGGGGATGGCAAGGGCTAGATGTAAGGCCGCACAGTTTCTTGCGGAACCTTATTTTCTTCCCTACTGGTTCTTTTCCCAGGGGGCCTGCCGAGGGCCATTCCCCGACAGACACTACCCCAGGTAGTTTTAAGGCCGAATTACCTAAAAGCGGGAGGACAAGAAGCTTCGCTGTCGGCGGGCCGCCCTGCAGTCACCAATCCATCCACAGCCCGGGCCCTGCCACTCAGGCTGGGTAGCTCAGCTTCCAGCACAAAATAAGTACAACAATAGCAAATTGTATTGCTGGACTTTTAAGAAAGAAAGGAAAATCCCCAAGTGCCAGTAACAGAGTAACTGAAAACATAGGGCCATAGCACTGAGCTGGTTGTCGGGTTGGTGACAGGGAATGCAAAAAGGGCTTTATAGAACCTATAAACACATTTTAAGGCTAAGGTTTGCATTTATAAAGCTTACCAAGATACAGCAAAAAAAAAAAAAAAAAAAAAAAAATCCTCGCTCCAACATGAAGTGGGAAGCTAGGAAAAAGATGCCCCTAAATCAGCAGAGAATCTCTGACTGGCAACCAAATACTCCATATAAAAACTGAAAACCAGGGCTGCCTGGGGGGTTCAGTCGGTTATGCGTCTAACTTGAGGTCAGGTCATGATCTCGCAGTTCAGGAGATTGAGCCCCGCGTCAGGCTCTGTGCCGACAGCTCAGACCCCGGGGCCTGCTTTGGTTCCTGTGTCTCCCTCTCTCTGTGCCTCTTCCTTGTTCGTTCTCTCCCGTGCCCCTCTTTTTGATAACTAAATACATGTGAAAAAAATTAAAATTGAAAACCATAGCTATGGCAAAAATGTTAGGGTTTGATAGTTTGGGCTAATGGGTAGACCTAGATGTTATGTTGTTCTCTGAACTCTTCTGTGTATTTAAAGTATATCATATTTAACATGATGATAGTTGGGAAGTACTGACAAGATGTTTGAAATAGGAAAGTTACCAAAGTGAGTCGTGAGAAACATCACATTGGACGTTGTCAAGGGAAATTGTTTTAAAATCTAAAATGTATCTGTAGATATCCAAAAAGAAGTTTTGTGACTTAAAACAGCAACCAAACCAAAACAAACAAACAAAAACACCCTCCACCTTCCCCAGTAGGATATATAAGGTTGGAGAAACAGGAAATGTCTAAGGATCTTTTAAGCAATTTCTACAGACAGAGCTGTCACTACATTGGGAGCCCATGCTTCTTTCCTTCACCAAAGGAAAGGAGTAGGGGGTACCATCTTCCAACCACAAATGTATGGAGAGGGTGCTTTAAGGGACTTTTCTCTGGTAGCTTGATAGATTTCATAGCATTTCGCAAACATGATGAACTGGTTTCTGGTATAGCCTGAAGACTCTTCAGGCACAAGTCTCTTGTATGAGCTAAAAGCTGAAGGGGAGTGGAAGAGGACAGAAAGTTATCTGGGGAAAAGAATTAGCTTCTGTTAATGGTTTTAAGTGATTGTCACCCCCACTGGAATTCCTGCAGCATGTCATATACTGGATCCCCTTCCTGAACAGCAGCGGGGATAGAGGCAACAATGGCTTCCACGGAGCCCGTGAAACCAGAGAAATAGCATTTTTACATCTGTCTACAAGAGAGCGACAGTGCTCGGTGACCGCTGCACTTGTCCTATTACTGCACCTGATCCTTCCCTAGGGCCTTAATATGAAGGCTTCAAGTAAATATACACTTACACCCACAGTAGTGTTAGCATGTTAGTGAAATGAGCTAAATGCTCATTTAAGACACAGAGGGTTTGGAGACCAAAACATCGTTTCCTACTACTAGCTTTCTACCACAATTGTTGCTAATTAAAATGGCCATAGACCTGTGTTTTTCTTAAAGAATAGGACTTTCATAAATAAGGAACTGTTTGAACAAGAGTAACAAATAAATAAAAATGACTGGAGGTTAGGATTCCTGGAACCGATGTTTTGACTATGGTAATTATGGGCGATACCAATGTTTAGGGTGTGCATGTAAGATTAGGTCAGTAAAATAAGATCTAGGCAAAGATCACTAAGTGGTAAAGAAGACGGTGGCTGGGAGCTTGGATTGAACATCCACTATGTCAGGTCACTTCCTCTGTTAAACCCACCTTGTTGTGCATTTGGAGTCCCAGTTATAGGGGAGGACAATTGCCGTGAAAGAGGACACAAGATTGGGCAGAGAAATCTTCAGACCATAAAGCATATCTGACAAATGTAGGGGTGCCTGGGTGGCTCAGCTGGTTGAGTGTCCTACTCTTGATCTTGACTCAGGCTGTGCATGATCCCAGGGTTGTGAGGCTGAGCCCTGCGTCAGGCTATGTACTGCCCGTGGAGTGTGCTTAGGATTCTCTTTCTCTCCCTCTCTCTGCTTCCCTCCCTCTGCCCCTCCCCCACTCATGTGCCCTCTCCCTCTTTCTCTCAAAAGAAGAAAAAACGCACCTGACACACGTAAAGGAAAAGAGAGAAGGGGACTTCAAAGGGAATGTCAGACTTTGATGGGGTTGTGGTGATGTTTTAGCTAAGCTCATAGGTCTAGACAAAGACTGACCCTTACAGGAGTCCTGTCTTGGTGAGAAAGGGCAAGGACCTAGTACCATCACTATGCTTAGTAATTGTCTGGGGGCTTCTCTGCAGGAAGATGGCCTCAAGTGACACATTGCAGTAGACACTCAAGGTGCTGCTGCTGTAGGTTGTCAGCCCAGTGCCGTCCTCACAGCCGAATGGCATGTTATTATTTCTAAACGGGTTATCTTGAGTGGCCAGCTTTATGGCTCTCATACTCACTTGTATACCAAAACCATCCAGAATAGTTCTACCGGTGGAGGAACCTAGAAAACCAGGAGCTAAGTCGTTGTACGGTTGGCAGGGAGGGGGCCATGACTTCTGGTGAAGTGAACTAAGGCAAGGACGATGGGTATCGCTTAATGGTTTGCGCGCCACAGAAGATATGTGGTCACAAAGGGGAAAAACTATGGCCCATGATAATTTGGACAAAGGAGAAAAGTTGGAATTTTGAGGATTTCCCACGAGTGAGAAACCTGTGTTGGGAAGGAAACAAATGCAGAAACTAAACCCAGTGTTATTTTGATAGGGTTGTGGAATAGTCCATGTTAGAAAGACAACAAGACTTCATTAAAGCCAGAGGTTAAAATTTGAGAGTGCAATGTAGTTTGCCCGTTGGAGATCTGGAGCCTGAGAGACATCGTGACCGGTTCGGGAAGGGAACGGTGGTACGGGGGGATTGGATCCCAGTTGAAAAAATGCTGGCCATGGCTGATAGTTGCAGATGTGGCGAGGAGCATTGGTTCCCTCCTGAAAGCAGAAAAAGGTGAATAATGAGGTGAGAACATTTGGCCTTTGTTCTCAACCTTTGTTCTTAATCCTGGGCATGCGTTTTACTTCTCGTATCTCCCCATGAGGCCCATGAAACTAGGTGCTGAACTCTGTTTGGATGCCAGGTAAATTATTGATCCACCAAAGTTTAGACGTTATAGGCACGGATATATTAGTATAAAATCGAAGGTGATAAGTAATTGGAATAATAACACAGAGACAAAATTGAAACCAGTTAATGCGATTGATAAAAACATGCCTGATTTTATAAGGTTATACCTTCTTTACTATGAGGGCAAGGCATGCTCCTTTTTTACAACATCCAAAGATGTTGTCTTTATCTGAAGTGATCGTGGAATGATGTTCAAAAGGAGACATCAGCAAAATGATTCTTAAAATATGTACCTTTTAGAAGACATACAAAGTGTTGTATATCCTATACAACGAAATACTATTCAGCCATAGAAAGGAAAAAAGTAGTAATAAGTAACACAGAGTGAATGAACCTAGAAAACATGATGCTAAGTGACGGAAGCCGGACACAAAACGTCACCTGTTGTGTGATCCCGTTTATAGGAAACTTCTGTCATAGATAAAGGCGTAGAAGCAGAAAGCAAATTGTTGGTCTCCAGGGCCTGGGGGGAATGAGGAATGGGGTGCAAGTACTTAATGCATATGGAATTTTCATTTTGGGGGTGATGAAAATGTGGAACTAGATACAAGCAGTAGTTGTATAACCTTGTGAATGTACTAAACGCCACTGAATTGTTCATGTTAAAATGATCCCATTTATGTTGTGAATTTCATCTCAATTTAAAAAAGACATAGTTAAGGGGCGGCTGCCTGGCTCGGTCGGTAGAGCATCTGACTCTTGATCCTGGGGTTGTGAGTTCAAGCCCCATGTTGGGCATGAAGCCTACTTTTCAAATGGTAAATAAATAAAACAACATAGTAAGAATCACTTTAAATGGTCTCAAATGTACTAATTCTTACTGTTAGTGGCGAGGATATAAGCATTCTCCCACACTACAGGATTCTTGAAGCTTCAAGAGCAATATATCAACATATTTCAGATATACATTATGCCATGCATCTTTTACTGACAATCCCAATTTTAGATATTAATCCTGCAAATATATTCCATAGTTTTAGTCCAGATGTTTCATACCCCATAGACAACTTGAAATTGTTGGAAAGAAAGTGGTTGAAAGTAATGGTAAGCTCTTACCTATTTTGGAACAGTATCTTTGAAGTACAAATATTCTAGTTTTCTTTATCCTCCACAACATTTTGATGTAGGGTTTTAATGTTAAAGATTTCAAAATTTGAAGGAATCTCAAGCACTGCTTTGATGGTACACCTCCCCAATATCTCTAGGAAGAGATCTTACTGAGGCCACCCTCTCTGGACAAATTTGCTTAAAAGAGTATTTTCCTTCTGTTATTTCAATTGTTTTCTCATGCGTTTTAAATTTTTATTTTATTTTTATTTTTATTCAAGTAATGTCTTCCACCAAGATGCGACTCAAACTCATGACCTCAAGATCAAGAGTCCCATGCTCTTCTGGCTCACCCCATCAGGTGCCCCCAGTTTTCCCATATCTTTTGTTCACACCTCCCAGCCGTGTCCAAACAGAGCAAGTCCAATCTGAGATTCCTTGGAAGACATTTGTCCTCCAGATGGAACATCCTTAGTTCCTTGACCAGGTATAGTTGATGCATGGATGTTTTGAAGTAAATAAAAATTGTACGCTCTATTTTTTATCTGGAGTTCAAGAAAATATACACACAAACTATTGTAATTCAAAAGGCCAATTGCGAGACATTTAGCTACTTATATATGCTAAAGAAAGTGAAATCCATTATAATAGCGACTACGCTGAAAAATAGTATCAAAGTAAGAGGTACACTGTGTCAGTTCCTTTAAATTCAAGAAATTCAAGTTTGCTTTATTTTAAGATCAAAATAAAACCCTTGCATCCTGTGAGTTTGTGAGCCAAGTTATATATTGGGAATGATTATTATGTTGAATTATGAATCCCTGAAAATAAAACTTTACAAAGGAAATGCTGGAACAATCTTAATTGCAGTTAAAAATGTTGACATTTGAATCCACATGAATACTCTGATAATATCCTCTTTTTTGTGTATGTAAGCTGGTAGAGCTATTTAAAGGCACTGGTATTTATATATTGGAGGTTTGCAGGACCCCTGTGAAAGAAACCCTTGTCAGAACAAAACCGTTCATTTGGGCTGGCTAGATGAAAAGCAAGCGGAAACAAGTTCTCTGATCCAGCTGGTCGTTCCCTCAGCATCGTGATTCTATGAGTTTTATAAAGTCCAGTACCAGGGGGAGCTCGAAAAGCGCTTTCTAGAACTGCTGGTATTTGGACATATTCCCTAGTTCCACTTCTATGCCTAAAAACACCTTTATTTGCATTTGCTGCTAAAGTTTTTCTTAATGCCGTGCATATGCCTACCACACATACCCTCACTGAATTCTACTTTTATGTCTGTTCTTAATTAAAGCAGTGGTTTTGTTTCATCTCTTCCTTCAAAAGGAAATCCAAGGAATGGTGTAACCCACTGGATTATATAACACTTGAAGCTTCCAGGCAAACATTCATGAAACCCACTGGTACTCTGTCCTGCCCTTGGCATCAAACTTTTGCAAATGACCAAGTGGGGGGGGGGGGGAGAGATCTAAGATTCCATCTCATTCCAGTGTTGTATAAACAAAGTTTCAGGAAACAACAAATAAAATTTGCAAAGGTTACCCTAAAATTAGACCACCTGTAAATGTACATAGTTTCGCTGAAGTGGACGTTTCTGATGTTATGTGATGATGCCGGTGTGTGTCTTTTTTGAAAAAAAAAAAAAAGTAATAATTTTAAAAAAATACTCATAATCCCCCTTCTGGTTAGGTTTCTGGGCTTTCCAGGCTTTGCTTTTTTGTCCAACAATAATTTTATATTTTAGGGTCCCAATCTTTTAAAATACTGAGGTCATTTTTTCTGTTGTTACTTTAAAAGAATTGGAATCAAAGTGTTCTGATTGTGTTTTGATGTTTTTTAATTGATTTTTTTTTGTATTTCTAAATCTCATTACATTATCTTAAAGTACAGATTTGATAGAGTAAATACAGAAATTGCAAATTTACAGCTAAATGACTTCTTAATTTCTTTTAATTAATGCAGTCTACTTTTAGCATTTTTAATGTATATTTATTTTGAGAGAGAGAAAGAGTGCAGTCGGGGGAGGGGCATAAAGAGAGAGAGAGGGTCAGAGAGAATCCCAAGCAGGCTCCACATTGTTAGCACGGAGCCCATTGTGGGGCTCGAACTTGTGAACTGTGAGATCATGACCTGAGCTAAAATCCATAGTTGGATGCTTAAACAGTGAGCCACCCAGGTGCCCCATTGCAATGTATTTTTAGAACAGTTTTAGAGTTATAGAAAAATTGAGCAGATGGTACAGAGGGTTTCCCTCCCTCTCACTGTCATTTATTACCAACCTCTTATATTAGTGTGGTATAATTGTTATAATTAATGATGCACTGTTGATGTATTATTAGTAAGTAAAGTACATAGCTTACATTAAGATCCACTTTTTATTTTGTGCTGTTATATGGGTTCTGACAAAGGCATAATATCATGTATCTATTATAGCATCATACAGAGGAGTTTCGCCACCCTAAAAATCCCCGTGCTTTCCCTATTTGTGTGTTTTTCTCTCCCCGTGAGCCCCTCACAAGCACTCATGTCTTTTACTCTCTGGTTTCAGCTTTTCCACAGTGTTACATAGTTGTAATATAATATATAGGCTTATCAGTTTGGCATCTTTCATTTCAACATATATGTACATATATGGTTCTTCCGGTTTTCATGGCTTCATAGCTCATTTCCCTCTTTTTTTTTTAACGTTTATTTTTGAGAAAGAGAGAGCAAGCGAGTGAGCTCTAGTAGGGAAAGGACAGAGAGAGAGGGGGACACAGAATCTGAAGCAGGCTCCAGGCTGCACAGAGCCCAATGTGGGGCTCAAACCCACAAACCGCAACATCATGACCTGGGCTGAAGTGGACTCAACTGACTGAGCCACCCAGGTGACCCCATTTCTCTTTTTAATCCCTGAATAATATTCCACTGTACGGATGAACCACAGTTGATTTCATTCACTTACTGAAGGCCATCTCACTTCCTTCTTGTATTTGGCAGTTAGGGATAAAGTCACGGTAAACATGCACGTGCAGGGTTTTTTTTGTGCACATGAGCTTTCGTATCAAGAGAATGAAGATCTAGGAGCATGGGCACTGGATCATATTATAGGATTAGGTTTCATTTTGTAGAGACCTCCCCCAGTGTTTTCTGAGGTAGCTGTACCCTTTTACATTCTCACCAGCCCTGAGTGACAATTATTGTTTTAATTTGCAGTTGTCTTTTTTTTTTTATTTAAAAAAAAATTTTTTTTTAACATTTATTTATTTTTGAGACAGAGAGAGACAGAGCATGAACGGGGGAGGGGCAGAGAGAGAAGGAGACACAGAATCGGAAGCAGGCTCCAGGCTCTGAGCCATCAGCCCAGAGCCCGACGCGGGGCTCGAACTCACGGACCGCGAGATCGTGACCTGGCTGAAGTCGGACGCTTAACCGACTGAGCCACCCAGGCACCCCTAATTTGCAGTTTTCTAATGACAAATGGTGTTGCACAACTTTGTACGGCACAGCACTTCTTTGCCATCTATATATCTTTGGTGAGTTGTCTGTCAGGGTCTTTTGCCCGTTTTGAAATTGGGCTACTGTTGTCTTATCTTTAAGTTTTAAGAGTTCTTTGTATATTTAGCATATCAATCCTCCATCAGATGAGTTTTACAAATACTTTCCCCCAGCCTATGACTTGTGTTTTCATTGTTTTAACAGTATCTTTCACATAGAAGATATTTTTTAGCTTCAAAAGATTGCCATTTATCAATTTTATTTCTTTAATAGGTCATGCTTTTGGTATTCTGCCAGGGTCACCAAAATTTTCCCCTATGTTATCTGAGAGAGTTTTTGTTTTTGGTTTTGTGGGGTTTTTTTTAGTTTGCAGTTAACATTTCGGTCTATAATCCAGTTTGAGTTAATTTTTATGAAAGATGTACGGTCTTTATACGGATTCTGTTTGTTTTTCATATGGAAGGCCTCTCGTTCCAGTACCATCTGTTGAAAAAACAATGAGTTGTCCATTTGTTCACTGAATTGCACTTGTGCCTTTGTTCACTTTCAGTAGAATGTTTTTTTGGGGGGTATTTCTGGGTTCTTTGTTCTGTCCCACTGATCTATTTATGTGTTCTTTGTCATAATTATATTAGCTTTTTAGTAAGTCTTGAAGTCACATAGTGTCAGTCTTCCAGCTTCGTTGTTCTTCAGTGTTGTGTTAGCTGTCCTGGGTCTTTGGCCTTGCTGTATAAACATTAAAAGCATATTGTCAGTATCTGCACAATAACTTAGTGGCATTTTTTTTTCCCACGTTTTTATTTATTTTTTGGGACAGAGAGAGACAGAGCATGAACGGGGGAGGGGCAGAGAGAGAGGGAGACACAGAATCAGAAACAGGCTCCAGGCTCCGAGCCATCAGCCCAGAGCCTGACGCGGGGCTCAAACTCACGGACCGCGAGATCGTGACCTGGCTGAAGTCAGACGCTTAACCGACTGCGCCACCCAGGCGCCCCATAACTTAGTGGCATTTTAACTGAACTTGAATGGCTAGGTGAATGTCTTCTTGGAGCATTGACTCCTTCATCATTATGTAATGCCCCTCTTTATACAAGATAATTTTCCTTCCTCTGAAGTCTGCTTTGTGTGAAATAATGTAGACACTCCAGCTTTCTTGGTCAGCATGCTTCATCTTTCTCCATACTTTTACTTTTTTACCTGTCTTTATATTTAAAATGGTTTTTTGAGGGCACCTGGGTGGCTCAGTCAGTTAAGTGTCCGACTCTTGATCTCAGCTCAGGTCATATCTCATGGTTTGTAAGATTGAGGCCCGCGTCGGGCTCCACACTGACAGTGTAGAGCCTGCTTGTGATTCTCTCTCTCCTTCTCTCTCTGCTTTCTCCCCTGCTCATGCATGAGCACATGTGCATGCATTCTCGCTCTCTCTCGCTCTCTCTCTGTCTCTCTCTTAAATAAATGATATTTTTAAAAAATAAATACTGGAATAAATTATAAAAAAAACAGTGTGTTTCTTGTAAACAACTCTTCTGACCTTCTATGTATTTTCATTGGTTTCCGTAGGAAATTTATTTTTAAAGTGATAATGTAAATAGTTTGAGTAGTATTTACCATATTTCCGAATGGTTTCAGTTGACAGCACTTTGATTGGCTTCATCACCACCTCTTTCTGCTTTCTCTGTTAATTCAGCATGTTTTCTGGGTGATTCCATTTTCTGTCTTCCAGCATATCAATTGCAGTTATTTTTACTTTTTTAGTTTTTATTTGCTTAGAGTTGTAACACATATTTACAACTAATCTAAGTCCTTGGGGGTACCTGGCTGGCTCAGTCAGTAGAGCAGGCGACTCTTGATCTCCAGGCTGTGTGGTCAAGCCCCACATTGGGTGTACAGATTACTTAAAATCTTTTTTAAAAAACAAATACAAAAAAACAACTCTTTCAAGTCCGCTTTCAAATAACACTATGTCATTCCCCAGGTAGTGCACTTAGCCCATAATAGGATTTCCATTTTCTCCCTCTCAGTCCTTACAACACTGCTGCCCTTCATTTTATGTATCTATTTGGTATAATCACCAAATATGTTGTTAGTATTATTTCTTTAAACAAATGGTGATTGATTAGATCAATTAACAAAAAGAAACATTTTCTTATGCCTTCCTAAATCCCTTATTTCACATTCTTCTTGTATCTACATCTGAATTTCTGACATTTATCATTTATGTTCTCCCTGAAGAACTTTTAAAAATATTCTTAAAAGGAAGGTCTAGTGCCCAAAATACCCTCTGTTTTTGTTTGTCAGAGAAAGTGTAAGTTTGTCCTTCACTTTTGTCCAATGTAAAAAGCATAACATGAGCCCTACCCTCTTAAAACATTTTGAATTTTACATTATTGTTAATGCTAAGTACATTGTTGTACAGCATATCTGTAGAATTTTTTTTTGTCTTGCATGATTGAAATTCTGTACTCATCAAATACCAGTCACCCATTACTCTTTGCTCAATCCCCTGGCAACCACCATTGTAGTTTCTATTTGTACATGTTTGACTTTAGATCCTTCTTGTAAGTGGAATCATGCCGTCTTTGTTTTTCTGTGATTGGCTTCTTTGACCTAATGTATTGTCCTCAAGGCTCATCCTTATCGTAACATTTGATAGGAGTTCCTACCTTCTTCTGGGTAAATAACGTTCCTTGTATGTATATACCACGTTTTCTTTATTCATCTGTCAGTATACATTTCATTAGTTTCCAATTCTTGGCTGTTGTGGATAATATTGCAACGAATATGGGAATGCAAATATCTGAGAACAGGATTTCAATTATTTTAGAGATATACCCACACATTGAATTGTTGGAGCATATGGTGTTTCTTTTCTTACTTTTTGAGAAAACTCCATACTGTTTTCCACAGTGGCTGCATCAGTTTGCATTCCCACCAGCCATGCACAAATGTTCCTTCACTCCACATCTTCTCCAAAACTCATTTTCTCTCTTTCTCTTTCTCTTTCTCTTTCTCTTTCTCTTTCTCTTTCTCTTTCTCTTTCTAACAGTGGCCATTGTAACAGGTGTGAGTTGATATTTCACTCACGATTTGATTTATATTTCCCTGCTGGTTAGTAATGTTGAGCATCTTTTTGTGTGCTGTTAGCCGTTTGTATGTGTCCTTTGAAAAAGTTTCTTTTTAGTTCCTCTGCCCATTTTTAGTTGGATTGTTTTCATTAATTATTTATTTACTGTGGAGGTTATCAGATTGTATGTATGTATGTGAGTTGTGAGTTTCTTACGTATTTTGGATCTTAACCATTATCGGTTCTCTGGTTGCAGGTATCTTCTCTCATAGGTTGGCTTTTCATTTTGTTCATTGTTATGCTTTGCAGAAGCTTTTTGTTTGACGTAGTTTTATACAGTTCCAGTTATTTATTTTTGAAGTATCTGTTTGAAGAAGGAGCACATACTCACCTGGACCTGTGTGCATCCCACCTTCAGGGCCATGTTTCTGACATCTCCCCCAGGTTCTATTCTCAAGTCCCAGGTTTCATTTTCAAGCTCAGCCTGTAAGTGCGCAGGAGATCAAGCGAAGAGATAGCCCTGGTTTCCACATTTCAAAGGGAAAATGGGATAGCGTTTTCAGGAGATTTTTGCAGAAACAACTCTGTATTTTCCACAACAGTGGTTACTATTACTCACTGTTAAATTGACCCCCCCCCCCCCCGCTTTCTCTCACCTCTCCCCGTACCCTCCTGTCTTCTTCTCGGAATCATATCCCAAATATGTTTCCTATACCATGTTTTTGTTTTAGTCTTTGCCTTGGGAGACACCTTAAACAAGACAGAATTTTTTCCAGGTGATTTTTAAATTTTACTCTGGAGTATAGAGTCACATAGGAACTCGGGGAATACATTCTTAGGTACAGAGCCCAATGTCTTGGTCATCTTTTTATACCTTTTTACAGCTTGGTAGAGCTAATCAGAAAGAAATTCAGGAGAAGAACTTGAGTGACCACACTTGAAGTCTTTTGCCTTCTTTCCTTTGTGAATTGTGCCTTGGTGCAGTATTTTATTCACCTTCCACCTCAAACATATTTTAATTCGATAATATTTGTTACTTGAAAAATGTTGATATTAACTTAAGAATCAGTAAAGTTATGAACAATTTCTTTGTCATCAGAAATGTGTAAATTAACATATTTATACAGAGGCTAAATGCTTTGCGATAGAGAAGTAAGCTAGAGATACATCTATTTCAACCAGATCTTTCTGGATAACCATGGTTGTAAATGAGATCAACATTTACATTAAGTTCAGGTATCACTTTCAATTTTTCAGATTGTTAATCACTTCTGGAATAAATTGGTCACTAGGAAAAAAGGTACAGTATAGGGAATACAGTCAGTGGTGTTAGCATTGTCTGATGACCGGGGGTCGCACACTCGTGGTGAGCAGGGTATAACATACAGACTTACTGAATCACTGTGTTCTACACCTGAACTTAATATAACATTGTGTATCAACTGTACTTCAACTGAATATTTTTTTAAAGAACAAAAATGAAAACATTTAAAAATTACAAAAACATTTTTAATCATTGACAACATAGGGCAACTTGGATCATCTTTGTTAACCCTTTGGCTCATGCGCGCAGCATGGTGGCCTCATTAACCTGGAAATGCATATTCTCAAAAATGTCTGCTTTGGCCCTAGGATGAGAAATAAAATCTTTTCACCCAGTTTCTCTCAATGGCAATACCTTATAGAAGTACAGTAAAATACCACAGCGAAGATACTGACTTTGATCCAATCTTTTGATCTTATTTTGAACTCCCCATTTTTACTGGGACTCGTTTGTGTGTGTATATCTAGTTCTGTACAGTTTATCACATACATATGTTTGGGTAACCACCACATTCTAAATACAGAACAGTTCCATCATGACAGGCATTCCTGATTTTGCCTCTTTATAACCACACCTTCTCTTCTGCCTGCCTTTCTGCCAAGCTCTTCCCTTGTCTCTGACCTCTGGAAATCACTGATTTGTTCTTTATTTGATTTGTTTCATATCAAAAATGTTATATAAATGGAATCATAAGGTAGCTAACCTTTGGGGGTTGACTGTTTTCCCCCACTTGGCATAATTCTCTGAAGATTCCTCCACGTTGTTTCACGTGTCAGCATTTGGTTCCTTCTCATCGCTTAGCAGCATAGTACGGAAATACCATGGTTTGCTTAACCATTTACCTGCTAAAGAACATCTGATACATTTCTCATTTTGAGCTAGTAGAAATAAGCTTCCAAAAACATTCCTGTACAAGTTTTTTTGTTTGTTTTTTGTTTTTTGTTTTTTTGGTTTTTTTGGTTTTTTTTTTTTTAGGATGAATGTAAGCTTTTAAATCTCTGCGACAAATGCTCAAGGTAACAATTCCTAGATTTGTCAGTAATTTCATGCTTAGTGTTTTTTTTTTTAAACAGCTTTATTTATGTGTCACCTGGGTGGCTCATTTGGTTAACCATTCACCTGTTGTTTTCAGCTCAGGTCATGATCTTACATTTCATGAGTTCGAGCCTTGCATCTGGCTCTGCACTGACAGTGTGGAGCCTGCTTGGGATTGTCTGTCTCCCTCTCTCTACCCCTCACCCACTCACACTTACAGGAGCATGTGCACATGTGCACACTCTCTCTCTCTCTTTCAAAAATAAATGAACATTTTAAAACAAACAAAGCTATATTGAGATATAGTTTACAGACCACAGAATTCGCCTGCTTAAAGTATATAATTCAGTTATTTTTAATAAATTCAAGTCGAACAACCATGACCACAATCAGTCTTAGAGCGTTTTAATCACCCTCAAAAGAAATGCTATATACCTGTTAGCACTCACTTTCCGTTTCCCACGTACCTCTTCCTCTTAGCCCTACTCAACCACTTCCTATCTCTATAATTTGCCCATTCTGGACATTTCACATAATTAGAATCATATAATTAGAATCATGCAATAGGAGGTCTTTTGTGATCAGCTTCTGTCACTTAGCATGCTTTTTAGGGTTCCTATGTAGTATAGCATGTATTAATACTTCATTCTTAAAATGGTTGGCTGAATACTCTTCCATAGTATGAATATACCACAGTTTATTTATCCATTCATTGGTATAAAAAGAGGCCTGCCCTTGCTTTGTGAATATTTGAATCATAGCATCAATTTTGTGTGTATGTATATACACAATGTATGTATATACACAATACACACACACACACACACGCACATAGGCATTAAAGTATTAGAAGTCAGCATGCCTAAATGTTAGTGCAAATTACTTCTGGGTAGTAATTTATATTTTATTCCCTAAATTTTATAGTTTTTTCTGTTTTTTTTTTCCACCAGATTGTGGTTTCTCAGTGGTTTACTACAAATATTAAAAATATAGTAACTTACCATTGGTGGATCCCCTTGGAATTCAGAATTTAGAAATGTTTTGGTTAAGAATGAATTAAAGCCTACTTTTCAACATATAAGACAGGTATTATGCTAATAAAATTAGTTAAGCTGAATTTTAAGAGATAGGTGTATTTATGTAAAATTATATGTAAACATTAAAAGCCTGTAGTTGGTTTGAGATCATTAATCTTTAAATCTTTTTAATGTTTTTGTTTTTGAGAGAGAGAGAGAGAAAGAGCACAAGTGGGGGAGGAGCAGAGAGAGAGAGGGAGACACAGAATCTGAAGCAGGCTCCAGGCTCTGAGCAGTCAGTACAGAGTCCTACGTGGGGCTCGAACTGATGAAACGTCAGATCATGACCTGAGGGGAAGTTGGGCGCTTAACTGACTGAGCCACCCAGGCACCCCGTGAGATAGTTAATCTTAATAGAAAACTCATTTTCATATATGAAATATATTAAAGCTTTTTCGTGGCTGCATTATATTGGCCTTTACACTACCGTAGTGTTAACAAAATTTAAAGTGGAGATTTATTGCTGCATAAACATACCCTTTGTTACATTGGACTGGATATTTCCTGTCATCCAGAGGACCATATCTTATTAAGGAGTATTTAAGTGTCCTAAGCAGTTGAAAAATATAAAGCAGGAGTCTTGAAAATCCCTTAACAGTAAATATTAAAAAGGATAGATAAATCTTACTAAGGGCAGTCAATCACCCGCAAATTAAAAGTAATTAACATTTCAGTTGGAGATACATATATTCCAAATAAATTATTGGCTCTTCCTTTAAAGGTTTCTGATCCTTTGTCATGCGATTTAGGCTTGTGGATTTCAAATGAAAGTGGCATTCTAGAAAGGTTCCAGGATAGTACTAATTTGCAGCTCTTTTCAACCTAAATAAAAGTCCTCTCCTCTGCCTTGAAGTGAATAATCTAAACTAAACTACCTGACATTTCCACTCAGTCCAAAGAACAGAGTAAAAATGCTGAATTGTCAGCCTAGCTTTGATGTAAATCAGTAGTCACAGGAGACTGCAAAGAAGAACATAATGTAACCGTCAGCTCATCAAAGGTAAGTTTTCTTCTTTTAAAGAAAGAAAAATGCCCAGACGTGCTTCCTCTGAATTGAAGAATCATTTGGCCTCATTATTTTAAGATACACTTTCCTCCCCAATAAATACCAAGATAATTAACAGTGAAAAGCTTCTCTTTTTTCTCATCGATCTAACAGAATTATAAAAAATACAAATGAGAAACAAACTGTTATTTCGCATGTTAGACTTTCTTTAAAAATTTTTTAAACATCCTTTATGCTCATGATTATCTCCCAGGGATCAAAGAAAAAGAAAAGTGAGGGGAAAAAATAAACTTTAAGTGTACTTTTGAATTCATTTTCTTGGCAAAACTAAAAGCTCATTTTTTTCCTCTTCTGAATAAAATTATTCCCAGTAGTGTGAGTGTCTACATGTTATCTGCACAAAACATGATATTCACACTAAGCAACATTGACATAACTTTGAAGATTGCAAAAAAAAAAATGCATATTCTCAGCCTTTATGTCCTAACTGAATCAGAGTCTGCATTTGACCAGATTCTTCTGTGATTTGTGTGCACATTAAAGACTGACACATGCTATTCTGTGTGGTAAGACATAATTTTCAGAAGTAACGATTTATTGTATTTTAGCATTTTGTTCAAACCATTTCAGACCAAAGTATGGGTCAATAGCCCTTTGGAACCCAGGTTTACTTTGTATATGATCTTTGCATCCAGTGGAGCTATGTTCCCAAATATCTTGGAATGTAAGAAATAATAACCAGTCTTCTAGTTGGAAGGAAAACAATGTGAAGATGATCCAGTCCCACTCTTCATAAAAGGCAAGATACTTTTCCACATAATAGATACTCTGTCAGTTAAGGTACATTTGCAAATAACGAAGAACTCAGAAGGACTTAAGGAAGAGTACACTTTTTTTATTAAGCAAACAAGATATCCTGCATTAGGAAGATCACCTTTGGCAAATTCTGTGGCAGGAAGTGATCATTAAGAACCCAGTTTCTTCTGATAGATCCCAAGTGTTGACTTTCTCTTAAAACTAGCTCCCTTGATGGTCACAGAATGATCTTCATGGTCTTAAGTAGGACTGAACAATGAGAAAAAACTACGTTGCCTAGCTCTTCATGCTGGATTCCCCTTATGTCTCATGGAGCATGTCGGAGTTACATGTAGCCAGGCAAAGGAATTAACATGATGGGTGTTAGACTTACCAAGATTTACACATGAATTGGAAGAGAGGAGCATGGTGGTAAGCTTGTCAGATGCTTCTAAATGATTCCAACTCCAGGAATTGATAGCTCTGTGTAATCCTCACCCCCTACCCACCACCCCCTTGATCAACTAGAACAAATTATTTGCTTATAATAAATGGAATATGGTGAAAGTAACAAGACATCACCTTCAAGATTGGGTTACAAGAAGAATTTGGTTTTTCTTTAATTTGCCCACCTTAATAGTGCACATCAGCTGTCATATTGCAAGCCCACTGTGAGCATCTAGGAGCTCAGAGTGAATTCCAGCCAACACGCAGCAAAAAGCCAGAAGGCTTTAGTCCTATAGTCAAAAGGGAAGTGGATAGAGTTCGAAATGGAAACTGCAAGTGGATCCTTCCCTAATCAAGCCTCCAGATGAGAATACAACCTGATCTATACTTTCCTGTTAGCCGGTGAGACTTTAAGCAGCAGACCCAATTAGCCATACCTGGACTCCTAATCTTTGGAAATCGTGAGGTAATAAAAGTGTGCTGTTGCAAGTTGCTGTGTTTGTCTTAATTTGTTATACTGCCCCCCCCCAAAAAGGCTAATTATAGGTAGGTAAATGAACACTGTCTTCTACAGATACAGAGAACTAAATTCAGAGACTGTGAGTCCTCTCCTCTTCAGTGTGTGCCGTTTCATAGTTGTATGGTTTGATTTGCTAGAAAATAATTTCAAATGATGGCTTAATTATACCATAAAAAAAGAAACCTTGGGTTGAACTGTATGAAATTGCCATTTTTTGCAGGCCAAAAATGATTAAAATTGGTGATTTTCATATTGTTCATCCTATATATGAAATGGTTTCAAGTAGAGTTGTTTTCAATATTAATAATCTTTAAACTGAGTCTTAAAGGGCAGGCACTTCTCCTTTGGTTAGACCAAAGTCTTCCTTGGTTAAATGCAGAATTACTCATTTTGACCTTCAAATTCTAGGAAGCCTTTGTAATTCCTCAAATACCTTCCAAAATATGTGGGAATATTTTTTTAAACTCATTTAGTAGTTTGATCCTTTTAGTCTGTTTTGTTCTTGTCTTAAAATGTGTAGTTACTATTATTTCAAGGTGTAGTAAGGGAATTCATGCCACAAGCAGTTATTTGTGTCTCAGCGTGAAAGAATTGTTGTCCTTTCTTGAGATCCTTGAGCCCTGTTTTAAGATCAATAGGAAATGAACTTTGTGCTATAGACTTAATCTGAGCCTTGGTTTACTGACATAATGGAAAATACCAAGTCATTGATCTTTCTTAAAGTGTTGATATGTGTGATGTGTATTTAATAAACTCTTGTTTTAAAATTTATTTATTTTAAGAGTAAGAGAGTGTGGGTGGAGGAGGGGAGAGAGAATCCCAAGCAGGCTTCATGCTATCAGTGCAGAGCCCCATGCAGGGCTTGATCCTATGAACTGTGAGATCATGACCCAAGCCAAACTCAAGAGTTGGAAGCTTAACGGACTGAGCACCTCATGGGCCCTTTCTTATACTCTTAATGGGACCTCTAAGTACCTCTTGTGGTTTGTAAAAATAAAAACTTTACATTGCTCCAGCACATTCTCTAAAGCTGGACATTCTGACAGGCAACCATACTACTTACTTTTAAAAAAAAAAAGTGAAACATTCTAATAAGGGTTTTAATACATGCAGTAATTACTTTTAAATAGGTTTCTGGTTTTTCCTACCAACAAATATTAAAAGTGCAACTTCCTTATGAATCTCTTGACCATTACTGCAATAAAGATATTATCCTTATAATCATTCTGTTTCTGTGGAGTTAAAAAAAATTATTTTTAGTTATTTTTTTTTTATCAAGCAGGGGAGGGGAAGAGAGAGAGGGAGAGAGAGAGAATCCCAAGCAGCCTTCATACTGTACGTGCAGAGCCCGATACGGGGCTTGAACTCAGCAGCTGGGAGATCATGACCTAAGCTGAGATCAAGAGGCAGTCGCTTAAGTGACTGAGCCACCCAGGTGCCCCTTCTGTGGCATTTAGTGGGCTATTTTTTTTAATTGCACTATAGTTGGCACACAGTGTTACATTAGTTTCAGGTGTACCACACAGGGATTCAACGAGCTTATCCATTGTACTTTGCTCACCGTAAGTGTAGTTACCATCTGTTACTATATAATGCTATTACAATACCATTGACTGTATTCCCTATGGTGTACCTTTTATTCAAATGACTTACTCATTCCATAACTGGAAGCCTATATCTCCCACTCTCTTTCACCCATCTTTACCATCTTCTCACCCCCTCCTCTTTTCTGGCAGCCATCAGTTCTCTGTTTTTAAGAGTCTCTTTCGGGGTGATTTTTTTCTTTGTTTCTTCCTTTGTTTTACTTTCTAGATTCTGTATGTCAGTGAAATCACATCTGTCTGTCTCTGATTTATTTTACTTACTGCCTTCTTTTCTTACACATATACCCATGAAACTTGAGTAAACTTCTAAAACATTTCAGTACATTGTATGGTTTTTATTGAGGGTCATTATTTGCAGATATTATAAACAAGAAAGTGAAGGACACTTTTGGCAAACGTTCTGGAACCGAGGTAATGAAAAATGCATGTTTTTATCCCTTTCTTTGACCCCTTTCTTTGACCCCTTTTCCATCATCTTTGTATGTACTTTCTTTGTGCATGCTTCTTCCTGAATTAACACCTTTTAGGTATCCTCTCTTTCCTGCAAGGACTCACGTAGATTCAATATAGACAACACAACAACACCCGCAGCAAAAGATATATAAGAATGGCCGGAAAAATTATGAAAATAATAATAATGGGGCCCTACACCTAAATGATAGCAAAATTACTTTAAAGCTAAATAATTAAAAACAGTGTAGTAATGTTTCATAGAGAAACCCGGATCACTGTGGATGTCTATTAAAATAAATGTGTGTGTGTATATATATGTGTGTGTATATATATCCATATATATGTACATATACAGATATATGTATGTATATATATATATATATATATATGTATGTATGTATATATATACACACACACGCAGGCTTTCCATAATATGAGGTTGGCTCTTTAAAACAGTAATAAAAATACATTTTAGAAAGTTGGAAATTTACATCATGCTGTACACCAGAATAAATTCCAAAGGAATCAAGGATATAAATGCAAAAAATGAAGTAATAAACTATTAAGGGAACCAAGAAGACATTTATTTGCCCCATCCTGGAAAAAGCCTTTCTAAGTATAACACCATTTCCAGAATGTACAAAAGAAAAATAAGTGTTAGATTTCACTACTTAAAATCTCAATGCACACTGTACTCAGAAAAGCCTTTCCCGTGCTGGCATGCAGCCAAGGTAGGGACCAAGAAGGGAAACAGACACAAAGACTGATTACCCTGTCTGCTGGAGCTCCGCTGCGAGGGCGGCGAGAGGTGGAGTGGGTCTGGCTGCCCTAGCTGGCCCGACGCAGGTGCGGTATCCGAGCAGCTGCCACAGTCTCCGGAAAGGTTTTGGTACAAAGCAGCTTGGTGTCCTCTGGGCCTAGCTCTTGGCACCCCATTTCCCCTTGGTGAGAGTCCAGAGCTTCTGAGTTTGCCACTTAGGAAACTTCTTCGAGATTGTGTGCACCTGCCTGGCTTTGACCACCAAACCAGCCAGCACCAGCTCACCGTCCCTGCTTTGAGTATTTATCCAAAGGTATCCTTTGCCTTAGCAAGCCTTCTCTTTGCCTAGTGCTTTCGAAGGCTCATCTCAGGCCACGTCTCAGACGCTCTTTTTTGAATGACGTGGACTTGACTCAGTCCACACACCTGTGAAGGCTTCTCACATTCCTATTGGTTTTTCCCTCATCCCCCCTGCTGTCAAACTATGAATTTGTTTTTGGTTTGGTTTGCTTTGGTTTTGTTGGTTAATGTGGCTGTGTATATTAAATAAGATAGAACAAACTCGGGCAGTTCCGATTCCTCTGAATGAGAATAACTGACAATTGGCTTGAGTTACTTTAATTTACTCTCAGCCATGAAAGAGGCAGTGCAGAGGATACATAAAAAATTCAAGGGCCCAGGAGACTTGGCCCTCCAGTGATTCCCTTTGTTTCACATGAAGTGACCCCACAGTTGTGTGGTTTTACACACTAATGCAGGGTAAGGGATCCATCTTGTCAGAGAAGGCAAGAACCTGGCCTCTTGTCTTTCATTCTATAATACATTAGGCAAAACAGGTCCCCGTTAAAGAGTTAGCCTTCTTAACGTGAAAGTGAGTTATTTCAGTGCCACCATCACCAAAACTTTGTTCTAGAAGTTCCAGAGCCGTAAAACGTCCGTCCTTTTGGCATATGAAGACACTGCGGCCTGCAAGGTGTTTTGCTGTTCGCTCGTCACAGACAGAGGCTTGTTTGCCTATCCCAAACGTGATCACACAGTTCCTATGTCAGAATCACTATTGAAAGGGAAAGCCGAATGAAAGCAGACCTGCATTCACAATGCACAGGAAATGTATGCCAGGCACTTAGGCCTTCTTGGACTGGCATGATCCACAGTAAGGACCCTGACACATGTGAAGAAATCATACTTCTTAAAAAAAAAGGTGTGGGGGGGGGAAGGTAAAAATAATGACAAGAAAAATGGATGTCAGAGGTAACAGTTAATTCTCGAAGTCTATGGGAAATTAGAAAAAACTGTTTTATTTTTATTTCAGAGCACTTAAAGAGTAAAGCTCTGTCAAAACAAGGTACTCGATAAAACAGTGATTATAAAAATAAATAGAGTTCATTGCAATTAAGAATATAAGTGTTTTGTATTTCCCTGATGAGTGATGTTGAGCATCTTTTCACGTGTCTGTTGGCCATCTGGATGTCTTTGGAAAAGTGCGTATTCATGTCTGTAAGCGATGAATCTTGGGAATCTACTCCCGAAGACATGAGCACACTATATACACTGTATATTAGCTAACTTGACAATAAATTATATTTATTTATTTTTTTATGTTTATTTTTGAGACAAAGACAGAACATGAGTGGGGGAGGGGCAGAGAGAGAGGGAGACACAGAATCAGAAGCAGACTCCAGGCTCTGAGCTGTCAGCACAGAGCCCAATGTGGGGCTCGAACTCACAGACCGTGAGATTATGCCCTGAGCAGAAGTCAGACACTCAACCGACTGAGCCACCCAGGTGCCCTGACAATAAATTATATTTAAAAGAATATTGCTACAATAAAATAATGAGAGGTAAAATTGCAAATTGAGAGTATCTTCTAGAAAATAGTTTTAAAAATCAAGCTATGAAAAGTATTCAAAATCTTTAAAATGCAGAGTGTTTGTTTAAATTCTACAATATCCACGTGTGTTTTCTCTAGAAAGACAAAACCAAGAATTTGGAGAATAAATACTAGATGAAAGTGCCCTGTAACAGAAAAAGAAGATATCTTCAGAATGTAAGGGCTTATTGAAAACTGGATTCAGAAAGAGAACAAGACGCACACATAAATGTAACATGATTTCGTAACACCTGTGATTAAAAAAAATGTTAAAAATGTTTCAAAGGGGGGGGGGAAGCATCATACTTGGTATTGGGGATACTAAATGGAGAACACATTGGGACTGATTTGAAAGTTCTAAGAAAAGCATTTAAAATGGAGAATGACCTAACCAGCAAAATGAATGTATTTTCAGATAAGCAATGAATTAAGTAGTTTCCTTCCAAAACATACATTCTGAAAATTTACTGTAAGTTTTTCTTCAGCAAAATGAGAATAAAATCAAGAGAGAGGAAGGCCCAGGGTTCAGGAAGCAGCAGGTGGATCCCAGGATAGTGGGTTAAGAAATTCTCTTCAGCAATGTGTCCCAGTCCTGAAAAATGCAGCTCTTGGCAGTAGGAGGAGAAAGGCCTTTGGGAAAGATGTCTTTGTAGAACAAAGGCAACACCCTCCAGTAGGCTGTTTGACTCAGAGGATAGAAATACTCAAGCGTATAATTGAGAGCTTCATGCAGTGAACGTTTCTTGAGCACATACTTGATTCTACACACAGCAGTATGTGCAGCAGTGGTGGGGGCAGGATACAGAAAACACGTTTTCAAGGAGATAATACTCTAGTTGGAGGAGATAGGATATACAAACAACTCCAACGAAGTGTGTCATTTGGGATGTTATTACAATGGTTATGAAGGGAAAAGCGAGCCCAGTGAAAGAAAGCACCGGCTATTCAGTGGTGTGGATGGAGACGTTCTCATAACAGCTACGTTGGGCGGAAATCTCAAGTTGTAGGAACGTGAAAGAGGACAGTGCACCTGAAGTGTAGAGAGTAAAGCGAAGTGCTGGAGTGGAAGAAAATAGAAACCTAATGAATGACCTCCTGTAAACTTAGGGCCATAATGAATACTAGATTTAATTCTGAATGAGATAGGGTCCCTCTGTTGTATGTAAAATGGATTGTTACGGGGAAAGAGTAGAAGAAGGAAAGCCAATAAAGGCACTGGTAAAATAATTCTGAGGAAAGATGACACTTACTTGGAGTAGGACTTTAACAAGGGAAATGACAAGAGATAGATTTGAGATGTGATTTAAAGGTAGAGCTGACAGGAGTTTGGGCTCGAGTGGATGTGTAGGAGAGAAAAAGACATGAGTTAAGACTGACAGCCAAGTACTGCATGTGAAGAACTCAAACAACAGAGTGTCCATTTAGTGGGACAAGAAGAGTGAATGAAAAACACATTTGAGGGGGCAGGAGACAGGGAGTTGGATATATCAGGCTGGAGTTCTTGAGAGGTCTTCGAGATAGAAATAAACTCTCCCTCTCGCTCTTTTTCCCTCAAATAAAAGTGAAATCATTAAATTCAGGGAAAAAAACCGTGTCCCAAGGCAGCTATGGTCCAAACATGTGTATACATAATCTTGATTACTGAAATGTTTTACTTCAAATAAATTAGGGTCAATACATTCTATCCAAAACAAAGTTTGGTAATCTTGGCATACTGCTCGGTTGGTCAGGAAATACTATTTCGGCACTCATAGTATCTGCATTATATTGACTTTATAGTGAATTTAATTTTAAGCTTTGCAAATTTATAGGCAAGGCAAGAAAGTTATGATTACGGTTGAAGAAGAAAATGTAGGATTTAACAACCTTGACAAGTGTAAAAGTAAATCTGTAGGTGACAGATGGTGGGAGATGAGAGAGGAAAAGAATGTGGAGGATGCATGGAGGCAGTGACATCCTCATCCTACACGGAAGGGAGTCAAAAGCCTTAAGTAAATTTTATAGCACAAGAAATTGAGGAGTGAAAACATTACTTAACATCGTAAAGTTTCCCGGCACCAGAAGTAGTTACGGCCATCACTTGTTTGGAGACATGTGCATGTGGGCAATAGAATGAGCCAAAATTCAGGGCACCTGGGTGGCTCATTTGGTTAAGTGTCTGACGTTGGCTCAGGTCATGATCTCATGGTTTGTGAGTTCGAGCCCCACGTTGGGCTCTGTGTTCTCAGTTCACAGCCTAGAGCCTGCTTCAGATTCTGTGTCTCCCTCTCTCTCTCTGCCCCTACCCTACTCATGCTCTGTCTCTCAAAAAATGAATAAATGTTAAAAAAAAAAATTTAGAATGAGTCAAAACTTTAAATTTCCTCTTGAGTTAATTTTTTCCCCTAAAACCAATCAAGACGTGGAATTATAAGCCTATATAGTTTTAATGTGTTATAGCTTAAATTTTGGACATTACTTCCAGAAAAGTTATATTAGGAGTCTGTTACAAGCTAGGGAATGGTTAAGAAGATTTTCTGTATTTATTTCAGATACATGTGTTTTATTATTTGATTTTTAATATTAATAGAAAATGTTTAAAAATTTATTTTCAAAGAAACATATTTACAATACGAATCTATAAGCATAAAATACTAGGAAGAATAAAGTAGGATTAGAAAAGAATACGAAATTTTAAATGTTGCAGTTTACACGATACAAAATTTTAATTCTTTCCTAAATTAATGTTCCCTGGGACTGTTAAAATTTGTCCCATTTCAAGGGAGCCTGGGTGGCACATTTGGTTAATTGTCCGACTTCGGCTCAGGTCCTGATCTCACAGTTTGTGGGTTTGAGCCCGGCATCGGGCTCTTTGCTGACAGTTCAGAGCCTGGAGCCTGCTTCAGATTCTGTGTCTCCCCCTTTCTGCCCCTTCCCCCACTTGTGCTTTGTCTTTCCCTCTCTCTCAAAAATAAACAAACATGTAAAGAAAAATTTAAGATTTGTCCCATTTCACATTCAGTCACCCAGTCAAGTGCAAAGTGCACTTAACCATCAGAAATTATAGGCTATATAGTTTGACCAATGTCTTTATAAAATTCTAGTACTGTATTTGATATAATGCCTTGTAAAAATAGAAATAACCTTATGACCCTGTGTAGTTTAAAAATGTTAAATGCTATGTTAAAACTGTCCTCAGCATTATATGCAAGACAAGATTACATAATGTTTATGTTCTTGTCATCACACACAAAGGGCACTGTTCATATTATCTATCCACTTGGGGCTGCCGCAAGCAAGATGGAAGCCTGTGTGTGTTCATCCATATATACGCTGTATGCATCACAGTGCTCATTGGTCTTGTGCTTCCAATTCCTGTACCTTGTTTACTACAGTAAAGCAAAGATTTGCAAGAGAACGTTTTTAACCACATGACTAGTCAGGTTTCATCACTTAGGGTAATAATAACAAAAATTATGGAGAGGCTAGTCTCAAGTAATCAAATCTGCCCGTATAAATGCTGGGTGACTTCTTTATTGAGCAGAAAGCATTGTACTCTGTTTGGTCCGACCCTGTACTGCTCTAATAATTATTCCTGACTGAAACTTAGCCTACGATTTCATTTCTTCCTTAACCCATGGAGATCTTCACCTGGGTTTTTACATCCCCTGTCCTAAACTACCTTTATGTATGTGGTTTCTTCTTACATGCCAGCAACACAGAAGCTGGCTTCCTGGCCAGCTTTTTCCTTTCCTGTCCAACACATGAACTGAGATCATGGAAAACTTTTCCATTAGGGTCCCCACAAATAATAATTATAACTTTATTTTATGGTGGTATTCTGGTGATTGAAGTAATAAATGACCTTACTCTTCAGTTGAGATTTGCCATCATAAGGCGAAATACTTGATCCAACAGTGTAAAAAAAACTTAAAACTTATGCTAACCATGACACCTAGTCAAAAAGGTGAAACGATCTGCTGGAAATCATGTAAGTGTGCTGTGAGGTTACTGGTCTGAATCATACTTTCCAAAAAAAAGTCTTACTCTCTTACAAGCATTCGTATCCACTTAGTGTCATTGGAATATCTACCTTATATTCTAGTCCTGACTTTAAGTGAGATCTTCCATTTCGCATTCAATTAACATCTCCTACCGTTTCCATTTTTAACATGAAATTGCTTCTCCTTATAACGATCATGTTGAATGGATAGATCAGTCGGGTTTGTTCTCAGCACATGAGTTCTTTGACTTCCTTTTCTCTCCCACTATACATCTTAATCCAACACTTTCTTGTAGTTATTTCTATATTTAAGTTCTTCCTTTCACACTCTTGTCTCTTGGACCTAGGTCATCTCTTCCACTAGAATCAGAACAATTCGGTAGGCACCTATTGCACAACACAAATTTGGAAGCAGCTGCCTCATAAATGATTTTATTTAGAGTCAGCATGTCCTTGTTGAGTCGGGTTTTTTATTGCATTGGTAAAAAGTTCAGCAAAATTGATAGAGAAAATCAAATTTTATCAGACCTTTTTTAAAAAGTTATCATCAATATGGGTATGCAGATACCTCTTAAATATGCTGATTTCATTTCCTTTGGATATATACCCTGAAGTGGGAGTGCTGGGTCATTGGATAGTTCTGGTTCTATTTGTAATTTTTTGAGAAAGAATCATCCTGTTTTCCATAATGACTGTACCAATTAACATTCCCACCAAAAAATAAATAAGGGTTTCCTTTCTCCAAATCCTCACCAACATTTGTTATGTTTTATATTTTTTATACTTGCCATCCTGTCTGGTGTAAGGAATAATTTCATTGCGGTGTTGATTTGCATTTCCCTAATGATTAGTGATGTTGAGCACCATTCCATGTACCTATTGACCAATGTAGCTCTTCTTTAGAAAAATGTCTGTTTTGTTCCTTTGCTCATTTTTTTTTTAATGTTTATTTATTTTTGAGAAAGAGAGAAAGAGAGAGTGGAAGCTCGGGAGGGGCAGAGAGAGAAATTGGGAAACATAGAATCTGAAGTAGGCTTCAGGCTCCGAGCTGTCAGCACACAGCCGGATGTGGGGCTCAACCCCATGAACCACAAGATCATGACCTGAGCCGAGGTCGGACGCTTAACCGACTGAGCCACCTAGGCGCCCCACCTCATTTGCCCATTTTTAATTGAATTATTAGCTTTTGTCTTTTTTTTTAATTTTGAAAAAATTTTTTAATGTTTGTTTATTTTTGAGTGAGAGAGTGCAAGCAGGGGAGGGGCAGAGAGAGAGGGAGACACAGAATCTGAAGCAGGCTCCAGGCTCTGAGCTGTCAGCAAAGAGCCTGACACAGGGCTTGAACTCTTGGACCTGCATGATCATGACCTGAGCCGAAGTCATAAGCTTAACCGCTGAGCCACCCAGGTGCCCCTCTTTTTCTAAAAGAATTTTTAAGTTTAATATTTACTTATTTTGAGAAAGAGCATGAGCTGGGGAGGAGCAGACAGGGAGGGAAAGAAAGAGGATTCCAAGTAGGCTCCATGCTGCCAGCACTGAGCCCAAGGTGCAGCTCGACCTCATGAAACCATGAGTTCATGACCTGAGCCAAAACCAAGAGTCACACGGTTGACCGACTGAGCCCCCCAGGCTCCCCTTAGCCTTTTTTTTTCTATTGACTGGTATGAGTTCTTTATTTTGAGTATTTATTCCTTATCAGGTAGATGGTTTGTCTCCCATTCTGTAGATTGCCTTTTCAATTTATTGTTTGCTTTGCAGGAGCTCTTTATTTTGGTATACTCCCAGCATATGTTGTCTGTTGTTCGGGTGTCTATTCTAAGGAATTATTGCCAAGACCTCTGTCAAGCAAGTTTTTCCCCTATGTTTTCTTCTAGGTCTTTTATGGTTTCAGACATTACATTTAAGTTTTTTATCCATTTTGAGTTAATTTTTAGAAGCCATCTAAGATGTACGCATGTGGATACGCAGTTTTCCCAACACCATGAATTGAAGAGCCTGTCCTTCCTCACTGTGTGTTCTCTGCATTCCCGTGTTCATTGTAGCATTATTTGTAGTCGTCAAGATTTAGAAACAATCTGTATGTTTTTTGACTGATGGATGAAGGTGTTAGGATATATAAAGGAATCTTATTCACCCATGAAAAAGAAGGAAGTCCTGCCATTTGTGACAACATAGGTGAAACTGGAGGCCATTCTGGCAAGCAAAATTAGCCAGACAGAGAAGGATAAATACTGCATGGCATCACTTACATGTGGAACCTTTTAAAAAATAATAAAAGCCTATTTCAAAGAAAGAACAGAATAGTGGTTGTCAGGGGCTGGGGAGAGGAGCAAATGGGGAGATGTAGGTTAAAGGGTACAAACTTTATAAGAAAAATAAGTTCTGAGCATCTAATGGAATGCATGATTAATAATATGGCATCATACAATTGAAAGTTGCTAAGAGTAGGTCTTGAGTATTCTCACCACATGCCCCAAAAGAGTTAACTATATGACATCATCGATTTGTTAATTGTCTTGATCTTGGTAATCATTCCACATTGTATATAGCTAGTCACCATGTTGTACACTTTAATAGATAGTACTCTATCTTTCAATTACTCCTCAATAAAGTCAGGAAAAAAAGGAATTTATCAGATAGTATGGAAAATAATCTTGGTTTTTTGGGTTTTTGTTTTTGGAGAAGGGATATATCTGTATTTTTGATAGCTCCTTAAATGAAATATGGTCATGGGTAGATGTGGAATTGATACATGCTGCTTATCCTGTGGTATCTCATCTTAATACTGCCCTTTAGATTTGGGTGTTTTTAATATGTCAGATCGTTACAAAGTTGTTTTAAACAAAATTGAAAATCACTGTCTCCCCTTCAAGAAAACTGTCTCACCTTCAAGGTGAAAAAAACATGATTCAAAGTCTGAACTCATATTCTTAATATGCCCTCTGTTCTGTGTTACTGGATTCAAATATGAGCCTCTATTCCTCATTTTACCACATTAACATACTAAGGATGGAAATCCAAAATACCACTCCAAAAGAGACTTTTAACTTAATTCCATGTCTTCCCATCATTAAGATAGGTCTTCATTTCTCCAAAAGAATTGGAAAAAAACCTGAGCCACTATTTTTAAAAACATGTTGAATACCCTCTGTTGATTCTTTCACTGATTTCAAACACCTCTTCTCTCCTAGAGGAATAATTCGAAGTTATATATTCTCTTTGGAATTCCCTTAGTGTCCTATTTCTTTTCCTAGGATATATGCCACCTTCTACCTTATTAAGAATTTACATTTGAGGGGCGCCTGGGTGGCTCAGTCGGTTAAGCGTCCGACTTCAGCTCAGGTCACGATCTCACGTTCCGTGAGTTCGAGACCCGCGGCGGGCTCTGGGGCTGATGGCTCAGAGCCTGGAGCCTGCTTCCGGTTCTGTGTCTCCCTCTCTCTCTGCCCCTCCCCCGTTCATGCTCTGTCTCTCTCTGTATCAAAATAAATAAACGTTAAAAAAAATTTTTTTTAAAAGAATTTACATTTGAAAATTACTATGTTTTTTGCTGTGGGATTAAGAGTTAGTTGAGAATAGATACTGTTTCTTATTCATTGACGTACTTCAGTGGCCAGTGAACCAAGTCTATAGTGTTAGATAAGTGTTGAACTGAATCTAAACTTTCACTTTCCTTCTAGACCTCATTAATATCTTAGGTGTTTTATGGAGAGTTTAACCAATGTATTGATGTTATCTTTTTCTTCAGTATTATCCATAATGAGTATAATTCTTTGATTTAACCAGGAAAAATAATATGTCAAGCAAAGAATTAAGTCAGGTCAGTCTATTATTTCTCATCTGGAATACACAACGTCTGAAATACGATTCCTAGTGAAAAATTCTGTAAAGACATGTAAGAATGTTAAGGAAAAGCATATCCCTGCTGATTTTACATAAATTGCTCAGCTTATTCCTAAAATCAGGTCATAAATTGTTAAAAATTTATCCAAGGCAAATCACATTTCTATTTTCTTGAATTTGGGGGGGGGGTGTATTATCATAACAATTTGTATTTAACTATATCACCAGAACATAGCTATAAGATTCAAAGTAATATCCCATATGGAACAAGTCACTGTGAAACTACCAGTATTCCAAAACAAGCTATTGTCGTTTGAGTATTTTAAATTAACTGTTCCTCAACTTAAGATATAACTGAGTGCTGATTCATAGGGGTACATGTACCCCAATGTTTATAGCAGCACTATCACCAGTAGCCAAATTATGGAAAGAGCCCAAATGTCCATCAACTGATGAATGGATAAAGAAGTTGTGGTTTATATACACAATAGAATACTACTCAGCCGTGAAAAAGAATGAAATCTTGCCATTTGCAACAACGTGAATGGAATTGGAGAGTATTATGCTAAGTGAAATCAGTCAGTCAGAGAGAGACCAGATACATATCAGTATGTTTTCACACATACCTGGAATTTGAGAAACTTAACAGAAGACCAAGGGGAAAGGGTAGGACCAAAAAAAAAAAAAAAAAAAAAAAAAGTTAAAACAGAGAGGGGAGCAAACCATAAGAGATTCTTAAATACACACAACAAACTGAAGGTTGTTGGGGCTGGAGGAGCGGCGGGGCAGGGAAAATGGGTGATGGGCTTTGAGGAGGGTACTTGTTGGGATGAGTACCGGGTGTTGTATGTAAGTGATGTATTAAAGGAATCTATTCCCAAAGCCAAGAGCACACTGAATATGATGTATGTTGGCCAACTTGACAATGAATTGTATAATTAAAAAAAAGATATAACTCCAACTTTAGTAATAGGAAAAACCAAGGATAAACTCAACACCACAGGTTTGCTGGCTTTTCACAACCTGAAAGTTATATTTTATTTCCTTGCAAGGCTTATATAATAAAGTTAGGAAACATTTAGATGGCATTTATCCAAACTATACAACACAATTCAAGAAAATTAAGGATGTTAAATATAATGTATCAGTATAGCTTGTACTAAGTTTATTTATTAAACCATTTGTTCATTCATGAAATATGTATCCTGTAACTATTTTGTGCCACAAATATGTTAGACTTAGTCCTCATTTTCCTGGAGTCCATGCTTCAGCAGAGAAAGTGGACATCCCACAAGCAGTAAGAAATAGGATAAATACTAACAAAGAGAAGTATTGTTAATTATCGTTATAAATGTGCATGTCTTTATCCTATAACATTAAGTATATTGAAGGCATTTATGGATCTTTTAAAGCACCAAGTATAGTGTCTTGTAAATAGGTGATAAATATGTGTTAAATGAACAAAGAAATCAATATATAACTATGGTAGTCACGTTGAGTGCCTAGAGGCTATCGTGGTGTATGAGGAATGGCATGAGGAGTATTTTACACAAGGGCTAGAATGCATGCCCTCCAATTTTATTAGAAATGGAATAAGGAAAATTCAGATTTTCAAGTAAAGAGTACAGAGCTTAGAATAGATGTACGAAAGCTTTCCAAAGAGTTGGTAGTCATTAAATATTATAATTTATTTCCAGATGAAGTTGTCACATTCTTTTTACATGTCTTTGAGAAGAAGATAGGAGTTTCATCTGTTCAGGACACTTTAATTGTCTCTACATTATGCCAAAACATCTGCTAGTTACAGTCAGTAGTAAAAAGTCCATACTGTCAATTGAAAGAATAACATCAGTTCAATCATGTTTCTGGCATCCTGTAGCTCAAAGAAACGTGCTGATTGACATTTTTATTTTTCTTCAAATTATTTTAACTTGATGGCAACTCCAAGGCTCTTATAGTTCTGAGTGGGGTAGATTAAATAAAATTTCCAAATTCCTTTTCTGCTATATGAATTAAACTGTTGTTATTTGTGATGTCTGAATATAAAATCTATGTTACCTTCATATAACTCGAAGCTTACTTTAAGTACCTTTGAAAACATTTAAAGGGAGAAAATGCTAATGTCTGTGTTGAAATTATAAGGAAAATTGCTAGAACTTAAGAAGTTGGCCTCAGTGTTCAAAGGCCAGTGTGTTTTCTGTATTTCACTTGTGTAGTCATCATACACAGTGGTGTGCAGTGAAAAAACTTTGGAAAGAATACCAGCTATACCAAAAGTGAGGAAAATAAGAAGGAAATGGCTTTTTACATTTTTTGGGGAAAAAAAATAAGAGCTTGGCTGATGTTCAGTGAATACCTATTGGATAGATTAACTGGCTGATTGCTTTATATGGTGAGTCGCTGATCTTAGGTATATATGATAAGAAGCGGTATTGTTAATCTGTTAATTCAGTGTGTCTAAAACAATACTTAATCTTCAGCTAAGGATATTTCCAGTGAGAAGAGGGAATTGGACAACACTGGTATATGGGGGCCAAAACTGCTACTTGGTTCATGTTCTACTTGAGTTTTTACCTCATGATCGTTTAAGGTGATATTTCTAGTGAACAAAATAAATCAACTGCTTTTTATGGACATTCATATGTGTATAAATGACCAGTATCTAAGGTTATAAGTTAATTCAATTTAAAAGTAATAGACCTTTATGAGATGTTCCCTTGTGAACATAGCATTTAGGCTAAGGGCTTTACATTTCTTTCTTTCTTTTTTTTTTTTTTTTTTTTTTTTGAGAGAGAGAGAGAGAGAGAAAGAGACAGAGAGAGCATGAATGAGGTAGGGGCAGAGAGAAAGGGAGACAGAATCCGAAGCAGGCTCCAGGCTCTGAGCTGTCAGCACAGAGCCCAAGCAGGGCTCAAACCCACAAACTATGAGGTCATCACCTGGGCAGAAGTCAGATGCTTAACCAACTGAGTCTCCCTGGTGCCCCTACATTTCTTTCTTAGGAGCTACATAAACTAAGTGGGGAGGTACTCATTTTTCAGATGAGGTGATAAAGATAAGGGGTCAATGTTAAAAAGGTGAGTGAGTAAAAACAGCTTTCGTGACCAGTTAGTCCTTACTCTTTTTTTAAACTTTTTAAATGTGTATTTATTGAGAGAGAGAGACAGAGCATGAATGGGGGAGGGGCAGAGAGAGAGGGAGACACAGAATCTGAAGCAGGCTCCAGACTCTGAGCTGGCAGCGCACAGCCCGACACGGGCTCGAACTCAAAAGCCGTGAGATCATGACCTGAGCCGAAGTTGGACGCTTAACTGACTGAGCCACCCAGGCTCCCCATACAGTCCTCATTCTTATAAAATAATATACTATTTTGATTATAACTATTCAGTCAGTGTTATCTCATATGTACTCAAAGTGTCATTAGTAGCTATAAAAGATAAGAATAAAAGCTCAAACTTATAAAAGATAATTGATCATTTATATGAGGCTCACTAGGAATGTTTCAAACCTGTGTGTGGTTCTCTTTAATATTTAGATACCCTTGTTCTTTTTGGTTTGTGGGTCTGCCATTTTAATAAGTGACTTCTGGGGTGCCTGAGTGGCTCAGTTGGTTAAGCCTCCAACTGTGGTTCAGGTCATGATCTCAGGTTTGTGATTTTCAGCCCTGCATCGGGCTCTGTGCTCACAGAGCCTGGAGCCTGCTTCTGATTCTGTGTCTGCCTCTCTGTCTGCCCCTCCACCACTCGCGCTCAGTTTCTCTCTGTTTCAACAAGAAATAAAACATAAAAAAAAAAAACACAATATTCAAGCCCTAAGCCCCAGAACGGATGGATATGATAATTTACATGACAAAAGAGAATGGAATTAAATTTTCTAATCACCTGAATTTAGGATAAAGAAATTATCACAGCTTATCTGGGAGGGTGCTCTTATCTGTAATCACAGGGTCCTTACAAGTAGAACAGGGAGCCAGAAGAGAAGTCAGTGTCAGAGAAGAAGAAATGATCAAAGGATATTGTAGTGATGTGTTGTGGAGACCCATTCAGCCGTTGCTGCCTTTGAAAGTGGAGGAAGGAGTCAGGAGCCATGTCCTGTGGGCAAGCCCTAGTTGTGGGAAAAGGTGAGGAAAGGGATTCTCAGCCGTGGTCTCCAGAAAGAGACCCAGTCCTGCTGACAATGATTTTGTACCAGCGACACCTTTATTGGACTTCTGCCCTCCCGGACTATGACATGATAAATTTATGCTGGCTAAAGTCACTAAATGTGTAATAATTTGTTACCGCATCAATAGGAAAGTAATACAACTCTCTCCCTCTGTGAACATCCAGTATACCAAAGGGGTCCTGGAATGGGATAACAGCAAATTGTTCCCATTTAGGGAAGGAAAAATGGGAGATAGGCAGCAATATTGGCTCACAGCAATGATTTAACCTTGAGAGGAAGGCATTGTGATCCAGCTTTTCCCCTGCTAATTAGGAGAGTTTCTTAACTACTGCTGATTTTATTCTTTGTTGGCAAATTCGTTGCTTTTAAGTAAGGCTCGAGCTCTTTCTTCTGCACACTTTATCCTCTGTCATTATTCTATACGTGAAATGGGTTGTGAGGATTATTATTTCCTTCAATATTACGTAGTTTTTACAAGCCACTCTTTTGCACCTATAAATTAGGAGCCATGATATTTTTGGTAACATAATCAAAAAGATATATTTAAAAACCTTAAGAGGCTTATTTTCTCTTGGATTCTGGGTAGTTCCTATGTGTTTACCACATTGAAATTATTTTCCGGACAGAGCTAGAATATGGTATTTTCTTCGGTTCTTTATTGGTGGTGTGTTGGTGGTTTCTTAGATATTAAATCCCTTTGAGTTACAGTAGGTTCATTTGGAAAGCAGGGATTAACATAGTAGCTCTTTTATAGGATTAACATGTGGGTGAAGCATGAAAATGTACATAAACCACTTAGCTCATGGCCAGATAGACCCTAAATATTGAAAAAATTTGAGCTGTTGATGGCGGGGCACTCTTTCTGTTAGAATTACCAAGACTGCAAATTATTGTCACTAAACCTAGTTAAACTTGGGATGTGAAGGCTGCTGTAGCCACATTGATCACATTTATCCAGCACTTTTTGCTCCACTGATGAAATGAAGAATTTAATTCACATTTTACTTCACGGCCAGACACTGGTGTTTTCCATATTTGTTTGGCTCCAGTGTGTTTGTGGCTTTCGGCATCTCTAGGATTACCATGACCAGAAGTGACATCAAAAAGAGGTGTTCTTTTTAAAATCAGACCAAGGTAGAAGGGATTAGAACATTATCTGTTTTGCCATGTAGCAACAATAAGCTGTGGCATTTGTTATTGAGTAGTCACAGAAAATGGCTTCACCTACATGAGGGACCTGGCAGCAAACAATAGGGCTGAAGAATCCAGAACTAGTATCCTACAGATAGAGATTGTTATAGTTTAAATGTGAGAACCCTTATTTAAGGAGGCTCTACTTATCTTGAGGGTGTCTCTGGAAAAGAAGTTTCAGGCCAGCGAGGAGCTTACAGGAATATTTGTTGTCATCGGTGCTGGTAGCGTATCCTCCTGGGGCTCTGACGTGGAGGTCTTTTCGCTGTGGTATGGTGGGTTCAGTACGGGGAATCCAAGGTATGGCTGTCTGCAATTTTAAGGAAGAGCATGTGTTTTATAGGACTATGCAGGGCCCTGTCCATATAGGATATAGTTGATCCTAGGATGACCCATTTTTCCACATTTTGAGATAAATCCATTCCCCCGGTTCATTGGGGTGAAAGTTAATTCCGATGGGTTGAAGGAAGCAAACATTTCCATACGTGTTGAATGCATCCACCGCCTGTTGGAGATCAACTCTATGCCTAATGGCCAGAGAAACTTCCAGGTGAGAAGGAGTCAGAGCCTTTTGGAAAAGCCTCCCATAAGTCATTCCACATGGGATGAACTTTTAGTTTGCCCTTTGAGGGAGCTCTCAGTCTGGTCAGAGCTACCGGTAGTAAACTGAACCAGTATTCCTGTGTTTCCTGGCACAACTTCGTCAGGGTCTTTTTCAGGGTTTTGTTAGCATGTTCTGTTGTCACAGAAGCCTGAGGTCTCCAGGCAGTTTGTACCCTCCACTTAATATTTAAAGCCTTGGTTACCTCAGAAATCATTTTTGATATAAAGGCGGGCCCATTCTCATTTTGGGTTGACCTTGATGATTGAAATCGGAATTATGTCTTAATAAAAGAACTTTATTGCTTTATTAGCTCTTTCTGTCCTATAGGGAAATGTATTTACAAACACCAGAAGGTACTTGAACCTTCCAGGAGCTATAGGCCTTACAGTGAGGTTTGTTTGTCGATCCTCCCCTGGCACTGTACCCTGAATTTGAGTTGCTCCAACTGCAGGGGGTACTGGGGTTCTGGTTTGTACATTATTTGTCTGGCATTAGGCACATTGTTTTTTTCTTTCTCAATAATTTCCTTCATCATTTATGTGCTGACAGTCTTTATTAATGGTAGGTATAAAGCTTCCTTAACATCGTGAGTTGAGTCATGTGTAGTCTTAAGGATTCGTCAATCTGGTTGGCTTAGGTACCCAGATTATCTCGTTGTTCACCCTCCATCCTCTGACTGTCCAATTTTACAACCTCTTTTATCTCATCCAGGAAGTAGGGTGGCATGAGCTTTTACAGTGGTAGAGACGGAATTAGTGACAGTTGCAAAATCCCCCCCAGACCTGGCAGACCGTTTTGTGACTGCAGCAGCCCAATTATTTCCCTTTGTTACCTCTAAATTTCCCTTTTGATGGACTCTACAGTGAGCCATTGCTAATTCTTTAGGCTTCTGTGTGGCCACTAGCACTCTGTGGATTTCCTTGCCATATTTAATGTCTGTTTTCACTCTTCATAAGGGCTCTTTCCCTCCATTTGGCTCCACTGGCTTGGATTACAGAGAAAGCATATTTGGAATCAGTATAAATAGTTAACACCACACCTTGTCCTTAGTCAATTCTGATGCTCTGGTTAATTGGCAGTTATTTCTGCCTTTTAGGCTGTGGTGCCTGGGGCCTGTCTTGTAGCCTTTACAATAACCTTTAGGAATACTACCACATATCTTGAACTTTTTAGTCTATTTTCCATAAATTGCTGCCATCTACAAACCACATTTCTTCTGCGTTGGACACAGGTTTACTCTGGAGATCTTTGTGGCTAGAGTACATTTGATCAAATACTTGCTGATAGGTGAGGAGTAGGGTGGCAGCTGTAATGGGGTGGGGGGGAGCAATGGTTATCTGTCAGCATGGCCTGATACTGTAACATTCTGTTTTGTAACAGCTGCAGATGTCCCTAGGTTTCCAGTAAACTAGAAACTTGGTGTAGTGTTCCGTCATACGTTGGGTCGTAGTTACTTTTTCTGCTTCTTTTATCAAGAAGCATGTGGCTGCTATAGCTTTTAGTTAAGAGAGCCAACCTCTGGCCACCATGTCTAATTGTTTAGAAAAACAAACCACCACTGTACTTTTTAAGGACCCCAGCATTTGGGTTAACATCCGTACAGCTATTCTGTGCCTTTTGTGTATATACAAATCAGCTTGTCAGAATCAGGTAATGCTAAGTCTGGAGGCTTCATACTAGTGCTTTAAGTTGCCTAACTTTAGTTTGCAGGGTGATAGGGGAAAAGGTTGTTTTAGTTCTCAATGATCCCAAGTCAAGGGAATGAAACAAAGTGGGAAACCGTAGTTTGGTGATTCATAGCCAGATATGTAAGGAAACCAGATGAATTCAGGATCTAGACCAGCTTTATAGACAAACAACAACCACTAAAAGACATTCAGAATCTAATGTTGACTAAGATGTGTTATTGAAACAGTTTTTCTCTGAAATCACTCTTCTTTCCCTCAAAGATAGCCAAATTAAAACTAAAGCATGTGTAAAACAAATCCAGGTTTAACAAACTCAGCCTAATTATTTACATAAACTCAGCAAGAGTAGCAATTCACCATGTAAGTTTTGTTTTTGTTTTTTTTAATTTGCTTTGCTGGAACTTGTATAAGGAATTTCAAATTGAATTTTTAATATCCTCTCAAAGCCAGAAGCTAAGCCAAATACTTGACTTCAGATTTGCCTGAAATACCTGTATATTTCAGTAAATTCCTCTTCTCAAGGTCTCCAAAATATCCTGACGTTTCCTGCACCTGGCAGGAAGTGAGCTTTATTCAGCTGGTTAGGCTGCTGAGAACTCTCTAAGCAAAGTTTCAGGCCAGCATTTCCAAGGGACTTTATTGGCTCCATAAAATTGGCCTTAGTTTCTAAAAGCTGTCAGGTCATACATACGTTTATGCTTGTCTTTCTTAAATATGATATTCCACTGAAAGCCTTGGTAATATAATCAATGTTTCCAATGGTGTTCTGTTAAAAACAAAAAAAAAATTCGCATTGAATTTATGCAAATAATCATAATTGCCGTGAAAGAAAGGAAGAATACTCATTGAGAGTTTCTGAATTCTGGAGGGTTCATGTAAGGAGAAAAGAAAATGTTTCAATTTGTTCACAAAGGTATATTTTAACGTACTTCTCTAAGTCATAGATATTTTAAGAGAAAAAGGTTCCTCAAATTTGGAAGACTGGACATTAGAAAGTCAGCAGCATTTCAAACAAGATTCATAAAAGTATAATCATCTTCCTCAATTCATTCAGTCCCATGTTATTAATTCTTGTTCTGCCTGAATGCAGCTTTTCCATTAGTTGTGGAAATTCTTACTCAGTTTTATGATCTAAAAGATAACAAAAACCTGTGTTTGTCAAAAAGTCCTTTTCATGAATCTCCTTGAAGATGAAACACATTTTGTAATAGCATGAGCACAATAACCGTAAATGACAAAAATATTCAAAAAATGGACGTGGTTAAAGATCTGATGAGAGTTCATTATAATGCAGTCAACAAGTTGTTCTGGATATTTCCTGTGACACACATTTCAATAATAAGAATACTGAGTGATGACCCTGTAGAGGATGTATTAAAACCTTAGGAATTTCAAGGGTGTCCGGTGGCTCAGTTGGTTAAGCATCCTATTCTTGGTCTCGCCTCAGGTCATAATCTCACAATTCATGAGATTGAGCCCAGCGTTGGGCTCCACACTCACAGTACGGAGACTGCTTTGGATTCTCATTCTCTCTCTCTCGCTCTCTCTCTCTCTCTCTCTCTTTCTCTGCCACTCCTCTGTGTGCTCTCTCTCTTTCTCTGTCAAAATAAATAAAACAATAAAAAAACTTAAAGAATTTCATATAATTTTTAGAACATTTCCATATATAATATAATCCAAGAAAGTTTATTTATCATCATCTGTTTGACTTTGCTTCCCATGTAGCATAACATACCAAATAAGCAAATCTAATTAGCCAAGACTTCATTTAGAATTTGAATCTTGGTAATTTTGTTAAAAACCTCACAAAGTTTTTTTTGTTGTTTTTTGTTTTGTTTTGTTTTGTTTTGTTTTATTATTTTGAGAGAGAGCCTGAGCAAGGGAGGGGCAGAGAGAGGGAGAGAGAGAATCCCAAGCAGTCTCCTCACTGTCAGTGCAGAGCCCAATGCACGGCTTAAACTCACAAACCGTGAGACCATGACCTGAGCTGAAGTCAGGAGTCAGACACTTAACTGACTGAGCCACCCAGGCACCCCAAAAGCTTAATATTTAATCATCCATTTATCCAAGCTGGCAATATGAGATTCTGCAAAAGGTTTTAACTTGTTAGCAAAACTAAGCTTCTTTAATATTGAAAAGTTTTACTTAACAGATCAAAGTCTTGTTAGAGACAAAGCATAGAAATTTTGTTTTTCTGGGCATATAGAAAAACTTTGTTTACAACTTCTTATCAAGAGTAGACCAATAATCTAAGAAAACTTTGTCTTTTCACCAGAGAAAAGCCAAATTTCCATCTCATAATAGTGTACTTTTAAAATTCTTTCATTCCTGACCATCCGTATGATTTTTTTTCAAAGATTTTCCTTACAGACCTACTATCACTTTCTTTTTCATTCATATTTTGTCTGAAGCCTCTCTTTAATAAACAGTAGCATTTTCGTACAAAATTTTTTTCCCCTCAAGAAAAATGTATTCCCATTCCTTATATCTTTCTTTTCAAAAACACATCTTATTTTACTTGCGTCCAGGTTGTTTCTCTTCTTATTTCTAGCAGTCTCCATTATATTTAGCAGAATTTTTACTTTTAGGGTCCTTAGTCTCCAGTGAAAATGCAGTAATAATCACTTGTGAAATGTGTGACACCAGATCTTTACATCAGAAATTTAGGACTCTATTTCACAATTTCTCGAATCATGTTTTTTTCAGAGTACAACTTTTTAATAAAGCATAAAACATATTAACTAACAGACCCAAGTATCCTCAGTTACCTGCAAAAGAAGCCAAAAGCAGACAAACCTACATTCAGTAATCAATGCTTTAGTATTCTTATTTGAAAAAGTTTTAGATATCTAATGAATTCAACCCAATTTATCATTTAACTTAGCAAAACTTTAAAGTTTCAGGTTACCACAGATTTTGAAAGCTATTTAAAGCTGTCAGCACTGAGCCCAACTTGGGGCTTGAACCCACAAACTGTGAGATCATGACCTGAGCCAAAGTCGGAAGCTTAACCGACTGAGCCACCCAGGTGCTCCCAAATCAACCATCTTTCTAAGTCATTTTTGCTGACACACTATAACAGGTACAATATGAATTTAATAAATTCAGATAGAATAAAAGTTGATTTTTATATTTGATGTTGATAACACCAAAAGACCTGTGTATTTTAATTTGCCAGACATTATCCCAGATCACATAAACTTGAAAAACATTTAGGTTAGTTTTTATTTTTCTGAGTTTTAGAATGCCCAGTTTTTACAAGTGCCTTTCTTTTAACCAATTCAACAGAGCTCTTACCTGTTCCAGGTAAATGCTTCCACTGACCCACAGGGCTGTTGCTTCCTTTGTTCAGGTTTGTAAGGGAAGGAGGAGGAGGTACCCCAGGGCCAAGTAGCAAGGGTGGAGATTTAAACAGGGAACAAAAACAAACAGAGTAATAACAAACAGACCAAACATCCAGTTAGGGCAGAGATTACTTTCAACTTCCTAGGCCTTACCCAACAACCAGGCTGGATGGAGGTTTCTTTTAATCTCCCAGATCCTAGACTAGTCTTTGTTAGATCATTCTTATGTTGTCAGGCTGGAGCATCCAAGTCTCCAATGGCCGGATCATGTGATCTTCTGTCACCCACAATGTCTGGATGGAAGTCTAATTGAGTGTTCAGTCTTCCAGAGTGTTGACCAGAGAGGCCCTGTCATTTCCCCAAGTATTCTGACAGTTAAACTGGCTTGCCCAGACTTTGTGACACAACTCTAGTTTTACCTCTAACAGTTGTGCCATGGATCTGCCATAACTTACTTAGCCCAACAGAATTCCCTCTGAGTAAAAGTATCAGAGTCACCACTGGATTTGAGGTGAGGACAAAAGGCCAGAATGGTGGGCACAAGTACCGAGAAGGGAGGGTGCCCTCCAAGGACTCCACTCCTGGTCCTAGTAGCTTGAACAGGTTAGCCTGGGTGAGCTGTCACTGTCCACTGGTCTGTCTGTTGCAAAACCAGGAAACTGAAGGGCAGAACCTCAGAAGGACAACTGTTCCATCTGGGTCACCAAATTTGTAACTTAACTAGTGTGAGTTTGCTCCTTGGTGAGTCACAAATAGAAACTGTAAGAGGTGAATTGGTGCACGAAGTAAACTTCATTTGCAGTAGGTAATAAGATCACCCGGAATAACTTTGAAAGTTGTGACTCCCCAGTCAAGAGTGAATACCCATTTATTTAGGGTTACTATAGATATTTAGAAAGGGGACCTTGTCATCCTATGTAGAGCCTGGCATAAGGTTGCTCATGCACCTTAGAGAAACAAGCCTATACATACATTGTACGTTATGTAAATGAGCCTTGTGTTCCTGGTTGGGCACAGCTTTCAGTATTATAGTGAGGTAAAGATAACTGTTGGTTAGTCTGTGGTCTGTCTGTGCAGGCATGAGTTGAAAGATAAGTTCAAACTGGTCTGGATTGTCTGGGCAGTAGGAGTTCTACCTCCAAGTAATCATTATTGAATGGTAGGTTTGGTTTCCATTATGGGGTGCTATGCCTCTGTGATCTTTTGCCTGAATTAAGACCTAAGCTGGAATGAAGAGCTTAGGGAAAATGTGGGACAAAGTCATGAGAACAAGCTAACTGAGCAGCGAAGGTCAGGTGTTGGGATCTAGCTGGTGACACTTCCTTCCTGAGGTTTCCAATACAATAGATTTACCCCCTTCTCAGTGACTTCCATTTGTTATCCTCTTACCTGCTCCAGGTGCCTTTTTTCTCTACAGCATTTCCTTAACTTTTGCAGTAAAAAAGTGGGGGAGGGAGAGCAGTGCTAAGATACTATATTTCCTCTGTTCAGAAGCTATTTCCTCATGCTGAGTTTTTGAATTGCCCCAAAGAAAAGACAGATCTATCATAGTGTCGAGGAGGAAAAATAATTTTCACTCCACTCTTGTGTAGTAGGATCTCTTGGGTGAGATTCCCTTTAATAAAAGACAGATTAACAGAAAAGAAAAAAAAATTTAAACATGTATACCTCCTGTATACATAGGAGATGCACAGGAAAATGGAGTAACTAACCACAATGGCCCAAGCTATCACCTTAAAGACCATTTCCAGCTACAGATAAAAGAAAGATGTTGGGGGGGGGAGGGTTAGGCAGTTATGAAAGTTTTTTATGCAAAATACAGTAATCAAAGGTGAAGTTGTTATGCAGACTTAAGTCATGACTTTCCATTGATAAGAGTTTTTTAGATATTCATCATCCTATTCTTGGTACAGAGAGGGTGACACCCTCCCAAATGAAGATTTTCCTTATAAACATAAATGTCTTCTGTAAAAGAGTAATTTCTACTCATTTTCTGAGCTTTTCTTATGTCTGCTGCTGCTTTAAAATGATTTCAAAACAATCCTAAAAACAAAGAGGTGATATTTTGGGGTTGCATATTTTGTTCCCTTTGATTAATTTCACTGAAGTCAAGCATGTTGCCAACCACATCCCTTCTCTTTATATTTTTTGGCTCTGACTCAATAGGCCATCTTTTGTACATAAAAATAATGTCTGAAATAAGTCAGCTATTTGAATCTTATATGAACTTGGTACCTGACAATTGTCCAGCTACTAAATAAATGTATCCCTGCCCCAAGATCTTGGCCATTGTGTATACACATTTTTTTCCACCTTTTTAAAAGAGATTTCAAAGAAAACATTTTTAATGTGTCTTTCCCAAAGTTTCATTCCTAAATAATACTTGAATTTTCTGCTTTTGATGCACCTGATCCTAAGAAGAAATTTATGCCTATAATCCAGTTCTCTCAATGCCATGTAATTGTTCTTAAAACTAATGAATTGGTACCATTAGCTGCAGAACCAAAGCTTTCTTGTAGATGGGAAGGTGGAAAAGGCAAAAAATAATTTGCTTATTAAAATAAAATTGCTCACACTTATGGCAATAATTAAACTTGTTTTTTGCTTCCTCAAGATTTTTCTTCTCACCAACCAGTCTTTTCAGGGGAATTCAAGTCAATAATTGTTAAAACATCTGTCATCTAGGATTTCTTTTCCATACATGTAATGTCAACATTTCCCTACCTGGAAAGTTACTATCAGTGGAGCATTACTTCACCTGGTAGAATGAAAAGATGAAGTCATTAGATATATCTGAGATATGGTCCGGACCTCGGGGATTTCAAATCTCTTTTGGGGATCCTAGATCAATGGTTTTCAAAGTGTATTTTCAGTACCAGTTGCATTAGTAATATTTGGGAACTTGTTGGAAATGAAATTTCTTGGAAATCTTTTCTATGAAACCATCTGTGTGATTCTATGCCTTCTAAAGTTTGGCAACTGTTGTCCCATCAACACAGTTTTGAATAACAGCATTAAAGGAATCTGGAAAGCGATTCTTGGATTCCCTTGACTTTTGCTCATTTCTGTATAATTGTCCACAAGGCTTGATCACTCACACATAAGGGGATTGGAGACAACTCTTCTTGACACAACTTCCTTATCAAATAAACTTCCTTCAACAATATAAACATATTGAGTCCACAGATCTGCTTCATCACACAAAATTCCTTGTTTTTTTCCTTGAGGTCTAGATACCCCTTTCTAAAATCAAAACATGACACTAAAGAATCTTCATAACCAAACCATCTCTGTAACTGCAAAATTTCAGACAGTTGGTGTACTGGTAAAAGGAAACGATGGACCCTCTATAAATTCAGCATTTATTCAGCCAAGAAAGAGAAATTCAGCAGATGGTAGGTGACTACACAGAGCAGGATTAAATGGATAGTGTCTTGGATAGATACTTGAATTTCCCTGGCTCCTGGGTTTCCTAATAATGTATGTATCGGCCAGTGACACTTTCCAGACTGATGTTTCTTTGAAATAAAACAACTGAATAATTTGTATACTACTGTTCTTCTCTACTAGGGGAGTAGATTGCTGTAGCAGAAGTAACTACTGTGATCATCAACACATTTCTGTTTAAATAAATGCATAGAGGTCTTCCTTGTTTCTTGAATGAAGTTCAGTGCTGTCAGGAGCACTCCCTCAACAAGGTCAAACAAGTTTGATCTTTGACCAGGTATTTTTGCATAATAATTGTGCTATCTGATTTTCAAGGACTAGGAGTTCTCCCCTACAGTATCATTTTCCCATTTTTTTAAAATATGGCATTTGGGCATTAAGGAGGGCGCTTGTTGCAATGAGCACTGTGTGCCATATGTAAGAGTTGAATCACTGGGTTCTACTGCTGAAGCCAATACTATCCTGTGTGTTAATTAACTTGAATTTAAGTTAAAAAAATGTGTGTGTGTGTGTGTGTATACACGTACATACATACATACATATATATACACATATACGTATATATAGTATTTTCTTGTTTAGGCATTTCTTCTTTATAAAGTCTTTATATATATTAAAGATTTAATTCTTTGACTGCCATGTTTGTTGGATATCTTTTTCTAGCTCACTAATTCTTTTACATATATTTTTATATGTAAAGCATTGTTTCTTTATTAATCAGATTTATTAATTTTTCCTTTTATGTTTCTGTATCTATTCCATATGTTAGAAACATAATCCCAAACTAAGTATCAGATATTCAGGCCCTTAAGTACTGAGTATTTTTTCCAAGTTTTTATTTTTCACCTTTATATTAAACAAATTTTTTTAAGGTTATTTATTTTGAGAGAGAGAGAGAGAGCCTGAGCAGGTGAGGGGCAGAGAGAGAGAAGGAGAGAGAGAGAATCCCAAACAGGCTCCACACCTGACAGCCCCAGATGCGGGGCTTGAACTTAGGAACCACGAGATCATGACCTGAGCAGAAACCGAGAGTCTAGAGCTTAACTGACTGAGCCACCCAGGTTCCCCTCACCTTTCCTTTTTTTAAGATGTACATTGAAATGAACTTTGTTGTAAGGTGTGACGTGGTTTTCTACATTTCTTTTTTCTCCTCAATTGCACTGTTCTTTATATAATATTTAAATAATCTATCCCTTCCAACTCATTTCGAAGTTCTTCTATAAAATGGTCTATATCCTTATAAGTTCAGGCATATATCTACACTTGATTCAAGTACTTAATTTTTTAATAGAATAAGGCATCATCTATTCTCTTTTTGCCAGATATACTTGAGTATTTCATCTCTTTCTTCCCAAAGAAATCCAGTCTCTTATTATAACATTAATTTCCACTTCTCTAAAACATAATTGGTATTGAATTTTAATTACTTTAACAATACTTGAAGTCATGTAAATAACAAAATTTATCTTTCAGAAACAATTTATCTCTTTGTGTATTTTTGCATGGTCCTCAATGTAGAATTTTGTACCTTTCTTATATTTAATATAAGAACCCTCATGCTATAATATATTTAAAGCATATTGAGCATTGTGTTTATATAAATCAGTGGATATATGTCCTAGTCCATTAAGACTGCTTAAATAAAATACCAGAGAATGGGTGGCTTATAAATAACGCAAGTGTATTTCTTGCATTTCTAGGGGTTGATCTGAGATCAGGTTGCCGCCAAGGTTGGGTAGGGCCCTCTTAAAGACTGCAGACTTCTCGTTATGTTCTCTTGTAGGGGAAGGGGCAAGGGACTGCTCTTGGGCCTCTTTTATAAATCATTATAAAAATGTCATTCAGAATCCTCCTGACCTAGTCATCTCCCAAAGGCCCCCCATACTAATAGCACCCTGGGCATGAGGATTGCAACATGAATTTGGGAGGGAAACAAACATGCATGCCACAGCATTATATGAATGGAAAATATTCCCATTATCTTAACCAAAGTTTATCAAATGCCAGTTACAATACAATGTATGAATGTATTGTCATTTTCAAAAATCACTATCACAGATAAAATCTTCCTCGAATATCACTACCAAGGCCCTTCCCTTTCCTAGGTTGCTAAATACCATCAGCCAGACATCTCTCTCCCACGGATTTACAGCTTTACTTGTCTTTGCCATAGGTCATTTGGTGTTTTTAAATATAACTTGTATGTGATCATTTGGCACTTCCTGTTTTCTCAGTAAGTCACCTTGATTAATATATTTTACAAGTCAATAAACACATATCTGTCACAAGCGTATTAAGTACTACGGAGTATTCCATGGAACTCTAGTTTTCATCAGTACCGTCTTGATGGACATACAGCTTTTATTCCGTTTGTTCTAACTTTGGATATCAGTCCAAATAAATAAAACGGTTTTGTGCATGCCTCTGAAGGGACATGTGTGAATGTCTCTAGTATAAATACTCAGAAGTGGAGTTGCTGGGTCATAAGACAGGTGCCTTCTTATTTCAATATATTCTATTAATTACTCCCCAGAGTAGTTTTAGAAATTGACTCTCCAATCTGCAGATCATTAAATCATTTGTTTTTCACACGTCATTCTATCCTCCATGTTATTAAACTTCTAAAAATGTTTACTTCTTCATTTTTTTTACAGTGTAGGCAAACATTTTTATTACCAAGAGAGTGGACATTAGAAAGTATCAATATACCAGTTCAGAGTTGGAGATGATCTATTTTTCAGTGTTACTCTTTGCAGGGTATTATCACTTAGTACTTTATATTTCAACTAGCATACACATTTCATTCTGTATCTAAGTAAATCAATATTTAATGCATACTTGTTTGACACAGGAGTGGTTAACAAGTTCTCAGTTAATGCTCCTCACACATGAAGTTGTTTTAGTGGGGTTTTTTTTTTCCCCAGTAACTTTCCCAGTTTGAGTTAGCATCAAACCAAGACAAAAATCTAACACTTCTGATACTCAGAGCAGTATTGTTTCCAGCTGTATGAAACGGCCTTTGACCTAAGTTATCTATGCACAACTAAAAATTATACTGTTCTTTGTGATGTGCTGACAGTCTTATAACATTCCTTTTACAATGTGAGTAGTTCTTAAAAGTCAGAAATGGGTAAGATTATAGCTACTTAACAAGTAGTTTATTCTTAGTTATTCTGTAGGCGTGGGGTCCAAAGAATGTGTTCTCGCTTAATTATTTAAGGCTTTTGTTAATTAAATTGTTATGCTTAATTGATTATTTAATCATGTTTTGTTTCTCTGTTTATATTTAGGCATTTTTTTAAATTTTATAAGTAGTGCAAATTCATTGTCGGTAACATAGGAAACATTCAAGATTGTATTTTTTATGTTGTCCTGTAATATAACCATGTAGGAAACATCACTACTAACATTTTTATTCATTATTGTTCATATGATTGTGTGCATAACATATCCATACATGTTACATATGCTTCATGCTTCAGAATTACTATGTAATCAATGTGGTTGTTCATTCTTGTCCTCAGACACACTCATGGATAAAAAAATGTGTACATAAATACATATATAGGCATATACACTGACGTACCTAGGCAAAGCATACATAGACTTCAATGCATACGTATTTACCTATAAACATATACATATTTATTACTTTTGTATTCATCCATACCTGTCCATATATATGTGAAATATTTTTCTGTATTATATATAGTCTTAAATGGAGGATGTGAGGTAGATTTAATAGCAAAGCATATAAAATCTTCGGTTTGCCTTTGGCTTAATTACTGCTTTGGTGATTCTAACACTTGTCACCTTCATGATGCTACATTTCATGTAATCTTATTACCAGTACAGAATGGTAGGAGGTGTTACTTAATTGGGTGCTGATCATTGTTGAATGGATTAGGTACAACGTTTTTTTTCCATTTTCTTCTTGATTTAATTTGTGCCTTCTTCCAAGTATGGATCCTGCCAGAGTGAATTTACTTTCCTTAAAAAGCAAATTGCATTTTTTTTCTAAACTCCCTTTTTGGATTGATGGATGGGAAATTTTCCTTCATCTTTATTTTCAGGTATTTAATTGGTCATATGTGATTGTATCTGTTTTTCCTGGAGTTATAATTGATATATAACATTGTATTAGTGTCAGCTATATAGCATAATGATTCAATATTTGTATATATTGTGAATGATCACTTCAAGTCTCACTAGCAGCCATCACCACTATACTTATAATTTTTTTTCTTACGAGAACTTTTAAGATGCAACAACTTTCTAATATACAGTATAGTTTTATTAATAATAATCACCTCACTGTACATTATATTCCAGTGACATATATTTTATAACTGGAATTTAGTAAGTTTTTACCATCTTCACCCATTTGGCCCACCCCTCCCTCCACCTCTGGCAACCACCAGTGTGTTTTCTCTGTGTAAGTTCAGGTTGTTTTTTTGTCTTGTTTTGTTTTAGATTCGGATTTCTCATATGATTATATCATCCAGTGTTTGTCTTTCTCCATCTGACTTATTTCACTTTTCATGGTATTTCAAGTTCCATCCATGTTGTCAGAAATGGCAAGATTTCCTTTTTTATGGTTGTATAATATTCAATTATATGCATATAATATATATGTTTCATCGATAACAAATCATTTATTCATATTTTTTAAAATTTTCTAAACATTTACTCATTTTTGAGAGACAGAGACAGAGTATAAATGGGGGAGGGGCAGAGAGAGATGGAGACACAGAATCCGAAGCAGGCTCCAGGCTCTGAGCTGTCAGCACAGAGCCCAACTCAGGGCTCGAATTCACGGACCACGAGATCATGACCTGAGCTGAAGTCAGATACTAAACCAACTGAACCACCCAGGCAGCCCAATATTTATTAATATTTAAGTAAAAAATAATATATAATAAATATTCCTATATATTTTGTTTCTCCGTTCATCCATTCATAGATATGCAGGTTGCTTCACTGTCTTGGCTATTATAAATAATGCTGTTATGAATTTGGGGGTGCACATATATTTTCAAGCTAGCTTGTCAATTTCCTTTCAATTAATACCCAGAATCAGAATTACTGGAGCTTATGGTAGTTCTGTTTTAATTTTTTGAGGAACTCCTATACTGTTTCCTGTACTGTCTGCACCAATTTATATTCCCACCAAGAGTGCATGACAGTTCCATTTTCTCCACATCCTTACCCACACTTATTACTTCATTTTGATAATAGCCATTCTAAGAGGTGTGTGGTGATATTGTGGTTTTGATTTGCATTTTCTCACTGATTGGTGACATTGAGTACATTTTCACGTACCTGCTAGTTAACTGTATACTTCTGATTATATCTCTTTAATGAAATGTTCCTTCACTGTTCTGAAAGTTGGTGTTTTCTGTCTTTTCAAGGAAACTTTTTTTTCCTATATGTGTGTGTGTGTGTGTGTGTGTGTGTGTGTATATATATATATACATATACATACATACATACATACATACCTCTGCTCCAGTTCTTCTTGTTCCCCGCCCCCCTCAAGGACACTGAATTTGTAGAGTAATTATTCTCTCTCTTTTGTCCAAAGCTACCTGTTGAAACTAATCCCTTCTTGTTCTCATTTTTGTACTTTCCTTCTGTCTTCTATACTAATGGTTGTATTTCTTGCCATGCAGATGCTAGTATTCATGTCTTCTAATGAGTTTTGACTTTTATGGTTATTTTTTGGGAATTATTTTCTCTCACCATTCCTTTATTTTGTCTTACCATTCCTTTTTCAACTCTATATTTATTTCCCTTAAATTTTATCTACCAATTAAGAATGGAATGGTTTTAATTTAAAGGTAGCCTAACTATATGTGCACTTGCAAATTATAATACAGAAGAGAAAAATAGGGCACTTTTTAAAGCAGTGAAAATGCCCAACTAGAGTCAAATGTAGCATCAAAAATGCAAGTTATCACTTAGAAACAATGGTGAACTTACAGAATTATTGTAATATTTGATTTATAAAAGCTGGCTTTTTCCTGATCAGTAAATATGGTCTACCTTAATCATGTAATGCCCGAAGTTCCGAAACCCCCCACAAAAGTCCACCAGAGTCGTAAGTCAAAGCCAAGCGGCAAGGGTCGTTTATTGCAGGTTCGAACCTGGTCCTCCGCGCACTCGTCGCCGGTGACGCAAGAGGCCTTGATCAGGGTTGGTATAGCGTTTTTATAGACAGAGACAAATAGCACAGGGGAGGTTTCAAATTATGGGGGGCCTGATTAGTTGATTTTAAAGTAAGGACATTTGTTGTTCTCTGATTGGGCGTCCTTTGTCCTTTGGCGGGAAGGCTTTGTCCCTTACTTGTGGCGGGAGGAAAAAAGGGGGAAGGGAGCCTGGTGAGGAATGTGCTAAGCAAGCAGGTTTACAGAAGCGAGAAATGTCGGTTAGTTTATGTACAATCACTCATTCCATTACATATCAGACTACATTTAGGAAGGTTTACAACCCATTCTACTACACAGCGGGTTACATTCAGGAAAGGCCTCACAATGCTCGTAGCAAACAGCAAGCAAAACAGACTTCTCAGCAATTGTATTTCTTATCAAAGATCCATAATAAGCAGAAAAGAGAACCTAGCTTTAAACTAAGGCAGGGCTGTCATTTGGATTGTTCCTTTCAATCAGACATGAAATACACTAAGAATATTAAAATCATTATCCAGTTAATTCCAAAAATTGTTTAACATTTTGTTAAAAAATACATAATATTGCCTTCTTTCATTTGGAAACTATTAGATCGTGGGGCTTCCTTGTGGTACACAAAGCAGATGCTGATTATGAAATCAGAGCTTTCTGAGAATCTAATATGCATGGATCAATGCTGATGAGAGCAGACCATCCCTAATACTTTCAAGGCAGGAGATATAATAAGGTGTTCATGCTTCAAACATAAGTCATCAAATTGAAAATGACCAAAGATGTTGATGAAGCCATCTGGCGTTTTATGGACTTATTGGTAAAAAGCAGATTTTGTTCTTTTATTTGAAACATAATAATTTTAACATTTATCGGAGGGAGAATGTAAAAGAACAGAAGGTACTGTTCACACTTCAGATTTAGAATGTAACCTAAACCATAAGTAGAACGATGTCAAACAAAATCTGATCTACATAAACCACAACTGGCCAACAGTGACAAGCAAGCAGATACTTCTGAAGCACACAGGATGGGAAGAAGTTCACTGGGATCAAGCCAGAATGCATCGTGCATATTGTGAACAAATAGATTTGATGAATTGGCTTCACGTTGCAAAACTTAAAAAAATACCCAGGTTGAAAACATAAACACTTATCACAATTTGTGCTTGGTGCCTGGCATATGAAGATTCATGAAATCATATACAAATCAGAACTAAGGAATCGCTTTTGAAAAATGTTTAAGGAGGAAGATCAAGATTATTCTTACTGAACATCTGAAGGTGTTCAAGATGCAAACTGTATTTTATATCATCCTTAAATATCTGTTAGGCTGGTAGTTACGTTTTTGGAAACAGGCTTTAGTGGTTTACGCCAAAAAATGCCAAACATTAAAATGAAGTTTATTTTACTTTTAACAGTAGGGAAAAAAGGAAAGTAGTAATAAAATATATTTATTAATTACACAAAAGTAATGACACACAAGAGCAAGCAAGAAAAGCAACAGAAATATACTTGTATTTGGCTTTAATGAATATTCAACTGAGACAAGTACATCTTCTTGGCTTTCATCATAACGGTAATTCAAATCAATGAACATTATCTTTGAAGATGCTAAAGAAAACCGCAGAAAAACAGGGACAAACACTTTTTCTTGATATGGACAGTCCATTTCCCTAGCTGGAGGTGAGAAGATCTTGACAATTTCCTTCCGCATTTATGATTATGGTATATATACACCTAAATCTGTACTTACATAAAAATCATACAGAAGTGGAAATAGTTTGCTGATGAGCTAAATATAATCAAAGAAATTTAAAAACAAATTCTTGATCTTTCCTGAAGGCTTTAGGCAAAGGAAAAAGAAAGGGAGGAATCACATTTTCTTTGGCCTTTAATTACTTTTGTTATTGACTTAGAAATCTAGTCCAAAAAAGAAAGTTTCCTGGGGAAGTATTTACAGATGTCATCCCAATTTCTATAGTACCATAGAGAATGGTATAAAAGACACCAAATAAATACCGAAATATCAGAGTAGAGACTTCAGGATTCCCACTGGAGATGTGGAAAATCTATTATTCATTCCCTTACATAAGGGACCAAAAAGAAAGTAAGAGTGTGTAATAACAATGCTTCGTAGCAAATAAATATACCTAACACTCCCGATCATTCCCCATCATCAGGAGAGAACAAGAAAACTTTGCCTAGGAATTGTTTTTTTCTCTTTTGCTTCTTGTCTTAATACAATCAGCTCAAGGATATATAGCTGGCAGAGTGATCTCATAAAATCTGTGACATTTTTGTATGTCATACGATACACAATATCTAACTTCACAGAGTTGGTATCAGGAGTAAATTAGCAGAATGCCCAGACCCCGACTGGCAAAGAGTAAGGGTAACAACGGAGCTCAAGTGTTCGCTGCTTGGGGTGCATCAAATTGAGCACCTCCCAAGAGAATGTTGAAAGCATAGAATGTTTTATTATTTTACTCATGGGGTTTTTTTGAGTGATGGGGCTTCAGAGTTTATGGCCAAGAAAGATTTCTTGGGACATCTTTGGTGCAAAAAAATTGATTTTATAAAAGCACGGGGATGGGACCCATGGGCAGGAAGAGCTGCTCCTGATCTAGACTGATTATATACTTGGGAGTTGGGGAAGATAAAGAGAAGCAGAAGTTCACAAGGGATTTTCATATTCTAAAGAAGACTCACAGGATCCTGGAGGCCTAGCTATTGTCAAGCTAAGGTTGTTTTTCCCTCTAGCAAAGCATTAACATTAAGACAGTGGGAGTTCCTGGAGAAATGTTGTCCTCTGTATTTGCCTCAAGTATTTGTCAATGGGCTGCAGGTTATAGGGAAATTTAATTTTATCTGCCATTTCCTTCTGCCTTTGTTTCCCACAGCACTTATTACAAGTAAGGAGATAGCTCTAAAAGTACTATGTCCGCATGGACCTAGTGCAGGAAGTTTTTATTCAGTGTATTACAGGATGCGGGCAGGGAGCTTGCATAGGCACCTTTGGTTCAATTGCGCATGCTTCCTATGTCAACTTGGTGATGCAAACATCCTGTGTTCAGGAGATGGGGAAAAATCCCACCCTTGGGAGGAAATCTTAGTATTATAATGAGTTAAAGGTAACTTCAGGTCACCTCAGGGGCCTTCTGCATCTGTCCTTAGCTCCAGTCCAGCTCAGAGTGGCTCATGTAAGAGGCTGTCTGGCCAGACACCTAGCAAGGGGCTCTCAGGTGAAAGACCTAGTTGGATGTGTCCTTGGCTGGAACTGTTGGTTGTACAAAACAAAACACATCCCTTCCCTGCTTTTCTCCCTTCGCCTTCTCCTTTTTGCTGAAAGCTGTCAGCCCTCTTATTTGAGTAACTTTCCCTTGCCTCCTAGCCAAAGTAAGCATTGCATATGTTTGTTAATTGAATTTATATTTTTAAAAGTCAGCAGTAGATTAATTTGTAACAAAATCTGCCAGTTACTACTTGATTAAGTCAAATCAACTTTTTGGATTCATATAGACTAGTATATTCAAAAGTACACCAATGGTAGTGAGAAGGGATCCTAAGGCAAGCTGAGGACCACACACAAGGTAGTATACCCCACCCTCCAACATCTGGGATGTGTGTGATATTCCTCGGACACTCCCGGCTGCCCAAGAACAAAGGAAAGGGGGAAAAAATGGCTAAATGATAGAGATCATAGTCCTGCAGGACCTGAGTCTCTATTTATTTACAAATATCTTAGTAAATTACAAGAAAAAGGCAATCTTATCAATAGCCTAATCTCCAGAAACCTTACAGACTCAGTTTCCTGGAGCCCCAGCATCACCCTCCCCTCCATTGTGAAGCCAGGAACAAAGGCAAGAAGGAAATGGCAGGTAACATTAAATTTCCGTAGAACCTGCAGCCCACTAACAAATATTTGAGGCAAATACAGAGTGGAACTTTTCTCCAGGAACCCCCTACCTTCCTATTGTTAATGCTACTAGAGGCAAAACAACCTTAGCTTGACAATAGCAGGGCCTCAGGTATTTTAAGAGTCCTCTTCAGCATATCAAAGACCTTCTGGAGGCTTCCCTTTTGCCTTTACCTCCCCCAAGTCCAAAGTATATCCCCACTCTTCACAACCCCATTGCAGCTCTTTCTGCCCATGGGCCCTGTCCCCGTGCTTTAATAAAATCACCTTTTTTGTACCAAAGACATCTCAAGAATTATTTCTCGGCCTTGAGTTCCAAACCCCCACCACTCCAAAACCTCATCAGTAGAAGCTGTAATTTTAACAGGAAAACAGCTGGGTTTCCTCTCCTGAATTTACTTAGTTCTTTAAGTGGATTTAACACATTGAACATTAATTGATAGCAATGTTACCAACTTTCCATTTTGAGTACTTCAAAAAAAAAATGTTTTTTAGTCTTTATTTACCTTTGAGAGAGAGACAGAGTGCAAGCGGGGGAGGAACAAAGAAAGAAAGGGAGACACAGAATCCGAAGCAGGCTCCAGGCTCGGAGCTGTCACCACAGAGCCCGACGCGAGGCTGGAACCCATGAACCATGAGATCATGACCTGAGCCAAAGTTGGACACCCAAACGACTGAGCCACCCAGGTGCTCCAGCCCATTTTGAGTACTTTTAAAATACAAAGGGGAATTTTAAAAGTCAATAAAAGATCTTATGTATTGTACATAGATATGACAAGTGTAAAAATAGTACATGCAATCCAGTAGGAAAAAAATGTAAATAGTTGACAAAGTTGCAAATCCAAAGAGAAACAGCCCTATGAAAAGAGGCTCAAATTCACCAGCAATGGGGGAAATGCCAATTAGAGTAACCATGAAATACCATTCTACATCTTTTAAAAAAATTGTTAACATTTATTTATTTCTGTATTTATTTATTTATTTATTTATTTATTTATTTATTTATTTATTTATTTTTTGAGAGAGAGACAGAGCGTGAGCAGGGAAGGGGCAGAGAGAGAGGGAGACACAGAATCCGAAGCAGGCTCCAGGCTCTGAGCTGTCAGCACAAAGCCCGACGCAGGGCTCAAACCCACAGACTATGAAATCATGACCTGAGCTGAAGTCAGGTATGTAACCGACTCAGCCACCCAGGCACTCCTCATTCTACCTCTTAAAAGAGCTGAAACTAAAAAGCTTTGACCTCTTTTGTGCATGGTGAACGAGGAAACAGTTATTGTCACAATTGCTAGGGAAATCCTGATGCATTAAAAGTTTTTTGGAAGTAATTTGGCAACATACATTACAGTTAAATATACACATACCCACCCCTGGTTCCCATCCTATAGAAATAAAAGCACATAAGAACACATGCATGTGAGAGTTGATTGCTGCAGTATTTGTTAAAAACAAATAAAAAAGGTAACTGGAAAAAAATGTGCATCTCTGTCAGGAAATGTCAGAATATATGGTGGCATGTCTCTACTATTAGTTATTATGTTGCTATTTAAAATCCTGAATTAGGGGCGCCTGGGTGGTTCAGTCGGTTGAGCGTCTGACTTCGTCTCAAGACACGATCTCTCAGTTTGCGTGTTCGAGCCCCACGTCGCGGTCTGTGCTGACAGCTCGGAACCTGGAGCCTGCTTTGGATTCTGTGCCTTCCTCTCTCTCTCTGCCCTTCCCCTGCTCATACTCTGTCTCTCTGAAAAATAAATAAAACATTAAAAATTAAAATACTGAATTAGAACTGTACCTTTTGAGTTGGATGTTTTTCATGGAGTATTGAGAAACCAAGATGCAGATGTAGGTGTTCAGTTTAATGACACGGTAATGAAATCAGTATTAACAAAAATAACTACTTAGATATGTATAGCTATTTATACAGGATATGTAGGGATGCAGACTGTTTTGGTCATCTTAAAGGCAGAAGAGGGGGCGTTAATTGATTAGAGGGGAGGCAGAAGAGGAGGGCCAAGTAAAGACAAAATGTAATAATAATTTTAAAAAAAAGTCTGTACCAGCAATAAAATATCTGTATCCATTTTTTTTCAAATGTTTATTTATTTTTGAGAGGGCTCAAGCTGGGGAGGGGCAGAGAGAGGGAGGGAGACACAGAATCTGAAGCAGGCTCTGGGCTCCAAGCTGTCAGCACAGAGCCTGACACAGGGCTTGAACTCAAAAACCACAAGATCATGACCTGAGCCGATGTCTGGCGCTTAACTGACTGATGCACCCAAATGCCCCTGTATTGATTTTAATCATATATTTAAAATTACCTATTTCCCTATATTTAAAAAAGTTAAAAAATACAAAAGTACAAAGATACTTGAATATCAATACCACAAGTAAACCACTTTTTTTGTTTAACCAATTCTTAAGAGCTCATCTTAGTTTGTTCTTAGGTATGTAATAACCTTCAAAATACCAATTTTTGTATTTCAATACTGTGTCACATCTTGGGGGCCATCCGATCAGGGGGAGGGAGGCCAGCAGCACAGGTGGGGAAAGAATTCACCCAAAGCAAAACCAAGGAGACAGAACTTGATAGACTGCACAGCAAGGGAGCAGCTGGCAGAACAACAGGGGAGAGGCTGTCTGCCAGGAGGCAGTGGGGGTGAGGGCTCTGGTTAAGCGGGGTAGTGAGAAAATGTGGGAGCACATGGAATTTTCCTTTTTTGATACCTGCGAGTGGTTTATGTAGCCCATTGGTCAGCTCAGACCTATGGATATTTTTAGGTGGGTCGTTTAATGAGTCTGTTGGCGTTCAGCCCTGTAGTTGCTGTCGGCCCTTTTACCTAACTCAGGTCTCCTTGCTCAAGCCTGTTGCCTAAAAGTGGCGTCTGTCATTTCTTTGGTTATATGAAACCACTCACCGCCAGTAATGGACTTGTCCCTTTTGAACATGGTTTAGGTTGACATAGGTGTCAGTTTTATAATGTTCTCTTTTGTCATTAATATCGTCAGTCATTCTTATTGTGCTGCTTAAACTGTATATTGGGATGGTTGGGGAAGAAAAAAAATTTTCCTCTAGGTTCTTTGGCTGGTCTAATCAAACAACACAAGATACAGTAATAGAAAAATGAGTATGATTACATACCTGTGCAGACTGCCTAAGTATATGCGCTCAAGTACTAGCCAGGCAATTGAGGTTATATGCCCTCTTGATGCAAGGAATGGAATAGGAGTCTGGGGCTTCAAGGGGTGGGGTGGTGGGGTGGGGATAAGATCAGTCACATGGTAATTTAAAAAAAAAATGTTTGTTTGGTAATGAGAAGTTTGTCCTGCCATATAGTTAGGTCATTCAGATAAAAAAGTTATTTCTTGGTAATAGCTGTCTTTCTGGCCAGGATCACTATCTAAATTCTTTGAGGCAGTTTAAAGGAAAGGTCAGAGTTTTTCTTAAGGGGCTCCTGGGTGGCTCAGTTGGTTAAGCGTCTGACTCTTCACTTCGGCTCCAGTTATGATCTCACGGTTCAGGAGTTCGAGCCCTGCATTGGGTTCTGCACTGACAGCTTGGGATTCTCTCTAGCTCCTTCTCTGCCCTTTCCTCCCTGCTGTGAGCTCTCTCTCTCTCTCTCTCCAAATAAACACACTTTTTTTTTTAAAGGTTTTTCTTGAGTCAGCTGAGTCTTGATTGCCTTCAGCTCAAAACAGTCTGCATACGAAAGTGGCAGATTTGGGGGAAACTGGTCCTGCACCCCTTCTGGTTCATTCTAAAATGCATCTCCTTGTCCATGATGCTTTGTTTCATTGCAGTGATTTCCCTCTGCTTTGCCATCTTAACTTGCATCTTAGCATCTTTGCTTGTCTCCTCCTCCCTACTTGATTGTATTTCTGTCCTGAGTCTTCTGTCAGATATTTGAATGTTTGGTTATATTTTCTTAAACATTAATTAGAAAATATTTGGTCATTCTTTGTGTCTGCTCTGTGACCTGTTTCTAGTGGGTCTTCTTCGTATGTTGATTAATGGTGATACTCTTGATTTCGTGTTTCAGTGGGGTCTTTAGATAGCTGCTGTATTAGTTCCCTTTTCGAATAGTCTCCACGTAGCATTGTTAACCCAGAAATCACAAACAATATGAGGATTCATACTTCACTGTTGCTTGTTCTTGGCATTTTCATGGTTAAAGAAATATCTGGGAATTTTGATGGCATTCATGTCAGTTATAGTCTTTCAGATTGGACAAAGCAGGTCACATGCCTATTTTTCACAATCTTTTTGGATTTTAATGTATTGAATATTTTTGTAAGGTGTATTTGAGAGAACATGTGCACATGTGTGCTTGAGTGGGGGGAGGGGCAGAGAGGGAGAATCCCAAGCAGGCTCCCCACTGTCAGGCAGACCCCAGAGCTGGTCTCCTTCCCACAAACCATGAGATGGTGACCTGAGCCGAAATCAAGTTTCAGATGCTCAGCCCATTGAGCCACCCAGGCGCCCTGAATGTAGTTAGTATTTTAGAGGTCACAGATGTCTCTTTAACTGCCTTGGCAAATTACAGAACAGTTAATGATTAAATACTATTTCCAAACCAGTTATAATGCTTACAAAGCAGTAAAACAAAATGAGCAAAATGACATCTGTGATGAACTGTGTGTTTTAATACACTTTTTCAGGTGAGGAAAAGTGACTTCACTATACCCTTCTGTGTTCTTAGCTGAGAACCCAAATGAAAGACATGTTAACAGGAGAAAAAGCAGATTGACAGGAGAAAAATAAAGTTTAGTAACTTAATATTTAAAAAAGTTTAGACACGCCTGGGTGGCTTAGTCGGTTAAGTGCCTGCCATTGGCTCAGGTCATGATCTCACACTCATGGGTTCGAGCCCTGTGTCGGGCTCTGTGCTGACAGCTTGGAGCTTGCTTTGGATTCTGTGTCTCCCTCTCTCTCTGCCCTTCCCCCATTCACGCTCTGTCTGTCTGTCTCTCTCTCTCTCAAAACATAAACATAATAATAAAAAAAATTTTAAAGACAAAAGAACATATTGTGAAGGGTGGAGGAGGAGAAGGCAGTTATGGGTGGTTACAAAGATGAGAACCCAAATAAAGGTTATGGTTCTTAGGCCAGTTTACACCCTTTCTTTCTCCCTTGATAACGAGTTTCTAGAGGTTTAGAATCCCCCATCTTCCAGGTACAGAAAGGGAGACACCCTTACAAATAGGGATTTCCCTTGTAAATGTCTACTACAAAAGAGTAGCTTTTAATTAGTTTTCAGAACTACTTCTGTGTCTCAATTTCATAAAAAATAATTAGCTCAAAATAATCCGTTTGACAAAGTGATAAGTTTTGGTATGGCACATTCAGCTCCCCTTCACTTGAAAAGAGGAAAAGAAAGTAACGTCTTTCAGCAGAAACCTCTTTGGCATTTTAGAACTAGATAGTCGAATGCAGTAAGTGGAATTGATGTAAATAGTCATCACTCTTGTCTCACATTGAAAGATTTTTTTGAAAATCAGTTTTGTTACCTGAACACTGACCTTGCTGTCCGTAACCATAATTTTGAAATCATTTGTTTCCTTAGCTTCTTGAATGGGGTTTTGTAGTTGTCCATCCAGCTTGATTTTAAAGAATACACCAAGTCAAAGAGGTGATGTGAAATGTAAGCACTTTTTAGGACCTTTATGGTCCCTTTCACTTCTCACGTCCCATGGATATCTGTGGTGAAAATTCAAAGGTATTGTAGTCATTTGCTTTACGTAGTATTTTTTTATTACCTGGCTTGAAAGGGTAATGTGATGTGATGATTAAGTTTATATTCAGGAATAACTAATTTCCAATAGAATGTGATTCAGTTCAGTAATGCCAAGTATAATTGAATGTGTAATGCAGTTAATTAATTGATGTGCCTATTTTCGAACATTTATTGACTATTGATAATATGCTTGATGCTGTACTTCATACTCATAATAGAGGTATCCTTCCAAGGGGAATTTACATCATTTAATTTTCTTTGTTCAAATTAAGTATCAGCCCTTTGAGGTCTATTGGGACCACTGTCAATTACTGTTTAAAATAATTAAATGAGGGGCACCTAGATGGCTCAGTCGATTGTCCAACTCTTGATTTCTGCTCAGGTCATGGTCTCAGGGTAATGGGATCAAGCTCTGGATGGGGCTCTTTGCTGAGCATGGAGCCTCCTTAAGATATTCTCTCTCTCTCTCTCTCTCTCTCCCTCCCTCCCTCCCTCCCTCCGCCCCTCTCCCCTGTTTATTCTGTCTCTCTTTCTCTGTCTCTCAAATAAATTAATGACATTTTCATTTGTGGTACTTGTGTTATTTTCAAAATATTCCAGCAAAGTCAATACAAAATCAAAGATCATAAATCATCCTTTCCTTTATTATTTTAGCCCTGCAATGCTGTTTTATTTTTAGGCTAAATAATCATATAAAAATTTAACTCAATTATAATTAAATATAATCATTTTAATCTACAAAAATACAATTTGTACTCTGTGTTTGGGATGGTTTAATAAAAATAATAACTTACATAATGCACAGCCTTTGTAATACAGTACTTTTATTTTGTAAAGAATAATGTGGCATTTCTTTTAAAAATGTTATTAAATTAAGGAATTCATTTATTCTTAGATTGCTGTAATTATTTGAAGATTTCCCACCTCACTATGTATGAGAATTTGTGCTAAGCAAACTGTAAATCAAAAAATGATTAACTCTTATTTACAAAATGCATGAGGGTTTGAAAGTGTGCTTAATAAGTCATATGAGTGACAGGTAAAGGAAGAGATGTGAGCATCTGTGTCATCCACTGATCCAAAAACATTGTTTGTCTTGAAGAAATTTTATACACCACTGGACCATGTTATGAACTAGTAACATTTAATTTTAAAAAAAGATAATCTTAGTATAATGTGAACTCTACAATACTTACATGCCAAACTTTGAAATTTCCAAATAGTACTTTAAGAGCATTATTGTTTTCATGGATAGCGGGTGGCTTGGACTCACACAGTATTTGAGTATTGTGCTTTAAATTTCAGTTTTCACAAACCGCTTTTCATGCAGAGAAAGCAATTGTACATATTAATTCCCATGAGACTCCCATCAGTATTCATTATATGCATTCTTTGTAAGAATGGGTATTCTCTTACTGTTTTATTATCTGGCATGCATGCACGCATGAACCTTAACATACCAAAGGAGTTTTATCGAAATCAGTATTTTTCAATGTTTTATTTTCTGATAGTTATATATAAGTTACCTTGTGGAGAGGTTACTTTTGTCGCACAATCTGTCTGTGGTCAGCCTGTAGCTGTATCCATAGATTCCTAAGGAAATGAATGAGTTCATGATTCTTTAGGCTGTGTAATTATGGATAAAAATTATAATATCAATGTCATTACTAATTTTGTGTGACATTTTGCAAACCACTTAGCTGTGCATTTATTGTGTCTGTATGAAAAAGAAAAGTTCCCTCACTAACTCAATGTTAAGATGAAAAAAATAAGTCACAGAAAGAATTTATCATCTTATTTAAAAAAGCACTTAGAAATGGTATATGATGTAAACATTATTGAAAAAATAATTTTTAAACAATTTTTGCCTTTTTAAGGATTAATTCAATGAGGCCAGAATATTGAAGAACCAAAAATCCATCATGAAAGCCTTTACTATTAAGTTGTTCAAAATCTTATTTAACCCTAATGATATTCAGCCACTTTTTTTTTCCTTTGGCCAGCAATATATACAAGCCTTCCACCATTCCCACTTAAAACATGCAGAAGAAAGTAACATACATATTATGAAACAATTGGCAATCGTAGAAGTTAAGGATGTTTGTCCTTAAAAACAGGGGAATGGAGTTAAATCCATGAAAGTAGTCGACTAGAGAACTCTAAAAATCTATTCTGAAAAAAAAAATCTAATAAACTGGTAAAAACTGTCAGAATCAACTTTATCAGAACTCTGAAAGTGAATCATAGATTTCCAACAGCCATGGGAAATCAGGAAAAGGTGGCTGACTCTTGGTAAGAGATCTTTGTGGAATTTTTACTTACTACATGCCTGGCTCCTCCAATCAGTGGTTGCCTTGAGGATGGGAGCTCACTTTCCAGATATGGGTCCCTTGTGGCAGAGAGGGCAGAAAGGTCATTGTTCTCTGGGAATTATCCTTGTTTTGGCCTGTTTAGTGTGTCTCTGAAGGATGAGTTCAAAGGACTCCTTTCATTACTCCTAACTCAGAACTTGCCCAGGGTGGAGTCATTTTCTAGGGAGTGTTTGTCAAAAACATGTAAAGATAAATGCATTAGCCACTCATACTTATGGATGGCAGTGGATAACAGTTGGGGCAAACAATAAAAACCCTGGAAGAGTTGAGGAGTAAAATACTTGGGGGGGGAAGGAGACTTCACAAAGCTATGACATATTCCTGGAAGTCTGGGTGATCATCTGAATTCCAGGAGGTCCTGTCAAAAAATAAAACTGAAAGGCCCTAATCTCTTACTTGAGGGTCACATTTAGGTTCTTTGGAGGCAGAAGTATAGGCAAAGTTGTAAGCCGTCCAGCTGATGAAGAAGGCATACTCCAATACAAACACAGAGCCCATCTGCAGAGAATGAAGGTCATTAAGGAAATCTTTGCCAAATTACCAGCTGGCATATGAACGAATTGATCAGAGATCTCAGTGGTCACACATAGCAATGAACACAGATCTTAAAAAATTTGTTGACAGAATTCATGAAGAAAAATAAAGCATGAATGGAAAAGAATCTGATTCTAAAGCTGACGCATTATAACATTTGAAATGTTTAGTTTTCCCAAAAAATTATGAGATGTGCAATGAAAGAATGAGGTGTGGGGGGAGATGACATCAGTAGAATCTGTGCAGGAGGAAGCCCAAAGATTGGACTTACTAGACAAAGACCTTAAATCGACTATTTTAAATATTATCCAAGAAATAAAGGATATCATCTACAATAAACTAAAGGAAACTGTGAGAATTAAGTCTCACCAAGTAAGGAATATCAACCAAGATAGAGAAATTGTTAAAAGGAACCATATGGAATTTCAGGAGTTGCAAAGAACGCTAATGGAAAAGAAAAATACACTGTAGGGATTCAGCAGGAGATCTGAGAAGGCAAAGGAAGGACTCAGTAAACTTGAAGATAGGTCAGTTGAGATTATCCGGTCTGAGGAATTGGGGTAAACTCCTCAGAAAAAGGAAAACATAATTAAGGAAAATGAACAGCACTTAACAGACTTATGGAACACAATCAATTATAAAAGCATAATGTAATAGGAGTCTCAGAGAGGAGAGAAGGGGGCAGAAAGAATAACTGAGGAAATAATGGAGTTCCAATTTCTTATCTGTCATGTAAGGAGTTTCGAAGTCATCATTCCATCCTAACAACAAGTAAAGGTGAGGACACTGAAAAATCAACAAATCTTAGATCTACCCATGAAGTGAGACCACAGGACATGCTACCGCCCCCACCAAGTGGAGAGACAAATAGGTCAGTACAGAGAATCAGAACTTAGCAGAGGAGAAACCTCCATGGGAACCAGTACCAGGGTAGGAAAACCTGAATTATAATTGAGAAATTTCCGGAGTCTCTTTGTAGAAAAGTCTGAGAGTTTAAGACTCTGCACATTGTGAGTATTACTTCAGGAGCTCTACAGATTTCCACCATGAAGATAAAAAGTCTCCTTTGGCTTCTAGCAGGGAGAGAAAAGTATTCATTTGAAATATGCCAGACTGCTCCGTTCTCAAAAAGACCTGTCCTCAGAAGAAACTATATTATACAAGTTGAACCTATTGGGGTTTTGTCAGAGCTCAGCTGATCTGGGATAAAGGAGACACTCAACTCTAGCCTTCTCTAGCCTTCCACGTGGGACAAGGAAAATAAACAACTTCAATCGTACATAGCCATCCTGTCTTGTTAATGGAGGTGAGGAAATGAGAATCACCTTTGAACTTTGTGGCCTATAGGTCACAAGTACAACTAGTATCCTTGGACTTGTGTTTGTTATCTGTTGTGGGGGCAGTCTTGTGTGGACTGATCCCTTAACCTGGGAGATCTTATGCATCCTCGAGACAGATAGTGTCAGGCTTGAGGCAAATTGGGGACTTGCTTGGTGGTAGAAACCTACACATTATAGCATATAATACTCAAACTGCAGAAAATAAAAGATAAAAGAAAATTTTTCATAGAGGCCAGAGGAAAAGCAACCTACCTTTAGAGGAGCAAAGGTGAGAACTACATGTGACTATTTTGCAGAAACCATACAAACAGGTGAAGAATGTAGTGAGATATTTAAAGTGTCTAGAGAAGAAAACCACCAGTCTGGAACTTTATATCCTGTGAAATGATACTTCAAAAGTGAAGAAGTGCTCTCTCAGACAATCAAACATGGAAGGGATTTGTTGCCATTAGAACCATGTAGCAAAAAAATGGTCAAAGAAGTGTGTTTAAAAAAACAGGATATAGGATGTATATTAGGAAGAGGATTCGAGAAGAAATAAGTGGAGGTAAAATAAAACTTATTTTTCCTCATTCTTAACCAGGTAGCAATTTGTTTGAATTAATAACCATGGTGTATTTGATTATTATAACTTATATATAAGTGAAATGAATGACAGAAATGAAATAAGGGATAGGAGACAGGAATTAAGAATACTTGGTGATTATATAAGCTACTTGCACTATCTATAGCGTCGTATAGTGTTATTTCAAAGTGAGCTTGTATTCATTGTAAATATATATCGTAAACACTAGGGCAACCCTGAAAAAATGTTTAAACAAGTGAAAAGAATCCGTATGCTAAGAATGGAGAGAAAACGGAATCATATAAAATGTTTGAGTAATTTTTTCCATTTAAAAAATTTTCAAAGTTTTATTTATTTTGAGAGAGAGCCTGAGCAGAGGGGAGGGGCAGAGAGAGGGAGCGAGAGAATCCCAAGCAAGCTCCACACCATCAGTGCGGATCCTGATGTGAGGCTTGATCTTGTGAACTATGAGATCATGACCTGAGCCAAAATCAGGAGTCAGATGCTTAACTGACTGAGCCACCCAGGTGCCCCAGTTTTTTCCACTTTTACTGAGGTGTGAATGACAGATACACATTGCATTTATTTAATGTTTGCAATGAGATGTCTTGGTATACATATATATTGTGAAATGATTCCCCCAATTAAGTAAATTAATGTAAAAAATCACAAAAGGCAGAAAAAGAGCGTAAGTCAAAAATACAAAAACAGGAAAGGATCAGCAAATACGGTAGATATTAATCTAGTCATATCAGTAATAACCTTGAATGGACTATCAACAATCTGAAGATACCAATTAAAGGACAGGATATCAGCATGAACCAAGAAAGAAGTCTCATCTATGTGTTGTTTATAACAAACCCACTTTAAATATAAAGACACATAGGTTGAAAGCAAAGGAATAGAGAAAGATAGACCGCGGTAATATTAACGAAAGGAAAATGGGGGTAGGCATATTACTTTCACACAGAGCCAAGCTCAGATCAAGCAAAGTTATCAGGGATGGAGAAGGGCCGTGCCTAATGACCAAGGTGTCAGTTCTTTAAGATGACACAGCAGTGTTTAATAGGTATGTGCCTCACAACAGAACATCAAAGTGTGAGAGGCAAAAATTGTAAGAGAAAGTAGATGAATCCATTATAATAGTCGGCGACTTCTACAACCTTCTATGAGAAATGTGAAGATCCAGCAGGCAGAAAATCATAGGGATATAGTGGAACTCGTTAACATCCTAAGTCAATCAGACATGATTAACATCTCTAGACTTCCTCATCTAAGTGCAGAGTACACATTCCTATCAAGCCCACATGATGGGGCACTCCCCAACCTAGACTACATTCTGGGCCATAAAACACATCTAACAAATATATAAGAATAGAAATCATGTAGTTTCTATATAGGTCAGACAATAATGGAATTAAACTAGAATCCATTACCAAAATGATGACTGGAAAATTCCCAAAACATTGAGATTAAATAAAACACTAGTAAATAACACATGACTAAAAAATGAAAATTCAAGAGAAATTTAAAAACTGTTTTGAATGAAGTGAAATGACAAGAAAACTTACCAAAAACTGTGCAGGTTTTTGTATGGGCGTAAGATATAGGTAATGCTTTGCAAAGTGCTCACATGCAGCGAAAAGGGGCCCAGAACGCCTATTTGACCTTTGCCTGTGGGAAGTTTTTTTTTTAGTGTATCCAGGATTCAGGAGCCATTTTCACTCCCAGCTGAAATCTCTCAGTCCTTCGGCACACCGTGTGAAGAAATGGCCCTTGTTTCCATTCCCACAGTCTTACCTCATATTGTTCAACCTAAACTTCCGTCTCACCAAAGAAACCTGCAGTTTCCCAAACATATTTGCACCATTTGCTCCTAACTGCTACCTCCCCATGTTCATCTGGACTCCAACACCCTCATTCTGGTGTAAACACCTCTGGTTTACTACAATATCTTACTATCGCCCTTCTAATATTACTACTCCCAGACACTCCCTTTTCCCAAATCTGAGCATCCCCAGCAATAGCACAGTGTGTTCCCAAGAGCAGATGCCTGATTAATATTAAGGGAATAAATGGGTCAATGAGCATATTAGCCAATTGATTGAGATTTAATTTCTTGTAAATTCTTAAGCAAATCCAGCTATGTGTTGTTAAATTTTACTGAACGGGAAGATAGAAGTTGATAATCTTTTACTTTATTTTGCCTTTTATGGACTCAAATAATTTTACTGCTGAGTTATGTTATAAAGTAACATCTATTCCAATGCCATGTTGTCATGTTCTGGATTCACAATAATCGGGAAGGTTTTCCAATTTGATTCACAAAGTTTAAAAGCTTCTACTTGTAAACTTGACACATGCTATTAAGTGTGTCAAGAAAATTCCTCATAAATTTATAGTAAGAAGCTATTTAAACCATCTGTTAGAAGGCTTAACTTTTGGAGAAGGCAATGTCTGGTGTGTTGAGGGAGAGAGAAATGAAGATCTCCATATTACCACATAAACAGACATATTAAAATGATATATATCCGTGGTGAAAGGTGACCACCAGGGAGTTGGAATGCTCTAAGGCAGGGCTAGAGCAGGTGATGCAGGTTTTCAGCTCTGCTAATAATGGAGTGCAGCGATCAGAGGAGGCCAAAGTGAAGAATTGGTCAGCAGGTCAGGTTCCAGATTTGGAAGGAGGGCAGACTTGGGAAGTCCCAGATGAAGGGTTCTCCAATGCTGGAAGGTGCTAAAACTGGACACAGTACTAGGCCCTGGACAGAATTAGTTCTCAGTAGGATCTTAGGAAAAGGAGACCCGAGGACAATCCCCAAATTATGACTTATTCTCATGTTTCCCTTCCCTTCAACAGGCCTGCTTTTAGTAATTTGGTTTCAAGTGCCTTCATACTGTCTGAGATACATTTTGGAAGAGTTAGTGAGTAAATGAATTAAGAGGCGGAAGGTCTGCCTCGGGTGGGGAGAAGGCGAACGATGTGGCCTCTAGGCAAATTCAAACCAAGGATCTAGTTCCAGCTCTGGTAGTGACCATTCTTGTGAAGTTGAGAAAATTGCCTGTTTTTATCCTCCAAGTGAGTTTGGTAAGGCCTATCTTACAGGATTGTTGGAATGTATATATGTAACCACATGATAAGAGGATTAGCAAGTATTACCCAATATTTAAGGAATGGAAATTAATATTTTGATCCCAAATGATATCATCCACCTCCCTTGTATTTTTTTTTTTTTTAATTTAGGAAGTGTCAGAGAATATGCAGTATTCTTGGACAAAGAATCAGCCACAAATTTACCTGACCTAGTAAAATGAACTAAATTTTCCCCATTAGATCACCTGTCATTTAATTCAGGCACAGAGTTGTCTTTCTCATTTGGATACCAGTCAAGTTCCTAGAATTTGTGTCAAGGTGCAAGTTTTCCCATCCCTCCCAGGTGCCCTTCCATCCATATGACCTCTGTTGACATTATTACCCCCTCAACAAAAGCAAGCCCTTGCTTAGTCTGCCAAATTGCACCCATGATAATCTAATTAAAATGGCCTTTTAATGGAACAGCCTGTGGCTCTCCCAACTCCAGGCAAACAGTGCCAGCACAGTGGCGTCTCACCTGAAGGTGGGCATCACCCTTATTTTGAGAAACTCCATGAAGATGTCATGCCTAGATCACATAGCTTGCACACTGTACTCCTCTGCACTGGAATAAGAACAAAGGACCCCTTCCTTTTCTGCCCCGGGGTGCAGATTTCTCTTTGGTTTACCCATCCATAATCCCAAAATAACTCATAGCACCAATTTTTTATTACAGACTGAATGTGTTCCCACTCACCAAAGTTCGTATGTTGAAGCCCTAACACCCAATGTGAACGTAACTGGAGGTGCAGTCTTGGGGAGGTAATTCGGTTTAGATGAGGCCCTGAGGAGAGAGCACCCGTGATGTGATTAGTGTTCTCGTAAGAGCAAGAGAAACCAGAATTTTCTCTCTATGCCACATGAGGATACATGGAGAAGGTGGCAGTCTTTAACCTAGAAAGAGAGCTCTCACCAGAAATCAAACCTGCTGGCATCTTGATTGTGAACTTCCCAGCCTCCAGAAACGTGAAAATGTTTGTTGTTGAAGCCACCCACTCCATGGTATGTTGTTGTAGCAGCCTAAGCAGACTAACACTGGGTTTTCTCTCTCAATTCTGACATGTACTGTTGAAGGAACTGGCCTCTCCCTAGTAATTCCACAGCCTCAACTGTGTGCACCACATACTGTAAATGACAATTACATCCCCCTGAAGACTAGCAGGTTCCTAAAGTCCCAAGCTGTGTTGCTTAGGAAATTTCCACCTAATTGTTCTCATAAGGACCACCCTCCTCCTCTCCGGTTCTTTTTACTCTACTTAAAGGCCAGAGAGGGTATCTGGGCATCTTACTTGTGTGAGTGTGGCTCAAAGGCTCTAAAATTCTATGAGTAGAGACTGGATTCCTTTATATCAGCATCTGCGGTGCTAAACTGAGCTTTCCGGTGAGCAGGTACTCCATGTGTGATGAACAAAAGAGTCAGTAAACACATCGTATAATTTAAGATTTAATTTATCTTTATTGAACAAACTTGAAGTATGAATTAAGATGTAATTTATCTTTATTGAGCAAACTTGAAGTCTAAATCATTTAAAACTAAAACATAGTAACTTGTGTAAAACTAACGCCTAAAAGGAACAAAAAAAACCTGGATTGACCATGTTTAAATTTTTTTTTTCTATTCTCTCATCCTTACTATTTTACTGTGAGATTCTTTCACATTGCTAATAATCTAATTCTTACTGCGACGTTGTATTATCTTGTCACGAGGATTAGAACCCTCGGGTCTCAGCAGAGGTGGGAAGATACTCCTGGCCATGACGCTGGAAGGTATGAGGACTCTGGCGGTAGGGCCACCCCCGGTCGCGCCTCTGGCCTGGGCTCTCTCTTCCTCTTCCCGCAGAGCCTCTTCATAATAGGACGGGAAAGCAGTGGGGATGGTATCGTTGACCTTCGACAAGAACTGCAGGACTTTCATCTTGGTGGTTTCAGCTAGGGCGTTTGGGCCCCACAGGAACTCATGGCGTGGAGGATCACTGTTGGCCACCTGGCGGTACTCGAGATACTGCAGCCTCACCAAATCTTTGGTGATGAGCTTCCTGGGCTCCCCGTAGATGAAGTGCTTCCTCCCAGGATATACTCGCATCAGACCCAGGAATTTCCAGATGTCTTCCTCAGCAGCACAGTTGCCTTTCATGAAGATCATTCCCAGGATATTCATCAGGAGACCGGTCTTGGGTAACCCCCTGCCAGCACGCACCCTCCCGTTGTTGGGGAGTTTGAGTTTGCTGACGAGGTCGTATCTAGTCGAGTCGATTTCCTGTAGGTCGACGGCGAAGACAATCTCAATGCGCTCAGCCGCTTTCTTAAGGATCTCAGGAAAACGCTCTTCATAATTTGGGCCGATAATCTTCAGCATGTCTTCCTTCAGAATGGGCTGTTTCATCTTATACTTGTACAGAAGGTACTGCTCCAGCAAGCCAGGCTTCCTGCTCAGAGAATCTTCGCCTGGGCGTTCAACGTAGAATGGGGCCTCGTAGGGGCTCACCCTTTCCTCATCTTGGTTGTTGGATTCTTCATCAGATTTAGGGCCAGGAACGGCTGCAGAAGTGGCGGCGGCGGCGGCGGCGGCGGCGGCGGCGGCGGCTCTTGCTCTTCTTCTACGCCGCTGAGAAGCGCCACTTGACCCAGTAGTGGGCACACTCTGGGTAGTATCTTCGCACTGAGCAGCGGAGGAGGGAGTGGACTCCGCTTCCGCTGCTGCTTTGGCCTGAGCATCGGCCTGAGCATCTTCGCAACCCTGAGCTTCACCTTTAGCCTGGCGGCGTCTCTCATGAGCCTTGAACTTACTCTTGTGTCTCCGAGGCATGATGGCACCTCGGTCAGGCACAGGAGGCAGGCCTAGAAACAGGATCAGGAGATGCGGATCCCTGGATGAGGGAGAATGAAGTGACGTGAGCACCTTCATCAGGGAGATTCCTCCCTGGCTTTAACCAAGGCTGCCTCTGGGGGCTTATCAGAGGGCCCTGCTCCAGGAACCCACAAGGCTCCTGTTCTCATCAGCCTGTTCCCGGAGAATTCTATGGAGGAAGTTAGAGGGAACCTTAGAGTATAGTCTGCCAACCCTGCCTGGGGTATACTGGGGTGACAGCAGGGGCTGCCAGTGGGGAGCCTCTCTTCTGCGTTCTGGGGGTGTTCTAAGTTTACATTCAGGATCATCCTGAAAACTCTTGATCAGTCCTGGGTCTCCTCTATTCTATTGCCACGAAGTCGATACCTCAGACCAAACCCAAAGACCCTAGAGGAAGAAGTAAAGTAGTTCTTTACACCCTGTCCCCCTCAGGGGGGCATCCAACTGAGAGTTGTGTGAAGCCCTCTCCTTCATGGGCTGTTTTGGTCCTCATTTCTCATTCAGGGTACTCACTTGGCCTCTAACTAGCGCCTGGTACACTTCCCTTCTGCTCACTGATGGCTGTACTCAGATTTGGTATAAATAAGTGAGGGTGAGGCTCGGCCTGACTGCCCTGCCCTGAGCCTTCAAGTCCTGAATGGAAAAGTGGGGATCTGATTTTTTGTTATTTTTCGACAGCCAGTGGTCTCCCCCTCCCCGCCTTCCAATCTTTCCTTTGGCCCCTACTGTAGCCTGGGATTCTTATCTTCCTGCCAGCCTGTCCTTAAACATGCTGGGAGAATATGGGAGTCATCCCCCTTTCCTGTTCTCTAAAAGTAAGAATTGTTTGATTCAGATGTCATGGAAAGATCTAGAACTCCTCCTACTTCAGGGAGTAAATGTTGCTTTTAAACAAAATCTTACTCCACCCGACGCCCCCCGCCCCCCTCCCCCTGCCGCCCCCTCTGACGCCCCCTCCCGCCGACGCCCCCTCCCGCCAACGCCCCCTGACACCCCTCCCCCATGCCCCCTCCCTCCACTGACCCCGCCGCCCCCTCCTCCCGCCCCCTCCCCCGACGCACCCTGACATCCCCTCCCCCCACCACCCCCCCCCGCCATCCCCAACACCCCCTACCCCTGCTGTCTCCCCCGACGCACCCTCCCCCAACACCCGCCCCCCCCACGCCCCCTCCCCCCCGCTGACGCCCCTGCCGTCCCCTCCCCCTGCCGACTCCCTGATGCACCCTGACGCCCCCTCCCCCACCGGCCCCCCTCGCCGCCCCTACCCGCCCCCTACCGCCTCCCCCCAACAACCCCTGACGCCCTCTCCCTACACTGCCCCCCCACCGACGCACCCTCCCCCCACCGATACCCTGCCGCCCAACACCCCCACCCCCTGCCACCCCCCCACCGCACCCTCCCACTTCCGCCTCCCCAACGCACCCCGATGCCCCCTACCCCCACTGCCCTCCTGCCGCCCACAACGCCTCCTCCCCCCACTGCCTCCCCTGAAGCCCCTTGACGCCCTAACCCCCGCTGCCTACCCTGAAGCCCCCTGACGCCCCCAACCCCGCTGCCCCCCAACCCCTCCCACCACCGCCTCCCCCAATGCCCCCTCCCAACGCCTCCCCAATGCCCCCTCCCCCCACGCCCCCTCTCCCCAGCGACCCCTCTCCCCACGCCTGCTCCCCCATGACCCCTCCCCCAGCTGCCACCCACCACCACCCCCTCCCCTTGACGCCCCCCCACGCTCCTCCCCTGCAATGCCCCCTACCCCCACTGCCCCCCTGATGCCCCCTCACCCCATGCCCCCTCCCCCAATGCCCCTCCCCCGACCGCCTCCTTGATGCCCCCTCCCCTGATGCCCCCCCACGCCCTTCCCCCATGCTGCCTCCCCTGCCCCCCAATGCCTCTCCCGCAGCCCTGACACCCCGTCCCCCCGCTGCCCCCTCCCGATGCCCTCTCCCCTCTGATGCACCTTCCCCATCTCTCCCTGCGCCCCCTTCCAATGCCTTCCCAATGCCTCCTCCCCCCACGCCCGCTCCCCCTGATACTCCCTCCCCCATGCTCCCTCCCCCTGCTGCCCCCGCCCCTCCCCCCGACACCCCTCCCCCCGCTGCCCCCCCCAGGCCCCCTCCCCTGGTGCACCCAGACGCCCCCTCCCCCCACTGCCTCCCCGACACCCCCCCCCCGACGCCCCCGTCGCCCACGGCCTCCCCTGCAGCCCGATGACCCCTCCCCCCGCCGTCTCCCCAGACGTCCCCCGACGCCCCCTCTCCCCCCGCCGCCTCCCCCGACAGCCCCTCCCCCTCAACGCCCCCTCCCCCCGCTGCATCCCCGACGCACCCGGATGCCCCTCCCACCACCTCCCCCGACAGCCCCCAATGCCCCCTCCCCGCACCGACCCCCCACACCCCCTTCCCCTCAATGCCCCCTCCCCCTGCTGCCTCCCCCAGAGTCGCCGATGCCCCCTCCCCGCACCGCCCCCCGACGATCCCTCCCCCCACGCCTGCTCCCCCTGACGCCCCCTCCCCCACCTCCTCCCCCGCTGCCCCCCCACGCCCCCTCACCCCGCTGCCCCCATGCCCCCTCCCCTGATACCCCCATGCCCCTTCGCCCTGCCGCCCCCTCCCCCCGACGCCCCCCACGCCCCCTCCCCCTGCCGTCTCCCCCGACGCCCCCGATGCCCCCTCTACCAACACCGCCCCCCCCGACCTCCCCCGCCACGTCCCCCGACAGCCCCTGCCGCGTCCCCAACGCACCCCGACGCCCTGTCCCCCCACCACCCCGCCCTGCCTCCCCTTCCCCCAACGCCCCCCGCGACACCCCCCATCGGCCCCCCACCGCCCCCTCCCCCGCCGCCCCCCCACGCTCCCTCCCCCCACCACCCGTGCCCCCTCACCCGCTGTCCCCCCACACCCCTTTCCCCCGCCTCCCCTCCCCCCAACTCACCCCCCACTGCTCCCTCCTCCCATGGCCCCCCCCCCCCGCTGCTTCCCCTGCCGCCCCCCACGCCCTTCCCCGGTGCCCCCCGACGCCCCCCATGCCCCCTCCCCCCATGCCCCATTCCCCCACTGCCCGCCGCTGCCCCCTCCCTCAACGCCGCAGCCTTCTCCCTCAACACCGCAGCCTTTTCCTGACGCTGCCTCCCCCCATGCCCCCCCCGCCCTTCCCCCCATGCCCCCCCGCCGCTTCCCCCGCCGCCCCCCACGCCCCTTCCCCCCACTGCCCCCCGACGCACCCCCCCCGACGCCCCCCATGCCCCTTCTCCCATGCCCCGTTCCACCGCTGCCCGCCACTGCCCCCTCCCCCCATGCCCCCCCAATGCTTCCCCCGCCGCCCCCCACGCCCCTTCCCCCCGCTGCCCCCCGACGCTCCCCCACGCCCCTTCCCCCCGCTGCCCCCCCGACGACCCCCCATGCCCCCTCCCCCCATGCCCTGTTCCCCCACTGCCCGCCGCTGCCCCCTCCCTCAACGCCGCTGCCTCCTCCCTCAACGCTGCCGCCTCTTCCCCACGCTGCCCTCCCCTCCCCCCATGCCCCCCCCGCTTCCCCCGCCGCCCCTTCCCCCCGCTGCTCCCCCCCGACGACCCCCCGTGCCCCCTCCCCTCATGCCCCGTTCCCCCACTGCCCGCAGCAGCCTTCTCCCTCAACGCCGCCCCTCTTCCCGATGCTGCCTCCCCCCATGCCCCCCCACGCCCCCTCCCCCCATGCTCCTCCCGCTGCTTCCCCCGCCGCCCCCCACGCCCCTTCCCCCTGCTGCCCCCCCCACGCCCCTTCCCCCCGCTGCCCCCCCCATGCCCCCTCCCCCCATGCCCCGTTCCCCCACTGCCCGCCGCTGCCCCCTCCCTGAAGGCTGCAGCCTTCTCCCTCAACGCCGCCGCCTTTTCCCGATGCTGCCTCCACCCATGCCCCCCCCGCCCCCTCCCCATATCCCCCCCACTGCTTCCCCCGCCGCCCCCCACGCTCCTCCCCCCCGCTGCCCACCCCCACTGCCCCCCATGCCCCGTTCCCCCACTGCCCGCCGCTGCCCCCTCCTTGAAGGCCGCAGCCTTCTTCCTCAACGCCGCCGCCTCCTCCCTCAGTGCCGCCGCCTCTTCCCGACGCTGCCTCCCCCCATGCCCCTCCACGCCCTCCTCCCATGCACCCCCCGCTGCTTCCCCGGCCGCCCCCCACGCCCCTTCCCCCGCTGCCCCCCCGACGCCCCCCCCGGCCCCCTTCCCCCCGCTGCCCCCCGACGCCCCCCCGGCCCCCTTCCCCCCGCTGCCCCTCGACGCCCCCCAACCCCCCATGCCCCTCCCTATGCCCCCTCCCCCCATGCCCTGTTCCCCCACTGCCTGCCGCCTCCTCCTCTCTCAACGCTGCCGCCTCTTCCCGACGCTGCCTCCCCCCATGCCCCCCCGCCCCCCCATGCCCCCCCCGCTGCTTCCCCCGCCGCCCCCCACGCCCCTTCGCCCCGCTGCCCCACCCGCTGTCCCCCCATGCCCCCTCCCCTCATGCCCCGTTCCCCCACTGCCCGCCGCTGCCCCCTCCCTCAACGCCGCAGCCTTCTCCCTCAACGCCGCCGCCTCCCTCAGCGCCGCCGCGTCTTCCCGACGCTGCCTCCCCCCATGCCCCCCCGCCCTCCACTCCCCCTCCCCCCAGGCCCCCCCCGCTGCTTCCCCCGCCCCCCCACGCCCCTTCCCCCGCTGCCCCCCCGACGGTCCCCCCGATGCCCCTTCCCCCCGCTGCCCCCCCCACGCCCCCCCATGCCCCCTCCCCCATGCCCCGTTCCCCCACTGCCCACCGCTGCCCCCTCCCTCAACGCCGCAGCCTTCTCCCTCAATGCCGCCTCCTCTTTCCGATGCTGCCTCCCCCCATGCCCCCCCGCCCCCTCCCCCCATGCCCCCCCCCCGCTGCTTCCCCCGCCGCCCCCCACGCCCCTTCCCCCCGCTGCCCCCCCGACGCCCCCCCATGCCCCCTACCCCCATGCCCCGTTCCCCCACTGCCCGCCGCTGCCCCCTCCCTCAACGTCGCAGCCTTCTCCCTCAACGCTGCAGCCTTCTTCCTCAACGCCGCCGCCTCTTCCTGATGCTACCTCCCTCCATGCCCCCCGCCCCCTTCCTCCATGCCCCCCCCGCTGCTTCCCCCGCCGCCCCCCACGCCCCTTCCCCCCGCTGCCCCCCCCGACGTCCCCCCATGCCCCCTCCCTCAACGCCGCAGCTTTCTCCCTCAACGCCGCCGCCTCCTCCCTCAATACCGCCGCCTCTTCCCGACGCTGCCTCCCCCCATGCCCCCCCACCGCCCCCCACGCCCCTCCCCCCACACACACCCCCGCAGCCCCCTACCCCCACCGGCCCCCACAACATACACTCCTCTCCCCAACCTTCCGGTGACACCAGAGAGAAAAAAACACGAGTGTCCGTCCACATACCACTGCCTTTCCCCAGATCTCTCCAGGACGGATGGCGGTTGGAAGTTAGGCGCCACCTCATTGTTCTAGAAACGACGGTTCCCTCAGACCTCACTCAGAGTTCGCTTCTTTCATTTCCTTCAGAGCATAGTACCCTTCCTCTAAATTCAAGGCCTTCAGCTTCCTGAGCCTCCAAATAGGGAGGGTAGCTTCCCACACGTGTGACCGCCATGTTTGATTCCCCCCGGGAGCCACGAGGAACCAGGCATGGCCTTGGTGGCACCTGTTACCTACTTTTTCTCCCCTTGGTTTTCGTTAGGGTCTTCTCCCCCCCTCCGCTGAACTGGCGCCTCCCACCAAAGCCTTCACGTTCTTGCGACCCCCTAGGTGGAAATCTCTTTCCGCCTGACTGACCACTCTGCCAAGGGCCCCATAAGACTGAGAGTAGGCGCGGGGGGCAGTGGGGAGCAGAGGACGCACTATTTGTGGGGAGGGAGGTATTCTCTTATTCCTTAATCGGGCTTCTTACCTTGACTTGCGCTCGGGCCTAGAAGATTCCTCAGTCGCCTGCCCTGAGGAGCGGCAGCCGAAAGGAAAGTCTCTCCCCTTCCTCAGGCGCCCCAAGAGGAAGTGAGGGTTCTTCTTCCTGTCACCAACGATAGGGCCCGTGAAGGCTGGCAGCGGGGGGCGGGATCTCTGGTGCCCCCTCTGTTCGGGAGTGGAGAGGACTCGCGGTTTCCCTCCACTACCACCCTCTTAGCTCCTTGATACTTTTCTTTAATAGGTCAGCTTGACAGCATAGGTGTGAGAGCAGGTGAGGGTAGGTTGATGCACGACTCCCTGTATGCCTGTATGTTATTTTCGTCAGTTTTCATTTATATCAGTCCTCATCTTGGCTTCTGTCTCTTTAATGAAAGGCTTCCGGAGCGCTGCCACGTCCCTACGAACTGTTTAGTAATCTCTTTAGTGCCCATCCTAGAGGGGACGAGTCTGTGTCCCAGGGGTGATCGGAGACGCGAAAGGTGAAGAACGAGAAAGTGGACTTAGGTTGGGAGAGGGAATGTCAGAGGAAAAACCCTGCTGATACATTTGTTCCCTTGACCCCTGCCCCAGACTTGGTCTTTTAGGTAACTTCTGCTCTGTAATACTTAACTGTAGGAAACAGGCTGAGGCAGATAATCTCATGAGACCACCATGTTTTGAAGCTAGGCTACACTGCATATGCAGATCGTCATATGTTATCAGGTATTGTATCCTTCCTTTCAGTATTCATACCTCTTGTTTATTTTGGTATTCTTATTGCTCTGTATACGTATTCCAATTTTTTCCCCTAATGGACTAAGATATATTTTGGAGTAGCAACAAGGAAAGTGAATAAGGTATACAAGGTCTGTTTCAGGGTGGGAGTGGTAGCCCAATACATGCCCTGGATGAATGCACACTAGGGGTCTAGTCTAGCTCTGACACCACCTTGTGAATATGAGAATATTTGAAGTTCTTCATGTGCCAACTGAGTTTGGTAAACTATCTTGTAAGACTGGGAGTGTGTATGCTGTATATAAAGCATCTGTCAGAATGACTGGAAAATATTGGGCACTTAATGAAAGACAGTTATGATTTTTACCTAGGCAATATCACCCTCCTATGTAGGAATGTTTTTTCAATCCAGGATATGTCCTAGGAAATGGAATACTCCTAGACAAAAGAAGATTGAATCAGCCAAACATTCACTTTAGCAGGTAGAATTAAATAGATTTTCCCCATTAGGGCATGTTTTTAAAAGTTTGTTTAATTTGATGGAGAGAGAGAGAGAGAGTGAGCACAAGCAGGGGAGGAGCAGGGGAAGAGAGAGAGAGAGAGAGAGAGAGAGAGAGAGAGAGAGAGAGAATCCCAAGCAGGCTCCACACTCCATGCTGAGCCTGATGCAGGTCTCAATCCCACGGCCATGAGATCATGACCTGAGCCAAAATCAAGAATCAGACACTTAACTGACTGAGCCACCCAGACACCCCCAGAACATTTAATTTTGGTGTGTGGTTTTTCTTTCCCCACCTGAATGCAACTCTGAACTCCTTGGATTTTGTCCAGGACCAACTCTTTAAGCTTTTCCCTGTTGTCCTTACATTCAAATCACCTCTATTTTCATTTGTTTCCTCCCCCACCCCCAGTCCCAAAATGTAGCCTTCTCTTAGAATTTGCCAAAATACAGTCAAGATAACCTAATTAAAATGCTCTTTTAATAGACTGGGCTCTGTACCAGTTCCAAGAAGAAAGTATCTATACAGTGGCTTCTGTGTATGTCATCTCAAGAGAGTTCACCCTTTTATCTCAGAGAGTCCCTGGAGACAGTGTGTTTAGAATAGCTATTTGTGCACTATATTCTTTTGTATTGAGACTGGAATGAAGATGCTCATGATTTCTGCTTTTTCAGAGCTGAATTGTGCCCCCCCAAATTTCATGTTGAAGCCATAACCCCCAGTACCTTAGAATGAGACTGCAGTTGTAGATGAGATCATAAGAGGTGGTTAAGTTAAAATGAAGCTTTTATGGTAGGCCATAACCCAGTCTGGCTCATGTCCTTATAAGACCAGCACCCACAAAGAGACACCGGAGATTCATGCACACAAACAGACAGCCAAATAAAGAGGGTGGCCATCTAGGAGCCCAGGAGAGGAGACTCAGAGCACACCAGCCCTGCCAGCTCCTTGACTTTGGACTTCTAGCCTCCAGAACTGTGAGAAAATAAATTTTGGTTTAAACCACCCAGTCTTTGTTATTTTGTTATGGCATTCCTGACAGGTTAATACACTGCCCCAAGTAGAGATTTCTCTCTGGATTATCTACGAAGCCAAAGTAATTTCTAAGAATCTATTTTAATGGCCGCCTCTCTACCCCCCGAGGTAAGGAAGGAACCTCCACACTATGGTTACGTGGAGTTGACACATGCAGCACTGGACATGGTAGACATGAGATAGACAACCAGTTATTAGCCATGTTTCCTCGCTGGCTAGGGGATAAGGCACCATGTGCTACACAGTGCGACACGGGGATACCGGTCAAGAACACAGTGAATGAGCGAGTCTGTGGGAGGCATAGTTTGGTGTCAAGAGCTTGAGGTGACCTTTCATTCCAGTGGTACTGTGTCATCAGCTTCTTTGAATAATTTTGCATGCTAGTAGGGAACAGAAATCTGCCGCTTAGGAATAAGCAAGGTTTGTGCCTTGTTCCCTTGATAAAGATGACGGTTTGGTAGGGGCCCTTATCTGTAAGTACAGAATATCGAGGGGGAACTTCCAGTAAGACAATTTGAGGCCCTGTAAGTTTCACTAAATGTCAAGGAGCACGTAATATTGAACCTTAATTTGAGAACGTACAGCTCAGTGTAGTTTTCGATTCAAGGATTTTTCTTTTCTCTCACGTCTGAGATGCATCATCTTAGGGTATGGCATCTGATCACCATTCCCACAACCTCAGTCTAGTCCACTGCATAGTTTAATTCGAAATTACATGACATGGTTTGACCCACAATATCCCAAAACTTAAACGGTCTTATTTGGGGGAACTTATACTCTGCCTGGCCCCAGGGAACCTCCCTTCTCCCTCATTGCGTTTTTTTGTTTTTGTTTTACTTTTTTGTAAGACAGAGTTTTGGGATCCTTATGATCCCAGCTACTAGTTTGTAAAATTCTATGGGAAAGGCTGGGTCTTTATCTTAGCATCCCCACTCCTAGCATGGAGCCTTCCAGAAAGCATGTACTCAGTAGACATTTGGGGAATAAAAGGGAGAATGAGGTCTAACTTGTTATGATTTGGCATATCCTAAAACTAAACATATTGAGGTATAAATTTTTTAATTGTATAAAACAAAAGGCTGAAAGGAGTAAAGAACACCAAAGTTGATCGTGTTTTATTGTTTTTTTATATTCCATTATCACAATACATTTACTATGAGGTTCTTTTACATTTCCATGAAAATCCCTACTGTGAGGTTATGTTTTCTTACTGCGATGATTTTTTTAAAAAGCCTCAGACTTCAGTAGTCTGCTGGAAGTGACCCTGTTACACACAGTGGCTATAGGTCTGGCTTCAGCTCTTACTTCCTCATCTTCCAAAGTTTCTTTATATCTTGCTGAGAAGACACTGGGAACTGTGTCATTGAACTTGGCCAATAATTCAAGGACTTTCATCTTGATGGTTTCAGTGTGGGCTTTTGGGCCCCATAGGAACTCATAGCATGGAGGATCACTGTTGGACACTTGGCAGTGTTCTAGGTACTCTAGCTTCACCAAATCTTTGGTGATGAGCTTCTTAGGCTCCCCATAGATGGAGTGCTTCCTCCCACCATATACTTGCATCATATTCAGGCATTTCCAGATGTCTTCCTCAGCAGCACAGTCACCCTTCATGAAGATCACACCCAGGACTGTCATCAGGGTAGACCGGTCTTGGGTAACCCCCTGCCGGCGCACACCCTCCCATTGTTAGGGAGTTTCACTTTGCTGACAAGGTCATAGGAGTGGCTGGTTGAATCCACTTCCTTGAAGTCTACCGCAAAGACAATCTCGATATGTTCAGAGGCTCTCTTAATGATTTCAGAATAGTATTCTTTGTAAGTTTGGCCACTAATCTTGAGCATTCCTTCAGAATGGGCTCTTTCATTTTATATTGGTACAGAAGAAACTGTTCCAACAAACCCATCAAAGCATGTGATCTCAGTAAAAGGTGGGGGCCCAGAGAAACATAGATGTTTCTCATCTTGGCTATTCTCACCATCAGATATTGTACCAAACATTTCTGAAGAAGTAATGGTGGTAGATGGGGCTCCCCAAGACTCTTCGGAAGTGCTAATTGAGTCATTAGCTGATAAACTCTGGGTATTACCTTCTGAAACAGGGGAAGAAGAGGGAGGAGGACTCTTCCACTGCTACAGGGGCCTGAACTCTTGTGTCACCTCGAGACTGGTGGCATTTCTCATGAGTGCAGTGCTTGTTCTTCTGACCCTGAGGGATGATGGCTGTGATCAAGGTCAGTGGTCAGGAGTATGAGTAGGAGAGCAGGTGGTGAGGTCCCACTAGAGGAGGAGGAAGGTTGATGGGGTGTGTGCACCTTTATAAAGAAGGTACACTTGGTTTTCCTCAAGGGCACTTCTCTCACCACCCACAGGGCTCCTTTCCTCCCAGTTGGCTTATCCCATGGGAAGCTTGTGAAGGAAATTAGAGATTTAGGCTGCTTCCTGTCAGACCTGCCTCGGGCATACTGGGGTGATAGCAGGAGCTGCTGATCTTGTGGTTGAGAAATCACCTATTTCACAGTCAAGACCATCATTCAACTAGTGGCCAGTCATGGGGTTTTTGTTTTGTTGTTTGTGTCTGTTTGTTTGTTTCACCTCTGTTCCTCTGATGTTGACATCACAAACCTCCCTGGTACCCATGATGAGGAAGCGAAAGGGGTCCTCAGCTTATGTTTCCTGTCCCGGTCTGACTGTTCAGTGGGGAGTTTTCTATCTTGGCCTCTTTGGGGTCCTCAGTCCTCATTAAGGTCCTTAAATGGGGTCCATATAGGGCCTGACACCTCCACCCCTTGCACTGAAGTGTAGCTGCACTTTCGATCTAAGGATTTCATTTCCCATAAACCTAATATATATAAGTGTTGGGGCAGTTTGTACTTGAAACTCCTGCCCTGGTTCTTCAAGGGCTGAAATTAGGGGCAGAGCCAGAATCTTTGCTTTCCTTTCTGCCTCGTGGTGAGTAGTCCTTTGGCCCTCGTTTTGAGCCCTGACCCTTTCCATGGCCTGGAATTCCTCCCTCCCTTGCCCTTAGGCCTGCCCCTCATATCACAGCCTGCACCACCCTGAGACCCCTAGAAGAAAGTGGGACTCTCATCTGATCCTACCTGTCCTTGGTCTCCTGAGGCTGAGAGTAAGAAACTAATGCTTTCCTACTCCTACTCTTAAGGGATGTGTGGCTCCCTTAGTCCACAGGGTATTCCTTTGATCTCCAAAAAAAAAAAAAAAAAAAAAAAAAGAAATCTTCCCACTGCTGCTGCTTAGGCCATAGTCCTATAGACCAAGTTTCTCAACCCTTTATGACACCATAGGAGGAAGTATGTCATATTCTGTCATCAATGCCCAGGTATCCAAAGGGTGCCAGCAAAGTCAGAGTTCTGTATGATTAATTCAGTTCTGAGGGAAAAGAGCTCCCTAGGTCCTTACTCAGGATCCTCACCTTGACTAGGACCTGAGACTCCTTTCTTCGCTTGCCTGAGATCCCTTCCCTTTGAGCAAGGCACTCGGGTTTCTGACCCTTTTCTTGTCGAGTCAGCCTGACCTCCTTACCGAGGCATCCCAGGGTTGATGGCAGGGGCAACCTCTGTGCCAGCTCACTATTCTGGGGTCCGGGGTCTCCACAGTCATCACTCAGGATTCTGCCCATGTTGAGTGGCAGTACCTGGGATGCCTCCCTCTATTGTTAGGTCTCAAAGCCACAGGCCGAGTCCATCACTCCCCAAGGTGTCAGAGAGGGAAAGTCAGGGAATGCTGCATGAAGCTACTCCTGCTTATGCCTTTCCAAGTATGGCATCAGGATTCAGGCTCCTTGGGGCCCTCTCTGATCCTGGTCTTCACTTAGGATCTTCACCTTGACTTCCACCAAGCCCTGGGTTTCTGCTTTCTTTCAACCTAAGATTACCCATGTAGACCAAAGCTCAAATGTCCCTGAGAGCCCTGAAAATAAGTGAGGGAAGGCTTACCTTGGCACTTCTGCCTTGGCCTCCTGGGTCTGAGAAGGGTCACAGGCCAATCTTCCTATGACTCTAGTTATTATGGGGTGTTGGTCTCCTCAATCTTAATTTATCAGTCTTCCTATGGACTCGGGTCTTTTTTTTTATAGTTTAAAAACCAAATACAATTATTTTTTATTACAGGGTCACAGTCTTTCATATTCAGTGCTTTGGGGGAAAGTCTTTTCTTGAAACAATTCCTCAAATCGTGTTGAAAAACATTTCATGTCTTCTGCAGTGCCTCAGACGCATAAATAACAACATTAAGGGGTACCTGGGTGGCTCAGTCGGTTAAGCGTCCGACTTCAGCTCAGGTCATCATCTCGCAATTTGTGTGTTCGAGCCCTGCATGGGGCTCTGTGCTGACAGCTCAGAGCCTAGAGCCTACTTTAGATTCTGTGTCTCCCTCTCCCTCTACCTCTCCCCTGCTCACACATAAACTCTCTCTCTCTCAAAAAGAAACAAACATTTAAATAAAAAAAAATAAACATTAATATACATATTTGTCAGTTAAACAGCTAAAAATGGTAATTTCACTCTTGCGCAGTGATGGTCCAGATTAGGTTTCAAGGGAGTTAAATTTCTGATGACCAGAGCACCATCCAGAAACCTGGGGAAAATTTCTCATGGTACAACCCAGTTGACTGACGTTAACTTTTCCATTTGCAAGAATAGTAGGCATAATGCTCACAGGTAGTTACTATTTTGCTTTCTCATTAGTTGTCTGAGATTCACCACACAGTGCAGTTTCCTAGACTGTGTTAACTTGGTCATAAACTCTTGGACATTGGTGGGGAAGTCTGAAATGGGTGGTCCAAGTGGTTGCTCTTTGCTCCCTGACTTCAAGGGTGGCAGTAGGAGCCAATGGTGCCAAGTTTGCACCGAAGCTCGGAGTCCAGGTGAAAAAAATCATAGCCCTGCGTTCAGGCACCAAATAATGAGGTTTTGGGGGTTGTGGGGGGTTTGGAGCTGATGGCCAAGAAGGAATTCTTGAAGACCTCTTTGGCACAAAAAGGTGATTTTATTAAAGCATGAAGACAGGACCTGTGGGCAGAAAGAGCTGCTTTTTTTTTAAAGTTTCTTTAAAATGTGTTTATTATGAGAGCAAAAGGGAGAGTGAGAATCCCAAGCAGGCTCCATACCAGCAGCGCAGAGCCTGATGCGAGGCTCAAACCCACAAACTGTGAGATCATGACTTCAGCCAAAAATAAGAGATGCTTAACTAACTGAGCCACCCAGGCACCTCTCCTGATTCTTCTTTGAAAGGCTTCCTGGGAAATACCTCATCCTTCCAAACTCCTGCTTAGTCTCCCTACTGCAAACCTGGCAGCAAATGAGTTGATTCCCAGGAGTAATGTGAGATGATGAAACTATAGTAGAGGCAGGGGCCCAGGGCCCGTGGTATGCTATCGCAGATCTCTTCTTTCTTCTTTCTTTCTTCTTTCTCACACACTGATCTCTTCTTTCTTTTCACAGACTTAGCCTCTTACATAACTTCACTTCTAATAGATTTATTTTCCACAATAGAGGGACTGAGCCACATGACACTGTGATTCCCTGATCTTTTCAGGTTTATTGACATTTCCTTTGTTGATAACATTATTGTCGCTGAATACTGTCTCTTTCTTTATTCATACTTAACATTGATTTTGCTATTGCTTGTTCCTTGGGCTTTGTATTCCAAAACCATATTTGGGGTGTGAAATCATGGTTTTTAACACCTGAAATACATTTGGGAGTAATGAGCAGAACAGTGAAGTAAGTGATACACATATGCCTCGGGCTGAGAGGAGTGGCACTGTGGGCTCTTGAGGAATTCAGAGCCAGGGTCTAGTCCAGTGCTGTCACTTGCCAGCCTTGAATTTAAGAATATTCCAAGTTCTTTATTCGGAAAGTGAGTCTGATAACATTTGTCATGTAGGACTATAGACATATAGGTGATGGATATTACCCATTTGGCATGGTGTTAGGCAAAGTTTGGTGCTTTTTTTTTTTAATGTTTAGTTTTGGGAGAGAGAGAGAGAGAGAGAGCACAAGCACGATCCAGGGAGGAGCAGAGGCAGAGGGAGAGAGAGAATCCCAAGCAGGCTCCGCACTATCAGCGTAGAGCCCGATGTGGGGCTTGAACTCGAACTCACCAACCGTGAGGTCATGACCTGAGCCGAAATCAAGAGTCAGATGCTTAACCAATGGAGCCACCCAGGTACCCCACAAAGTTTGGTGCTTTTAATGAACGGCCGTTATTACTAAGATGATTGTGACCCCTGATGATAAAATTGTTTCTTCACAGAATTTTATTTCCAGCCTGTATTAGACAATATCCAACTACTAACAGTATAGAAATCCAAATCCACTGAAATGCTACAGGGCAAATAAAATCCGTAGTATTTCTCCACTAGAGCATCTGTTGTTTAATATAGGTATGGGGCTGTCTTCCTCAATTGGATGCAACTGAAAGTTTCTCTTTGTGTCAGGTACCAATGACTTCCCTTTTAGGTCCCTTTCCATCCAAACCACCCCTGTTGTCATTCATTTTATCGCCACCAAAATTCATGCCCTCTCTTAAGAGTTGGACAAATTATACTCAAAATAACCTAGTTAAAATGCCCTTCTAACAGAGTGAGCTCGGGCACTCCCATCCCATGAAAAGCAAGAAAGTCCAGGGCCTTCTTGGCATCGCACTTCAATGAAGTATTACCCTTATTACTCAGAAGCTCTCTGGACGTTCTCTGCCTAAAATACATCATTTGTGTACTATGTCACCTGCACTGGGGCAAGCGCATAGGACCCATTCCATTCAGGCCTCAGCTAGGGACTGACGCTGGTTTTCACACAACCCCAGAGTAAATGTGAAAAACTGTTTTCCACTATAGGCCTGGGCTCCCAACTCTGAGAACCATCATCTAAAGACCTGGCCCCTCGCTGCCCACCACTCGCCCGGCCACATCCAGCCCACAGCACAGCCTGGCTTAAAATGACCTCCCCAAGGGACTGGCATTTTACCAAGCCCAACAGAGCGTTAACCGAACACTTTACACTAGACTTTTCTCACCTAGGACCTCCCCTTATGCACCTCTTCTTTTTAACTTGTCATTAATTTATTTCTTGGAGTGGATCTCACCATCTTCATTATATAACTGCTGCCAGAGTCTCCAGTTCTATGTGCATTGGTTTGCTTATTTTTCTTAACATTCCCAGTGCTACCAGGGGGCTTTCCAAAGAGAGGATGCTCAACTGATACTAGAGGAAAAGAAATAAATAGCATTTATTATTATTGAAATAAACAAACCAAGAAGTTTATTTAATTTCTTATACATATTGAATAAGCTACACAATACCCAGGTGTATGTTATTTAATTTTATGAGCAAAGAGCCCAAAGAATAAAGCAAAGAGTTAACCGTCCTTTACTTAAGTTTCACCACCTGGTGATCCCAAATATTTTCCTATGAGGTTCTTTCATGTTCCCATGAAAAACCCCATTTCAGTGCTCTGTTAACCAGTTCTGTAGCAAAAAGGAAAGAATGAAGGCATTTGAGCTTGTTTTTAAAAAAAAAAGGCAAAGCCTAAAACTTAAACGTGAATGGTAATAATGTGATTTCTCTGGCATTAGTAACCTTAGGTTCTGAAGCAGAATATCTTCACTAAACTGAACAATATTTGAAAATTAAAAAAAAAAAAGCTTACAGATGACTTTAATGAAAAAAACAAACAAACAAAAAAGGCAAAGATCTTCATTTTGTTCCTTCCAGCCCCCAACTCTGCACTACTTGGAAGGCCAAGGGCCATCTTTTGCCTCACCTGACTCACTGGATTCTGCGACAGCAGCTGACCCGGGTCCTTGAAGGCTCCCCGCGCCCCTCCCCCCCTTCACCAGGAGAGGCCACCCTGGCTGAGGCTCTGGGTCTGCGAGCTGCCTCATGTAGCAGGGCCTCCTTATACATTTGTCATCACCAGAAATGGAAGTCACGTAAGTCACATCTAGTCACAGCTGTTTGGAGATTCTGAGAGCTAACAGCGGGGGACAAAACTCGATGGGACTCTACCGTTCTGGGGTGTGTGAAAGGAGTGTGTTTTATACAATTCAGAACCAGCCCCTTTCAACCATACCTGAGTTTATGTTCATGAGGTGACTTTGGAAAGCTCCTAAGTATGGGTACTGGCTGCCCAGGGGGAACCAACCGTGTATTTAAGGAGTTGGAAGTTTCGGCCCCACCTCCTGATCTACGGGGAGGGGAGAGAGGCTGGAGATTGACTTGATCGCCAACAGCCAGTGATTTCATTATTTGTGCTTCTGTAACGAAGCCTCCGTTACACTCCTAACCAAAGTGTTTTGGAGAACTTCCAGTTTGCGGAACTCACAGAGGTGCTGGGAGGGTGGGACAGCTGGGGACAGGACGAGGAATCCCTGAACGCCTTCCCCAAACCATGCTCTGTGCTTTTCTTTTTTCTTTTTTTAATTGATGTATTTATTTTGAGAGAAAGAGAGAGAGCACGCGTGCAAGTGGGGAAGGGGCAGGGAGAGAGAGGGAGAGAATCCCAAGCAGTCCCTGTATCACCAGCGCAGAGCCCGATGCAGGGCTTGAACCACAGGATCGTGACCTGAGCTGGAGTCAGACGCTTAACTGGCTGAGCCAGCGAGATGCCCCTATGCATTTCTTACATTTGGCTGTAATTTAGTCCTGTCCATTCATGAGAAATCAGTAACCTACTAAGTACATCATACTCCTGACTTCTGTGAGCCATTTTAGAAAATTTTCAAACCCGAAGAAGAGTTTGTGGGAATCCCTGATTTATAGCCAGTCAGAGGAACGGGAGGCCCAGATTTGTGATTAAGTATAGGAGAGTCTTCTGGGAATGAGCCCTTGACTTGTGAGATTTGATGCTCGTTTCAGTAAATGTTGTCAGAATGGAATTGAGTTGTAGGACACCTGGCTGCTGCTTAAGAATTGGTCCGTTTGGGGGATAAAGACACTAAACCCTATACTGCTGGTGTCAGCAGTATTGTGAGTAGAAGTGTAGAGCACATGTTCTTTTCTTGTAAAATGCATTTTCTCCTTTTCTGTGAAGGCAGTGATTTCCCTTTGTCGGTATTTTCTTCTGTGATCTAACCTTTGTGTTTCTGAGTCATCCTATTTGATTCCTAGTGAAATCCATGGTCTTTCCTCATCCCCAAATTGCAAGAGAGGCTTTGGTTATTGACCACTTGGGTAAGCTCGCTCATTGCTGTGTCTTTCAGAGGCCAGTCTCAAATAACACACCAGTAACAGATTCCAGAGTTGGACACGAGGGCACACCAGGGAAGGCCCCGGGCGAGGATGCCGTCTTGCAGGAAAGTGCTGGAACCAGATGCACGCCTTGCGGCCAGGGCAGGGTCTGCTTCCAAGGATCCATACGGCTAATGGTATGTGGATCTGAGGTGAATGCAAGCCACAGACAATCCCGAAACTGTGGTCTCTTTTCACAGTAACCACCCTCTTCTATGCCTGCTTTTAACATTTTGGCTGCAAGTTCCTCTTTCTTATTGCCTCAGATCTATTTTGGAGGAGTGGGGAAAACAAAGCGAATTGAGTGATACCGTGTTGGTCTTCATCTGGGAGACACGCAGTGGCACAGTGTGGCCTCTAGACAAATTCAGACCAGGGCTCTAGTTCTGGGTCCGTCACTTCAAAGCCAGGTGAACTGGAGAAAATGGCTAGTTCATCATCTGCAAAGTGAGTCTGATGTGTCCTCCCTGGTAGGATTGTTGGAATATGTGCAGTGTTTGCAAAGCGTCTGAAACAATGATCTTCTAAAGAGTGGCATTTCTTACTATGATGATTAGGACCCCAGACAATAATACCAATTCCTCTGGGATTTCGGGTTTGTTTGTTTGTTTGTTTGTTTGTTTTTATGAGATGTCAGAAAAACTGCAGCACCTTTGGAAAGAAGGAAGTACTGCTTAGCCAGTAAAGCTATGTACATTTTTCCCGTTTGAAAATGTGTTATTTCATCTGGGTGTGGAGGAGTCTCCCCCAGTTAGATGCAATGCAGAGGTTCTAGAATTGGTGTCATGGACAATTTCCCTCCCGGGGGCCTTTCCATCCAAACCACGCCTGTTTTCATTCATTTCACCACCACCAAGAATCTAGTTTTCCATAAGAGTTTGCCAAATTCCCCTGAAAATCGTTCAGTTAATAGAATGCCCCTGGAATGGAGTAGCCTCTGGCCCTCCCAGCCTGGCGCAGAGATAGTGAAATGACATCTCACTCTCCAGGAGTGTCACCTTTGTTTCTTAGAAGCCTCCTAGACAGCATGTGCCTCAAACATCTGTTTTGTGCACTGTGTTCACATGCACTGGAACCAGAGCCCAGGACCGCTTCTCTTCCTGCCCCAGGTGGAGAGCCTGTCTGGTGTATCCAGCATCCCAAAGTAAGGATTAAGGGCAGGATTTCATTCTTGCCTATAGTCAGACTCTCAGCTCTGAGACCCACCGTCTGAGGGCCCATTCTCGGCTCACAATTCTCACCACTTCATGTAGTCCACTACCCTGCTTAACTTCAAACGACCTCTTCTACAGGAAGTCAAGTGTGGCAAAGCTCCCAAGTGCCTAGCTGCAGAGCACTTGCTCGTGGCTACTCTCATCGGGAACCTTCTCTCTCTCCCTGACTCCTTCTTTTCACTCGTCATTTACATGGGTCCTAGAGTCTAGGTCACTGTCTTGCTGATACGGCAGCAGCTCTAGACTAAAAGTCTATGGACAGTGGCCTGGTCTTCTTTTGCATAGCATCCCTAGTACTGGCATGAGGCCTCCCCGAGAAGAGATGCTCAGTTAACAGTTGTGGAGGAAGAGAGATAGCAAGCAGAATGCCTACTTTGTTATTATTTAATTTCTCTCGCCATCTTGAATAATATAAGAAATGGGAGATACACATCTTTTAGTTTTCTAAAAAGTGCTAAGAGAGTCCTCCACTGCTTCGACACTAACGACATTCTTCAGTGAAAAGGTCCAGAATCTCCCTGAGGCTGTACTTGATGTGGGCATAGTTAGTGGTAATGGCCCTGGAACACGTGCTGGTTTGGGCGCTCAACCTGGCAGCATCTGCTCTAGAGGCTTTCTTCCTCCTATCTCAAAGCCTGTTCATAATGGGATGGGAAGGCACCGAAGATGGTAACATTGACCTTGGCCCACAATGACCAGACGTATCTCTTGCTGGTTGCAGCACAGGCTCTTAGACCCCCATGGGAATTCACAGAGAGGAGGATCACCGTTGGGCACCAGTCGGTACTCCAGGTCCTTGAGCCTCATTCCGTCTTGGGTGATGAACTCTTCATATACGAAGTTGTTCCCCCACCATATGCCTAAATCTGACTCAGAACTTCTCAGTTCTTCCCTGCTGTGGCCCACTTGCCCTTCATGAAGCTCATGCTCAGGAGTGTCACCAGGAGATGGGTCTTGGGCAAATCCTTATCGCCACTCACACGCCCGTGGTTAGGAAGTCCAGGACGCTGGCAGGAGCATCAGAGGGATGCTCTAGCATCACTCTTGCATCAGAGGAACCCCACTTCCTTTAATTCAAGGCCAAAAGCCAATCCCTTTCTCCTCAGGATCTCAGGGAAGCAGTTCTTGGACATTTTGTCAGCACCTTTCAGCATGACTGCTTTTCTAATGGGTCTTCATGTTATAGACGTACAGCAGAAATTGTACCAGTATAACTTGCCTTCCTGCTTAGAGGAGTTCTGTGGGAGCTCTCAGTGGATGGTGCTGTCCTCTCCTCAGTTTGGTTGGCTCTTGGCATTGTCTTCACATCTTGGGCAGGACAACCCTACAATAGAGGTAGTGGTGGATGGGGCTCTCTTTGGAATGCCAGAAAGAGGGGATCTCTGCAGAATACCCCCAAATCAGGAGAGGAGGAAAATGGGGGACTCTGCTGCTGCTGCTGCTGCAGTAGACTGAGCACCCTCAAGACCTTGGGGGCATTTCTCGCAGAGGCGGAGCTTACTCTTTTGGCCCTAAGGCGTGACGACACTGGTTAGGGACAGCAAATAGCAAAGGCACCTGGGCACCTGGCTCTGCCTGACATCAGAAGGAAATGACGTGAGCCCCATCAGTGGGGAGATTCCACCTTGGCTTCGACCATGGCTGCCCCTGCAGGGTCCTCGAGGGCACTGCTCTAGGACCCCACAGGGCTCCTGTTGTCCTGGTCAGCCTGGGTCCTGAGCACCCTGTGGAGGAAGGTGTTGGGAGTCTTGGGCCACTGTCAGACAGACCTGCCCGGGAGTGAACCAGGGTGACCACAGGGGCTGGCGGGGGGGCTGCTCACTTTGTCACCTCGGGGCTGGGACACACCCTTCTGCCCTCTAGTGGCTTCACATTCAGGCTAAGGATCTTAACATCCTTAGACATGCTATAAGGGAGGAATAGGGGATCCTCTGCCTGTCCACCCTGCCCTGAGTCTTGAAGCGCTGAGCAGAGGTGCAGCTGGACTCTTTGTTGTCCCTTCCGCTCGGGGGGTGGGGCAGGGGCCCCTCAATCTTCAGTCAGGGTTGTCACATTGAATCCTAGGAGGGCCGGTGGCTCCTCTCTACCTTCGCCTGAAGACATCTCCTCTTAGGAAGGCCACAACACTTTGAGACCCAGTAGAAAGAGTGAGGATGACCATATTTGGCCACCCCTGCCTGTGGTCGCTTGAGACACAAAGTTGTGGGAGGCAAATCTGGAACTTATGATGGTTTGTCTCCCTGGTCCTCACTCAGGTTCCTCAGTTTGACTCTGGGATGGCCTCATTCCTTCCTCTCTTGATCTCTTGCTCTCCCTATTTCTCTGTCACCCTGACAGGAATTGAGGGTTGCCTTCACTCTGCCTGACATCTTTCCCGATGTCTCCCGGGACTGACAGCAGGGCGGATATGATGTGCTGCACCATTGTTATGGTTTTCATGCTCTGCTCCTTTTTCAGGGCCCTTACCCTTATCCCTGGCACAGCCTGGCAGTTGTCCCTTTTCTCGCTTCCAACCAAGGGCCTCACCACCCCGAGTCCCCAGAGGTGGAAGTCACGTAAGTCACATCTAGTCACAGCTGTTTGGAGATTCTGAGAGCTAACAGAGGGGGACAAAACTTTGATGGGACTCTACCGTTCTGAGGTTGGTGACACCTACAGTCCTCACTCTGTCAGGATCTAGGAGGCCTCCTTCTACTGACCTGAGTCCCCCAAGGCTGGAAGCCAGTGGGTGACACATTTGCATACTCCTGCCTGGATCCCCCAGCCAGGTCTGACAGGGTGGTGGGACCGTTTGTTCTTCTCTCTTTTCCGTTGTTTCTCTTGGTCCTCACTCAGTCTTCACACTGCTTCTTGCCATGACCTGGAGGCCCGTTCCCCCACGCTAAGGCTTTTCATGGCCTAAGACCACTTAGGGGACTGTGAGGGTTGCCTCCCATGGCAACCCTTCCTATAGTCCCATGGCCAACAGTGGCCAAGGTGTTCTGTGGCGTCTCTACCTTTATGGTTTGGGTGGTTCCCTCTTGACGTAGGGCCCCATGCCGGATTCTTGGCATGACCTGGAGTTTCTCCCTCTGCTCCGCTGAGGCTCGCCCCTTCGACCCAGTGCCTCACCTCCTCCACAAGACACCCAGAGGACACGAGCGGGACAGGAATGCCAACATTCCTGGGTTTGCGGAGAGAAGACAGCAGTGGTCGGGCTCTACGTGGCCCCGTGTGTTCTGGTCGGTGTCCCTTTCCCCTGATTTAGAGTCATCAACTTGCCTCCAGTTAGGGACGAGGTTTCCACACCGTGAGGACCGAGGCTGCTCCCATTAGGCAGAGGCCCTCTCCTCCGTGAGACCACTTCCCGTGGAAAGAGGGGACACCTCAGCTGGAAAGCTTTGCCCTGGGCCTCCTAGGACTGACAGCAAGGGTGGGACTCTGGGCGTTCTCCTCTCTTCTGGGGTGAGGGGTCCCCTTGCTCCTCACTCGCGGTCCTCCTCTTGACTCATGACCAGCCCTGGGACTCTACCCTCCACTCACCTAAGGCCGTGCTCCTCAGACCAAGGCCGTTACCTGCCTGGACATTCTGATTTGGAAGTCAGGATGAACCCTATCTGTCCGGGGCTGTTGGGATCCTCTGAAAGATCATAGTAGGGGCTAAATTTTAGGACACTTCCCTCTTGTCGAGTGACTAGCCCCTCGGGCTTTGCTCGGGTGTCTAACCTTGACTCTGGGGAGTATATGGGACTCCTTCCTCTACTGAGTCAGCCAGCCTTCCGGCAAGGCTGTCATCTTCCTGAGACACTAGACGGGGAAGGCCAGCTGCTACTCCCTGGCTTCCCCCTGCCGGAGGCTCTGTGTGGTCCCCTCTGTCATAGGGGTCCACTCATCAGCCCTCAGTATCCTCACCTTAAATGCCAGTAAGGCCTGTTGGATAGGATCTGCTGCTTGGACAGAATCGGAGCTGCTGCCTCAGCACGAGACCTCGCCTCCCCATGAACCCCCCTCCTCTGTTCCCCACCAGAAGAAATGAGGGGGAGCCTCAGCCGGAGAGCGCCGGCCACAGCCACACGAGGTGGAAAGCAGGGTATGTGTCGTGGAGCCCCTGGTGTGGCAGGATGGGCAGTTCCTCCCTCCTCATTCGGTGTCCCCACCTTGCTACCTGTCAGGCTGGGACTCTTGCCTCCACTGCCCTGAAGACACAGCCCTTAAACCGAGGCTTCTCTATCTCTGAGAACCTTGAAGGAGGAGGGGACGCTCAGGTACAGCTCTACCTGAGGCCCCCTAGGTGTGAGGGCAGCTCACCTCGGTAATCCCATGTTCTGGGGTGTGGGTGTCTAGGGTCCTCATTTTGTCCTCTCCTCAGTTAGAGGCTGCTGGGAAATCCACATCCCTGCCGACCCTCGAGCAGGTTTCTGACTGCAGGCCTTGCAGGGACTTGGGCACTGTCCCTAGGAAGATGTGACACTAGGCAAGGGTGGGGGGGAGGCCTGGGAGGCTGGGGGTAGGGGGCTGCCCAGATGGTCTGCTGTCAGAGAAGAATCCTTCTCTTTGCCAGCTAGACAGCATCTTCTGGGCCTCTCCTTCTAACGGATTTACTTCTTATAGGGACGGGGTGGGGCCCGTCAGGATTTTGAGAGCCCCTGATCTTTTTGGGTTGTCTGATGTTGCATGTACAGGTGATCCTGTTGACACTGGATGTCAGTTTTTTCTTATCTTTGGTCACGCTACACAGTTATGTAGCATTATTATTACCGTGGCTGTGTATTCCGAAACGCCACTTTGGGTCAGGGTTTTGTTTATCCCATGAGATAGAGTGTGGAGTGATGAGAAGAGAAAGAATGAAAAGCTGGGAGGAAAGGAAGAGCATGGGTCTTGAGATGGATCTAAACCAATCCAGAGCAGGGATCCAGTCCCAGGGAGGTCACTCACCACTCCCGTGAACTTGAGGCATTTACCGGTGCTTTGTCTGTAAAGGAAGTTTGCTATAGGAATGTTGGAAGTTATGTACCATAGGAAGCATTTCACATGCTCAGTAGAAAAATACCCGGCCTGAGCGAATGGCAGTTAGGATTGGTATGAACCCCCAACCTCCCACCCGCCCCCCACCTGAGTTTGGTTTTCCCTGAATGCTTGTTTATGTCCAGAGAGAAGGAGCAAGAGTGGGGGGAGGGGCAGGGAGAGGGTGGGAGGGAGAGAATCCCAAGCAGGTTCCACACTGTCAACAGAGAGCCCGACCCGGGGCTTGATCCCACCACACTGGAGATCGTGACCCGAGCAGAAACCAAGGGTGGGTCACCCAACCAACGGAGCCACCCAAGGGCCCCATCTGAGTTTACTTTTCATCCAGCAGGTAGCAGGGAATATACAGTGCACAGAGACAAAACAAACATTCTTGAGAACATATCTTTTTTTTTTTTACTAAGAGACTGAATGGAAAAGGCAAACCATGAATTAAACACCTTTTCTTTTTATTTAACTAGTGTTTCTCCGTTGGCTATTCCCCGCTCTTTTCCGTTTTCCTCTTCTCACACGGCCATGAAAATCCCTACTGCATGCCATGTTACCTACTTCTGGACCATAAATGCAATATCGATGGTCTGTGGCTTTGTTTTGCACACAACAACACTGCAACTCTCCCTTGAGGAACAGCCATGGAGGTGAGAGCCATGCCATTCTTAAGTTTATATTCTAGTGCTAAATAAGGGATACTAGGAAAAAACTTGTAAACACCTAAATAAATATGAATGATATGTGTGTTGATATTAGTTAAGAGTTTAGAACAAATATGAAGAAGAACTACTTACTTCCCTCCAGCCCCCCGGACTCTGCACTACCTGGAAGGTCAAGGGCCCCCTTCCGCCCCGAGCAGGAGGAGCAGCGGCCCCACCGGCCTCGCTAGATGGGGCGGCCGGGGCCGACCCGGGCCCGGGACGGCTCCCCGGCTCCCGAAGGGCCGCCCGCAGCCTCGCCAGCGGAGGCCTCCGTGGCTGCGTCTGTGGAGCTCTCGCGCGCCGCCTCTTCCAGCAGGGCCTCCTGGTACAGCTGGGGGAAGCAGCTGGGCACCGTGTCGTTGATCTTGGCCAGCACCTGCAGCACCTCCATCTTGCTGGTGTGGGCGCGGGCTCTCGGGCCCCACAGGAACTCGTAGCGCTGAGGTTTGCTGCCCGGCACGTGGCGGTACTCCAGGTACTTCTGGCGCACCAGATCTTGGGTGATGAACTTCCTGGGCTCCCCGAAGATCGGGTGCCTGCGGCCCGCGTACACGCCCAGCACGTTGAGGAACTCCCACACCTCCTCCTCGCTGGCGCGGTTGCCCTTCATGAAGATCACGCCCAGCAGCGCCATGACCAGGCCGCTCTTGGGCGGCCCCTTGTCGCCGCCGTCGCCCTCCAGGCCCGGCTTGCTGACCAGCTCGTAGGCCCGGCCGCCGGCGTCGCCCTCCCGGAGCTCGAGGCCGAAGAGCAGCTGCAGGCGCTCCGAGGTGCGCCTGAGGATCTCGGCCCAGTGCGCCTCGTACTTCCTGCTGACGATCTTCAGCAGCGCGGCCCGCGTGATGGGCTCCTTGCTGGCGTGCCTCTCCAGCAGGAACCGCACCAGCATGTCGGCCTTGCGTCTGAGGGGGTCTTTGCGGGCGCCCGGGGCGGGGGGCGCGGCCGGGCCCTCGGCGCCCTGCTCACGTGGCGGGCTTGCGGCGCCTGCGCCGGGGGACCCGGGGGACCCGGGGGACCCGGGGGCCGGGGCACCCTGAGGCTGCTGGGCTGCACCCGCCCGGGGGGACCCCGGGGAAGCCTCTGCGGCTGCGGCGGCGGCGGCCTGAGCACCCTCCACACCCTGCCCCTCACCCTGGCCCTCGTGGCGTTTCTGGCGGGCGCGCAGCTTTTTCTTCTGGCGGTGCGGCATGACGACGCCGGGCCCGGCTGGCAGGCAGCGAGGACACCTGTAAGGGCGGGGGTGGGGGGCAGGAGTTGCCCTGAGAGCCTTCAGCAGGGAGAGTCCCCCTGGCCTTCGGCCAAGGCCGCCCCTGCAGGGTCCTCGAGGGCACCGCTGGGCGACCCCCCAGGGCTCCCGACGTCCAGGTCAGCCTGCCCCCTCGCCCACCCCCCCCCCCCGGCCGAGCACCCTGTGGAGGCACGTGGGGGGAGCCTTGGCCCCAGGCAGACAGCCCTGCCTGGGGGCCACTCGGGTGACAGCGGGGTTCCGAACTGACGCGGGAGAGCCCTGGGTCCCGGGTTTGGGGGCCCTCTCCGTCACATTCAGGCTCGGCACGGTACTTGTGGGCCCGACCCAGGCCCCCACCCCCGTCTCCTGCTCTGAAGCGACCCCGCCATCTTCCAGGGGACCCACGGGGCCGAAAGGAGGGAGCGCCTCGGCCCCCCATGGAGTCAGGGGGCACCTGGTGCTGAATGAACACCCGTGGCAGGCCTTCTCTGTCCTGGGTTCCTTGGGTGCTGGGAATGACGCAGAATCCCCACTTGGGCTCCGGGTAGGACCTGGGACCCTCCCTTCCACTGACTGCTGGCTGCAGCTTCGGGACACAGTTCCCCCCGGCCTCACACCTGGTATTTCTTAGACGTGGCGGGGCTGTCTCAGCCTGGCCTTCCTTTCCTGGCATTTGCAGGGTTGACACGAGCAGACAGGCCACGTTCCCTCTGGTCCCCGGGGCCCGGGCCCGGACCCTACCCCCCCCCCCCGCCCCCCCCCCGCCGGCCAAGGTCAGGAGCCAGGACGCTGCGTCGCCCCTGTCGCGGAGTACGGAGTCCCCCCAGTCCTCACGAGGGTCCCCTCCTTCCCTCCACAGGGCCTGGGAGGGATGGCTCCCTGGGCTGAGCCGCGCCAGCGTCCAGCAGCCTGGGGCCGAGGCCTGCAATCCCTGACACCCGGCGGGGTAAGCCAAGGCACTTGGGATGAACGGCCATGACGGGGGTCTCCGAGCCCCCGGAGCAGGGGCGGAACGGGCCAGGGTCTGCGTGGGCCCCTCTTTTCAGGGGAGACGGGGCTGGGGGTGTCGGGGAAACGTCCCCGCGGTGGTCGAGCCAGGGCTGCTCTCACCTTGACCCCTGACGGGACGTGGGACCCCCTCCTCGTGTTCAGCCGAGGCAGCGGCTGTCCGACCAGGCCTCACAGCCCAGTGCCGGGAGGAAGTTGGAAGGGCCACTTCCGGTCATGTGGGCCTGGCCCCCAGATCGACAGCGGAGGGGGCGGGCTCTGGGGTTGGCATGGGGGGATGCGCAGGGGGGGCTGGGTTCCAGGGGGGCTGGAGTCCCTCCCGCAGGACTCGCACGCGGGCTTTGGCGGACTCTTAGCAGCTCCTGTGAACCCTCCCTCTGCTGTGCTGTGTCCGAGGGCCTCAGACCAAGCGTCTCGTTTCCCTCTAAGCACCCAGCAGTAGGAAATGTTTGGGGGTCTGAGCTTAGCAGCCATGGCTGGGGCTCCCCCGAGCTGACGATGGCCAGGTGTTGCCTTTGGGGGAGCCCGTGTTCCGTGTGGGAACTGCCTCAATCCTCTCTCGGTGTCTTTCCTGGAGTCCTTTTGGGTGCTGGTCGATGTCCCTCTTCTGCCTTTAGGTCGATGCCATCACTGCCTGTGACTCGGGATATGAAGTGCAGCTACACCTCTGCTGGCTACTGCTGCCAGAGGCCTTCCAGAGACGGCTGCGGGAGGACAGAGTCCTCTGCGGCCCCGTGTTGGAGGTTAGAGATATTGCACCGAGTTCTTCACAGTCCCGGAGTTGCTCCCGTTGGTAACGGAAGCCTCTCACCCCCACCATGGTATTGAGAACCCCACAGAGAAAGTCAGTTGCTTCTTAGCCTCATAGCTCTGCCTGTGTCTTCTGACTGACGTCACTGCCATTTCTGAAAGCTTCTGGGATACAATTCTGGCCTGTGCATAATTACTATGATACTTGTATTCTATTTTAACATTTTTGGGGTTTTTTGGATTTTTGTATCTTTCTTTTTTTTTTTTTTTTTTTTTGTATTTTTGTATCATTTGTATTTTTAACATTTTGTATTTTCATATCATTTCCCTCCCAGCCTCAAGTAGGGTGTTTTTGGGGTTCTGAGCTTTGCAACTCTACTTGGTGCCCTCCAAACAGGACAGGACAGGGACTATTTTGTTCTCTCCTATGTCGTGCATGCACCTCTCATTAGTCTCTCAATGTTTCGCTTCATTTCTAATAGTTCTTTGGTTACCTCTAATTAGCTGGCCTAAGGCCAACTCCTTATACCACAGGATTTGACTTTGTGAGCCTCCTTTCATGAATTCCTTCTCACCAGGCCACTCCTGCCTGAGGCTTCCCAGAAGTGGCTGCCACAGAATGAGAATCCTGCTGTGTTCTCCTTTCTGGGTGGAGGAGCCCATTCGATTTCTTTCAAGGAACTTGGAGTTAGCAACTCTGGAGTTCTTTCCTTTGCTCACTTCATACCTCATCACACCCCCTATCAAGGCCCTTAGGAATCCCATGGAAAAGTGAGTTGCCCCTTAGCCTGATCACTCTTCCCGGGGTTTCTTTGGCTGACATCATTCTTATTGATCATGGTTTCTGGAACCAGTTTCCATCCTTATGTGCAATTATTGTGATACTCGCTAGTAGTCTGTTTTATTTTATGCGTTTTGTTCTCGTAAGGTGTTAGTTAATAAAGGCCAGTTCACATTCACTGGCATATTTTCAAGTGGTTTTTAGCACAGCCTGTGGACTCATGCTTCCAATATAAACCCCTGCTTTGGTGCAGTCCTGGTATTTCCCCTTGGTCCTGGCACTTAGGCTCTGAGGAGCTGCCTTAGGTTCCTTTATTGAAGGTGTAGAAATTCATTGTCCTAGGGAATACTGAAAGGATCAAGGGCTGGACTTAAAACCTTCCCTCCAGTCAGTTCTGTCATCTGCCTCTCTTGCAGGCTACGTACTGTCCTCAGTCACACGCAGGCCTCCGCCTGCCCACATAGATACTCTAGTTCAAGACAGAGTTCGTATTCCCCAGGGGCTCATCATTTTTGTTGTTTTGCTCTTGTTCATATTTGTTTTGTTTGTTTGTTTCTTTCTTTGTCAGTTTTTCCAGGGTTGGTTTTGATTATGGGAAAAAGCAACCTGAGGTGGTGTCATTTTTGTAGCTGTAGGTAAAGCCATAAATCTGTAAATACAGTAAAGAGAATTGACAGCTTTGCAGTGTTCTCTTTTGTATAAATAAACATTGTAAACTGCTTTTTTGAGTACTATTTTTCAGAAGTCGATCAGTAAATTTTTATAGTTGTCTCCTTTTTTTTTTTTTAATTTTTTTTCAACATTTATTTATTTTTGGGACAGAGAGAGACAGAGCATGAACGGGGGAGGGGCAGAGAGAGAGGGAGACACAGAATCGGAAACAGGCTCCAGGCTCTGAGCCATCAGCCCAGAGCCTGACGCGGGGCTCGAACTCACGGACCGCGAGATCGTGACCTGGCTGAAGTCGGACGCTTAACCGACTGCGCCACCCAGGCGCCCCTATGGTTGTCTCCTAAAGAACTTGTAGGTGTCTTTTTGTTTTTGTTTTAGGTGTATCTTGGCTATTATTGTTGTTTTCAGTGATATACTTTCCATTACATATTGTAATTTGTCAGTGATTTTGTTGGCCAGATTCCATAATTGACTATATTGATCTTTTATATATCATCTTTCCGAAGTTGCTTATGTATCTTAATAATTTCTGTACCGGGGCGCCTGGGTGGTTCAGTTGATTGAGTGTCCCACCCTTAATTTCAGCTCAGGTCATGATCCCAGGATCCTGGAATCAGGCTCCATGCTGAGCCTGGACTTGGCTTGGAATTCTTTTGGTCTCTCCTCTGCCCCTCTCCCCCACTTGCATACTCTCTCTTTCTCTTAAGAACAAAAAAAAATTAATTAATTTTTTAAAAATAAAAAAAAAATTTCTGTACCAATTATTTGGAACTTTTTAATTAAGAGATCATATTGTTACCACAATGTCTTTTCATTATTCTTTTGTCTTATTTACTTTGGTATTCTTATTCTTGTGTGATGGTTGTGTACTGGGTATTTTTTTTCATTCACTCATAGACAGTGGATTTAATACCACTTATCTTTATCTTCTCAACCCTATTGCAGTGGTTCACATTTATTATATTCACGGTAGATTTTAGAAAATGAAAATTCTTACATATTTTTAAAAAATATGGAACACTTTGCAAATTTGCCTGTCATCCTTGCATAGGGGCCATGCTAATCTCTGCATCATTCCAATTTTAGTATATGTGCTGCTGAGGGGAGCACAGAAATTCTTGTCTAATGCAAGTTTGCCAAAACTTATTATCATCAACAAGTGTTATTTACTTATATATTTTGGGAGACGAAAGGCTTTTTCTTTATCCTCATACATAGTCCTGTCCCTTTCCCCCCTTTTTTGTCAACATAGTGATTTCCATTTGGCAGTGTTTTCTAATGTTGATTCTCTGCTATACTGGAAACACTATGAATTGATTTAGGGTGTTCGTGCAAGCGAGCTTGGTTTCGGTGTTGTTTTATTGAGGGATTCTCATCTGGTCTTTGTATCAACAAGAGGTAGCCTATTAAAATGGTTGAATAACTGCAAATCTTTTTGTATAGTTTAAAAGAATTTTCATGAGATAATTACCTTTTCCTTTACCATTTTGTGGAGTAAGCCCCAAAGCCTGGATGGCCCTGAAATATTTTGATGTTGCCTTGGGTTGGACTGCTGTTTCAGTTTCTTATTTTGTTGATTGAATATTTCTGTTTTTCTGTGGACCTATTTAATCATATATATTAGTAACCTTCAAAATAAAGCATGTAGTTATTTCACCAGGAAAATGGGTTTATTTGGAAATAGAAAAGAATTTCAGTTTGGGACTTGCAAGCTATGGCACAACTCCAGGCAAGTCCAAGAACAAAGTCGAGGAATACTCTGGTAGATGGAAAGAGGAGTTGGACGGAGCTCTTAGAAAGTCCATTGGAATAAAGTGGGAGTTTAAAGTGGCTTTTCATTGGCAGAGTTGTGACCGTCTCTCATTGGCTGGGATGTTACTGGGCAATGAGATAGTCTTTTTTCCTCCTGCTCTTGTGGTGAAGTCTGAGCTCTTCCTGTTGGGAATGCATGTCTACCTGTCTGCATTTGAAGACAAGTGGTAGGACATGAGAGCTCCCTGTTCTAGCCTCCCGACCCCATTTGAAATGAGTTTTCTTTTATTTAATTTCACAATATCTTGATTAAAATGCTGTGTTTTGTAGGCACATCTCAAAGACATTGCAGGTTTAATTCCACACTACCATAATACGTACTGCAATAAAACAAGTCACATGAATTTTTCAGTTCCCTGTGCATTCACACTATACTGTAGTCTATTGTGCAAATGCATTATGTCTAAAAAAAAAAAAAAAAGAAAAGAAAAAGAAAACAGTGTGCACACCTTAATTTAAAAATAGCTTAAAAAAATAGCTTAACAAAAAGTCCAAACTCATGTGGTTCTGCTTATGTGAGATAGATTAACTAAGTAAAATTTCTAAATGCCGTTTCAGGTGTATATGCATTAAACTGGTTTTTATTCATGATGCATGAGTATAAAATATGTGTTACTTTCATGTAATTTGAATGAAGGATACTTTAAGTACATTTGAAAATATGTAAAGTAAGAAGGTGGTAATCGCCATATTGAAATTATACTGCAAGTAGCTAGGACTTAAGAAGTTGTACTAAATATTCAAAGGTGAGTGTGTTTTATGTAGTCATCAAGGATAGTGTCCCGTAGGGGAAAAAAACTTTTCAAAGGATACCAGTTCTATTAGAAGTGAGGAAAATGAGAAGGAAATTGTTTTTTTACAATTTCTGGAGAAAATTAGAGCTTGTTGATGCTCAATAAATGCCTTTTGTATCAATTAATTGACTGGTTGCTTTATATGGTAAGACAGTGAGCTGAGATATACATGGTAAGATGAAGTACAGAGGCATACCTTGGAGATATTGTGGCTTTGGCTCCAGACTACTCCAGTAAAGCAGACACTGCAACGGAGAGAGTCCAGTGAATTCTTTGGTTTCCCAGTGCATATCAAAGTTATGTTACACTATATTGTAGTCTGTTAAATGTGTAATACATTTTGTCTTTAAAAAGTACGTCTCTTCGTTAAGAAGTACATTTTTGCGGGGCGCCTGGGTGGCTCAGTTGGTTGAGTGTCCAACTTCAGCTCAGGTCACGATCTCACAGTCCCTGAGTTCGAGCCCCGCGTCAGACTCTGGGCTGACGGCTCAGAGCCTGGAGCCTGCTTCCGATTCTGTGTCTCCCTCTCTCTCTGCCCCTCCCCCGTTCATGCTCTGTCTCTCTCTGTCTCAAAAATAAATAAATGTTAAAAAAAAAAAAGTACGTTATTGCTAATGATGGCTAACCATCATCTGAGCTTTCAGCAGTCATAATCTTTTTGTTGCTCGAGGGTCTTGCCTCAGTGTTGATGACTGCTGACTGATCAGGGTTGTGGTTTTAAAGGTTAGGGTGACTGTGGCAATATCTTAACATAAGACAACAGTGAAGTTTGTCACATGTGTGGACTCTTCCTTTCACACACAGTTTCTCTGTAGCATGTGATGCTGTTTGATAGTATCTTCAGGAATAGATTTCATCTCATGAAACCACATTGCTCACCCACAGAAAGCAACTCCTCATCCATTAATGTTTTACCATGAGATTGGAACATTTCAGTCATATCTTCAGGTTCCACTTTTTTCTAGTCCCATTCTATTTTCACCACATCTGCAATTGCTTCCTCCGCTGAAGTCTTGAAATTCTCATAGTCATCCATTATGATTGGAGTAACTGTTTCCAAACTCCTGTTAATATGGTCATTTTTACCTTTTTTCATGAATCGTAAATGTTCCTAATGATATCTAGAATGATGAATCCTTTCCAGAAGGTTTTCTTTTTTTAAAATTTTTTAAATGTTTATTTTTTGAAAGAAAAAGAGACAGAGCACGAGTGGGGGAGGGGCAGAGAGAGCGGGAGACACAGAATTCGAAGCAGGCTCCAGGTTCCAAGCCATCAGCACAAAGCCTGACACGGGACTTGAACTCACAAACCACAAGATCATGACCTGAGCCGAAGTCAGTTGCTTAACCCACTGAGCCATCCAGTGACAGAAGCCAAGCTGTCCCAGCCTGAGTGGCAGGGCCCGGGCTGTGGATGGATTGGTGACTGCAGGGCGGCCCACGGACAGCGAAGCTTCTTGTCCTCCCGCTTTTAGGTAATTCGGCCTTAAAACTACCTGGGGTAGTGTCTGTCGGGGAATGGCCCTCGGCAGGCCCCCTGGGAAAAGAACCAGTAGGGAAGAAAATAAGGTTCCGCAAGAAACTGTGCGGCCTTACATCTAGCCCTTGCCATCCCCCACGGAGACTCCTCTACTTACAGGAAGGATAGCCTCATGCATTTGCCAGCAAAGAGGGCCTGTAAAGGAGACACATATGGATCTGAAAGCCTCACTCCGGCAACTAAGGAGTGTATCTCTGGGCACGGGTGACTTCAACCCTAGGCCCACCTGGCTCCCCCGGAGGCATTCCAGATGATGACTGAACCTAGTCGGTTAAGCTGCAGAATGGTTCATTGGTTCCTAGGTGCATGGTCTCTCTGAGCATGTATGGGGCATGGGTTTCTAACGCCTTGCCAGGAAGGGGTTTCGGCCCCTTCCGGGCACCTCGGACGAGGCAAACACATTGTTCTTCTGGCCCCATGTGGTCAGGAGGTCACGTCCCTGTAACTGTTCCGCTTGAGGTGTTGAGAAATGGAGGGCCTTTCACGAGAACGGCGAAGCAAACGCTTTGTAGATTATAGATAAACGCAGATACATAATGGAATAATGTAAGAAATGAATCTATAATCAAAGGGTATGCGGGAAAATCACCATGTTATTTCTTAAAGGTCGTTTATACATAGGAGCATTTTCAAAATTAGATAATGTTAGAAAAACATAGATGACGTATGCTACAAGGAAATCACTAGCAAATATAATGCCACGTTTGCTACAATAAATCGGCCAGTTCAACACACTGCTGTTGTCTGTGTCCATTTTTATTTTAGTTTTAGTTTTTTATTTTCCAGTTTTTTATTTTAATTTTATTTTATTTTCACCGACGCCGTTCATCCTTCGGGAACCCCTGGATCTCCTGGAGCTGGACTCCGGCAACCCAGGTGTCCCATCCAGAAGGTTTTCAGTTGACTTTGCCCAGATCCATCAGGGGGATCACTAGCTATGGCAGCTATAGTCTTAGGAAATGTATTTCTTAAATCATAAGACTTGAAATTTGAAAATAACTCCTTGATCCATGGGCTGCAGAATGGATCTTGTGTTAGCAGGCATGAAAACAACATTAATCCCATTATACATCTCCATTGGAGTTCTCGAGTGACCAGTAGCATTGTCAATGAGCAGTGATATCTTGAAGGGAATCTTTTTTTTTTTTTTTAAGAGCAGTAGATCTCAACATGGAGCTTAAAATGCTGCATATGTCATGTTGTAAACAGGTGTGCTGTCATCCAGGCATTGTTTTTCTGTTTAAAGAGCACAGACAGAGTATTTTTAGCATAATCCTTACGGGTCCTAGGATTCTTGGAAGGGAAAATGGGCTTTGGTTTTAACTTAAAGTCACCAGCTGCCCTAGTCCCTAAAAAGAGAGTTGGCCTGTCTTTTGAAGCTTTGAAGCCAGGCCTTGAGTTCGTTGCTCTAGCTGTGAAAGTCCTGGATGGCGTCGTCTTCCAGGAAAGGACTGTTTGATCTGCACTGAAAATCTATGTTTAGTGTAGCCACCTTGGTGAATTATATTAGCTAGATCTTGAGAATAACTTACTGTAGCTTCTACATTAGCACTTGCTGCTTTTCCTTGCACTTTGATGTTGTGGAGGTAGCTTCTTGACTTAAATCTCTTGAACCAACTTCTGATAGCTTCAGATTTTCTCTTGTGCAGCTTCCTCACCTCTCTCAGCCTTCAGCTGAATAGAGTTAGGACCTTGCTCTGGATTAGGCTTTGGCATAAGGGTATGTACAATGTGGCAGGTTTGGTCTTTTATCCAGATCACTGAAACTTTCCATGTTTTACTATTGTGTGTTCATTGTAGCAGTACTTATAATTTTCTTCAAGGACTTCTCCTTTACATGTAAAATTTGACTGTTTGGTGCAAGAGCCTTAGCTTTTGGCCTGTCTTGGCTTTTGACGTGCCTTCTTCACTAAGCTTAACAATTTCTAGCTTTCGATTTCAAGTGGAAGACTTGGAAATCTTCCCTTCACTTAAACACTTAGAAGCCATCGTGGGGTTACTAACTGGCCTAATTTTAATACTACTGTATCTCAGAATAGGCCGGCTGGATGAGATGAGAGATGGGGGGAACGGCTGGTTGATGGGACAGTCAGAACACACACACAGCAATTACTAAGTTTGTCATCTTATATGGCTGTGATTCTTGGCGCCTCAAAATAATTACAGTAGTACCTCAAAGATCATTGATCACCCCACCATAACACATATAAGAATAATGAAAAATTATGAAATATTGCGAGAATTACCAAAATGTGACCCAGAAATAAGAAGTGAGGAAATTCTGTTGAAAAAATGGCACTGATAGTCTTGCTTTCCACAGGGTTGGCACACACCTTCACTTTGTAAAAAAACACAGTATCTGAGAATGACCATAAAATGGGATCTCCCTGTATATCACTTTTTATATTAAAGACATGATACTTACATCATGTTTATATTTATAGAAGCCTTTTATCATAGGAATTCTCAAACAGATAACAATAGTATGGAGAACAGAGGAATGAATGCAATTGCCAAACATTCAGCAGCAGCAATTCTAAATATTAGAGGTAGAATCTTGTTCGCATTAAAGTTTAGGTGTTTGTTTATTGTCAGGCACACTCCAGAGGTAAAATTGTGCGCTTCCATTAGGAGATAGCTGATGTCTGTTTTTTCCTTTATGGTAATGTTATCAGTCATCATCTTTATCCATGAATCTGTTAGAGGCGGCAGGATGGGAATTTTCTCATTCTGTAATTCCTGAGTTTTTTTAAATCTGAAATTCTCTAGGTAGAACTTCTTTGTCCATCATTTATTTATCTTGAGATCTTGGTAATACTTATTGTGGTATTTTATAATTGCTGTATCTGTTCTGCACCTTAATTTTGCCTGGTTTTATTTACCTAATATCACATATAACTGCTTCTTTCATTTATGATTGTAATACTTATAAAGATGGTCAGGTAAAACCTTTCAAAGTAGTAGCTTTCATTACTTGGGTCTTCTGTCCTCTAATTGATCACTTTTGCACTCATCTGTATTGTTTCCTACCTTTGCTTCTTTGCGTTGAATATGCTGTTCAGTCGTTTGGATGTTGTAAACATTTTCGTCATCAATCTAATTAATACAATAAATATCACCCGTTAGTACCACTTGGACTGTTTCCAGCAGTAGAGTACTGTAGAGCTTTATTTTCAGTGCTCACATTTTTTTTTTACAAGTTGACTCTCTCTCTCAATGCCTTTATGATATTTTGAGTATGTGTATGGGTTTATGCTTACAGGCACTAAAACTGAAACAGAGTTATTTAGAGGAAGTTTCAAGTCGCAGAGTTCATGGGGTGGTAGGCTTTGTTATATTTTACTTATTAATGATAGAAGAAATTTGAATAAATTTAACTGTAGTAAAAGAGTTGGGTTTTTTCCCCCCTGAAAGTGAAAGTAAGGTTTGGTGTGAGAAAATCAATAAAAATAATTGGTGAACTGCAACAGATTATCCAGGAAAACAGAAAGTATTCTGAGTATATAACTCTGAGAGGATATTTGTTTATTCAGAAGCTTTATATTTTTCATGCTATTTCAGGTTTACAGAAAAATTGGACAGAAGTACAGAGTTCCCATATACCCGCTCAGCCCCTTACACAGTGTCTCCTGTTATTTACATCTTGTCTTGCATTAGCCTGGTGCGTTTGTTACAATTAATAAGCCAATATTGCTACATTATTAGTAGCTAAAGTGGAGAGCATACATTAGGGTTCGCTCTTTGTGTGTTGATGTTGTATATGCTTTTTTGTTTAATGCTTATTTTTGCGGGAGAGTGCATCCACATGCGCGCGCGTGCGCGCGCACACGCACGCACGCATGTGAGAGAGAGTGCAAGAAGGGAAGGGACAGAGGAACCAAAGCAGGTTCTGCACTGACAGCAGAGAACCCGGTGCAGGGCTGGAACTCAAGAACTGTGAGATCACGACCTGAGCCAAAATTGGACACTTAACTGACTGAGCCACGCAGGCGCCCCTGTGTTTTACATGCTATGGGTATTGACTAATGTAGCCATCATTGTAGTATTCCATATAGTATTACACAGAGTGGTTCCCCTGCACTATAAATCCCCTGTGCTCCACTTATTCGCCCTCCCTCCATCCCCCTGAATCCCTCAGCTTTTCTAATGTCTCCTTAGGTTCACCTTTACCAGAATGCCATGCATTTGAAATAATATAGTATGTAACCTTTTCACATAGGCTACTTTCACTTAGCAGCATGCATTTAGCCTTCCTCCATGTCTTCTCATAGCTTGAAAGTTCACTGATTTATATCGCTCAACAGTCTTCTGTCTGGATGTACCACAATTTGTTTATCCATTCACCTGCTGAAGGACATCCTGGCTGCTTTCATCTTTTGTCATTTATGGATAATGCTGCAGTAAACATTTGTGTGCGGGTTTCTGTATGAACATAATTTTTCAACTCGTGGTGACACACTAAGGAGTGCATTTGCTCCATTGTATGACAAAAGTATGTTGACTTTTGTAAGATTGTTAAACTGCCTTTCCATGCGGCTCTCCCGTTTTGCGTTCCCACCAGCCCCTAATGAGAGTCGCTGTTGCTCTTCATCCTTTCCAGCATGTGGGTTTTTCTGGGTTTTAGATTTAGCTGTTCTAATTAATAGGTGTGTTGTGGTATCTCTTTGTTTTAATTCCCAATTTCCAAATTCGGTGTTGTGCTAAGCATCTTTTTATTTGCTGATTTGTAGAAAATGGGTATCATTTCCTCCTAAAGAAAATGAGCCCCTCTGGGATGGTTGTTTTCTCTTCTAGAAGGTTATTAATTATTGATGGAATTTCTTTAATAGAGATGGTTCTAGTCAGAGGATCTGTTTTTCCTTGTGACTGTTTGGTAGATTTTGTCTGGCAAGGATTTGGTCTCTTTCACCCAATTTATCAAATTGTGAGCATAAAATTGTTGCTAACATTTCTTTATTTTCCTTTTAGTGTCTCCAAAATCACTAGCAATGGTCTCTTCGTTAATTTTGGATACTTTCTGTGCCTTTCTTTTCTTATTTAACCTGGCTAGAAGTTCATCAATTTTATTGACATTTTCAAAGAATCGGCTTTTGCTTTTGTTTTTTCTCTACTGATACTTTTATTGTCATTGAGTTCTGCTCTAATATTTATTATTTCTTTACTTGTACTTAGGATTTTAATGTGGTGTTCTTTTTCTGCTTTTCCAAGGTGGAAGTTTAGGTTATTAGATTAGATCTTTCTTACTTCTCATATATGCATTCAAGGCTACAAATGTTCTTCCACACAGTGCTTTTGCTGCATTCCACAGGGTTTTTTTTTTTTTTAATGTTTACTTATTTTTGAGAGAAAGAGAGACAGAGCGTGGGAGGGGCAGAGAGGAGCAGGGGCGCAAAGAGAGGGAGACACAGAATTGGAAGCAGGCTCCAGGCTCTGAGCTGTCAGCACAGAGCCCGACGCAGGACTTGAACTCACGAGCTGTGAGATCATAACCTGAGCCAAAGTCGATGCTTAACCGACTGAGCCACCCAGGTGCCCCCAGGTTTTGATATATGTATTTTAATTTCATGTAGTTCACATTAAAAAAAAATTTTCTCTTGGGAGTCCTCTGAGCCATCTTTTATTTAGAAGAATGTTGTTTAATCTCCATGTATTTGAAGGTTTGTGCTGTTTTTCTGTTACTGATTTCCAGTTTCTTTCGTGGTCCTATGGCATACTTGCATCATTTCTGTTCTTTACATTTGGTGGTGTTTTATGCTGCAGAGTATGGTCTTCCTTGATGTTTGTTCCATGTGAGCTTGGAAAAAAGTATGTTTTCTGCTGTTTAGGCCTTCATTGATGGTGCTCTTCAGTTTAACTATACTACTAAGAATTTTCTGACTGCTGCATGTGTCACTTACTGAGATCTGTGTGTTGACGTCTCTTACCTATATTCGTGGATTTGTCTCATCAGTGGTTTTTTTTTTCCTCATGTATTTTGACACTTTGTTTTTTGGTGCATACACATTAAAGGTAGTAATTTATTTTGGAGAACTGATTCCTTTATGGTGATGTACCTCTCTTTATCCCTGGCAATTTTCCTTGATCTGAATTCTGCTTCCTCTGAAATAAAAATAGTTACTGTAGCTTTCGTTTGTTTTTCCTAGAAAGGTGTATCTTGTTCCATCTCTTTACTTTCTTAAATCTGTCAGTGTCTTTATATTGAAGGTGGATTTCTTGTGGACACTATGTAATACGGTCTTGTTTTTTTTTTTTAATCTCCTCCACGAATTTGTCTTTTAAGTAGTATATTTAGACCACTGATTTTATTTTTTAATGTTTATTTATTTTTGAGAGAGACAGGGCGAGGGGGGAAGGGGCAGAGAGAAAGGGAGACAGAGAATGCAAAGCAGGCTCCAGGCTCTAAGCTGTCGGCACAGAGCCCGACGCAGGCTTGAACTCAAAAGCCGTGAGATCATGACCTAAGCCGAAGTTGGACGCTTAACCGACTGAGCCACCCAGGCGCCCCTAGACCACTGACTTTTAAATTAATTATTGCTAAGGGTGCCTGGTGGCTCAGTCGGTTAAACGTCCAACTTCGGCTCAGGTCATGATCTCATGGCTTGTGAGTATGAGCCCTACGTCGGGCTCTGTGCTGACAGCATGGAGCTTGATGCCTGCTTCTGATTGCTAAATCAATCATAATTGCTAAATAGATTGTTTCTGTTACTAATTTGAGCTCTTATCTATTAGATCAAATTAAAAAATGATTTTGCCTTTATTTATTCCTTCTCTGACATTCTTCTTGTCTCTGTACAGGTCAGAGTTTCTGAGCTATATCATGTTTCTTCTCTTTGAAGAACTTTTTAAAACATTTTTTTGCAAAGGAGGTCTACTGGTGACAGATTTCCTCAGTTTGTGTTTGTCTGTGACTATCTTTTATTCTCCTTCACTTTAGGAGATTCTTTCTCAATATAGAATTCTAGGTTGGTAGTTTTGTTTATCTCTTTCAACTCTTTCAAGCTTTAATTCAACTCTGTTCTTGCTTGCCTGGCTTGTGAAGAGAAGGCAAATGCAGTCTTTATCCTTGTGTCTCTCTAGGTAAGGTGTCTTTTTCTCTGGGTTTTTTCCCCCCAGAATTTCTCTTTGGGTTGGTTTTCTACAGTTTGAATATGACATGTCTAGATGTAGTTTTTGTTAATCATACTGCTTGGAGTTCTCTGAGCTTTTCATATCTGTGGTTTAGTGACTGTTACTAATTTTGGAAAATTCTCAGTTTTATTTCATATATTCTGTTTCTTTCTCTCCTCCTCCTCCTAGTGTTCCCTTTACATGAATATTATACCTTTTGTCATTGCCCTCAGTGTTGGGCTTTTCTCTTCCATCTTTTTCATTCTTTTTTCTCTTTGCATTTCATCTGGAAGTTTCTCTTGATATGTTTTCAAATTCATTCATGTTTTTATTCAGCCATGTCCAGGCTTTTGATGAATCTTTCAAAGGCTTTCTTCATTTCTCTGGTATTGTTTTTGATTTCTAGCATTGCCTTACGATTCTTAGTGATTACATCTCTCTGCTTACATTACCCTCAATTTATTCTTATATATCATTTCCCTTTTCCCATTATAGACCACAGCATATTAATCATAGTTATTTTAAGTTCCTGATATTATGGGGCATCTGGGTGGCTTGGTTGTTTAAGCATCCGACTTCGGCTCAGGTCATGATCTCACAGTTCGGGAGTTTGAGCCCCGTGTCGGGCTCTGTGCTGACAGCTGGGAGCCTGGATCCTGCTTAGGATTCTGTGTCTCCCTCTCTCTCTGCCCCTCCCCTGCTCGTGCCCTGTCTTTCTTTATCTGTCTCCAAAATAAATGAAAAAATTTAAAAATATAAAAAAATATAAATTCCTGATATGATAATGCCAAAATGTCTGCCATATTTGATTCTGGATCTGATGTTTGCTCTCCCTCTTCAAACTCTGTTTTTGTTTTTTGTTTTTAGTATGACTTACAATTTTGTTGTTGTTGAAAGCTAGATGTAATGTACTAGGTGAAAGATATTATGATTTTCTGGCCTGGAGTTAAGCAGTGTTTACTGTTTGCTATAGCTGCACTTGTCAGAAACAAAATTTTCTCTGGTGTCCTTCTTTTCATCTTCTCTGTTTTCTTTTCTTTTTTTAAAGTTTTTGTTTTATTTTTTAAAGTTATTTATTTACTTTGAGAGAGACGGAGACAGTGCAAGAGGAGAAGGGCAGAGACAGAGGGAGAGGGAGAGTATCCCAAGCAGGCCCCACACTGCTAGTGCAGAGCCTGACCCAGGGCTCGAACGATGAAACCACGAGATCATGACCTGAGCCGAAACCAAGAGTCAGAGGCTTAACGGACCGAGCCACCCAGGCGCCCCTTATCACCTCTGTTTTTCTTAAAGAAGATGGGACATGTACATTTATTTCCCTTGCATTCCTTTGTGACTATATAGGAGCTGTGCTGATGTGGTAGTAATGTCTGGAACATGGGGGAGTGTTCCATGATCTGATGATTCAGTCTCAGTTCTGTCGTGAGCCTGTGCCCCTGGGCTGTGACTTCACAAGTGCTTCTCAGTTTTTTCAGTCCTTCAGTGAAACTGGAAGTGAAGAGGGCCTATTTCTGGTATTTCCCTTCCTCCTCTTGGAAGGCTAGAGGGGCTAGGGTTGGCATTTCCTCTCCCCTAGATGGTTAAGGCTCTGGATAAAAGTCTACTCGATTAGGCTCTGGTAATAATTTCTCTGTAGGCAAGCCTTCTTATGAAGGCTTTGGGCAGTCTTGAGGATGACTACTTGTTCCTTTCCCCTGCTGGAAGTACAGTGACATTTTTACCTGACTTTTCTTGTCACTCTAAGAACCTGCTAGGGCTCCTAGAAGTAAAACTTAGAAAAGTTTAGGGGTCCCTATTAGACTAGGCCCACGTAGAGCTTTTCTTCTTTCATTTTTTAATGTTTATTTATTTTTTGAGAGAGAGAAAGACAGAGTGTGAGCGGGAGAGGTGCAGAGAGAGAGGGAGACACAGAATCCGAAGCAGGCTCCAGGCTCCGAGCTGTCACCACAGAGCCTGATGTGAGGCTCGAACTCAGGAACCGTGAGGTCGTGACCTGAGCCAAAGTCAAACTGTGAGGTCGTGACCTGAGCCAAAGACAGACGCTTAACCGACCGAGCCACCCAGGCACCCCATACGTGCCTAGAGTTTTTAACTCGAGGCTAGTCTCCAGCGAGTCTCCGGCAGTTTGTGAAATACACTTTAAGTGTTCCGTTCCTGGTACCAGCTCCAGTACTGCTTTCTGCTCCTGGACTTAGGCTCCTGTGAGCTGTGATTCTGTTTCAACTGGTCTCTCTCTCCACTTTGGTGGGGACAGCCATTAGCCTTGTGACCTCAGTTCTCTGATGGATCTAAGATGAGTTGCCAATATTCACTTTGTTCATAGGTTTTCCTATTGGGAGGAGGGGTGTGACCAAGTGACTTCCTTGCATGTTAGACTGGACATGGCAAGCGACCACGAAAAATCCACTCTCAAGCTCATTTTGTTGGCCAGAATTAATTTCCTTTCATCTTTGGGACTTAGAGGGCTTTTTTGGTTTTGTTTTGGCCGACTATTATATGGAGACTAACCTCAGTACCTAAACCTAGCCTGAAATCCTGCCACTTTGCTTTCTCCACAGGCCTTTTGAAACATGGCAGATTTCTTCTTTAAGGCAAGCGAGATAGCAAGAGCATATCTGATAGTAAAGTGCTGTCTTATGCATTGTCTGTTATCAGACGAGTGTTGTCATACCTTTGACATGTAACGTAATGTGATTATGAGAGTGACATCCTAACGCTTTTGTCAGAATCTCTTCCTCAGATACCAGGGTATGAGTACCCAAATGCATGGCTACGAGGAGGCAGGGAATCACGGGCCCCCTGAACAGTTCTTTCTGCCACAATCTGCCCGGTAGGCCCCATTGTTTCATGTCCCTTCCTGATACCAAATACTTCTCACCCTTCTAAGATCCTCAAAGGCCTGATCCAAGGACATCACCTCCAAATTCCAGTCTTACATTTTTTAGTGTTTATTTATTTATTTTGAGAGAGTGCACAAATGAGGGAGGGGCAGAGAGAGAGGGAGACACAGAATCCGAAACAGGCTCCAGACTCTGAGCCGTGAGCACAGAGCCCGACGCAGGGCTCAGACTCAAGGACCGCAAGGTCATGACCTGAGCCGAAGTCCACACTTAAACTTTGCACATGGTTCTGACATGCGGTGGGACAGGTACACACTGCCTACCCACAATGCTCCAACTGAAACATTCTCCCAGTTTCTCAGGGAATCACGTGTAACTGCTAAGAGCTACTTTGCTTTCGTCTCTCACCTCAGAGACCCATCATTTGAGGTTTTGGCACCAGTCCACTACTCCCATAGCCTTTACCTCTTGGACCACAGGGTGAAACTTGAACTTCAGTAACTGGAGAATGGCAGTTACTGAACTCCTGAGCAGACTTATCTCAGGAAATTTACTCTTAATTGCTCTTGCTTACGTTCCCACCTTCTATTTTCTTCTTTTAAATTATCCTTGTGCACTCCCGTAATACCCCACCAATTTCCACTTGCTCTTATCACAGAAATCCTAGCATCCCCAGAAATAGCGTGGTGTTTTCCAAAAAGCAGGTATTCCCTTAACAGTGAGGGAATGAACGAGTCGATGAACATATTATCTAATTTAGTGAAATTTAATTTCTCCTGCATTCTTGAATAAGCTGAGTCAGTCTGTGTGTGTGTGTGTGTGTGTGTGTGTGTGTGTGTGTAGGTATGTGTATGTTTAAATTTTCAGAACAAACTGTATGTTTAAGGAATTCAAGAGTTGAACATTCATTTTTTGCTTTCTCTCTGTTTCTTTAGCATGACAGTTTTACTGTTCGGTTCGTTCATATTTCCAAAGAAGCAGTTGCTCAATTGCCATATTATTCTGTTTAAATCACCAAATAAGATGGAAAATTTACCAGTTTGTTATACAAAACAGCATAGCTCCTACTCCTCAACTTGATGCACAATGGTGAATGTGTGGTCAAAGTAGTGATTCATAAGCTTACGTTCTGAAGCTGGATGAATTTTCTGTTGAAAGGAACAATGTTGAGAAACTAAGTGGGAAGAAAGAAGGATAGAAAGGAAGAATAAAAGGAAGGAAGGAAGGGTGGAAAGAAGGCAGAAAACCCTCCAAGTTACCCAGTAAAACAGGAGTATGATGGTGATCTATGTGTTCCCTCCTGCCCGACAGCAGTCCTTCTCTACATCGGAGGTGGAAGGACCTATTCAATCAGGAAGCGAAGAACCTGCCCCAAGACTTCAGTAGGGGTAGAAAAGCTTCTGGCCATGACCCTGGGGCCTGCCCGAGCCCTGGCAGTACCATTGGCAGCTCTGGCTCAGGCTCTTCCTTCCCCATCTCCCAAACAGTTGATATTGGCGTAGCAGAAATGGAACCATATCATTGTCTTTGGTCAGAGATTTCAGGGCTTTCATCTAGTTGGTTTCTTTGAGCTCTTGGGCCCCACAGGAATTCACAGCATGTGGGATCACTATCAGGAGCATGCTTGAACCTCCAAGTTTCTTTCTTGTACCAAATGTCTAGTCATGAGTTTTCTGGCTTCTCTGCAGATGAAGGGCTTTCTCCAAGCATATATCTATATAATATTCAGGTATTCTCAGATCTCTCCTCATTGGTGCAGTTGCTCTTCACAAAGGTCATGCCTAGGAAGGTCATCAGGAGACCAGCCTTTGGCAACCCCTGGTAGCACTCTAATTCCCATCACGGGTGAAATCCAGTGTGCTAACAAGGGCATCGCTTAGTTGGGTCAGAATCCTTCAAGTCAAGGGCAAAGACCAACACCATGCATTGGAGGCTCTCCAGAGGATCCCAGGAAAATGGTCCCTGTGCTTTTTGTCAACCTTTTTTCAGCATGTGTGCTCTCTGGGATGGGCTCTTTAATTTTATATATGAGCAAAAGGAACTGAATCAACTAAGCTGACTTCTTGGTTTAAGGGTCTCTGCGTGAGTTCTCTGTGGCAGATGGGGCTTATGAAGTGCTTCATATCATTTTCAGTTCTGCTACGTGACGCATCAGCGGTACTGTGGGTGGTGGTTGCGGGAATGTCAGAGGCCTGGAGATTGCTCTCTTTCCTAATGGCAGGCAACTTGTGGCAATACCCAGAAAAGAGGGGCAGAGGAAATGGATGATGCTTCTTGTCTTAATGCCGCGCCCTGATGTCCCTCCAGATCCTGAGTACCACCTCAGCCAAAGCTGAGTACAGCTGGCTGGTACCTCTCAGGTCTGAAAGCAGAGGCAAGGATGTAGTAGTGCTTATGCTCTGAGGTGTTTTGTTGTGTTTTGTTTAAACGTTTATTTATTTATTTGGAGAGAGCGAGCGAGAGAGCAGGGAAGGTGCAGAGAAAGGGAGATAGAATCCCAAGCAGGCTCTGCACTGTCAGTGCAGAGCCAGATGTGGGGCTCACCCCTACAAACCATGACCTCTGAGCCACAACCAAGAGTTGGGTGCTTAACCAACTGGGCCACCCAGGTGTCCCTATGCTCTGAGGTTTGTGGTCACTTTAGTCCTCCATCATGCAGATCCTCATATGTGATTACTGCTCCTTGACTACAACTCTCTACAAGCTCTGAGATTTTGCTCAAGTGGACCCTTTGTAAATAATAGGTAGGATCCCAGGCTAGAGATAAAGAACCTGCAACAAAAGGCATAGTGCCCAGGACAGGTGACAGGCTGTGTCCTAGTCCATTCGGGCTGCTATAATAATATACCAGACTGGGTAGCTTATAAACAACAGAAACTTTTCAGTTCTGAAGGGTGGGTGTCTAGGGTCAGGATGACAGTATGGTTGGCTTGGTGAAGGCTATCTTCTGGATTGCGGACTGCTGACTTCTCACTGCATCTTCACATGGTGAGGGATCTCTCTGGCGCCTTTTCACTAGAGCTCCTCCCTCGTGACCTAATCACATAGGTTTCAACGTAGGAATGTTGGAGGTGACACAAACATTCAGGCCATAGCAGGCTGTCAGAAAATAAACAGGGTTACCTGTCCCTTCTCTTCAGCCACCAGACTTGGTCTCTCTACATATCCTCTGTCTAAAAAAAAAACTTCCTTTATAAAGGAAAAGTGCCAAACCAGATGATTCTGTGAGCTCTTGATGCTTTGACATTGTTTAGCGTTGCAATGTCAAGCACAGTGGCTTTGTTTGACCCTCAATTATAGTAAGTTATATACAGAATACTAAGAAAATCTACCAACTATGTATGTGAGGGATTTTGTGTTCCTATATACATAGACATCATCTCAAAAATTCCATGAAAAACTATTTAGTCTTACCATATGATTCACTGTGATAATAACTATTCTGTTTTTCATCCATTCTTTATACTTTATTAAAATGATAATTAAAAATTTTGGTATTTAAAGAGTTCTCAGATGTTATTTTTTTAACGTTCATTTATTTTGGAGAGAGAGAGAGAGAGCGAGCACACAAACTGGGAAGAGGCAGAGACAGAGGATCTGAAGCAGGCTCCATGCTGCCAGTGCAGAGCCCCATGTGGGGCTTGAACTCACAAACTGTGAGGTCATGACCTGAGCTGAAGTCGGACTCCTGACCAACTAAGCCACCCAGGTGCTCCTAAAGAGTCTTCAGGTGTTTGTTATATTCTCTGGAGTCAGAGGGTCTCCACTACCTGAACCCATGGTATGTACAGGCTGAGGTGCTGTCTCGGATTCCTTTAGTGTAGCAGTGGAAATTCAGTGTTCCAAGGCTCACTGGGAAGAAGAGAGAGCGGAACTTTAAAACCTTGTTTTTGAAATATGAAATGTATTGTCAAATTGGTTTCCATACAACACCCAGTGCTCATCCCAACAGGTGCCCTCCTCCATGCCCAGCACCCACTTTCCCCTCTCCCCTACCTCCTCTCAACCCTCAGTTTATTCTCAGTTTTTAAGAGTCTCTTATGATTTGGCTCCCTCCCTTTCTAACTTTTTTTCCCCCTTCTCCTCCCCCATGGTCTTCTGTTAAGTTTCTCAGGATCCACATAAGAGTGAACACATATGGTATCTGTCTTTCTCTGTATGGCTTATTTCACTTAGCATCACACTCTCCAGTTCCATCCACGTTGCTACAAAGGGCCATATTTCATTCTTTCTCATTGCCATGTAGTATCCCATTGTGTATGTACACCACAATTTCTTTATCCATTCGTCAGTTGATGGGCATTTAGGCTCTTTCCATCATTTGGCTCTTGTTGAGAGTGCTGCTATAAACATTGGGGTACAGGTGCCCCTATGCATCAGCACTCCTCTATCCCTTGGGTACATTCCTAGCAGTGCTACTGCTGGGTCATAGGGTAGGTCTATTCTTAATTTTTGGAGGAACCTCCACACTGTTTTCCAGAGCGGCTGCACCAGTTTGCATTCCCACCAACAGTGGAAGAGGGTTCCCGTTTCTCCACATCCTTGCCAGCCTCTATAGTCTCCTGATGTGTTCATTTTAGCCACTCTGACTGGCGTGAGGTGGTATCTCAGCGTGGTTTTGATTTGTATTTCCCTGACGAGGAGTGACGTCGAGAATCTTTTCATGTGCCTGTTGGCCATCTGGATGTCGTGTCTTCTGCCCATTTCTTCACTGGATTATTTGTTTTTTGGGCGTGGAGTTTGGTGAGTTCTTTATAGATTTTGGATACTAGCCCTTTGTCCGACATGTCATTTGCAAATATCTTCTCCCATTCCGTCGGTTGCCTTTCAGTTTTGTTGATTGTTTCCTTTGCTGTGCAGAAGCCTTTTATCTTCATGAGGTCCCAATAGTTCATTTTTGCTTTAAAACCTTTTCTTGATCTGATCTTATCCTCTACCTTCTGTTGCAGGCTCAGAGCAAGCACAGCGTACGGCATGCCCCTCCGCCCCACCGTCAAGTGTTTTTGCACCTAACTTTAGATCCCTAAAGAAGGCATTGATCGCTTGTACTTCATCAAAAGTAAAACCTTTTGCTTTACAAGAGGCACTTAAAAACAGGTAACAGGGACACCTGGGGGGATTGGTCAGTTAAGCGTCTGACTCTTGATTTTGGCTCATGTCTTGATCTCATGGTTCATGTGTTCGAGCCTCATATCAGGCTCTGTGCTGACAGTGTGGAGCCTGATTGGGATTCTCTCTCTCTTCTCGTCTCTTTGCTCCTCCCATGCTCTCTATGTCTCTGAAAATAAATAAATAAACCTAATTAAAAAAAATAAAGACAGGTAACAAAAACCATAAACAAGAAGATTTGCATATGTTTGCAAATCACCTGACCAAAGACTTGTACCCAGATGAAACAAGAAAGAATATGCCAAATGGCAATAATAAAAAAAGAGTCCAATTAGAAAATGTGTGTGGAACTTGAAAACATTTCACAAAAGAGGACCTGTGAATGGAAAATAGGCCCATGCTGATATGTTCACCCTGAGTGTCCATTAAGGAAATATGAATTCACGCAACACTGACCTGCAGCGACACGCCTACTATAACAGTGAAAGTAGAAACCCCCAAAAATGCCAAGCAGTAGTGAGGATTATAACCAGTTGGATTGCTCGTGCATGGATGGTGAGAGAGTAAAATGATCCAGGATCTCTACAAATCAATTTGTCAGTTTTTTTGTAGTCAAATACATGCTTACCGTACGATCAAGCAGACTTTTCCTAGGAATTTAAAGAAAAGAAATGCCAAAGCATCCCAGACAAATGTACATAGCAGCATTAAAAAGAGAACCAATCAATGATACATGAAACATCCTGAATGGATCTTGGGACTATTCTGCTGAGCAAAAAATGCGACCTGAATATGAAATCTTACATACTGTAAAATCCCATTTATGGAATCTTCTCAAAATGGCAAAACTGTAGTGATGGAGAATAGATCCATGGTTGTCAGGTTTTAAGGTCTGGGGAAAGGCAAGACTTCAAATGGAGAGTGTTGGAGACATTTTATATGGTGGGAGAGCAGTTCTGCATCCTGATTGTGGTAGTGGTTATATGAATCGATACATGCGAGTGGCAGGCACCTGGGTGGCTCAGTCACTTAAGCGTGCAATTTCAGTTCAGGTCATGATCTCATGGTTCGAGAGTTTGAGCACCGCATCGTGCTCTATGCTGATGGCTCAGAGCCTGGAGCCTGTTTCGGATTCTGTGTCTCCCTCTATGCCCCTCTCCTTCTTGCACTCTGTCTCTGTCTCTGTCTCTCTCAAAAATAAGCATTAAAAAAAAAATGAAAAATACATGTGGAAAAAAAACTTAGGGAACTCTCCTCCCCTGTCAAATAGGTGCATGTTAAAATTGGCAATCTGAATTAGATTACAATTTAGTTAATAATCTTGGGCAGCAATGTTATTTTCTAAGTCTTTTTTTAAGTAATCTCTGTACCAAACATGGGGCTCAAACTCACAACCCCAAGATCAAGAGTGGCACGATCTATTCACTGACCGGCTAGATGCCCCATTCAGGGCCCTGATAAATGTACGACTCTACGTAAACTCATATATCAGGCTAAAGCTGGGGAAAAGGAACTTATGTATGTATGTATGTATTTAAGAGAGCGCAGGTAGGGGAGAGGAGCAGACAGAGACAGAATCCTAAGCAGGCTCTACTCTCAGCGTGGACCCTGACACAGGGCTCAATCCCATGACCCCCATGACCCTGGGATCATGATCTGAGCTGAAATCAAGAGTCAGACACTTAACCAACTGAGCTACCCGGGTGCCCCGAGAACTCGGTTTGTACTATTTTTATAACTTCTTGGTGAGGCTAAAATGATTTTATCCAAAAGGTTTAAAGTACAAGGGCTGTAACTCACGGTACACTGACTGGTGTCCACCAGTGTCCAGTTCTCCCCTCACAGGACAACATTTACAGGCCTCAGTGCAATTAACTGGCCACCTGATGAGAATATGCTTGTGATGGAGCCACTGATTCAAAGCAAAATGCAGAGCCCCACAAAGGCAGCCGGATATGATAACATTGTGTGTGTTAACATAGAAAGAGAGGCAGGGAATCACCTCTGAGCTTCAAGAGGTGGGAAAGGTAAAAAATTAGAGTATCTGCTAAAGGCAGAATATACCAACTTCCAAAAAAAAAAAAAAAAAAGGAGGGGGGGGACCCTGGGTGGCTGCGTCGGTTAAGCGACCGACCTGGGCTCAGGTCATGAACTCACTTTCGTGAGTTCAAGCCCCATGTCAGCCTCTGTGCTGACAGCTCAGAGCCTGGAGCCTTCTTCAGATTCTGTGTGTGTGTCTCTCTCTCTCTGCCCCTCCCCTGCTCGCACTCTGTGTCTCGCTCTCTCAACAATAAATAAACATTTTTAAAAATGTAGAGAAAAATAGAGACAAACTTACCACCTGTACCTTTTCTGGAGCAGCACTCTTACTATATTGGCTCTCGCCAGCCTTGGACGCCACATTCTTAGTCCCTCAAGAGATCTCTGCACTCAGCAGTGACACCTCAAACAGGGAAAGAGGATTTACATTTTACAGTAGATCCTGTGAAGCCTGTGTGGATGCTTTAGAATCCGTTTTCTTAACTATCTACTTCATAAAGTCACGGCCATTACCGTAACACAGATGGGGTTTTACATCTCCTTTTTCCACAGCCACATAACCTTTTTCTGGGATGCATTTCCTCCTTCTGGACACAAGAAAGACGAAGCTAGCCTAAGTGCCCTCATTTAGGAAACTGTAGGGCAGGAAGGATTGTGTCCCGTCAGGACACTTGTCAGGAAGAGCTCTCCCACAGGAGGAAGGATGGGGCCAACGTGGGAGGATACAGGCAAAAGAAAAGTGAAGGCAGGGGAGCCTAGGAGATGAGGAGAGTCTCCTCAAAGCCTCGGCAGAGTGGGAGGAATGTCACTTGGGAGACAGACTGGCTGGTAAGGTACACAGTCCGTGCGTTCCTCTGAGCCACCGAAGCCACCGGTGGGTGTGAGCCGTGCTTCTGGGGGAGAGCCGGGAGGCTTGCTGCACTCCCTGGGAGGAGGAGGCCAGAGCGGTGTACGTGTCCCTATGCGTCTCCTCCTCGTATGTTTAAGGAACCAAGGGAAATGGATCTCTCTCTTTTTCTGTTTCTCTTTCCTTCACTTTGGTAGTATTAAAAAGAGCTGTACCAGATAATGATTTGAATTATCGTTTTATGGGCCTTATAAATTACTACTAAATATTTTTTTATCTCCTTTTCACATCGGCTATTAGAAAGGATAGGACCAAACCTAGGACCCAAACAAACAGGGGTACATAATGAACATTTTATGTACTGCCTCCTTGTTGAATTCAGCTTCGCGTTTCTCATTAAAAAAACGTAGGGGTGCCTGGGTGGCTCATCTGGTTAGGTGTCTGATTCTTGATTTCACCTCGAGTCATGATCTCGCGATTTTGTGAGTTTGACAATTTATGTAAATTGTTACATCCTTAAATTGTTCCTGGGACTAATAGGACTGAATTATATTGATGAATAAATCAAGCAGTGTTACAAAGGAAAATTAAAATGTGTAATAAAATGGCATAGAAACATTTTTTTAGAGGAAATACAGGTGTAAAAGATGCAGTTTTAGATAGTAGGAGGATTGTCATGCCTTGATGTTCAAATCAGAATAAAATGAAGATGAGTTGGGAACTTTGTGAGGGATGGGTTTTCGGGGACATGGAATCTGAAAATCTAAAGTCAGTCTGAGAAATTGACAAAACAGAATATTGAACAGACGTTATTTTCAGTACGGCAAAAGTAAGGATTCTCCCCATGTTCAACAAGGACTATATAACACAGAAGTTACAAGGAGGGCAAAAATGACAGAGCGTATGTTATAATCATGTAAAATAATAACTGCTATATGATCCACTAGGAATGTGTAACTACTTAAAAGAAAGAAAGGGGTGGGTTGCCTGGGTGGCTTATTCGGTTAAGCATCCAATGCTTGATTTTGGCTAAGGTCATGATCTCAGGGTTCGTGAGTTCGAGTCATGATTTCATGGTTTGTGAGTTCGAGCCATCACTGGGCTCTGCGCTGGCAGTGTGGAGCCTTCTTGGGATTCTCTCTCCCTTTCTCTCTTTCTCTGCCCCTCCCTGGCTCACACACACACAGACACACACACACACACACACACACACACACACACACACACACACACTCTGTCTCTCTCAAGATAAATAAATAAACTTTTTTTTAAAGTGAGAATGGGGCAACATATTTAGATCTGCAGCAAAGGCATACTAAAGAAACAAGATGATAAATTGGAAAGAGAAGGAAGAGTTTCGTTTGCAATTATGAGAAGCTGGTTTAAATATATAATGGTATTAGGGAAAATACTGGTGTCTCTTCATTCTTTTTTGCCGTTTTTAGAGAATACAGGCAAATTTTTAAAAAGAAAAAGTAAAATAGTATGAGAATTGCACAGTAAACTGATATTTATATGCCTCGTGTAATGGAAAATCTGCAGAATCACCTTTGGATCAAAAGTATGCTGTAAAACTTAGGAATTGATGAGTTCTGGGAAGAAAGCCATGGTTCAAAAGCTAGGAAATAAAACATGTTCACTGGAGAAGAGAGAATATAATTCTTTAATAAAGGAAAAGAAAATAACATGGAGCACATAGTACAATGGGGAGAAACTTGGGCATAAAATAATATGAAATTATATCAATGTGAAAAAAATCATTAATGCCTTTGTTACCAGGACAGTTTTTGAATGCAAACTTTGTAGCAGAAGAATGTCACAACCAGAGCAGGTATGTGGTAACTAACCACTCAGAGGGTGACAACATTGAAAGTAGAGGAGAAGAGTCAAGTAATTCATGAATCTCACTTCTCTTTACATGGTGTTTACTTTGTGAAAGATACTCACATGTTAACTTAGGAAGCATCGTCTTAAATAATAGTCTGTGATGGAAAATATACTTTACTGACTTTGTTCTCATGAAAGTCTCTAAGCAAAAAAGTAAGTACATTTTTCAGTTACTTCTTGGAATTGATGGCAGCACTGAAAATATTACGTGTTTTTAAATAGCACGATTTCTTTATATAAGCCTGGATAACAAAGATAGAAACACAACATGTGTAATACTGAAAGCAATCAATGTTATTTCTTGTTGCCCTGTTAGTTGTATACAGTCATGCCTGTAAATACTGAAAATAGTAACTGAATCCGATCATGTCCGGGAAGATTTGTGTAAGATACATATATAATTTCTGCTCCTGAGATATAACTTAAAACTTTCTGGAGGGAGTCTGTTAAGTTGTTTGAATGGACATAGCCTAATACTTGGATTTTAGCTTTTTTCCTAATTATTGAAAGGTTACATCAGAGAACGCGTGTTTAGTTTTGGTGTCGTGATGGTTAGATGTATGTTTCGGTTTACCTGGGCCATGGCGTGCCGTGGTCAAACATGATTCTGGGTGCTTTTGTGAGAGCATTGTGGGATGAGATTAACATTAAAATTTGTTGACTGAGTAAAGCAGATTGTCCTTCCTAATGAAGGTACTCCTCATAGAATCACTTGAAGGCCTGAATAGAACAGAGTATGAAAGAGAATTCCTCCTGGCTGATGTTTCTGAGATGGGGCATTGGTTTTTTCCCATCTTTAGACTCGAACTGAAATGTCAGCTCTTCCGGGGCTCCGTCTGGTGGTCTTTACACTGGAACTGCACCTTCTGCGACCCTGGGTCTCTGGCTTGTTGACTCCTCCTGCAGATCTTGGCACTTGCCGGCCTCCATAATCACGTGAGCCAATTACTTATAATAAAACCCGATAGATACATAGAAGCATAGATAGATACACAGAGATGTATATACATACACACACACATACACACACTTCCTATTGGTTCAGTTTCTCTGGAGAACCCTAATGTCGGTATATAAATCATATTTTGAATATTTAATAGTATTTTATAAACATAACGGAAATGCATGTGTGTTTTATCAGTGTTGGAAAATATGGAAGCCATAAATAATACAGTAATCATGTACCTTTCCACAGAAGGAGAGGAACATTTTTGTTATTTTGCCATGCATGTTTAATGTTTATACTCTACTAGTTATATGTATGTAAATGTGTCTCTATGAATACACACACACACACACACACACACACACACACACACACACACGGGTGTGTGTTCCACAGTCTTTCTATTCAAGTTTTATTCTAATGTGTTTTATTTTTTTTTTAATTTTTTTTTTTAATGTTTATTTTTATTTTTGAGACAGAGAGAGACAGAGCATGAACGGGGGAGGGTCAGAGAGAGAGGGAGACACAGAATCCGAAGCAGGCTCCAGGCTCTGAGCTGTCAGCACAGAGCCTGACGCGGGGCTCGAACTCATGGACCGCGAGATCGTGACCTGAGCCGAAGTCGGACGCCCAACCGACTGAGCCCCCCAAGTGCCCCTATTCTAATGTGTTTTAAATGTTGATGGCTTGGAGTTTGAAGGCACTTGTTTGTCACACAAATGTAGTTTTTAAATTTGGACTATACTACTTATGTTTTTGGAGAAGATGAAATACTAGGAGATGGATCTGGCCACCTGCCAGAAACAACCAAGAAAACAGGAAAAAGTGCCAAAATATATATGACAACCATTTTCAATACCATGGCCATCAGACCAGGAAAGACAGTGACTCCCAAGAGATTGAAAAGAAAGAAGGTGAGCCTAGAATTGCGCCAGCTTGCTGCCTCGAGCCCATAGCGCACAGACTGGCAGTTCAAGTGAAAACCTGGCAGTTCAGGAGTTGAGAAGAAGAGACTGAGGGTCAGGGGAGAACCAGGAGGCTAGAGCTCACAGGACAAAGTACCAGAGTGAGAGAGCTACGCAGAGAAAGAATTTCCGAGTCCACATGGGCTACTTCCTGCTCCCACAAGTCAGAAGGGAAAACTGTATCACACCCAGGGCATCAGAGAGAGGACATAGAGAGTTGTTTCTGTCATAAAGCAGGATTAGTCGTAGATTTATGTTGCTTTGGAAGTACCTAACCTTTAGAGCAAAAATGGAAAAGATATGAGTGTTTCTAAGAAACTTACCTGAGTTACAGAATAAAGTTCTAGAATATGTAGGTATTGACAAAACAATATTCAGCACACTTGTGCTTGATAAGTGTGAACAAGGCCAAATTCACAATGTTTGGCATCCAGTGAGAAAGTGCCAGGCATGCAAAAAAGCTGGGAATATGTCCACTAGTGAGAATAAAAACTAATCCCTCAACATTTATCCAGAAACTATATGGCTAATAGAAAGAGTAGACAGTGGGGCGCCTGGGTGGCTCAGTTGGTTAAGCGTCTGACTTCAGCTCAGGTCACGATCTCACGGGGTCCGTGAGTCCGTGAGTTCGAGCCCTGCGTCGGGCTCTGGGCTGATGGCTCAGAGCCTGGAGCCTGCTTCCAATTCTGTGTCTCCCTCTCTCGCTGCCCCTCCCCCGTTCATGCTCTGTCTCTCTCTGTCCCAAAAATAAATAAACGTTGAAAAAAAAAATTAAAAAAAAAAAGAGTAGACAGTGACATCAGAAGAGTCATAACTATATTCCATTTTTTCTGAGAAACAAGAGTACAAATACAACATGTTAAATAGAGACACGTAACATAAAGAGAAACACAAATGAACTTTGTGGTACTGAGTGCAATGTCTGAGATAAAAACACATTTTTGCACGAACGACAGAAGTAAAGATAAGTGTATGTTAAAATCACAGTATGTTTTTATAGTACATCTACGTATCTAAAGGAAATGAAAACATTAACTCAAAATGATCTCTGGACTCCCATGTTCAATAACTGAGACATGGAAGCCACCTAAGTGTCCACTAACAGATGAATGGATAAATACAATGTAATATATGTAAAATATAGACTCATAAAATAAAGGAAATCTTGTCGTTTGCAACAACACGGATAGTCCTTGAGGGCATTACACTACGTGAAATAATTCAGAGAAAGACAAATATCATATGATCTCACTTACATGTGAGAATCATTAAAGAAAACAACTCCACCACGAAAATGGTCCCAAATGAATACATACAGAGGACAGACTGGTGGTTGCAGAGGCCAGAAGTGGTGGTAAAGGTGTTCAAGAGGTACAAACTTCCAGTTACAAAATAAATAGGGGCGCCTAGATGGCTCACTTGGGTAAGCGTCCATCTCTTGGTTTCAGCTTGGGTCATGATCCCAGGGTCACGTGATGGAGCCCCACATCGGGTTCCACACTGAGCATGGAGCCTGCTTAAGATTCTCATTCTCTCTCTCCCTCTCTCCCCCTCCCCCTGTGCCCCTTCCCCACTCATGCCTGTGCATGCTCTCGCGGAAGAAAAAAAAAAAAGTCCTGGGAGGGCAAAAGAATCATACGATCATTTTTAGAATAGTAGCTGCTACAGGCTAATTTTATTCACCATGGAGGATGTTGCTGAATTTACTAGGCATGATGTAAAGCAGGCAGTTGTGATTTCTCTTTATTGTTTGTATTATTTTGCTGCAAGAACCTATGCACTGTTATCTTGGTAATTGAGATATTTAAACAAGCCTAACAGAAGTAGCAGCTGTGTGTTAAAGTAAGCGCTAGCTGATGTGACAGACACACATGAAATCTGAATGGCTTGATGGAATGAAGGCCCCTTTCTGGATGTGGGTTGGAAGGGGCTTTGTACTATCACCTGACCCAGGGATTCAGGCTCCTTCCATCATCTAAATGGAGAATCCTAGCGTTTGCCCTAGAGGGGACGAACAGAGTGTGGAGGTGGGATACTATCTGTCAAATGTCTAGACCAGGCAGTGACAAAAAATGCTTCTAGTTACATCTCAGTGGCAAGCGTAGTCATGTGACCCTAAGTACAAGTGAACTGGGCAGTGTAGCCTACCAGTGTGCCAAAGAGGAGGGCAAAACACCTGTGGTTGAGTGGTTGTAGTCTCTCCCGTAGGCTTCCATAGCAGCTATCCTGCAAAGGAGCAGTTATTAGAATTTATTATGAGACCAATCCCCTCCATTCCTGGTGGAGTTTCTGGTGAGGCTAAATCTGCCCCGGAATTCACAGTACAAGATCACATCACGTTATCAAGAGGATCCTGTAAAGCTTCAGCAGGGAAGGACCACCCTCTCTCAAATGCTTCTTTCTGGACTAACCGTAAGTTCCGGATTCTCAATAGGAAAAGAATGTTCTCTTTTCATTGACGTTTGGTCAAAACCTTAACTTGTGAGTCTGGGCAACCCTCAGCATGACTGAATGTGCCGAACACTTTACAAGTGCTGTTAGGCACAAGGGAAAACCAGGATATTCCTCTGGGGCAAGCACTGAGATAAGAGGCAGCAGAAGGAGGACGGATTATTTTAATATGTGCTGTTCAGTCTACCAGGAAACCATTTTCCTCTCCTAGAAATACTCTGGGTTCTGATGAATTCTGCCATGGTAGGTGTTTGCTGCCTAGTGAAATCCATGGTCTTTCCTCATGCCCAAATTGCGAGGGTGGCTTTGGTTATTGACCACTTAGTTAAGCTCGCTCGTCAGTGTATTTGTTCAGAGGCCAGTCTCAAATAACACACCATTAAAGATATACTGCATGTATCAGGATGCTTTCAAAAACCTTTTCTACCTGTAGGATCATATCCCCAAACCGGTAGCTGTGCGAAAGCAAACTCTACTCAGGAGCCCACTTAGGGCCTGTTTTGAGAGTGTAGTGAAGAGACACAGGGCTTCTAAACTTCAGTGGCTAAAGTGATCTTTTACATGGATGTGTCTAAACCTCTCTATAATCACCTTTTGTGTGACAGGCTCTGTGGCTATCATAGAGGTTCTGGGTTTGATTGGGATTTTTTTGTTTGTTTGTTTAATTTTTTTAAATTTATTTTCGAGAGAGGGAGACAGAGCCTGAGTGGGGGAGGGTCAGAGAGAGAGGGAGACACAGAATCCAAAGCAGGCTCCAGGCTGTGAGCTGTCAGCATAGGGCCCGACGCGGGGTTCCAACTCCTAAACTGTGAGATCTTGACTTGAGCCGAGGCCGGAGGCTCAACTGACTGAGCCACCCAGGCGCCCAGAAGTTGGAATGTTGTAAGTCAGGAGGAAGGCAGGTGATTCTGGACCGGCTTTACGTTGGCCACAAGGAACGTCCTTTAGAGAAAAAGATGGCGAAAAACTGCCAGCAGGTCAGCTTCCAGAGTTGGACAGCAGGTCACGCTAGGAATGACCCAGGAGGACATTCTAATGTGGCAAAATGCTGGAACTGACCAAAAGCCTGCACCTTGGGCCGAGTCAGCTCTCAAGAAACCCTGGGGTGAGGGAGAGCAGAATCCTAGTAAATGAAGCCCACAGACAATCCCTAAATTGTGGTTTATTCTCCTACTCCCCTTCCTTCCTTAGGCCTGCTTCTGATGTTTGGCTACAAAGTCTTCTTATTGCCTGTGAGTCATTGTGGACTAAGAGGAGCCTAAGGGGGAGGCCCTGAGGGAGGAGTGGCACAGTATGGGCTCCAGAGCAATCAGACCAGGCCCTACTCCCTGTTCTGTCACTTCATCAGCCACCTGAACTTGAGAATATTTTGAGTTCTTCCTCTGTTAAGTGTGTTGGATAAAATCCAGCCTGCAGGACTGTTGGAACTGTCTGTAATGTGTGTGAAGCACTCAGTAAAGCACAGTGATGGGCAAATATTGGGTCTCTTACAAACGACCATTATTACTCTGAACATTTTGGTTCCAGATGATACCACCCACTTCTTTGTAATATTTTTGTTTGCTTTGATCCAGCATATGTCAGAGATGATGCACTGTACGATAGAGAACACCAAAATAGCCAATAGTTGCCTGGCAGGAAAATTGTCCTGCTAGGCCCCTCTGCTGAATGGGGCCTCCCCTGTTAGGCCAAGCATTTCATGTCCCCGAGACCATCAATAGCTCTGTTAATTGCCAGCCTTATGAACTTGATATCTTGAAGTTATTTATCTGTAAAAGGAGTCTGGCAAACCCTGACTTGTCGCAATGTTGGAATATACACAATATATTGTAAAGCACTTGGCATATTTATTGGGGAATACTGGATCTTTACTGATTGATAGCGATCATGTGATTATTTTGAAACCCCAAATTACCCAATCCCAAGTAATTTTTTAAAATTAATCCAGTAGATACTAGAAAATAAACACTGTTCTTCAACAAATATTCTTTATTAAGCTATGATAGTCCAGGGCAGATATCTTTTAATACTAGAAAACCAAGACTAAAAACAACAAGGCAAACAAATAATTGAACACATTAAACATTTTAAAGTTTATTTTTTTTTCATGTACTTTGTGACCTCATCTATTTTCCTGTTGGATTCTTTCACATCTCCTTGAATCCTGTTCTGGTACCATGTCATCTTGTCTGGATATTGAACAAAATACTGAATATATTTGAATTCTTTTACAAATAGCAAAACTGAGACTTTAAAACCTTTTGAAATGCAAAAAAATGTGAGCCTAATGTTGGTCATACCTTCATATCTTGAAGCAAAGTACACTTTATCTTAAAAGGAAAAACATTTGAAAAAACATTAAATATCTCGAGCTAATATGTATCTGTGTATTTAACTTTACCTAAAATGTAATTATGTGAAGATCAAAAAGAAGATAGGTTTTGTTAAAACAAAGCCACTTAGACCCCCACTACTTAAAATGTTCAACTGAAGATTTCTTAACTGTTAGATCTACTTACTTCCCTTCAGCCCCCGGACTCTGCACTACCTGGAAGGTCAAGGGCCCCCTTCCGCCCCGAGCAGGAGGAGCAGCGGCCCCACCGGCCTCGCTAGATGGGGCGGCCGCGGCCGACCCGGGCCCGGGACGGCTCCCCGGCTCCCGAAGGGCCGCCCGCAGCCTCGCCAGCGGAGGCCTCCGTGGCTGCGTCTGTGGAGCTCTCGCGCGCCGCCTCTTCCAGCAGGGCCTCCTGGTACAGCTGGGGGAAGCAGCTGGGCACCGTGTCGTTGATCTTGGCCAGCACCTGCAGCACCTCCATCTTGCTGGTGTGGGCGCGGGCTCTCGGGCCCCACAGGAACTCGTAGCGCTGAGGTTTGCTGCCCGGCACGTGGCGGTACTCCAGGTACTTCTGGCGCACCAGATCTTGGGTGATGAACTTCCTGGGCTCCCCGAAGATCGGGTGCCTGCGGCCCGCGTACACGCCCAGCACGTTGAGGAACTCCCACACCTCCTCCTCGCTGGCGCGGTTGCCCTTCATGAAGATCACGCCCAGCAGCGCCATGACCAGGCCGCTCTTGGGCGGCCCCTTGTCGCCGCCGTCGCCCTCCAGGCCCGGCTTGCTGACCAGCTCGTAGGCCCGGCCGCCGGCGTCGCCCTCCCGGAGCTCGAGGCCGAAGAGCAGCTGCAGGCGCTCCGAGGTGCGCCTGAGGATCTCGGCCCAGTGCGCCTCGTACTTCCTGCTGACGATCTTCAGCAGCGCGGCCCGCGTGATGGGCTCCTTGCTGGCGTGCCTCTCCAGCAGGAACCGCACCAGCATGTCGGCCTTGCGGCTGAGGGGGTCTTTGCGGGCGCCCGGGGCGGGGGGCGCGGCCGGGCCCTCGGCGCCCTGCTCACGTGGCGGGCTTGCGGCGCCTGCGCCGGGGGACCCGGGGGACCCGGGGGACCCGGGGGCCGGGGCACCCTGAGGCTGCTGGGCTGCACCCGCCCGGGGGGACCCCGGGGAAGCCTCTGCGGCTGCGGCGGCGGCGGCCTGAGCACCCTCCACACCCTGCCCCTCACCCTGGCCCTCGTGGCGTTTCTGGCGGGCGCGCAGCTTTTTCTTCTGGCGGTGCGGCATGACGACGCCGGGCCCGGCTGGCAGGCAGCGAGGACACCTGTAAGGGCGGGGGTGGGGGGCAGGAGTTGCCCTGAGAGCCTTCAGCAGGGAGAGTCCCCCTGGCCTTCGGCCAAGGCCGCCCCTGCAGGGTCCTCGAGGGCACCGCTGGGCGACCCCCCAGGGCTCCCGACGTCCCGGTCAGCCTGCCCCCTCGCCCACCCCCCCCCCCCGGCCGAGCACCCTGTGGAGGCACGTGGGGGGAGCCTTGGCCCCAGGCAGACAGCCCTGCCTGGGGGCCACTCGGGTGACAGCGGGGTTCCGAACTGACGCGGGAGAGCCCTGGGTCCCGGGTTTGGGGGCCCTCTCCGTCACATTCAGGCTCGGCACGGTACTTGTGGGCCCGACCCAGGCCCCCACCCCCGTCTCCTGCTCTGAAGCGACCCCGCCATCTTCCAGGGGACCCACGGGGCCGAAAGGAGGGAGCGCCTCGGCCCCCCATGGAGTCAGGGGGCACCTGGTGCTGAATGAACACCCGTGGCAGGCCTTCTCTGTCCTGGGTTCCTTGGGTGCTGGGAATGACGCAGAATCCCCACTTGGGCTCCGGGTAGGACCTGGGACCCTCCCTTCCACTGACTGCTGGCTGCAGCTTCGGGACACAGTTCCCCCCGGCCTCACACCTGGTATTTCTTAGACGTGGCGGGGCTGTCTCAGCCTGGCCTTCCTTTCCTGGCATTTGCAGGGTTGACACGAGCAGACAGGCCACGTTCCCTCTGGTCCCCGGGGCCCGGGCCCGGACCCTACCCCCCCCCCCCGCCCCCCCCCGCCGGCCAAGGTCAGGAGCCAGGACGCTGCGTCGCCCCTGTCGCGGAGTACGGAGTCCCCCCAGTCCTCACGAGGGTCCCCTCCTTCCCTCCACAGGGCCTGGGAGGGATGGCTCCCTGGGCTGAGCCGCGCCAGCGTCCAGCAGCCTGGGGCCGAGGCCTGCAATCCCTGACACCCGGCGGGGTAAGCCAAGGCACTTGGGATGAACGGCCATGACGGGGGTCTCCGAGCCCCCGGAGCAGGGGCGGAACGGGCCAGGGTCTGCGTGGGCCCCTCTTTTCAGGGGAGACGGGGCTGGGGGTGTCGGGGAAACGTCCCCGCGGTGGTCGAGCCAGGGCTGCTCTCACCTTGACCCCTGACGGGACGTGGGACCCCCTCCTCGTGTTCAGCCGAGGCAGCGGCTGTCCGACCAGGCCTCACAGCCCAGCGCCGGGAGGAAGTTGGAAGGGCCACTTCCGGTCATGTGGGCCTGGCCCCCAGATCGACAGCGGAGGGGGCGGGCTCTGGGGTTGGCATGGGGGGATGCGCAGGGGGGGGCTGGGTTCCAGGGGGGCTGGAGTCCCTCCCGCAGGACTCGCACGCGGGCTTTGGCGGACTCTTAGCAGCTCCTGTGAACCCTCCCTCTGCTGTGCTGTGTCCGAGGGCCTCAGACCAAGCGTCTCGTTTCCCTCTAAGCACCCAGCAGTAGGAAATGTTTGGGGGTCTGAGCTTAGCAGCCATGGCTGGGGCTCCCCCGAGCTGACGATGGCCAGGTGTTGCCTTTGGGGGAGCCCGTGTTCCGTGTGGGAACTGCCTCAATCCTCTCTCGGTGTCTTTCCTGGAGTCCTTTTGGGTGCTGGTCGATGTCCCTCTTCTGCCTTTAGGTCGATGCCATCACTGCCTGTGACTCGGGATATGAAGTGCAGCTACACCTCTGCTGGCTACTGCTGCCAGAGGCCTTCCAGAGACGGCTGCGGGAGGACAGAGTCCTCTGCGGCCCCGTGTTGGAGGTTAGAGATGTTGCACCGAGTTCTTCACAGTCCCGGAGTTGCTCCCGTTGGTAACGGAAGCCTCTCACCCCCACCATGGTATTGAGAACCCCACAGAGAAAGTCAGTTGCTTCTTAGCCTCATAGCTCTGCCTGTGTCTTCTGACTGACGTCACTGCCATTTCTGAAAGCTTCTGGGATACAATTCTGGCCTGTGCATAATTACTATGATACTTGTATTCTATTTTAACACTTTTGGGGTTTTTACACGTTGTTTTGTATGCATATATACATGCACACACACACACACACACAATGTGATGTTTTCATAGATGCATACACTGAAATGGTGATCACAAATTGTTCCACATATCGCCTTCCATAGCTACCATTTTTGCGTGTGTTGTGACAAATTCTGCTGTTTTCAATAACATGGATGAATCAGTAGGATATTACGGTAAGTGAAACTGGCCAGACACCAAAAGACAAATATTATAATGATTTCAATTATATTTGGATTCTAGAAAGGAAACAGATATATATAATTCATAGTAATAGAGAATGGTTGTTACTGGAGGCTGGGGTAGGTGACAGAAGAGGGGAGATCTGATAAAAGGGTACAGTCTTTCAGTTATGAGTAAGATCTAGAAACCTGTATAGCACAGTGAGTATAGTTAATAATTATTATTTACCTGGAATTTGCTAAAAGACTGTATCTCAAGTGTTCTAATTTTATGTGTGCCTTCTAGTGTATTCAGATGACCACAAAAATAAAGGCCCAGTCCTCACCAACAGAAGAGATTTCAGGTAGTTTTTAGGACAGTCTCTGAACTCACTGACTCATACCACGTCAACTAACCCAAACTTTGGTGCCGTCCTGACATTACCCCATGGTCCTGGCACATGGGCTCTGAGGAGCTGCCTCAGGTTCACTCACTGAAGCAGCAGAAATTCACTATCCCGGGCACAGTGCAAAAATCAAGGCTACACTTCAAACCTTCCCTTCCCACCAAGTCTGTCTTCTACAAACCTGTCTGAACTTCAGAGCCTCCTCCCACACAAGTGCTAGTTCAGTACATACTCAGTAGCCCTCAGGGGTTTCTCAGTATTGTTTTACTGTTATTGTTGATATTGTTTTGTTTATTCCTTTAGTTTTTCCAAGGGTTGATTTTGGGCACAGGAAATAGCAGCCCGAGATCAGTTTTCATCTTGGAAGCTACAGGTAAGGCCCTAAATCCTTAAATAATTTAAGGAGAATTGATATCTTTCTGAAATTCTCTTCCCCTGAATAAACATATTTTACAGCTCTACAGGGACATTTTCTTTCTCTTACTCTATCAGTACATTTTTTAGTTGCCTCCATAAAGATCTTCTGCAGTGTTGTGAGGTTTCCTCTTCGGTACATTTTAGATACTGTTGCTATTATAAATGGCTTATTGTCCATTACGTGTTCTAATTCGGTGTTGATTTTGTGTGACCAGGCTTCTGATTTTGCTATAGTGATTTTTTTACACACTAGCAATTTGATGATCCTTATATATTTGAATGTTGCATTTGCTTATTACTTTGGATATTTTAAAAAAAAGTTGTTTTAACATTTAACATTTATTGATTTTTGAGAGAGAGACAGAGTGCAAGGTGGGGACGGGCTGAGAGAGAGGGAGACAGAATCTACAGCACCACGTGTCAGCACAGAGCCTGACGCAAGTCTCGAACTCACAAACCGGGAGATCGTGACTTGAGCCGAAGTCAGATGCTTAACTGACTAAGCCACCCAGGCACCCCACTTGGGATATTTTAGTTATAAGATGAGATTGGTACTATTATCTGTTTATTTTTATTATTCACATCTCATATTTATTTTAGTATTCTTGTGCATGGCTGTGTCCTGCTATACATTCACATCCAAAATCATTCTTAGAAGTTTACTAAAAGTTACTACCATGAAATTGTGCCGAATTTTTATCAAAAGCTTTTTCTTTACCCCAGCATGTTGTCAGATGCTTTCCCTCCCACTAGAGTAGTGAATTCTGGTTCATTTTTTTGACGTTATACAATCTTTGCATCCTTTTGGCACATCTTCCTTCTTTATTGACCACTGTACTGCACGTATATGCCATGAAGTTGTTTATGTTACTCGTCTCTGGGAGTGAGCCGAGCTCAGGCACTCTTTGTTCAGTGTATCTGGATATGGTCTTTGTATCAAGGAGAGCTAACGCATTAGAGTGGGTGAGTCATTTCCCTTCTTTTTTTGTATGGTTTGGCAAAGTTCATATAAAAGTTTTCCTCATTTCTCCTTCACCATTTGGTGTAAGAAGACTTCAAGTTTGGCTGGCTCAGGAACGTTTTGAGGCTACCTTGCGTTTTAGCTAAGTTTTTTGTTTCTTTATGGACCTATTTAGTCATTTATGTTTCGCTGAAAAATATTCCATTTCTCTTGGATTTTTAAATTTTATGTCATGGTCTTCAAAGTAAAATCAGATTATCATTGAAATTCAAAAAACATGTACAACACAGTACAGAGAATAGTGAACCCAGTGTACCTGGCACTCAGCATCAACAATACTCTGTAGAAACAGGAAGATGCTTAATCAGATCTAACTTTGTTTATTAGTAACACTACTCCAGAGGGGACCCTGTGCACTTCCACGATGAGATACATGATGCCTGTGATCCCCTTTGTGGTGGTGTTGGCAATTAGGAGCATCACCCTCACTGATTAATCCATTAGGGGCTGCTGGACGTTAATTCTATCATTCCTTTGTTTCTGTTAGCTAAAAGAATTGTCTAGGTAGAATCGTTTCCTTTTCCACCGTTCATTATCCTGAAATAATGGTAGAAGTATTGATAGTGTTACTTGCAGCCTGTAAATCTCTTCTACATGTATACTTTGTAGAATTTTACGTAATATCCCTTGTTTCTGCTGCTTTATTTTGTAATTGACAAAACCTACAGAAGGTGTTACAGAAATATTTGCGAAGGACCAGCTTTCATCAGTTGGCTCTGCTGTCCTAATTTCATCATTTCTGCATTTCTCTTCATTATTTTCTACCTTTTAATTATCTGGGTGGAATATGCTGCTGTTTTTGTAACTCTTGAGTCATTTGGATGTTGTAAGTATTTTTTTCTGATAGATATATTTAGTTCTATCAAATCTAAGCACTATTTGGGCTATTGCCCCCAGGTACTACTGTAGAGCTTTAGGAGTAGTGCTTGAAAAATTTTAACGTCCAGTAAGTGTCTCCATTTTAGTCCTAGAATTTTTTAGTGTGTGTGTGTTTGTGTGCACACACATATGTGCTAGACCTAAGGTTTTCCTAGGAAGGAAAGGATTTCACATGAAAAAAAAAATCAATATAATTGGTCATCTGTATTAGGGATTATCCAGAGGTTACAAAGAGAAAAGTACATTTATTGAAGGACCTTGGAGCTAGGAAGGTAATACAGTCACTGAAGGAGAAGCCCCCTGCGTTAGAGAGGAAGAAGATGAAAAATTCTGGGCACTTCCATCCCCCCGATCTCTCACCTCCATCTGTTGCCGGTCCTTGGCTTAACTGACCTGGCATCCAGGTGTCGCGTGAGCAGAGGAAATGGCAGTCGGACATGTTCCAGAAGAGAACACAGGGCTGCATACCTCGTGGACAGATGAGATGAGGAAAAGTCACATCTACATGGCTAGAGAGTGGTGTTTTATCAAATTTATCACTCATTCATGATAAAAGAACATATGTTATAGTAAAGGGTACCTGAAAACAACAGCTAAACTGTTATATCAGTAAAAGTATTGGTAAAAGGTCTTGAGTAAAAGATCAATATGTAAACATAGATTTTTATCTGTGCAGCGACAAGCAGTTTGACCATGAAATTAAGAAACTATAACTTATAAATTACTGTACCAAATACCTGGCACCTGATATATGTATTTGTATGTAAAATACATGATAAAAATGAAACATATACAGCTGCTATATGGGAAATTAATGAAAATCTAATAGAGGATTATCATGTTCATAGAGTACTCAATAGTAAACATGTTACTTCTCCCCCATATTTAATCTACAGTGTATATTAATACCCAGTCCCCCCCACCAAAAGAAACTATATAGATTTTTGTATACAAAACTTGACAACCTGATTCTTAACTTTACTTTCAAATGACCAAGTGCTCTTGATAAACATAGAAAAATATGAGGACTTACTCTGTTAGATATTGAGAATTATTTAAAAAACAACTGTAGTAATTGGGGCGCCTGGTGGCTCAGTTGGTTAAGTGTCCAACTTCAGCTCAGGTCCTGAGCTCCTGGTTCGTGGGACAGAGCCCCAGTCAGGCTCTGTGCTGACAGTCCAGAACCTGGAGCCTGCTTCGGATTCTGTGTCTCCCTCTCTGTCTGTCCCTCTCAGAGTCTTGCAGTCTATCTCTGTCAAAAATAAGTAAACATCAAAACAACTGTAGTAATTAAAACTTTGTGCTATATTTGCCACTATAAACAAATAGACCAATAGAGCTGAATAGTGTCCCACAACACCCACTTACACATACGCTTCATATTATTAAAACTGTCATTGCAGAGGAGAGAAAGAACAGGTTTTTTAATGAGATACGACAGTGGAACATCTGGAAAGGCAAACTGAAAACTGACACAACTGGAACGCTTCCCTCATGCTGGACACAAAATACAATTCTAAGGGGGATTAAAAAGCTCCCACGGCATATACTGTAACCATCCCAGTGAGAAGAGCACAAAGATTTTGTATATTCTATCAACTAGAAAGACACCAGCATGGGTCAAGTAGGACATTTGGAGGCAAAGAGATGAAAAGACTTGGGGACAGCAGGCCCTTGAGTAACAGAAAGACTGGGGAAGGTGTGAGCTGGAGAGGATGAGAAGAAACGGCAGCTCTTTGAGCCCTCTTGTGTCCTGCTTATTTGGCCTGGATGCCATTCCGGGCCTTCATTTTCAGAGAGTAGTACTCCGGTACTTAGCGCTGCCTTAGAAGACGACTCCCTGGGTCAGTGCTCCGTTCATTCCACCTCCCTCTGTGCTAGTCCCCGACCGACCTGTCAATCTTGGGACCTTCAGAAAGCCTAACCTGGACAGTAGCGTTCAAGACAGTAGGGACCAGGGGTACAGCACTGATGACACACTGAAGAGAACTAAGACGTTGTTAAGAACTTAGAGACAGGCCTGGCTTGTGCAGATGTGATGGGAGCAGTGTCCTACCTCCTTCTGCACCAGAATGAGGACTCCTGCTATGGGGGGGTGGAGAAAATTGGGAGCCTGGGATTCTCCCCCCTCCTTTTTTGTAACACTCTTTTGAGTGTGGTCGTCATACAATGTTCCATTAAATTCAGGTGTACATTTTAGTGAATTGACAAGCTTATAGATGATGCTGTGCTCACCACAAGTATAGCAACCGTCTATCCCATGACATCACTATTACAGTATCAATGACTAGATTCCATATGCTGTGCCTTTTATTCCTATGATTTATTTATTCCACAACTGGAATCCCTTATTTCCCCTTTACCCATCCCCCACCTCCTCCCCTCTGGCAACCATCTGTTTGTTCTATTTATAGGCGTGATTCTGCTTTTTATATGATCATTGGTATTTGAATTTTTTTTTTTAAGATTCTACTTATGAGTGGAATCATATGGTATTTGTCTTAGTCTGAGTTTATTTCACTTAGCATAATACTCTCTAGGTCCATCCGTGTTGTCTCAAATGACATCCTTTTTTAAAAAGAAAACATTTATTTATTTGAGACAGAGAAAGAGAGCATGAGCAGGGGAGAGGGAGAGAGACAATCCCAAGCAGGTTCCGTGCTGTCAGTGCAGAGCTCCTCGAGGGGCTTGATCTCATGAACCATGAGATCGTGACCTGAGCTGAAATCAAGAGTCAGATGCTTAACTGACTGAGCCACCCAGGGGTCCCTCATCCTTTTTATGAATAAGCATATTACAGTGTGTGTGTGTGTGCATGCGCACCCCGTATTTTCCTTATTTATTTGTCTAATGATGAACACTTAGGTTGCTTCCTTATCTTCACTGTTGTAAATAATACAATAAGCAGGGGCTGCATATATCGTCTTGAATTAGTATTTTTGTCTTCTTTGGGTAAATCCACAGTTGCTGTACCCTTTTGCATTCCCACCGACAGCACATGATGGTTACTTTTTCCCCACATCCTGCCCAACACTTATGATTTCAGCCATTTAACAGGTGTGAGGTGATCCCTTGCTGTGGTTTTGATTTGCATTTCCCTACTGATTAGCGATGGTGAGCATCTTTTGAGGTGTCTGTAGACCATCTGGATGTCTTCTTTGGTAAAATGTCTATTGAGGTCTTTTCAGGCCTCTCCCCATTGGTTTGCCCATGTGGAGTTATCCTGCAGATTCCATTTATCAGGGGCGACCTCACACAGAGAGCCACACCGGGGTTTACGGTACTTAGGGTACAAGGAGGAGATCTGTCTCCTTGTTGTCATCAGGGCTAGTCTGAGCCGAGGGAAGTCAGGAAGCAGCGAGTGATGGTGATTCCACAGTGATGGCAGGCAGACAGCTGTGGATATGTTCACCGTGAGTGCCGCCTCCTCTAGCAATGTACTCCCACCAGTCGGGGCAGGTTGTGCCCCGGACGTGACGTGTGTAAATGGGGACTTCCCACCGTCTAACTGGTATTTGGAATTGTAGTGAGAAAGACTTTATTCTGACAGTCTATCCTTCATTGTGCAAAGAGTCACCCTGAAACAAGTCTACAGGGTCTGAGTTAAGGGGAAGTGGAGGAGGAGGACGCTGTGTTGGTTATCTCATTGACACACTCAGGATGGTAGGCAGCTCTCAGCCCAGAACAAGGCCCGCCTTCACCTTTGCTCTCCATTCTTCATTCTAGGTGCCTCCAACGTCCACAGAGCAAACGGTTCCCACTTACTTACTCAAATGTTTCACGAACCAGTTTTTCCTGCCAGCAGGTAACCGCTTCAGGCTTAGAACCTGGGGATACAAGGGTTGAAGAAAGACCCAAAGAAGGGTCTATCTTAATATCTAGGTAAATATGGTTGACTCTTCTTGTATTCATTTTCTACTCTTGCTGCGTAACAAACCATCACCAATGTAGCTGCATAAACGCAAATTTATTATCTCACAGTGTCTCTGTGTAAGACGTCCAGCTAAAAATCAACTGTGCTCCCTGTGGCAAAGTATCACCTGACTGCATCAAAGGTGTCGTTGGAGCCGTGTTCTCATCTGAAGACCAAACTAGAGATGAATCCAAGCTCACTCACTTTGTTGGCATTGGTGCTAAAAAGTTTTTGTGGTTACATCATTCTTGTTGTTGTTGCTGGCTCTTGGTTGGAGGCCGGCCTGCAATTTCGTGACATGTGGCCCATTCCACACCGGCCCTCTCCACAGGGACTTTACAGCATGACAGGGTTTTTCTTCAGGGCCACCAGCATAGCAAGAACATTTCTGCTAGCAAAATGGAGTCTTATATAATATCCAGTCAGAGGCGTCCCATTCCCCCTTTGATAAACACAAGGGTGAATAAAAATTTAAAATAGGAAAAAAGTACCAATATCGAATCATGTTGTACACCTGAAACTGATATTTGTCAATTATACCTCAATTAAAAAATAAAATTTCATTCTTTCTGGTACAAGAAGCCTGGGTGGCTCCATCAGTTGAGCATCTGATTCTTGATTTTGGCTCAGGTCGTGTTCACAGGGTCGTGGGATCGAGCCACCTGCCAGGCTCCATGGTGAGCATGGAGCCTGCTTAAGATATTCTCGCTCTCTCTCTCTGAAAAATCAAACAAAAAACTTGTAAATTCTTTTTCTGCTTCATTGAGATCATTGTCACTCTTAAAAGCTGAATAAGCTTCTTGCCAATTTGCAGCCCAGGAATTTATTCTTAAGTGGGAGTCAGTCCCTTGAAACATAAACATTAAGTAAGACAGCACCCCTATCTCCCTGAGATTTTAACTTCAGCACCTGTCTTCTGTCATAAAGAAATGAGTTTTTTCTTCCATTTGGATAAAGGCATTTAGCTAACAAAGATACTCTCCCCCACCCCAAATTACCAGGTGAATTTAGGATGAACTAGGTGTAGTAAATGGTGCCGTAAAGTCCTCTTACTTGAGGAATAGTTACTGTTATCTTAAGATCACGGATATAATGGGTTATATCTGTTTGGCTGCATAAAAGGGTGAGATCTCTTTCTGTCTCAGCAATCTCTTTAGCATTGTGATGGGTATCACATTCTGGTTCAGTGCTTATTAAATAATAAAACTGTTTTCTCTCTTTCCTGTGTTTTGTGGAGAGGCCTTTCTGAGTTGGCAGGAGATTTTGTTTTTCATTAACTACCGCCACAGATTTGGAAATGAGGATAAGACTTCTGGAAGTTCCTAAATTGAGTGAATGTGCAGAAGTTCTGTGGACCCACAAGACTCAAGTAAGAGACCTTCACTCATAGAGTCTTCCTTCTAGCTCTCTGCTCTTTTGGAATACTTGTCAGAGAAACCACCCTCTCTGAATTCAAGATTTTATTATTAAAAAAGCATGATAATGTGGGCTCTAAACTCCCAGGATCACTATTAGCTTTGATTATGGAAAATAAGAGAAGCTGGGAATGTTGCCTATGGTTGTCTTTAACATGTAATCTGTCACATAATGAATGGTGTACCTGTAAGAATCTCCTCTTGCAGTGGCCCGAGGGCACGTCTTTTAATTTGTATAAATTAATGTATTTGCAGAGATTCTCAACAGGTCCTCATCTCAACCAAATGAGTTATTTATTGGTATGTATGGAATTCATATCATTCTTACAGGAAAGTTAAATATGAGTTGAATAGCCAGAAAGAAAAATTGGAAACCATGGAAGAGGAAATGAGAATGAAAGGGACTTTTTCTCTCACAGAACCCTCCTCCCTTTCTCAGCTACCCCCCTCCCTGCTCCCCTGCTTTTCTTTATCCTTCCCTACATCAAATCAAGTCCTGGAAGGAAAGAGGCCGTGATCTTTTACACGTGTGGTGGTTCCCTTCGTTAGTGGATTTCCCTGCACAAGGGGACTAAGGCCTAGCTTTATTATGCTAATAACAAAGAACAGCAGGTATGCTAATTAATCACCTGCTGTGTTTGAGGACACAGGTTCTTGTACCTTATGCGCGCTAGCCTGGGTCCACTTTTACATCTTAGTCAAGATTCTGCCTACACAATTCCCATGTCATCCACACACCAGGTAAACAGGAAGGCATTGATGATAAACATTATGGAGTCATTGAGAACTTGAATATAAGACCATGCCCTCATGTGAAGGCACCAGGATCAAGAGTAGTTGAACTAGTCACTTGGAACAAAGCAAATTAAAAAAAAAAAAAAAAGGTGTTAAGCTGGGGCACCTGGCTGGCTCAGTTGGTTGAGCCTCCGACTCTTGCTGTCGCCTCAGGTTATGATCTTGTGGTTCATGAGATCAAGCCCTGCACTGGGCTCTGCACGAGCCTGCTTAGGATTCTCTCTCTCAAAATGAATAAATAAACTTAAAAAAAAAGGTGTTAAGCTGATAAATGTCAATATGCGAAAGTTAACCAAAAGACCATATGATTTACATTTTTCTTCAATATGAGAAAAACCAGCCCTTCCTATTGGGATCAGCAGTTTTGTTTGTTTGTTTGTTTGTTTTTGTTTTTTGAAGGGAGGGTAGTCATTTAGTGGCTATGAGAAGCGTGACAGCTGGGCTGCAATCTGAGGTAAGAGGCAGGCTGCGGACTGTAAGGCCCACACGACCTGGTGTACCTGACCTGAGAGGTGGGGCCTCAGGGCCCACCCAGCAGGTACTGGCCTCTAAAAAATCGATTACTTATGAATAGAGGCATCGGAGGACAGAGCAGGTGTCACCCCATTCATCTTGGGGTGCAAATCCTCTCCGGCCCCAATATATACAGATAAACCAATGCTGTCTGGTATTCAGAAGGCTTGTCCTTGAGGCTTAAAAGCAGAGTCATGTACAGTAAAAACTGGAAGTTCGAACTGTGCCCTTTGACAGCCATCTTTTTTTGAGAGAGAGGTGCACATTTGCATGTGAGTGAGCAGGGGAAGATCAGAGGGAGATAGAATCTCAAGTAGGCTCCCCACCCAGGGCCAAGCAGAAACAGGGCTGGATCTCACACCCAGAGATCATGACCTGTGCAGAAGTCAAGTCAGATGCTTAAGTGACTGAGCCACCCAGGAGCCCCTGACAAGTGTCTCTTAATAAGATTTTGATACTAGATAAGGGCCATGGTGTCTGTTTCACATGTGGGAAAAATTCTTTGGAGCTGTTATTGAAGGGCCTAAGCCCTCATGTAGATGTTACTTCTGTGACTAAGGGAAACTCAGGAGAAATCCAACTCTTAGTTAAAAATTTAGATCACGAGGCTCTAGAGTTAAGCTCCCCTTAGGCTTGGATTGGGTAATATTTTATAAGGAATTACTAAATACTACTCAGATAGTTAATTATTTGAAAGCTTAAGCAATAAAGCATCACAACAGTTTGTAAAATTAATGTATGATGAAGAAGTTTCACACGTTGATAATCAAGAATATGCTTTGACTATTAACTATTAGTATGATATATTTAAAGTTTTTCCCCCAAGGCAAATAATGTACTGAATTTATCCTACCTTATTCTTATAATTGCATCGCTTTATAATTTACTAACGACTTGTTGGCTATATAGATGGCTGCAATTTGCCCAGAGAAAGGTAGAAATGGCAATGAGATGATTTCTAAAACTGTATTTCTACTGGTTTTCAGTAACAAAGGGGGGCATTATCAGGATAAGTAAATTAAAAACTAAAAAGTTTTATTCTTTTTGTGTCAAAAGGGAATGAGACTTCCCCTGCCTTTTTTTTTTTTTAACTTTATTTATTTTGAGAGAGCAGGGGAGGGGCAGGAGATCCGAAGCAGCCTCTGTGCTGACAGCAGAGAGATGGATGTGGGGCTCAAAGTCAGGAACCGTGACATCATGACCAAGCCAAAACCGAGAGTCAGACGTTTAAGCAAAGGAGCCACCCAGGCACCCCTGACCCACCTCTTTTTAAATAGCACTTACTGTAGCCTTTAAAAGAAAAAGGTTTTCTATTTACACTTTTTCTAAAGAAGCTTCTTACCAATTTTACATCCCAGAAAAATACATTTAGGAAGAAATACGTGTGACAAATGGAGACATCAAGTCCTCTTACTTGGGGATTAGTTATCTTTTCTCCTAAGAACGTGTGTATAATGGGTTGTATCTGCTCGGCAATATAGAAGAGTAAGATTTCTTTTTGGCTTTGTCTGCTTGCCTGGGATGTACATCCTAGTCTGGCTTACTACTTATTCATTAATAAAACTTTGTTCTTTCCCACATGATAATGTTGAATGTTACCTGAGCCCTCTGATCCGGGAAATCAGTCAAATTGAGGCAGTTCGCACTTTCTTTGTGTTCCAGGAAACCGCTTGCTTCAAAGCTCCATCCTCCATATCACTTAGGTAAGACTCAGGGCGCTCCTTTGTTTACCTCTGACAAGGCCAGACACAGATCCTCAAAAATCCCGTTCTTAGCCTCATAAATAGTTAGCTCAAGTGCTTGTCGACACTGATCCCATTGAAACAAAATGCTTATTAGCCCAACATTGGTTAAGCTTCTCTTCCCCTCCATGCCCACCCTCACCAGAGCCAGCTACAACCCTTCTTGTGAACAGGCTGGCCTCAGGGTAAAATATTCTCCGATCTTCCATCCATTCACACCACCCTCTGTCCTGCTTCCCTGTATCCAGTTCTCTCTAGCTTTGTGCACTCCTCTCTCCAAAAGGAAAACTCTTTTTGCCTAACTATTGCTTGACATTCTCCCTACTGTAGTTCCCTTTCCACCTTTGCGTTAATTCTTTATGAAGAAAGGTCTCTCCCTACTAAGTCCAGTTGGCTTTTATTTTATATATATTTTGTGGACACAAATTTTTGAGTCCACATAATAATGTGTTTCTAATTATTTACCCAACACTTATAATGTGATGTAATCATGGGGATGACATCTGATCGCCTTCGTTATAAGGGGATTGTGTCTGCCACAGTCCACCCTGTGGGGCCCAATATCTCATGTCCCTACTTTATGCAAAACTTGCCCAAGATCCCAAAATGTCTTGTCCCGTTACATCAGCTAGAAATCCAAGTCTCATCATCTAAATCTCTAAGTGTAGCTGTAGATGAAGAGGCTCTTGGGAGGAAGTTTATTAAGCAGAGTAAAACCCTATTTGTGGACCTAGGAAGCAAGGAGACAGGTCATCTGTCCTGACACATCAATGTGCACTGGCGGGATCGGAGACACTCTTGTTCAGAAATAAGCAAATGGGAGATACAAGAGGCAGTGGACAGTAGCACTTCTGAAATACCATTGAGTAAATATTGTCAGTTCCTTATAAGATTTCAAAGCCTACGGATCATTTCCCTGGCTGTCACCTCCATCTTGTGGGTTCTTGCATCCACCCTTGGAGCTAAGTAATCTCTATGCCCAACATGGGGCTCTAACTCACAACCGTGAGATCCAGAGTCACATACTCTACCACCTGAACCAGCCAGGCGCCCCTTATCTTTCCTTTTTTTTATGGAAGATAGCATGTATTTGCAGTTGAGAATATAAAACAATTTCTCCACTCACCGTGATCAAATGCATGAGACAAGTACTTATAGCACCTACCTTGCTTCTTCCCCCAATGGAAACTTTCTTTCTAGTTTATCCGGAATTCAAGAGTAACTGGTGGGGGGGCTGGGTGCCTGAGTAGCTCAGTCAGTTAAGCATTTGACTTTTGATTTTGGTGCAGGTCATGATCTCATGGTCGTGGGATGGAGCCCTACGTTGGGCTCTGCACTGAGAGTGGAGCCTGCTTACGATTCTCTCTGTCCCTATCTCTTTCTCTCAAAATAAACAAACATTTAAAAACCTTTTTAAAACAGAGTATGAAGAGCCAGTCTACATTTTATTCTTTAAATCTCTCCACGCTGAGCCACACAATCTGAGGGTCTCCCACAGCCTGACCTCACCTACCACATAGCTAAGGTTGAAACATCCCTTCCACTGAAAAACTGGTTTCCCAAATGTCCAGAAGGACACTGAGCTGCTCTCATCTGGAATTGAATCTCTTCCATCCTTTTTATACTACCCTGACACAGCTTCCAACTGCTCTTAGACACAAAATCCATAGCGACCCAAGAACAGCTACATGTCTTCCAAAGAGCACATGTTCAGTGACTGTTTAGAGAATGAATGAGCCAATGAACATGTTAACTAATTCAAGTTTTAATTTCTCCTATTTTCTTAGATAAAGCTAAGCCAACTCACATATGCATCTTTTAATTTTACAGAGCAACGGACTGAAAGTATTAGGAAGCCATGAGTCAGCGATCTTTCAAGCGGAACAAATTTCCAGAGAAACACCTACTCAATGCAGGCAATATCCTGTTTGAGATCCTAAAATAAGGGGGAAGAGTTCCCAAGTTTCTTTTGAAATTACCGATCTCCTCCTCTTAAACCCGACACCCAGCAATGAGAGTTCTGGCCCAAGATGGCAACACAGAAAGACTCTGAACTCACCTTCTCCTTGGAGACACCTAATCTACACCTACTTATAGAACAGTTCCTTCCTAGGCAGAACTAAGAGTTGACTGAACATCTTCTGCATAACAAAAGACCACAAAAAGAATGGCAAGAGAGAAGAAGAGAGGTAGACTATTGTTTGTGTGCTGAGAGGGACACTGTAGTGTTGGTGGGGAGGGAAGGGGAGGGAAAACACGAAACTATAGTACAATGTAGTATGTCTGTGTGGAGAAGGGAAGGGAGACTGTAACGTGTGTGCATAGAGAAGGGAAGGCAGGAGATGCAGTACGTGTGGTGGGGGAGGGTGGTAAAGAAAGTTCGTGTACAGGATGTATGTTGGGGGCAATAAGCGACAGTATAATGTGCGTATACGTGGAAAGAAGGGCCAGTAGCAGACAATGTAGTACGTAAGTGTGGAGGGGGAAAGAGAAGGGATAGTGGAGTGGGGGGGAGCAGAGAAAGAAGGAAAGGGATACTGTGGTGTCTTGTGTGTATATAGGAAAGGAGAGAAGTGAATAAGTAGGGTAGTGTGTGGTTTGGGGAAGGAATAGTGTATTATGTATGTGTGGTTAAGGAAAAGGGAACAGAATGGATGGGGGAGCGTGTGTACGTGTCTGTAGGAAAGGGATAGCATAGTGGTACGTGTATGAAGAAGGGGAATCGCAGGGAAGGGACCATGTCAATGTGTGTGCAAAGGAAAGGAGGGGCGTGGAATGCACAACTTAGTGGGGGGGGGCAGGGATACTGCAGTTTGGGTGAGGGAAAATGGAAAAGTACGTTGTAGCGTGTGTGTGCAGAGAAGGGAAGGAGTAGTGGGGAGTGTGTGTTGTGCGGAAGAAGGGAGGAAAGGAAAGCTAGAGTATAGTGTCTGTGTAGACACGAGAGGGAAGGAATAGCACAGTCTCGTGTATGTGGGGAAGGGAAAGATGGGAAGAGAGAGTAGTTCGTGTGGAGAAGGGAAGGGAGAAGAACGGCGTAGTGTGTACGTGTGGGTGGATGTGGAGAAAAGGGGGGAAGGGAAGACAAGTTAGAATATGTGTGTACGAAAAAAGGAACATAAAGAAAGCAAACGGAGGGCATAATGTAGTGCGTGGAGGTGGGAACGGACAGTGTAGTGTGTGACTGTGGAAAGGAAGGGACTGGGTAGTGTGCGGGGGAGAAGGAGGGAGGAGTAAAACACGTACATGGAGGGTGGTGAGGGGAGGGGAGGGGAGGGGAAGGGAGAGAACAGAGTAGTGTGGGTGAGAGGGAACGGAAGGGGAAATGGGAAAGGACAGCGCCCTTGTGTGTTAGGATGAGGGGGGGGAGGGTAGGGTGTGCATGTTGAATGGAAGGGAAGGAGACAGGAAGTGGAGTGGGTAGAGAAGGGAAAGGAAGGGATTCTTTCTGCACTCGTCCACACATGCACACTAGAACTCTTCTAGGGGAGGAAAGGAAAGGGAGAGGATAGTGTTGTCTGTGCATGTAGAAAAAAAAGAAGGGAAGAGAACAGAGGGAATGGGCCACAGTAGCTTGTGGGGAGAAGGGAAAATGAGAAGAGGCCATGTAGTGTTTGGGGGGGGGCTGTGTGGAGAAGGGAAAGGGCAGTGCATTCTGCGTGTGCAGGAAGAGAAGGAAAGGGAGTGTGGATATCCACTGTGTGTGGATAAAGGGTAGGAATACTGTAGTTGTGTGGAGGGGGGAGGAGGGAGGGATAAAGCACGAAGAGAAGGAAATGTGTAGTGTAGGTGGTGACAGGAAAAGGAGGATGGGAACGGATGCTGTAGCTCGTGTGTGGAGGGTGGGAAAGAGGGGAAAGTGCAGTGTGTGGACACGAGGGAAGGCAAGGGAAAGGAGAGAGACGGGAGGGGATATTGCAGCACACGATATTGCACGCACACGGAAGGAAGGGGCAGGGACAAGACGGAGAGCAGAGCCCTGTGCGTGTGTGGACACAGAAGGGAAAGGGTAGGGTGGTGGGGTGTGCTGCTAGAGAAGGGAAGGGGTGTGTGTGGGGAAGGGAACCCCGAGAGGCGGTGTTCAACCACAAACTACAAAAACTGAAGAAACCACTTTGGAAAGCCTCATGAGATTGATATGGGAAGGAACAGTGGACACTGTAAGTGGCCTTCCTCAAACCTCCAGGACTTGACTCTTTCCGGTATCCACATGGGCTCTCGGGCCCCTCAGGAGCTCGGGGCATGGTGGATCTCTAGCCGGCACCCGGCGGTACCCCAGGTACTCTTGCGGCACCAAATCTCTGGTAGTGAGCTTCCTGGACTCCCAAAGAAATGCCTCCTCCCAGCCTACGCCCCCATTACATTCAGGAATTCTAGATCTGCTCCTCAGTGGGGTAGTAGCTGCCCTTCATGAAGCTCACAGCCAGGCGAGTCATCCGGAGAGCAGGCTCAGGCAGCTGCTGCCACCATGGAACCTCCCACCCGTAGTGACATCTAGTTTGCTGACAGGGCCATAGAAGTGCTCGACAGAATACACTTCTCTGAAGTCCAGGCAAAAGCCTAGCTCCATGTGTGCAGAAACAGCCCACAAGGTCACCAGGAAGCGGTCCTTGTATTATTTTCATCGTGTCTGACTTGGTAATGCACACTGGCTTTGCATTTGAGCAAAAGGAACCACACCGTCAGAGCTACCTTCTTGGTTATAAAGTCTCACCGCGACGGCACACACAAGTATCTACCAATTCTGTGTGTTAGTGAGAATGCATGTATCTGTATATATACACCATCTCACGAGTTTGCTGAGAAAATACTAGCCTTACTAAGTGTGATTTACACTGCATGGAAATAATAATAAAGGGCCGTACTGACCTCTAAGGAGGTTTCAGATGTGTGTACATAACCCCGTGGATACTGATACCAGTGGTCGCTGGCGCTCTCTCACCTTCACACAATGAAGCAGTCGGAACTGGTTATCCCGGACACACTGGGAAGATAGAGGGGCAGAACTTTAAAAATTTTTTCCTCTGTTGATGTTGTCATATGCATTTATTGCAGGCTACAGAACCGAACATCTTTAAGACGCACAGCTCACCTCCGCCGCATAGTGGGGGAAAATCTTTGCAAATCACCTGTGTGATCAAATATTTGCATCTTCCTGCACACACCTCCCCCCGCCTCCCAAAAGGTCTCTACATTTAACAGTAAGAAACAATCTAATTAGAAATTAGGTGTATTTGTGAGTTCGAGCCCTGCTTTGGGCTCTGCACTGACAGAGCAGAGCCTCCTTGGGATTCTCTTTCCATCTCTCTCCTCCCCTCCCCTGTGCTTGCTCTCTCTCTCAAGATGAATAAATGAACTTAAGAAAGAAAATGGGCCTAAGGCTTAAACACACCATTCACCAAAGAGAATATATGGATTGTAAACAAGGAGATGAAAAAACACATATCATTATCCATTGGTAGAATGTAATTTTAAGCCACGATGCCATACTACTAAATACCTACTTGAATAGGTAAAATAGAAATTACTGAAAATCTCAAGTGCTGATGAGGATATGGAACAGTTACCTGGATTTGTCACTCATTGATGGTGAGAAAGTAAAATGGTCTAGGATCTCTGGAAATCGATTTACTAGTTTCTTATAAAGTTAAACATATACTGGGGCACCTGGGAGGCTCAGTTGGTTAATCATCCGACTTCAGCTGAGGCCATGATCTCATGGCTCGTGAGTTTGAGTCCCACGTAGAGCTCTGTGCTGACAGCTCAGAGCCTGGAGTCTGCTTCGGATTCTGTGCTCTCTCTCTCTCTCTCTCTCAAAAATATAATGGTCATTAAAGAAAAAAATTAAACATATACTTACTGTATGACAGAACAAGCCCTTTCTGAAAATTTACCCTAGAGAAATAAAAGTAAATGTTCACACAAGACACCATACGCAAATGAACATAACAACTGTATTTGTAATAGCCCCAACTACAGAGAACTCCAGTTTCCTTCAATGGCTAAAGGGATAAACTGTTGTACTGGGAATCCCATTCAGCAAGCAAAAGGGATATAGTATTTCTCCTCTCCACTTGGGGATCTCTCAAGTACATTATGCCAACTGAAAAAGCTCATTTCATAACATTATGTAGTTTTTAATTCCATTTGTCTAACACTTTCAAAAAAATGATACTAACATAGAGTAGGTCAGCGGTTGCCAAGGATTATAAAGAAGGAACATTAAGAAACAGAACTTCCCCATTGTCCAATAATCAGCCTCCTGGATATTTACCCCCAAAATATAAATATACTAAATCAAAGGGATACACGCACCCCGATGTTTACTGCAGCATTATTTACAATAGCCAAACTATGGAAGCAGCCCAAACGTCCATCGACTGATAAGTGGATAAAGAAGATGTGGGACACACACACAGGAACATTATTCAGTCATAAAAAGGAATTAAATCCTGCGTCTCTAATGACACAGACGGAGCTAGAGTATCATGCTAAGTGAAATAAGTCAGAGGAAGACAAATACCATATGATCTCACTCATGTAGAATTTAGAAACAAAACAAATGAGCACAGGAAAAAAAGAGACAAACCAAGAAATAGCCTCTTAACCATAGAGAACACACATGGTTACCAGAGGGGAGGTGGGTGGGGGGATGGCCGAAATAGAGGATGGGGATTAAAGAGTACACTTATCATGATGAAAACATATAAACAAAATAAACCCCAAAAGAAGGAACATAGGGAGTTTCTCTGGGTTTCTTAGGAATTTCTGTGTCTGTATTCTGGTAGGATTCATACAGATTTATACAAGTGAAAAAAGTGTCTTTAGTTATATACCACACCAAAGAAAACAAAACCTAACAAAAAGGAGCGATTGCCTGTTTGAGTCTGGTGAAATCCGGATTTGACGGCAGTTAAATACTACTCTATCAATGTAAATTTATGAATTCTGGTAAATGAACTATCACAATGTAAACAGTTTTGTTCGACTGAGCTTTGCTGTAAGAGCCACAGGAACTCCCTGCACTAGTTCTGCACTAGTTCTGCAATTTTTATGTAAGCCTTACATTATTTCAGAACAAAAGCTTTTAAACAGGGAGGCTGTAACTTCTACAATTATTCGTGACCACCAGTGTCCAGTTTTCTGTCCTCAAGGGACACAATTTCTGGGGTCGATTGCAGTTGGTTGGGCCAACTGATAATAATATGCTTCTGACAGATGCAGTGACTGAAAATAAAAAGCAGAGCTCTATAAAGACTGTGGATATGAGACTTCCTTATGCAAATGTGGAAGGAGAGGCAAGGAATAAGGTGTGTTACAATTGGTGGAAAAAGATGAAGCAGCAGTCACAAATAAAAGGGGAAAAACTGTTAACAGGAGAATATACAACATCTATTAAATTTCTAATACAGGCAAGTAAACCTAATTTCTCGTCCCCTTCACTGTACATTACTCTCACTCAGTTGCCACTTAGGCTAGATATGCAACTTAGAAACACAAATCCTCCCCATGCTACACCAGTGGGTAGTGATTTACACTGTGCTACAGATCGTGTGATAACCTGGGGACGGCTAGCACCGAATTTTTTTTTCAAGTACATCAACTCTAGGTTATTACAACCATAAAGACAGAGCTCCAGATTCCACGTATCCCTGTCATCCATGGTCAATTTAATAAACCGTGCCAATGTCACAGATTCTCCATCCGCCCTACTCACGTCTGCATTCTGAGTCAACCTCTTACCCTAAGAGATACCTGGTGGCGATAGAGGCTGCCGAATACAGCCATGGGGCATCTGGCCTCTGGTGTGCCAGGACCTCAGGAACCACGGAGGACACTCGGAGGACACGGAGTTGGAGATACCTCCTGGAGCATCTTTTCCAGACGTGTCCACACTCAGCCCTTTATCTGTAGGATCACGGAGGCAAATGGCCTAAGAACACCTCCCCTCAATCTCCACCTCCTTGCAGTGGGAGGCGCCTTCCTCTGCCCACTGGTACTCCTGGCCTGTTTCAACTGTCAGCACTTACCAAACCTGCCCACTCATACTGCCCCAAACTCAGTGGACAGGGCACTGCAGACCGGGAGAGACACCCGTCTCCTGCAGCACCGGCAAGGATGCAGTGAACCACCACAGTAGCCAAGAGATGGAGTCCTCCCAGTCTCCAGCATGTGCAGCATCACTGGGTGATATTCTGCCTGACTTTGGGCCAGGAGACTTCAGAGGCAGGGTGGGTCGTCTGGCATGCCTTTAGTCCTTTCATGCAGTAGACCTGCCCATCGAGACCACCTCACAACTTCAGCTGGTGGTGGCATTTCAGAGACTTGCCAAACCTGTTAACGGAAGTTCTTGGACCCTCTAGCCAGATTTCCCACCTCCACTCCTTACGGTACTTTGTGCACTTTCAGCTCCACTCCAGATCCACAATGCTGACCTCCAGCCTGCCCTGGGCTCTCCAAATGAGATTTTACCCGTGGTCTCTGTCTCATGGACTCAGGCAATTGCTAGGACCTCTGACCTTGACTAGCTAAGAGTGTCCTGCCTGGCTCCACTGCTCAGCAGCTGATCATTCTGTCAAGTTCTTGCTTTTCAAAGTAAAGGAGGAATGTTTTACTGGTATTTCAAAATATAAAGTATGCCTAGAAAAATCTAGGCACTCAAGACATTAATGCAGAATTCCCAGTCTGTATTAATTAAATTTTATATTCAACCCGTTTGGAAAAAAGGAAGTAGAACAATCATGAGACACTATCTTTTATCCCAAAGTTTGACCAAAATTTCAAAGTACGATGAAGTAAAATGCCTCTGAGGACGTAAGGCATTCACACACATTAACTGGCCAGACTATGAAGTGGTATGGCATTTTTGGAACAGAAGTTCAACATTACTTATAAAAACTCCCAATCTTTACACTCACCTGCTTTAATCAAGCTTGTACTTTGCTACATCTTTCCTACGAGAAAGCATGCACACTTGCCCAAGGTTTCATGTTCAAAGATGTTGATTTCAGTCCTGTTAATCATAGCAACGAATGAAACAATTATATGTCCGTGAGGAAACAATTTATATGGCCATTAGGAGGAGAATGGTTAAATTAATTATTGCACGAACATAAGTAGGATGATCCTTACCTGTTCTTTCTTTTGGGGGGAGGGCTTGGAACATGAGGATTTGAGTTCCCATGATTAATGTCTTTGTATAATCAAGACTTGCAATGCCCTGATTGCTCCTATCTTCTTCCTGACGATCTCTCCTTTAAGAGGCCAAAAACTTTAAGAAAAGATTCTCAACATCACTAATTATGAGGGCAATTCAAATCAAAACCACAATGAAATATCACCTCATACCAGTTAGCATGGTTATTTAAAAAAAAAAAAAAAGTGTTGGCAAGAATGTGGCGAAATTGGACCCTTGCGCACTGTTGATAGGAATGTAAAATGGCAAGCCGCTAAAGAAAACAGCATGAAACTCCCTCAAAAAATTAAAACTAGAACTATCCTATGATCCAACAATCTCATTCCTGGGTATAGAGACTCAAAAGAATGGAAATCAGGATCTCAAAGACCTATCTGCATTCTTACGCTCCTTGTAGCACTATCCACAATAGCCAAGTTATGGAAATAACCTAAATGTCCATTGAAGAGAAATGGATAAAGAAAATATGATAAATATGTATATTTTAATAAATATATATACATGCATCACAGAGTTGATGAAATAAAGGAACATTAACATTTACCAAGGTCAAAATGACTCGGCAAAATCTTGAAGCATGAGCTCTATTTCTGGCCAGAACACTATACATCTGCTTCACTAAAACAATGAAAAGAACATTCCAAACATTAAGAAAAAAGAAAAAAAAAAAAAACCTCCCTGGTTCCCACAAGATAAATTCACACAGCCTTGCACGTACTGAAAACATAGGTAAAGTCTCTTTCTATAATGTCCTTTGTCATGATGATGTGTAAGTATGTAAAACAAAACAACACAACACAACACAACACAAAACATATAACCCCGCACCAAATGTTCCTTCCCTGGAATGATCTCTTCTTCGTGAAGATTGTGTATCTGGGGCAGCTGTCCAAACTGGGGCTCGAATAAAAAACTCGGTTCTTTTAAAACTTAAAAAAGAAAAAAAAGGTTTGTTCATTTTGCATCAACACAGTAGTGTCTTATTCGCTTTGAAGGGCAAATCCTGGGGCACCTGGGTGGCTCAGCTGGTTAAGCATCTGACTCTTTATTTCAGCTCAGATCATGATCTCACGGTTTGGTCTGTAAGATGGAGCCCCAGGTAGGGCTCTGAGCCAACAGCACAGAGCCTGCTTAGGATTCTCTCTGTCCCTCTCTTTCTGCCCCTCCCCTGTTTGCTCACGTGCTCTCTCCAGCTCTCGCTGGTTCTCTCTCTTGCTCGGAATACATAAACAAACATTTTAACAAGTAAAAAAAAAAAAAAAAATAAAGGGGAAATCCTGCCATTTGCAACAACATAGGTAAACCTGAAGGACATTATGCTAAGTGAAATAAGCCAGCCACAGAAGGACAAATACTGCATGGTTCCACTTACACGAGGTACCTAAAATCATCATACTTATAGAATCAGAAAATAGAACTGTGGTTACCAGGGACCAAGAGAAAGGGTTAAGGGGGAGTTTTTCTATTGATATAAAGTTTCAGATACACAGGCTGAATTAGTTCTAAAGATCTGTTGTAGATCTAAAGATCTACAACAAACATTGTACCTATAGTTAATAATACTGTATTATGCACTTAAAATTTTGAGACATTTCATGTGAAGCGCTTTTAGAAAAACAACCAAAGGGACACAAGGAACCTTTTGGAGGTGACATGTCTATTACCTTGATCATGATGATGATTTCACAGATGTATACATATGTCCAACCTCATCAAACTGTACATTTTAAGTATGAGCTGGTTTTTGTATAGTATATCCTAATAAACCTATCTTATTAGTTTTTTAATGTTTATTTATGAGAGAGAGAGAGAGAGACAGACAGACAGAGCACAAGCTGGGGAGGGGCAGAGAGAGAGGAAGACACTGAATTCGAAGCAGGATCCTGGCTCTGAGCTGTCAGCACACAGCCTGATGTGGGGCTCGAACCTACGAACCATGAGATCATGACCTGAGCCAAAGTCGGACGCTTAACCAACTGAGCCACCCAGGCGCCCCCCAATAAACCTACTTTAAAAGAAAAAAGAATTGGAGAGAGTCATGAAAAGAGGGTGATGGATCTGTATCTGCTGTCATGGAAATATCTTGCATTCATTTTATTAAGTCAAAGTCAAGAGGCAAAACAACATGTACACTGTTAATTGCAAATCTTAAAAATTCAATGTATTTTTATAGCACATCTACATATGAAAAAGTCTCAGATGAGCTTTAACCTGACACTCATCAGATTGTTAACTGTGAATGCCTCTGAAGAGGGGACTGAATTTTGAGGAAAGAGGATGTTGTAATTTATCTGTATCGTCAAAATTTTTTACAAGAACATATGTACTATTGTCTTTGTTATTAAAATATTTAAATATATGGAACCACTTAGATAGTAGCTGTGCATTAATCAGATAAAGTGACTGATAGGTGATAAAACAGCAAACCCGCCAGGGCTTAAAACAACACAAGTTTGGGAACGGCTCAGTCAGAAGGGACTCTGGCTCAGGTCATGATCTCACGTTTCAGTTCGTGAGTTCCAGCCCCGCATTGTGCTCTCTGCTGTCGGCACAGAGCCGGCTTCAGATATTTTGTCCCCCCACTTGCTGACTCTCCCCGGCTTGTGCACGCACTCTCTCTCACAAATAAACAAACATAAACAAACAAACAAACAAATAAAATTAGGGGCGCCTGGGCAGCTCAGTCGATTGAGCATCCGACTTCGGCTCAGGTCATGATCTCGCGGTTCATGAGTTTGAGCCCTGCGGCAGGCTCTGTGCTGACAGCTCTGAGCCTGGAGTCTGCTTCGGATTCTGTGTCTCCCCCTCTCTCTGCCCCTCTCTTCTCCTGCTCATGCTGTCTCTCTCTCTCAAAAATAAAAATAATATTAAAAATCATAGCAACAACAAAAGTTTGTTTCTCATACACATAAACTCTGATGTGAGTTGGCAGGTGTCCAGGCTGCTCCCATGATTCCACTTCTCAACAAGGGTCTCAAGGTTGGCTGCTGAATGAAACAGAAAGCATGGATGAGACACACTGGCTCTCAAATATCTTGGCCTGGAGGTGACAAATACTGTTTCTGGTCCTATTTCAGTGGCAGCAGTAGTCACATGACTCTCCCTAAGTGAGGATGCAGTCTCCCTGTCAGCCTGGGAAGAAGAGTGAGACATGGTGTCCAGGAGCGCTTGCAGCCTTTCCCATAAACTGTAACTTAGTAGGTGCTCAACAAAGAGATAAAGAGCAATTATCAAAGTTTGTTGTGAAAACAACCCTCCTCTTGGAGTTTCTCAGGCCAGTTTGCCTCGCAATTCTGCAAATTTTTCCAATCCTGCTATGTGGCACGTTCTTTGAAACACTGGATCACATTTAATTTTCAAAAGGATCCCGTAAAATCGCAGTAAGGAAGGCTCACCTTTTGCACTCAATAGCACCTTTCTGAACTCACCTTTTAAATGAATTCTAGAATCTCCGTAGGATGAGAATGTTCTCTTTCTATTGAAGCACGGTCAAAACTTTCACTTGTGAGTCTGGGCAACCCTCAGCATGACTGAACATGCAGGACACTTTTACGGATGCCATGAGGCACAAAGACAACCCAGCATTTGCCTCTGGGGCAAGTACTGAGATAAGAGGCAGCAGAAAGAGAGCCAATTATTTTAGCCTTTGCTGTTGAAAGTTAGTGTGTCTGTCAAGAAACCATTTTTTCTCCTGCTAGAAGAACTCTAGGTTCTGAGGAATTCAGCGTCAGTAGATGTTTGCTGCAGAGTGATTTCCATGCTTAAAAAATTACAAGGGAAGCTTTGATTACTGACCATCTAAGTAAGCTCAGTCATTGGTTTATGTGTTCAGTGGCCAGCAAAATAACAGACTCCTGCAAAATCCTACTGACGATATCTGTGTCCTTTATACCGACCTCCCCCCCCCCCCACCATCTAACTTCATTTAAATCCCAAGAACCGTATTTTCTTTGTATTTTCTTACAAAATAGGACTCTAGTGACCAGCTCATTTGGAACATACTTTGATACTGTTGTAGGGATGGGTGGCGGTGCTGTAGTAATCAGGTATATAAACTTCACGGTCTATGGTTCCACTGAGGGACAGGACCTAAGGTGGAAGGCTCTAAGGTGGAGGGCAGGTGATTCGGGACTGTCTGTATCACAGGAAGCTGGGTGCACCCTAGAGCAGACACAGTGAAGAGCTGGTCAGCAAAGGAGGTTCCAATTAGGACAGCAGGACACACTGGGGAATAGTCAGGGGACAGATGTTGTAAGGCTGGAAAGGGCTGGGACAAGAGGCGACTCAGTAAACGAGGCCCACAAACAACACCCCAACTGAGCTTTATTCTCATATTCACCGTCCTTCACGAGGGCTGCTTTTAGCACTTAGGCCAGTGTCCTGGTTTTTAATTACCTGTGATACATCTTGGAGTAGTGAGAAGAATAGAACAAGAAGGGATGGAAGGTTGTCTCAGGCTGGAGGAATCCAAAAGTATGGGCTCCAAATAAAATTGACCAGGGATCTAGTCCCGGCTCTGCCAGTATCGGCCATGTGAACTGGAGAAAATGACAAGTTCTTTAACTGCAAAGTATGCCTGATAAGCTCTATCCCGTAGGACTGCTGGACTAAATGTAATGCTTAGGAAGCGCTTGGCAGAGTAATTGGAAAACAGGAGGTCTTCAATGAATGGTAATCATCACGGGATTTGATTTTTTTTTAACTGCAGACAATACCACCGTCCCCCTGGGGAGATTTATTTATTTCAATGTTTATTTATTTTTGAGAGAGAGAGAGAAAGAGGAAGCAGGGGAAGGGCAGAAAGCGAGGGAGACAGAGGATCCCAAGCAGGCTCTGCACTGTCATCACAGAGCGCAATGTGGGGCTCGAACTCACAAAACTGTGAGATCGAGACCTGAGCTGAGGTCGGGGGTTTAACCAAATGAGCCACCCAGGCACCCCTATTTTATTTATTTTTATTTTTATTTTTATTTTTATGAGGTTTTTAAATTCAGGAGTTATCAAAGAATATGCAGCTTTCTCAGACAAATGACACCAAATTCATCCATAATGCTGCTTAGCAAGTACAACTAAAGAAAATTTTTCCCAGGTTCAGGATGTGTTACTTAACTTGGATGTGGAAGAGTCTCCCCCAGCCAGATGCGACTTAGATGTCCTAGAATGTGTCAAGGACCAACGCCTTTGCTCCCAGGGGCCTTTCCATCCAAACCACCCCTATTTTCATTCATTACACCAGCACCAAAAATCTAATCCTCCCTTAGAATTGGCAAAATCACACTCCTGATAATCCAATTAAAAGGCCATTTAAATGCGTTTGGACCTGGTTCCCCACCCAGTTCAGAGCAAAGACAGACAACATAGTAAGTTCTCAACATCCCACCTCAGAGTAATACCGCCCTTATTAGACATTCCCTGGAGATGCTGTGCCTAAGATAATGAGATTGTGCCGTGTGTCCAACTGCCCGTAAGGAAGAACACCGGCTACCTTCCATTTCTGCCCATGAAGGAGGTTTTCCTCCGGGATACTGATGATACCAAAGTAACTCAACAGCAGCTTTGCATTCCTGGGTTTTGTCCTTCAACACCGAGAAACCATCTGTCTGGCTGGCCCCCGCTCACCAGCCCCACAGCCTCCCATGGCCCACCAGGCAGCTTAAATTAACAGCCTGGCCCACCAAGGAACGTGTAGTTTCCTAAAGCCCCAAACTGCCTTTCCTTGGGGAATGTGTGTCTTACTGCTCTTAGCTAGACACCCTCCCCATCCCACCTCTCCCAACCCCTCCCTGCCTCTTAACCTCTTTATTCCTTCTTAGTGGTCCTTTAGGTCTTAGAGGGTCTTTCACCATCCTCCATATGCAATTACTGTTCCTGGACTGTCGCATTCTAAGGACAGGAGTGTTGTATTTATATCCCAGCTTCCCCATTTCTAGCACTGTGACTTTCAAAGAGCAGATGCTTAATTAGTATTTGGAAAATAAATGAGCCAGCAAGCATGAATTCTAGTGTTTCAACTTTTTATTTCTCCTACATTCTTTAATAAGCAAATCCAAGCACGCCATCTTGTATTCTTACAGAACAAGAGACTAAAATGTATACGGAAAACCAAGAACAAATGGCTTTCACTTCTATCCTCTCCATTTTTTGATCCTAGTAATTTTACTGCTAAAGTGTTTTGCATTTCCAAGGAAATGCTTGTGACAATACCATCTTTTACCGTTCTTTTTTGGTAAGCGTGAAAGGTTTCCCCATGTGTTTTACTAAATAATAAAACTCCTTCCCTGAAGCCTATTAAACCGCAACAAATATGCAACCAAAATCATTAATTTAGATTTGAAAATAATGTAAACTTTCTATTAAAGAAATAACACTTGAAATAAAAAGAAAAAAAAGAGTGAAAGAAAGAGGAAAAGAAAGAGAGAAAAAATATAAAGGACTCTTAAGTTTACCATATAGAACAAGAACACCAAGATGATATTCACTGTGTTCCTTCCAGACCTACCCTGGCCACTGCCATCCACTATTTAGAACGTTGACTGCTTTTTTCCACAAAGAAAACGAACTGCTTCAAACTTCAACATATGAAATACAACCTAAAAAAAAAGAAGGTGACATTCCAAGTTACCAATACACAACAGGAACACAGATGATACACACCTCTCCGGCCCCACCCTGCCCCTCCACTGTTAGAATGGTGACATACCTTTTGGACCAGCCTGAGGCTTCACTTTGAGTGGGATGAGCTGGAGGCCATGGCCCTGGCACGTGCACTGGCCATGGCAGTGATACGAGCCCTGGCTGCCGCTCGGGCTCGGGCTCGCTCTTCCTCATCTCTCAAAGCCTCTTCATACCAGGCTGGGAAAGCACTGGGGACGGTATCGTGAACTTTGGCTAGAAACTCCAGGACTCTCATCTTGCTGGTCTCGGCGTGGGCTCTGGGGCCCCACAGGAACTCATAGCGCGGAGGGTCGCTGTTGGGCACCTGCCGGTACTCCAGGTACTTGAGCTGCACCAAATCTTCAGTGATGATCTTCTTTGGCTCCCCATAGATGAAGTGCTTCTGATCCGAATATATGCCCATCAGATTCAGGACTTTCCAGACCTCCTCCTCCCGGGCGCAGTTGCCTTTCATGAAGATTACCCCCAGCACGATCATCAGGATGCCGGTCTTGGGCGTGTTCTCTTCTTCATGCATCGTGCCATCGACGCTGAGGTCTAGTTTGCTGAGGAGGGCATAGCAGTGCCGGATGGGATCCACTTCCTTCACATCAATACCAAAGGCCAGCTCCATGTGCTCAGAGGCTCTCTTGAGGATCTCATTGAAATGATACTTGTACTTTTTGATGACATACTTTAGCATGTCTGCCCTCGTAACTGGCTCTTTCTTTTGATACTTCTGCAGCAGGAACTGTACCAACAACACTACCTTCTTGTTTAATGGATCTCTGCGTGAGAACTCAGTGCCCTTAGAGGATTGTTGGCTTCCCTCATCTTGGCTTTTGGCACCTTCATCTGAATTGGTGCATGAAACAGTTGCACCAGCACTGGCGGGAGAGGAGCTCCCCTTGGCTGCCTGAGGACTGCTGGATGTCGCAGCGGCAGACAAATTCTGAGCTCTATCCCCAGAGAGAGGGCAGGCAGGGGAGGGGGACTCTCCTGCTGCTATGGCTGCTGTGCCTGCTAGTGCTTCTGCAGTAGCCTCAGGGCCCTCCAGACCCTGGGTCTCACCACGGGCCTGGCGGCGTCTCTCACGGGCACGGAGCTTACTCTTCTGACCTCTAGGCATGGTGACAGCAGGTGGGAGTGCAAGCAGTCCGGCTAATGAAGAGGTCACCCTAGAATATGGAGGAAGAGATGGAGTGCATTGGTAGGGATATTCTACCTGCTCTCCGAGGTAAGCTGCCTCCGCTTACTGTTTTGTGGGTACTGTTTTAGGAACCGACAAAACACGGGCGGGCAGGACTCTGGATCTCCACTCTTCCTCGGGGGCTTGTAACCTCAGTTCTAATTCAGAATACTAAACTTTGCTCCTGACTGGTCCTTTGAAACCTCCCTCTGCGGCCCCTTCAAGGATAGTCCTCCCATCCCAACCGTTCCCAACGTGAAAGTAAGAGGGCATTAGTCCTAACAGCTTGTGCCACGAGTTGGTGGCAGTGGGGGTGGGGCATACCAGAGGAGAACGGGGCCCTCTCCGGGGCACCTAGGGTCTGAAAGGAGTGCAACCCTTCAGTTCCAACAAGTTACTCACCTCAACACCTGCCAGATCGTGGGCCTCCTCCCTCGGCCACCCGTGAGACCACACCACTCAGACTAGACCTCAAGTTCCACAGCAGCGGGGTGTAGCGGAAGTCAGGGTGAGCACTTCCGGCCCCGCCCACATGGGCTCCCTAGCATAAAAGCCCGGGTAGGTTTCTGGGTTGGGGGCCTTCCCTGAGTTCTGGTGTCAAGGGAATTATGCTGAACTCAGACCTGGGTCTTTCCTGACTTCTGACAGGGAGGGGCCGGGACTTCTCCCTCTGGTGAATTTAGTAAGCGCACCTCAGACCAAGCCTTTCATTTCCATCAGAAACCCCCAGGAGCAAGTAAGGCGGGAGCAGAGCCTAGCAGTTGTCACAGGGACCTTCCTAGAATGACAGCAGGAGGGGGGGGGGGTGTGGGGAGGAGGTAGAGGGTGGGTTGAAGGGGGGTGTGGAGGAGGTTGTGTGAGGGGAACCTCTTTGTTGTCCCTTCTTTTCTGGTAGGTTCTCCCCTCATTCCTCGCTGTCATACCTTGATTCCTTGTTGGTGCTTCGATACCTCTCTTCTGCTAACTGGAGCCCAGCAGAAATCTATAAGGCAGAAATCTGTAAAGCAGAAATCTGTAAATAAGAACTGACATCTGTAGGGTATTCTGTTCACCATAAATAAGCATGGTATATTGCTCTATTTGAGACTTCTTTTACCTAAGTCTGTTAATAAATTTTTTTATATTTGCTTCCATAAAGATCATGTATATATTTCCTAGTTCTTTTTTTTTTAGGTATATTTTGGATATTGCTACTCTTTTGAATGGTATATTTTCCATTACATAACCTGTTATTTATTTTGTGTGGCTAGACTTTTTTTTTTACGTTTATTTATTTGAGAAGGGGGGGGCAGGGTGAGGGAGAGTGAGAGAATCCCAAGTAGGCTCCACTCTTTCAGTGCACAGCCAAATGGGGGGCTCAAACCCACAAACTTTTGGATCATGACCTGAGCCAAAGTCAAGAGTTGGATGCTTAACTGACCAAGCCACCCAGGCACCCCGACTTCTGATTTTGCTGTAGTGATCTATATCAGCTTCCTAAAGTTCCTTATACATTTAAATATTGGACAGCCAATTTCTTTGGAGTTTTTAATTAGGATATCTGATAATCTCTTTTCATAGTCCATAACTTATTTTGGTATTGCTACATATGGCTGTATATTAGCTATGCAATAGAGTCTCGACTTGAACAGTAGAAATGGTACCACACCTCTCTGTCTTGTCCTGACCATACTGGGAATGTTTTAACATTTCATCCTTTACATATATGTGCTGTTGATTTTACAATATGGAAATTCCATTGTAATATGTTTGCTAAAAGTTACTAGCATGAACTGGGGTTGAATTTTTATCAAAGGTTTTTTACTTTCAGAACAGGATAAAATGCTTTCTCTTTTCTGTTAACATAGTGAATTCCAAGTCACAGGTTTTTTTCAATGTGATATGATCTTTGCATTCCTTGGACACAGCCTATTTCATTTAATTTGCTGCTGCATTGGATATGCTATGAATTTATTTAGAATATGTATATGAGTGAGCTTCACTCAAGTTTCCCTCCACCCCCACCCCCACCCCCCCCCCCGCCTTGGGGCATACTCATCTAGTCTTTGTATCAAGGACAGTTAGCCTGTTAAAGTGGTTGAGTAATTTCCCATCTTCTTGTATGGCTTATAAGAGCTTACCTAATATGGTGATTAGCTTTTCCTTCATCATTTGGTGTAATGACCTTTCAACCTGGCTGGTCATGGTACATTTTGAGAGCAAAATTTGCCCTGAAAATGTATCAGGACTACAATTTCAGGTTGTATTGTTCAGTTAAAGTTTTATATTTCTTTATGGACCTATTTAGTGATTTATATTTTGCTAAAAATTGTTTCATTTTACTTGGGTTTTCAAATGTAAAGAAATGATATTTATAATAGAAATTGCCAATCACATGCAACATTACAAGGGATAAAATAACTCAATATACTTGACAGTCAGCATCAATAATGTTCAATAGTTATAATGAGAAGCTTGTTCAGATTAAGATTTATTGATTTGTCTCTGTTGGCAAAATCACTCCTGAAGTGACAATGTGTTAATTCCATTAGGAGGCACGTAACATCTGTTGTTTCCTTTGTAGTGTTGTTGGCAGTCACTGAGGATGGTCAGTGTCATCCATTAATCCATTAGGGACTGCTGATTTGTAATTCTTGAATTCCGTCATTTCTTCTGAGATTAGCTGAAAGATATCTAAAGGTAGAACCTTCTGTTATCTTCCATTTTGTTTTCTTGAGGCAAGCCTTTATAATTGGCCCATTTTACTGCCTAGCGAGACAGATATATGGATAAAGAAAGCTAGATCTCTTTAATTCCAGTAAACTCTTTAGCTCAGAATTGTAATTTTTTGTCATTTTAAATAACAAAAAAATCTTGTTTGAGAACTCCATCAGTTAATAACTGGCTGAATAATCGGTTAATAATTATTAATGAGTAGCACTGGAATAATCCATGTTCAGGCCCTAGTCTTTGTCACATGACATAATACTTGTGCCTACAGATAGTTCTAATTTTAGAAAACAGAAAATTTTACTGTAATTTATTCAAAGCTAGTTTTCTTTGCAGGAATATACTTTCTGTGTTCTTTCTATGTAGCTAATCTGTCAGTATGCCAGTTTACTTTTTTTTTTCTTTTTAACAACTAATAATTCATTAAAAAGGTTGATTTAATCATCTGCAATGGTGACTTCAACCTCAACTCCTGGCTGAATGCTGGTGGAAGTAATCTGTTTAACAATCTCAGAAGGACTGTGCAAATCAATGAGTCACTTGTAGATCCTCATCTGAAAAGGATCCCAAGTCTTGGAACCTTCACCGCAAGGAATTTTTCTTGTATGAGTCTCAGAGTTTTCTTAGGCATCCAAACTGGTCCTTTTCACCATGAGATTCTTTTCCTTTGTGCCTCTGATCAAGTCAGCACATACCCTTCTCCAAAGATTTTACCAGGTTGGCTGCTTAGACTAATTCTAATTTGGTCTACCCCAGAGCTTAAATTGTGAGCTCAGGGTAAATGCCTCACTTGCCTTAACCTAGCCCCAGTGCTGGTAAGTCTTCAGTGTTTAAAACTGATCCTGGCCTCACACATAAGAGCATTAATATTTAATTATACTTTGCCTCATTTTATTTATTTATTTATTTATTTATTTATTTATTTATTTAATTTTATTTTTTCTTTTCTTTTTTTAATTCACATTAGATAACATACAGTCTAGTCTTGGCTTCAGGAATAGAATCCAGTGATTCATCACTTACATACAACACCCAGTGCTCATCACAACGAGTGCCCTCCTCAATTCCCATCACCCATATTCTGCACCCCCATCAACCCTCAGTTTGGTTTCTGTATTTAAGAGTCTCTTATGGTTTACCTCCGTTTTTATTTATTTTTTCTTCCCTTCCCCGATGATCATCTGTTAAGTTTCTCAAATTCCACATTTGAATGAAACCATGTGATATCTGTGTTTCTCTGACTGACTTATTTAGGTTAGCACAGTACCCTCCAGTTCCATCCACATTGTTGCAAATGGCAAGATTTCATTCTTTCATTGCTGAGTAGTATTCCATTGTATGTGTGGTATACACACAAACACATACACACACCACATCTTCATACATATAGATGTATATACCCATATATACATCTATATGTATGAAGATGTGGTGTATTTGTGTGTATACCCATATATACATCTATATGTATGAAGATGTGGTATGTGTGTATATCACATCTTCTTAATCCATTCATCAGTTGATGGACTCTTTCCATTATTTGACTATGGTTGATAGAGCTGCTATAAACATTGGGATGCATGTGCCCCTTCGAATCAGCACTCCTGTATCCTTTGGAAAAATTCCTAGTAGTGCAATTGCTGGGTCGTAGGGTAATTCTATTTTTAATTTTTTGAGGAACCTACATACTGTTTTCCAGAGGGCTGTACAAGTTTGCATTCCCACCAACAGTGCAAGATGGTTCCCCTTTCTCCACATCCTCACCAACATCTGTTGTTGCTTGAGTTCTTAATTTTTAGCTACTCAAACTGGTGTGAGGTGGTATCTCACTGTGGTTTTGATTTGTATTTCCCTGATGGTGAGCAATGTTGAGCATCTTTTCATGTGTCTGTTTGCCATCTGGATGTCTTCTTTAGAAAAGTGTTCATGTCTTCTGTCCATTTCTACACTGGATTATTTGTTTTTCAGGTGCAGAGGTTGGGAAGTTCTTTATACATCGTGGACACTAACCCTTTATCTGATATTTCTTTTGCAAATACTTTCTCCCATTCCGTTGGTTGCCTTTTAGTTTTGTTGACTGTTTCCTTTGCTGTGCAGAAGCTTTTTATCTTGGGGAGGTCCCAATAGTTCATGTTTGCTTTTATTTCCCTTGCCTTCAGAGACATGTCCAGTAAGAAGTTGCCACGGCCAAGGTCAAAGAGGTTGCTACTTGCTTTCTCCTCTAGGATTTTGATAGTTTCTTGTCTCACATTTAGGTCTTTCATACATTTTTAATTTCTTTCTGTGTATGGTGTAGGAAAGTGGTCCAGTTTCATTCTTTTTCATGTGGCTGTCCAGTTCTCCCAGCACCATTTGCTAAAGAGACTGTCTTCTCCATTGGATACTCTTTCCTGCTGTGTTGAAGATTAGTTGGCCATAAATTTGTGGGGCCATTTCTGGGTTCTCTGTTCTATTACATTGATCTAGGGTCTGGTTTTGTGCCAATACCATACTGCCTCAATGACTACAGCTTTGTAATACAGGCTAAAGTCTGGGATTGTGATGCCTCCAGCTTTGGTTTTCTTTTTCAACATTACTTTGGCTATTCGTGCTCTTTTATGGTTCCACGCAAATTTTAGGATTGTTTGTTCTATCTCTGTGAAGAATGCTGATGCTATTTTGATTGGGATTCCACTGAATGTGTCGATTTTTGGGGGTAGTATCGACATTTTAACAATATTTGTTCTTCCAATCCATGAGCATGCAATGTTTTTCCATTCCTTTGTGTCTTCTTCAATTTCTTTCATAAGCTTTCTATAGTTTTCAGCATACAGATCTTTTACCTCTTTGGTTAGGTTTATTACTAGGTATCTTATGGTTTTTGATGCAGTTGTAAATGGGATCACTTCTCTGTTATCTCTTTCTGTTGCTTCCTTATTGGTGTATAGAAATGCAACTGATTTCTGTACATTGATTTTATATCCTCTGACTTTGCTGAATTCCTGTATCAGCTCTAGCAGTTTTTTGGTGGAGTCTTCCAGATCTTCCATGTAGAGTATGATGTCATCTGTGAACAGTGAAGTTTGACTTATTCTTTTGGATTTTGGATGCCTTTTATTTCACTTTGTTTTCTGACTGCTGAGGCTAGGACTTCCAACACCATGTTAAACAACAGTGGTGAGAGTAGACATCCCTGTTGTGTTCTTGATCTCATGGGGAAAGCTCTCAGTTTTTCCCCACTGAGGATGATGTTAGCTGTGGGCTTTTCATATATGGCTTTTATGATGTTAAGGTATGTTCTGTCTAGCCTTTCTTGAGGATTTTTATTTAGAAATGATGCTGTATTTTGTCAAATGCTTTTTCTGCATCTATGGACAGGATCATATGGTTCTTATCCTTTCTTCTATTAATGTGATGTATCACACTGATTGACTTTTGAATACTAAACCATCCCTGCAGCCTAGGAATGAATTCCACTTGATCATGGCGAATAATTCTTTTAATGTACTGTTGAATTCCATTTGCTAGTATCTTGTTGAGAATTTTTTCATCCATGTTCATCATGGATTTTGGCCTGTAATTCCCCATTTTAGTGCCATCTTTGTCTGGTTTTGAAATCAAGGTACTGCTGGCTTCATGGAATGAGTCTGGAAGCTTTCCTTCTGTTTCTATTTTTTGCAACAGTTTGAGAAGAATAGGTGTTAACTCTGCTTTAAATATATGGTAGAATTCCCCTGGGAAGCCACCTGGCCCAGGACTCTTATTTATTGGGAGATTTTTGATAATGAATTCAATTTTTTGCTGGTTATGTGTCTGTTCAAATTTTGTATTTCTTCCCGCTTGAGTTTTGGTAGTGTGTGAGTGTATAGTAATTTTTCCATTTCTTCCAGGTTGTCCAGTTTGTTGGCATGTAGTTTTTCATAGTATTCTCTAATAATTGTTTGTATTTCTTTGGTGTTGGTTGTGATCTCTCCTCTTTAATTTGTGACTTTATGTATTTGGATCCTCTCTCTTTTCTTTTTGAGAAGTCTGGCTAGGGGTTCATCAATTTTGCTTATTTAAAAAAACAGCTCTTAGATTCACTGATCTGTTCTACTGGTTTTCTGGATTCTATATTGTTTATTTCTGCTCTAATCTTGTTTATTTATCTTCTTCTGCTGGCTTTGGGCTTTCTTTGCTACTGCCTTTCTAGCTCCTTTAGGTGTAAAGTTAGATTGTATATTTGAGACCTTTCTTGCTTGACATAGGGACGAATTGCAATGTATTCTCCTCTTTGGCCTGCCTTTGCTGCATCCCAAAGGATTTGGACTGTCATGTTTTCATTTTTCTTTGCTTCCATATATTTTTAAATTTTTTCTTTAATTTCCTGGTTGAACCATTCATTCTTTAATAGGATGTTCTTTAAACTCATGTATTTGGGGGCTTTCCAAATTTCTTCTTGTGGTTGATTTCAAGTTTCTTAGTGTTGTCATCTGAAAATATGCATGGTATAATCTGAATCTTTTTATACTTGTTGATGGTTGTTTTGTAACCCATTATGTGATCCATTTTGGAGAATGTTCCATGTGTAGTCGAGAAGAATGTGTATTCTGCTGCTTTAGTATGAAAAGTTCTGATTATATCTGTTAAGTCCACCTGGTCCAAAATATCATTTAGAGCTGTTGTTTTCTTATGGATTTTCTGCCTGGGTGATCTGCCCATGCTGTAAGTGGAATATTAAAGTCCCCTACAATCATGGTATTATTATCTATACATTTGTTTATGTTTGTGATTAATTGATTTATACATTTGGGTGCTTTCACTTTGGAGGCATAAACATTTACAATTGTTAGCTCTTCTTTTTATTTATTATTTTTTTAACCTTCTAAAAAAATGTTTATTTACTTTTGAGAGGGAGACAGAGTAGAGCAGGAGAGGGGCAGAGAGACAGGACAACATAGAATTTGAAGCAGGCTCCAGGCTCAGAACTATCAGCACAGAGCCCTACATGGGGCTCATACCCAACAGCCCCATGTTGGGGGGGGGGGCTGTCAGATCATGACCTGAGCTAAACTTGGACACTTACCCAACTGAGCCACTCAGGTGCCCCTACAATTGTTAGCTCTTCTTGATAGATAGACCCCTTAATTATTATATAATGCCCTTCTTCATCTTGTTACAGTCTTTGTTTTAAAATCTAGTTTGTCTGATGTAAGTATACCTACTCTGGCTTTCTTTTGCCATCCAGTAACATGATGGATGGTTCTCCACCCCCTTTCAGTCTGCAGATGTCCTTGGGTCTAAAATGAGTCTCTTGTAGTCAGAATACAGATGGATCTTGTTTGTTTATCCATTCTGGTACCCTATGTCTTTTGATTGGGGCATTTAGTCTGTTTACATTCAGAGTGATTATTGAAAGATTTGGATTTATTACCATCGTGTTATATGTAGGTTTCACATTTGTGGTGATGTCTCTGGTCCTTTGTAGTCTTTACTGCTTTCCACTCACAAAGCCCCCCTTAGAATCTCCTTCAGGGCTGGTTTAGTGGTCATAAACTCCTTTAGTTTTTGTTTGTCTGGAAAAGCCTTTATCTCTCCTTCTATTCTAAATGACAGCCTTGGTGGATAAAATATTCTTGGTTGCCTATTTTTCCTATTTAGCATATTGAATATTTCCTGCCACTCCCTTCTGGCCTGCCAAGTTTCAGTGGACAGGTATGCTACTACCCTTATGTGTCTACCCTTGTAGGTTAAGACCCGTTTGTCCCTAGCTACTTTCAGAATTCTCTCTTCACCTTTGTATTTTGCCAGTTTCACTATGATATGTCATGGTGTTGACCTATTTTTGCTGATTTTGAAGGGAGTTCTCCGTGCCTCTGGGACTTGGATGCCCGTTTCCTTCCCCACATGAGGGTAGTTCTCAGTTATAATTTGTTCAAATAAACCTTCTGACCTTTTCTCCTGTTCTTCTGGAACTCCTATGATATGGATATTGTTTCATTTTATGCAGTCACTTAGCTAATTCTCTTATGATCTAGTAATTTCCTTTCCTTCTTTTTATCAGTTTCATCATTTTCCATAATTTTATCTTCTGTTTCACCTATTCTCTCTTCTGCATCTTCCATCCTTGCTGTCACTGTATCTAGTTTATTTTGCATCTCATTTATAGCATTTCTTAATTTATTGTGACTATTTCTTGGGTCTTTGATCTCCATAGCAATAGATTCTCTGCTGTCTTGTATGTTTTCAAGCCCAGGTATTAGTTTTATGACTGTTGTTCTATCTTGTTCAGATATATTGTTTTATCTGTTTTGAACAATTCTTTGGCTGTCACTTCTTCTTGAATTTTCTTTTGAGGATTCTTCTATTTTGTTATTTTGGCTAGGTTTCTCTTACATGTTTTAATAGCTTTTATATGTCCTGCACCTGCCAGTACTACTATATTAAAAAGGGGTCATAGACTCTCCAAGGCCTGGCACTTCAGAAAGTGTTTTTGGAGTAGGTTGTGTGTACTCTGTTGTGTTTTGGCCACTCTATTCCACTGGTCGTTCCTCTGCAGAGCTCCTCCTTGCTTGTAGTGGTGGAGCATTTGGACTTTCAACCAGGTGTGCTTTGATTTGTTCGGTGAACCAACCATCGATCCCACCAAGCTTTCTCCCTCCACCTGTGGAGATCCTTCTGCCACTCTGAAGATTGATTTCCTGGGTGTTCCAAGTGATCTGACCTCAATACATTTGTGTTTGAGGGACCAGGGAAATCTGATCCCCCTATTTCTCTGCCATCTTAACTCCTCACCTACTTCGCCTTTAAATTCTAGGCATTATTCCATAGTCTGCCTTTGTGATCTTGAGCTATAAAATTACTCTATATGAGATTATGTTAAAAGAAATATACAGTGGAGAAGGATATTCTTTTTACTGAGTTGGTGGAATGATGAAATAAAAGTATATATAAGAAAATACTTCCTAAGTTTTACAACTGACTAGTTGTTTAGAAATATTTATTGGATTTAAACTTTGAGAAAGTCTTAAAAATCAGTATTGATCCGTCCTTTGAGATATGCAGTACCTTAGTTTTTCATTGCTGCATAACGAACTATGTCAAAGTCGGTGGCTTAAAATAACGCCCATCTATTAGGTCACAGATCTATGGGTCAATAGTGTAGGTGCAGCTCATTTGTGTTCTCTGCTCAGATCCTCACTCTCAAAGTGTCTTGGCTGGGCTGCATTCTTATCAGGAGATCTCTTGGGAAGGATCCATTTTCAAGATTCAGGTTGTTGGCAGAACCACGTTAATCTGTCACTATAGGCTGGGGTCTCTGTTTCTTTGCCTGCTGTCAGGGACCACTCTTAGCTCCTAGAAGTCGACTGCATTCCTTGCCCATGGGTCTTGGGTATCTCTCCATTTTCAAAGCCATCAGTAGAGAATCTCCCTTATGTAGAATCCCTAGCACTTGAACCCCTTTCCCCAGGAAGAAGGAATCTTGCTCCTTTTGAGGGCTCACCTAATTAGGTTTGGTCCACCAAGAATAATCTTCCTTTCTTAAAGTCAACTGTGCCATGTAACATAACTTAATCATGGGAGTGACATCCAATCATATTCAAAGGAAATTATATAGGAGTGTGAACTATTGGGGGTAATCATAAAATTCTGCCTGTCACACCCAGAACAATTAATGATTATAGAATTTCTGGCCATAACAGTAGCTGGAACTCCCAAGTTGCATATACTGTACTAAATTTAGAACAAAAGGTTTTCAAGTCTCTAATGCTATAGTTTGTTTGTTTTGTTTTGTTTTGTTTGTTTTTACTTTCTTTGGAACAATGGTGCCTGATGGCTGTTAGCATCCATCAGGCAACTGCTTAAATGGGATATGTGGCACAATAGCCAAAATTGAGGCTTCTAATTCCCAAAGTGAAAGGCTGCATTCAGACACTGAACTTAAGCTGTCTGTTGTTTCATCATTAATGTCTTCATGTGTTATCAACTCAGCAGCTACCCTCTTTCTGCTTGTCATTTATTTAACAAATACATGTAAGGCTAAGCACCATGCCAATAATGGAGTATGCAGTAATGAATAAGCCCTCCTGTATGTCTTCAGTGCACTAAGTGCAAATCCACAAGGTTTACAACTTATTCATTCTTCACTCCATCACAGTAACTTTAAATGTAAGAAGCAATAAATTACCCTTCCATCCTACTATTCAAAGGTATAGCAGCGGTCATATAACAAAATGAGGAGTGATGCATGGAAAACTAACTGGAACAGGGACACCTGGGCTTTGATGACAGTTCACCTTCATCATGTCTCTCAACATGACCATACCCTTGTCTGTTAAGGCTTCAGAATCTATTCTGAGAGGTTGGTGGACTAGCCTGTTTTAAGTATTTACTGTCAGTCTCTGGTGCTTACTACAAAGGGAAAATGATTTTATTTATTTATGGATTTATATGTATTTTTATTTATATGTTTATGTATTCACTTATTCATGAGGGAATGTGAGTGGGGGAGGGGCAGAGAGGGAAAGAGAGACTCTTAATCAGGCTCCATACCCAGTGCAGAGCCCGACTAGAAGCTCAATTTCATAACCATGATATGACCTGAGCCCAAATTAAGAGTTGGACACTTAACTGAATGAGCCACCCCATTGCCCCAGGGAAAAGAAATTTACAATTTACAGAAAGTACACAAGTACTATAGAAGGAATTTCAAAGTGAAATGCCATTAATTCACGTGGAAAGGAGTAATTTACCAAAGAAATAACATCATCATCACCATCATCATCATCATCATCATCATCATCATCATCATCATTATCACCATCAAAGTTCTAACCAGGTAGTTGCTAAAATGTTCCTTGGCTGATAATGGGAAAATTATAGGGATTTAAGGGGAAAAAAAAAAGGATGCCTACCAAAGATGTAAGTTCAGCTCATTTAAACACTACGAGCCTGTATATTTTATCTTTAGAAGAAGGATTATTGGAAATATCTTTTTGAAATTAAGGAAAACAAGAATCCCTGCCAAGCAAAGATAAAAGTTTGGTTATTTGGTTATTCTGGTTGTATGTCAAAAGAGTGTATTTTTACCTGCAAAGAAAATACTGTCTGAAAGTTCTGAATGGATACCAGGGTATCTGGAGCATTTAAAATCTGATGGGTTAAGAGGTTGGGGTTTGTTTTTCATTTGTTTTCTTTGTATTTTCACTCTTAGCGGCATGTTGGAACTAAGGCTCTCAGTGCATGCACATACACTCAGGGGTCAGGGAAGAAGAGATGGAAAAACAAATGACCAACTACCACAAGACAAATGAGATGTGTCCTAAGAAAGAAGTGGTTGTGACTGGAAAAATGTAAATAGCTTAGTTTCCCAGACTGCTTTTTAGATCTAAGGTGTCACTGAGTTATGGGATGGGGTACACAGGTGTCCCCACCCATTCTCTAAAGCATCTGTCTACTATTGAGTCACAGAGATATGAGGGGAAAGTGTAGGGAAGCAAGACAAATATTTTTAAATGAAAGTAATCAGAACTACTTATTTACTGAGGAACCTCGACATGCAAGGAAGTGTGCTCTGTGCATCATCGTACATAGCCTGTGGTGTTGGTTTTAGTAATAAGATTATACAGGCGAAGACAGGGAAGCTTGCAAGATAAAAAAAAAACAAAAAACAAAAAACAAAAAACAAAAAAACCTTTCATTTGTGTATTTAGTTCCTGTTTACTATAGTGAGGAACTTGACCAAAGTCATAAAAAGAGCAAAGGTTTAGAATGAATGAGAGACAGAGAGGGTTGTCAAAAGAGTTGCTTTTCTGGTCAGAAGAGGCAAAGACTCCTTGATAGTGGATAAGCTACCTTCTTCAGTTTCGTGTGCTGTATGTAATCAACCTTATCCAAAACTTTTCTCTTTTTACCTTTTATTTTGTTTTCTCTTTGTAACATTCAAAATTCTGATAATCAAAATGAGGGTTAAAAAAGTGGTCTCAACTCTAAAGTAGGCTTACAGTCGTTATAAGAAAACAATTAATATGATATTTATTATAAGGGCATTTTTCATGACAGGACTACCTTGAGCATGCAGTTGAAAAGACCCTTAGGAAATATGCTTTTAGCTTAGCTCTCTTATTTAGGAGAAACTATGTTGTTTTTAACAGATAGGTAATTAGTTGCTTTTTTACTCAAATCAGAAGTGGAATCTCAAAGTCAGATTTATGCATTCTTATAGCAAATGAAGATGATCTGATTCTATGCACTTTGAATACCAACCAGACTTCATATATTTCATCCCCACTTTAATAATTTCTGAATATAAAATATCACAATCCTTAATTCAACAGTTATTTATTGTAAAGAATTAGGCTATGGGTTGTGCTGGGAGCTGAAAATGATGAACAAAATATGGGCAGACTTTGCCTTCATGAAGCTTATCATTTAGTGGCAGAGACAAGTATAAATCCAGTAGAGAGAGAGAGAGAGAGAGAGAGAGAGAGAGAGAGAGAGAGAAAGACATTACAAACTGTTCAAGGTTATGAAGGTAAAGGACAGGGAGATAAAAATAGTAAGATATTATTTGATTCAATAAGTTTGGGAAGCCTGTCCTGAAGAATTAGTATTTTGTCTAGGAAAAGGATAAATGTGAGTTAGAATAACAAAAGTGGAGTAAGTTTTGAAGACTGTTCCATAAGGGACCTGCCTGTTCAAGGGTCTGATTGAAGAATAAGCTTGCTGCACTCGTAACAGACTGGAAGAAGACCACTTTGGTTTGAGTGTGGAAATCAAAGGCAAGAGTAGTAAGGAGTCTAGGTTTTTTGTCAGGTGACAATAAAACCGTTGAAGGTATTAAAGCGGGGGCATGACCTGATCAGATATGCTTTTTCTAAAGATCTATGTGGCTGCAATGTAGAAAACAGATTAACAGAAACAAGACAAAAACAAAACAAACCAAATAAACAAAAACATGTAGGAAGGGGCACCTGGGTGGCTCACTCACTTAAGCCTCTGACTCTTGACTTCGGCTCAGGTCATGATCTCATGGTTCATGAGTTCGAGCCCCATTGTCAGACACCTGCTGACAGCCTGGAGGCTGCTTGGGATTCACTCTCATTCATATTCTCTCTCTCTCCCTCCCTCCCTCCCGCCCTCCCGCCCTCCCTCCCTCTCAAATAAACTTTAAATAAACATGTAGGAGAAAGAATTCTGGATACTTGTACAGTATTGCAAGACTGTGACACTGGAGATGGAGAACCGTGCCTAGATGAGAAGGCCACATATGAACAGAATTTGCAGGACTTACGTGCCAGTTTGCAGATGGATGGTATAGGAGAAAATGGTGTCAAAAATGCCTGCTTCTATCCCTGGCATGTGCACGTGCGTGCACACTTGCGTCACCTGCTGAGATTGGGGATTCTACCAGTGTACAATTCACCAAAACTTGGAATAAGAATGTATGTAATTTCAAAGTATGAATTTGAGTTCAATTTTAAAAAGGTTCTGTTTGAAGCACCTTTGGTAAATATTCAAGGCAAGATATCAGGTAAGCAGAAATATGTGAAGTTGAATGTTAGAGGAGAGGTCTGGCCTTGAGATGCACATCTGAAGTCACGAGCAGGTATTTGAAAATGGAAGCAATGAACATGAATGAGAAGGAAAAGAGTACAGGGTGAGATAAGAAATATGAAGGCAAGCCAGCATTTAAAGAATGGGTAGAGAAGTTTACCCATTAGAGAAGACTTAGAGTATCTAGAAAAGAATTTAAGCACCCATAATTCTATTTAATATACATAAAAATTGTTACCATTTTGGTACCGGAGCTTACCCTTCCTATGAATACCCAATAAACATTTTTACTCTTAATTAGCAGGGATAGTAAGTTCTCATTTGGTGGTAATGAATACATTAATTCACTCAGAATATTGTAAAACTACAAGCATAATAAAGTAATGAATAAATACATTCTGTGAAGAGTTTAACTTATATACCCAGTACCTCTAGTTAAGGTATCTAGAGAACTGGGTGAAATTAAGTTCTATGGTGTATGTGCTTCAGAAAAACCTCACTGTCACATTTGAAAAACAGCACAAAGCAGATGTTCTGTTAATGGTAGCATTGTGTTGCTGCGTGAAGGACAGCACATTTAATGCACATTACAGTGGCAAAGTAGAACAACTCAATACTGGCTTCTCCTATATTGAGCCATTCGTGTTCCGATTAAAATGAGTATCAACTGGTTTGTTCTAATTTGATTTCAACTTGAACAGCTTTTAAAAATGTCAGTGTCCATAAGCATAATGTATTTTTTAAATGCACCTAAAATTCATTCAAAAGAAAATGGCTATGTGCATTGTACTTACATGTAAATGCAAAATTGATGGCAAAGCATAATGTGATTAATGTGTAATATTTGGTATTTGCATTAGGGAGGTCCTTTTCTATTTTCAGTGGTACATGGTTTATGGGCACTGTTGCAATCCTATTATGTATAATGTAAGAGACCAGGCTCAGCATTAGGATGAGTATGATATTTAAAAATTTATTTTCAGGCAGCCTGGGTGGCTCAGTCGACTGAACATCTGACTCTTGATTTCGGTTCAGGTCGTGATTCCAGGGTTGTGGAATCGAGACCTGCATCAGGTTCTGTGCGCATGCATTCTCTCTGTGTCTCTCTCCCTCTCCCTCCCTCCCTCCCTCCCTCCCTCCCTTCCTCTCTCTCTCTCTCTCTCTCTCTCTCTCTCTCTCTCTCTCTCTGTGTCTCCCTCTGCCATTCTCTCCCATTCACACTCTCTCTCCAAAATTAAAATAAAGTAAAATAAAATAAAAATAAAAATGTATTTTGTCTGAACAAATCAACAAGCTTTCAAGTGATTAACTTCTTCACTGCTTATGAGAGTCATGCCTTTCCAATACTTAGGAAAATCTCTCCAGACTTATTTCTGGTTCTATTGCACATACATTTAATGTTGTGGTAACTAGGGAGGCATGTGTACACTTGTCATTTGAAGAAAATTAGTCATTAAAAGGACATTGGGCTTTTAAATCAAGATAAGTATTTCCTATTAAACTTTAGTTTTAATCTAGGTCTTTCAATGTGAGTTTTATGTTAGCAACTGGAGAGTTTTTTGAAACTCCATTTTCATGATTTGACCTTTTTAAAAGTGTAGACAAATTTAAAGAGTAAGAGAGCTCTGAGGGATGCCTGGGTGGCTCAGTTGGTTAGGCACCTGACTTTGACTCTGGCTCAGGTCATGATCTCACAGTTTGTGAGTTTGAGTCCTGCACTGGGCTCTCTGCTGTCGGTACAGAACCCACTTTGGATCTTGTCTCCCTCTCTGTCTCTCCCTCACTCATGCTTTTTTCCTCTCTCTCTCTCAAAACTAAACAAACATTAAAAAATGAAAAAAAGAAAGCTCTGAAATATTCATAGCAGTGAGGTATAGGATATATAGGTAACTAAATATATACAGAGAAGCATATAATACAGAAATTACATTTAAAAATTTCAATAACAGTTTCAGCCAACAATTCCTTTTTATACATCTACTAAGCCAAATCATTTACTATTTGAATGAAACGTTTTTCTTTCCTTTCTTTTTTTGGTTATTCGACTGATGACTGGATAAAGAACCCAAAGACAAACACCAAGAAAAGTCACTTGGGAATGACCAAGCTATAGTTGAATCAGACACATCAACTTCAAACAAAGACATCATGGAGAAATAAGAAAGAACAAAACCAAATAAAACAAAACAACATACATATCTCATGAAGCAAAACTGTAGTGTGAACATATCAGTCATAAGAGCAATCTATTCATTGACAAGATCTATTTTGAGCCATTTGGAGTTTATTGTGTAGCAATAAACTCACACACAAGTAAATCCGTAATAGCGATGCTAGAATTTTAGAAAAAAGTTTTTCCATACAAAACTGTTTCCTTGCTTTTGTAAAAAAGAAATGCATTTTTATTTAGTGGGAGATGCTGGACAAGAGATACATTATTGTGTGAAAGGCAAGTTTGTTTTTATAAGAAGAAAACTTGATATGGCTGAAAACTGGCTCTAAATAAATAGAAAGAAATGGCTTACACTACTTAAGCGTTTTCACACACTTCATGAGATCATGTCAGTGCTGAGGAGTATGAGTATACATTTTTCTTTTCCCCATCTAACAGATGAGAAAGGAAAACGAGGCACAGTGAAGCTAAGTGATTTGAAGCTGATAGAATATACATTTTACAGAGCACAGTGGTAAAAATTTGAGTATTTTACCATTCTTTTCTCCTATTTCCAAGAACCAAATTGCCCTAAATTAGAAACCTAGGTTAGAATTTTCTTCTTGGTGACGCTTTAGTTAAAATGCTGTAAAAAGAGAAATTCATTAAAAAGATGTAGAGGGGCACCTAGGTGGCTCAGTCAGTTAAGCGTCTGACTAGATGTCAGCTCAGGTCATGATCTCACAGTTTGTGAGTTCGAGCCCTGCATCAGGCTCTGTGCTGACAGTGCAGAGCCTGCTTGGGATTCACTCTCCCTCTCTGCCCCTCCCTCACTTTCTCTCAAAATAAACAAATATTAATTTTTTTTAAAAGAGGTAGAGAAATGCAGTAAGCAGTAATAGTAGTAAGACTTCTGAAAATAGCCAAGTCAGCAGGAAAGAGGTTAGACGCCAAATGAAAACAACATGAGATGAAGGTAAGGAGGAGAACGTGTCAGAAAGTTCCTAGATAGATCTTTTTTTCTGGCTTATTGAACTCTTGACCACTCCTTGTGCACATCTGGTTAGGAATCTATATGATCCTCACATGTGCCTAGTAATGCATAATAGTCATTAAAAAGTATTTGGTGAATGTCAGTATGAACATATTGTTGATTATAGAAGATAACTGAAATTTATGTGTGTTTTAAAATAAACAGTAATTTTGCATAAATAATTTTTGTAGAGAATGTTATTCTCAACTAATTTCATATTGTTTGGTGTCTCCGTTTAACAATTCTAGCAATGAATCTAATGTACTTTGCTTGGGTAGGTACTGAACCAGAGTTTGCCCTGGAAGAGCTTAAAAATGCCTGTGTATTTCTTTGAATAGTGGGTTGAATCGGGTTCCTATTGTCACAGTTGTGTTGTATAAAAGGAAAAAAACTCAAATTCAATGCATATAGCAAGAATTTATTTCTCTCTCATGCTTCTTCAGGTTGGCTGATGTTTTGTGATCTTGGCTGACTTTGGGCTCAGCTCCAAGCTGAAGCTGGGAACCAAGTCGGCTACATGTGTCTCTCCATCCTCTTTGAACTAGGGGCTATCGGTGACCTCTTCTCATGGCAGTGGTACAGGAGGAAGAGAATGAGCTCGAGCCCAGAGTCACGTAAGCCACATTTCAAGTCTCAGTTTATGTCATGCCGCTAACATCCCATTGGCAGAGGCAAGTTACATGGCCAAAGTCAACATGAGTGGATCATGGATATATACTCTTCCCATCTAGGTAGGGGGCAGGGGAGGTGGGAGGTGAATATTTATTTGCTCGGCAGGATTCTAATCTACCATCCATGCCTTAATCAAAATGCAATGTGCCTTTGAGATTTTATTATGGATTCCCGAGGACACAAACTGTTTTCTATTTGTCACACCAAGAAAATGGTAAAGTAGCTAGAAGTGTTTTAACATCAGCAGTTCTTTAAGACTTTTTTTTTTGTTCATAAACAACACAAAAACTTGTGTGTATGTGTATACCATAGGCCTTTGTCATCAAAGCTCTCACATATATACAGAGGTTTTGCTTATAGTCTTAGTTTTTCTGAAATTCTTTATCAACATTTATAAAAGGTGGGGAGGACTCTCTAGATGCTGGAATTTCATATTAACATTTAGAAATAAGAAAACATAAACTGTAATCCACTGCCTTAGTGTGATACTGAAAATTATTGTATTTTTAATTAGGGATTTGTCAGGGAGATGCAAAAATAGAATTCAAACTGCAGATTTGTTGACTGGGCTTAATAAAAACTTGGGATTTTTGAGTAAGCTGAAGATTGACAATTTTCTTATCAGGACTGTCATTACTAAGAAGCAAACATTTGGTAATCCCACCTCTGTGATGGAGGCTGAGCCATCATGATGCCTTCTGTGAGGATAAAATGAAATGTGATTTACTACTTTATATTTTCAAAACCATTGGAAGCCCTAAGACCTCCCTCACTATCACAGCCTTTAATGACTTACTTAATTGGACTACTGGCTTCTATTTTCTCTCTTTAAGTTTCAAAATATCAAAGTTTCTAGAAATCATCTGATGTTTTTTATCAAACTGTTTCTACATAAAGTAATTACTCTAATTCATAGGCAAAGGAATTCTAAAACCACATACAGAAAAAGAGAGAGAGAGAGAGAGAGAGAGAGAAAGAAACAGAGAGAGAATTCTGTCATTCCTCAAGCTGAATATACTGTTATCATACTTCATTGTTTTTGTAAAGAGAGAAAAAATAACTGTTGTTTTTTGTCATAAACATTACTTTTGGCAGTTGAGTCACTTTATTCTGCATAATTAAAATGATGCTTGTGACAGTAAAATTATTACTCTTGGCTGAGTGACCGCAAGAGAACTGAGCGGGCCACTAGAGACACCTCTGGGTTGACACGTGGGGAGAAGGCATCTATCTGTCAGTGGCCCTCCTCTGAATAGTTAATGAAGAGCTTCCAGGTAACATTCTTTGGAACATCTGTCTCAGGAATCCCAAAACTTCTTGATCTTTCTCTCTTCCTCATAATAATAGATAAAATAATAAAATGATAAATAATGAAGTAATATATTCTTCACATCCATACCAAGTTAACCCTCAATAATTATTTGTTGAATGATGGACATTTTATCTATGAATATTTTATGCACGTATCTACTTACTAACATGCACATACAAATAAACATATTAAAAATTAAATTAATTCTAATCAGAATTATATGATTTCATAGCTAACAGTATACTGAAGTCAGGACTGGCTAAGTAATTTGCCAGCCTCAGTGAAGAATAAAAATGCAGGGTCCCTCATTCGAATATTACTAAGGATGTCAAGAGGGTAAGAGAAGGGTGTTAAAACAAGCATGAAGCCTTCTACGCGTGGGCACCTGCTCAACTGCACAGGTACTGTGCCCATGAAGCTGGTCCTGACCCAAGGATGGGCTACTTGTGTAGAATGTTCTTTCATAACAAAAATAAGAAATTATTGTCTTTGGGAAGATTAACAGAATGAATGTCTTTTAGCATATGTATATGCATACATATGTAAGAAATTAGACAAGAGTATACATGTCATATGTTAATATCATATATTGTATTTCAATAAGGGAAGTCTACTTTATATAATTATATTACTATTATATATTTGAGTTATGTAACCAAAGCACTTGATAGGAGGTCTGTAATATATTGTCCTACATCTTTCCTCTCTGGGGCTTATCCCATTCATATGTTGAAATGGGGTGAAGATCACCAATCTTCACCTCTTTCAAGATCAGCCTAAAATTCTGAATGTGTGGTTTATCCTTAATTCTCTAAGATTTCTTCCCACTTAAGAGGCTCCTGACAAAAGAAGGCCAGAGCGTCTCACAGTTGAGTGCCTCAGAAAAGCATCACAATCTCCTTCTAGTCTTTCAATTTGCTTTCTGAATAGAAAGGATTTTAGGAAGAAGTATGCTAGAAAGCTATTCTCCAACACTCACCGAATAATAAAAATAATAACGACAACAACAGACATTCTTCAGCACCTGATATATGCAAATCTCTTCATGTAAATCTCTAATCCCCATAACTATCCAAGGTAATAATATTATCCCAATTTCATAGATGTAGAACACATTGCTCAAGTGGGCTTTCATTATATTGCATTACCTAATTGAGAAGAGGTAGAACCATGATTCCATTCTAGATCTGTTCAACTCTAAATTCCCACATTGCCCTAGATTTGCTTGTACCACATTGCCAGAAGATGTGCTTGAGGTCACCAGAGCTACTATGGGGACAGAAGGAAGGCCAGTCTGGGACTCTAAGTAACCCACTTAGAGACACAGTGTTTGGTCTCCAAAGGTGACCACCATCAATTCTTTCCCTTTTTGAATGCACATCATGAGGAGATGGAGTCAGTTTCCTCTCTTCTTGAATCTGAGCCAGCTTGGTGATTACTTTGACCAACAGGATATATATAGCAGATTGGACACTGTGTGAGTCCTGGGCCTAACTTTGAAGAAGCATCTTCTGCTTTCTCTGGAAAGGAAGCCAGCCTTCATGATGGAAGGGAAGATTATGCCATACAACTGGAGGATGAAAAAAGAGGGGCCATGTAGAAGAGCACTGAGGTACCAGACACGTGAGTGAAGTTTTCTATCTCCTAGACTAGCTCAGCCACCAGCCAAATGCAGCTGAGTGTAACTACCGCCATTGTTACGTAGAGCAGGTAATCTGCCCAGCCAAGCCCTGCCTCAATTCGTGACCTAGAGAATTCTAAGAAACAATACATTGCTCTTGTTTTAAGCAAGTAAGTGATTTATTTCATAGCAGAAGATAGAGAAACACAGGGAAACTTGGGACTATCCTGTTTTGGTAAAGCTGGCAATTTCAACAGGTACAAAGCCCCGGCTGTCTTGAATACAGGCATATTTGGGCAAAAATGTGTTCCAAGACTCCATGGGAGACCCGCTATAGTTGCCTAGGTCTCCTTTGGGAGAAAACCTATCTGCAGAAGTTTTTTTTTTTTAATGTTTATTTTTGAGAGAGAGACTGCAAGTACACTCAGGGGAGGGGGAGGGGCAGAAAGAGGGAGGGGACAAAGGATCCCAAGCTGGCTGTGTGTAGAAAGGCTGATGCGGGGCTTGAACCTATAAACCATGAGATCATGACCTGAGCCAAAGTCGGACACTTAACCAAGTGAGCCACCCCGGTGCCCCTCTGCAGAAGTTTTTGTGTGACTTTACCTTTCCATCAAAGCAAGCCAGGAGTACTCTTAATTGTCTCATGAATGAAATACTGAAGGAAGAATACCTTGCCTGCCTTATGGCTGAATCCACCACTGCTGTCTCCTTCCCAAGATGTCAGAGTCATGATACCTCTGGTATTCTGCTCTCTTAGTCATAGTTTCTGCTCTTGGGAGAAGAAAACAGTAATTTAAGATAATTTGTATAAAAAAAATAAACTTTGCTTGGACGATACTTCTGAAATTCAGGCCTCTTCATGGCCTTTTCAAATTTCTAAGTTTACTTGCTTGTCAGGCCTCTTTGATCATACACTAGCATCTACGACAGAGCACTTGGGGATGAGTCCTCGGTAATTTTAATATGGCCCCAAACTTTGACATAAAAGGCACAATAAAATCATCTTGAAAACTTTTTTAATATCAATTTCATTTAATGGGAAATTATGTGATCAAAGCAAGTACGTGTGATTAAAATTCCACTCTTTTTAGTAGAATACAATCAGTTTTTCCTCTTGTATCAAGTTGCCAACTTCATTCAGAAGATAAAAGTGGAAGCTTCAGGTTTCTTCTTTTTAAAATTTTTTTAACATTTATTTATTTTTGAGAGAGACGGAGTTCAAGTGGGGGAGGGGCAGAGAGACAGGGAGATCAGAGCTCCCTGAGAGCTGTCAGCACAGAGCCGGACGATGTGGGGCTTGAACTCAGAAACCGTGTGATCGTGACCTGAGCCGATGTCAGACACTTAACTGACTGAGCCACCCAGGTGCCCTTGAAGCTTCAGGTTTCTAAGTCATGGTTCTAAAAATCTGACAGCTAAGTAAAAGGTTGCTCTTTTTTTTTTCCCTCACTAAATACGCTCTCTAATGCTAGAAAGTGTTTAAAAGGCATTTTAAAGAGCCTTTCCTCTCCTGTATTTTAGTTGATAACCAAGATTTTCATTTAGTATCTTAAAGGGAAAAAACCCTAAACTTCTTTGAAAGAAAGGCTATTTTTCTTCTGCAACACATCACATTCAGTCATTCAAATAATAGTTGCCCTTTAACTGAAATAGATATTATTTGGCATTAATATAACAATAGTTCTTGTTTTTCTCATTTAGTATCTTTATGTGATGCTAACGCATAAAGAATGGTTTGAAGGTCATGTCTTCCAAGGTTTTCCATTTACCAAAGTTTTTCTCTGGCTTTAAATGCTTGTATAATAGAATAATTTTAATTACTGTTCCTAACAGTTCTGTCCAAACGAGCCATATTAGTTATGTCACACGGAACAAGATCAAAAGAAATTACAGCAGAACACTCTCAGTAAAAATAAACAAACAAACGACAAGAGCAGCAAGCCTTAGCAAATTCAGTGAAAAGACTACTACCTCCTCTGGCATTTGGATTCTAACAGTCATAGCTCCCCTTTTGCATAGTACACCCAAAACAAAGAGCTCTCTTTTCTATGTAAGGCCTTAAATATAACCACTCCTATGAAATTTCCTACTTCCCAACATAATCTCTCAGCTCCACATATTCCTGCCTCCTCACTCTGGAGGCACAACACGCTGACTCCCGCCTCTGTGCCTGTTCTCGAGTTGTTTCCTCTGCATGCCTCTCCGCTAAGTCAATGTCAACTTATTTGGTGGTTTCAGGTCAAGCCTTACATTCCCTGTAGGCTTGCCTGCCCACTGCATCTTCCACTAGAGTCTAGTTATAGTTCATTTACTTCACCATCCGGTCATCGAGTACACAGTGAGCTGTCCAAGCTGCCAGGCATTCTGCACAGTGCTGAAGATCTAGAAATGGAAGACACTCTTCCACTTCTCAGGTTGCTTATAATCTCTCCATGGGGAACAGCAAGTAAACCAAAGGAAGAATGGGTGCGGAGAGTGCTCTCTGATGGAGTTTTTTTTTTTTTTTCTTACAGAGGGCTAGAGCAGTACATATTAGAAATACCTAACTCATGGAAAAGGAGGGGAGCAGAGCTAACACTTGGGAGACCCTTTGCGATTGTGAGAATTGAAAAGTTAGGCAAGCAGAGAAGCTAGGTGAGGTCATTTTGGGAAGAGGGAACAACCCGAACAAAAATGCTATTTTCTCCATCTCAGGGTCTGCCTGCATTTTAACTCAGGGATATAATATTTTTCCCTGGACCAGATACAGATAACCTGCCTATACTAGTCCTTTCACCAGTTTTTTTAATCTGCTCTTCCATCTTCTAAACCATGTAAAAGTTAAACGTAAGCAGGAAGTACTTCAGAAATCAAAAGGGACAACCGTAGGTAAGGGAAAGCCAGGTAACAGGAAAAAAAAACCACCCCACAAACTACAAGTACTGTGATAGATGTGACGGGACTAAAGTCTTCTAGATGAATAAAAAGCCAAGCTCAGAATATTTTTAATTTAATGAGACAAACTGAAACAACATAATGTAATTAAGGAAAAGTTTTAAGTTTAATGGTTTCAGTTCAGTAGATCCCTTCTTTAAATAAACGCTGAAATCCAATAATGGGCCCAGAGGAGCCTGAAAATCATCCTTTTAAAAATTGTTTTTGAGTACTTCAAGCGTGTCTGCTCTAGTGGTCAAGGCAAAGGCAGATTCTTGGGGCCCAGTACTTAATAAATTTGGGAGCCCTCTTGAAAAAAATAATATAAATTTGCCAATATAAGTAAGTACCTGTGAAGCTACAGGTCAATGGCATCATGGTCAGTCCACCCACACTTGAGATGCAATACCTTTATACACCTTATATGCCAAAGGGAACCACAGAATTTTAACAAGCAAACACGTAAGTGGGATATATACACAAAGGACAATATAAAGGCAAGTATGAATACTGTAAGAACAATGGCAGGGGGTGGCAAAATTGGATCAGAGAAAGCCTCCTCCTGTAAGGATCTGTCATCTTGGCCAAGACCTGAGAACAAGAGGTGGGTAAAAACATTCCAGGCAAAGAGAAAGCATGTATGTACACATCCTGAAGCCAGAAGGGGCATACGGTATTTAAGAAATAGAACCACCGGTGTGGTTCCCATTGTGTTTAAAAAATGAAATCAGGGGCGCCTGGGTGGCTCAGTCAGTTAAGTGTCTGACTTCAGCTCAGGTCATGATCTCACAGTTTGTGAGTTCGAGCCCCGCATCAGGCTCTGTGCTGACAGCTCAGAGCCTGGAGCCTGCTTTGGATTCTGGGTCTCCCTCTCTTGTCTCTTCCCTGTTTGCACTCTGCTCTGTCTCTGTCTCTCTCAAAAATAAATAGACACTAAAATAAAATAAAATAAATAAAATAAAATAAAATAAAATAAAATAAAATAAAATAAAAATAAAATCAGTCAGTGAAGCTTTCTAGATAGGAGATGTGAGAACTTGTCCTCTTCATCACTTCTTGAGGTTTGTGAAGACTGTTCTGGGTGGCACACTTAGCATGACCTTTGACTAAACATAGCTACTACCTGATTTAATTATGACTAACATTTAAATATAGAAGTTTGAGGGGCACTTGGGTGGCTCACTTGGTTAAGCGTCTGACTTGGGCTCAGGTCATGATCTCACGGTTGGTGGGTTTGAGCCCCGCGTCAGGCTCTGGGCTGACAGCTCAGAGCCTGGAGCCTGCTTCGGATTCTCTCTCTCTCTCTCTCTCTCTCTCTCTCTCTCTCTGCCCCTAACCCTCTGTTTCTGTCTCAAAAATAAATGAACATAATTTTTAAAAATTTAAATACAGAGGTTTAAGATCCCAGAAATGTAACAGGCATCGATGTCTATAATATATCGTCCAAATTGTACCTTTTAATTGAGAACAGTTATTTTCTGGGTGGGGTCTGATTACACCAAGAACTACTAAGATAATGGCCACATAGCTGCCCCTGAGCTTTTTCTAACCACAGTCATATCAAAGAGGATAAAAAATAAAAGATTCAATTCTTTGTTCACTTTGAAGTATATGTTTTTAATTTTCCTTTTGATTTTTTTAGTCTTACTAGTGATTCATAAGCCAAGAAGTAAATCGATAACTCTTCAAGGAAGACTGAGTTTATGGGAAAATCTCTGCTCAAGAAAATAATTTGTTCATTCAGGCGAGAGTGTTCTTTTCTGCCAACACCAAATTTTCAAGAAAGATTCTCTGTTAAAACGATGCCTAACAGAAAACACTTCATAACTCACTTCCTATGTACAATAAATCTATTGTAATCTTCTTTATGATGAAACCTGGGAGTTTCAGAAGGTCCCTGACTTCTCAGAAGAGCATTACAGCACCAGTTAAGTATTATATATCCACTCAGAGCTTCACAGGAGAAAACACAGGGACAGGGAGAATTCAGAAATGAAGCTTCACCTTAGAAAAACTCTGTACTATATTAAGTAAGTTATCAAGAACTTCAGGGCCACAGAATTGGCCACAGAACTGCTTCGGTGCTCTACCGAAAAGGAATTTGCAAAAGTTCCAGTGCCTCAATGACTCAGAAGATTGCCATGGAAAAAAGAACTTTGCAACTTTAAGTTTGTCTATTAGGAGAACTATGCTTCTAGCAAAGTCTAAACTTCTAGGTCCTTTTGTCAGTTTCTATTGGTGGAGCAAAACAAAACAAAAACAAAAAACAACAACATGAGAGTTGTCAAAAGTGAAGACAGGAGACATTTATTTGAATACATTTGAATATATATGGTCATGCCAACTGTGTTTTAATGAGCTGGAGAATATGTTTCTCACTTATGGGATCACTAAGGCAGATACAATGGTGAACAGATGGACATAACTCCCACAAAGTAATGACACTGGTCTTGATTCTACAACTACTTAAGATCTATAGCATCCTTAGTGGTTACACCATGCCTGATTAATCACTTTCTTCTTACCTTGCCTTGACTCTTCACTACGAAAAAGCAACATCCTGCATAATTTAAAGCTCTCCTCTACAAAGAGTCAAAGTTTTAGAATTTCAGAGTCAAAAACCCTTTGGGGACACTTGAGGTGGCATTAACGGGGACAGTATAGCCTTTGGAACCAAGAAACTTGGGTTTAAGTCCAGGCTGGGCAACTTGCCAGCAGTATGTCAGTGTGGTCAACTACATTTACACGGTCTCGATTTTATCATCCATAAAAAAAGATATTAATACTGTTATAGGAGATTAAAATTTTTAAAAAGTAAAAGCACTGTTTATGTATTTTGTTTGTATGTGCACACACACACATGCATGTGTACATAGGCAATGCCTGTTACAGATTGCAGGGATTGTTTTGAAATGTGGAGGAAGATATTTAAGTCTGCAAGGAGCCTCACTGGAAGAGTTATATAGCAAACTGCAGGTGGAAGAAATCATAAGGCCACATAGTACTAATCCAACTTTTATTATGGAAGAAACAGTTTTCCCTGTGTGGCCTGGTTAGTATGCTTTGCGTGCAGAACCCAATTTTGACAGTTCCCACCTGCTCACAGTTACCCCACTGGGTTTAAGAAGTGAGCACACGGGCCTCCAGTGAATCTCCCGGGGGAAAAGAGAACAAAGTGAGAGGGTATCTCTACAATGTCTGGCTCATCCTGTTCTTCCAACACTGATTAATGTGTACGATTTTCTTTTAATTCACTGGTGATAAATCTTTGATTTTATGCTCCTGCTGTGAGTGTGTTCTAGAGGGTCTTTTTGCTCAGCTGAAACAACACTTAACTCACAGAGTTGTTCTGAGGGTCAAACTAGCTGCTATTCCTGAACAGCCTTAAAAACACAAAATAGAGTTCAGGAAAACACTAATGTATTAACTTTTGATGTGTTTTAACTCCTATGTTTTAATCTGCCTCTTTTTCTTCACTGCTTTGTTGTTACAAGTAATAAGTGCGAATTCTACGTTTAAAAAAAAAAGAGAAGAAAATACGGAGAAGTAATTTCTTTCTAATGACCAATCACCACCTAGAGAAAAACATCATTTTTCATGGCATTTGTGTATTTGGTTTTGCACATATAAAATGCTATGCACATTTGTCTGAGAACCTGTACATAGGTAAAGTAGTTTTACATCATAATTCGTAATGGTGCATAGTACCCCATTATACAAGTGTAACGTAATGTTCTTGCCCCATTTCCCTTTATGGAATATGTATGTTCTTTCAATTTTTTCACAATTGTAAGTAATGCTATGATAACCTTTGTGTCTGTATCTATATGTATATGTATACATTGTTAAGTAATTTTAATATATTTGACAATTATATCTAAAAAGTTGTTAGTAGACTGCAGAATGCCAATTTCCCAACATGCAAATCAACATTGACTATTCTCCTTTTTTAATCATCAGCCATTTGATCAGTTGAAAATTACATTTTATGGTTGTTTGGACTGCACTTCTTTGGCTAAGTATGAGGCTCTATTTATTTTTGATATTTACTGACCACTAATACTATTCCCACTAAACTATACATTTCCTGTAAGCTTCCAATAAATTGTTAAATTTCTGATACTCTGCTTTTTTCAAATTATGTAGCACCATACCAGGAACAAAGGATCACTCAATAAATACTTTTATTTGTTTTCTACAATTCTTGTTCAGGAAATAAGAAGCAGAATCAGACCTACAAATACAGGGAACAACTTTATGGCGGCGAGAGGGAAGCGTGGAGGGGGGATGGGGAAAATGGGTCAAGGGGAGTGAGAGATACAGGCTTTCAGTTATGAAATGAGTAAATCACAGGAATAAAAGGTATAGCATAGGGAAATAAAGTTAACGGTATAGTAACAACACTGCACAGTGACAGATGGTAGCTACACTCGTGGAGAGTGTAGCATACATAATATATAAACTTGTTGAATCACTATGCTGTATACCTGAAACTAAATATGTGTCAACTATACTAAAAAAATGCTTGTTTCGATCATTTTTTCTATTGCAGAATTTATAGTTTTTTCTTTAATTACCAAGAAGCATTAATATATGAAATATATATTATATAAATACATACTAAATATATTAACCCTTTCCTCTGTGTGTGTGTGTATATATATATATAGAGAGAGAGAGAGACAGAGAGACTACAAAATATACCAACTGTACATACTATAGACCTACTATACTATAAAATATATTTATCCATTTATCACTTGTCTTTTAACTTATATATTAGGTTTTTGACAAAAATATTTTATTATTTAGTATAAACTTTCTGAAAATGTCTTTTATATTATGATGCACTAAAAGGTTTCTCTACCCCCAAGTTATATACATATGTATCTATGCTTCTTCTAGTAACTGTACGATTTAACGTTTTACCTTTAGTAAAATCCATCTGGTACTAAGATGTGAGGAGGGTTTAGAGTTAGTCAAGAAAAACTCACCCTTTGTCTTTTCACTTCCCACAGCAAGAGCACACCTGTGCCCTGGCCGTGAGAAGCATGCAGACTGTGAGTAGCAATGAAGCTAGTTTGCTGTGTATACCAAAGGTAAGACTAATACCTGCTGCCAATTCACTGCGTGCCCTGAGACGGCAAGGCTCACCAGCAACCCAGTCTCCTTGTTCTATTCTGACCTCTCGGATGGTCCGGGCAGTGAAGGACCATGCTGCTGATGCTTGTTATTTGTTGCTGGTTGGTTTCATTTCCTCTCACTCTTATTTCATCCAAAGATGCAACACTGGTCATTGATGTCACTGTATATTGTTGCCCTCCTATGGAAAAATAACCCCGTTTGCTGCCCAAACCTTCGAGTGAGCACGATGCATCATCCCTCTGAATGCACGATGGAAAAAGCGTCCCTTCACATATAAACTAGATAACTGAGTGCTGTCAAGCCCTTGCAGAGGGTTTCTGGTTAGGAATATGGTCCTGCGTGCCTCTTAGTCAGGACTATGTGGCCAGCTTTGGTTTGGCTTCTGTTCCCAGACATAAACAGAGGAGATCCCAAATGTAGCAACAGCAGATATTACAAGGAAATATCTGGGGAAAGCCTAAACAATTAGCCAGATGAGAGACAACATCTGGTTGAGATTGGTCACATGCATTGTACTGTATCCTTACTGTTAAAAAAAAAAAGGTTTTATATTGTAGTATTCCATTTATATAGCATTCTTAAAATAACAAAATTATCGAGATGGAAAACATATTAGTTGTTACCATGGATCAGGACTGGGGAGTATGCTGCTATAACAGAGAAGCCCAAGGGAATTCCTTCCTGATGATGGAACAGTTTGGCATATTTATTGTGGCTGTCATATGTGGTAAGATTCACAGAACTACACACACACACACACGTGCTTGTAGGAAGTGGTACTAGAGTTCTACTAGAGTGTACTAGAGTTCTACATGATTTTATTATCGGAGGATGCTGGATGAAGGGTACATGCGATCTCTCTGTGCTATTGTTGCAACTTCCTATGACTCTATAATTATTTCAAGATAAAAAACAAACAAAAACAAAAAGCCCTTTCTAATACAAGATGGTATTAGAGTACGAGGTACAAAAGTAGTTATTTCCAGCTTTATAAATGCGAAGAGATAGTTTTTCTACACAGTCTGAAGCAGAGAGTAAACCAAATACCACAGTATCTGCAGAATGAAGAGAAAGCATGGAGTTTTTCAATTATCCTATACCCTACATGCCTTCAAAACAAACTGTAATAACCCAAAGGCTAGAAGTCAGTGAACCTTCAATGTTGAGTGCACTTTTTACATCATCTGTGTTTGGAACGAATGTTTGCATGCCACAAAATTTGTATGTTGGAACTCTAACCCCCAGTGTGATGGTATGTGAAGGTAAGGCCCTTGGGAGATACTTAGGTTTAGTCTAGGAAACTCTCCTAAAGCAACTTTTTCTTTATTCTCCCATAATCCCATGATGGGATTAGTATCCTTATGAGAAGAGGAAGACAGGGGCACCTGGGTGCCTCAGTAGGTTAAGTGTCCAACTTCGGCTCAGGTCATGATCTCGTGGTTCATGAGGTCAAGCCCCACATCGGGCTCTTTGTTGTCAGTTCAGAGTCCACTTTGGATCCTCTGCTCCCTTCTCTCTGCCCCTCCCTTGCTCACTCTCTATCAAAACTAAATGTTTAAAAAATAAACGAAGAGGAAGAGAGACCAAAGCTTGCTCATAGTTTTGCCCTCCCCCCACCCCCTGCCCTTTCTCCCTCTGCCATGTGAGGACACAACAAGAAGGTGGCCATCTGCAAGCCAGGAAAAGGGCCCTCACTAGGAAACCAAATGTTCATTGCCTTGATTTTGGACTTGTAGCCTGCAGAACTCTGACAAACAAATGTTTGTTGTTTAAGCCGCCCAGTCTGTGGTATTTTGTTATGGCAGTGTGAATAGACAAATGTAGTCTAGGAGACTCTCCTGAAGCAACTTGTTCTTTATTCTCCCATAAGACTTGGTTTCTTTCTCTACTACTGAATCCACTGAGATGGTATTTCCCTACATGTCTGATACCCCATTGGGTTGCAAACAAGTGAGGACTCTACTGATCTTCCTCTCTCCTAGTGGCTTATAAATAACAGAAATTTATTTTTCAGACTTGTGGAGACTGGGAAGTCCAAGATCAAGGCACTGGCAGATTTAGTGTGTCATGTCTTTTTGTATAACTTCACATGGTCTCTTTCATAAGAGCACTAATCCCATTCATGAGGCTCTGACCTCTTGACCTGATCATTTCTCAAAGGTCCCATCTCAATGCCATCACCTTGTGGGGCAGGATTTTAACATATGAATGGGGGGAAACAGATTTTAACATATGAATGGGGGGGAAACAGACCTACTAATAAAATTGTGTTGAAAAACACTAATGATGTAAACCCGAATTAAAGCATGAAAGAGCAAAAATGAGAACTATCAAATACTGTAAGAACGTATAGAATACATACCTGTGTCCTATATAGTCCCATGATATTATGATGTGATTTTTGTCTCCCATTTTATATGTTAATTAGCGATATATTTTCATTGTTTCTTATGTTTTGTGAGACTAATTGCAGAAAAAAAGGGGTGTAGGGTTGAGGTCAGGGTTAGGATTAAAGTAGAGGGTGGGGTAGATTGATAGTAAAACTCAGATAACTAAATTATATTCATTAAGGCTAAACTTTCTAACAGAGTGACAGTAGTTTATTTGAGTTAAATAAGACAGAACATTATTTCTCTGTCACATGACAAACAGTCCAGTAGTGAGTATTCCAGGCTGGAAGGATGGAATGGCCACAAGCAGGGTTCCTTCCATCTTTCTCCACCACCAGCTGGGCTGGTTTTCCTCCTCTGCATGGTGGAGTTTGGTCACTGCCGCAATCAATTTCTAGCTTACGGAATGGAGGAAAGACAAAGTCTAGGAAAAGCAGCTTTGCCTCTAAGTAGATGACATGAATGGTTTCACACCACGTCTTGAGCCTAGTTAGCTGCAAGGGAGTCCAGGAAATGTAATCTGTGCCAGGGAGGCATTATGCCCAGCTTAAATTTTGTAAATTCTCTCCTAAAGACACATGTGATAACAAATATGCATTTTTCTATAATATTTGAAAATTAATGAAGTGTATTTACTCAATAACATATTTGATCCTTTTTTAAAGTTTGTTTTTTATTTTTGAGAGGGAGGGAGGGAGGGAGTGTCAGTGGGGGAGGGGAAGAGAGAGAGGGACAGGGAGAATCCCAAGCAGACTCTGAGCTGTCAGCACAGACCCTGATGCAGGGCTCAATCACACCAATCCCGACTTGAGCCAAAATCAAGAGTCAGACGCTTAACCAACTGAGCTACCCAGGCACCCCTTAATCCTCCTCACTTTTATAGGAGGTTATATTTGAATTCAGTTCCTAGCTCTACAACATACTAGTTGCATTGACCGTGAATCTAAACTTCAGTTGTTTTCATCCTTCAGTGGTCAAGAGTGCTTTGTGACAATTGTGATAATTAAATGAGATAATTTATTGTGACAGTTATATGTGATAATGAATATAAGTTGCTTCTCACAGATTTTGTGCTCAAAAATGGCAGCAATTACTTGTAGATGGTCACATTTCATTATCATCTTTTAAAATGTTCACTAGATTTCCTTACTTTAAGACCATTCCTGTGGAAAATCAACTGGATAGTGTGACAAAATGTTTGATTTTTGGCTTTCTAGGTTTAGTGGAAGGTTGAGGGTTAAATGCCTCAAACCAACGCAGAAAAAGTCACTAACCCACACATCAGTTACTAGATGCAGAACCAAATGTACCAGCAATCAGTATATTTCACATACAGCAAAGACAGCCGCATGTGAGAAATATTTTGTGGTAATTTTCAAAGGTTAACATATTCCTAGATTATTATCTATTTGAATGTATAAAAGAGAGAGAGTATATTCTCGGAAATTTTTAAACTCTGCATTAATCATGGTGATGACTTTGCAGTTTGCGTTTTTGTAAATATATGAGATGGATGTAAAGGAAAGAAAAACAAGTACACAATTAGCATATAACCTATAAATCGGCAGACAAAGGACTATTATAATACAGTAACACATGATTACTGTGCTGTAATTAAAACAGATGTATTTCTAAATTTAAAGTAGAGTTCTGAATTATTTGAAAACATTCTGTATTATTCTTCACACTTATGTTAAGGTTCAACTCTAGCATATATACAATGCACCAGATAAGGAGGGGTGATGAATAGGTTATATCCTGCATGCCCAAATCTGATCAATGGCTAGTGGTGACCTATTGGGTTGTGTTCATAATGATTCTGAGGTCCTATTTGGCATGAGTGGGAAAGAATTAGTTGAATTAGTTGGTCATGTCTGTTATGAGCATTGCAGGACACACACAGGCATTTGTTTGGGTTCCTGTAACCTTTCATGATAATGCAGGCTGGCTCTTCAGTGATTAGTGGAGTGCCTGGAACAAATGCGCAAACTGTTACCCCAATGAATGAACAAATGAATTCCCTTTTAGTGATTTCATTTTTCCCAATTAAGTTATCATTACGATGTGAATATTTCAAAAAACTTTATATATTAAGTACAGTATTAGGTTCATATCAAAAGTGAGAGGAAGATACAGATATTTCTCATATATCTGTCCCCACCCATACCTAGAATTATCTGTTGGCAATATCCTCCACCAGAGTGATACCTTTGTGAACAAATAATGAACTGACATTGACACATCCTAATTACCCAAAGCCAGCATTTCACACTAAGGAACTCTTGGTGGTGTATATTGTATGGGTTTGGTCCAATGTATAATGACGTGTATCTATCATCATAGGATCATACAGAGTGTTTTCAATGCCCTAAAAATTTACTTGGCTCTGCCTATTCATCCCTCCTTCCTCCACCTCTGGTAACAACTAATTTTTTTTTTCACTTTCTCCAGAGTTTTGCCTTTATCAGAAGGTCACAGAATTGAAATCATACAGAATGTAGCCTTTTTAGATTAGCTTCTTTCACTTAGTAATATGCATGTAAGGTTCCTCCATATCTTTTCATGGCTCAGTAACTCGTTTCTTTTTAGCAGTGAGTAATATTCCATTGTTGAGATGTACCACAGTTCATCCGTTCAGCTGCTGAAGGACAGCTTGAGTACTTCCAAGTTTTGGCAATTATGAATAAAGCTGCTATAAATATCCATGTGCAAGTTTTTCTGTGGACATAAGTTTTTAACTCCTTTGGACCATACCAAGGAGTGCAATTGCCCCACTGTATGCAAAGAATAAGTTTAGTTTTATAAGAAATCGCCTAAGTATCTTCCATAGTGGCTGTGCCATTTTGCATTGGCCCTAGCTATGAGAGTTCCTCTTGTTCCAAATCCTCACCCGCACTTGGACTTGGGCCATTCTAATAGGTGTGTAGTGGTATCTCCTTGTTTTAATCTGCATTTATCATGTGGAACATCTTTTCATATGCTTGTCATCTGTGCATATTCTCTGGTGAGATGTCTATTCATATCTATGGCCCATCTATTTATTTTTATTCTAAGTAGGCTCCACACACAACATGGGTCTTGAACTCAAGACTGTGAGAGTAAGAGTCTCATGTTCTACCAACTGAGCCAGCCAGGTGCCCCTCTACAGTCCATTTATTATTCATGTGGTATGTTTTCTTATTCTTGAGTTCTGAAAGTTCTCTGTATGTTTTGGATAACAGTTCTTTATCAAATGTATCTTTTACAAACACTTTTTTATCTCTACACACTTTTCCCAGAGTGTAAAATATCAGCATTGTATGCATTATACCTGGATTGGCTCTGTATTAGTTTTATATTGCTGCCATAATAAGTTACTACCAAGTCAATGGCTCACAATAACATCCATATATTAGCTCACATTTCTGCAAGCAGAGATTGTCTACTTAGGACTTCACAAGTCCAAAGTCAAGGTTTTGGCTCGCTGTGTTCTCACCTGGAGCTCAGAGTCTTCTTCCAAGCTCATTTCTGTCACTGGCAGAATTTAGTTCCTTTTGATTGTAGGAGTAAGGTCCCTGTTTACTTGCTGGCTATAGACTGTGGACTACTCTCAGCTCTTCAGGGCTCCCTGCATTCCATCTCAGTCACTTCATCCTCAAATCAGCAGTAGGAATTCATGTATCTTTCACATCTGTCTTCAGCCAAAGTTCTCAAGTGATTAGCAGGTGTATCTACATAATCTCTTTATCTTACTGAAAGATAACTGTGCCATATAACACAACATAACTGCAGAAGTAAAATTTCATCACATTTGCAGGATCTGGAGATTTCAGAAGACTAGCACTGAGGGGTATATTAGAAATTCTGCTTATCACAGGCTCACTGGCTCACATTATACGCCATTCTCCAAGTGCCATTTTTCCCAATGACAAAATATCTTAGAGCTATTCCCACTTTAAGTGGCATGCAATATTTTATACTCTACATGTAATAAAGTCTACTTAATAATTTTTCTGCTGATGGGGATTTCAGTTTTTATTTTGAATTCTTATATAAAGATAAAAGCCACCAACTCTGGCATTGCATATTACAAGTATACTGAAGTATTTGCTCCATACAAGATACTTCAAAAGGATTATTTCCATCATCTATTAAACAAATGAATTCTTAACTTTGGAAAAATTTTCAGAAGAGTTCTCCATAGATAGAAACAAAGACAGAGTAATAGGCATACATCTATACGTAGAGAGAACACTTTAAAGTTTTAAATTCTAGCATTACTATTTTTGATTATCTAGTCAGGATATATTTTCAAAAGTCAGAATATCATAAACCCATGTTATGATGGTGACATCTCCCACCGGGTTGTCAATGAGCTTCAAGGAACCTTTCTTTCTTTATGTTGTACTTGTTTACATGTCTGTCTAGCCTGCTGATTTTCCTGAGTATTAAGTATTGCCTCATTCAGTTTTATTGCCTTCACAGCTTCTTTTACATGGAGAGTAAAATTATCATGTAGTGTTTAAAGATTGCAGTCAGATAGGTTGGTCAAATGCAAATAAAAGAGTTGGTTGTTCTCAAATTCTGTCTCCATATGGGTCCCTTTGCTGCCTATAGACCTCTAAAGGGTCTTTACTCTTCACAGCTTTTCCTCCCACTGTCCCAAGTAGCTCTGCCACTTGCTAGCTGTGGGATACTGAGAATACCTTTAAATATTTTTATTTAAAAAGGGTGAATGTGGACTTATAGAAAAGTTGAAAAGATGGTACAGACAGTTCCCGTATACCCTTCACCCAGCTTCCTCTATTATCCTGCAGAAGTGTAGTACATTTATTTAAACTAAGAAATTTACACTGCTACGATATTACTCCCTCTAGACTTTATTAATTTTTCACCAGTTTTTCCACTAATGGCCTTTTTCTGTCCCATGATCCAATTCAGGATCCCATGTTGTATTTAGCCATTGTGTCTCCTTAGTATCCTTAAAATATGTTTTTCAAACATAAATTGGGGATAGTATCCATACCAACTTACAGCTTCCTTGACAGCGGTGGGTGAGCAAACAGAGGCTAAGCACTTTGGATAGACTGTATCATGTAATATTTGCTGCAGTAGAAAAGAGACATCACAAATATTCTTGTACTTGAACATTTGTGGGCATATGTATGATTTCTTCTGGGTTATAGACTTAGAAAAGGAATTAATGGATAAAAAGATCGTTACATTTTAAACTAGGACTGGTGCACATTTTCCCCAAATAATATACCAATGTGAATTAGAATATTCACTTTCCTATGTCCTCTCTGATAGATTAACGATTGTTTTCAGTCTTGCCTATTAGATGGATGAAAAACAATGTGCCCTAGTTTTTAAAACTCACATACCTCTGCTTTCTACTGCAATAATGCATTCTTTTAGCAGTTTACTGGCCATCTGGGGGCGCCTGTCTGGCTCAGTTGATAGAGCATGTGACTCTTGATCTCAGGGACATGTGTTCAAGCCCCACATTGGGCAGAGAGCTTACTTTAAATAAATAAATAAATAAATAAATAAATAAATCTTTAAAAGTTTATTAGCCATCTGTATTTTTCATCTGTGAACTGTCAGGTCATATCCTTTGCACATTTTTCTATTAGGATGTGTGTTTCTTAGTGATTTCTGTGATACTTCCTATATTCTGGAAGTTAACTGTCTATATGTCGCATGCATTGCAGTACTTTCTCTCAGTCTTATACTTGACTGTTAACTTCACAATGCTTTAAAACAAACTTTGACCATGGTAATATTTATGTAATAAAATTTACTAATATTAATATTTTTCTTTGGGTTCTGGATCTAATAATGTTTTACTTAAGATGGCATTTTTTAAAGCATATGCTATTTTAATAACTTTATAGATATTTTAAAATATTATACTAATTGATCAGGATTTTTTGTATATGATATAAAGGAAGATGCCATATATGGGATATATAAACTCCCATATATGCCATGCATGCCATCTATATTGAAAACAATTATATATTTTAAAGTTCAGGCAAATTCATTGTCATATGAGATCATCTGGAACACTGTTCCCTTCCATTAATCCTGATTATCAGGGTAGCTACATTTTACATTTCTCTCATTATTATTATCGATATCCAAGGATAAACATGCTAAGAAACAAAGAGAAAGAGCAAGAGAGTGAGCAAGAGGGTGCATACTAAGAGAAAAATAACCACAAAGCCCAAGCAAAAATTTGACCATGAGCACAATTATTTTCCAGTGATATGTGGGTAACAGTTGTCTCCCTAGCTCCGTGTCCATCACACACACACACACACACACACACACACACACACACACACACACTTACACTCTGAGGAAAAAAAATCAACAGCTCGGATGAATTCATGTGTCATGTCATTTTTAATGGTAAAAATGTGTGTTCTGTGAATAAAATTAGTCACATATTCACTTAGAATATTAGAAAATTCAGTGTAATTCTGATAAGGCCATTAATGAAAACTGGTTTCTGATACTTAGCATCCTTATTTATACTATATTAAGACTTAATATGCAAAAAGGCAGACTTTATGAAACCTTGACTCTAGATGACAGGGGTAACAGTTTATATCGAGTATGACTGTGAAGAGAAACTACTCTAAGGGCCATCTCCACCCTACTCAGCACTCTTTTAGAATTCGTTAAAGCATCCCTCTGGGCAGGCTTCCATTACTTAGGTACAGACAATACATTTTTTCGGGAAAAAAGTGCCCCATCTTCTGTAAGGCTGAATTACACTCAAGGGTGCAGGGCGTGTCTAGGCAAGTATCCTCATCTCACCCCCACAGCCAGGTGACTGTATGCAGGGCAAAAATGTACAACCATATGCAGTGGTTCTGATGCCTCCGACCTGAAATCCTCATTGTAAGCTTAATTAACTCTGCCAATTTGAAGGTTGATATAGTGTAAGACATAATTTCTCCCCAAATCAAATACTAAAGTAAAAATGTGATAACTAGTAATGAAAGGGAAAGGTCCCAGGCATCCCCAATGAAGACAACCTAGAACTAAATTATCAAGATCCAATAAATTGTCACTGGTAAGTGACACTGCACTCACTATTAATTCTGATAGAGATATTGCTATTTATAAAACCAATCAAAGAAATAAATTGGGATTATACTACCCATTAACTACACGTGATTTTGCATTTATTTTTAGCTGCATTTAAGTTCATTAGTCCTTTGGGTAGGTTCTATAATGCCTTATGTTATGGCTCCCAAAATGTTATGACCTAAGAATCACTTGGCTAATTATGTGCATGGAATAGAAAAGAAATAAGAGAAGGTACTCTGGGTCAACATGAGGAGTGCCTCTACAGGGCAGTAAAGGCAGAGGGAAAATTATTCATCAGAATTAGGAATTAGATTTGGTCTTCTAAGATTTAAAGGAAATATCAAAGGCCTAGAAGTTCCCCTTTTGTTAATTTCACATCTATACTGAAGGTGGATTCTAATAAGCTTTTTAAAGAACTACATAAGATGGAGCACCATGTAAAAGCAAAGACAACAAACCAACACAATCATTCGTCAACCTCAGTATCATTCTTCCCAAAGATCCCCTGAGATACACATTAGTAAATTTTTGTTGACTACAGACCTTACTGGACAGAAGAAATATGTTATTCTTGCTTCTGGCTGTTACAATAAAATGCATAAAATCTGTTAATACACTAAGTGGATATTAACTCTTGATGACCACAAACCCAAAGTTCATTTTGAAACAGGCTACCCTTGCATATATGTAGGTATTTGTCTCTATGTATCATATAAAACTTGTTGTTAAAACCAAACCATACTCTTGTATTTGTTCCTGTAAAACAGTGTTTTGCCATGTGACAAATAATCGAATAATTGCATTGTACAAAGCTGGGAGCTTTTACTAAAGAATGGTTACAATAATAAAGAATCATAAAGAGCACAGGGCAGTACAGTGTAGAGTGGTAGTGGACCCAAGGTAAGCCGGGGTCATCTACTCCAGTTTGCTTTACTAACACAGGAACAACTCCAGGTTGCAGCTTTCTCTTCTGTCATCTTCTCTAGCAAGGATGTAATTGGTTGTTAGTCTAAAAATTGGGGGCTTTTTTCACTCTTTTCTTCTGACTTGGACCCCATCGCTCTATTTCTTATAGAAATGAAAGATTATGAAGGGGAGTAGAATGTGCCACCCCAAAATATTCCTCTTTGTCACAAAGATTATTGTAGGCTGATTATTTTTAAAAACCAGCAGACATAGGAAAACCTCTGAAAACCAAGTAGGAGTTATCCTTTCTTAAGATAAAGATTTATAAGGAAAATCTCCATTTGTACAGGTATCTTACTTTATGTACCAAAAAGAGGAGGATGACTCAATCTCTAGAAACTCATCAATCGATTAGGCATGGACCTAAATCTATGTAACCTTTCCCTTGTTTACTGTGCCCTTCCTGATAACTGGCTATCCTCTCCCCAACCCCACCAACATCTTGTGTCTTTAGCTGAAGATGACATTTAAGATGATGGCTTGGGCCATTTTAAGGAGTCAGTTTTTCCTGGGTGTCCCACATGTATATAGTAGTTGTCCCCCATACATACAAAAAGAGGTACACATGTTATTAAACTTCGGTTTGTTTTTCTCATGTTCATCTGTCTTTTTTATTACTAGGGGGTGGGGATCTCAACCAGGCACCTAGAAGGGTAGAGGGAAAATTATTTTTCTCTTCCCTACAACCTTGAGAAAATTGGTAGTAAGAAACCTCACTAAAATGGCTTTGGCTGGGGTAGTTCTCAGACCCTACCACTCATTGTCAGTTGCAGACCCAAAAGAAAGAGACTGACCTTGTACTTGGATACTACTTTAGTATTCCAGCAGAAGGAAGAGACATTTTCCTTACCCTCCACCCCAACCCCCCAACAGCTCAGCCACCATACTTCAAACTCCAAGTTTACTGTCATGGACTTTTAGTTCATAACAGCCCTTCCAACTGACCCCTTTTCTCCTTAAAAACTGTACCTCTCCTTTGTTCCCCAGACTTGCCTGAGGTTTTGCCACAGCTTGTTTGTCCTGCATGGCAATTCTCTTTATTCCTGAACAAACCCATCTTTGGCTGGTAAGTAACAGGCAGTTTTTATCTGGTTAAAGATAACAATCTCTACACATATTTCTTAGTCATTTTCTCTATGGCCTCTGTGATGTTTGAATCAGAACTTCAATTATCAAGTACTTACTAGATAATTTAGTAAAAATACTCAGTAAGCCCATATTCATTTCTGTTATTGTTAATTTAGTATTAATAGATTTGTTTCCTGCATGTTTTACAATGCAGCAATAGAAGCACATTTTTTTTTAGTAGAAGCAAATTTTAATATTAGACTCCTGCAGTAAGGATCAATATTTCACTTAAAATATATAACAACATGGAAAAACTGTCAAAAGCAATGGGAAAACAAAACTGGGTGCCTGGCAGGTCAAGAAATGGGTTACATTTGATGGTAAGAGTACAGATTTATTTTTATGGTCACTGAAAGCCTTGAAATTGTTTTTAGAGAAAGACCAGGAAAGGAGTAAGTATTTCTAAGAATTAACCCTAAATTGTACTTGTAATATAGATCATACTGTATAACCCTAACAATTTACTTCAGAGTGGAGGAAGCATTGCCCTGATGTTATAAGGAGTGGCACTAGAAACAATATATTGCCCCACATTATAGACTCAGAGCCAGAGTTGGTCTGATACCAAAAGCTGTCCCCTCTCCCTCCCTCTAGGTAATTTGGAATGGGGGTGGAGGATGCAGTGGATAGGAAGGAAGCTAAACATACAGAGAATATAGAAATAATAGACAATCTTTCAAGGACTATTTCTACAGATGATAGCAGGGGATGCAGAGCTCGTGAACACAGGCTATAGAGTCAGATATTGAGAGCAGCAAAGAGATCCAAGAAATATCTTAGAGAAAAATATCATCAGACATATTGGAGAAGAGAGAGAAAAGAAAAAAAATGGCATTGTATTTCAGCTCCAGTGATAGAATGATAGGAGATTTTTATCAAAATTTTAAACAATGCAGAAAAATGCTCCCCCCACACACACGCTTTAGGAGGGGGAAGTGATTTGATTCATTTTGTTTGTGTTGAATATGAAGTGCCCATTTGATAACCAAGTAAAGGTATCTACTATAAATTTGGGTAAAAGTATAAAAGCAGATAACAAAAGTCTAAGCCTTTACGATGGTGCTAAGTGATCACACACAGAGTGTATATACATTGAGATAAGAAGATGGTCATGTTAGTATCCTGACAAACATAAGTCCTTAAGGCAAAAGTCCTTGGATGTACTTTGAAGGATGACTGAACCCCTTAAATTTTTTAACATTTGTATGTGTGAGGGGGATTGCCTCCCATTTTGTAAAGAGTGTTCCCAGATTAATAAGCTTCTCCAATGGGTATTGAGAGTGTCCATGAACCTGAGTGTTTCTGCATGTTTTTGCTGGGTATGCCAAGAATGCAAGGTCACGATGACTCTGTATTCAAGCCATTTGTTAGGGTTGGGTTAGCAGGAGCAATCTTGAGAGATGGGTAGGCTTATGTACTGGTTGCTATAAAAAGGAAGATACCCCAAGCTCAGTGTTCTTCAGCTGCAATGCAAGCCCACTCCATGTGGAACATCCATCAGGGCCCCGCTACATTAGCATCACATGACTCTGGGGAAAGGGGAGCCAAAACAAACACCCTGATGCTCACAGGGCTTGCTGTGCTATGAATAATAAAGTTCTTGGTCTCTGACTCCAGAGTCTTGTGTTTTCTGTGAGCATCCATGAAATAGGAAGTAGGCTAGCTTAATAATTTATTAGCTTTTATGTAAGGTAAAATCAAATTCCGTACCTGATAATGGATCATGATGTGTTTTGTAAAGGTTTGAATATCACAGGTCGGAAATTAAAGTTGAGCCTATACGTAAACCTGAGAAGAGATAAAGTATGAGAGTCATTTTATGGAAATAAAAGATGTGGGAGGTATAAAGGAAAGACAGGAAAGAAGGTAATACCCCAAATTTATGAAGTTCAAGTAAACAAAGATGGAAGAATGATAAGTGAACTTGACAGTTAAGTTATGTGGGATATGAAAGGAAGCTAATTCAGAGGAATGGTGTGGGAAGTGAACTTTCGAGTAACTAGTACAGTGGTTCTCCATCATGTTGGTCTCAGGACTCCGAAACTCATAAATTATTGAGGACTCCCATGAACCTTTGCAAATGTAAGATATATCTACGGATATTTATATAATAAAAATTAACACTATTTTTTGTAAACATTGGCTTATTAATTCATTTTAAAGTAACAATAAGCTCACTGCATTTTAACATAAAATACTGAAGAAAACATGATGTTCCAAAACAACAAGAAGTGGAAAGAGTGGCACTATTTTACATTTTTAAAAATTTCTTTAATACGTGGCTTAATAGAAGATAAGTGAATTCTCCTATTTGTTTTTGTGCTCAGTCTGTTATGACATCACATTTTAAGGCCTCTGGAAAACTCTAGTATACATTTAGGAGAGAATGAGTGAAAAAGGTGAACAATGTTTTAGAATTATTATGAAAATAGTTTTGACCTTGAGGCCCCCTCACCCTGAAAGTTTCTCAGCTATCTCCCCAGCGTCCCTGGATCATACTTTCAGAACTTGTGGAATAGAAGAAATCTAGATAGGGGCACCTGGGTGGCTCAGTTTGCTAAGTGGCTGACTTTGGCTCAGGTTGTGATCTCATGGTTCATGAGTTTGAGAACCATGTTGGGCTCTGTTGTCAGTGAGAGCCTGCTTCAGATCCTCTGTCTCCCTCCCACTTACACACTCTCTCTCTTAAAAATATATAAACATTAAAAACAACAACAACAAAAAAACCCCAGAAGAAATCTAGATATTTATGTGTGATACCTTGTAGCAGCCATGCCAGACCACAAAACAAAGAATAAAGATACTGCAACTGGTGGAAAGGAGCAAGGTGTTCAAGGAAATGTTAGTTGATTATTTGCTTTCATCTTCTATTAATTATGTTATGCAGTATAAGACAAAGCACAACTATTTGCTATTAGAAGACAAGTAGTGATTACTCTTGAGCAAGAGGTGCGTAAAAACTCCAAGGCGGCAAAGAGAGGTTTCTAGCATAGCAAGGTACTGGTAAGTGCTAATTCTATGACTGCATTCAGTTAGTAAAAATTAAACAAGTTACATACACTTATCATTTCCACCTTTACCATATATATACCACACTTTAGTAAAGTTAGAATATATAAATGTAAAGTCCTAAGTGCCAGTCTCATTATCTTTACTAATTTTTAAAACACAGGACTTCACTCTATCAACCAAATAAGACTGAAATCAAGCATAGTTTGACTGACAGATGATGCATGGAGAAACATGTATGTACAGAGTTTAAAATTAAAAATTTTTTTTAACGTTTATTCATCTTTGAGAGACTAAGACAGAGTGCAAGTGGGGGCTGGGCAGAGAGAGAGGGAGACACAGAATCTGAAGTAGGCTCTAGGCTCAAAGCTGTCAGCAGGGAGTCCGATGCGGTGCTCCAGCTCACAAACCAGGAGATCATGACTTGAGCCGAAGTCGAATACCCAACTGACTTAGTCACCCAGGGGCCCCCAGAGTTAAAATTTACATTTGTGGGATGGGATGCCTGGGTGGATCAGTCAGTTAAGCATCCGACTCTGGATTTCAGCTCAAGTCATGATCTCACGGTTTGTGAGATTCGGCCCCGTGTCAGGCTCTGGGCTAACAGTGTGGAGCCTGCTTGGGATTCTCTCTCTCCCCCCTCTCTCTGCCCCTCCCCCACTCAAAAGTGCACACAGGCTCTCTCTCTCAACATAAATAAACTTTGAGAGATGGGTAGGCTTATATACTGGTTGCTGTACCTATAAATAACTATAAAATAAGCTATAAAACTGAATTTTTTAAATAGTGACTAAGCTAAACATTTGTTACATTTATGTTTACACTTCCGGTTCTGTACAGAATGAATGTTTCTCGGCTGATGACAATCATTACTACAAATGGCTGACAAGTAGACTGATTTCATTTCCCAGTTCCATTAGAAGGGAATGGAGACCAACCTTTCATTTCCAGTAAACTCCTCAACCCTGTCAACATTCCACTTTGTGCAAGTTTCTTAAAAGGTAAATTCTTGGTTGGTCAATGATTCTCTTCAATGTTGTGAAAGGATATTAAGTAACAGCTCTTATCTGTTTCTACCTATTAATTCCAACCCCAGTATGAATGTATTCTTGTTGCACTCAGAGAAAGCACCAAAAATTTTTTTAACATGACAAAGAAAAGTTCCCCGAGAGATGGTTTTCTTTGTTATCTATGATTCTCACTTAGTTTGAACAATTTCCGGGAAAGTCTCAACACATCTCCAGGGCACATATAAAGCTATAAGCCTAAGCACTTACACTAATGCGCTCCCCTGTTAAAGACATCAAATATGTCATAACTAATAGATGATTGTTGTGGGTTAGTGAGACTGAACATGCTTAACACTTACACGAATGTGCCAAAGCAGTGATCACTTCAATTATCTTGGGCATGAAGACTAACTTCTTTACACCTCCGTGTAAGGTAGAACAAATATTTCATAGTTTGTAACAAAATAAGCATTATTGAAAGTAAAAGCAACTCATTCAGTGCCATGATGGTGAAATGAACTAAGAGCCATACCACTGGAAAGGTGGAAAGTTATTTCAGCAAAGAGCACTTTTCCCCTGCTGAACACTGAGAAAAGGCTTTAAATAACATCAGACAAGTTATGTGAATAGTACAGAATATTTTTGCCTAGCCATTCCATTAATCCATTGTCTAGTCCTAGAAGAACAATAGAGGCTATCTTAAAGTAATAAAAGTATTGTAACTACATTCACTGTAGGAAAAGTGCCCTCTTCTACAGTGTGATCACTACTAAAGGCAATCATTCATACTTTCATATACTTCTTGTTTACTTTGGAGTTTAAGCTGTATTAATCACCACTCCTTCTTCAGTTGAAAAGCACATTAAAATCAGTGAAGAATGCCTCCTTGCAGTAGTATTTGCTAGCAACAAGCTATGATCTGCAACATTAATTGACATATACACATACACAGAAACAGAGACACCAATTTAGATTGAAAAGCAGTGTTAAGAAATTTAAACAAGGGGCATCTAGACCACGAGTTGGGGGAGAAAAAGAAAAAAATACACAGTTCAATTTTGCAGAGGTTTTTAAGTTATTGAAGTAATTTCAGCAAGTAAGTGATCTCCATGCCATCAGCAGCTAATTAAAATGGTTATACAGCCGGATGTCCTGGTACTACAAAATTTCACAGGTTGGAATAACTATTGTAATGGAGCAGAATTCTTGAATTAAACCAATTGGTATCAAGGGCTTTACTCTCAGAAGGTATGAAACAAGTTAATAGCCTAATCTGGAAAGTATACATAGGGGATTTTTGGAAAAGTCTTGAATTTCAGGATTATGCAAGTTAGAGGAAGGCCAGGAGGTTCTATGACATAAAACTCCCAGCCCTCTCCATATTTAATATTGCACTGGGCTCAACAATTCTGAAATGAGCAATTCTTTACGTGTAGATACTTTACATGCAGACCATGCAACAGCGGTCTCTACATATTTTTTAAGCATCAGAATCCCCTGGAGGGCTTCTTAAAACACTGGTGACTGGGCCCCACTGCCAGAGTTCCTGATGCAGAAGGTCTGGACTGGGCCTTGAGAATTTACATTTCTAATACTAACTATGCTGATGCTGCCTGCCCTGGGATTGCACTTCAAGAACAGTGCTCTGGAAAACAGCCAAGTTCCTACCACTGTTCTCAAAGTTGAACATGCATATGAATCTCCTGGTTATCGTACTGAAATGTATACAAAACACATGGCAAACCTATGAAAACGCAGATCCTTAGTAAATGTGGCGATGCCAACTTCTCTGCTCTGTGGAACACATTCTGAGAAACAAGGAGCTTTAGTCTCTTAGTATGAATCCATTTATCATACCATTCTTTCTTAAAGGGAAAAACTCAGTAAAGCTTGAAAGCACCATTGGGGGAAGGATTGTAAGGGACAGAAGAGCAACAGATGAAGTTGGGGTTAAGCTCAGATGGACTGTGTCACGCCAAAGGCAAACTAAACCAACTTCATAGTTTCTCCTCCGTCTGACACTTTTTCCCCAGGTAGTATGAAACATGGACTTTTTAATGGTTTATACTACATTTATCTAACTTTGAAATTAAGTGTTCAGAGCCCAGCAGATGTGAAATAAAACATTCTTACCTATATTTTCTGTAAAGGGTTATTTCTAGAATTTTGAAAGGAAACTTAATGGCAACTACATAATTACTACTTTTTACAAAAAGCTTAGTTACCTGTTTTTGTCCTGTCTTTCAAACGTTATAGCCATCAACTCTCTGGTGGCAATACTCAGCCTTCAATGTATCTAGTGATTATAGATGAGCCCGTGACTAACTACTGTAGAAGGTAATTAGGCATTTGAGGCCATGCTTTCTTAAAAAGAAATCTGTGTACAAATTATGCTTGGTAAAGAATAAAGAAAGAAAATAAGAACTCCTACTCCAAACCCCAATCTTCTGTTTACTCTGGTCTCTCTATGTGCACACACAGGTTCTTTGTATATTTTGGTTAACAGTCCATTATCAGATGTGTCTTTTGCAAATATTTCTCCCATTCTGTGGCTTGTCTTCTCCTTCACTTGATATTGTTTTTCTTAAAGCAGAAGTTTTACATTTTAATGAGGTCCAGCTTATTAATTCCTTCTTTCATGGATCATGGCTTTGGTGTTGTATCTAGGAAATCACCACCATACTCAAGGTAATCTAGATTTCCTCCATGTTATCTTCCAGGAGTTTTATAATTTTGCATTTTACACTGAGGTTTGTGATCCGTAAGGGATCATTTTTGCCAGTTATACACCAAGGCTTATAACTCACCTTAACCTACCAGATTGCTTTTCGATAGGGACATTTTAACATTAAATATTGAGCAAGACCCCCTTCCAGGTCATTCGTCTATGTGTAAACAATATAATTCGGGTAGTACGCTTTATAACAATGGTGAAGATTCATTTGTATATTCATAATTATAAAAATTATAACTAATATCTCAACAAAGTCCAAGGGGACTCTACAGAGAATAAATGAGTACAGTGGGCGAGGAAGCATAGCAAAATTACAAGAGATTGTGAACTTCTTGAGAACAGTAGACCATGGTTTATTCATGTTTATGTCTCCGATGTGTTGCCTAATGCCTGTGAGTCAGATATAAGTAAATGTTGACATATGAATGCATGACAGAGTTAACAGCATTCACTTCTTCTGTACTAGTTGTTATGTGTGATAGGGTATAACACCATAGTATTAGACCATACTATATCCCTTACAATAGCTATCCTGTTCAGAGGAGGAAAGAGAGAGAGCCAATTCATGCTTATGCAACAAAGAAATTTTACCTATGTATCATGTACTAGACATAGTTTGTACACATTATCTTTGGATGTAAATAATGTCATTCGTGTTTCTTGAGGTAGCTGAAGATAAGACTTTGATTAAAAGGTTAAGTTGTCAAGGTACTGCCCTAGCTGTAACATGGACCTATGGTTCACGGAGTATTCATAAAAGGCTGTAGAGATCCTCCATAAAAACTGTAAAGTAGCAGCAGAAGAATCAACTACCCCTCAGCCCCGTCACATCAGGCCATTCCAAGGCCAATCTGAATTTTTGTGAGCCCACGCATATAGTTATTAACTCTCATAGGCAGGTACCATTCTACCTTTGTTCCTCGATATTTTGGTCTAAGAGTAAGAAGAAGCCTTCTGCACTCCGCTTCAGCCTATAGTACATAGCCTGAAAGTAGGTACACTGAGATTTTTATCCAGTCCCCTTTACTTACTGCTTAGAACAGATCAATTACTGGGCTAGACAGGAGGGAAGATATGACTGCCCATATTAAAACTAAGCAAGCTAACAGGCTACACTGATAACTATAATTGAAATTGGAAGTAATAATTGTATACTTTTGAGTAACTCAGTTAAATGTAACATAAATTACACTGTTAAAGAGGATCATTATGAAAAATTATTTCAAAACTAAAGCTAGCTAAGAATCCAGTTTTGGTTTAGAATTGCTTCACATTTGAAAATCATCCATTACATAATTCCATTAAACCTGCTCTGTATCAAAGATTGTCATAAGAGTTCAAAGATAAGTGCCTATATGCCAGTAATAATAATTTTGATAAAATATTATTACTAAGCCCCTACTATATTCAGGGCACTTTATATATTTTCTCACGTTTAAAACAATCCTTCACTGTGGGTTTTATTACTCTCCTTTTACAGGTAATATCACAGGTTCAGAGAAATTGACTAACTGACCCAAGTTTACAAAGTTCATGATTAACAGTTGGGAGTAAATCCCTCCTCCTTCTGACTCGGTAGCGTTGTCTATTTTGCCATCCTGCCTTCATGAATTCAACTCCCAACTCCTCCATTGTTTTTGGATTAAAAAAATAAGAACATAAAATTAACACTTATAGGGTGTATCAACAGGAGGACCATATAAATTATCCTCCAACCCAGAATACTTTTCAGAGTAAAGGAGGAGTATTAAAAATCTCCACAGGGAGTTATTATTCAATGGTCATAAAGTTTCTATTATACTAGGTGACTATGTCCTACAGACCCACTATACAACATAGTGCTGTAGTCAGCAATATGGGATTATGAATTTAAGATGGTAGATATCAAGTGTTCTTACCATAAACAAACAAAATAAAATAAAAAAAACAAAAAACACAAAGGGACACAAGGAGACTTTGGGATGTGTTAGATGTATCTAGAACCTTGATTGTGGTGATGGCATCATGAGTGGGTATGTATGTCCAACCTCATTTAACATCAGATTATACACACTACATATGTGCAGTTGTTTATATATCAATTATACCTCAATAAAGCTTTTTAAAAGAAGCTTAAAAATTACCTCAAGGCAGTATGTGTACTCCGTGGAATATGGTCCCTTTTGTATTAAAGTTCCAGGCAGAAAGTAGAGGACACACTGGGAAAGATTTAACTGAAATAATTCAACAAAGGAATAAAACGTAGAGATGTGGCAAGTGTAAAGCATCCAATATGGATGGCAAGACCCAAGTGATGAGCAACAGCAGGCTTGAGGAGTAAGAAGCCCAGCACTGGTAGCTACAATCCTGTTAGAGCTGGAGACACTGGAAGGAAAGAGGGACTGCCTTAAAGAACTGTAGATATGAAGGCAGGCAGTCACCACCAGGACACGGGTAGGCAGGAGCTCTCACCCTGGCCTCTCTCCCACACTTTAGTCTCCTACTGGTGTTTCTTGTTGATCCATTCTGACCAGAATCCACAGGGCAAGCTGGCTAATATCCTCTGTGGAGGTCAGCCTCTGAGGACTTAGAACAGAGCAGAAAATGGTAGTGGTGGTGAGGGGGAGGAGGAGGGAATGGATTTAAGGGACAAAACAGAATAACCAGTATGGGTGTGCTTCAGATCATACTACCTATGTTTAAAATAAACAAAAGAGGGGTGCCTGGGTGGCTCAGTCAGTTAAGTGTCCGACTTCAGCTCAGGTCATGATCTCAGGTTCGTGAGTTTGAGCCCAGCGTCAGGGTCTGAGCTGATAGCTCAGAGCCTCGGGCCTGCTTTGGATTCTGTGTGTGTGTGTGTGTGTGTGTGTGTGTGTGTGTGTGTGTGTGGAAAATAAACATTAAAAAATAAATAAAATAAAATAAAATAAAGAAATATTTGAATGCTTCTAGTCTTACCCACCAATATGGGACTCAGCATGAAGGTAGGACTCAGCATATCCTACTCTGAGCCTCATTACTGGTAAGTGCTCCTGAGATGAACCCTGTATCCAAATTCTGATAATCATTGACTTTGGGGGGGAGGGGGACTGATTTTCTTGGTAGCCTATCTAGTAATCACGTACTTCTGTGAGATGACAACCTTAGTCATAAAAAGGCAGGAAACCTGAAATCCTACTAACCTGGGTTTACAAGTGAGTTGTTCCCATAACTAACTGGGTGACCATGGATATTCTCTTTTCTGAGTTTTACTTTCCTCTTCCATAATATGAGGCAAGAAGACTGACCTCCAGAAGAGACAACATATAAAATGCACTTAGCAGGTACCAAACATATAGCCAGTAGTCAAGAAATAGTACTTACTGCTATTGTTAGGATCATTAATACAATATTTAGGTATCATCCAAGAGAATGGATGACTAACTTTTCCAGTGTGTTGTCCTTAGGCTGACTGCCTAGATGTCAACCATAATGTTGCCCTCTGCTTACTTACTAAAATGTCTAGTTTGACTTGTCTTCCACCCCAGATGGCTCCGTTTATATAATCAGCCCCTCCATCCATCAAGAGTTAGGCCATCCCTTTGTGTAGTGATCAAATAAATCAGTTCATGACTGAATAAAATAACAATAGGCATATTATACCAAATATTAGGCAAAGTAAAGCACATTATGGAACAGGAAGGGCCAGAACACCAAATACAAGTTAAGCAATATTGTAAATGTAACATGGGAAGTCAGCATCTACAAGAAATCTGTAAGAAACTGTTAGTGAAATTGCTAACCAAAAAAAAAAATAAATAAATAAAAGGCAATCTCTGACATGTATCTATGTATAAATGACAACTGCTAAGAAGATTCAAGAATGGAAATAATAATGGTAATATAATAGCTTTTAAGAAAAAACTAAGGTAAAATCAGGTTCATTCAGCCCAATGATTTCCTGTTACAGCCACAGTAATTTTTGATTAGCTTAAAATTCTCATTTAGTGCCAAGTCCCTTCATGTCCAGGACTAAAAATAGGTTTAAATGTCATAACTTTATGTTCTTTTTCTGTAATCCAGAGCTACTTTTCTGACTTGACACTACTATGTGTAGTAATTTTTCTTTTAATCTTTTTCATTTTTTTCTGTAATCTTATAATTCTTATTGTATTAATATGCTAACAGGTGATGATTTACTGTTTACATGATGCAAGTACATTGTAATGCACTGTAAGCATCTGACAATTACCAGTGTTTGCCATTTTTACAACTCGTCTCTTGAAACTCCAAATTCATTTACTAATAACATGAGAAATCTCTTCAATCAGCAATTTCATTGAATTGCACTAAACTCCCAAAGCCTATGTGATATCATTTTGGTTATTCAGCAGGCTTTCTGCCTGAAACTTCTTAGTACTTCTGCATACCCTAAGAAAAATGACAATTATAGTTGAATACCCAAGAGTGCTAAAATGAGAGCTTGCCATTTTTTCCTGAACTTCAATGTACTTTGTCTCCTTTATTGAAATTTATTTTTGAAATTAGTGATTAAGCATCTAATCATTAAGCACTAAATGATTTTTAAAGCATATTAGGTTTTTTTAAAAAAGCATACCTTTATTAGAGTTTCAAAATATAGGGGCATCTGGGTGGCTCAATCAGTTGAGCGTCCAACTTCAGCTCAGGTCATGATGTCACAGTTCTTGAGTTCAAGCCCCACATCAGGCTCGTTGCTGTCAGCCTGTCAGTGCAGAGCCCACTTAGGATTCTCTGTCCCCCTTTCTCTGCCCCTCCCCTGCTTGCACTGTCCCAAAAATAAATAATTTTTTTAAAAAAGAAAAAAACATATATATAATATATAACATATATGATATATATAATATATGTAACATATATAATATATGTAACATATATAACATATGTAACATATATAATATATGTAACATATATAATATATACAATATATATAATATATATAATATATTATATATATATATAATATATATAACAGGGGTCACCTGGGTGGCTCAGTCAGTTAACGGTCCAACTCTTGATTTCAGCTCAGGTCATGACTTCATGAGATTTGCATTGATGGTGCAAAGCCTGCTTGGGATTCTCTCTCTCCCTCTCTCTGTCCCTCCTTGGCTTGTTCATGCATACATGCATGTGCGCTCGCTCTCTCTCTTTCTAAGTAAATAAACTTAAAAAAATAAAAATAATAAAAATATAAAATAGGAATCTATATCATAAAAAATAATCTACAACTTATTATTGAATTATTTTTTCATTTTCTTTATATTATAGCAAAATACATAAAATTGGCATGTTCAATTATCACAAATTTTAAATCAGATTTCAAAATGTGGCTGTATTACTTGTTTTTTTAAGATTGATCAGTTAGTCCATCTTATTTACATCTATTTTTTTCATCAGTAACTGGTGTAGAATGTGAAGGATAAACATTATTCTATAAAATGCCATAAGGCAAATTATTTATGTTTGCATTTCTGATATCACCTATTAAAAGGCAGCAAGTATACCTCAGTGTCAGGTACATTGGCACTTAGCAAGAGGAAAGACTGACAAAAGAGCACAATTACTACAAACAAGATCGTTTGGGTAGGATTGAAAGGTTTAGATGTAAACATTCTATGTGAAAGGATAATGAGTAGAAATTGGTATCTATTTTCCGAGCTACAACTTGAAACTTGTTTTAAAGAGAACTTTAAGAAACGTATATGTGAAAAAGTACAATATATGTATATGGATACATAACTGTACATATATGCTCTAATTTTTATAGATAAAAGTAATTTATGTTATAGTAAATTAGAACCAGAAAGCTCATATGGCAGAGTTGAGTAGTTGCTACCGATTGTATGTGGTCCACAGAGCTGCAAATATCCACTACCTGGACTTTTCCATTATATGTTTGCCCGCCCCTCTTTAAACCCATGAGGAATGAGCATTAAGTTTCCTTTTACAAGTGCTTAGTTTTTATCCCACAGAAAACAAAGTAAAAGCTATTAAAATCCAACTGTAACACCTGGTTAACAATGTCTGTTGTTTAGCTTCAAAACGGTTCAAACTGAAACTGAATCAAGGAACACTGGGAAACCTTATTGAACAACAGTTCTTTGTAATGATTTCCTGCCTGTGGAGGCCAGTTTTGAATGTATTTTATAGTTGTCTTTCATTTATAAATATATGAACACAAAGACAAATTGTCTATAAAATTACAGTTTTTAGTCTCAGATATTTCACATCACAGTGATGTAAGTTTTAATATTTGTAGATAGTCTGAAAAATAGGTATGAAGGGGCTGTAAAAGGTGGCATAAATCTTACAGCTACCTGGGGCATGTTTTAAATAGTAGGCCTGTAAGGAGTTGCTAAAATAAGGCTTTGTATCCTCAAAACTATTTGTGCAATAAATAACGCACCACACATTCCAGTCTAAATGGAGCATATGGAGGTGCCTAATTTCCATTTTAATCATAAGTATTAAAATTGCATATAAGATTTTATTATTTTAATAATATCTAAAGCAAAAGTATAAGCCATTTTTATCAAAAGACCATCTGAAAAGACAGATTAGCCCCATTAAGAGCAAATACGCTCTAGTTGCTAGGACCATGAAAAGGTGGGAAATTATTCTTTATTAGCTGAGGTCTTTCCAACTAACTGTTAAAAGCTAAAATAAAAGATCACAAATGATGACTGCCAATTTCAGCTTCAAAATCGCAATGGACTGTTTTTATTTCACTTAGAGACACATGCATTTTGTAATGTGCTACCAATTTACATCAGCATGTGATTTTTTTTTTCCCCATTTAGGACAGGGTTCTTCCATGACATTGGGTCAATCAGGACTTTGTGATGACAACAGTAGACACAATCTCTGCTCTGTTAGACCTTTAACAACTGAGGATTAAAAACAGATCCTAAACTGGTCTTCAAAAGTAAGAGTTGTTTTCTTTTTAAGTTTTTTAAAATATATTTTGAGAGACAGAGAGCATGAGCAGGGATGGGAGGGAGAGAGAGAATCCCAAGCAGGCTCTGGACTATCAGTATGGAGCCCGATGTGGGACTTGAACTCACAAATCGTGAGATAATGACCTGAGCCAAAACCAGGAGTCCGATGCTTAACTGACTGGGCTACCCAGGCACCCAGAAGTAACGGTTTTGAAGAAGAGCTGAATGCTACGGAAGGGGCGCCAAATTTAGGTTTAGAAAAGAGAATTTTCAACTTCCACAAAATTTCTGTGGCAATTTCTTTATAGTCACACTAATGATTAAAATGAATGAATGATGCAAAGAAAAATTTCAATATGGGTATGAAATTTTTAATTAAATCATATTTTTGGAATTTGCCTTAATATGTTACCCTTTATAGTGATTGTTTTTAACCTTTTTATGTAGTCTCATAGAATTCAGACATGTTGAGCAACGGCCTCCCAGAGCAAACCCAGATGCCATCAGAGATCAGTTTGGGCCTAAACTACAAAATTGATTATGTACTCTCAAAGATCCTGCTGCCTAACCTGTAATCACTTTGCAATTTGAAGTTTCCCCCAGCTGCTTATTAACTCTGTGCAGCAGCCCTGACTTCTTAGGCAGCATTTCTGAAAATACTTTTTAAGACCGACGGCAACAGACTCAACAGGGACGATTGTTACAATATACAGATTCCTTGGCCAAGTTGCAGTTTTACTGTATGAGATGCTGAAGGAGGTAGGCCTGGGAATCAGTCCAAAACTAATCATAGAAAGTAGGCTAATGGCAGGGAATGTCATAATGTGTTATCCCTCTGAATTAGGTATTGCAATTTTAAAAGAGTTCTTTATGAGAAAATTACGTAAATTGGAGAAGAGTGTTAAGTTGGAAGGATTTCAGGTGAATTGGAAAGGTTACATAAACATGTAGGAGTTAGGGGTTTTTTTATACTTCTCTACTTATGGTGCACAGTTGGCATCTGGATGATCCATACTTGCTCCAGCTGTATATATGATTTTGACTGATCTAGCTTATCTACCACTTCCTGAGTTGCCTAATAAAAACTAATAGAAAATGTCCTTATTAGATAGGTAATGGCATATTTGCCTACAAATGTATGCAAATATTAGACATTTTTCTATTTTTAGGAAAACCATGAATGTTAGGTAATATTTCTCACCAAGTCAGAGTGGATACCTGAATGAGTAGTTTAAATATTTTATGTATTTAGAAACATGGTTCCTGTGACTTTGGATATGGCTTTTCCTTATGTAATTCTTACCTTCAACAAATATCTCTCTTAAAGGAAATTCTTCAACTTCATTTTTTTTTAGTATTTAAACCACCTAGAAATATAAGAGGCCATTCATCTATTATTGCTAAGAGTAAAGTCATTTTTATTTGAAATTGTGTTTTAAGAAAGCCACTTACAAACTGGTGAACAAGTATTAAACCTGAAACATATTATATGAGGATTCAGAATCAAAAGAAAGGGGAGCTTTATAATCATCCTTATAAGAACATGAAGAGAAAAATCCTACTGTAAATGAGAAAAAGAGGAATTAGAATTGTAATGTTACTTAGGCAAGCCAGAAAAAAACTGAATGGAACAACTATATACCAACTAGACAGCCTAGAAGAAAATGAAAACTTCTCAGAAATGTACAGCCTGCCAAGACAGAAAGAGATAATCTGAACAGACCAATTATTAGTAAGAAGACTGAATCAGTAATCAAATATATCCCCCCTCCAAAACTTTTTTTTTTTAAAGCAGGGGTGGGGGGCAGCTGGGTGGCTCAGTCAATTGAGCATCTGACTTGATTTCAGCTCAGGTTATGATCCCAGGGGCATGGGACTCAGCCCTGCATTGGGCTCTGTGCTTGGCATGGAGCCTAAGATTTTCTCTCTCTCCCTCTGCCCCTCTCCTCTGCTCATGCTCTCTCTCTCTAAAATAAATAAAATTTTAAAAAATTAAAAATGAATAAATAAAATAAAATAAAGTAAAGTAAAGTAAAATAAAATAAAATCTCCCTACAAAGAAAAGCCCAGGACCACACAGCTTCAGTGGTGAATTTTACCAAACATTTAAAGAAGAATTAATGCCAGTCTTTCTCAAACTCTTCCAAAAAACTGAAGCATAGGTAATACTCCCATTTTATGCGGCCAGGACTACCTTGATACAAAGCCAGAAAAGGACACTCCAAGAAAACTACAAGCCAAGATCCTTGATGAATATAGATGCAAAAATTCTCAATAAAATACTAGTAAAATGAACTCAACAGCACATTAAAAGGATCATTAACCACAAGCAACTGGGATTTATCCCTGGTGTGCAAGGATAGTTCAATGTATACAAATCAATAAAAGTAATACATCACATTAACAGAGTAAAAACACATGATTATCTCAATAGATGCAGAAAAAGCATTTGACAAAATTCAACATCAGTTCATGATAAAAACTCTTAACAAATTAGGTATAAAAACAACATAATCAACATAACAAAGGCTGTGTACGAGAAACCCACAGCTAATATACTCAATGATGAAAAGCTGAAAGCTGTTCTAGTAAGGTCAGGAACAAGACAATGGTGCACACCCTCATTACTCCTATTCGATATAGTACTGGAAGTCCTAGCCAGAGCATTCAGTTAAGAAAATAAAATAAAAGGGGCGCCTGGGTGGCTCAGTCAGTTAAGCGGCCGACTTTGGCTCAGGTCATGATCTCGCGGTCTGTGAGTTGGAGCCCCGCGTCAGGCTCTGTGCTGACAGCTCAGAGCCTGGAGCCTGTTTCAGATTCTGTGTCTCCCTCTCTCTGACCCTCCCCTATTCATGCTCTGTCTCTCTCTGTCTCAAAAATAAATAAACGTTTAAAAAATTTAAAAAAAATTAAAAAAAAAAGAAAAGTCATCAGAATTGCAAAAGAGGAAGTAAAATTAGCTCTATCTGTATATGACATGATTTTATATACAGAAAATTCTAAAGACTGCACCAAAAAAACTGTTAAATCTAATCAACAAATTTAGTAAAGAAAATAAAGTACTGATTAGAAATTTTAAAACTAGTGCGCCTGGGTGTCTCAGTTGGTTAAGCAGCCAACTTCAGTTCAGGTCATAATCTCACTGTGGGTTTGAGCCCCATGTCAGGCTCTGTGTTAACAGTTGGGAGCCTGGAGCCTGCTTCAGATACTGTGTCTCCATCTCTCTCTACCTCTCCCTCACTTGTTTGTTCTCATTCTCTCTCTCTCTCTCTCTCTCTCTCTCTCTCTCAAAAATAAATTAAAAATTTTTTAATTAAAAAAAAAAAAGAAAATTTAAAACTAGGGAATCATTAACATATCAAAACCTACATGGTATGTCCTTGATATTTACATTGTTTGATTTAATTTTCATAAGAACTCTGGATTAAGTCTGTTGCTAATTTCAGAGTTTGCAAATGATACAATGGAGGCACAAGTATTAAATAACTTTCCATGCTCTATGTCCTATACAGGGTTACGTGTATGCTACTTGGTGGCTTTAAGAATGATATATAGCCAAGGTGAGTAAAGGCTAAAGCAAAATCAGGACAAGTAATAAGGAAGTCTCACTAACTGAAGTGGAACAGATTTTCCATTGACTAATTCAGTATGTGGAGAAAATAATTACCAATATAAAAGTAAATGCAAGCAGTGTACAGGTTTTGACTTCAAAATTCAGTAATTGAGGATTCCGAGGGGAAGATGGCGGTGTAGGAGGATGCTGGGCTCACCGCATCCTGCTGATCACTTAGATTCCACCTACACCTGCCTAAATAACCCAGAAAACCGCCAGAAGACTACCAGAACAGATTCTCAGGAGCCAAGTGCAGACGAGAGGCCCACGGAAGAGGGTAGGAAGGGCAAAGAGGCGGTGCCCACTACACAGACTGGCAGGAAGGATCCGGGGCGGAGGGGCGGCCCGCTGGCCAAGCAGAGCCCCCGAGTCTGGCATGCAAAAGCGGAGGGCCGGACGGAGTGTGTTCAAACAGCAAGCGGGACTTGACATCTGGAAGATTATAAGCTAACAGCTCTGCTCGGAGAGCTGGAAGGCTGGAGGACAATGGGAGGGAGAGTTGTTGAGCCCCGGACGACAGAGCTCAGCTTGGTGGGGAACAAAGGCGCTCGCCAGCGCCATCTCCCTCGCCCATCCCCCAGCCAAAATCCCAAAGGGAACCGGTTCCTGCCAGGGAACTTGCCTGCACCGCGCAAACACTGTGCAAACACCCAACACTGTGCTTCTGCGGATCCATCCCTCCGGGGGCAGGTCTGACTCCCTCCTGGTGCCACAGGGCCCTTCCCAAAGCGGATCACAGAAGGATAAGAGAGCTGAGCCTGCCCCTCCCGCCCCTGTGCACCTTGCCTACCCATCCCAGCTAATGCGCCAGATCCCCAGCACCACAAGCCTGGCAGTGTGCAAGTAGCCCAGACGGGCCACGCCACCCCACAGTGAATCCCACCCCTAGGAGAGGGGAAGAGAAGGTACACACCGGTCTGACTGTGGCCCCAGCGGTGGGCTGGGGGCAGACATCAGGTCTGACTGCGGCCCCGCCCACCAACTCCAGTTATACACCACAGCACAGGGGAAGTGCCCTGCAGGTCCTCACCACGCCAGGGACTATCCAAAATGACGAAACGGAAGAATTCCCCTCAAAAGAATCTCCAGGAAATAACGACAGCTACCGAACTGATCAAAAAGGATTTAAACAATATAAAAGAAAGTGAATTGAGAATAATAGTCATAAATTTAATCCCTGGGCTTGAAAATAGTATAGAGGACAGCAGAGAATCTATTGCTACAGAGATCAAGGGACTAAGGAACAGCCAGGAGGAGCTAAAAAATGCTATAAATGAGCTGCAAAATAAAATGGAGACGACCACGGCTCGGATTGAAGAGGCAGAGGAGAGAATAGGTGAACTAGAAGATAAAATTATGGAAAAAGTGGAAGCTGAGAAACAGGGAGATAAAAAAATCCAGGAGTGTGAGGGGAAAATTAGAGAACTAAGTGATGCATTTAAGAGAAATAATCTACACATAATTGGTGTTCCAGAGGAGGAAGAGAGAGGGAAAGGGGCTGAAGGGGTACTGGAAGAAATCATAGCTGAGAACTTCCCGGATCTGGGGAAGGAAAAAGGCATTGAAATCCAAGAGGCACAGAGAACTCCCTTCAGACGTAGCTTGAATCGATCTTCTGCACGACATATCATAGTGAAACTGGCAAAATACAAGGATAAAGAGAAAATTCTGAAAGCAGCTAGAGATAAACATGCTCTAACATATAAAGGGAGACCTATAAGACTCATGACCGATCTCTCTACTGAAACTTGGCAGGCCAGAAAGGAATGGCAGGAGACCTTCAATGTGATGAACAGAAAAAATATGCAGCCGAGAATCCTTTATCCAGCAAGTCTGTCATTTAGAATAGAAGGAGAGATAAAGGTCTTCCCAAACAAACAAAAACTGAAGGAATTCATCACCACTAAACCAGCCCTACAAGAGATCCTAAGGGGGATCCTGTGAGACAAACTACCAGAGACATCGCTACAAGCATGAAACCTACAGACATCACAATGACTCTAAACCCATATCTTTCTATAATAACACTTAACGTAAATGGACTAAATGTGTCAACAAAAAGACATAGGGTATCGGAATGGATAAAAAAACAAGATCCATCTATTTGCTGTCTACAAGAGACTCATTTTAGACCTGAGGACACCTTCAGATTGAGAGTGAGGGGATGGAGAACTATTTCTCATGCCACTGGAAGTCAAAAGAAAGCTGGAGTAGCCATGCTTATATCAGACAAACTAGACTTTAAATTAAAGGCTATAACAAGAGATGAAGAAGGGTGTTATATAATAATTACAGGGTCTATCCCTCAAGAAGAACTAACAATTATAAATGTCTATGCGCTGAACACGGGAGCCCCCAAATATATAAAACAATTACTCACAGACATAAGCAACCTTATTCATAAGAATGTGGTAATTGTAGGGGACTTTAACACTCCACTTACAACAATGGATAGATCATCTAGACACACGGTCAGTAAAGAAACAAGGGCCCTGAATGATACATTGGATCAGATGGACTTGACAGATATATTTAGAACTCTGCATCCCAAAGCAACAGAATATATTTTCTTCTCAAGTGCACATGGAACATTCTCCAACATAGATCACATACTGGGTCACAAAACAGCCCTTCCTAAGTATACAAGAATTGAGATCATACCATGCATACTTTCAGACCACAATGGGATGAAGCTTGAAATCAACCACAGGAAAAAGTCTGGAAAACCTCCAAAAGCATGGAGGTTAAAGTACACCCTACTAAAGAATGAATGGGTCAACCAGGCAATTAGAGAAGACATTAAAAACGAAAATGAAAATACAACAATCCAAACGCTTTGGGATGCAGTGAAGGCAGTCCTGAGAGGAAAATACATTGCAATCCAGGCCTATCCCAAGAAACGAGAAAAATCCCAAATACAAAATCAGCACACCGAAAGGAAATAGAAGCAGAACAGCAAAGACAGCCTAAACCCAGCAGAAGAAGAGAAATAATAGAGATCAGAGCAGAAATAAACAATATAGAATCTAAAAAAACTGTAGAGCAGATCAACGAAACCAAGAGTTGGTTTTTTGAAAAAATAAAAATTGATAAACCTTTAGCCAGGCTTCTCAAAAAGAAAAGGTAGATGACCCAAATAGATAAAATCATGAATGAAAATGGAATTATTACAACCAATCCCTCAGAAATAGAAGCAATTATCAGGGAATACTATGAAAAATCATATGTCAACAAACTGGACAACCTGGAAGAAATGGACAAATTCCTAAACACCCACACTCTTCCAAAACTCAATCAGGAGGAAATAGATAGCTTGAACAGACCCATAACCAGCAAAGAAACTGAATCAGTCATCAAAAATCTCCCAACAAATAAGAGTCCAGGAACAGATGGCTTCCCAGGGGAGTTCTACCAGATGTTTAAAGCAGAGATAATACCTATCCTTCTCAAGCTATTCCAAGAAATAGAAAGGGAAGGAAAACTTCCAGACTCATTCTATGAAGCCAGTATTACTTTGATTCCCAAACCAGACAGAGACCCAGTAAAAAAAGAGAACTACAGGACAATATCCCTGATGAATATGGATGCAAAATTCTCAATAAGATACTAGCAAATCGAATTCAAGAGCATATAAAAAGAATTATTCACCATGATCAAGTGGGATTCATTCCTGGGATGAGGGCTGGTTCAACATTCGCAAATCAATCAGTGTGATACATCACGTTAATAAAAGAAAAGATAAGAACCATATGATCCTGTCAATCGATGCAGAAAAGGCATTTGACAAAATTCAGCAAACTTTCTTAATAAAAACCCTCGAGAAAGTCGGGATAGAAGGAACATACTTAAACATCATCAAAGCCATTTATGAAAAGCCCACAGCTATCATCCTCCTCAATGGGGAAAAACTGAGAGCTTTTTCCTGAGATCAGGAACACGACAGGGATGTCCACTCTCACCGCTGTGGTTTAACATAGTGTTGGAAGTTCTAGCATCAGCAATCAGACAACAAAAGGAAATCAAAGGCATCAAAATTGGCAAAGATGAAGTTAAGCTTTCACTTTTTGCAGATGACATGATATTATACATGGAAAATCCGACCGACTCCACCAAGTCCGCTAGAACTGATACGTGAATTTAACAAAGTTGCAGGATACAAAATCAATGTACAGAAATCAGTTGCATTCTTATATGCTAATAATGAACAACAGAAAGACAAATAAAGAAACGGATCCCATTCACAATTGCACCAAGAAGCATAAAATACCTAGGGATAAATCCAACCAAAGATGTAAAAGATCTGTATGCTGAAAACTATAGAAAGCTTATGAAGGAAATGGAAGAAGATATAAAGAAATGGAAAAACATTCCATGCTCATGGTTTGGAAGAACAAATATTGTCAAAATGTCAATACTACCCAAAGCTATCTACACATTCAATGCAATCCCAATCAAAATTGCACCAGCATTCTTCTCGAAACTAGAACAAGCAATCCTAAAATTCATATGGAACCACAAAAGGCCCCGAATAGCCAAAGTAATTTTGAAGAAGAAGACCAAAGCAGGAGGCATCACAATCCCAGACTTTAGCCTCTACTATAAAGCTCTAATCATCAAGACAGCATGGTATTGGCACAAAAACAGACACATAGACCAATGGAATAGAATAGAAACCCCAGAACTAGATCCACAAACGTATGGCCAACTAATCTTTGACGAAGCAGAAAAGAACATCCAATGGAAAAAAGACAGTGTCTTTAACAAATGGTGCTGGGAAAACTGGACAGCAACATGCAGAAGGTTGAAACTAGACCACTTTCTCACACCATTCACAAAAATAAACTCAAAATGGATAAAGGACCTGAATGTGAGACAAGAAACCATCAAAATCCTAGAGGAGAAAGCAGGAAAAGATCTCTCTGATCAGTCGTAGCAATTTCTTACTTGACACATCCCCAAAGGCAAGGGAATTAAAAGCAAAAATGAACTACTGGGACCTCATGAAGATACAAAGCTTCTGCACAGCAAAGGAAACAACCAACAAAACTAAAAGGCAACCAATGGAATGGGAAAAGATATTTGCAAATGACATATCAGACAAAGGGCTAGTATCCAAAATCTAGAAAGAGCTCATGAAACTCCACACCCAAAAAACAAATAACCCAGTGAAGAAATGGGCAGAAAACATGAATAGACACTTCTCTAAAAAAGACATCCGGATGGCCAATGGGCACATGAAAAGATGCTCAATGTCGCTCCTCATCAGGGAAATACAAATCAAAACCACACTCAGATATCACCTCATGCCAGTCAGAGTGGCCAAAATGAACAAATCAGGAGGCTAGAGATGCTGGAGAGGATGTGGAGAAATGGGAACCCTCTTGCACTGTTTGTGGGACTGCAAATTGGTACAGCCACTCTGGAAAACAGTGTGGAGGTTCCTCAAAAAATTAGAAATAGACCTACCCTATGACCCAGCAGTAGCACTGCTATGAATTTACCCAAGGGATACAGGAGTACTGATGCATAGGGGCACTTGTACCCCAATGTTTCTAGCAGCACTCTCAACAATAGCCAAATTATGGAAACAGCCTAAATGTCCATCAACTGATGAATAGATAAAGACATTGTGGTTTATATACACAATGGAGTACTACGTGGCAAAGAGAAAGAATGAAATATGGCCCTTTGTAGCAATGTGGATGGAACTGGAGAGTGTGATGCTAAGTGAAATAAGCCATACAGAGAAAGACAGGTACCATATGGTTTCACTCTTATGTGGAACCTGAGAAACTTAACAGAAACCCATGGGGGAGGGGAAGGAAAAAAAAAAAAAGAGAGGTTAGATTGGGAGAGAGAGCCAAAGCATAAGAGACTCTTAAAAACTGAGAACAAACTGAGGGTTGATGGGGGGTGGGAGGGAGGGGAGGGTGTGTGATGGGTATTGAGCAGGGCACCTTTTGGGATGAGCACTGGGTGTTGTATGGAAACCAATTTGACAATAAATTTAAAAAAAAAATCAGTAATTGACATATTGTCTCTTTAAAACTAAACTACATAAATACCATAGACTAAATGGTTGTGTCACCCCCAAATTCTATGTTGACACTCTCATCCCTAGGGTGATGGTATTTGGAGATGGGGTCTTTGAGAGGTAATTAGGTCATGAAGGCAGAGCCCTCAAGATGAGAGCAGTTTCGTTTTAAGACTAGATAGGAGAAAGCTTGCCTCCTCTTGCTCTCTTTTCTGCCATATGAGGACCTAGCAAGAAGATGACCATCTTCAAACTGTGAAGAGGGCTCCTATCAGAATGTGGCCATACTGGGACCCTGATCTCAGACTTCCCAGCTCCTGAACTGTGAAACTAAAGAAACAACTTAATAATTTAAGGATGAAAACATACATAAATCAACGCTTTAATTTTATTACATTGTCTATCATTACATCTTTACTTTTAGAACTTAATGGAAAGTTGAGTTTAAAAAACATTCTTTAAGTCATGATATCTGTACAAAGATAATAATTCAAAATCTATTTATGTGTTTTTCTCTGAATATTTTCTTATGTTGCTAGAGTGCTCCATTCCTCAGGGAGTCCTATGTTATACCTGGAGAGTGCAAGAAAGGGTCGTTGTTCATCTCTTGAAATCTACAAGAGTTTACCAAAGCCAATTTTTAGAAATAAAAGTTCTGAAAACTAGGTTTCAATTTTTCAAGAGCCTATCCCTTGAGAGAGTCAAGTAGAAACCCCCGCTAGATTAAAGATAGAACCTAAACCAGTGGTAGCATGTGACTTACTTCCAAAATTGAACTGTGAGACAGTACAAAGTTGCATTTCTAGTGTAAAGATTGGGTTGATTTGGAAGAGGAGGAATGCTAACAGGGTACACTCAGGCAGAGAATGTCATTTGTTTACAGAAAAGCTTCCATATGCCCCATTTGAGCACATATCTGCTGTGAAGTCTAGTTGATAGAAGAGAACCAAGCACTGGCGTAAGGGTGAACGTTAAGCCAAAAATCATGGCAGGGATCAGGAATATCCAAAGCAGATACTGCCCCCTGCCCCAGTGCCATGCAGGAACAGCTGCAGCTTCAATGGAAACCAACATATTTTGGACCGTCCAGCCCTAGTGTCATAATAAGCTTCCCACTGTCTGAGATATGACTTTGGAAACAACAGAAACCAAAGTAATCTAAAAGAGCCTCACATGTAAGTGTGAGATGATTAAAACATAAAAGTAGAAATCAAGACAAGTTAGAGGTATAGACAGTTTATGCAAAATTACTTCAAAAGACAGTAATTCCTTGAGTGAAATTTATTCAGTATTCTTATGGGGCAAGTGAGTATGGGGAGATGCAATTCACTGATTGACAAGCAGGTGTATATCATCATTGTATTTTTTTTTACTTGGGCAGCTCCAGTTTACGGTGGTCCATGCAATGTATTTGCTACCATCTCCTCAGTATTTATGGTTCCTTAGAATTTCTAGAAAGGATGCTTTTCACAATTCTCAAGGCTGCCTTTATGCACGGAAGTCCAATTCAAGGTTCACAAGTAAGCACAGAGTTTTACAAAGATAACTGTTAGTGGGAATATTACAATTTTTCCAAGTACAGGTTAGAAGTAAGAACTAATGAGCAAAGTGAATTATATTAAAGAAATGTATTTTATTTTTTTTTCAAAGATTTTATTTTTAAGTAATCTCTACACCCAAGTTAGGCCTCGAACTCACAACCCTGAGATGAAGAGTTGCATGCTCTAGGACAGAGCCAGCCAGGCATCCCTAAAGAAATGTATTTTATTTTATTTTTATTTTTATTTAAAAAAATTTTTTTTAACGTTTATTTATTTTTGAGACAGAGAGAGACAGAGCATGAACAGGGGAGGGGCAGAGAGAGAGGGAGACACAGAATCTGAAACAGGCTCCAGGCTCTGGGCTGTCAGCACAGAGCCCGACGCGGGGCTCGAACTCACGGACCGTGAGATCATGACCTAAGCCAAAATCGGACGCTTAACCGACCAAGCCACCCAGGCACCGCAAGAAATGTATTTTAAAATTTACATTTCTATATCTGAATCACTGTAACTACAAACTGTAAAATGACTACATTTAAAATCAGTGTTAATCATATTGTAGTCAAGGATGTTTTTGCTTTACTTTTTTTTTTTTTACTTCTTATTTATTTTTGAGAGAGAGGGAGAGAGACAGACAGGGCATGAGCAGGGTAGGGGAATACAGAGAGGAAGACACAAAACCTGAAGCAGGTTCCAGGCTCTGAGATATCAGTACAGAGCCCAACGTGGGCTCGAACTCATGAACCATGAGATCATGACCTGAGGTGAAATTGGACATTTAACCAACTGAGCCACCCAGGTGCCCTGTTTCTGCTTTACTTTTTAGGAATAGTGGAGCATACAGAATAGGATATTCTAGCCCCATATACACTATCAATTGCCTATTATAAAAGATTTATTGTTACTCAAATGTTATAGAAAAAAACTTATTTCCTGAATCTTTAAATAGTTTGGTATTTATGAAGCTTTATTACTTTTTTCTAAGCATGCAGGAATTTCAAAGTATCTTTAAATAGATTATCAATAAAGAGCAAAGATTGTAACACTGAGTAAAAATACTAGGTCAGAGAATTACATTATACAATACTATTTTTATATGGACCCAAAATATGCAAAACTAAACATCGTATTTTTAAGGATACAAATAAATATGACAAAACTATTCTTCAAAGGTAAAGGAATGAGGCCATCTGGTGATTTCTACGTCTGAAAAAGAGAGCTAGAGAATTATTACCAACTTTCCCACTGAGGACAATGAAAACAATTGGATGAACTTTTAAAAATAAATTCCTTAGTGCATCAAACAGCTGATACTAGAATAAGAAATTGCCAGACCAAGATGTAGGGGAAGTTGCAAGAACCAAGAGAAAGAAGCTCAGCACCGAAAGTAATTTTTTTCCTCAGGGCATATGCTTCTTGGAAAGCAATAGCTATAAACGTAAACTAGTTTTTACTGGCCTTTTGGGGATAGAGAAGCAAGAGAGAGGAGAGTAGAACATACAGATCCATACACCTTAGAGCTAATAGAATTATCAGGGTATAAAATAACTATACTTTCTTTAATATGTAATAAGAAAGGCTTGAAAATATATGCAGGAAACAGAATTATAAACATGACATAGCATATAAGAAAACAAAACAATCATTAGAACACAAAAGTAATTAAAATCAAGAATTCAATATATGTGTTTGATAGATTGATGCAGTTTAAGAGAAAATTACTTAAGTGGAAGTCAAACAAAATTTACAAAGAGAATTCGTTAACTCAACTATAGGTCAGTTTCTGATAGGTCAGAAAATTAATAAAACACAATAAAACAAAAATCCCAAACAACCAAAGAGAGGATAAAAGTCATGGATGATACACTAAGAAGCTCTAATATATTGTTAATATCAGTTAGAAGGAGAAGAGAGGAATAATAAGGAAGAGGCAATATTTGAAGAGATAACGGTTGAAAAAATTACCAAAACTCACGATAGCTATCATACCACAGATTCAAGTAACCCAGCAAATCTCCATCAGGATGAAATACACGTGCATGAGCATGCGCGTGTGCACACACACACTCACTAGACACAGTGAAACAGAAAAAAAACAATTAAAAATCATCTAAGAGATAACCCTCAGAAGGGAGACAGACTATAAGTCACAGAAGAATTCAGAAGGCAGTGAAATCATGGGTTCAGAAAAAAGTTTTTAAAAAAGTAAATTAGGGGTGCCTAAGTGGCTTAGTAGGTTAAGCATCCAACTTTTGATTTCAACTCAGGTCATGATCTTGTGGTTTGTGGATTCGAGCCCTGTGTCGAGCTCTGTGCTGATGGAGCAGAGCCTGCTTGGGATTCTCTCTCTTTCCCCCTCTCTCTCTCTGCACGTGCTCTCTCTTTCTCACTTTCTCTCAAAATAAATAAACTTAAAAAAAGTGAAAAAATTCAAAAAATAAAAGCTCAAATACACTTTGCCTATGGTCATACAGATAAAAATTAATTATGAATAAGAGCAGTTTGGGGCAAAAAGAAACAAAACAAAGCTAAAATTAGAATTTGCGATCAGTTAGACCTCTAAACATTGCAATTTAGAGATAAGGAAATCTCTGAAAGGTAGACATTCCTGAAGGAACAAAAAGAAACTTCACACACACACGCACACACACGCACACACACACACACACACACACACACACACACACAAATAATAATGTGTGATTTTAAAATATACTATGAAATAGTCAAAAGATACTGATATTAAAGTATAGATTTTTTTAACTGGGAGAAAGGTAAAGGTATTAATGAGCATTACATTATGGTGATATTTTTAAAGGCAAGAGAATAATAAATTCAGCATTGAAAAGAGTAGTTACCTCCGACAAAGCATGATGAAGATATAAAAGAGTCCCAAACTAGAAGCAAGATAATGCTATGCTCTGGTTCTTAAGGTGGATGACATGTTCTTGAGTACTTACTTTATCATCATGCTTTTTAATGAATAAAGTACATAACATGGACCAAATATATTTGGAAGTATGTACCAAATATTACATAATTACTTTTAGAAATTACCTTTAATATTGGCCAAGAATTAGAAATCGTATTTTATACAATGATGATCTGGTATAAAAGTGAATAAAAGAACTGAATTTTTAAAAGTTAATCAACAAAGTACATTATTTGTATAACACTTCAAAGTCAAGCTTCTCATAATATTTTCATGATTTTATGTGTGACCAATCCAATTTGTTCAATTATCATTCTTCTAGTAGACTGTATTCTTTGCTTAATCAGACATATAATATTTTTTTTTCTACTCCCTTCATGATTCACAATTCTGGAAAGTTACTACATACCATAAATACTTACACAATTCTGGATTTATCCCTCACCAATCCTGCAAATTAGCACTATGAAAAAACAGAAAATATATTTCCTACTTGAGAATGAATAGATGCATTGGTGCAGTTGCAAGTAGACATGCTCATTCCAAATAAATACAGTTTCATCATTTTTATAAAAAATGTGGACTGGTGGATTTTATGTCATGTTTATATCAAACATTTAAGAGCCATTTATATGAAAATGAATTTTGTTAATTGTTATCAGTTTGATACAATATTACATTTATTTGTTCCTATTTGTAGTCATTTTTAAGGTTTGCATTTTCATAGTTTTTATTTAATCGCATTTTTAGACATATAAACAATATTTATAGGGTTAAAATGTTTTATGCTATTTATGTACAAAAACTAAAATGATAAACTCTACTATATAAATGTGTGTGGGCAAAAGACGTGAACAGACACTTCTCCAAAGAAGACATCCAGATGGCCAACTGACACATGAAAAAATGCGCAACATCACTCATCATCAGGGAAATACAAATCAAAACCAAAACCACAATGAGATACCACCTCACACCTGTGAGAATGGCTAACAACAACTCAGGCAACCACAAATGTTGGTGAGGATGCAGAGAAAGAGGCTCTCTTTTGCACAGCTGGTGGGAATGCAAACTGGTGCAGCCACTCTGGAAAACAGTATGGAGGTTCCTCAAAAAATTAAAAATAGAACTACCCTATGACCCAGCAATGGCACTACTAGGTATTTATCCAAGGGATACAGGGATGCTGTTTTGAAGGGGCACAGGCACCCCAATGTTTATAGCAGCACTATCAACAACAGCCAAAGTATGGAAAGAGCCCAAATGTCCATTGATGGATGAATGGATAAAGAAGATGTGGTAGAAACATAAAATGGAGTGTTCCTCGGCAATCAAAAAGAATGAAATCTTGCCATTTGTATCTATGTGAATGGAACTGGAGGGTATTATGCTAAGCGAAATTAGTCAGAGAAAGACAAATATCACATGACTTCACTAATATGAGGACTTTAAGATACAAAACAGATGAACCTAAGGGAAGTAAAAATCATATAAAAACAGGGAGGGAGACAAACACATAAGAGATTCTTAAATATGGAGAATGAACAAAGGGTTACTAGAGGGGTTGTAGGAGGGGGGTGGGCTAAATGGGTAAGGGGCATTAAGGAATCTACTCCTGAAATCACTGCTGCACTACATGCTAACCAACTTGGATGTAAATTAAAAAAATAAATTAAAAGTTAAAAAAAAACAAATGTGTGTGTGTGTGTGTGTGTGTGTGTGTGTGTGCAGTACTTAGCTGATTTCAACAGTTTATTATAGTATGTACCAATTAATCCACGTGATTTTTAAAATCATTATTTCCTAGGTTTTCATATAGAGAATACTTTGTACACGATTTTGATCATAATCCTAATAAGAATCCTAATCCCCTTATAGGTCATTTTAACATTTTATTGGAATATGCCAGTATTTTGTGTACTCACGATCACCTGTAATCGCAGTAATTCTGAATACTGCAGAAGGCACCAAGATATTTGAAAAACCTACAGTGTTACAAAAATCACTTCACAAGTAATAGGTTTTTAAACACATGCTATTTAGAGAACACCTCAGGCTCCCAGGTAGAGCTTATTTACTGACAGTTTAACTTTGATTTGAACAAAGTTGGATATTTTGTTTCCTAGGGGAGGAATATTAAAAAGTAGAAAATTATAATGTTTGGGGGAATAAAGGAGCTATTAGGGATGCAGTCATAGCGCCTCTCTAAGATAGCTGATGGTCGAATAGAGGAAAGACTTAGAAAGTCTTTAAAATGCAGCATCCACTTTGCATCAATGAATATTTTATGTTTCAAAAGGACCAAAAGGTACTAAGCAAACCCCAAAATTGCAAACAAAGATAAACGAATCTAAGGCTCTATCAGACTTATTACAGGACCACACAGAAAAATTAATAAATTCATTTTGCTTACCCAAGACTATAGTTAGTGGATACTTTTTCAGAATAAAAACCTTCAAGGAAATATTGAATTTTATAAAGTTTGTTGTCTGTAGGGGTATTGGTATACTGATTCTAAACTATACTGTGTATATCATAGGATAGTGCAAATGATAGATATATTGATGTTACTGTAAACCAAGTTTCTCCATGTGGGAAAGGGAGATAAAACTATTAAGTAGGGGCAAGTAAGCCTGTAGTGTATATGTGAATTAGAAGGATCAGTGTGAGTGCCTTATACAAGAATTCCATCTCTACTCAAAGAACCTATAAATAATGGCACTCAGAGCACTGAGCACCAGTGTATCAGTCTGGGCCAAATGAGGAGATAGAAATTACACTGTGGCTTTAAAAGGGGGATGTTTAATAAAAGATAATAATCTGGGATATAGCATTGACTATAAGATATACCAAAACTCTATATGGTGCTCTTTGGCTGAAGGAGAGGACCCAAGCAAGGATACCATGGAAGGGAGCCCCTTCCCAAGGCTGGGTTTCAGACCTCACTGGTGAAAGGTATAATTCAGTCCCCTCAACTGCAGAGAAGTTTCCTTGTTTCCCAAAGCCAGAACTGGTCTAGAAACACTAGACAAGCAAGAGGCAACCTTTCAGAGTACAGGCAAAGAAGAGGGCACTGAGCAGCCAATCGGCAACCACCCGTGTGTGTGTGTGGGTATGTGGGTACACACGTGCACAAAGGAGGTGAAAACCCTGTGGGCCACAGGTGAGCAGCATGGGGCCTGCAGAGGGATTTGGCAGCTGTAGGGAAGAAGCCTTGGAGGCACTGGTATTACCAGACTAAAGAAACCAAGTTGCCAGGGACCATACAATCTGGGTGCAACATGGGGCACAGGTCTACCCTATGGCCTCCCACCTACACAGCTGTCCCACCATGCCCCAGAAGGGCCCTTTTCTCCAGCAGTGACCGTCCAGTGCCCTCTTTTGAGAAAGCTTAACATCACGCTCACTTCCCAGGAGATAAGCCTAAAAAAATGTGTGTATTATCATACAGTATACGTTGCAGTGGGCAACTGGAACCAAGAGGCAATAAAACAGATTACTGTCACAACATTTAACACCCAAATATTTGTTTCTCAAAACCTCTACTCTTTAAAAAGACCAGGGTGGGGCGCCTGGGTGGCTCAGTCGGTTGAGCGACCGACTTCGGCTCAGGTCATGACCTAACGGTTTGTGGGTTCGAGCCCCGCGTCAAGCTCTGTGCTGATAGCTCAGAGCCTGGAGCCTACTTTTGATTCTGGGTCTCCCTCTCTCTCTGACCCTCCCCCACTCATGCTCTGTCTCTCTCTGCCTCAAAAATAAACATTAAAAAAATAAAAAATAAAAAATAAAAATAAAAAGACCAGGGATCCTTGAATAAAAGATTGATTCTAGATCTGGATATGGAAGAAACTAAAAGCTTAGAATTTCTTGCCAAAGACTTGCTCCAATATCAATGAGAATACGTCAACTTGAATAGGTTCCCACTGGCCAAATTTTGTTCAACTGACCACCAAAAAGGCTAGTGACACTAAAGGCTAGAACACAATTTGGTGGTGGTGGGGGAATCGATTAAGTCTGTAGTAGTACTCAAAAAGATGGAAGGGTGAAGGAAGACAAAGTTCTTCTTCATAGAAGAATGACAGCTAAAAATATATATGGAATAAAACAGAAAGTCACAATTAGCAATAAACAAAGTGATCTTGGGTTTAGGCGGGGGTATCAATGTACGGTGAAACCAATGACTGCAAGTTCTTGGGGACTTCCATATTCACTACCTTGAAAAGTGTCACCCCACTGGTTATAACTGCCAAAGAAAGGGTGTCTTTATCATAGGTAAACATGGAGATGGGGAGAACTCCAACTTACCGGCATAGCGTCCCCAGTCACGGAGCAAAGCGACATTATGTGTCTCTTTGATGTGAAGCATCAGGGGCTTTCAATATTTTACACCAAGGAGCAGGCATTTTACTTCTGCAACACTTGGGATCTGAGCACTGGTATTGCAAGGAACTTTTTGTGATGCTTCTCAGGCTGACACCCATCTTCCCCAGATGGGAGAGACCGCTCTCCTGCGCTGGTGCCCCATTTTTGGTTCCTTGTACATTCCTCTTTGCTCACCAGACTCGTGAGAACCATTCTGCACATCTCATTCTCCATCAGCCCTTTCCTGGCCTCCAGGGACTTCCTGCCGGGCACTCTCGGGGGAATTCCCTTGTCTCTCCCACTCCGTCCTCAGCCCCTCAGCAGCTGCTCATCTGCCTTGAAAGGCCTCTAGTGCCTCGAGGGAATTTTTAACCGGTGCTTGCCCTGCCTGCAGTTTATAAAGGTCATGCTAAACATTTGCTAGGCCTTGGAACGAATGCTCTCATTTCACCAGCTCTAAGCTCAGCCTTCAGATGGCAGCTGGCTGGTCCCACATGCCTCGGGGATGACCTCTCTGAGCCCTTCCTGCTTGCACCGCTCCTGCACATTTAGAGAAAGGTGGTAGGAAAGGTGTGGCAGGTCCGGCCAGACTCACTCTGGCTCAAGATCCGCAGGATTCTAATCCATCAGGAGATCCCACTCACTGCCCTTCAACTTTGTTCACTACCTGAGCTGGTTTGTCCCGAATTCTGTCTGTGGTAGGTGTCTTCTCCTACCATTGCTCCACCAGAGTGAGGGCAAACGTGTACGTCTGCTAAGAGGAACTCGTACATGTCTAGAATGTAGTCTATTTGTATTTATTCGCGTCCTCAGCTCTACTATACGCTTAAGAATTTTGCATGTCTAATATATTCAGCTTGCTATTATCATTAAAACGGCAATAACTATTGGAGAGTTTTTATATACTAACTGGAACTGCAAGTCTTTGGATGTTTTTTTAAAACCACTTGTAGAATTGGGGCACCTGGGTGCCTCACTGGGTTAGACATCAATTTCGACTCAGATCATGATCTCACGGTTCTGGGAATTGAGCCCCGCATCCGGCTCGGTGCTGACACTGTGGAGCCTGCTTGGGATTCTCTCTTTACCACTCTTTCTGCCGCTCCCCTGCTCGCTCTCTCTCTCTCTCTCTCTCTCTCCCTCCCTCTCATAATAAATAAATAGTTTTTAAAAAATTAAAAAAATAAAAACACTTATAGAATACAGTTTATACGGCTCCTCCCAAAGAGGTATGCTCTATTCCAGTAGCTACTACTCATAGAACAACCGAGGTTGTCCTCTGCATGTAATGTTAAAATGCAGTTCCTTGGGGGCACCTGGGTGGCTCAGTCGGTTAAGCGTCCACCTCTAGCTTTGGACTCAGGTCATCATCTCACGATTCCTGGGATCTAACCCCACATCGGGCTCTGCGCTGCCTGCTTGGGATTCTCTGTCTCCCTCTCTCTCTGCCTCACCGCCCCCCCCCCCCAACTTGAGCTCTTTCTCTTTCAAAATAAATAAAAATTAGAAAAATTTCTTTAAAATAGGGTGCTTGGGTGGCTCAGTCCATTGAGTGTCTGACTTTGGCTCAGGTCATAATCTCACAACTTGTGGATTTGAGCCCTGTGTCAGGCTCTGTGCTGACAGCTCAGAGCCTGGAGCCTGCTTTGGATTCTGTGTCTCCCTCTCTCTCTACCCTTCCCCTGCTCACACTCGGTCTCTCTCTCCTTCAAAAATAAATAAACATTAAAAAAAATTGAAAAAATAATTTATCTAAAAAATGCAGTTCCTTGGACACATTTCCAACATAATAGCTAACAAGAAAGAAAATCTTATCTTTGAATAACACATCTGCATTAGTTTTCTATTACTACTGGAACAAAGGATCACAAACTTGTTGGCTCAAAAACAAACAAAAATCCTATCTTACAGTTCTGTAGTCATGAGCCCAACACAGGGCCCAGGGGGCTAAAATTAAGGTCTTAGTGGGTCTGTGCTCCTTCTGGAGGCTTGAAAGGACAATACATTTCCTTCCTTTTTCCAGCTTGTGGAGGCAACCCGCATTTCTTGGCCTGTGGTCCCCTTCCTCTGCTTTCAAAGCCAGCAGTGTTGCACCTCCAAGATGCTTTCTCAAATGGCCACAGGCCTTGCTCTAACTCTTCTGCCTCCCTCTTCCACTTATAGAGACTCTTGGGATTACATTGGGCCCGCCTGGACAATACAGGCTACCCTCCTCAAGGTCAGCTGAGTAACAACCTTCATTCCTCCCTGCCTCATTACCTGACACACTGACAGGTTCTGGGGATTAGGACAGATATATTTAGGGGTCAGAGAGCATTACTCTGCCTACGGCAAGATGACTCATCACTTGCCCTTCAAAATTCTCTGAAATTAATTAGTGTCCTTCAAGGACACAATTCTAGTTCTTCAGAAGTTTACACAGACTATGAGTAACCCTAATTGCATTCACACAGAAACCATTATGACCATTTGAAAAATATAGTTACCAAATGAAGACAGCAGCACCCCCAAACCTAAAATCATTTTTTTAGCATTAATAAATTTTCCTGGACAGAAATGTTTTTTATGCTTTTATAATACAAAATTTAAAGAAAAATGCATGTAGAAATTTAACATTAAATTTATTTTCTTAAATAAAAAATTAAAAGCAAATTACATGTTAAAGTGCATATTGTAGGAAATATTCTATTGGCATGTCCTAACTAGCTTGAAGCTATTATCAAATATCCCTCTGATAAGGGGAAAAATATCTATGTCTTGCTTTGGAGACATCATACTATGAAGTGAATAATATGCTGAGAATTGGCTGGCAGAAAGCAAGTCATTTTTTATAATAATCCGAGCATTTTAATGGAGAGCTATTTATCAAGCTTTCCTATTATCACTTGGTATTTGAACCATAAAGGTAATTAACTAGGAATAAGTGAACTGAATAATATGCCTACACCTGTCCACCCTTTATCAGCATGACTTTATGATGCACAGTGGTAGGAGAAACATTTTAGCTGTGAGGCAAAAAATAAAATATTAATGCTTTTAATATTGAATGCCTTTATGCCTTTGGAACAATGATTCAATAATCTGAGCCAGGCCTTGGGATTTAAAGGTGTGAGGGTCACACCTGAATAGCATAGCAGTTCCTTTACCAGCCCCAAGCATTCTGACTTAAAACTTCCAACTGAAACTAAAATTCCTTCCTAAGTTTAAATGATACCTAGCATTATTTAGGAATATTGCCATGCCCACTAGCTATAAGGATTGATAGCTAGAATTTAATTTTTAACATACTGTTTGTGGGACTCTGGCATATTTATAGAATTGCTTAATCATAAATAATAAAAGTTAAAGTAATAACAATCAAATGTCAGTACAAATATCAGGCCTTTGTTTTCCTAATTTTGAGATGATAGACTATCAAAGGGATTATTATATCTGAAATGTAGCAAGATAACTTGATGAATGAAAGCATGGGTTTTTTTTGTTTTTTGTTTTGTTTTTATGGATACAGAACTAGGGGCTTGGAAAACAACATACAGGTGTGGGCCATAGAGAGAAAGTAGAAAGTAAAATCTAAACAAAGTAATTAAATAATTTAACTGAGGCCCAAGAAAGTAAATGGTTCACCCATCAAAACTCAGGGATATTGGACATAAGGTCTACATCGGAAGTTAAAGGTCAAATGTCAGGGGATAGGAAGAGACGAGAGGAAAGGGGACAAAAACCAGAGGTATAGAGCCAGTTTTCAGCCATGAGTACACACTTAGTACACCTGCCTCATACTATGGCCCCATCCCTGGATTTTCTCTCATGTATGTCAGCAAGCAATTAAGGCAAATGTGTTTCTTGAGATTCCAATGTATGGCCCCTCTTGAGAATTTTTACATTAATTTGTAATTCAAAATTCAGGGTCCAAGTCAATGAATGCAGAAGTGAAGAGTCAAGTGTGTCAATCAGCATTAACAAGAATGAAATATATAAGGGCTTAATTAAACCTCCTGTGATTTTTCGGACCGCCTCAGGTTTCACACAGGCCTTATGGGCATGGTGATATTTGGGGGAACAGGTGCACGACCAGTTATAGGTATCAGCAGCACAGGAAAAGCATCAGAGGAGTCAGTTTATAGAACATTATAAAGATGAAACAGTATGTGACATCATGGAGAAAAACCAGTAAGTTGCTGGGCTTATTTTCATTTTAAATCATTTGTTTGGCTTTGTCCATATACAGCATCTAAGAAAATCCCTGCCCTATGAAGAGTCAACTTAGCAAAACAAAGAGAATGACAGCTCTGTACTATGAAAATTCTACTATTCAACTGGCACAAAAATAGACACAGAGATCGATAGAACAGACCAGAGAGCCCAGAAATAAACCCACACTTACATGGTCAATTAACCTATGAAAAAGAAGGCAACAATATACAATGACAAAAAGATAGTCTCTACAATAAATGGTACCAGGAAAACTGGACAGTTACATGCAAGAAAATGGAAGTGGACCACTATCTTACACCATACACAAAAATAAACTGAAAATGGATTAAAGGCCTAAATCTGCGACCCCCAACCATAAAACTCCTCAAAGGAAGCATAGGCAGCTATCCCTTTGACATCAGCCTTAGTAACATTTTGCTAGACTTGTCTCCTCAGGCAAACAAAAATAACAAAAAATAATACAAAAAAACCCAAAAGATAATAATAATAAAAAACTACTGGGACTACTCCAAAATAAAACCTTTTGTACAGCAAAGGAAACCAACAAAACAAAAAGACAACCTACTGAATGGAAGAAAACATTTGCAAGTGATTTATGTGGTAAGGGCTTAATATCCAAAATATATAAAGAGCTCATAAAACTTAACACCAAAAAAAAAATCCAATTAAAAAATGGGAAGAGAACCTGAATAGACATGTTTCCAAAGACAACAGCCAAAGGGCCAACAGAGATCTACAAAGATGCTCAACATCACTAATTATCAGGGAAACGGAAATCAAAACCACAAGAAGAAATCATCTAATACCTCTCAGATGGCTAGAGTCAAAAAGACAAAAAATGGGGTGCCTGGTTGGCTTCGAAGAGTGTGAAACTCTTGATCTCAGGGTCATGGGTTCGAGCCCCATGTTGTGTGTAGAGAGAACTAAAAAAGTGTATTTAAAAAGGACAAAAAAATAACAAGGATTAGCAAGGATGTGGAGAAAAGGGAATCCTTCTGCACTATTGGTAGTAATGTACATTGGTGTAGCCACTGTGGAGAAAAACAGTATGGGGGCTCCTCAAAAATATCAAAAATAGAAATACCACATGATTCAGTAATTCCACTACTGGGTGTTTACTCGAAGAGAATGAAAACTCCAGCTGGAAAAGAAAAGATATATGCTTCCCTATGGTTACCACCGGATTATTTGCAGCAGCAAATATATGAAAGCAACCCAAGTGTCATCAACAGATAAATGAATAAAGAATGTGGGGGATAGATAGATAGATAGATATAGATATATATAAATATGTCTATATATATAATGGAATATTACTCAGCCATAGACAAGAATGAGATCTTACCATGTGTGACAACATGGATGGACCTAAGAGGGTATTATGTTAAGTAAGTCAGACAAAGACAAATACCCTATGATTTAACTTATATATGAAATATATATATATATATATGATTTAACTTATATATGAAATCTAATAAATGAATGAACAAACAAAAGCAGAAACAGACTCATAAATACAGACCACAAACTGATGGTTACCAGAGGTGCAGGGTGTGAGGAAAATGAGTGAAGGGGAGTGAAAGACACATGATTCCAGTTAAGGAATGGGGAAGTCACAGGGATGAGAGGTACAACATAGGGAATATAGTCAGTGGTGTTATAATAGTGTTGTACGGTGACAGATGGTAGTACACTTGTGGTGAGAACAGAATAACATACACACTTGTTCAATCGCTATGTTGCACACCTGAAACTAATGTAACATTCTGTGTCAACTATACGTCAATAAAAGAATTCTACCATTCAGAACTGGGGAGGAGTGTTAAACCTTAAAAAAAATTAGGCCATATGGTCGTTTACTGATACCTGTGTAACTAATGATGTATTGTATAATAATAACAATTATTCATACAGTTGTGATATATAAATATAGCTTGCCCCATTCCATAAAATGCCTTAAATTGTTTCATTCAAATTGTTCGTTAATGATGAATATGTAGAAATTAAAATACATGCTACATAGAGGGTATGCATGAATTAGCAAAAAGAAAAATACTATAAATGCTTGAGTTATCATAGAGTTGTCTTGTGCTTAAAATTTTTTTTAACATTTATTTATTTTTGAGAGACAGAGAGACAGAGTGTGATCAGGGAAGGGGCAGAGAGAGAGGGAGACACAGAATGTGAAGCAGGCTCCAGGCTCTGAGCTGTGAGCACAGAGCCCGACGTGGGGCTTGAACTCAGGAGCCACAAGATCATGACCTGCCCCAAAGTCAGACGCTCAACCAAGCCACCCAGGTGCCCGTAGTTGTATTGTACTTTAAAAGGCGATTTTTAAAATTCAGAATCTGCAGAGTCAAATTTATCAGGTATTCATTGACATTACAGAGTATCAATATACTTCTGAACAAATATATTCAGGAGTTCTTAAAAAGACTTCCACTATTTACAATATGATTTAATTCACACATGCATCAATCAATACCCAACCTTTGTAAAAGCAGTTACATTTTACAAAATAAGGCTATTCCTTTGATATTTGTCCGGAATTGCAAAGTATCCTTTTTGAAAGACACCTTTAGTATCTCGAAATACTTTCTTTTTTTTTTAAACAAAAGTAGCATGTTTACTATAATAGCACAGTACAATTAAAAGTACAAAGTAATTATTGTACTAAGCAAACATAATTGTCTTTTGTTTTTATAGTATCTCATCCCCTTTAACATCACTGACAGTTTTGGTTTTGCTCAGGGACATACATAAGAGGAAACAGCACTCATATTTTCTAATATATAAGGAAGATGTGACATTTATAGCCATTCAGCTATGTTGTTCACTGATTAAATACCACATTCTGCATTTACTTACTTTTTGTGTATTATTTGGTTTTGTCTTATTGTAATCACTACTTTCTGCTCTGTCATCATTTTGCATGCTAAATATTAGTATATTCCACACACTGTTACTATGTTGGGCCTTTTAATGTTTTAATCACATTTAATTTAAAAACAAACTTGTATACATTTTTATCTTTGTTGATTTTTATCACCTCTCTCAGCATTTCCTAAACTAGGAGAAAAAAAACCTCTGCGTTGTCTATACAATCTGTCTCAATGTTTAAACAAAAGAGACAGGATTAAAAAAAATTGTTTTTTTCAGTTACAGCAGGACTAAACATTTGTAAATATTCTTAAATGCTACCTTATTATTTCCCTCCATTAAAATATGAAATTCTCAGGGCGCCTGGGTGGCTCAGTAAGTTAAGCGTCTGACTTCGGCTCAAGTCATGACCTCGAGGACCATTAGTTCGAGCCATGCATCTGGCTCTGTGCTGGTAGCTTGGAGCCTAGAGCCTGTTTCGGATTCTGTGTGTCCTCTCTCTGCCCCTCCCCTGTTCATGCTCTCTCTCTCAAAAATAAATAAAAAATTAAAAAAAAAAAAGAAATTCTCTAACACACCTAGCATAATGAGCTTTCCTGACATTTTCTGACTTAACATGAGAAACAATGTGGAAAAACCTGAGCCAGACAGATTTAGGTTAAATCCTTGCCTCTATCAATGAACAGTTGTGTAAATTAGGACAAGTTTATTAACCTCTTTGAACTGGGGGAAACGTGCCCACTCTCTGAGATCTTAATGATGTTCAAATGAGAAAATGAACATAAAGAACTGAGGAATAATAAAGCTTCATCCAAACTCGGTAAGTCAATCCACAAATTGATGGTAAGTCAATCCTGAATCCACAGGATGGAGTAACTGTGATTTTAATAAAACAGTAACCAGTACTAACCAGCACACCTAGCAGGTGGGATTTCCTGGATTTCAGGTGCAAGATTAACACTCCCCTCCCCTGCCCACACACACACCAGTCAGTCCTATCTGCAGGTTCATGTTATCTGGTAGGGTTTGTATGCCTTCACTTAAATATCTATCCAGATATTTCTTGGTCCTGTGACTGAGGTAACCAGATAAAGCATAGGACACCTAGTTAAATCTGAATTTCAGATAAACCAGAAATATTTGTCTATAGTATAAGTCTGTCCCCCAAGTACTGCATGGGGAGGAGAGACAGAAAGTAATGAACTGAAAAGATCTTTGACTGGTTCTACTACTGAGTTTCAACAAGGCAATGGATCCTTGGGGCTTGAGACCATCATTTCCAGGCCTAGACTAAGGGACGATGCACAGCTTCCACGCAAGCCCCACATCCTATATGGAGCCACATTTGACATATCATGGGAAGGAGAGCATGGCATGGTAGATGATCCGTCAGGGATCTGATACTTTTTTTGTGCCACAGAGAAAGTCTGGAGCTTGTGAACTTCCCAAAATAATGTTTTTCAATACACCAAATATGACATAATGGATTACAAAAGAAACCAATTACATGAAACTGCATTTATCAAAATATTTTAGGGGAATGGGTAAAATAGGTGATGGGGATTAAAGAGTACCCTTATCATGATGAAAAATAAAATAATGAAAAAATGCTTATTGTGTAAAAAAAATAAACTATAGCCTGATGGCTACAAATATTTTAAAATAAATTGTGATACTGTAATGTTGGCTTTTAATTACAAGATTAAACAATAAAGACTCTCAACATCACTGTAATTTCAAAATAGTGATGGGTTTAAACACTAACTCAGTCATGTGAAACAGCTGTAGTGCTGAAGAACTCACAGGCCCTATTAAGGCTACTATGTTTGGAGATCAAAGGAAATGCTAAATTTCAGTTGGGTATTTGTGAAAATACAGATGTGGGATTTTTTCCAATCCAGTGTACAAACCCATAAACCCTAACCTTGGACCCCTAGGATACAGTTATTCCAAGTTAACAATCCCTGAGATAATGTACTGGCTTTCCATGGGTTAGCACTCCCTCCCAAATATTATTATGGAAAATTTCAAATTTACAGCAAAGTTTAAAGACATTTAAACACCTAAGTCCTCTATAAATTCTATCGTTAACATTTTGACTCTGTTTACCCATTTAACAGCCCATCTTATACACTGAGGCAATGCAAAGTGAAATGCAGACTTCTGAACAGTTCACCCCTAAACACTTCAGCATAATATCCTTGTTTGCCAGTAATACTGCTTTTGAGGTAAAAGTCACACACAATGAAGTGCACAAATTTAAAGGGTACGCTTACTAAATTTTTACAAATGCATACATTTGTGTAATCCAAATCCTTGTCAAGATAGAGCACAAATCCCCTTCTTTCCTTTCACACTCAATCCCTGGTGTGGCTTATTTTTATTTTTGGATACAGGTGATTCAGAGGCCCCTCTGCGCCACCTCCCCACCCATCATCAAACAATAGAAAGAAGGTGAATGGATAGGTGAGCCATCAGTGAACCGAGGTTTTGAACATAACTATATCAAAGCTGAAGGTCTGAGGACAGAATGATTAGAAGACCATAATCGGCTGTGTTAGATGGTAGGGTTTGCCCACAGAGAAGGTGATTCCAGCTGGTTCAAGGGCAGCAAGCCACCACCATCTAAAGGCAAGTAGGTCAGTCTGATCTCTTTTCTGTGGCCAAAACATGGCCATATCAAATTAATGCACCTGGTAGATCAGGGTTGTGGTAAATATCAGACACTGTTATTAGTATGATCATTCAGCTAAGAATTATTAAGTAACTAGAATATCTCAAATACAGATGTGGCTTTCCCGATTACTGAAATAAAACAGACCCGGCACTTCGGGGTGCTTTTCACCACCTGGTGTGCATGCTTACTTGTTTAGTTGTTTCTGTGTTCTGGGCCCCACTAAAGTGGGTTTTGTCGTTGCTATTTTTTCCAACATTGATCAAATAGACTGACAAGTGACTAGAGAGAAAAAGAGACGAAGGACTTGCATACAAATTACTTTTCCTTCCTTCCTGTAATACTAAGTTTAGTTAAATTTATTCCTAATAAAGTACAGAAATTTACTTCCTAGCTGCAGTGGGACTATTAAAGATTCATTCATAACCCTTGGAATAGTAGTTTTGACTAGTGGTTAATGTGTATGGCCTCTGAAACCTGCCTGCCTGGATGTGAATCCAACTTTGTCCTCATACTTGTGATGTGAGCTCAGTCCATTTATTTAACCTCCTCTCTGTCTTTCATTTTCCTAACCTGCAAAAAAAAAATGGGTGGTAATAATCATCCCAGATGAGATGATTAATGAGTTAATGTGTGAAAATTACTCAGGACACATATTCAGCACCTGATGCTGCTGGCTCTACTATTGTAAGTAATTCTGCATCCTGAATTAGCAGCTCTGGTTCCAGTCAGATGAAGAAATGACTAAGAACTGTGCCTAGTAAGAATTACAACTTCAGAGATTCAGCTTTGAATTGAATAAAACCAAAAAGTCAAGTTCAGCCTAGTCTGCAGCAGGTAAAAAGAACTTTAGTTTGAAGAAACAAAGCTTTTATTCCAGGGAAAGCAAAGACTGTGTTTCTGGGGCATCTTAGCCCTGTGGACCCTTGTCCACTGGATGTATCTCCTGAAAAATGCAACTTTTATTTAGAATCATAGTAAAAGTGGAAAAAAAGCCAGAAATGAGGAAATTTAGATGTGAGCTTCACCCAGAGCTGATAAGTGGATAAAAATACACCCTAAGCTCTCTGAATCTTTTCCTCGTTTATCTAATGAGAGAGTCAGATTAGACAGAAACTAGAAATATGATAAAATGACTCTGTAGCATCTACAACATCAGGGAGTGAAGGACACACAAAAAATAGGCCATTTGGCAAACATGTAGGCAAAGGCCAGTTTGGACAGGCTTCAATATTTTTGTTTGTTTTGTGTGGAAGGCAAAGATATGAGGATTAAAGCATTTGCAAGCTGCTGACATTGCTTCCAGCAGTGGTGCTATTTCATAGCATACTCCTTCAGTGCCGTATCTAACGCAGGTAACGTGTTTGAGATGTTATCATATACATGATTTCTCAGCTATAACCAGGCAACACGAAATGTTCCATAATGTCGAACCCATAAGCAAGGGAGTGATTCTACTCCAGGCCAAGTTAATTGTCTAGATAATTCAAATTTACCCTTCAATTACCAAAATCTTAGACTGAAGAAAAAAAAAAAACAACAGGCTTTCTAAGAGGCACTTTTACAATACTGTAACAATTTCAAAAACACATCAAAATTGTGAACTGTTCATAAAAAGGAAGATTATAAGGATTATTTCGCCATTGTTAAAAGGTAGTCCTAAGCTCAGGGGGTGTGGAACATATGTAACTCATTATCCCCACCCTAAATTTACCCATGTTGCTTTTCCATATTTTTCCAGAAGCTTTAAAACTTTTTCATATTTCTAACCTACATTCTGCATATATGAGCCTCTTAGAAAAATGAGCCTTGCATAAGTCAGTGCAAAGTACAGTGGTATCCCTAGGTATTTGTTTCCTTTGGATTCAGTGATCAAATGGAATAAGAGCTTTCTCGTTCATACTTGACATCATTTAACAATGGATTATCTAAATGTGAAGACAGAGAGTAGATATCTTTTCTTTTAAGTAAAAGGTCACCAAAATACTTTAAGAGTATCAGTCATTACAAAGATAACAAGCAACAGAATGAAAAAGAAGTTGAATTTAAGAGCATTGAAACTAAATGCCAAAACCACTTTCCAATCCTGTAATTTCTTTGCCTATGAAATTTCCTGATCACTATGTATGAAAATGATATCAGCATGGTCTTGCCATCCTCATGGATGGTTCAGAATATATATCTCATATATGCATACATATACATACATAGACAAACGTGGGTATGTGTGTGTGTATATATGTATATGTGTGTGTATATATATATATATATATACACACACACACACACACACACACACACACTCATATATATATATGGCCTATATATCTCTCTCTCCAAGTAATGTGCTAACCTACAGCATTAAATTCTTTATAATTTTAAAGAACTAGGTATAAAATTATACAAATGTGAACTAACAGACTGGCTACAAAAATTTTACTTATCATTTTTTGTTAGAAGAATTTAAGCATCATTTTGTCCTCATTTCCTCACTTGTGTTGTCCCATTTCACTGTTTATATCTTTCTGGGAGAAAAAGGTCTTCTTTTCTAGTACTATGGAAACAAAGTAACTTCGAAATACCATTATGCTGTAGTCATAATAGAAAATAATTCCACTGACCCCTGTAATTAGAACTTATATCCTAGAATCCAATCTGTTATCATTTTTACAAATTATTTTTTAAAGTCCCAGGTCTTCTAAATATTCAGCTTATCAGAAATATTATATTTTCTGTATTATTAGAAACACCACAAAGCATTGCCCCTCAAATTAAGCAGACAGTATCAGTTCATTTATATTTTGCCCTTTTGGTAAGATGATGTGATTTCAAGATAAATTCTAAAAACCCTTATTGTCTGTATTAATGCAGTTTTCTGAAAACGTTTGTGTCTAAGCTGGAAATTTATTGTGTCTTCAAGACTCTTTTTCATGGTGAAAAAATACTTATCAGTAGGTCCAGAAGTTTAGTAGATTATATCCAAACTTCCTACTTGTGATCCAAATGTATTTCCTTCTAATTCAAACTAATGAGGCAGAGCTGTCCTAACTATGAAAACTGTACTCTGGGGGCATCTGGGTGGCTCAGTCGGTTAAGCACAGATAGATGGGGAAGAAAGGGCTGAATAAATGAACTACAGGATCTTATTTTATATATCATGTGTGTGTGTGTGTGTGTGTGTGTGTGTGTGTGTGTGTATTAACTTTATTTATTTATTTTGAGAGAGACAGAGACAGCACGAGCAGGACAGGGACAGACATAGAGGGAAAGAGAGAATCCCAAGCAGGCTTTGTGCTGTCAGCACACAGCCTGATGGGGGGCTTGAACTCACGAGCTGTGAGATCATGATCTGAGCCAAAACCAAGAGTCAGACACTTAATTGAGCCACCCATGCACCCCTGAACTACTTTACTAAAGTGAGCTCAGGTCATGATCTCACAATTCATGAGTTCAAGCCCTGTATCCAGCTCTGTGGTGACATCACGAAGCCTGCTTGGGATTCTCTCTCCTTCTCTGCCCCTCCCCCACTCTGAATAAAAATTAAAAAAAAAAAAAAAACTATACTGAGATTTATCCAAGTCTCTAAGAAGTACTTTAGAACTTCTTTTTCATAAACAAAGTTGAAATAGGCTAAAGAATGAATATAATGTTAAGGGTTGAAGAGATGTAATAACTTGCCTCAAAGTAGTTGATTTTGTTTCTGTCACATCCAACTTTATGACAATATTTCTTTGCATTTCTACTTATTTTACCTTATTCTTGGGTTTCAAGTAACTACACTCATCATAATTCTGTCTTTTAATCATCCAGTGACAGAGGAAGACAGTAATAATAGCATGAAATTTGTTTAATATTCACTATATAGATAGGAACAATTTCAAGTGTTTTATAGTAATTCACTTAGCCAATGTGACAACTTGGTAAGTATCATATCAATTTTACAGACGAAGAAACTGAGGGAGAGAAAAGTTAAGGAATTTGCCCAAGGTCACACAGCTGATAAGCCAAGGATGAAATAAAATATGGAAATGCAAAGAAACACTGTAATAAAATTTCCAGGGCAGGAAATCCTGAAGCGTAATTGATGAACTGCTGGAGGCTCATTGTGGAAAACTGGCAGCATTTAAAAACTCACTGGGGACCTAGCAAGCAAAGCTGGTTTAACATCTGAAAATCAATTAACCTAACCACATCAACAAGCGTAAAAGTCACTTGATCATATCATATAGATGTAGAAAAAGCATCTGACAAAACCCAACACATATTCATGATAAAAACTCTTAGTAAACTAGGAAGAACAGAGGAGAACTTCCTCAACTTGATAAAGAATATCTACAAAAAACCTACAGCTAACATTATACCTACTGGTAAGAAACTTGAACTTTTCCTAAGGTAAGGTAAAAAGGGAAGATATCCCCTCTCACCACTGCTTTTCAACATCGTACTGGAAGCCCCAGCTAAAGCAATAAGACAGGAAAGGGAAACAGAAGGCATATAGATTGGGATGGAAGAAATAAAACTGTATTTGTTCACAGAAGACATGATGGTCTAGGTAGAAAACTTGAAAGAATTGACAAAACAACACTAATTAATAAGCAATTACAGCAAGGTTGCAGGATACAAGGTTAATAAACAAAAGTCAGTGACTTTTCTATATATCAGCAATGAACAAGTATAAATTGAAATTAAACACGATACCATTTATATTAGTACTCCCCCAAATGAAATATTGAGGTATAAATCTAACAATATAATACAGGATCAACATGAAGAAAACTATAAAACTTTGATGAACAAAATCAAAGAAAAACTATATAAACAGAGAGAACTCTTTTGTTCATGGACAGGAAGACACGATATTGTCAAGATGTCAGCTCTTCCCACTTAATCTATAAATTCAATACAATATCACTCAAAATCTCAGCATGTGATTCTGTGCATATGGACAGATAACTGGATTCCAAAATTTGTATGGAGAGGCAAAGTACCTAGAAAAGCCAATGCAATATTGAAGGAGAACAAAATTGTAGGCAGAATTTATTCTTCCACAGGCAATATTTCTTCTTCAAGGAAATCTCAGTTTTGCTTTTAGGGCTTTTCAACTGATTGGATGTGGCCCACCCAGATGATTGAGGATAATCTACTTTACTTAAAGTGAACTGACTGTAGTTGTCAACCACAGCTACAAAATACCCATCACAGTGACACCTACATTAGTTTTAATTAAATAACTGGAAACTATAGCCTAGTTAAATTGAAACCGACCATCATAATCATGTATGTATTTTCCAAATACTTCCTCTGAGTCAGCAGCTTATCTTTTTATTTTCTCATAGTATCTTTCAAAGAGAAGAATTTTTTAATTAAAAAAAATTAAAAATACTGGTTCCTAGGTGGCTCAGTTACATGTCTGACTCCTGATATTGGCTCAGGTCTTGATCTCACTGTTGTGGAATCGAACCCCGCATCGGGTTCTGCATTGAGTGTGTAGCCTGGCTGGGATTCTATCGCTCCCTCTGCCCCTCTCCCCTGCTCACACTCTCTCTCTCTCTCTCTCTCTCAAAATAAAATAAACTTTTAAAAAATTAAAAATAAATTAAGTTTTAAAAATTTGATTTTTAATTATAATTTAATTGTGTAGTACCAAACTCGAAACTTTTCTTTTCCTTTGATGGACTGTACTTTTTATAATCTATCCAAGAAATCTCTGCCTCAGTCCTAAGTATTTTCTCTTACGTTTTCTCCTAAGAGCCTTATGTTTTTAGTTTTACATTCATACCTACTAGTGATTCTGATTCAATTTTTGTGTTTAATATGAGGTAAAGTTCAAAAACAATTTTGCACATGGATGTCTAATAGTTCAGCACCATTACTGAAAAGACTACGTTTTCTCTATCACAGTGCCTTTGCACTTTAGTCATAAATTAGTTAACCACGTATGAGTGGATCCATTTTAGACTATCCTGTTTCAATTATGTATGTGTTTATCTTTGTGTGTGTGTGCGTGTGTGTATGTATGTGTTTATCTTTAAAAGTTCTTCATCACTACAGTTTTATAGTAGACCTGATTATCAGGTAGTATGATTCCTCCTTCTACATCTGTTGCATTTCTATATACATTGTTTTCCTTTCTCAGTCATCACAGTCTTGTGTTGTCTTCCAGGGCTTGAAAACCTATTGTTTCATATAAATGATTTGTATTTCTACTTTTTTCCAGGCTTTCTACATCCCCAGACAAACACATTCCTCTCTCCACTTCCTATGGTGGTGCTTAAACTAAGCTGATACTAGAGTTTTTAATGATTATCACACTTTTATTAAAGGATGGAATAATTACAGAATAAAAGGGTAAGGTATTTTGCAAATCAGATAATAATGTTTCCAAAGTCTAGCATAGGTAATTCCTAACTGTCAGTTCTTCCCTCCCCCCACCCCAGCCTTGGCTTCCTATTAAAAAAAAAAAAACAAAAAACTCCTCTGTGAGTAATCAAGAGACAGCTAATCATTTCTCTCATATGTTCTCCAATCCACTTTCAGATTCCTTCAACAAGCTGCTTTCTCAGACACCAAGGAAAACTAAAATCTTCTTTAAAAATTCTTCAAATAAAATAACCATGTTACATTAGTATTCAGAACATTTTAGGCTTCCTGTTGTTCTGAACTTTGCCATTTTGGATTTTTCTTTTACTTGATCTGACACCAGATCCTTTCAACTGTATTTTCCTACAGGAAACAGCTTTCTACCATCAAAAGTGATTTTCAAGACTCCATCTTTAGCAACACACAGAGCCTTTGAAATGGCAGTTTTTCTCGAAGAACCTCCCAGGTCTGAGATAAAGTTCTGAGGCAAAAGTGAAGGTCAAGGCTCCTCAGCTTCTTTCCTTAAATGTATGTGTCTGCTGGTCAGGGGTGGAAAGAAGGTTCACCTTCCTCTTTCCTGAGCAAATACCAGGGGTAGCACTGGTTTTTTTCACTCCTGTAGGATCATATTACATTAAGACTCCACTTAGATGGAGAAATAATAGAAATGTTCTTTGTATAAATAGAGCTTAACAAATAATAGGATATTATTACACTTTTCACAACTCACCAAATAGGTTTGCTTCAAAACTAAATCACCTATTAAACAATGGGATGTTTGGTGTAACAATATAAATAGCATATGTATACTATTTTCTTATTAACATGTGTTTTCTCTCCCACTGGGAGAAAGAACTAACTCTGTGTTTGAAAATAGACCCAGCTGTCAAATAATTAACTTTAACACAATTGGAAACCAAATAAGCATGCCATTGTTCAATTCAAATCTTTTTGTCTTCCTTGAGATTGTTACCATTTAGTTATTAATTCCAATTTCAGGAAGCTTTTAAAAGTATATAAAATCTTCTGTTTCTATCAGTATTTAATATACAGATTTTGATCCAAAATGTCTACAGACTGTTTCCCCCTCACAAAAACTGGTTTGTGGGGCAAATGGCTGGCTCAGTCAGTGGGGCATAGGACTCTTGATCTTAGGGTTATGAGTTCAAGCCCCATGTTGAGAGTAGAGATTACTTACAAAAAAAAAAAAAGGTTTGTGTATTCTGCACATTTTCTTGAACACTAAATGTTAAGTGTAACCAAAGGTTCTGCCTTCAGCCTAGACTCTCTCCTTTGGTGACCTTATCTACTTTTACATCAACTATGACCTCTTTTCTCTAAAGGTTTTGACTCGAGTTTCCAAAGGCTTTTTTTGTTGTTGTTGTTCCTGCCTCTTCACCAGCATTCCAAGTGTTAAAATCCATTATCTTTCTGACTAAAGTTAATTTTCCTCTTGACTTTTCTAGATAGATAGGTAGCTAAGTAGGTAGGAAGGAAGGGAGGGAGGAAAGATCTTTTGTGCTGTTACTCGGGTTGAAAACTTGAGAATCAGAGGTGACTTCTTTCTTCTCCTTTGATCCTCACAGTTGTAGAATCTGCTTTCCCAGTCTCTCTCCATGCTACCCCTTTCTCTCCCACTTGTCCTTATCCTACAAGACCTTATTCTCTCTGAGATTATTACACAAACTCTCCAGTGCTTCCCAAATTCAGTTCTATATTAAATCAACTTGATAAGCTAATTGTCCTTTGCTCCAGCTTTACTGTGATTATAAGTATGTTCAAAAATCTAAAAACGAGAAAGATAATGAGGATTCAAATTTATGATATAAAAACATTCAAGTTAAATTTTACAGAAACAAAAATTACAGCATTTAAAATAAAAATTTCACTGGATGGGATTACAGCAGAATAGACCTGCCCACGAAAAGATCAAGAAAGAAAAAGCCATAGTGATAAAAACTATCCAAAATGAAGCACAGATAGATGGGGAAGAAAGGATTGAATAAATGAACTACAGGATACTATATATATATATATATATATATATATATATATATATATATATATATTTATTTATTTGTTTATTTATTTATTTATTTATTTATTTTAACTTTATTTATTTATTTTGAGAGAGACAGAGACAGCATGAGCAGGAGAGGGGCAGACAGAGGGAGAGAGAGATTCCAAAGCAGGCTTTGTGCTGTCAGCAAACAGCCTGATGCAGGGCTCAAACTCACAAACTGTGAAATCATGACCTGAGCCACTTAACTGGGCCACCCAAGGCACCCCTGAACTATGGGATGTTATTAGATGGTCTAAAATGTATGTAACTGGAGTCCCAGAGAAAAGAGGAAGGCAGAGTGAGATAGAAAAAATAAGTATAGAAATGATACCAAAACATTCACGGATTTGACAAACTAAAGCTGATAAATCCAAGAACCTCAATGAATCAGAAGCAGGATAGAATACACAGACATACACAGTCAGAAAGACGGGGACAAGCATGTTATGATACAATTTCAGAAACACAGTGATACAAAGGAAATCTTAACAGTCACCAGCAATTCTACTCCTAGGCATTTCCCAAGACAACCCAGACAGCAAACAATTTTTGCATTATTTAGTCAAAAATTCCTGATACTGAGCTGATGGAAGTTCAATTTCTTAGCCTTAAGAATAAGACAAGGCTTCATTTTTTGAGAGATGAGAGAACTCGGAAGATGATAAGAATGTGAATCCTGTTACTGGAAAAAGAGAAAATACAAATCTGCTTTCAAGGGTCAGGCAAAATCCATACTAAAAGCAGGCTTGATTTAATGCTGAGTCACCCAAGTATCAACCTAGACAGAGCCCCATAAATTCTTCCCAACCTAGGAGGCAAGTGGAAAGTTAATTATATTATGTTACGTTTTACCTAAATTTCTCCTACCTCACAAAGTCTCTTGGAATCTGAGTTGCAAACTTATGGGAAAAGGAAAAGAATAATTGAACACTTGGGACAAGGATGATTATTCTGAGAAATTCTTTTAAAGTAAAACAGTTTTCAGGTTATCCTGAGTCAACAGGTTCCTTATCTGCTAATACAGTATATATTTGAAGAGTATGGGAAATATATGATTACTCATGTGGCTGCAGGGGTGATCAGAGGAACATCAAAGGATGTGAAGCACTAGTCAATAAACCCATTGTCACCCTCCAAGGGGCAAAAGTGCTATGCATTTATAGAAGTTGGTTGGATATATAGTATTGATATGTCTCAAGGGATCCTTTTAATAAGCAGGACTCCAGACAAGTGATGAGGTATTCAAAAACAGAGTCCAAATTTCCTCTCTAAATAATTCCTTTAAAATTCTCTTCAAGGGGCGCCTGGTGGCTCAGTCGGTTAAGCCTCCAACTTCAGCTCAGGTCATGATCTTGTGGTTTATAGGTTCGAGCCCCGCGTTAGGCTCTGTGCTAACAGTTCAGAGCTTGGAGCCCGCTTCAGATTCTGTGACTCCCCCTCTCTGCCCCTCCCACCCTCACTCTTTGTCTCTCTCTCCTTCAAAAATAAACATCAAAAAATTTTTTTAAAATAAAAAAATAAAATTCTCTTCAAAACTCACACACACAAAATAAACAAACAGCTCCCTGACACAAAACCATGACGAAAACACTGCTGAATAAACCAATAAAGGTGAGAGTTTGACAACTAGTGTTTGGTGGGCATGGTGTCTGAGGATCATACCCTACCACTCTGAGGACAGTAAAACCACCCTTGTACTGAATTTGCTTCAGAGGACCGGGCTCTTGCACACTCAGGCAAGACCTGCTCTCAAGTGAGTGATGAAGCTGAATCTATCCAGACTGGGGTCCACAAACCCTGCATTGGGAGTGGTGCCCAAGGTTTAGGTAGGATAGAACTAGAGACCATGAGGTTTGCCAGTGTCTGGACAGCTAAGAAATGTGTGGTGTGGTGTGGTGTGGGGTCGGGTGGGGTGTGTGTGTGTGTGTGTGTGTGTGTGTGTGTGTGTGTGTGTGTGTGTTTCAGATCTCACCTAAACTTGTTATTCTAAAAATTTGACCCTACATTTGCTTTTCTTCATTAGTCTCTCTTATTTATTGTGAAATGTGCTGTGGATGCCTATTCTGTGCAAAAAGAAGCCTTACAGTCAGGCCTTAACTAACTTTTCCCAATTCCTTTTGAAACTGTCGCACTTGAGACCAATGCCTCTTTTTGATTAATTTACTATCTTGAGAGTTGCTTAAAATGACACAGGTTATCACTTTTCTCTCCCAAATCTCAACAGATGAAGCTTGTGCTACCAGTTAATGCCCAATGTGTAATTATTGGGCTTTATTTTAGAGACTTTGGTAGTCTCCCAAGCTCAAAGGATCTCTATATGTTGTCACAAATGTATATGAAGAATTGCCATGGTAAACTCGGTATTTGTTCTCTTCTATAGGAAATCCTTACCACTGGGACCACTGGGAAGGAACCAAGCCCATTCAGCTTCTTTTCAACACAATCTCTTCTGACAGATTGTAAAGTGTCACTATATATAATTAATTCCATGGTCTTCCTTTTGATAAAACAAGTTTTTAGTTTAATAGATTTTTTTTAATAATGATGAATCTTCTTGTTACAAATTTTATTTCCTTTTTTGTTACTATCATGAATAAAGTAGATTATCTTAATCTGACTATGTGTATCTCTGTATGTAATCATAAGTAGAAATTCTAAAAGAGAATTACAGTGCAGGCCTAGATATATTTGTTAAGTTACAAAGCCTGTATTTGCCATAAAGATCAATATATAAGGTTTTTATTTTTTGTTTTTGTTTTTTTTTAATTTCATGCAACTTGGTAACAACTACAGTTTTTTTTTTTTTTACTCTACACAGATATACCGGTGGTAAGATTTAGTCATCTTGAAGTTTTAACAGACATGTAACTGTCTTTCCTCTCTGCTGGAATGTTAAAGTGATTCAGTATGGTCTCAGGCTATATATTATTCCAACCCAGCTGTGTGTGACATTTCAGATAGGTGGGTGAGAATCCTGAGTACTACTGAGCTCAATTCTCAACAGATATTTAAGTTTCAATACCAGAATTCAATGTGTTTACAAAACCCAGTATTTACTGTTCTGGACGCTTGTCTGTATGGGTTTAGGTCTTTACGAGCTTTACCCTGAGTCCTAAAATTATTTATGCAAACAACCAGACATTACCTTTATTCAGATACCTTTTAAATAACAGCTATCTTTTAAACGACCATAACAGTAGTAGTAGTAATAATATTGATAATAATAAATTATGTAGGAAGAATACTTGTTTGCCAGGTCAACACACATTACATAAATTATCATATTAAACCTACATCCTACATAAAAACCCTATGAAGAGATATTATAATGTTCCTCAATTCATTTAAAAACATTAAGAGCAGGATATAATGTACAGCATGGTGACTACAGTTAATAATACTGTATTGCATATATGCAGGTTGCTAAGACAGTAAATCTTGTAAGTTCTCATCATAAGAGAGAAATTGTGTAATTATATATGCTGATGGATGTTAGCTAAACTTATTGTGGTGATTATTTCATAATATATACAAATATTGAATTATTATGTTGTGCAACTAAAACTAATATAATGTATACCAATTATGCCTCAATAAAACACAAAGTTAAAACATACATACACACTTATATATATATACATACTAAGACCAATACTTAAAGTACAGAAGGATGCATTAATTTGCCCAGGGCTCGAATCAAATCAGTAGCTATTTCATTATTTGATTCAAGTTTTTCCAATTCTGATCATAAGCTATCAAAAACTTCTTCATTATTTATACTATATTCTCATTTAGGAGTTTGGAAAATAAAGGAGACATAAACAATCTCTTCTTAATTTAATTATATTAATTCTAGTAGACAAAGTTTATATCAGCTAATCCATAAAGGTTTATTATATCCTGGTAACTGCCTATTAAAGCCTTATAATATGAAGACGAATATGATGAAACACGGTCTTCAAAGGAATTCAGTAAAATACATTAACTGTTTCCAGTTCCATCACTAAATGCTCGTTAACATTATTTAAATGCGAAATTTAAACATGATTTAAACTGAAATACCAATGTACAAACACTATAATATTCTGGTTTGGTCACTGAAATATAAATCCAGAAAAAGTAAGTACCATTTCAGAAACCTAAACTGAATGACAAAAAGTTAAAGATTTGTGTGAAAGTTCTTATTGGTAGTAAGAAAATATGGTAGAATCTCGCCAGTAAGTTGCAATTATAAAAGCAATGTTGAGAATTATGGAAGCCGCAATTCTTTTTTAAATTTTTTTAACGTTTTATTTTATTATTTTTGAGACAGAGAGAGACAGAGCATGAACGGGGAAGGGTCAGAGAGACGGAGACACAGAATCTGAAACAGGCTCCAGCTCTGAGCTGTCAGCACAGAGCCCGACGCGGGGCTCGAACTCACGGACTGCGAGATCATGACCTGAGCCGAAGTCGGACGCTTAACCGACTGAGCCACCCAGGCGCCCCGGAAGCCACAATTCTAAACTTAATTCCAAACAACAAAAACTAGTTGGTGATGTGGATATGGAAGGGATCGTGGAGGAATTTACCATGAGGTTTTAGGATAGGTAAAAGTAAAGGAAATGTGGGACGTCTAGGTGGCTCAGTGAGTTGTGCGTCGGACTCTTGATTTGGGCTCAGGTCATGATCCCAGGGTCGTGGGATCAAGGCCTGCATTAGGTTTTGTGCTAAGTGTGGATCCTGCCTGGGATTTTCTCTCTCTCTCTTTCTCTCTCTTTCTTTCTCTCTCTCCCTACCTCCCTCTCTCTCCCTCTCCCCCTCCCCCTCTCCCCCTCCCTCCCTGTCGGTCTCCTTGCTTGCATGCACTCTTGCTCACTCTCTAAAGTAAAAATAAATACATTTTTAAAAAGTACTAAAATTTTTCAAAATTAAAAAAAAAAGAGTAAAGGAAACGAAACTGAGCATATTCAGATATGGCGAAACTTCAGGGACACTTAAAAACTCAGAGAAAATAGGGGCACCTGGGTGGCTCAGTCAGTTCGCTTCTGACTTTGGCTTAGGTCATGATCTCACAGTCTGTGAGTTCGAGCCCCACATCAGGCTCTGTGCTGACAGCCTGGAGCCTGCTTCGGCTTCTGTGTCTCCCTCTCTCTGCCCCTCCCCTGCTCATGCTCTGTCTCTCTCTGTCTCAAAAATAAATTAAAAAAAAAAAAAACTCAGAGAAAATAGAAAAACGGCTAGAAATTCCAAACAAAAAAAAAGTCTTGAAGGAATGAGAGGACAAAAAAAAAATATGACAATTCTAAATAATCTCATTAAGGGGCACTCAGATGGCTCTGTTGGTTATATGTCTGACTCCTAATTTCAGCTCAGGTTTTGATTTCAGGGTCTTGAGTTGAAGCCCTACTGTGCTCCGTGCTGACATGGAGCCTACTTAAAAGGAAAACAAAAGTCCCATATAATAATACCATTAAGAAAAAAAGACGATTTTAAAAATTAACTAATGCAGGGGTGCCTGGGTGGCTCAGTCAGTTGAGTATCTGACTCTTGATTTCAGGGTCGTGGGATCAAGTCCCATGTCAGGCTCTGTGCTGAGCAGGGAGCCTACTTAAGATTCTCTCTCTTCCTCTGTCCCTCTCCCCCACTTGTGCTCTTTCTCTCTCTCTCTCTCTCAAAAAGATTAGCTAACGCAGACTCATTATTGAACTCAGATATAAACAAAACTGAAAAAGTAGAACACATTTATATGTGTGATTTTTTGAAAACAATATTTTTATGGATTAATGATACTTTGCATGCTTTTGCGTACATTTTAGGGGGAATTGTTACATTGCTAATAAATGACAAAAATAGCGTGGTAACAGTTCAGTAATAAGAATAAATTACTGAAACACACAAAACCGTGGATGAATTTTTCAGATTGTTTTGAGCAAAAGAAGGCAGTTATTATGATTCAATTTACATGAAGTTCTAGAACAGGCAAAACTGATACATGGTAATAGAAATGAGAACAGTGGTTGTCTGGGGAGAAAGTGGAGTAGACCAGAAAGAGTTACTAGAGAAATTTTTGAGATGCTAGAAAAGCTCTATATCTTCCTAGCGGCGTATACTATATGGGTGTACACATTTGCCAAAATTCATTGAACTGTACATTTAACAACTGCACATTGTTTCATATTTAAATTATAGTGAATGAAGTGCTTACTATATTCTTGTAACTCTGTTTGATAACTTTGTTTTGCCATTCAATTCCCAATCTTGCAGCAACTCTCTGAGAAAGGAACCTTTATCATTTAAGGAATGAGAAAACAAGTTAAATAACATCGGAAGCAGAATTGGAATCCAGGATAAGCTGCCTGCTGAACATGAACTGCTAATCACCACTCTATTTATTTTTGTCTTCTGTGAGACACAAGTTAATTACAATTATACTGGAGAAAGTATTATGCTGTATGAAGCTGATTTCAGAAAACAGAATGTTTTTATGTAATTATGTACTAGAATAATCAAGTAAGTTTTAATTCAAAGTTAAAATAATGAGCACTGTTAGTATAAACGAGTGAAAGAGTTGTTAAGCATAAATAAAATTATTCAGTAGGAAGAACTTTATTTACAAGAAAAACTTGATAATTAGGTTTGGTTTGTGACTGAGTACCTGGGTAAATATCCTTAAAAAGAATGGATCCAAGAGGGACACAAATCAAAGATTATGTCTTATTCACTGCACTTGTATGAAGAACAGAAGAGCCAATAAATATCATAAATAATAAACAGGGTGGTAAAAATTAAGAAAAATAAATATTCCTAAGTCTGGAAATATGATGGAAGAACCAGAGCAAGAGGAATTTGAACCTGACTCCACATAAAATGTGGCTTCAGTTCTACTGCAAAATTTGGCTTTCTGCAGCATACCCAAAGAGTTACTCCACCCGATGCTAAAAGAAAGGCAAGGAGTTTTTATCACTTTGGAAGGCTGGGCTCAACAATATTTCTCAAAAGTAATAGCATGCTAAGGTGAAATATGAATCTCCCAACATTGGGATACACAACAAAGGGTTTTCCAAATATATTTGGACGTAAAACCATTTTGTAGAGTATTTTAATGTAGAAGCACTTGTGGAATATACTTCAGAATTTTAGAGGATTTGGTTGCTTAATGTAAACACTCACAGGAAGTAAGATAACTAAGAATGAAGACAGATTACAGTAAATGATTCATCATGCTTCTGCTTTTCTAGAGAAATAGAATCGAATGAATATTTGAACCTCAATATACTAACAAGCTTAAAAATTCAACTCACTTGTTCTCTTTGAGATCCTGCCCCACAAAAGGTAAGTAAACTTAGGTGTTACTTTTATTTAATGCTGATTTTCTACTTTCTTTTTTTAAGTATTTTTAGTATTTCTTTTTTTTTTTTTTAAAGTTTATTTAGTTTGAGAGAGGGACAGTGTGAGGGGGCATAGAGGGAGAGAGAGAGAATCCCAAGCAGGCTCTGCACTGTCAAGTGAGGAGCCACAGACTATTGAGATCATGAGCTGAGCTGAAACCAAGAGTTGGACACTTAACCAACTGAGCCACCCAGGCACTCCTATACTTTCTAATAAGTAACATTACTTAACATTTGCGAGATTTATGACAAATTATTTAGTACAAGCTCAAAATCAATAAACGCCCAAAGATAAGAATAGCCACTGCCTACTATAAATGAGATCAAATCTATTTCAATAAGTTATGTCTTAAGATAACGAAAGTACATTACAAATGATCATAGAACATAGTAAAAAAATTTATGAGAAATGAGACAATGGAAGTTATGCATGAGAGTAAAAGAAATACACATGCTGATTTTTCAGAACAAGAAAAACAGGTAGCAGGAAGCATAAATGAGGAAGTTCATTGTCAAATCTCAATTTAATTGGTACCTTATAAGATTATTAATTAGTTAATAATAAACAACTAAGCTAGAAAAAATGGTAGTAAACAGAAGGCAAATGGATTATGGAAAACATTCTTTTTTTGGTAAATTTCCTAGACTGATAACTACAGGAATACTGCAGGTATATTTTAATTTCAGGAAGACTTATATTTTCAGAATTTCTAATGGGATCCCGTGGATGAGATTTAAAATAACGGTAGATACTTGGATTGCTTGTCACAGAAACAGTCACAATATAGATTAATAGCTCACGGTCAACTGTGCAGCATGCTATAGGACATGCTCCAGGTTTGTTTCCCTCGAGGCATTCTGTGTGCAAAGACAGAGAAACATGCTGATGGGATTCAGGACCAGTTACCCCCAAATATGACACCTAGCCATACTCAATATTTTAAGCTGAAGGAGTTTGAGAAAACAGAAGAAGCAGGAAGGTCACTCTGATGTTCCCCAGCCCTTATCTCCTGAAACCGGTCATTGAACCCTCATGTGAGAGGTACCCTCTCTCTATACCTGGAGGAGAGTTGTATCCTTTATCTATAAAGACAGATTCCAAAAGGAATCCAAACAAACAGCACTTGCTGTGTACCCCCAGTTTACTACATTTCCCTCATGCTCTTTGACTTAGCATATTTTTTATGCTTATTTATTTGAGAAAGAGAAAGAGAGAGTGAGTGCCAGCTGGGGAGAGGCAGAGAGAATCCCAAGTAGGCTCCATGCTACTAACAGTGTGGAGCTGGATGTAGGACTTGCTTCCACGAAATATGAGATCATGACCTGAGCTGAAACCAAGAGTCAGATGCTTAACCAACTGAGCCACCCAGGCACCCCTGACCTAGCATATTTCTACATGACTGTCCAATCTTCATCAGACCTAGCATAAAAGTACTCCAGTTTAAGTGTTTCTTTGGGCTTTCATTTTGTTATGAAGGCTTCCATGTGACATAAAACTTATATTCAAGGGTCACCAGGGTGGCTCAATGGGTTAAGTGCCCGAGTCTGGATTTCAGCTCAGGTCATGATCTCATGGTTGTGGAAATCAGGCCCCCAGGCTGGGCTCCATCCTGACAGCCCAGAGCCTGCTTGGGATTCTCTCCCTCCTCTCTCTCTGCCCCTCCCCCTGGTCACACATGTGCACGCTCTCTTTCAAAATAAATATTAAAAAAACCTAATATTCAATAAATTGGTATCCTTTTCTTCTGTAACTCTATCTTTGTCAGTTTCTTTTTGTTTTGTTTTGTTTTTATTTTTTTAACATCAAATTTATTGTCAAATTGGTTTCCATACAACACCCAGTGCTCATCCCAACAGGTGCCCTCCTCAATACCCATCACCCACCCGCCCCTCCCTCCCACACCCCATCAACCCTCAGTTTGTTCTCAGTTTTTAAGAGTCTCTTATGCTTTGGCTCTCTCCCTCTCTAACCTTTTTTTTTGTCAGTTTCATTTTCAGACCCAGCCACGGAAACTAAGGTTGAGGGATAACTTTTCCTACCGTATAATATGAAATAACGTTTAGGGAGAATGAAAGCTAAAAGTTATACTAACATAATTGGCAGCAGAAGCCACACTAAAAACATACCAAATGTACTGGGATTATATACCTCAAATGAAATTTAACTGAGCTAAATGTATTCTCCTGTAATTTGGTTTTCAAATAGTAATTAAACAACATACAAGGAAAACATGGATTGACAATAGTCAACAAGTCAAAGAATATTAAGTTTCACTTCTAAAGAAGTTCAGTTAACACAGTTTTAAAAATCAAACCAAACAGAAAAACAGAAAACCTAACACAGCAAAAGCCTACAGTATTAGAACTATAGTCTCCATAAACAGTGAAGTGGTACCTCACTGTTCTTTATTGGTCAGAGTAGATCACGAGTTTTGTGTTTATTTCTAGTACCATATTTTAATAGGGGTCTTTGAAAGGCCATACTTGATAGACAAGAAAGAGAGCATAAAACAATGAAAATACTTCTGAGGATCACTTTAAAATTTCAAGATAACGAATTCAGAATGAACATAAGTAGGAGTTACGGAGTGCTACAAAGTGAGGGCAAAAACAATGCCAATGATGGAATGACCCTTCTTTTTATAAATCACAACACTTTGCCCTAGATACCTTGTCAAAGTCACAGCCAACTCATGACATTCAGAATAATGATTTCCACTACAGCACACTCTGTTTTCAAAGAGCTTATGAATTGTCATCTGGAAGCATAAGGGGACAAATATAATTGGCAGATAATGGAATGGAAAAAGATACAGAAGTGTCCTCTTGCAAAGAAAAGCTAGTAAAACCTAGATAAAAGGGGCAAGCCAGATGTGCGAGGCTGGATACTTCCCTTGCATACTTTTGGCTTCTGTAAGCTTGCTTGCCTCCTGTGTCCACCAACTGCCTGCATAGCACCACAATAAGGGCCCCCTCCACTTTTTGTTTGCCTCCTGCTTCCACCCACTACCCCTGTAGCACCACTGATAAGGGCCCCCCTCCCCTTTTCCTTTTGTCTTGCAACCCCCTACCATCCCAGCCATAAAAGGAGGCCAATGCCAAGGTCTGGGCTTAGCCTTTGGAGGTGATTCCGCTGGGCCGGCACTGGTACGCAAAAGCAGTCTTTTCCAGATTCCCTGTCTCTTCCTGGGTGCTGAGTATTTGCTCTAACACCCTAAAACAACGCACAAATGCTTTGATCCAATAATTTCGATGGCTCACATTTTACCTTGTGGATATATTTACACAAGTGGGCAACGGAAGCAGATGCTTACTGCAAAACTGTCCTGATGAAATAATAATTATAATAATCATGAAAAGAAATGAAGGAGGCCAGCCAACAACTGAGTTACATGAGTAGTATGTAATGGAACTGAGGTTGAAGAATATGGAGCCATTTGCAGAGAGAAAAGGAGATGCAGATGGGGCCAATACCGCTATTTAGAAACAGTGACGGGGGTGAGGCGCAGGGCTAAATAAAGTCCTTGGAAGCATAATTAAAATAGATGGAGGCCAGGCAGAAGCAAAACAAGGCTCAATGTTCCCTTAAGTTTCAAGAGGCCAAAAGGCAATGAAGAAATGGAACATCCAGAGAACTAAACTTCAGGAAAAAAGGAAAAAAAATGTTTCTTATCCTTAAAACTGGCCCACAATGTTCTGGTTGACCAAGAAATGAGTGTTCTCTCTCTCAGTGTGACTCAGAGTGTTCATTACAAAACACTTCAGGGGCGCCTGGGTGGCTCAGTTGGTTGGGCGACAGACTTCAACTCAGGTCATGATTTCACTGCTCGTGGGTTCAAGCCCCGCATCAGCTCTGTGTGGACAGCTCCGAGCCTGGAGCCTGCTTTGGATTCTGTGTCTCCCTCTCTCTGCCCCTCCCCCGCTCACACTCTCTCTGTCAACAATAAATAAACAATAACTTAAAAAAATTAAGAAGATACTTTAACAATTAACTATGTGGGGCGCCTGGGTGGCTCAGTCAGTTGAGTATCCAACTTCAGCTCAGATCATGATCTCATTGTTTGTGAGTTCGAGCCCCTCATCGGGCTCTCTGCTGTCAAGGCTGAGCCTGCTTTGGAATAACCCCCCCCACCCCCCCACCCCGCACCTTCTGTGCTCATGCTCTCTCTCAAAAATAAACAAACATTTTTTAAAAAAGAATTAATTGTGTGGTCAGACTAGGAAACTTCCAGTATATTACACTGCCTTGGTGACTTCACCCTATCAATTATCAGTTGAGGCATCTCAGACAAGTCATATAATTTTTGTAACTCAAAACTTTCATCTTTAAAATTAGGGCTTAAAAATAAAAGGGGGAATTAATGAGAGATTCTTCTGGTCTTCCTCGGCAGTGAAGTCTTTTATTTTTTTAAATTTTTTAACTTTCATTCATTTTTGAGAGACAGAGAGAGACAGAGCATGAACGGGGAAGGGGCAGAAAGAAGGAGACAAAGAATCCAAAACAAGCTCCAGGCTTCGAGCTGTCAGCACAGAGCCCGACACAGGGCTCGAACTCAGGAAGTGTGCGATCCTGACCGCAGCCGAAGTCGGACACCCAACCAACTGAGCCACCCAGGTGCCCCTGAAGTATTTTATTTTTCATTTTTCTTTAATTTTATTGTACAGTGGTAAATTAGCAGTAGCTGAACTGATTGCATTTCCTTTGTGCCTCTTATCTTGGTGCACGTGGAGCTGTGCTATCTATGTCGGAAGAGACCATGATTCAGCTTAATATGCTCACCCTAGAAGCATTATGATGGGAAACCACTTAGGGGGAGGCACAGCTGCACAAACAGCTTTAGGACACTAGGGGAAGGGGGTTGTTTTCAGTGCAGCTTTCGGACAGACAGGCATCGGGACCAGAAGTAAAGACGGCAAAGCTGGCTTCTCTCACCTTCTCAACATGACCTTTATACATGTCCAGGAGCCCTGGCTCTACTGGTATTTTGCAATGGTACTTGTTCCTGCCTTTCCCTTGGTGTGTTTTGGCCTCCTTTACTTTCCCAGGACAGGTACCTTATGTGAGAAAATGATTTTGTAATGCCAGCGAGACTGCACACCGAAAGGAGTCCTCTAGGTAGTGGTATAGCACAGATCATAGACTTGAAAAAGAAGCATCTTAAAGGAGGAGGGAACGAAATTAAGTACCAAGATCTTGCATCTTTAATCATCCTATGCCCTGGGTTGACTCATGGCTCAAAGTGTGTAATTTTCTGTGGTTCAGATCTCATGTACTGGGGTGGTGGAGAGAAAAACAGGCAAAAAACCAGCAGGAAAGAGAGAAATGCAAAAAGGCAGGGTCTCCATCATGTGGCAGTTCTCTTAAAAGTAATTTCCTTGTCGTTTTACGGGCTATAAAATCTTTGAATACTTCATTCTTTCACAAATTGCTCTTTAGGTTTAAATGTGAGCTCATAACAATGAAATATTTAACCACAAAATGTCTTTTAATGGATCAACTCGCTGGGGGGTCTGCAACACTCTGCATACTTAATTAGAGACTGGTACCAGAGAGGAAAAAGAAAAAGGAAAAAGGAAAAGGAAAAAAGGAAAAGGAAAAGGAAAAGAGAAAAAAAGAGAAAGAAAAAGAAAAAAAAAAAAAGGAGAGGGCAGCGGGTTTTGGAAACGCCAAGGTTCTCAACCGAAGTCAGAGGATTTCCTTTTGGGTTTCTCTGTGTTTCAAATACTGAATGTGAGTGGATGAGAAAGAGCCTCTATGTCACAGGCTCGGGTGGTGAGTAAGGGGGTGAGGGATTTTTATGGCAATTGTTGATCTTAATTGTTTTTTAATGTTTCTTGAGAACCAATCTCCAGTATCACAAAATACAAATACAAAATTACCTAGGATATGAAGACACTGACATATTTTTATGACAGTAATTAACACTATTTAGCATAGGAGATATGATATATTGCACAGAATTTGAAGTTAGAAGGCCAGGCTTTAAATACAGCTCTGAGGCTTAAGTACATGTTTGAATAGAGGCAGGCCACTCAATCACTATGCCTCAAGTGATTCATCTCTAACACGGACAGCATCCCTTTATTTGCCTCATGAAGGCAAGTGTTTGTTTGAAAGTACTTTTGAAACTATAAAAGTTACACCAAGTTTTCGTATCTATTACATCTCTCTTGTAGAAAAATAAATCTAGGAACTCAATAAAAATAATCACTTAATTCTTACAGACTAAGAATTCTGTGGGTAGAAGCCCTTGGATACGTGAACCACTTGAATAATTGGTTTACAAAATCTGAATGGTTTTCTCAGTAATTCATTGTGCCCAAGCAATATGAGTAAATGTTTCTATATTTCATTTCTCTTTGTATGTTTTTTCTGGACTATTAACAATATTGAAAACATATTGGTAACTCTTAGTGATCTGGGACAAATATTAACTGCTAATTTTATGGTCCTAATGATGAGCATATGTATATACCCACATTTATATGTATACATATATGTACATATACACATATATACCTATGTATACACACATATATATAGGGTTCACAGCTGACTCCATCAGTGAAGTGTGCAACTCTTGGTCTCAGAGTTGTGATTTTGGCATCCATGGTGGGTATGGAGATTAGTTAAAAAAAAAAAAATAGGGGCACCTGGGTGGCTAAGTCAGTTAAGCAGCCAATTCTTGGTTTCTGCTCAGGTCATGACCTCAGTTTCCTGAGTTCGAGCCCTGCATCAGGCTCTGTGATGATGGCATGGAGCCTGTTTGGGATTCATATTTTCTCTCCTTCTCTTTCTCTTTCTCTCTCTCTCCTCTCTCTCTCTCCCCCCTGCCCATCTCTCTGCCCTTCCCCTACTCACACTGTGTCTCTCTCTCAAAAATAAACAAACTTAAAAAAATAGGTTTGCACAGGTATTTTTTTTCTCAATATATTTGGACTTATTTCTTCTGGCAACTATTCTTCATGGTTCTTGTCTATTTTCCTATTTTTATTATCAATTATTTATCTTAGGTATCAATTATTTATCTAAAGATAGATACCTATCTAAATAATTAAACAATTGATACATAAATAGATATTTATCAGTTATACAAATTGGAAATGACTTCTCCAAAATAAGTACTGTGAATTTTCATTCTTTTCCCAGTGTCTCTTGTTAATCAAATATTCTTAATTTTCAGGTTATGGTTTTTTCTTATAGCTATGGATTTTTAGTCTTGTTTAAGAAATTCTTTACTACCCAGGGTTCATAAAGGTAGCTTTCTATACTGGGGCATCTGGGTGGCTCAGTTGGTTAAACGTGCGACTCTTGATTTTGGCTGGGGTCATGATCTCATGGTTCACGAGTTCAAGTTCCATATCAGGCTCTGCACTGTCAGCGGGATTCTCTCTCTCTCCTTCTCCCTCTGCTCCTCTCCCACTCATGTTCTTTCTCTCTCTCAAAATAAATAAATAAACATTAAAAAGGAAAAAAAAAGACAGCTTTCTATACTTTCTTCTAAAAGTTTCAATTTTTAAAAAATATTATACTGAAGTATCTAATCCAACTCAATTTTTATAGTATATGAGGGTAGGGATCTAATTTGCTTTTCCACATAGATTACAGATTGTCTCAGTGCCTTTTTGAATAATCCACCCCTCCACAATTTCTACATTTTGTCTTCTTTTGGTCAGGATGTATATTGCAATACCCAATCTATGCCGTAATTACTACTACCATTGCTTTTAATGTCCTGACACGTGGTTGGGCCAAATCTCTGCTCTGTTCTTCAGAGTCTGTCTTCTGTTCTTACATATACATGTAAGAATCAGTTTAAGCATTACCGTGAGGATCACTATTAGGATCTAAAGAACATTTAGGTTTGTATTTAGACCTTAACTATACTGAACAGCTTTAGTGAGGTATAACATTCATACATCAAGTGAATATTTTATAATAGTCATTATTATTTTTATTTAATCCATGGTTGTTTGAACGTTTTCTACAATTCTAAAAATACAAATATTTAAAATTATCTTTTATTGTTATTCATTGAAAATATTAAATGCATTGTAGTTAATGAGTATGATCTGTATTATAGCATTCTCTTGAATATTGTTGACTTGCTTTATCATCTAACACATGATCAATTTCCTTAAACATTCCATGTGCTCTTGAAAAGAAATGAGAATAAAATTCTTTTGGTTTAGTGCCCTATACATGTTAATTAGATGAAACATGTTAATCTCCTGTATTTTTATTGATTTTTATACCTTTGATCTATTCATCATTGAGAGAAGTATGTTGAAATACTATGTTGATACAATTGTCCATTTCCCCTTTTTTATCTATAAATTTGCGATGTAATTATTTTGATACCATCTATATGCACATAACTCTAGACTCTGCATGTCTTCTTGATGAATTGAAGCTTTTGTCATTAAAACATGATCCTCTTCATTAGAAGTAATGCAAACTTTTTTTGTTTTTTTATTATTACTTTATATATATTAGCTTTTATTTTTATTAACATTTGCCTGGTATGTGTGATTCTATCCTTTGATTTTCAAACTTCTGTATCCTAATGTCTTGAGGGTGCCTTTTATACACAAGAAATGGCTAGATGTAATAAATTCAGGGCTGCATTTCTTTTACTTTTCTTTTTTTAAATGCTTTATTTTTGAGACAGAGATGGAGTGTGTGCAGGTGGGGGGGGTGGGGGGTGGACAGAGGGTCTGAAGTGGGCTCCATGTTGACAGTAGACAGCCCAATGTCAGGCTCAAACCCATGAACCACGAGATCATGACATGAGATGCTTAACTGACTGAGCCACCCAAGTACCCCTCTTTTACTTTTAAACAAATACTTTTGTCTGTATGTACTTATTATGATCATCTGCTATATTTAATTTATTTCTACTCTGAATTATTACACTTTCTCTATATCCTGCTTTGGGTCATTGTGTCACCCTTTCCTTTCTGTCTTGTTATTGATTAAGGTTCTATTTTTTCCTATCATTCAATTGCTTTCTTCTAAATCGATAGCAATTTACACTCTTTATATATAATCTTTTTTAAAGTCAAGGTAGGTACATTTTTTTGCCTTTGTGCATCCATCCTCTTTTCATTTAAAATCCAAGTGAGGATGCAGCTCTCTTTTTAGAGTCTCTGGTGTGAGCAAACCATAGCTCCTTCTCCTGTCTTCTAATCCTCATCAGGCAACGGAAAAAAAGCTCATTTTCACTAAGCATCTGCAGCTCTTGTATCCTCACGTCCAGAACTTATTTTGACATGCATCTTCCAGGTGTACTGTTTTCACTTTGTTTTGAAGTTGGAAAATTTTTTCTTGCCAACTCAGGGATCCATTAAGTCATTTTCATATATTTCAAACACATTTTTTTTTAAGCCGGTCAGAATTGTTTAGGGTATCTAACCTATCATATCACCAGAAACCAAAGCCCCTCAGAATTTTTTAAATCTCTGTGCTTATAATGTACAGATTCAATGCTATCCCTCTCAAAACACCAACAGCATTTTTCAAAGAACTAGAACAAATAATAGTGAAATTTGTATGGAACCACAAAAGACCTTGATTAGCAAAAGCAATCTTGAGAAAGAAAAATACAGCTGGAGATATCACAATGCCATACTCCAAGTATACTACAAAGTGGCTGTAATCAAAACACTATGATTCCCACAAGACAGACAGATGGACAGAGACAGACATAATGGAACCAATCAACGGTGTACAAACCCACACTTTTACTGGTCAATCTATACCAAAGGAGGCAAGAATATACAGTGGGGTAAGGGCAGTTTCTTCAATAAACAGTAGTGGGGAAACTGGACAGCTACATGCAAAAGAAGGACACTGAACCACTTTCTTCCACCATACACAAAAATGAACTCAAAATGAATTAAACACCCAAATGTTAGACCTGAAAACAAAACTCCTTGAAGAAAACATAGGCAATAATCTCTTTAACATCAGCCTTAGCAACATTTTTCTAGACTTGTTTCCTCAGTCAAGGGAAACAAAAGTAAAAATAAATTACTGGGACTACATCAAAATAAGTTTTTGTCTTGAAAGAAATCAGCAACAAAACAACAAAGCAACCTACTGAAGAGGAGAAGATATTTGAGAATGATTTATCTGATAAGGGCTTAATATACAAAATATATAAAGAGCTCATATAACTCAACACCAAAAAAAAATCTGATTAGAAATGGGCACAGAAGCTGAATAGACATGTTTCTAAGGACATACAGATGGCCAACAGACGCATGAAGAGATGCTCAACATCACTTATCATCAGGGAAATGCAAATCAAAACCACAATGAGGTATTACCTTATACCTGTCAGGTGGCTAGAATAAAAAACAAAACAAAACAAAACAAAACAAAAAAAAAAAACGAGAAATAACAAGTGTCATCAAGGATGTGGAGAAAAGGAAACCCTTGTGCACTGCTAGTGAAAATACAAACTGGCACAGCCAATGAAGAAAACAGTATGGATGTTCCTCAAAAAATTAAAAATAGAAATACCATGAGATCCAGTAATTCCACTACTATTTACCAGAAGAAAGTGAAAACACCAATTCAAAAAGATAGATGTACTCCTATGTTGTATGCTGCATTACTTACAATAGCCAAGATGTGTCTGTGTGTGTATGTGTGTATATTACTCTGCCAAAAAAAAAAAAAAAAAAAAAAAGAAAAGAAAAGAAAAAAGAGATTTCCCTATTTGCAACAACATGGAGTGACCTAGAGGGTATTATGCTAAGTGAAATAAATGAGAAAGACAAATTTGGTATGATTTCACTTACATATGGAATCTAAAAAGCATAAAAATAAGCAAACAAAAAACAAACAGATCCATAAATACAGAGAACTGATGGCTGCCAGAGGGGAGGGCCATGGGAATGGGCAAAATGGTAAAGAGGAGTGGGAGATCAAGGCTTTCATTTGGGGAATTAAATCGTGGGAACGAAAGGGACAGAATAGGGTATATAATCAATGGTATTATAATAGTATTACATGGTGACAAACAGTAGCTACACTTGTGAGCAGAGCATTATGTACAGATCTGTGGAATCACTATGTAACATTATGTGCCAACTATAGTTCAATTAAAAAAGTAAATAAAAGTAACAAATAGTTACTGAGAAAAGTTTCTAAAATGAGTAACTTATTCCAGAGTTATCTTAATTCAACTACTTAGAAAGTAGAAAGTAGAAAGAAAAAAGGCAATCTATAAGCTGGTTTCTAAATATTATATGAATAGTCAAAATAATTTATGAGATGATAATTACTCTGATAAGTTTTATAAATATTATATAAGATCAAATTTTTATTGTCCTAATGAAGTCACACTGATCTCTATATTCCCTAATTTCTGTTTCAATCTATGTATTAAAGTGTCTATTAACTAAAAAAAAAGAAAGAAAAAGAAAAATCTCTGTGCTTTGAAGAATGGAAGGAAAAGTATTTAAAATTTATAACAAACTCTTCAAAGATCTGTAACTTTCTTTAATTTCAACTTTGAAATATAAACATTCACAAATGATAACTTCTCAAAAGATCCATTGTAAAATATTTGCTTTGAGCTTATCCAGGAATGAGTGAGGTAATACATTTGTGAATCCTCCAGGAAACAGAATCTCTTGCTCAACTCTTCTTTGACCATGAATGCCCTCTCTGATTCCAGGGAGAATCAGAAAAATGAAAGACATATTTAGGAAACTTAGAACCCAGAAAGTAAAACTTGATGGTCTAAGAAGTAACAGCACCACGGAAACCACTGAATTACTACAAGGCAGGCTTCCTTGACAAAATTGAAAATCAACCATGTGGACTGGGGAGATTATAATTGTGTCTTTCAGAATGACACTTGCTCTGAATTGAGGAGGCTTTTTTGATCTGCCCAATATTTTGTGATTAAGGTCACCTCATTGCTAATCCCCTTCTACTACGGAGCAGGTAATAAGGACTTAGTGTACAGTTTGTCCTAGAGTGATCACAGGGTGACATTTTGTTCTAGTTAATATTACAAGATACAATATGTATCCTATCACCATTCCCTCTTAATTAGAATGCCTATTTCACCCTACAGGATTTGAAGTTCAATATATTACATCCCTGGAGAAATTGATTCTATATTGCTGAAAGAATTTTTAGAGTTAAGGGTCTGCCAAAGACCCGGAAATCAATCCTAATGGACAGGTAGCTGCTCTGTGATTAATAAAAGTGGTCGGCAACGAAAAAAGAAAGAGCCAGAGATTTCTATGCCCTGTAAAAACTGCTCATTAACTCAAGCTTCATATCAAATTGATTTTGACAAAAGAGTTTTCTTTGCAGATATTCTGGCACTTTCTGATGGAGGAGTATCACAACTGTGAAAGTGTGTATACATTCTCACACATCTCTAGCTTCCTATTCTGTCAAAGGTAGACAGACATGTAAGTATAAAGCTAATTTTCCTGAGAATAGATTATGCCCATTATACTATAAAGTGAAAAACTCAAAACGGGGGCTCCTGGTTTAATTCAGGACACACAGAATGTACAAAAACTCCTCAAGTTTCCCACAAAAATGTCATAAAGAGTTTCAAAATAAAATATTTGAAAAAGTCCATTATCTGTAGACAAAGAGAACTTTTGAAATAACTAAAGGATTAGCAGTACCAAAAAAATATAAATGTTTTATAAAAATGGACTGTTATCTTTACTGCATAGAAACGTGCACTCAGTAAGTGCTGCTTAACTTGTTAAAAAAATAACTCATTTTAAAATACCCAGATCCGTATTACTAAACCAGTATAATCAGCAACACATAAGGGAAGACTGTGACCTCATTTTTCTCTCTCTATATCTCAAATTCTCCATCTGTATGGCTAAGATGTATTCCAACATTTCTATGATCCTTCCTTCTTGAATATTCCTTGAGTCTGTGAATTCAGGTTCTTTTTCACAAGCTGTCAGGATAACGTGTGGTCTCTCTACTACATAACTTAGATGATTACATAACCTTTTCTTGAATATAATTCACCAACATGCAAACAAACCTCGGTGTTCCCAAGGGAGAACAAGACTCAGTATCATAAATCTTTGATGAATTAAATGTTTAGGCAAAAGAAATGAATCACCAATGAAGCAGCTCATTTCTTTTTTGTTGTTGTTATTAATTTGTGATTTTCCTAAAGTTAGTACATATTCAATCTAAACTTTTTATAGCCATATTTCCATATCACACAGTAACCCTTTAATGCAGGTGTATGATGTAAATGTCAAAAAGTAAATAAACCCCGTCTTCACTAATTTCAAGGTGTGATGCAAATAAAGGGGGGAATCAATGAAGAAAATATTTTAAAAAGATGAAAAATGAGAGTGAAAGAGATTGCCTTTTTAGTCATGAGGATGCAAGAAAGAAAAAAATAAAATCAATGATATAAGAGTATCTGCTCAAGGATGATTCACTCATTCAACAATGAGTTTTGCCTCCTGCCAGTTGTCTCTGTTCACGTGTATGTTTGTATGTGTAGTTGTAGGTTTCTAGATATAGATAAATATAATATAGATGTCTAGATATAAGTATCTATGTTAATGTAACAGTGGTTCGAGCCGTATGTTCGTTCACACACACACACACACACATGCGCACGCTTAAAACTATGTTACTATTGTCTGATTCTACATGCTCCATTATGTATATTTTTAATACCTCCAGTTTGCTGAGTTTCCTTTTTCTTACTGATAGAAAAGGTGTCAACCGGAAGGGAAATTTATGTCCGAAATCTCCAGCTCAAGTATTACCTTTTCTATGAAGCCTATGACCATTTTCTTAGGTAATCACACATCATTCTGGTGTAATCATAATTAGTCATCTCTTATGGTATGTATCATCTCTGTTTGTGTCTTTCTTTTCACTAGCCGGTGCCATTTTCAGAGATAGAAATTAGGTTTTATTCCTCTTTGCATTGCTGGGAGGCAGGGACAGAGGCAGGTGAAATTGAGAGGAGAAATCACCAAATGTCTTCCCTTTCTAAGTAGTTCACGAATGGGAGCTTTATATGGTTAAGGTTCACATTTCCCGCAAACATTTCCTGTCCAATTATATAAATTATTTTCTGATCACATGATACCAGTGACAGACAATAATCTGGATGGGACATGGTGCCGAGAATTGTGGATAATATTAGTGAAAACAGTCCTGTGTGCGCATGGATTTTTATCTCTGCCAAGCTAAGCAAGTTATATCTTTTGCTCTAAAAACGTTTTCATAAAAATAAATATATGCTTTTTTCCCAAACAAAATATGATGAAAAGGAAAAATAATTCACTAGATTTCTCTGTTAACTCTAATTAGTAATGTGGCAGGAGAGGGAAGTTTGAAGGGAGTGGGGTCATTTTCACCCGCTCTGGGAGTGAAAATTACCAAAACATCATCTTATTCTTTCTGATCCCGGCTAGTTTCTGAAAGGGTGAAGTCCAGAAAAGGTACACGTATTCTACCAACATGATCTATGGGGGGAAAAAACCTTTATGATGGTCATAAATCTCACAGCCTCTGAGAGAAAGTCCAGAGCAGGCATGTGATGCCATCCAACTGACACATATAAATGATGCATTTTCTGCTAGAACCACAGCTCATCATCATCCACACAACTGCCGAGAAGACAGAGTGACAAATGCAGTCTATACAATGCCATGGCTAAAACAAAATAAGCTGTAGTTAATCATTTATGCACCTCCCCAAATAATAAGCCCAGAAAGCAAATACCAGTAGGAGACTGTGGTGATCCAGGGAATTTTGTGGGCAATCTTGCATTTATAAATAAAACCGTGAATACGGTATCCATGTGAAAGCATCAGTACCATATACACCTTTATTTCACTAGAATTTCAACTTCAGGAATAAGTGTGGGTGAAGCTTATATGTGAGGCTATTACACTAGTAAAAGGAGTTTTACTTAAACCGTCAGAAGCGAAATTTCCTTGAAAGAACACCAACAATTCTTACTTTGGCTAAATTTTGTAACTAGAGGTAAAAGGATTTCTGTAGAGCTTCAGCTAATGTGCTCAGTGCAGAATCGACAATTGCCAGCACACGTGTCACTGGGGATGGGAGAACATTTGGGGCCTGTGCAATTGGAGATACGCTCGTGTCTGTATGGAAGAGCCCTCCATAACATCCTTCCAAAGTTTAGTCCCCACCCAGGGTCCATGAGCTACCTAACACTTAGGAAACCAGTGGGTAATTGCCAATGGCAGCTCTCTGCTTTTCTTCTTGTGGGAGTATAGTCTTTGTGTCCATCTATTTTTCTTCCACAACCCTGATCCTGTTTCTCCTGTCACGCTGCTGCCCAAATCTGAACGTCCTCTTATTCCACCCTATTGAGGAAATAAATGAAGGGTGAAAATGCAAACAAAGAAAAGTTGCTGACCTCCTCTTAGGCACTCATTAAATATGACTTTACTTGAAAATAAAGCAGACTGATAAAGAGCTACAAAGATACACAGCACGTGCAAAATTCCCTCTTGCTATCATCTGAAACCCTGTATATAGAAAGGCATTTTACACAAATAGGAAAAAAAAATGCATGTATATTCAGGTCAGCCTGGCTAGGATTCATTTGTAAGATTGGATTACATGTGGGGCACCTGGGTGGCTCAGTCCGTTAAGCGATTGACTTCAGCTCAAGTCATGATCTCAAGTTCTGTGAGATCCACCCCGAGTTGGGCTCAGGCTCAGTGCTGATAGCTCAGAGCCTGGAGCCTCCTTCAGATTTTATGTCTCCCTTTCTCTCTGACCCTCCCCCATTCACATTCTATCTCTCTCTGTCTCTCAAAAATGAATGTTTTAAAAAATTTGAGATTGGATTATATGCAAAATCAGTGACGGCCACCAGATACAATAAGTGCTAAATTGTTTATCATCAAAGATATTGCCTCCTCCATTAGAACTTTTAAAATATATTTTCAAATTGGTCCTTCCATGCAGATCTTACCTTTTCTGTAGGTTTTAAAGCTCTGCAGGGCAAGGCAGAGGATATAAAATCTGCTTTTGCCTCCCAGAGGACTATGGACGCTGTCGCCACCTAATGCTTATGGAATGATATGTTGCTTGAAAAGCACAGGACCAGACCTAAATCCATTCTTTTCTTGTCATGGCCTGCCAGCAATGGAATCAGCCTTTCACTTATTAGTATCATCATCCTTCCTCACTCTTGCTGGCTCTGCAGGGGTACAAAGATGCCCCCCTCCCCATACTGCCATGCCAAACACTCCCACTCGTTCTCACTCCGACTGCAAGCCACCTGTCAGGGTCAGATCCAGCACTCTACAGGCCCCCAAGAACCCCTGTTGCTCAGACAGGCCTCTAGAGACCTTGGAACACTGGTACTTCCAGCAGGATTCATGGAAAGAAAGGTAGAAGCCTGAAGCTGAAAGTCACGGCTACACTTTAAAGTGTATATATAATTAAAAGGTCACGTCCTGACTGAAGAGTAAATATTCTATGTTAAAATCACTGAAACTTGGTCAACAAATACCATCAAGTCTCTAGGCAAGCAATTCACACTGCAGAGATATAAAAATGAATTTTAAGACTAAGTGAGACGGCCCACTCAAAGAGATGGGCTTGTGTAGCTGCAGGTTATGTTATACTTTTTTACGAAAATAAGAGATCTTTTTAAATAGTGATTTTATTTTGGACTTATTTATATGTGGTTTTAAATTATAAAATACCTCAACTGTACCAACAGTATAGGAGAAAATATAACAGAAATTTATGTGCCCATGACTATAGCTTAAACAGATGTGGCCTCTTGCTATACAGGTTTTAGATCTTTACAGAAAAGGAATAGTAAGTATTTGTGATTATAAAAGTAATCTAAGTTGATTTTTTAAAATGAAACAAAAAAAACACAAAGGAGAAAAATCTTGTATGGTCTTATATTGATATATATCTGTCCGTGTGTATTGGACCTGCTTTACAGTTAGGATATTATAAATCTTCTTTGCTCATATCAATTTTTTTTAACGTTTTTATTTATCTTTGAGACAGAGAGAGACAGAGCATGAACGGGGGAGGGTCAGAGACAGGGAGACACAGGATCTGAAACAGGCTCCAGGCTCTGAGCTGTCAGCACAGAGCCCAACGCGGGGCTCGAACTCACGGACCGCGAGATCATGACCTGAGCCTAAGTCGGCCGCTTAACTGACTGAGCCACCCAGGTGCCCCATGCTCATATAAAAAGATTGTTTGAAAGCATGATTTTCAGATTTCACATAATGCTCTATCTGCTTTCATGAGTCTATTATTAGATAATTAAGTTGTTTTTATATTTCACTATCAAAAAGAATTCTAGCAGCCAGAACATTCCCTTCTTTGTCTTACTCCCCAAATCCATCCCTACGAGGGTACCTACCACTTTTAATTCCAAATGTAAATGGAAACTCTTTTCCTTCTTCCTTCCCTGACTTTAAACATACCATCTAGACTAGAGCCTTGCTACTCCAAGTGTGGTCTGTGGACCTGAGAGCCTGATAGAGATGGAAGATCTAAGATCCCACTGCAAACTTACTGAGTCAGAATCTGAACTTCAGCAAGATTCAGGAGAGAAACATAAGAACAGCAAAGTTGGAGAAGAACAGATGTGGTGAAAATCTCTATCATCTCTCACCACATTGAATTCCTAGCTGGTGTCTCTACTACTCCTTTTCCCATACTACATTCCGTTCTCCTTAACCAATGTGATTTTGCTAGAGTTAAACCAGGTATCAATGCTTCCCTGCCGCAAACTCTGTAATAACTCACATTGGGCGTCGAACAAAATCCCAGTTCTTTTGTAGGGTATACACACCTCCCTGTCTACCTTTCCGTTTAGTTCCTACCTCTCTTCCCTCTCATTCTGTTCTAACTGGGCTGACTTATATACACCTTCTATCTGGTGCTCAAACATTCCAATTTCATGCTCTCCTTGTCCTTGCTGTTTCCTCTGCTTGGAAAGTATTCTGTTCCCTAAATCTGTGGTGACTCCTTTCTAACACTCGTATCTCAGCTGGAATTTCACTACCTGAGGGAGCCCTTTGCCTCTCTTCACTGTCTAACATACTACCCCATTTCAGGATTTTCACAGCTCTTATCACTGTACGTAGTTACCATTTTTATTCATTTCAGTGTTCATTGTGTGTCTTCTTTAGAAAGCAAACTCTATGAAACATGGACTTAAACTAGGGCCTAGGACAGTGGGTTTTAAATGATCATGATCAATACATATTTGTCCAATGAATGAATGAATGAATGCTATGGTGAACATCCCTATATGCTAAACTGTATACATTGTTGAAGATTTCCTAAGCATAATGCCTTTGAATTTTTTTAACTGAATTTTAAGATTTGTTATCATATTGCTAAAATGAATTCCAGACAGGTTTTGTAAGGGTTTACACTTCCAAAAAATTATTTTTCCTGCATTATCAATTCTAGGATTCTTATCAAGTACATACACACATACCCCATACACATGTCATCAACATGACTACCAATTTCATGGGGAAATAAGAATCTTAACCATTTTTTTATAACTACTGAAACTTGCACAACTTCTATAATGCTCTGTAATTTGTACACTCTTTAATTTTTTTCTTTTAATGGAGAATCCATCTCCTTTTCCCATGTGTCTCCTGGCATGCTCATCATTTTCTCAGTAATGTTGAAAGTTTTAGTGAAGTGTATTGTATCATGGCCTATATGCATTTTTCAAAAGAGTAACCATTTATCTCAAAATATTTATTCAATAACATTTTCTTTCCCCGCTGGTTATAACTTATTCTTATAACCCTAATATAGGTAATTTACATATATATGCCTGGATATCTCTCTGGGTTTTCTTAACTTGGTCATAGAATTAGTGCCACACTCTTTTAAACACTGTGGTTCTACAAGCAACTATAATAACTGATACTGAAAATTTCACATTTTATTCTTTCTCAAAAACTCAGATATGTTTTGTTTTTTTCAGAAAAACTTTAGAATCGTGTTATCAATAATTAAACAAAATTAATAGGTCTGTATTGCAATTGCATTAAGCCTATACAGTAATTTAGGAATAGTTTTAATCCTTCAATTACTCAACCTCTAGATACTTCCTTTAAGGGCAATCATACAATATTTGCCCTGTTGTGACTGGCTTATTTCAACTAAACTAATGTGTACAAGATTCACCCAAGTTGTAAAATATGTCAGAATTGTCTTTCCCCTTTTTTTTTTAAAGGTACAAACATTTCCGTTTTTAGTATTTTTTATGTTTATTTATTTTTGAGACAGAGAGAGAGAGAGAGCGCGCGCGCAAGTGGGGGAGGGGCAGAGAGGGAGACACAAAATCTGAACTGGCTCCAGGTTCTGAGCTGTCAGCCCAGAGCCCGATATGAGGCTCGAACTCAAGAACTGTGAGATCATGACCTGAACCGAAGTTTACGCTTAATGGACTGAGCCACCCAGGCGTGCCTCTATTGGTGATTTTTGCATCAATATTCATAAATGATATTGGTCTGTAATTTTATTTTCATGCAGTATCTTTCTTTGACTTTGTAATCAGGATAATGTGGCCTTCAATGGGTTTTTTAATGGAAGTTCTTTATTTCATCTAATCTACTTATAAATTAATTAGATTTATCTATCTAATTATATATATTTGTTATGTCATTTTTTTATATCTAAATATATTTTCAATATACCACTTTACCAAATTCTCTAGAAATATTTTTTCATTAAATTCTCTTGGGACACTTCTTTAATCGCATTTTATTACTTTTGGAGTTCACTTTATTAAAATAGCTCAAATTCTTAACAGCTGTAAGTAACAGACTTTTGGAGCATCCTTTTATTGGAGAAACTGAATTTAATGGATACTTACGTTTTGTCACTGGTATAATTTTTAGTTCTCAGTTTGAAAAATATATTCCTCATCATGATTAGAAAATATCTTTCTTCTGTGATGTAATTATCAAAAATCTGCCCTTCCCTTCCCTGTCCTTTCTTTTCCTCTCTTCTTACCAACCATGCTTGGATTATGAACTTCCTCAAGATCCTTTTTAGTACTTCCTTTAACACACTCATGCAGTTGATTATACTGACAGAATATCTACACTCTTGAAATACCAGGTTGATAATGTTCTTCTACTAATATATTATGGAACAGAATTTCTTTTATGTGCTCCAATTTCTGTGTTTTTCTGTTATTTTTTCTCTTGGATATGTTTATTTTTTTTTTTAGCTTAATGATCTATTTTGCTTTATTATTGTCCTCAAATAGTTTGTAAGTTATGCAGTTTAGTTTTATTTTATACTTATCTTCTTCTAATTTCAAAACCTAAATTATATTTACTGCTGGGATGCCTGGGTGGTTCAGTCAGTTAACCATCTGATTCTTCATTTCATTTCAGGTCATGATCTCAGGGCTTTGTGGGTTTGAGCCCTGCATCAGGCTCAAAGCTGGCAGCATGGAGCCTGCTTGGGATTCTCTCTCTCTCTTGGCTCCTACCCACTCATACTGACTGTCTCTATCAAAATAAACAAACTTTAAAAGAATTGGGGCACCTGGGTGGCTCAGTTGGTTAAACATCCAACTTCAGGTCATGATCTCGCAGTTTGTGAGTTCAAGCCCCGCGTCGGGCTCTGTGCTGACAGCTCAGAGCCTGGAACCTGTCTCGGATTCTGTGTCTCCCTCTCTCTCTGCCCCTCCCTTGCTTGCGTGCTCCCTGTCCCTCTCTCAAACATTAAAAAATTGTGTGTGTGTGTATATATATATATATAGGTATATATATATACACACACATACTGTGTGTGTATATATATATGTATATATATATACACACACATACTGTGTGTGTATATATATGTATATATACATGTATATATACATACATGTATATATACATGCACACATATATATGTACATATATATATATATAAACACACACACGTGTATATATATATATATATATATATATATACACACACACATATATATATATATAGTCATTGAAAAATTCCAATGAAAGATAAAATAATCCGTATTCTTACACTTCATCTTCTTCTGTCAATTGCAATACATTCTGGAATTAGTATTTTTTTGAGGTTATTATAGTTAGACTAATAATAGTGTTTTTTATTTTGCACCTTTTCTTTAATAATTTTGATATTAACCTGTGTTTACAATGAGCAAATAGCAATTTACATTTCATTATATTTTCCACTGAATTCAAGATTCATCATCAGTACTTGTATATTTCAGTAATTCAGTTGGCTGAGTTATGAATTCACATTGTTTTTAAGGATTGCCTTTGGGCATTACATCTTCTGAATCCTTGCATAGTTGAGATCTTTTTAAAAATTATTGGGGCGCCTGGGTGGCACAGTCGGTTAAGCGTCCAACTTCAGCCAGGTCACGATCTCCCGGTCCGTGAGTTCGAGCCCCACGTCAGGCTCTGGGCTGATGGCTCGGAGCCTGGAGCCTGTTTCCGATTCTGTGTCTCTCTCTCTCTCTGCCCCTCCCCCGTTCATGCTCTGTCTCTCTCTGTCCCAAAAATAAATAAACGTTGAAAAAAAATTATTGTTACATATGAATGGAAATTTACATAGGTAGAGAGTTTTGAAGCCACAGCATTTTCTCTTCTAATTTATTTAGAATTTGCTCCTCTTACTCCACTGTCTTTGCAGTGCACACTGTCAGGTGCCTTCCTAGTACCCATTACTTTCTTTTCTTTTCAACCTTGATTTTGATCAGTTATCTCAGTCTTCCTTCTTCTGTCCCCCATAAATGACTTCGGGGATGTTGAGTCTATCCTGAGCTCCATATCATTCTATGGTGATCTTATTCTCATTACCAGGTACTGGTTCTGAATTCAGCACATAAATCAATTGTAATTAATAATTCATAAATAGCACTTATTGAAGAATCCTGGAAAGGGTGCCTGGGTGGCTCAGTTGGTTAAGCATCCAATTTGATTTTGGCTCAGGTCATGATCTCATGGTTAGTGAGTTCGAGCCCCACATCAGGCTCTGGTGACAGCACAGAGCCTACTTGGGATTCTCTCTCCTTCCCTCCCCCCCCCCCACACTCTCTCAAAATTAATAAACTGTATTAAAGAAAGACTCCTGGGAAAGATTCTTCACTCCTAAGATAGAATGGCAATAGCAGAAAGTCCTTTTATATTCCTCTGAATATCATGTCTGTATACTCATTGACATGAAGCCATTTTGCATTCAAACAAGTAATTAAGCCAACAATGAGAAGAGCAAAGAAGAATATTTGAAATTATGTGGGTCTTCAATGACATTAGTGAATCAATGAATAAGCCAACTGATCTATGGACTTCCTATCATTTTATGTATTTTCTTTATTGTTTATAACTAGTGAAGTCAAGTTTCTTATAATTTGCAGGCAAAAATAATTAAAACTAATACAGTCCCACTTGTCTTTAATGATACAGTCAGAATTCAAGGGTAAACCTGATATATTTCTCCTTGCTTTTTGGTAAGCATGCTTTTAGAATTTCTCTGTATCCTTCCATTTTAATCATTTTTATAGAATATATTTATGTCTTGATCTCTGTTCATGATTCCTAGAACATGAAACATGCTGTTTTAAACTACAAATTCAAGTCTCCCTTTATTTCAGGATATTTGTCCTCTACTGTATTAGAATTTATTGACATTTCTTTTCTTAAGAATTCTGGGAATGTTGCATGTTGGCACTGCGGTGTCTTGCTCTTCATATCTGCTGGATTTTCCCTCTTTTATATCTACCCTTTGCAGACATATATTGTGTGATTTTCTCAAGCCTATTTTTCATGTTCTGTATACTAATCACTTTCATTGAATCCTCACATTAGTTATTACACCCACCATATGAGGTAGGTACTTATGTAAGATTCATTTATGTAAAATTAAATTAAGGAATTGATAGACCAAATAATTTTCCCTTAGGATATGAATTTAATTAGAGGCACAATCAAAATTCAGAATCAGGTCTGACTCTTAATGTGAAATCTTAAATACTTGAAGTATAAAAATCAGTTTAGTCTAAGTAAATTCTAAAGTCATACTGCCTGATTCAAATTACGATCTTAATATAAAATATATTTTATGATATATAATATATACAAAAATACACTACACTCTAATGGGGGCTCAATCTCATGAACCGCAAGATTATGACCTGAGCCAAAATCAAGAGTTGGACGCTCAACCAACTGAGCCACCCAGGCGCCCCACATAGACTACTTTTAATCTGATCCTCACCATAATTTGGTGAAAACTCCAAGGGCTTTGGAGTCTGATGTCCCTGGGTTCAAATCTTGACTCAAACACTTTCTAGCAATGATGGTGGACCAGTCATTTCACCTCACTGAGCCTCAATTATCTTGCCTGTTATAGCAGATGCTGCCTGTAACCTAAGACCTGACTGCTAGTTCATGTGTATGTCATATAGCTTCCCATTGCAAGTGCCTATAATTCTGTGCCTGAGGGCTTTCTTGGACCAGAGGAGCATCTCTGACCTGTGTGAGGAGGTGGGTTGCTGATGTCCATGAAAGGAGCCCTGAAAAAATGGTAGACATGAGTTGGAGGTTAAGACCTGAATTCCTTACTCCTTAGGTAGAGTAACCATGAGGTGTGTTCAACAAAATTTTACAGTGTTCACACTGAGATTGAGCCTCAGTTCCCTATAATGGTTACCTACTAATTAGCACACATTTTAGTAGCTTCCTTCTCTCCTCCATTTGGGTTCTCTACTCTCCACTTGGTCACTGGGAGCCATCACTTCTCAAAAGTATTTACACTTGAATCCTTATTTCAAGCTCCAATTCTGGAGGAACACATACTAAAATACCTGGTTAACTATGAATAATAATATTAATAATTATAACACATAATTAACTGAGCATTTAAAAGTACATGAGATACCATAATGAGGTCCTTTTTATGCATTGTCATGAGTCAATTGAAGAGCTATTATTATCATCCTAATTTAACAGATGATATATCTGAATCACAGAAAGGAAGCAACTTGTCAAACCACACAGACTTGTACTGAGATGAACCAGAATTCTAATTCCAGAGCCCTGAACTCTTGAGTCATTGCATTATACTTTCAGCTATCACAATGGGAAAATATAAGAGTCTGGGTGTACAAATTAGTGAAAATAAGGCCTTATAAACCGTTCAATGATTTTTTTTTGGCTGTAAAAGGAAAGGAGAATGATTTAAGAATTTTTCTGGGGAGTGATGGTGGGGCTAAGATTAGGATCAGTTTTCACTTTTGGAAGAACCTGTGAGGGAGGCAAGAGGAGACTAGTTAGAGGCTATTATAATAATTTCAGGAATGGTTAACTTTGCTAGGGAAGTGATAGTGGGAATGGAAAGAAGTAGATGTGTTTTGGTGACATACAGAAGGTAGTATTAAGTGTATCTAATGATGTATGGTAAATACTGATGAGGGGAGAAAGTGGCCTCAGACCTTTCAGGTTTCTGACATTAAGTAACCAGGCAGTAAAAGTTACATTTACTGTTATGCAAGGGAAAGGCAAGTAACTATTTTAGGAGGGGATATAGGTTTATTTAAGAAGTACAGGTAAGGGGGACCTGGGTGGCTGAGTCAGTTGAGCAACCCACTCTTGATTTCGGCTCAGGTCATGATCTCAGGGTCATGGGATCTAGCCCTGTGTGGGCTCTGTGCTGGGTGTGGAGCCTGCCTGGGATTCTCTCTCTCTCTCTCTCTCTCTCTCTCTCTCTCTCTCTCTCTCTCCTTCTACCCCTCTTCCCATCCATCTCTCACTCTCCCTAAAAAAAAAAAAAAAGTAGTAGTATAGGTAAACAATCATTTATAATGTGCAGTAAAATACATTATCATGGGTAAATACACTTGGCATCACACTCAGTCCCAGGACATGATCAGTGAAGGAAGAGATACTTAAGCTCAGAAATGAAAAAATAAAGACATGCTGTCTACAACCATCCTTATCCTATATCTATCTGAACTACATTTATAGCCAAGTGGTTCATCTGTGGGAAGCTGCTTCTCTCACAGTTTTTAGTATGTCACAATCTGATGTAACTTATTTAAAGTTTAAGGGCACTCACCCACCTAAAAAATCTCTAAATAGCGTTAAACACATAGAGCTTAATAAAATTCAGTGTGACCATCCATCCCCTTCTCCCTCTGCTTCTCCCTTCTCCATGGACATTATAAATACTAGTTCACATTTCACAGGAAAGTTAAAATACCAGTCAGATACTAACAAGTACAGGGCAAAAGACTCTCAGAAATCTTTAAGCACACTTGAAGTAGAAGTAGAAATCATGAGAAGTATCTGCCAGTCTACTCTTTCTATTGTAAAATGCCAGATCATTTATACTTTATTCCTGGAAATATGATTTGTACATTAGTAGAGATATGGAGTTTTCTCATTGGTCACGTGTATCCCCAGACGTTACTGTCAGGATCTGGATTTTCATACTCTGAGGGAAGTCCTAAATTGTAGAGACCTAGAGAGCATTTCTAGATGTAGGGAAGTAACAGACCCAAATATCTGTTTGGGTCAGGCCCACCATAGCATAAATTTTAGTAATGGGCAAACATAGAAACAACCACTTTTCAAAATTCAACCTCAAAATCCAGTATCAATCAACTCCTAGGCAAACTCTTTCCTATACTAGTATAGAAGATAGAATAATGATCCTCCAAAGATATCCTGATACACAGTATCTGTGAATATGGTACATTAAATGGTAAAAAGGACTTTGAAGATGTGATTAAGGGTCTTGACAGGGGGAGATTATTCCAGGGCTCAATCTATAACTGTAAGCATTCTTAAAAGAGGGAGGTAGAAGGAACAGAATCGGAGAGAGAAGGTGTAACAATGGAAGCAGAGGTCAGAGAGGAGAGAAGATGCTACACTCCTGGGTTTGAAGAAGGAGAAAAGAGCCACAATTCTATGAGTGGGACGGCTTCAGGTAGCTGGATAAGACAAGGAAATGGATTTTCCCCTAAAGTTACGAGACGAAGTATAGGCCTGCCAACATCTTCAATTTAACCCAGTGAAAATGATTTCAGACTTCTGATTTCCAAAACAATAGAATAATAAATCTCTGGTGTGTCAGGCCACTACATTTTTGATATTTGTTATAGCAACAACAGTAAACTAATACAACTAGTAAACAGCATTATCATTTATGACAGACAATACTGTAATTAAATTGTTTTGAAGAGAAAAACAGGGAAGATGGTGGTGTAGGAGGGCACTGGGCTCACCTTCTCCTGCTGATCGCTTAGATTCCACCCACATCTGCCTAAATAACCCAGAAAACTGCCAGAAGACTAGCAGAACGGACTCTCTGGAGCCAAGCGTAGACGAGAGGCCCACAGAAGAGGGTAGGAAGGGTAGAGAGGTGGTGCACGCTACACGGACTGGTGGGAGGGAGCCAGGGCGGTGGAGGGGCAGCCCACTTGGCAAGGCAGAGCCCCCAAGTCTGGCTTGCAAAAGTGGAGGGGCTGGACTGTGTGAGTTCAGACAGCCAGCGGGACTTAACACCTGGAATGTTATAAGTCAACAGCTCTTCTCGGAGAGCAGGAGGGCGAGGGGACACCGGGAGGGAGAGGTGTTTAGCCCTGGAAGACAGAGCTCAGCTCGGCGGGGAAAAAGGCCCTAGCCAGTGCCATCTCCCTCTCCCATCCCCCAGCCAAAATCCCAAAGGGATCCATTTCCCATCACCGAACTTGCTTGCACCTCACAAACACCCAATCCACTTCTGTGGATCCATCCCTCCAACGGGTCTGCCTCCCTCCTGGTGCTGCAGGGCCCCTCCCGAGGCGGACCACCGAAGGCAAAGCGAGCTGAGTCTGCCCCTCCAACCCCTGTGCACCTTGTGGGTTCACCCCGGCTAATATGCCAGATCCCATAGAAGCAGCACCACAAGCCTGGCAGTGTGCAAATAGCCCAGACAGGGGCCACACCACTCCACAGTGAGCCCTGCCCCTGGGAGAGGGGAAGATAAGGTACACACCAGTCCAACTGTGGCCCTAGCAATGGGCTGGGAGCACACATCAGGTCTGACTGCTGCCCCGCCCACCAACACAAGTTACTCCAGACAGCACAGGGGAAGTGCCCTGCAGTTTGGAGCTACCACAGGGACTACCCAAAATGATGAAATGGAAGAATTCTCCTCAAAAGAAACTCCAGGAAGTAGCAACAGCTAACAAACTGATCAAATCTATTTAAGCAATATAACAGAACAACAGTTAGAATAAGAGTCATAAAATTAGTCACTGGGCTTGAAAAAAGCAGAGAGGACAGCAGAGAATCTAATGCTAAAGAGATCAAGGGACTAAGAAATAGTCATGAGGAACTAAAAAATGCTATAAATGAGGTGCAAAATAAAACGGAGGCAGCCATAGCACAGATTGAAAAGGCAGAGGAGAGAATAGGTGAATTAGAAGATAAAATTATGGAAAAAGTGGAAGCTGAGAAAAAGAGAAAAAAATCCAGAAGTATGAGGGGAGAATTAGAGAACTAAGAGATGCAATCAAACACAACAATATCCATATCATAGGAATTCCAGAAGAAGAGAGAGAGAAAGGGGCTGAAGGTGTACTGGAAGAAATCATACCTGAGAACTTCCCTGATTTGGGGAAGGAAAAAGGCATTGAAATCCAAGAGGCACAGAGAACTCCCTTCAGATATAGCTTGAATCGATCTTCTGCATGACATATCGTAGTGAAACTGGCAAAATGCAAGGATAAAGAGAAAATTCTGAAAGCAGCTAGGGATAAACACGCTCTAACTTACAAAGGTAGATACATAAGAGTAGTAGCAGACCTATCTACTGAAACTTGGCAGGCCAGAAAGGAATGGCAGGATATCTTCAATGTGATGAACAGAAAAAAAATATGCAGCCAAGAATCCTTTATCCATCAAGTCTGTCATTCAGAATAGAAGGAGAGAGAAAGGTTTTCCACAACAAACAAAAAATGAAGGAATTCATCACCACTAAACCAGCCCTACAAGAGATCCTAAGGGGGATTCTGTGAGTGAAATGTTGCAAGGACCACAAAGTACCAGAGAATCACTACAACCATGTAACCTACAGACATCACAATGACTCTAAACCCCTATCTTTCTGTAACACCGAATGTAAATGGATTAAATGCGCCAACCAAAAGACATAGGGTATCAGAATGGATAAAAAAACAAGACCCATCTATTTGCTGTCTACAAGAGACTCATTTTAGACCTGAGGACACCTTCACATTGAAAGTGAGGGGATGGAGAACTATTTATCATGCTACTGGAAGTCAAAAGAAAGCTGGAGTAGCCATACTTACATCGGACAAACTAGACTTTAAATTAAAGGCTGTAACAAGTGATGAAGAAGGGCATTATATAATAATTACAGGGTCTATCCATCAGGAAGAGATAACAATTATAAATGTCTATGCGCCGAATACGGGAGCCCCCAAATATATAAAACAATTACTCACAAACATAAGCAACCTTATTGATAAGAATGTGGTAACTGCAGGGGACTTTAATACCCCACTTAGAACAATGGATAGATCATCTAGACACAGGATCAATAAAGAAACAAGGGCCCTGAATGATACATTGGATCAGATGGACTTGACAGATATATTTAAACTCTGCATCCCAAAGCAACAGAATAGACTTTCTACTCGAGTGCACATGGAACATTCTCCAAGATAGATCACATACTGGGTCACAAAATAGCCCTTCCTAAGTATACAAGAATTGAGATCATACCATGCACACTTTCAGATCACAATGCCATGCAACTTGAAATCGACCACAGGAAAAAGTCTGGAAAACCTCCAAAAGCATGAAGGTTAAAGAACATCCTACTAAAGAATGAATAGGTTAACCAGGCAATTAGAGAAGAAATTAAGAAATATATGGAAACAAATGAAAATGAAAATACAACAATCCAAATGCTTTGGGATGCAGCGAAGGCAGTCCTGAGAGGAAAATACATTGCATTCCAGGCCTATCTCAACAAACAAGAAAAATCCCAAATACAAAATCTAACAGCACACCTAAAGGAAATAGAAGCAGAACAGCAAAGACACCCCAAACCCAGCAGAAGAAGAGAAATAATAAATATCAGAGCAGAAATAAACAATATAGAATTTAAAAAACTGTAGAGCAGATCAATGAAACCAAGAGTTGGTTTTAAAAAAAAATAAACAAAATTGATACACCTCTAGCCAGGTTTCTCAAAAAGAAAAGGGAGATGGCCCAAATAGATAAAATCATGAATGAAAATGGAATTATTACAACCAATCCCTCAGAAATACAAGCAATTATCAGGGAATACTGTGAAAAATTATATGCCAACAAACTGGACAACCTGGAAGAAATGGACAAATTCCTAAGCACCCACACACTTCCAAAACTCAAACAGGAATAAATAGAAAACTTGAACAGACCCATAACCAGCAAAGAAATTGAATCAGTCATCAAAAATCTCCCAACAAATAAGAGTCCAGGACCAGATGGCTTCCCAGGGGAGTTCTACCAGACATTTAAAGCAGAAATAATACCTATCCTTCTCAAGCTATTCCAAAAAATAGAAAGGGAAGGAAAACTTCCAGACTCATTCTATGAAGCCAGTATTACTTTGATTCCTAAACCAGACAGAGACCCAGCAAAAACAGAGAGCTACAGGCCAATATCCCTGATGAATATGGATGCAAAAATTCTCAACAAGACACTAGCAAATCGAATTCAACAGCATATAAAAAGAATTATTCACCATGATCAAGTGGGATTCATTCCTGGGATGCAGGGCTGGTTCAACCTTTGCAAATCAATCAATGTGATACATCACATTAATAAAAGAAAAGATAAGAACCATATGATCCTGTCAATCGATGCAGAAAAGGCATTTGACAAAATTCAGCAAACTTTCTTAATAAAAACCCTCGAGAAAGTCGGGATAGAAGGAACATACTTAAACATCATCAAAGCCATTTATGAAAAGCCCACAGCTAACATCATCCTCAAATGGGGAAAAACTGAGAGCTTTTTCCCTGAGATCAGGAACACGACTGGGATGTCCACTTTCACCGCTGTTGTTTAACATAGTGTTGGAAGTGCTACCATCAGCAATCAGACAACAAAAGGAAATCAAAGGCATCAAAATTGGCAAAGATGAAGTCAAGCTTTCACTTTTTCCAGATGACATGGTATTATACATGGAAAACCTGACAGACTCCACCAAAAGTCTTCTAGAACTGATACATGAATTCAGCAAAGTCGCAGGATACAAAATCAATGTACAGAAATCAGTTGCATTCTTATACACTAATAATGAAGCAACAGAAAAACAAATAAAGAAACTGATCTCATTCACAATTGTCCCAAGAAGCATAAAATACCTAGGAATAAACCTAACCAAAGATGTAAAAGATCTGTAGGCTGAAAACCAGAGAAAGCTTATGAAAGAAATTGAAGAAGATATAAAGAAATTGAAAAACATTCCATGCTCATGGATTGGAAGAATAAGTATTGTTAAAATGCCAATACCACTCAAAGCAATCTACACATGCAATGCAATCCCAATCAAAATTGCACCAGCATTCTTCTTGAAGCTAGAACAAGCATTAATAAAATTTGTATGGAACCACAAAAGGCCCCGAATAGCCAAAGCAATATTGAAGAAGACCAAAGCAGGAGGCATCACAATCCCAGACTTTAGCCTCTACCACAAAGTTGTAATTATCAAGACAGCATGGTATTGGCACAAAAATAGACATATAGACTAATGGAATAGAATAGAGACTCCAGAATTGGACCCAAAAAACTATGGCCAACTAATCTTTGACAAAGCAGGAAAGAATATCCAATGGGAAAAAGACAGTCTCTTTAACAAATGGTGCTGAGAGAACTGGACAGCAACATGCAGAAGAATGAAACTAGACCACTTTCTTACACCATTCACAAAAATAAACTCAAAATGGATGAAGGACCTGAATGTGAGACAGGATATCATCAAAACCCTAGAGGAGAAAGCAGGAAAAAACCTCTCTGACCTCAGCCACAGTTTTGCACATTCAATTTCTTACTTGACACATCTCCAAAGGCAAGGGAATTAAAAGTAAAAATGAACTATTGGGACCTCATGAAGATAAAAAGCTTCTGCACAGCAAAGGACACAACCAACAAAACTAAAAGGCAAATGACGGAATTGGAAAAGATATTTGCAAATGACATATCAGACAAAGGGCTAGTATCCAAAATGTATAAAGAGCTCACCAAACTCCATACCTGGAAAACAAATAATCCAGTGAAGAAATGGGCAGGAGACATGAATAGACACTTCTCTAAAGAGAAGGGCAAAGCACATTTAAAAAATTCAAAAGAGAAACAACCACAACAAAAATCCAGCAAGAAAGAAACAAAATCCTACACTGGAACCAGTCATTGTAAATTAAACAAGAATAAATGTACATGCACACACCCATACAAATACATACTGGCACAGACTTCCTTCCTACCTTGAGGAAGAGGAATTGGGATCATTAGCACATTAACCACCACAATCTGGAGGCCCCTGGATGGCTCAGTCAGTGAATTATCTGGCTCTTGATTTCAGTTCATGATCTTCTGGTTCATGAGATCGAGCCCAACATCGGGCTCTGCCCTGACAGCATGGAGCCTGCTTGGGATTCTCTCTCCCTCTCTCTGTCCCTCCCCTGTTCATGTTCTCTTTCTGTCTCTCAAAATAACCATGAAAAAATTCTTTAAAAAATATAATTTGTACTGCAAAGAGAAATCATTAATTCAGCTTGCTCTGGTTGATAGAAAAATCTACCTTTAATTAAATAACCAAGTAAAATCAGGATCTTCTCACAATATAAAAGAATAAATACTAGTTCTGGGAATTATGCTCCAAGACCTTCAATGTTATACCCATGCTAGTATTTTCACACACAGGACTGATATGGAAATGACATATAGAGGACTCCCCTCATAACGAGGGGGAAAGTGGGCAGAATTAAAACTTGACTTGCAGCTACAACTTGTTGCAGCACAGTAACAGTGATATTAAGTAAGAGTATGAATAGCAAATATATGGAAACCTTATTTCTAAAAGTTTGCAGAGAAATATAGGAGGCATACAAAAATGCCTCAGGATGTCAGGAAAGTTGAATGATGCTAGGAAGACAGAACACAACTACCTGTATTGATGACTGTAATGTCTTAAGAAGGAAACGGGGTTGCAAACTTGAGGGAAAGGAAGGATAAAGTTCTGCTGATGCAGGGAAGGGAGAGAAATTCTGTAAGGGCAAAGATGCTGACTTGTAATAACTAGGATGCAAGTGCTCAGAAGGACAGTGAAAGACATAATACGGAAGCAGCCTGTTAGATGTACTACACAGCTGAACTCCGAAGGTCTTCTGGACAAGCTGCAAACAACCAAACTGTCTCCTCTGATGACCCATCAATAGGACAGAATAGCCCCAACCAGTGCAGGCTGCCTGGCAACCAACAAATGACTCAAGAAGAGAAAAACAAAGTTTATTTCCAAAAGTGTGCAGTTTTTTCTTCTCTCCTCTTTCTCATATTTACATCCTACTTGTGCCTTCCACAGATGAAATCAATGTGTGCAGTAGTTTCCCTTGTATAGAGGGAAACTACTGCACTAAGAATTCCCTATGTGTTTGAGTTGTTGTGGGACAGGAAGATGAGGGGAGATGGAAAGTTTAGAGAAGAGCTTTGGCTGAGCAAGCCTGGGTTAAACTTAAGCAGTACACACTCCAGGTCCCTGAAGGAGATGTTGATAATCCTCTTTAGTCACAGAGCCTCCTAAAATAGGTCTTTAGCTGTTCAATTTCCTATTAAACTCAAAATAAGCAGAGTTTATGTGGAAGTAGGAACTGTAGAACATCATTACCCTGAAAGGATAAAATCAGGATTTACCTGCACATGGAAACAATTCCCCACTGCTTTTTAAAAAATAAACGTTTTATTTCAGAACAATTTTCAAGGGATCAGAAATTTCAGATTTCTCATACACCACACACCTGGTCTCTATTATATCTTACATGACATTAGCATGGTGGATTTGTTACAATTAACCAGCAGTGATATATTGTTATTAAAAACAAAAGTCCTTTAATCCTTAGATTTCCTTCATTTTTATCTCACTTTTTTGTTATTGTTGTCCCAGGGTACCACATTACCTGTAGCTATAATATCTCTTTAGGCTCTTCTTGGCTATGATTGTTTCTGAGACATTTCTCATTTTTTATTATCCTGACTGTTACAAGATTATTGGTCAGGTATTTTGAAGAATTTCAGCCAACTGGGATGTGTGTGATATGTTTCTCATGATTAGATTGGAGTTACGTGTTTGGAGCAGGGAGAAAGATGATAAAGATAATATGTCATTTTCTTCACATCAGCGTGTCTTCGTGACTTATCATCATTGATGTTAACCTTGACTGCCTGGTTGAGGTAGTGTTGTTTAGGTTTCCCCACTGGATAGTTCTTCTTTTCCTCCCCTTTCCAAATCGTACTTAATTTTTGGAAGGAACACACTATGCCCAGCCCACACCAAAGGAGTAAAAAGTGATGTTCCATCTCCTGGAGGACAAAGTATCTAAGTAAAGCTTTCACTGCATCCCACAAATTGTGGTAAGTTGAATTTTAATTTGGTTCAAAACATGTTTAAATTTTTCTTGATACATCTTCTTTGAGCCGTGTGTTATTTAGAAATGTGTTGCTTAATTTCCAAATAATTGGAGATTTTCCAGCTATCTACTGTTACAGAATTCTATTTTAATTACACTATGGTCTAAGCACATACTTTATGTAATTCCTATTCTTTTAAATTTCTTAACGGGAGTTTTAAGACCCAAGAACGTGGTTCATCTTAGTAAATATCCCAAGTGAGCTTAAGAAAAATGTGTATTCTGCCATCATTAGATGGAGTAGCTTATAAATATCAGATTAAGTAGATTGTTAGTGATATTCAGGTAAACTATATTTCTACTAATTTTCTGTGTACTTGAACTTCAATTATTGAGAGAAGGATGTTGGAACTTCCAACGATAATAGTGGATTTTTTCCACTTTTAGTTCTCTCAGTTTTTATTTCACATATTTTTTGCACTCTCCCCTTAGGTACATTCATATTTCAGACTGTTAGGTCTTCTTTGAGAATTGACCCCTTTCTCATTATATAATGCTCCTCTTTATCTCTGATCATTTTTCTTGGCCTGAAGTTTACTTTATCTGAAATTAATGGAATGCTCCAGCTTTCTTTTGTTAAGTGCTAGAATGGTATATAATTTTCCATTCCTTTAACTTATCTCAATCTCTCTATATATTTTTAAGCTTGTTTGTTTGTTTGTTTGTTTATTTATTTGGAGAGTGTGTGTGTGTGTGTGTGTGTGTGTGTGTGTGTGTGTGTGTGATGGGCAGAGAGAGAGCGGGAGAGAGAACCTCAAGAAGGCTCTGCACTGTCAGCAAGGAGTCTGATGCAGGGTTGGAACTCATCAATCATGAGATCATGACCCAAGCCAAAATCAAGAGTTGGATGCTTAACTGAAAGAGCCACCCAGGTGCCAGAGAATCTTTTTATTTTAAGTAAAATATTTGTAGACAACATACAGTTGGATCTTTTTTTATCCACTCTGAGAATATGTTTTTTAATTGTCATATTGAGTAATATTTTAAGTGATTACTAATAGAGTTGGATTAATTTCTACCATGTTTGTAACTTTTACATTCATTGCATCTTTTTTGTTTCTTTCACACCCCATTCCCCAACCCCCTGCTTTTTTCCCCTGCCTTGTCTGGTTTTAAATGAGTCTTTTACATAATCTCATTTTATCTCCTTTCTTAGTATACACACATTATACTTCTTTTAAAGTTTTTTTTTTTTTTTTAGTAGCTGTGCTAGGACTTCCAATATATATTTTAAACTTAAGTCTACTTTCTACTTTTTTAAAGTATAAAACTATACTGCTATATGTATACTGTCTTATAACAGAATATCCCAATATCTTCCCTCCTGTCTCTTAAGACATTTCTGTAGTTCATTTCACTTATTCCAATGCTGTAATCGCCCAGTGTACCCTAACTAGTTTTACTCTAAACAGCATTTCTTGTAGGGATGGTCTAGTGGCAATATATTCTCCAGTTTTTTTTTTAATGTCAGAAAATGGCTTTATTGCTCCACTTTTGAATAATAATTTTGCCAGATATAAAATTCTAAGTTTCAATTTTTTTGAACCCTGTGGCTTCATGTACGAGTTTCTCTTTGTTTTTGATTTCCTCAAGTGTGAATATGATATGACAAGGTGCAGGGTATTTTTTTGAGGGGAAAGTTGTTGTCTATTATTAATTTCGAAATTTCTCAGCTGTTTAACTTCAAAAACTTGTGCTTCTCTTTTTTCTGGTATTAAAATTATGCACGTTACACCATGAGAAATTACCTCACAGTGCCTGGATATTCTCTTTTTTAAAATTATTTTTTCTCTTTGCATTTTAGTTTGGCAAGTTACTACTGAATTATCCTTAAGATCATGGATTCTTTCCTTATGCATGTCCAAATTGAGTATGTGCAAGGTGGTAAATCCAGGGTTATGGAAGGGGATGTTGTTTGCTAGGGTTAAGAAAGCAGGAAATGGAACCTAGAAATAAAGGTAGTAAAATGCTATTGTTATTGTGTATAGGTTTGACATAATTACCTTCAACTGGGGATGAACAGTTATTTACACAGAAAGTATGAACTTCCATAATTTAGTATATAAATTGCATGGAATTATATGTGACATATTCTATAAAGATATGCAATTCTTAGATGACTTAATTGATTCATCCCTCTACCATTCATTTAATAATTTCTTTTTTTAAAATTTTTTAAATGTTTATTTATTTTTGAGAGAGACAGAGTGTGAGCCGCGGGGGGGGGGGGGGGTGGTGACACAGAATCTGAAGCAGGCTCCAGGTTGTGAGCTGTCAGCACAGAGCCTAATGTGGGGCTCAAACCCACGAACCACAAGACCATGATCTGAGCCGAATTCGGATGCTTAACTGACTGAACCACCAAGACATCCCTGTTTTTGCCAAGGGCTTATTGTATGTCAGGTACTACTCTAGATACCAGAGATATAGCTGTGAATAAATGTTATTTTAGCTTTTATGGTGCTTATATTGCCATGGAAATAAATATTTTCAGTTTTTAGTTAGTCATATGAAGACAGAAAGAATAGAACATGGTAGAAATATGTTCAGGAAAGGACTCTCTGAAGATGTGACATTTGAACAGAAACTTCGGGAAGGAGGAGGAGCAAGTCATGTGCAGAATGACGGAAAAATACTTCAAGAAGAGGGAGTATCAAGTGTTATAACTCCCAGTTGGAATTAGCTTGGCATGAATGATATAGAAGCAACGACAAGTGAGCAAGAAGGCAACTGTGGCTTAAGTGGGGAGAGCAAAGGAGTGAGCTGATTATATTAAAGGGTTTTCTATCCAATTCCACCATCAGGGAAAGGGGGTTCCCTCCACACCACCACCAATTCTCCAGACACCAGCTGGGTGTCCTAGAATTCAAACTCAATTCTGACAATGACTACCTGAAAAGAGCATCAGACCCTACATTTTATGGGTTCAGTCCTATAAAATGGTCTCTCCCCTCTACTTCAGACACCAATCATAAACAGATTACCACCTGTGCTTCTGACCAACTGGCTATAGATTGGAGGTTTCAATGACCCCCCTTTCCTTGCATTTCAGATGCCAGTCCTAAGTCCAGGTTGTCACCTGTGCTTCTGAATGATTGGCTATATAAGTTAGAGGTTCGCATGACCCCTTCCTTGGTCCAAGTGATTTGCTAGAGCAGCTGACAGAACACAGAGAAACATTTTACTTAATAGATCACTAGTTTATAATAAAAGGATATAACTCAGGAACAGCCAGATAGAAGAGACACATAAAGCAAAATATGGGGAAAAGGCAAGGAGCCTCGACGCTACACAGTGCACAACTCTCCTGAAATCTCCACATACTCACCAAACCAGAAGATCTCTGAACACTGTCCTTTTGGGTTTTTGTGGAAGCTTCATGATAAAGACGTGATTGATTAAGTCTCGGCCATTGGCAAGTAAACTCAATCTGCAGCCCCTCTCACTTCCCTGGGCTGAAAGTTCCAACCCTTTAATCACATGGTTGGCTCTCCCCGCAACCTGCCCCTATTAGATGCTGGTCCAAAAGTCACCTCGTTAGCACAACCAAAGACACCTTCATGGTTCTCATCACAGGAAATTCCAAAAGGTTTAGGAGTGCTGTGCCAAAAACAGAGACAAAGATCAAATACGTATTTCTTATTATAAAATACAGTATCATAGGTCAAAGAAGTGAGGTTCAAAAATGAGGCAGGAGATGCATCTTGGTAGGTCAAGGTAAGCAGTTTTAAGTGTATTGTGAGTGCGTGAAAACAATTAAAAGGTTTTGATCAGAAAAAAGACATGATCAGCTGTTAATTTAAAAGATCATTCTTGGGGACACCTGGGTGGCTCAGTCAGCTGAGCATGCGACTCCAGCTCAGGTCATGATCTTGCGGTTTGTGAGTTCGAGCCCCACATTGGGCTCTGTGCTGACAGCTCAGAGCCTGGAGCCTCCTCCAGATTCTGTGTCTCCCTCTCTCTCTGCCCCTCCCCTCATCACACTCTGTCTCTCCCTCTCTCTCAAAAATAAATAAACATTAAAAAAATTTAAAAGATCATTCTTATTGCTATATGGAGAATAATATCCATGGCAAAGACTGGACCAAGGGAGATTAAATAGGGGGCTAGGACAATACTTCCTGTGGGAGTTGATGATGGCTTGAATAAAGTGTTAGCATTAGAGGTGTCTTTGTAAGAAGTAATCAGACTCAAGAAATATTTTAAATATAAAATCCATAGAATTTAATGATGAATTTGTACTCAAAGGTTATGTAAACAGAGTATTTTAGTAACTGGCATGCTACTGAACACAGTACTAATGATATCCCATTCCATTCCACTCCAAGCCCAATGTGGGGCTTGAACTCAAGACCTTGAGTCTCTAGGGGCACCTGGGTGACTCGGTTGGGCGTCCGACTTCGTCTCAGGTCATGATCTGGCGGTCCATGAGTTCCAGCCCCACGTCGGGTTCTGTGCTCAGAGCCTGGAGCTTGCTTTGGATTCTGTGTCTCTGTCTCTCTGCCCCTCCCTTGCTCACACTCTGTCTTGTTCTCTCAAAAATAAATAAATGTTAAATTTTTTTTTAAAGAGAGTTACATGCTCTAATGACTGAGCTAGCCAGGCACCCCTCTATTTTATTGATATCTATTTCAAGTAGGCCTTGCAGGGAGGTAAGATATACTACCTCTTATGCCTCTTTGGCATAAGGATTATTTTAGACTGATTACTTTTAAGAAATATCAGATAATGGAAAAGCTCTGAAAACTGAGAAGTTACCCTTCTGTAAGCGAAATTTGTATTTATAAACGAAATCATTTATAAGGCTATCTCTTTCTCTGTAATAGGAAGAAAAGGATGAGTGTAAATCTCTAGAAACTGTTATCAATGAATAGGCAAGGATTTAGGCCAATTCCTGGGGTATTTACCATGAGTGGATAGTTATCTGTCTGTATTCATGGGACAAAGCAAACCTAGGGTCCTCCTAGTGCTCTGCCATATTCCTCATTCACTACTTAGAAGGCAAGAATTTAAATCTGCTTAACAACCTTTCCCTGCTTTCCCTGGTAACCTCCCATAACTGACCCCCTTATACATCTTTTGTCTTTAAGTGAAGATGACATTTAAGGTGGTCACTTGGGCCATTTCAGGGACTAACTCAGTTTTCATGGGTTCTCCCAGATATATAGGAGGTATACATGTTATTGAACTTCTATTTCTCTTTCTCCTGTTAATCTGCCTTTTATTATATGGGCACCTCAGCCAAAAACCTACAAAGGAAGAAGGAAAATTATTTTTCCTCCCCCATATCTTATGCTCTAAGTATGAGAAGTAAGGATAATTTTTATGTTTATCAAGAATAGAGTTTTAGGTCTTATTTAAAATTTTTCATTGATTTATCAGATAGTTACTGAATATCTACTGTAAACCAGATGCCATCTTAGAGAAAAGGGATCCATCAGTGAACAAAACTTTAAAAAGTTGTTACCTACATGAAGTTTTCATCTTAATGAGGTTAGACAATAAAGATAATTAGTTATATAGTATGTTAAAAGATGATATGTACTATCAATAAAACAGGAAGGTGGTGCTTCTCAAACTGTAAAGTGCATATTAATCAATTGGGACCTTTTAAACATGGATTCTGATTTTAGGAGGTCTATGTAGGGGCCTCAGTTTGGGTATTTTTAAAAAGCCCTTAAGTTATTCTACCTGGCGTTACTCTTTATCAAAGGGGAACTAGGAATCTTAAGAACAGACTAGGATGAAAAGTCAGTAAAGTGAAATAATACTCTAAGAGAAAACTGAAATAATAAAAATAAGGAAAGCTGAGGAGAAGACAAGAAAGGAAAAAGCAAAATGAAAACTCACATTAGAAAGTACAAACTACAGAGCCCCTGGGTGGCTCAGTCAGTTAAGCTTCTGATTCTTGGTTTCAGCTCAGATCATAATCTCACAGTTTGTGGGTCTGAGCATTGCTTTGGGCTCCACGCTGATGGTGTGGAACCTTCTTGGGCTTCTCTCTCTCTGCCTCTCCCCAGCTATCTCTCTCAAAATAAACAAAGCAGTTAAAAAAAGAAGAAAGTGCAAATTAGGATTGATGTAGAGGATGAAGCATAGATGTTCTCCCAAAAAGTCAGAAAAAAAGAATGATGCAAAAAAGAAAAAAAAAAGAGACGGCTGATAGGAAGACTGGAGTGTAAAGCAGTAATCTACAAATAACTGGAATATCTAAAAAAGAAATGAAGACAAATGAAACAAAGGCAATGACCTTGGTTGAAATCCTCAATGTTTTTCCATTGCTCTCAGGTGGAGAGGACAATGCTTATCATTGTTACCACTGCAAATGCAGCCAGTTCAAAAATGCAGGAGAGCTCTATCTTGGCCAGAGTACCATACACCAGTTATCAATCTCAAAGGTGCAGACCACCATGCCATCCCAGGGGATTACTGTAAACACTTCTGCCCACTGCATCTTGGTATGAGAATTGCCAAAAAAAAAAAAAAAAACAACATTGCCGTCAAGAACTGGATGGACTACTTTACTTACACAGAGAAGGAGACAGCAAAGTCAGCTTCGATGGTGGGCGTCAGTCCCCTATGGTCAGTAGGTTTCTCCTCGTGGCCAGACGCAGGGCATTTCGCCTATGCACAGACTTCCGATGCCAGAGTGGAGGGAACCCTGTCCCTTCCTCTCAGAGAGCAGATATAACAGTGGGATTGGCTAGGTGCCATATGATGCACACACTTTCATCAGAGACAAAAGAGTACTCATTGAGTCTGAAACAAGGAAAAATATTCCCACACAAGGTGATAAGCTGGGCACAAGCTGTGTGGACTCTATCTCTTAGTAAGGGAATGTTCCAGACCCAAGGCACATCCTTAAGCAGCTAAGTGGGGGTGGAAAGATTATATGCAGGAGACTGCCTTTCCCAATGGTTTAAACATTGGAAAAGAGACACTATATTTTCATTATGTACTTAGAATATTTATGAGAAACAAATGAAAAATGCTTAAAAAGTTAGCAAATGAAATACGGCTACTGGCTATGAAATTAATATAGAACCAATAATTCTAATCCATGCAACAAAGAGATCATTCAAAAACATAACTGAAAATATTAATTTTTCCTTTTATTTTTTATTTTTTAAATAATTTGTTGTCAAGTTAACTAACATAGAGTGTGTAGTCTTGGCTTCAGGAATAGAGTCCTGTGATTCTTCACTTACATACAACACCCAGTGCTCATCCCAACAAGTGCCCTCCTCAATGCCCATAACCCATTTTTCCCACCCCCCCCACCCTCCACCCCCACCAACCCTCAGTTTGCTCTCTGTATTTAAAAGTCTCTTAGGGTTTGCCTCCCTCTCTGTAACTTATTTTGCATTCTCTTCCCCTATGGTCTTCTGTTAAGTTTCTCAAATTCCATGTGAGTGAAAACATACATCTGTCCTTCTCTGACTTAACTTAGCATAATACCCTCCAGTTCCATCTACTTTGCTGTAAATGGCAAGATTCCATTCTTTTTCATCGCTGAGTAGTATTCCATGGCATATGTATATATACCACTTTTTCTTTATCCATTCATCACCTGATGGACATTTGGGCTCTTTCTATACTTTGGTTATCGCTGATAGCGCTGCTATAAACATTGGGGTACATGTGCCCCTATGAATCAGCTCTCCTATATCCTTTGGATAAACTCCTAGTAGTGCAATTGCTGGGTCATAGGGTAATTCATTTTTTAACTGAGGAACCTATACACTGTTTTCCAGAGTGCCTGCAACACTTTGCATTCCCACCAACAGTGCAAAAGGGTTCCCATTTCTCCATATCCTTGCCAACATCTGTTGTTGCCTGAGTTGTTAATTTTAGCTACTCTGCCCCATGTGAGGTGGTATCTCAATGTAGTTTTGATTTGTATTTCCCTGATGATGAGTGATGTTGAGCATCTTTTCATGTGTCTGTTGGCCATCTGGATGTCTTCTTTGGACAAGTGTCTATTCATGTCTTCTACCCATTTCTTCACTGGATTAGTTGTTTTTCTGGTGTTGAGTTTGGCAAGTTCTTTACAGATTTTAGATACTAATCCTTTATCAGATATGTCATTTGCAAAATCTTCTCCCATTCCTAATGGTGCCTTTTAGTTTTGTTGACTGTTTTCTTTGCTGGGCAGAAGGTGTTTATCTTGATGAGGTCTCAATAGTTCATGTTTGCTTTTATGTCCCTTGCCCTCAGAGACATGTCCAGTAAGAAGTTGCTGCAGCCAAGCCCAAAGAGGTTGCTGTGTGTTTTCTCCTCTAGGATTTTGATGGTTTCTTGCCTCACATTTAGGCCTTTCATCTATTTGGAATTTTAAAAATATTAATTTTTAAATAGTAATCCATTGGTGGTAATGGTTACAATCCATTGGTGGTGATGGTTGTATGTACTTAATACCACTGAACTGTACATTTAAAAAATGGATAACATTCTAAGTTTTATGTTGTATGCATTTTACCATAATAAAAAATGCAATTTAAAAACAAACAGCAATCTATAAGATAATATCTCAAAAAAATATTTATCAAGAAAAGTACAACACGTATAAAAAAACGAAACTTCTATTCAAAGGTATAAAAAAATCTTTGGTGAACCAATAGAAATACAGAGTTCCTATAAATACAAATCTAAATAGCAAATATTTCTATTCTCCTTAGTTAAAATATAAATACATTAAAATTAAAACAACCCGATGATTTGTTAAGTAAACAAAATGATACAAAGCTATTCTAGAAAATATATCATTCAAGAATGTGCTGCATGGGGCGCCTGGGTGGCTCAGTAGGTTAAGCGTCCAACTTTGGCTCAGGTCACGATCTCACGGTCCGTGAGCTGAAGCCCCGCGTCGGGCTCTGTGCTGACTGCTCAGAGCCTGGAACCTGTTTCGGATTCTGCGTCTCCCTCTCTCTCTGACCCTTCCCCATTCATGCTCTGTCTCTGTCTCAAAAATAAATAAACGTTAAAAAAAATTAAAAAAAAGAGAATGTGCTGCAGATATCTGAAAAATATGAATAATAAAGTAAAAAATGATTTTGTAAGTTTAGAGGCAGATAGGTGTACAGAAGAGGAAATGAAGTCCAGAATGACATACACCTGAAGACTTTCTTTGCAGTCCAACCTCAAGTTTCTCTTTCAATAGCGGGATTCATCTGTTATACATGTAATTTAATATATGTTCTGGGTTTTGTTCCATCCATCTCACTTTATGTTTATCCATTATTTTTTTCTTTATTTTTTCTTAGTTTTTTGCTGGATTGGCTACACTACTATTAATTCCATTTCTTTCCTTTGTTAATTGGACCTTATACTGGCTCTTATCATTCTACTAGTATGTCTTCTGTGCTCAAAATCAAACATATAGTTATCTTAAAATATACCAAAAGAAAATGCTGACCATGCTTCTTGAGTTTACTCCTGCCTCCAGTACAATGAAACATTTTGAACATTTTTACTTCTTTCAATGCTTCATACTCTTAGGACCTACTTAGAATGCTTTCAGTTAATTTCTTTGCAGTTCCACCCACTCTTAGGTTTTGATGAGATAGGTTAGTACTTTTGATACCTTACTATGATTAGTCTCTTCCTTGCAGCATTTTTCTTTGCCAAGAATCATTACTACTAAGTATCATCACTTAGTATTTGTATTTCAAATCTTCATTCCAAATATCACAATCCAATTGCATACAAATATGGCTAGGTCATAGTTTTTTTTTCTTTTAATGTTTTTACTGTTTATTTTTGAGAGACAGAGAGAGACAGAACGTGAGTGGGGGAAGGGAAGAGAGAGGGAGACACAGAATCTGAAGCAGGCTGAGCTGTCAGCAGAGAGCCTGACACAGGGCTTGAAACCATGAGGTGTGAGATCATAACCTGAGCCAAAGTCAGATGCCTAACTGAGTGAGCCACCTAGACACCCCTCTGGTTTTTTATTATTTACTGTTTCCTCTCCTATTTCTCACTCCCTGTTTTGAAGGTTCTGTTCTATTTGTTGTTTGGTTAGAATAATCTTTCTAGTAGCTTCCTGAGATAAGGTAGATGGGTAATATGTTCCATTATTTTCTGTATGACCACAAATGTCCATTGCTCACCCTGGAAAGTGAATTACATCATAGCTAGGTATAAATTTTTCTGTGTTACAATCATTTTTTCTCCACATCCTACACATACTACTTTTCCCTATCTGAAGCTTCCAGATGGCTTAAGAAAAATTTCATTGACAGTCTAATCCTTTTTCAAGTAACTTGTCTTTCTCTCTAAAAACTTGTACATTTTATTTTCCTCGCATTGAATTTAGGAATTTTATCTAAATGCCTATCTTTTCCATCAATTCTCCAAAAGAGTTAGTGAGCCCTTTGAATCTGCAAGCATCTTTTTTCAAACCAAGGAAATCTTCTTTGATATTGTTCTTCTATTCCTTTTAATTTTTCTGCAGATCATATATAGGCATACTTTGTCCTGTTTTCTTCACTTAATTTCTCAGGTCAGTAGGTTCTCAGAGGTGGCTATTCTCTTCATTAACTTATCTACTGCATTTTAAAATTAAGAAAAGTACATTGATATTCTTTTTTAGTTCCAGAAATGTTTTGCATTGGAATGCTACAAGTGAGTTTCCTCAACAACTATTATGAGTTTCATGCAGGAGATGTCATCTCTCTTGTCAGCAGCTCTACTTCAGGAGAAGTCACCTTACAGGTGCCCTGCTTTTTCTTCCAATTTGGTTGCTGGATTCAATTAAGCCCAGTGCTATTTACTTTTGCCTGCAGAATGCTTTGTTCATCCTATGTTATCACATCAAGCTGTTGAGCAAATATAGTTGTCAGATGGAATGCATATTTCAAAACTAATTTTGATGATATTAACAATGTACTTTCAAATCATCCGTTGTATAAATATATAGCAAAAAGTGGATGCAACAAGAAATGGATGTGAAAGACTATTGTAATTTGTGTTTTATATAGGCCCAACCCAAAAGAAGCCATTCAACCTTGACTTGGATAGTTAGAGAAATATATTCAAGTATATTATTTTAAAAATCATAAACATCAAAAATAGTAAAAATAAACACAGAACTTCCAGGTCACTATGTAAAGCTGGTTTAAGTTCTGGTAGACATAAAACACAATGTTAAAATATTAGATAATGCTGGAAAGAAGCAGTAAATCATTTGCCAATGATAGTTTCACATCTAGAAATACCAGCTGATCAAGACAAACTGCTTACAAAGGTCTTAAGTCAACAGATTCCCAGTTTAATTTCAATAATCTTTAAGTAATAAAAAGAAACAAAAAGATTCCCTTCCAAGTAGCGAACACAAAACCAAACAATATCCTAACAGTAACCACAGCATCAGCAAACACAATCGCACATGTTACGCCCAAGAATTATTTTAAGAGCAAAAAAAAAAAAAAATAAAAATTAGGATATAAAAGAAGAAATGTTTGAATAACTTGACAAAATTCTGACAAAAAAGAGTAAATCTGTGGCTCAGTGGAAACACAGAATATTGCAATTGATTCTTCATAAATTAATTTACTGCTTTAATTTAATCCCCACCAAAATTCACTTAGGGAGGCTCATTCATGAATACACATGCAAGAAATCACCAACAAAGTATTAGAAAAATGTATGGTATAGAGAATAATTATAATATAACCAAAATGAATATATTGAAAGATCACAATGGTAGCTCAACATTAGAATATATGTAAAGACCATTCTCCACAACAGACGACAGGAGAAAGGCAGTAATTTGACCTCATAATGCAAAACAACGCTATAAAATTCAGCACCATTTGAGTAGAGAAACTCAGTAAACCAGGAATATAAGTGAACCTCCTGAACCCAACAAATAGAATCAGCCAAAACACTTGAATGAACATCCCTTATAATAAAAAATATTAGAAGCATTCTCTTAAAATTCAGAAACAATTAAGAAAGCCAGGTAAGCGCTGATTCCAATCATTATACCGGTGATCCTGGTCAGTAAAATAGAAAAAGAAATTTAAATTGTGTGTGTGTGTGTGTGTGTGTGTGTGTGTGTGTGTATTAGCATGTAAAAAAAACAAAAAACAAAAAAAACCTGTCATTATGCACAGGTGATTTTTACCTTAGAAAACCCAGAAGTGGTACAAACATTATAACTAATACAAAGTTAGCAAGTTGGCTTTCTATGAGATAAACATAATCCAGAACACATAAAAGCATAATTTAAACATACTTTTTACAATTACTAAGAGTTTCACAGGGAAAAAAACTAACAAAATATATTATTGAGGCGTAAATGTGAAAAAGCAAACCTTGAAAGTCATTAGAAGAAAATACAGTATTATACATTTCTCACCTAGGGAAAGTAAATAATTTATCTAAACAAGTTTGCTTAATTCAACCAAATCAAAATTCAAAATTTCTGTCGATGAGAAAAAAAATGAGTAAAGTAAAAAGAAAATTCAAGCAACAAACAGAAAGAAGAAAAATCTTAATACAGAACTTACTAACTGTTACTGTTTGGAATGTGTAAAGAAATCCCATTTCTCCAGGTGAAAACAATAAACACCCTATCTCCTCTCAATAAAAGCAAACAAAACACACGAACAACTTTTCAATAATTATCATGAATACAGACTATGTAATCAGCAAAATGGAAAATTAAGATCATATCTTAACCTGAGTCCCTCAGCTACTACTTTACAAGAGAAAGCAATCCCAAGAAGCAGGAGTGAGGGACAAACAGAATAAAACAGAAAGGGAAGGAGAGCCAAGATAAGGGTGTATTGATGACTTGGTTGCAGCTAAGTGTGACTGATTATCCTATAGGATTCTCTTCCAAGAAGGTGTTTCATTATGTCTTAGGTAAATCCACCTTGGAGGAGATGGCTGGGGAGTGAAAAAATGTACTCTCCATTTATCATATCCCCTATTCAAAGTATATCCCATGGTCCATATGCATGGCCACAGAGCAGAATTCCAGAGCATCCTACTTCTTGGCATCAACTGGTAATCCCCAGGTTTAACAAGGGCAAGAGGCAAGTACTATTACTTTTGCTTGCTTGGGAATGCTAGAAGGCCACACTGGTTATGCAGTAACACGAGTAAGAGCAGGTGAGGTTGACAAAATCTCAAGTGGCTTATAAGAAGTATCTGATAAAGACACACAAGATACCATTTCCCAGAGAAGCATGGCTGGCTCTGTCAGTAAAGCATGTGACTCGTGATGTTAGGGTCATGAATTCAAGCCCCATGCTGGGGGTAGAGTTGACTTAAAAAAAAAAAAAGAAGAAGAAAAGATACCATTTGCTACCTGTTGTATTTGCAGAAATTAAGAAGTCTGGCTACATCAATTATTGGAAAGGTTATAAAAAATGGTATTATATATTGCTGACAGGTATCACACTATGTATCGTTGTAAGTGCAAATACTAATAGAAAAATTAAAAAATTAAATTTCCCCTGCCACATTGCAGAGCATATTTTAAGGAAAGTTTTAAATTCTTTCCCTGTTTCTTTAAGATGTACATAAATCTATTAAAAATCTAAATAAGCTTCTTTACAGCTTTACAGTCCAAGAATATCTTCCTTCTACGACTTGGGAGCCATGTCTGAAAAGTAATCATCAAAGAAAATAGCATGCCTATCTCCCATTTTCCGTGGGAGACCAGAAGTCTAATTTCAGCAGGAGCTTTGCTCCAAAACTACCTGTAATAAAGATATGAAAAATTTATTCATTCTTTGGATAAAACCAATTAGCTAAGCCAGATGGTCACTCCCATCTACCAAGTGAATTTAGGATGAACTATGTGTGACAAATGCTACTGCTAAGTTCTCGTACCTGAGGACTGGTTAATTTTTCACTTGAGAACATGGATGTAATGGGTTGTATATACTTGGTTATATAAAAGGGTGAGATTTCTTTCTGCCTTTGCAACCTCTTTAGTGGATGCCCTGTGACGCACATCACATTCGGATTTAACACTTAACTCAATAGTAAAACTGCTTTCTTTCTCTTCTGCCCTGTTGGAGAGGTTTTCTGTGTTGGCAGGAGATTTTGATTTTAATTATATTTCCCCAACAAGTTCTCATTTTGGATTTGAGTCTCAAGTTCAAGAGAATTCATTATAATTAAAACTTACATACGGGCGCATATAAGTATATATTCTCTTGAACCTATCAAATATTTTAAAATGTATTAAATATTTTTAATCTGTCCCAAATATCTTAAAAGTAAAAGATGATGTAGAGAACAAAGGCAAAAGAAATGTAGATAACATTAAATTTCCTTATAAACTGCAGCCCATTGGCAAACACTTGAGGCTCCAAGAATGTGACATTCCTCTGGGGAACTCCCAAATGTCTTAATGTTAATGCCTTGCTAGAGGGGAAAAACCACCTTAGATTGACAATAGCTAGGCCTCCAGGATCCTTTAAGTCTTCTTAAACATATGAAAATCCTTCTGGAAACTTGCTTTCTCTCTGCCCCTCCCAACTTAAAAGTATATCATCGTTCCCTCCTCACATCCCAGAGCAGCTCTTTCTGCCCATGAGTCCTGCCCTTGCCAATAGTTACTAAAACCACCTTTTTGTATCGAAATCGTCTCAAGAATTCTTTCTTGAATGTTTGCTCTCAAACCCCACTTCAAATCACATCAAAAGACAACCAGCTGATAAATGTTTGCAACAGAGAAAATTAAGTTTTAATAACTTTAATAGATAAAGTTCATGTAAATTAATTTTTCAAATACAGCCACTAGGCTGTCCTAGATTGGGACATGACCTTGGAGAGGCAGCTCCATTTGGCCTCTGACAATTCTCAGGGATGGAGGAACTCACTTATTAAGTGTCAAGAGCCAACACTTCCAGCCACTGAGGGAACCAGTGCTTCAGGTCTGAAGAGGAATCTAGAAGGGGGCAACAACATCTTTTTCCTAATTACATAGCAAACTAACTTACTTCTTTGTCCCCCAAGTTCAACTCAGAATATGCCACAGAAACAACAGTGATGAGTCAGAGAAACTAACCTAAGAAAGGGCAGGTAAACAATTTGGTCAAACTGTGCAATTATAGGCAAATGAGAAAAATAATGCAGAAAAAAAATTAGAGAAAATGATCCAAATATAACGGTATTTGAAATACAAGTAAGTTTCCCTAGCACTTTTAAACACAGAGCACTATGACTGAAATATTTAAAATCTACCAATCTACCATATGGTAGATGGTATGAAATATTTAAAATCTACCATATCTACCAATATGGATCCAAAAATATTGAAAATAAAATGCATATACAAACAACTCCGGATGGATAGAGGACTTCATTGTGCAAGTTAAACTTCTGAAATGAACAGAAGAAACTGTAAGAGAATATCTTTTTCTTTGTGAGAATTCATTAAGATTTCTTAAATAATATAAAAATAAAGCTTTAATGATTAAATTTACATAGATTTAATTATCTGAACACTAAATATTTATTGTCTAAGAAGAACATTCCTCACTGTCTTTGGAATCTCACATCTGGGTGGATTCCCCGTATGTACAAAACTAAACTTTATCTATCTTCTCCTGTTCACCTGTGTCATGCCAATTTGATTCGGAGTCCAGTTAGAAGGACCACAGGGTAGAGAAAAGTACTCCTCCTCAACAACATCATATGTAGCAGTATAAAGTTATTTACAATGGTTAGGATACCAAGGTATTAAGATGCACAATAGTCAATGCCTAGATATCAACAGGAAAATGGGCACAGAGTAGATAATTAGTGTATGAAAAGATGCTCATCGGTGTTATCAAACAATAAAAAAGCATGCTTGTTATAAAAGGAGATTTCGCCTCTTCTGTTGAGAAGAGAAGCAAATTATGAGTAGCTACTTGGAAGAAATTTACCTTCAGGTGATTTGGTACCCATTGCTAAAAACTAAAATACTCAAATTTGGAGGGGCACCTGGGTGGCTCAGTCTGTTGAGCGTCCAACTCTTGATTTGGGCTCAGGTCATGATCTCACAGTTTGTGAGTTCTAGCCCCTTGTCAGGCTCTGCACTGACAGCGTGCAGCCTGCTTGGGGTTCTCTCTCTCTGCCCCTCCCTCCCCTCCCCCACCCCACGCAACAAATTAAAAAAATAATAAATATAAAATAAAATACTCAAACTTGGAGGAAAAAAGGAGATGTTACTCAATGATTATCAGATAAAAAAATTAGAAGTTGATCATATCATGGTTTTCCAAGAATGAGGAGAAACAAGCACCTGTTAGGTCTAAGCGGTAAGACTTTTGGGAGAGAAATCTTAAAACCACTTAAAAGTATAAAGTTGAATAAAAATCAAAATGGCTGCACTAGTGCTTTGGTGAAGCTGGATTTTAAAGTAACCTTTTCCCTCTCTTCTGCAAACCTCCCCTCCTCCCTTCTCAGCCTCTTATTTCAGGAAGTTGTTACTGATGAGAGAGTATGGGGCAAACGGAGGACAAAATACAGGCTGGCACACATCCCGCCCCCTGATGGAATGTGTGTGACATTCCTCGGATACTCCCGCCCAGAGCAAAGGAAAGGGGTTTAAGTGCTTGCCATGGTGATGTGGAAAACTAAGGCAAATGAAAAATTAAATTCCCTTACTGCCTACAGCTCATTGACAAGTCCTTGACACCAGCAGAGTGACCTTCCGCTAGGAGCTCTGCTGCCTCAAGGATGACAATTTGGTGGGGGCAAAAGAGAACCTTAGCTTAACATCCCAGCCTCGAGGATCCTGTAAGTCTACTTCCTTTATCTCAACTGCCCCAAGACATATGCTGGCAATTGTACTCCAAGCTTATGGTCCCCCATACACACCTTTTTTTTTTTTAAAATGTTTATTTATTTTTGAGACAGACAGAGACAGACTGTGAGCAAGGGAGGGGCAGACAGAAAGGGAGACACAGAATCGGAAGCAGGCTCCAGGCTCTGAGCTGTCAGCACAGAGCCTGACATGGGGCTCGAACCCATGAATCCTGAGATCATGACCTGAGCCGAAATCGGCCGCTCAACCGACTGAGCCACCCAGGCGTGCCCCCCACCCCCTGCATACACATCTAAAGGGTCTCACGACTGAGGTTTTATTAAATGGTGGTAAATGGTGTTTCCCTAACAACAGCTAGCCCCTCAAGGTCCTGGAAACCTTGCTTCTAAAATTCCTTAGATACTTACTCTATCCATGACCCCCTCCCAACCACAGGGTATAGAATGAGTTACCCATCACAACCCCAGCGCAGCTCCACCTGCCCACGGGTCCTGTCCCTGTGCTTTAATAAAAACACCGCTTTGCAGCAAAGACATCTTCAAAGATTCTTTCTTGGTCTTCGGCTCCAGACCACCCCACCATTGCTCCCAAACTTCATCAGCTACCAGCCTAAAGATGTGACAAAGGAGGGTGATATCAAGTACACAACTTTTGTCAAAACCAGCTAGGTCCTGTATTTTTCAATTCACTGGCCCCCCACCCCCACCCCCACCATCTCCTCTGGGCATGTTTGCAGTTTTTGAAGGCCAGAGCCTGCTGCAACCTCCTTTGCCCAGCAAAGCAATAAAGCTGTTGTTCCTTATTATCCCCAACTCTGTCTTCGTGTTGTACATTGGCTCTGAGGCATGGAGGTGGGTTTTCAACACCAATCTATTCAAGTCTGAATATTTATTTCCTGTTGGGAGGTGGATAACTTCCCTTCTGAAAGAGGCAAGTCCTTTGTTCTGTGTGTTATAATGTCCAGGCTTCTTTTGGACAGTCCTACTGTCACCAGCTAGACCCTAAGACCTGGCCTTGACCACTCACCTCCTTGTACTCACTAACCATTATCTTACATTTTCCCCTAAGCACTTCCCTTGGGTTTTCCTCTGGACTCAGGCAAATGAGACCCTAAACCACCCCTCAGGTGATGGAGACTAACCTGACAAGACCTCCCGCCAGTCCACACCACTTAGACCATTTGCGTTACACCCGAATGGCACACCTGTGCTGATGGACTATGGGGTGACCTCTGGTATGACCTACAATCACCTTTACCTCATAATACTACTAAAATCTCTGCCTCAGCCTCATTTACATAACATACAATGTGTATAGAGCCATGTTTCCTTAAGGCTAATGCATAGCCTCTTCATAGGACAACCAGGCTTCCCCACCTAAAACTTCATCCTAAACCTCAACAAAAGGAATCCATTCACCCTCTCTCAGGGAGTCATGGGCTTTGGAAGCCGTGATCTGCTTATTTGCTCCAAATAAAAATTTCTTTGCGCAACAACTCAACAGGTTGCAGTTTCTTCCTCATCAAGGAGCAAACTGGCTTTGCTTTGGTTACACGATCAGCTTGAAAAATAACCTGATCAGCTTTCTTTTGTCACCTATCCTGTTTCGAGTTTATTTGGACATATTTACAAGGAGATGCAACTAATCAATGTCACTTAGCTAAATAATGATTACCCTACTCTTTCTCTGCAGGCACATTTCCTTTTTAAGTTTTTTTCCCCCTTGGTTTTTTGTTGTTTGTTTTGTCTTTATCAAGATATATACTCACCTAAAAGCAGCTACTTAAGATGCCATAGAATTTTTATTTTGAACTCAGAGAAGGTGCCCTTTCCTACCCGATTCCATACAAAAATTTGAGCCTGCAAATTATGTGACAAGTCTCTATTTTGTAATTTTAAATAAAATTTGCCACCATGTTATTAATACAAACATTAATATCTACATATATAATTTATCTGGATTTATTTTAACTGAGTGCAGTAGGGAAGAAATTGATTACTAATAATTCATGAACCAATTACTAAACAAAATGCCAACAAAGGCCACAGTTCCCTCAAAAAGAGCTATTCTGTCACACGTTACTGAAGGAAGTAAATAAAATCAGAACTTGGGCATGGAGGGATTACTTACAACAGGAGGAAGATTAGACAGTTTAAAAAGAACTAAATTGAAGGTAAAGTTAACAAGTAAATCTCATTGGTAAGTTAGAAATTTCTCATTTTTTGTTCCCCTCTTCTAGCAAAATGCTAAGTACTGAATACTGGATATTTTAACAGTTGAAATGAGTTCATGCCAACATAGAATCAAAGTTACAACTCCAGGCAATATTACTGTTTGCTTTAGTGTTTATAGCACAAAATGTCAGGCCTTGATCAGAGCATGTATTTTTACTTGATAGTATGTATGTCTATGCAGAATTAGTACAGGAAATGATTCACTATTTCTCTACTTATATGGCATTTCAGAGCCAAAACTTTTTTTTTTCAATATATGAAATTTGTTGTCAAATTGGTTTCCATACAACACCCAGTGCTCATCCCAAAAGGTGCCCTCCTCACTACCCATCACCCGCCCTCCCCTCCCTCCCACCCCCCCATCAACCCTCAGTTTGTTCTCAGTTTTTAAGAGTCTCTTATGCTTTGAGCCAAAACTCTTAAAGGTATTGTGTGACTTCCATAACTGTTTAATGCTGATTAAGTAGATGGAAATTAGTCTTTCACTATCTCAAATGACAGGTTACATGTTGTCAACCAGACAAAAATGAAAACCTGTCAATTGTTTAGCATTTCTTAAATAAAGAAATGTTACAGTGTGGATAGAATATTGGCACAATTTCAGAACTTATCTACTTGTCATTTGGAGGATTCGGCATCACGTAGCCGGTAAGTCAATAGTGATCGATGAAGAGAATATATACCTCTTGGCTCCTGGTTCAATGCGACAACAAATGGCAGTTAGTAGCATTAAATTGAAAATATAAACTGATTTTGAAATAGGTAAAAGACATTCATTTCATGTCAAGAAAAATAAATGAGAAATCTAAAAAGACAAGCAGGAGAATAAATCAAAAACTTCAACAAGGTGTTTCATCTTAAAAACCACTTCCTATCTAAATATACATATAAGTAGACCAGAGCTGAACTAAACATTAGTGAAAAAAAAAAGTCATTTATTTTCTAATGGCCATAAAATACAGAGTATCAGGACTCTGTGAGGGTTCTTCCCACACTGCCATGAAATCTTATTCCAAAAAAAATTATTCAATTTTGGTTACTCAAGCTGTAAATTATGCTGATGAGTTACTGCCCTTCCTGATATGATTCCTTAAGAAATAATGCCTTATAATTGAAAGAGCACCAGTGTTAGAGTCAGAAGTACACACATTTCAATTCCAATTATGCCACTAACTTAGCTGTGGGACCTGCAGAAAATGCATTTACTTCTCTGAACTTATTTTCTGGAAAGGAAAAGGAAACAAGGTTTGCTATATAGCAATATCGGGAGATTTAAATGTAATAAGAAATAGTTCTTATATGAAAATTCAGTAAATGGTAGCTATCAATACTGTCTTACTAATAATATTGTTACCTTTATTTTCTACTTTTATTTTTATTATATTTTTCCATCTATAGTTAAAGCAACGTTGGGCAAGTTGAAGATTCTCTTGTTGCCACAGTCTCCAAATATGTAAAATGGGGATAAAAACATTATCTAGTCACTGGACAACCTAAGGGTTCAATGAGTGAATATATGTAAATCACATAACACTAAATAAGTAAATACATATGTAAATCACTGTAAAAGCCATATAAATGTTAACCATTATCACTAATACAAGAAAGATTACATTTTATAATCAACACTGAGCAGAATGGGAGATATTTGAGGTATAAAATTTCATACACCAGAAACACTAATCTATTGTACTCAGGCCCAACAGGGATCTCAGTAGCCAATTCTGTACGGTTTAATCCCTGTGGCAATATAAAGAAGCATGCCCTCTCCTGGATCACGATAGTCAGAGGAAACAAAACAAAAAAATATTCAAAACTAGAGACATGAACAAATAATGTCATTTAAAGTCTAAATGTGAAACGAACATCTAAAATGACAGTGGTATGCAATTACAATTTTTGAAAAACAGTTGGAAGAATTTGACAATGATGCCCACACCCAGCCACCCAGGAGATCATGACCGAAGACTCCGAGAATTATTTTAATTTACACCCTTTCCAGGGAACCTTGCTACCCCTCCTCTTTGCCTCCGCCAAGTAAAATAAATGCTGTTGTGAGTCATGATTACTGGTGGAAGCAAACTATGTCTTTTCCTGTGTTAGTCTCTGAGAATGCCTGGTTGGAAATAATGATTTTTCTTTTGCCTTTAGTATTTGGTAGACATTTTCTGTTAATATTGTTCATTAATATCTATTCTCATGTGAATAATCATACACTAAGTATATGTATCATTGCTAAGATGAAAACTTATTTATAAAACCCTTGAAAATGAAACTACTATGGAGATGGGATTAAGCTGACTTGTTCACAACTGAGATTTAATTTCAGAGTTTAATGAGGCTTTCTGTCCACTAGATATATGTTTTCTTTGGGGAGGATAAGAAATTAAATATCTCACAACAATTGACATTGAAATGGAATTATATTTTTACAGTGATAGAGCAAAGCTTTTAATAATGAATAGTCAAGAATATTGCCTCATAGTCCGTTTAAATTTCTCAAGTTAACGGGAAATACTTAATAACTTAATATGAAATCCCAGCAGGATATGTGCAATCATACAATATGGGTTTCTTTCTTATCTAAATTTTCTTGAAGGAAATTAATATTACTGTTGGTCATTAACAAAAGGTTGTCCCAATTCTCTGTCTTCTTCGGAAAAGAATTTCAGGGATGTCAAGTTTTTAAATTATATGCTTAAAAACATAAGGATTATTTTCCTAAGCATGGTACAGAGGTGTCATCTGTAGTCATTGAAGACAATAGGAGAAACATAAGGCTTTAAAAATGTATCAATTATCAGTTTTAAAATTTAAGGTAAGCCACATGTTACTGTGAATATTTCCTTTTACCCCAACAGCAACCCTATTACTGATTCTGTACTGGCATTATGTGCACTTTGCAGACTAAGAAACTGAGACTCTGAGAACTTCAATTATGTGCTCTTGATGACTCAGAGGATAAACTTGGCAGAATTAGGATTTGAAATCACACAGGCCTGTATCCAGACCCTTCATTCTTCACCAAAAGTCATGTGAATATACCAGGCTTTTTAAAGGAACTTGATGGACAGAGACACTGTGAATCTGATCAGCCATTTTCAGAAAAAGGGCAAGAAAGAGAGTTCTTTTTTGGTCAGAAATTCTTTGTTTATTCTCCTTAACCTATGCGGGTGTGGTTGTAATGGACAAGACACACTTGTATCCTTCTTCCCATTTGGGGAGAGAGCATATGGCCATTTCCATTACTAAAACTAAAGCAACTAAAATAGAAACGGGACATAGAAGATATAATGGTGTATTCAAGATCAGTGTTGGTTTTGTTTTTTTTTTTTTTCCCCCAGGGATCTGTGAAAGACACTGCTAAAGGATACACTTGTGTCCTTGTTGCTACGTGTATGGTAATTATCTCAATACCCACAATCTGATTCAGGAGCTACATGTATATTCACTGCCATATTCTTTATTCCACCATGAACACAATCCTGGGACCACTCTTATGAATTTTACAAGGTTGAAAATGGATTCAATCCATTTGCAATAATAACAGATAATATTTATTGAACGATTTACACACTCGTCTAAGATCTTTGTATGCTGCAGAAATATGAAGAACTCAACTATTCAAAAAATCTCTGATGACCATAGGGAAGGAAATACACAGAGCAGCAAGATAAAAGGTTTATTTTCTATCAGAGTGCTACAAAGTTTCCACATTGCCTCTAGGATCTCAAGCAACACAAATCAATTTTGTAAATATTACCAACAGGCAATTTAATGCTTCATAGTATGCGTTGTCTTTTTCTCTTAGTAATGTGAAATCTGCTTAAGCAGTACTTGTTTAGCAAATTCTGTCAGCATGATGACAAGGTAGTACGAATGTGCACTGAAAGAACGCTGCAGTCTTAAAATAGTTGGGTCAGGTATCATTTATTCTCTCTTTAGGAAAATTTATGGAGGAAGTTACCAAAGCTCTATACTCTTGTTTCCCTTTTCTTATAGTTTGTCCTAAAATAGCTTGTACTATGATCATAGATAGAATATAACTTTTTACTTTATTACTATCATAAAATGGTTAGAGTTTTATTGCATATTCTTCCGAGTATTCCAAAAAGTTGGGGGCAGAAAGGAACAATTTTCTTCAAGGTGTACATTTTTTAAAGTAAGGCAAATTTGACGGTGAGTGTGAACTAGCAGACCCCGGAAGATTCAGAATCTCAGATCTGTATCCATCGTTCACTTTGAAAGTCAGATTGGCCAAGAGCTAATGCCAGTTCTACATGGGACCTCAAATAAACCCTCAAACAAATATGGCAGTTCTTTTCCATGTCTGTAGTCATTCAATAATTCACTAAACAGACTTTAGGATCTACTCTGTGCCGTGTGTTGATAATTATGTAGCAGATGCTTCTATTGTCCCAACCACATCATGGGACATTTCAGTGCATATGAGCAAGTTTCCAGCTGCCAGCACCTGTGATTTTGAGGGTTCTCTCTGGCCTCTGGAGCCCACTCTGCCTGCATACAGAGGATGATGGAGGTTTAAGGGTGTTAATGGTGATAACCAGGCACCTACCCTACAAGCAGCCATTTACCACAACTGCTGGGAAACTGAGGGATAAATACTCCATCTCCCTAACGTCTTTGGATGGGATAACTCTGAGGTGTTGTCCTACAGCTCCCAGAGTTCTCTAGCTATATTAAACTTCATTTATCCACTGTGATAACTAGCTTTAAAAACTACCTTTTTGTTTTTTTAAACTTTTCTTGCATCGAAATCACACTTTCTCACTCCGCTGCTGGTTAGCACCTGGGCTCACCACTTAAACAAACTACCTGCACTCAAATCCCTGTCTCATGGTCTGCTTCTAGGGAATCCCAAACTAAAACATAATATAACAAGGATTAAAGTAAGATCTGTCATTAAGAGATTTGCGAAGAATAGAAAACTAGGGACAGCAATGACCCTGAGGATGAAGGAGAATGGAGTTTCAGAAAGAATTCAAGTAACTTAAGTCCTGCAATGAAATCCCTGGATTTAACACTTTGTGGATTTTAGGTAATCCTTATAAAAGTATGTGGCAACCATTAGCATTTGTTGCTCTGATTTCCTTTCAAGAGAGAAGCTGCTGGGAAGAGTATAGGTGACTGACAGCCTCCAGGTGTCACCGCTTTGGGATTGTGCACAGCACTGATGCCTAGACTAAACTCTCCCTGGGGAGCTTCCTGGCAGTGATTGTGCATGGCAGGTTTATCAGTCAGGGTTTCTTTCACCAGAGAAACACGATCAGCAGGAACTGGGTTACACAATTGTGAGGGCTGCCTAGGCAAGTTCAAAATCATAGCACAAGCTGTCAGGAAGGGCAGGCTGGAACTCTTGGGCACCCGTAGAAGCCACAGTTCCTAGGAAGAATTTCCTTTCTCAAGAAAAGCTCAGATCCACTTTTAAGGCCTTTTACCTGATTTGATGAGGCCCACCCAGATCATGAAGGCTAATCTCCTCTACAGAAAGTCAAATGATTGTAGATGTTGGGAACATCTACAAAACATTTACACGACAATGCTTAGATTAGTGTTTGGGTAAGTGGGTAGTGTAACCTAATTTGGCACATAAAACTGACATTCGTGGCAAGAGAATTAGAGGCAAGCTACTTGTGTCCAAAGCATGATTCCTCCAGTTTCATACAAACAGTAAATTAAGACAGTGACTCTAATAAGGAAAACAAACACTTAAATGAGGAACATGTCATTATTCTGAAATACATTACTTATTTTTGCTTTTATATGCGTTACAAAAGTTAAAATACTGTCAAAAAGTGTTATTAGGTATGTTTTCCCCTTTCACTGACAATCTGTATTATAATTTCCATTTTATATTAATAGGTTTAGAATTGACCATTTAGTATACATTATCAGAGGTTTACATATAGTTAACAAAACTTTGTGATAAATTTCACAAATAAAAGTCAATATTTTATAGTAATTTTATACAATGTCATGCCTGCTTTTTTCCCCACATCTCAATTACAAGTATGAATTGATAGCACTAAAATTAACTGTACCACTGAAATTTAAAGGAATAATTTCCAGCATTTATAAAATGCAACACTATTAATTAGAAATATGACTTGGGGCACCTGGGTGGCTTAGTCGGTTGAGCGTCTGATGTCAGCTAAGGTCATGATCTCACAGCTCGTGAGTTCGAGCCCCGTGTCGGGCTCTGTGCTGATCGCTCAGAGCCTGGAGCCTGTATAGGATTCTGTGACTTCTCTCTCTCTGCCCCTCCCCTGCTCATGCTCTGTCTCTCTCAAAAAATAAATGTTAAAAAAGTTAAAAAAAAAGAAATATGACTAAATGTGAATGTCTGAAAATGAACTTCTCTTAAGTATGTACACATGAGATACTGCAGAATCATATGGCAACATTTATAAGCCAATGTTTATTCACTTTATTAGCAATTAGGCTCAAAAATTGCTATTATTATATTGTTCACAATGTAAACTAAATCTCACCCATCAGTTTAACTCTACGAGAATGCCTCACTGAGCAAGCAAGACACCAACTCAAATGGTTTGTCATAGCTCATAATCGCTAAAATTTATTCAGTGCCTTTTAGTTTTTTAAAAGTGATTTTATATTCAGTAAGCCAAACTTGGTTCATTAATGTATTTAGTTTTGACCCTGCAATAAACTATTCATGTATTACAATTTTCCCAGACAATACACTCAGTTGTAGCAATGCACCATGGCTCTAACAAGATCAAGGTGGCCTAGTTGGCTTTTCTAATGAAGCCAGTTCCAGCCTTATGTGGGCTAAGAGTATATATCTGCCTAAACAACCATGACTGAGAAATTTATCAAAGTCTTCTAAGTCTCAGAGTATTTCATCAGTTTTCATGGTGTAGTCCTGGCTTTCCCTACACAGAAATTCTCATCATTATGAGGGTATTCATTATTAAGCTAACAAAAGCAAGGACATATTCTCTACCAGTATATTGCCCAAATACTGTAGGCACTCGCTACATACGGCTGGTTAAGTTTTAATTCATCAAACATAATAAAAAACTCAGTTCTTCAGTTGTGGTATCCCCACTTCAAGTGCTCAAAATCAACATGTGGTTGGTGACTCCCATACTGAACAATGCACAGCATTTCTATTCCAACGAAGACATCTCTTGGATAAGAGTGCTCTAAAACATTCTATAAAGTATCTGGTTAAGAACTTGGGTCTTGATTAAGGTTCAAGTTATGTTTTATGACAGCCTTGGTTGTATCTCCATTGGATTCATAGATGTCATTCTTTTTTAAGGGTCACAACAATCCTTATGGAAATGTATTCTTCTCATTTTAGAGATGAGAAAACCAAGGCAGTGTATGACTCAAGAGTAAATGACAAGTTGATTCATGCTCTTTCCACCAAAACAAGGTGCCTCAAAAAGTGAAACATACTCAAGGACAACCCCCAAAAACCAGCATGAGAGAAAACAATGCTCCAGACAGAACTCGATCTGGAAAAGTTTTTTTTTTTTTTTTTTTTTTTTTTTTCCCCTGAGGTGAAGGCACTTAAATAAGACTGTTTATGCCTGGGAAGAATGACACAGGGGACAGACTAAGAAAATCTGGGACAAAAGGCCCTATCCAGAAGGAACATTTGTGTTTGTTTTTCCTTTTGACATATCCAATACTTGGCAGTATTATAGTCTAAGGCAAATTTTAGAATATAAAAAGCCTGTAGGCATTGAAGTAGACTTCCTAGTGTTACTGACAGAATAGGAAAAAACAGAAACTACTTAAATACCTAATGATAGAAATATAAAGAAACTCAACAGAATATTACTCAGCCACTGGAAACAACTGTTAGGAAGCCAACAATAACACAAAGAAGTGCTGTGATGTTCAGCAGGTGCTGAGTGCTTCAGTTCAGCAGGTATTGCTAATTCAAAAAAACTTATGTACAACCTATGGAATGGGAGAAGATATTTGCAAATTACATAGCTGATAAAGGCTTAGTATCAAAATATATAAAGAACTTATAAAACGCAACACCCAAAAAACAATCCAATAAAAAAAATGGGCAGAAGACAGGAACAGACTTTTCTCCAAAGTAGACTTCCAGATGGCCAACGGACATATGAAAAGATACTCAACAACACTGATCATCAGGGAAATCCAAAACTATAATGAGATATCACCTCACACCTGTCAGAATGGCTAAAGTCAACAACACAATAAACAACAGGTGTTGGCATGGATGTGGAGAGAAAGGAACACTCATGCACTGTTGGTGGAAATGCAAACTGGTACATCCACTCTGGAAAACAGAATGGAGGTTCCTCAAGAAGTTAAAAATAGGATTACCCTATGATCCAGCAATTGCACTACTGGGTATTTACCCAAAGAATAATTTAAAAAATACACTGATGTGAATACTGATTACACTTTGAATACACTGATTCAAAGGGATATATGCACCCCTGTGTTTATAGCAGCATAATCTACAATAGCCAAATAATGGAAGCAGCCAAAGTGTCCAACTAATGAAAATGGATAGAGAAGAAGTGGTGTGTGTGTGTGTGTGTGTGTGTGTGTGTGTGTGTGTGAATGGAATATTACTCAGCCATAAAAAGAATGAAATCTTGCCATTTCCAATGACATAGATGGAGCTACAGAGTATCATGCTCATGCTCAATGAAATAAGTCAGAGAAAGACAAATACCATACGATTTCACTTATATGTGGAACTTAAGAAACAAAACAAAGGGAAAAATAGAGAGAGAGAGAGACACCAAGAAAAAGACTCTTAACTACAGAGAACAAACTGATGGTTACCAGAGGGGAGGTGGGTGGGCAGATGGGTGAAATAGGTGATGGGCATTGAGGAGAGCATTTGTGATGAGCACCGGGTGATGGATGGAAGTGCGGAATCACTGTATTGTACACCTGAAACTAACATAACACTGTAAAAAAAAAAATAAAGTTACACTTAAAAAAATATAAACCAAAAAACATACGTACAATAAAGATGACAACAAAGTTAATTAAAAATGCACCAAAACTTGCATGGGAAGACATGAAATGCTACCAGTTTAAACTGCTGAGTAGTCAGAATTTATTTTTCACTGTTACTTGAAAATCACATGAATTGTACAATTAAGAAATGATAAATCACCTTAAGCAACAAGACAATTTGGAAATCGTTAAAATTAAATCAGAAGAGGCAGCTGATTTGAAGGACTTCAATTAAAGTCCACTGGCTATATAATAAGCAACTTTCCTTATGCGTCCACCACCAACCACACCCTCCTGAACATATTGGTCTCCCAATCTATGTATTAGTGTCATTTTAAAATGTATCAGACTGATTGAACCTGCATATGGCAGTATTGTCATATCTGAATGATCCATCAGAGGAAAACTTGTTCTCTCACTCAGTTATGTGCGCATGATCTCCAAATGTTTCCATGGCTATTGTGTTCATAGGAAACTATTATTAGGAATTAGAATCAAGGCCAGAAAATGTCAGATCTGAGAGACATTTGAGAAAATAATGTAAGGACTGTGGAAAATTATCATACATATACTCCCAAAAAGAAAATAATTGCATAAATTATTATATTTTACCTCAATTTATCCCACTCACCTGCAGATTTTGCCATAATGTGAACACATGCAGGGGCCTTAATGTACTGCAATTCAGATTTGATTTTCAAGAAGCAGTAATAAATATTTCAACATCAATTGTATTGGGCTTTCCACTTTACATTTAAAATGAGTCTCTTCTGAAAGAGAATTATTTCTCATCCTTATCAATACAGATACATTCTGAAAAGTAGTTGGGATTTATGAACTTCAGTAACACATTTCACAAAAAGACTGAAAATGTACATTCATCTTTAATGGAAAATAAGTTTTAAAAAATTTAATGGTTCTGCTTTTAATTTCCTCGCTGTAAAACGAGGGCAGTAAAATAATAATGAGCAACTATGGGTAAGTATCTTTTCTAAGGAATCCATCACACGTCCCAAGTGGGGAAATTTGGCTCACTCCTCAGGTCGATAAAGCAGCATTTTAGAAAGAATCTTGAAGGTGCAGGGTTTTGCAGTGAAAACAATGAAGAAGAGAACTTCCCTGAAGAAGTGTTTCTGTTTTGAATGCAATGCTGGAAAACTGTGAGTTCCAGTCCAGTCAAGTTCCAGGACACACATTTTCCCAGAGGAGAAGACCCAGAGTGGCATTACTCATTTAGTCACTTGCCTGCCTAGGAAGATAAAAGGAGAAAAATCTGTTTCTCAAACTGGGTACTGTTCTTAATTTCAGAATACCCTAATTCCCTTAGTTTCTAATACTTATTTTTCTTCCTAACATCCATGAGGAGACATGACCTCATTCCCACTTGTAGATATTGCAGAAAAGATGCCTTGGCTCAAAAGAGATTATTCACTCATTGACTCAAAAACACAAATTCCAAAGCCATCTTCTTTTCTGACCATTAGGAGCCACTGTAGGTTCTTCCTGAGCTAGTATTTCTGAAATATGGCCTACCTATCCATTAATTTAATTAGGCCTCTCTCTAGGATGTAAGTTGCCATTTCATTAGTATCCTATGCATGCTAATGAATTCAAGTGACTCTGAGAGTTTGTCCCATAAAAATAAGTTATATTTCAAAAGCATAATCTGTTTCTAATTTAAAACTTTCCATCTAAAAACAGAAGTGCTTGTATTGTATCAAAACATGTAACAGTTGATATCTTACCTAGAAATATGAGTGCTCTTCTAGACACACAGAAGATAGGACACTGCCTTCTAGGTGCTCTTGAAATTCACTGTAATATTACTGATTAAAAATTCTTATATTTTGTGGATTCCAGACATTTTATCAGTTTGCAGAATCATTACATTAATTGTATTTGGAATTAGATATATCTTTTTTTTCCAGCTGACTTTGTTTTGGTCACAACGGCACAGGCTCCCATCTTTGAAAGCATATAAAATACTGTGCTAACATCCTATTATATCATCACCAGAGTTTTTAAGACACAAATGAACAAATCAAAGTATATAATTTTTTTCTTCAGAGAAATAAAGACAAATGAAGCAATGACTTGGCAGCAAATAAAGATCTGTACTTAAAAGTTGAAGGCTGTGTTCATTAGACAGATGTGGATCTTGAAAGCTCAACATCACATGCAGGGATATAATTTAGAATACTAATATGTAACCTGTTTGAGTCTATTATAAAGCATTCTGGTAACAGGAGCAGAAATTCACAGAATAAATTAGATCTGATAGTCTAGTTCCAAATTTGACAAATGTGGCTGATGCTTTCACATTGTAACTCTTTTACCTCCTGTCTCTGTTCATAAAAACCACCTTTTGTTTTTAACATCGTTATTTCTTCAACGGAAGAATTTTTTAATTTCCAATAAAGTTAGCACAAAGTCTTAAAATAATGAACTGAAGGACAGGGTATACAAGTAACATTTATCCTTGTCTAAGAAAGTGTCTGTGTGAAATCGCATCAGCATTTGTGTTAAAACAAAGACAAAACGACTGGGAGGCAAATGAGTACTTCTAGAAGGAAGAGTTCCTGTCTCACGAAGCTATGGCTGACAATAAAACAGGGTTTAATCACAAAGAGGCAGTATGTAGAATCTAACCAAGCAAGAGTTGTTCTTCAGTTACTACATGGGTAGGTAAGAGGTTGGTTACAGAAAGTTCTAGAAAGACAAATAAATCCATGGCAGTACCCTATTTATGATTATGACCTTCTGTCTCAAAGATGCAAAAGCATAAAGGGATGGTTATAGAATGAAAGAGACTAGGGATTTAACACCCGCATTTAATAGGTGGGCTATAGATCCTGATTCAAATAAACCAACTGTGAAAGCAATCATGGAAATCTAAGAGAAATACAGTATAAAGTATTAAGGACTTGCTGCTAAATGTATTCAACATAATAGTACATGGTGGAGATACACACACACACACACACACACACACAGGTATCCACGTATGTATATATGCATAGTAATTAGAGATGCATCCTTAAATACTGATGGATAAAATGATGTCTGAGATTTACCTTAAAAGAGTCCAGCAAAATTAATTTTTAAAAAGGGGAGAATAAATGAAGCAATGAAAAAAGACTGGCTTAATATTCATAGATGTTGAAGTTGGTGGATGGATACATGGTATCATTATATTATTCTTTCTAGGATTTTAAATATTTGAAAATTTCAATAATAAAATATCTTTTTAAAAATAAACATCTCACTGGGCAGTCTAGCAGGCAGCAAACAATTCTTTCAGATAGTACAGCACTAGACAGCAAAGAGGATGATTCCAGAGACTACCACTCAGGCACAGAAACGTAGAGTAATCAAGAGTTATGAATAGGTCAGCAAGGTCCAGAATCATGGGATTCCAATTGTCAACAAAGTAAGAGGAATTAAATTAACTCTCAGAGCTAGAGCAGAGCCTGTTTTCTAACTGTTCTTTTTCACCCTACCCGTGTGAAGGGGCAGCCAGTGCCCATCGGGGCTTCACATAATTCCGGTCTCTTCTCAGCTACAAAGATTGGGAAAATGAGACCTGAGGATTTCTACAAAGAATTAGATAATAAAATTCCATCTGCTCAATTAAAGGGAATAAGTATAATCAAACTCTTAAGTGAAAACATTACAGGGCACCTGGGTGGCTCAGTTTGTTAAGTGTTTGACTCTTAACTTCAGCTCAGGTCATGATCTCACAGTTCATAAGATTGAGTCCTGCATCAGGCTCCTCACCATCATTGCAGAGCCTGCTTGGCATTCTTTCTCCCTCTCTCTCTGCCCCTCCCTTGCTTGTACTCTCTCAAAATAAATAAATAAGTAAACATTAAAAAAAAACACATACACAAAAATGCAATTCATGGTATAGTTCTATTATGGCTAGGAAGACAAGACATGGGGTATAATGCAAATATTCATGTTTGCTTTGAGAATTAATTTAAGGAGAAGCCAGGATGGGGGTGGGGGGAGCCTCTACGTGAAATCATTTTTACTGACAAAAGAAAATAAACATGGAACTTTATAAAAATCAGATCTGTTCTCTTGAGATGAACTTCATTTAGATGTCTCACAAACACTCAATTCCAACATCATATTCTACTAATTAACTTCCTCCTTAAATCAACTGTTAATTCTGACTTTGGTCTCTCTTTTAATAACATTATCATCCCAGTCATTCGATTTCAAAATTCCAGAGAGACCTGTGACTTTCCCTTCATAAACAACTCCTCTAATGCATTATTTCTTTAATTGGTCCCTTTTTTACTTCTATGTATGGCTACTGCTCCAAATCAGACTACAATATATTTTCTCATGGTCAATTATACTTGTCTGTTTATATGGTAATCTCACTTCCATTTCTGCTCATAAAACATTACTTCTTTAAATACTATTTCATCTACATAATCTGTTTGTCTAGTCTATGCCATGGAACAGAAGTGATATGTACAGCTTAAGGGTTCTCATGACTATGACTAAGTTACTTGCCTCAGATTTCCTTCTTTTCCACCAGATGGAAATGACAGTGACACTAAGGACCTTGTAAGATGTGGATTAAGGATGGCTGAGCTGCCTCACAACCCTGAGTCCCTGGATATTCGCATGAGGTCATTCTCATCTACTTGTCCTGGACTTCTGTGTATAAAAGAGTAAAATGTTTCTATCTTATTTGGGCCAATGGTTTTGATAAGGTGTGTCTGTTAGAATAGTTTAATCTGTGCCTCATCTAATGCACAGAAAAAGTTATTTTCAGAAGAGTATATTCATGATAAATACAGCTCAATTCAGCATTTTTTTTTAAAGAAAATCAACCTTTGTATAAAACTGTTAAATGATGAATATTACTCTGTTGGATGCTGAACATTATGGAGTTTGGGAGATTTATTTGGCAGCAGTGTTTAGGATAGTCTCCCGCCAGAATCTCACTCTGGAACTATAAAAATCTAAATCCAAATGACAAAGTGTACTTTGCACTCAGATTAACATGAGCATTCTAAACTCCACGTTTCCAAAACTAACTTCAGTTCTGTACTTCTACTCATGTCCTACTGACCTGAAGTTAACCACATGGTTCCATCCCAGCTTAAACTCAAGGGATTATATCAGTAAAAGCAAGAAGGTTATGACAGATATGGAGGGTAACTAGCAATCTCTGCCCAATCTTTACCAAATAGACTTCATATTTCTAACAATGCATTCAATGCATTGTTCCAAAGTCACCTACTTTTCAAGAGTCACTGAAGGCATTCAGCTGAGTTTCTAAAGCACACTTGATGTTTTCCCAGCTCTTCAAAGCCTGATAGAAATACTCTGGGAATATTATTTACCTTCAAACCTTACTCACCCAAATCCTGCCAATTCTTTAAGATTCTGGCCAAATTCTGCTATCATGAAGCTTTGTAGATCCTTTTGACTTCAACCTAATCACCTATCCATTCATGCAATGAATGCCTACCCAAGCATTGTCTCTATGCCAAGCCTTGGATTAAGACACAGGAAATTTGAAGTGAGCAAGAACCTGTTCCTGCCTAGATGGTAGGAACTCTTCTGTATCTCTTTGTTTCATTTAATTTGCTAGTTGTTACGTTCTATACTTAATTGGAATTATGTGTTCACATGGCTAATTTTTACTTCATCAATTCCTTGGGGCCAGAAAGCACAACTTGACTTTTTTCATCTCCTATTAGTGGCACTTGTGAAACAAAAGACATCACCTATTACATAGTCACAGACTGAATTAGCTGAGTGAATGGAAGCATAAATCATATGGTCAGTATCCTCTAAAGCATCTCTTATATAAAAGAAAGCTCTGACTCATGACTTTGCAAACTGACTTTGCTTCATAGTGAACCACACTATTTTCTTTCAAATTTATTACTGTATTTGTTATTACAAAGAAGTCTTAGTGGCTTAAATCTAGAAATATTTTTCAATCAGGTAGTTTCTGAGATAGTATAAAATTGTTATTTCAAAAGAGAATCAACAAGGCTTCTGGCACTTTAAATACAGACATGTCTTTCTTAGTTCTCCTGACGCTTCATTAAAATTATAATACATAGAATAGAAAGGTATAAGCCTCCAAAACCATGGGAGTAGAGCTATCAACAGATAAGAAATGATAACAAACATCTGTAAAAAGTAATTACACCCAGGAGTGGTGTTAATAACTCAGCAAAACCATTTGCAACCAAGAATACCCATGAAATGGGTACAGTCAATGGCTGTGAAGAAACTTCTAACACAGAAAGACCAAGTAAAATAAGAGGGCAAGAATGAGAATTTGTGCCGATAACTCATTAATTGCAGTCACTATTTTCCCCTACCCCTATAGCTGCCCCCATTTGATTCTCATCAACACAAAACAAAACACCCACAACATTCAGGTATTTACCATGCCTTTCCAACTCTTTCTTCCTTGGAAAGAGTGAATACACCCAGGAGGTCCGTGCAGGGAATTCTTTCATGACAACCAATCAGTACTGCAAGTGAAGAATCAGTCTGTACTAGAACAAAAGAGGAGAGGTCCCTGGGTGGTGGAGAGAGTGGGACAGAGGGAAAATACACTAAGAATAAGTCTTTGGACAATAATGAAAGTATAATAAGAGAATTTTCCAGATTTAAAAAGTAAACTGTTTGAATTTGACACTGGAAACTTATCTATCAAAGGGGCCATAACACTGGACCAGTAAGAGAACAAACTATTATTCTAGCACATAGCCAGATTCAGTAGCAAACAATAACTACCGAGTCAAAATACTGTGCATGAGCTATCTATGGATGCATAACAAATTGCCCCCCCCCACCCAAATCAGTGGTTACAACAGCAATAAACACTGATTATCTCCCAGTGTCTCTGTAGCTCAAGAATTTGAGAATAGCTAAGTGAGAGGTTCTGGCTTTCGGTTGGCCATGAAATTGCTATCAAAAGGTTGGTCAGGGCTGCAGTCATCTAAACTTGACTGGAGCAGCAGGATTCAATGTGAAGACAGAGCACTCACGTCGATAATGAATGGAGGCCTCAGTCCCTCACCACATACATCTCTCCCCAGGGCTCCTTGGTTATCTTTTTGACATGCTGCCTGGCTTCTGCTGAGAGTAACTATGGTGGTTAATTCTATGTGTCAACTTGGCTAGGCCACAAGGTGCCCAGAAATTTGGTCAAATGTTACTGTGAGTGAGACTCTGAGGGTGATTCTGGCTAGGACTCACATTTCAGTTGGTAGACTGTGTAAAGCAGATTGCCCTCCACAATGTGGGTGCACCTATTCCAATCCACTGAAAGTTTGAATAGAACAAAAATTCTGACCATCCTGAGTAAGAGAGAATACTTCAGCCCAATAGCTTTTGAACCTGGACATTAGAATTTTTCTTGCTTTCAGACTCAAACTGAAACATCAAGTCTTCTGGGATATTGAGTCTTATAAGCCTTCACAGTGGAACTATACCATCAACTCTCACCGATCTCCAGCTTGCCAATTTACCCTATAGATCTTAGAATTTGCCAGACTTCATAAGGCACGAGCTAATTCCTTATAATAAATTACTTTTATATATAAATGTATATATAAATTTTATATATTATATATTATATTATATTATATTATATTATATTATATTATATTATATTATATTATATTATATTATATATCTATTGGTACTGTTTCTCTGGAAAACCCTGACTAATACAAGTGATCCAAAAATTCACTCAGAATAATGGAACAAGGAATGGAGGTTAAAAATGTTTGAGAGGGAAGAAAAAAAACAAGTGGAAGAATTTAGATTACTGATACAAAAGTGACTTGCCAGGAGCAGAAAGAGGTTATAGGGTATTGTTAATCAGCTGATTGCTCATCATCAATCAGATAAACTGTTAATTGTAAAATTAATAAATAAAAATTATCATATAACAATATTTAAAAATACTACAGTAGCCATAAAAATAATTGAAAGCAGAAAAATTCTAAACTGTTTATGGGGGGTTATACAAGATGGGATGACTGAGGGCAGGAGATCAGTGATGATATTATACATCTATCTGTACAGCACTTGATTTTAAAAGATATACATGTTTAACTTTGGCAAAATTTTTAAAAAGTGACTTTTGTTAGAAAAAATAATTTTTTTCTCAAAAACTAAACAACAAAAAAGGCTAAAAATTCTCATTTTCTTTCTCTAAGACTTTTGTTTCTTATTATTAAAGAGCTGATTGTCAGTTCTCTGCTTTCTGACCCTGAATGGAAGTCATGTATATCATCCAAATAGGACCATTCATAATAACGACACTTGATCAATCCATATGCCAAGTAGCACACAAAACCTTTCATATGAATCAATACATTCAATCTTCAAAGAGGTCATTTTGTAACTTGTCCAGTGGCTCAGAGGTAGTAAATGAAAGAATAAGAATCAAATGCCTATCTGTGTGGACACAGAACAGATGTTCTGAATCTAGTGCCTTGAAAGGAATATCAGGAAAGGGACATTGGGGCTGGAAAGAGGGAGCAGTTGTAAAACCATACACACGGTGTTCATTTCAGCAAAGGTGTGAGTCACTGTTCTGCCATTCAGGAATATATTTAACACAGAGGACTCTTGGAAAATATGGAATTGAACAAGTCTTTCCTTAAAGAAGCAATTTAAGTTTGGAGGGAAATCATGACTAGAACTCACGTAGCCTCCTTCCTCTTCCCTAAACCCATGGCATACCTCCTGCCAAAAGGGTATTTCTAAAACAAAACTGAGTTATTCCCAGTGCAGGGTCCCATACTGCTTTATGAATAACTTATCCTTCTCTTACTATGCTGTACAAAAGGTGCCTCATGTATCTGCATCCCAAACCAGACTGTAAGATCCATAAGCAGGGGACATATCTCCTTTATGTTTGTATCTTAATGCCTAGCCAAAAATCTTGTGCACAGCCCACACTCAGTAAAGGCTGGTTGGATTATGAGAATAATTATGTTTATGCTCAGACTTCCCGAGATACCCTTTTTCAATAAGCATTTATTTAGTGTGATGATATGCCAGGTAGTGAGGCATTTATTGCCCTTGGGAAGTTCACAATTCAGAGGCAGAGGAACTCACATTAAAAGGAAAAAATAAACCAATGTAATAAGGCTGGCAGCTCAAGCCCTATGTGTTCCACCTTGGTTGTTCAGTACTGGAGAAGGGGTTAGAGGAAGACAGTGTATTTAAATATCAGTGGTTAAATACAGTTAAAAGGTAGGGACAGTGTTACTTTCAGTAACTGAGGAACTTGCAAATCCCATTTTAATATGACCTTAGCAAGCAGGACACTTATTGGACAGTGTCCCCTTAAGTCAGACCATTGATTCAATACAGGAACAAATAATTATGGAAGTTCTATATATCTGTCATTTTGATTCATAGGCACCATGTTGGGATACAATGAATTTTGCTTTCATTGGCCCCTTGATTCTTCCTATCCTCCTGGACACATAGTTTAACAAGAAATAAATTCTGGTTTGATCAGATGGTAAGTTTTTTTTTCCATTTTTATTTGCACAGCTATCTTCGGAGAAAAAGTCCACAGAGTAGTAAACTCTATGTTGAGCTGTATTCATGTTACCTGGCAGTCTTCTCAAATATAAGACACTGAATATGAATGACAGTCCCTAGTTCTGTGTTTCCAATCAGGAGGGGGTGAATAACATGAAGTCTCAAGAGTAGACTTTATGACAGTCCCAAGTAAATGGGAACAAATGAAATTCAAAGCGAAACCCATTGAAAATTAAAAAACCATTTTGACAAATATAATTATATTCCCTAACTTTACATACAATTTAGGTGAACACCAATATCAAGACCAATAGTGTATTAATTATCCAGATTAAAGATAATGTGAACATTTCACTGTGACTAAGGAAGTCAGTTTTAATTATGAGGAGTTAATTTTAAGAGGATTCCCAAACAACCTGAATTATGCAGTAGATTCATGATATGTCTTGGTCAATCACATGCTTTTAAGTCTTGTTATCTATATCACAAACATTTCATGCTCTTCCTTATTTAGAATTCTAAATTAATTCTACTGACCTATCTTACCCCAGTTTCTCATAAATTTTCAAGATATTTTTTAACATTTATACTCATTTAGTGCAAGTGATACTTTTATCACCAAAAAATCTAATTATGTACTTTAATTAGAATTAAAAAGTTAGATTTTCTCCCATGGTCTTTAGTGGTAATTTTTCTTACGTCACAGATTACACTGGGAGCTTGCCTCTAGAGTCTTAATAATAACTGTAAAGCAGCTTTAATAGTCACTTAGTAGAAGCACAGACCATTTAGCATTCTATCTCTTTGTCTTTTCCTACACCTACTTAGAAACTATAAAGGCTTATGAAGTTTGCCTTCAGTACATAATACTCTCCTGCCTGATTCTCCAAATGTGAAACAAGCAAATACTACGATAGCAGGATTTTCACAGAGAGAGGACACCAAGGCTTTTCTTTGTCCAGTACGCAACTTTATTGGTCATGCTGGCATGGGCTCAGTGGGTTCATACCTGAAAAACTGAGCTCCAAGCACAGCAGGGTGTAGCCTTTTATATTATTTCTTTGTCTCCCATACATGGTAACATAGTCTGATTGGGTGGTCTTATGTTACAGAATCGTGAAGAATGTCACATATATGCACACAGCCAGACTGCCTTCCCTTATTTTGGGTTTTTTTCTACCACATTCCCCCCTTTGATGCTCGGACCCCTCTATTTTGGGTCAAAGAGCATTATCTTGATTTAAAGCTTTGTATTTTCATAATATCATCACATGTGTGGCCGTTTTTCTTTTGACAATTGCCTCACTGAGGCTGGAAACAGTATAACCAGGGGAGCTAAGCAAGGTAGGATTAAGAAAGCTCCCCAAATCAAAAGAGGGTTTTGAACCCCCTGAGAGTTGGAAAACATCCTCCAAATAACTGCCCCGGGTTTTAACTATTCCAGGTCTGGACTGGGACATGAGCAACCTTTTTCATTCGATCTGTGATCTCCTCTATGACTTTTCCTTCATCATCTATCTGGAGGCAGCAGTTTCTCAGGTTAAACTTTCCACAAACTCCTCCCTCAGAAGAAAGCAAGTAACCTAAGGCCAAGCGATTTTGATAGGGAGCATTGCGTGTTTTGGTTTGCCATTTGACTAGTAAGTTAAGAGCCCCAGAAGTCTCATTGGTTATACTCTCTACAACTGCATGCAGTTTAGCATGTAAATGCCAATACGGTAGCCCCAGGACCCATCCTTTGCCCAGGGGCAGGGCCATAATATTGAATTATATACTCTGGAGGCCATTTATTATCTTTCTAATTGCCAATTTGTAGGGCACATCATTTCCTTTGAGTCTCTGTGTCCCCATACACTTGGACTCCCAAATGTTCCCCTCTGGCAAATGCAAGCAAGAAGAAAGATGGACAAATAGTTCCCAGCACACATGACCCTGACCAGCCTGAGGGAAGTATAGGTTGTCCTTCCACATATTCAGTATAGTCCACCTGGGGCCCGCCATTCAATGGCTACATCGCCATTGTCCTAGGCCTCTCAGAGATGAGAGAAGTTAGACACAGGGTGGGGATCTGGCTCATGAAGATATGGGGCCTCCCACCATTGGGTTTCCTGGGCAGTTGAGTTATAGAATCTTTGCCCCAGGCATGTTAAGTTTCCAACAGAGATGGGTGAACTTTCTTCTCCACTGGGCAAGGCAGTTTTTCCCAGTAATTGAGGGCTTGAGAAGCCAAACCCTGGTAGTAGGACTGAGGTATTCAGTTCCATTATAAGGTTCACAGAGATCCCTAGGGTCCCATGGCCATTGATCTCCCATGTTGGTTTCCCCACATACATAGCAAGAAGAGATCTTTAGAGTCTGGGCTACAGTCTCTGCTAGGCCCAGAGACAAGTTCCTCGCTGTGACTCAAATGGGAGGGGGGCTACTTATTATTTCTTCGTAGATGGAGTGGAAGACTTGATGGGATGTAGTTGGATGGGCGGTAGTGACTCTCTTGAAATAAAGCACAGTCCCTGGATTTCTGCCTCACACACGGATCCAGATGCCATTTCAGGTGCCCCATTGCCATTCAGAATCTCCTGGGTTAATAATAATGGCAAAATTAACAGGGTTACAGGCCTTTGTTCGACAACCTGAGGTAGCAGTCTCCTTCTGAAGGAGTGCTCTTGTACCTTATTTTTTCCAAGTAGCTCATGGAACACAGCTCCAGCTGGGGCATAAAACCTCATGTGTACAGGCACATAAACCATGTTCCTCACATATGTATTTGTCATCGAGTCGGTATTCCCACTCCCAATCTAAGCCTCCACATGGCATATCAAAAGTCCCTGGGCCCTCTATGACAAGTGCCTGCTTCTTTTTTTTTTTTTTTTTTTTTTTTGTATGACAGATGCCTCTGGACCAATACATAGGTCAAACAACATTGACACAGGTTGTTTTGGGTTAGTAATTTGTGTCTGGCTGACCAAGGCTCCCCAATCTCGATAGGACCAGACTTCTAACCAATCTTCACTGGGGCAGTATTGTGGGTCAAATCAAGCGTATGGATTCTCCCATTGGCAGATAGAATAGGTGATCTTCTTGTATATTCAGGTCCCCAGGACTATTCCTTGGCATGAGAAATAGGTATGGTATAGTAAGGGCCAACTGACTCCCTGATCTGACCTGTTTAGACAAATACATGGGTCACATGATGAGGAATGGAGGTCTACAGAAGGGGTCCAGATTAGAAGCAACCAATACCAATGAAGCATCCTATCCACCAAAGAAAGGTGAGTGCTAACAGAAACCTCTCACCACACTCCCAGCCGGCCAGGGCAGCCTCTGCCAATCCTATGGCGAAAAGTGGAGCAAGGATCACAGTAGCAGCAAGGAACAAGGGATGGCAGTGCATCACAATAAGGAAACAGATACAGAAAATAAGGACAGTTTTTGTTCCACTGGACCGTTGATTCCTCAACCTTTCTCCATGCATAGATTAGTCAGCTTCCAGAGTGACTGAAGCAGGACTGCAGTCTCTCAGAGCCTCTGGAATTGTAGATTGTTTCTTCTCTATGGTCAGCTTGCACGGTGTGGATGGATTAGGAATGTTCTCCCAGGTTCAAGATACCACCTTCACTCTGCTGTGGTGAATTCAGGGACCCACGTTGGCTACCTTTTTAGGGTAGAGCTGAGGGCCCTCATCTGTTGCCTTAGGGTTATAATCCCCCCTTATACCCTTGCTGATGGGGGGAGGGCACCCATAAAGGATTTCATAAGGGGAGAATCCCATCTGCCTTAGTGGGGCTATACCTGATTCTTAACAAGGCTAATGGCAACACCTGGTCTCAGTGTAGGTGCCTTTTCTGACATAGTTTACTTAGTTGCAGTTTCAGGATTCAGTTGATTCGTTCCACCTTCCCTGAGCTCCAGGTCAGTATGCCGGGTGTTACTTCCACGTGATCTTTAACACCGTTGCCACCAGCTGCACCTCCTCAGCCATGAAAGCTGGCCCATTATCTGATCCCACAGGGATAGGGATACCCAATCAAGGAATGATTTCTTTTAGAAGTCGGGCCACTTCATGTGGCTTTTCTGTGCGAGTAGGGAAGGTTTCCACCCAGCCTGAGAAAGTGCACACAAAGACCAACAGATATTTGCAGCCTCGGACCCGGGGAAGTTCAGTGAAGTCCACCATGTTTTCAAATGGGGTTCCCCCAATACTCTGCACCCCAGGAGTGGCCTTGGGTCCCTGACGTGGGTTATTCTTGGCACACATTTCACATTGCTTGCATACTGCTTAGGCTATTCTGGAAAGTCGAGGGGCATAGAAATGTTGGCTCAACATAGTATTGATTGCTGTCTGGCCAATAAGGGTTTCCTGATGGAACTGCTTGACAAAAGCTGGAGCCAGGGCCTCAGGAATTGCTACTTCAAATCTTCAAATTTCCACCATCCACCTGGGAGGTAGCTTCCATTTTCAGTCTTGAACTCTCATGTTGTGATTAATTAGGTCCCATTCTGCAGGTGGACTAGGCACCAGTGTGGTGGTTAAAGCCGCTGAGTCCGCTGTTCCTTTGGAGGTCGCAAGCTTTGTCTCTCCGTCTGCCTTACAGTTTCCCTGAGCAGCCGTCGTGTCTCCCCTTTGATGTCCCGGACAATGCATGACTTCCACCCTTTTAGGGGCCCACAAGGCATCTAAGAGTTCAAGAATTTCCTTACCACACTTTATGTGTTTCCCTCCTGAGTTTATTAAACACTTTTCTTTATGTAAAGCCCCATGCACATAGAGAGTGGTGAAGGCATACTTATAGTCTGTGTATACATTAACACATATCCCTGCTGCCAGATGGAGGTCTCAGGGCAACGAGCTCTGCCTTTTGTGCTGAAGTCCCCTTTGGCAGGGGCTTGGCCTCAATGACAGAATTCAGGGTCACCATGGAGTAACCTGCAAGGCACTCTCCCTTTTTCATAAAACTGCTACCTTCAGTGAAATACTCAGCATCAGGGTCCTTGAGGGGCTGGTCCCTTAAGTCTGGTCGGCTGGAGAACACCTCATCCATGACTTCAATGGAGTCATGATCTGGCTGGCCTGGCCTGACAGGCAGCAGGGTTGCAAGGCTTAGGGTCCTCACTACTTCTGGGAGAACGTTCTCACATAGCATTCCCTAATATCTGACCATCCTAACATTGGTTAGCCAGTATTGACCCTTATATTCCATTAATGTCGATACTGAATGTGGTACCCGGACTGTCAATTTTTGTCCCAGAGTTAACTTGTCAGCCTCAGACACTATAAGGGTCGTGGCCACAAGTGCCCATAGGTGGCAAGAGAGTCAAGCTTCTTGGAAAGATATGCCACTAAGCAATACCATGACCCGAACATCTGGGTTAGGACTCCCACCACAACGCCAGTGTACTTGTGGAAATACAGGAAAAAAGGCTTGGTCATGTCTGGGAGCCCCAAAGCAGGAGCATTAGTGAGGGTTTGCTTTATTTCCTCAAAGACCTTCTGCTGTGCTGATTCCCACAACAGGGGCTCCCACTCTTCCCTATCTGTGGCTTCATAGAGGAGTTTTGCCAGGACTGAAAAGTTAGGTATCCAGATCCTACAGAAACCTGCAGACCTCACAAACTCCTGAACATGGTGTCGGGTTGATAGGGCTGGGATTGAAAAAACGTCCTGCTTCCTCTCTGGACCGAGTTGGCACTGCCCCCTGGGACAGGTGGAAGCCAAAATATTTGACTTTCTCTTGACGGGTTTGGGCCTTTTTCCTTGAGACCTTGTAGCCAGTTTCCCATAGGAGGGTAAAAGCTGCGGAGTCCCTTTCATGCAAACCTCTGGGGACCCTCCGGCCAGCAGGAAGTCGTCTAGGTACTGAAGCAGGACACAACCATATTGATCCGCTGGGAAGGCTTTCAACTCAGAGGCTAATGCAGTGACAAAAATGGCTGGGGAGTTTTTGGACCCCGGAGGTAATCTGCTCCATGTCAACTGGCCCTTTTCACCATTTTCAGGATTCTCCTACTAGAAGGCAAAGATCAATTGGCTCTGGGAGGCCACACAGACGCAGAAGAAGGCATCTTAGAGATCCAAACAGGTGAAGAAGGCAGCTTTGGCAGGGATGAGCCCCAAAAGTGCACAGGGGTTCGGGCCCACTGGGCATGTGGTGATGGTGGCCTGAGTTACTGCTTGCAGGTCCTGAACCGACCAGCAGTCGTCTGTGCCAGGCTTTTGAACAGATAAGAGGGGTGTGTTCCAAGACAACTGGCTTGGCCAGAGGATCCCATCCTTTAAAAGCCTTTCCAGGTGCTTCTGAATCCCGATCTGTGCCTTGTAAGGGATGAAGTACTGTCTCTGGCAGGTGGGCTCTGCCCCGGGCTTCAGCTCCACAACCACAGGGGTATGTTTCAGGCCAGTCCTGGTAGGCTGCCTTCAGCCCACACCCCAGGCATCCTAAAGGGAAGCTCAGGCACCAGGTGTGGTTCCTCCTTGAGACTGGAGAGATGCCAGTTTTCTCCTTGGGAAATCTTGAGAGCCATAATCTTTGCTTCTGGTTTCTGTAGGGTCAGGGAAGCTTGTCCCCGAGAGTTGAAAGCTATCTGGGCCTGCAGCTTTCCTAATAGGCCACGGCCCATTAGAGCCACGGGGCAGTTGGTGAAGTATAGGAATTCATGGGTGACTTCATGGTGGCCTAAATTGAATTGCTGAGGCAGAAGGAAGGGATGGCATGTCCGATTGCCTGTAGCCCCCACAATGGTGGCTTGTTTCTGTGAGAGGGGGCCCACGGGTTGGGTCACCACCAAGTGCTCCCCAGTATCAACCATGAAGTCGATGGGTCAGCCCCCCACATTCATTAGGACCAGAGGCTCTTGGGGACCTAACAAAATAGAGCCCGGTCTGCCCTAGTCTTCCTCATAGTCCTCCATGGCAGCTAGCACCACAAAACGATCTTCAGGGGCCCTGTGCAACCATGATGCTGGTTGGTATCTGCCCTGGACCACACAGCCTCTTTCTTTCTGCTTGGGGCTCTGCTGAGAATTATTCATCCCCTGGGGGCACTCATTTGGTGCTTACTCATGATGGTAAGCACAGTGGTTCCATCATAACTTTGGTTGGGGCAAGATCCTCCTCCCAACCGTTCCCCTTTTTGGCCTTGTCCCCATCCCTGCAGGGCACCTTTCTGGGAGTGTTCCAACTACTCCACCAAGGCAGCAGCTAACAAGTCTGCCTTTTTCTGCATCTTCCGGCATTCTTCCCTCTGTGCCACCTGGTCATGGCTGACAAACACCTGAGTTGCTACTTCCAGCAACTGACTGGCATTCATGCCAGCGAGCCTCTAGCTTTTGCAGCTTGTGCCGGACGTCCCCTTGGGCCTGACCTATGAAAGTTGCATTGACCACCTGCTGGTTAATGGGCACCTCTGGATCAAAAGGGTTGTAGAGATGAAATGCCTCCCATAGTCTCTCAGAGAACTGGCTCGGGCTCTCTCCAGGTCCGTGGAGCACTTCCAATGTTTCACTCCTATTTATGGTCTTTTCCCCTCCTTCCTTCATGCCATTTAGAAGGGCTTCTTGATACTGTTCAATCCTTGAGAACCCTCCATCTACACTTGAGTTATCTGGGTCCCATTTGGGCTCCTCTCCAGGGAAGTGAGCCCAAGCATAAACCTGGGTGTCTAGTGTCCCAGCAGGGCATTCTCCTCTAACCAATTTAGGGCCACCTGGATAAACAGCGACACTCCTCCACGTCAAAGAGGGTCAGGAGGAGTTGGCAGCAGTCTGTCCAGGTAGGTTTATGGGTTTGAATTACGGATGGCATTAGTTCAAGCACAGCCTGGGGCTTTTCTGTATAGGAGGGCATGTGGCACTTCCAATTTAGGAGATCCGTAGTGGTAAATGGTTGGTACACAAAAACACGCTGGCCTCCTTAGGTCTGGCCTTCCTGATCATAATTGTCAGGTCCCTGACTAGTTTCCCTCAGTAGTATCTGTAGGGCTCCCCTGTGTGGTTGCAGTGAAGGACTGCCTCCACTGGCCTAATCTTCTAGGTGCCTTCCGGGAGAGGTGTATGGGGTTAGGACCACTGTTCCAGGCAAGCTGGTCACATCAGGAGAGGCTGGAGGTGGTAGAGGTGAGGAGGCCTTGGGACTAAGGGCAGGCTCCAGTGAGGTTTTGGCAGCTGGGGCGGCTGGGGGCAGAGGTGGCAGTGATGGGTACTGTGGGACATAATGTAGGGGGGTCTCCTTAAGCTCTCCCGACAGTATGGGTTTTTCAGTTTTTGGCCAGCATTTGGAGGAAGCCATGAGGTGAACCATCATAACTTTACAGTTCTCTTCAATACAGACTTTCAGCCAAGGTGGCCTGAATAGAACCAGGTCTTGCCAACAATCAATGTAAGGAAATTGGTAATGTCTAGAGCTTTCCAGGAGTTAATTTCATACCATCATCTCCTGAATATCCCTTTTTGAAATTCCTCAACATACACTCGAGGGGAGTCTGTTCACTTTGCTTTCCATCCATTTTCTTCCCCTAATGGACAACTTTCATGCACATGAGAGGAAAAAGGGGGAAGGAAGGAGCTAATTTAGAGAGAAGGCACACTCGCTTCACCTGTTTCCGGCCGCTCTCCTCTCAGAAATATCTCAGGTGCCTGTTAGCATTGGTGGGTTCAGGACAACTCTCTGACCCAGATCAGACTCCAGAGCAAGTCAATGCCACCTAAAGCCATATGAGGTCACCATGGAACTGCAGACGGGGACTCAACACTCACTTCAGCCCTTGGTCAGGTCAGAACCTTTCTGGTGTCTCATTCACAAACAGTCACACAGCAACTCCAACCTGCCACCCAACACCCAGCACCTTGGGAGTTGCAGCTTCTTTCTTATTCCTTATGAACTATGTGAGCAACTCTGGGAGGTGATCAGGCTCCCCTTCTGCCTCTTAGGAGCAAGTGTACCAAAACGAACCTGGGTTCTTACCAGTCTGATGGGAGGCGCTCCCTGAGCTGGTTCCTGGGCCTCACCGGGTTCTGTTGTGCATCCAGGGTACTCGCCCTGGGGTGCTGGGAGGGGCTAGTCTCCTGTGGATCAAGGGGCCCACTGGCGCCAGGCAAGGTCGCTCCTTCAGGTGCTCCAAGGTTCGCACCCCAGCAACAAAGGAGGTGGAAATGCACCCTCTCCAAATCTCAGACGTGAGCCCCCAAGAAATATAGCAGGATTCTTGCACAAAGAGATGGGACACCAAGTCTTTCTTTGTCGCGTAAACAACCGTATTCATCACGCCTGCATGGGCTTAGTGGGTTCTTCCCCGAAAAACTGAGTCCTGAGCACAGCAGGGGTGTAACCTTTTATATGATTTCTACTTCTTTGTCTCCCATACAGACACATAGTGTGATTGGATGGTCTTATGTTACACAATCATGAGGAAACTCACATATATGCACATAGCCAGGTTGCCTTCCATCATCTTGGGGTTTTTGACCACATTCCTTGGGCTGGGGGACTCTATCACACTACTGGTGAGGGAGCATAAAGCAAGCTGAGGGCAAAGCACAAGCTAGCACCATGCCCCCCAGGTGTGATACATGTGATATTCTTCAGGTACTCCTGGCTGTCCAAGGACAAATGAAAGAAAACAAACAGTTAACTGATAGAGATCACAGTCCTGCAGGACATGAGTCTCCATCACTTCACTAATGTCTTAATAAATTATATCAACAGCCTCATCTCCAGAAACCTATAGACTCAGTTTCCTGGAGCCCCAACATCACGCTCTGCTACACAGTAACATGGGGAACAAAGGCAAAAAGAGAACGGTAAATAAAATTAAATTTCGTAAAAAAAATTTTTTAATGTTTTTAGTTATTTTTGAGAGAGAGAGAATGCGAGCAGGAGAGGTGCAGGGGGAGGGGGGGCAGAAGATCCAAAGTGGGCTCTGTGCTGACCACAGAGAGCCTGATGTGGGGCTCAAACTCACTAACTGTGAGATCATGACCTGAGCCAAAGTCGGACGCTCAACCAACCGAATCATCCAGGGACCCCTAAAATTAAATTTCTTTATAACCTGCAGCCCATTGACAAATACTTGAGGCAAAACACATTTCTCCAGGAACTCCCTATAGTCTTAATGTTAATGCTCTACTAGAGGAAAAAACAACCTTAGCTTGACAATAGGCTTCCAGTATCTTAGGACTCCTCCTTAACAAATCAAAGTCCTTGTGGAAAACTCCCTTTTGCCTTTACTCCACAGTATATAATCAGCCACTCCTCACAACCCCAATGCAGCTCTTTCTGCCCACGGATCCTGTCCCTGTGATTTAGTAAAATCACCTTTTGTATCAAAGACATCTTCAAGAATTCTTCCTTGGCCATCTGCTCTGGACCCCACCAACACTTCCAAATATGGCACATGGGCACACCACTCCCAAATATGGCACATGGGTACAATGAATATCTTAAGCTGAAGGAATTCTAGAAAATGGCACAGGTGGGAAGGTCATTCTGACCAGACATCTTGCCTTCTTCTCAGAAACTGGTCATAAAACTCCCATATGAAAGATATCTGCCCTGTACCAGAGGGAAAGAAAACATTCCCATTACCAAAGACTGGGAACTGGGGGCTGAGAAATCTGTATAAAAAAACCCTGCTAAACTCTTATCACTCTTACCTTCCTAGTTACTTCACCATTTACTACCCCAGCCTAAATCGGTGTCTTGCCAATTCCTCACCAAAGTATTGTTTCTTTGTCTAAAAAGTATAAAAACTTCCTGCTACGGTCACTTCAAGCCTTCATTCTCTTGTGAAAGCTCCTGTGTAAAGATTCAACACAAATTGTATCCTTTTTTGGTTAATCTCTTTTGTATGTTTAATTTTCAGATCCACTCAGGGGCCCTAAAAGGAAAATGTTTTTCTCCCCTACAATTGCTAAAACAAAAACACTGTAAGGGATAGGTGAAGACCAAGACAGTAGAGAAAAATGTCCACTGATCTTTTTTTAATGTTTATTTTTGAGAGAGAGTGAGCAGGGTAGGAGCAGAGAGAAGAAAAAGGATCCAAAGCAGGCTCAGTGCTGAGAGCAGCGAGCCTGATGTGGGGCTTGATCTCACCGACGACAAAATCATGACCTAAGCCAAAGTCAGACGCTCAACTCACTGAGCCACCCAGGCGCCCCTCCACTGATCATTTTTAAGTGGCATTCTGTTGAACTTTTACCTGCTAAATTAAAAGTATATAAATATATCTTTTAGAAATATTGAGGGAGTTTTATCAATATATTTTTATGAGTAGAGACCCATCTTATATTGTTTCCACTTATATAATGATGACCTATACCACTGAAATTCATACTATGCTGTTAAGCTCACCAATTATCTGACCATTTCATGCAGCCATTTTCCAAATAAAAATTTTGTATTAAGGCACTCAATTTTTCTGGGAAGCCAAAATGCATGAGAGTAATGTCCACAGTGGTTAAGGTAGTACGGACTCATTTGTAGCCTGTCACTGAACAAAGAAATAAAATGCCTACTGTGTTCCAGGTGCCATTCTTGTCATTGACAAAAGACCCATGAAAGTTTCATCATCAAAAAACTTCTTTGGAGAATATGACTCTTTCGGTTTGGTTTTGTTTGCAGAGATAGTGATCACAAATATATTAGAGAAACTGTTTTAGTGGAAAATAATCTTTAATAGATTGATGTGAAAATACTACATTGTAAAGCATTTAGCATGAAATGAGTATCTCAAGCACGAACAATTTTCCATATCACATGATGGACTGGTAAATTATCAAAAGGTGTCTTAGATTTTGAGATTTGCTTCCCTGAAAAAAACATACAGCGGTGCCTGCATGACTGAGTAGGTTAAGCATGCAACTCTTGGTTTCAGCAGAGGTCCATGATCTTGTACCTTCATGGGTTTGAGCCCCACATCAGGTTCACTGCTGTCAGCAGAAAGCCTGCTTGGGATTCTTTCTCCCTTATTCTCTCAGCTCTTCCCCCCATTCATGCTGTCACTGTTTCTCTCAAAATTGGTAAATTAACTATAATAAACACACACACACACACACACACACACACACACACACATACACACACACGTATGTATTTTAAAAACCCTTAATATAGAAAAAAGTCAGTTAAATTTGAAATGATATGTAAGGGCAAACAGCTCAAGATTTACATAAACATTTGGAGAAATTGCCTGCAAATAGGTCTTCTATCCTCTTCCTTGACTACCCTACAGTTAAAACATCAAGGCTTACCTGACCATTTTAGTGACTAACAATAGATGCAGAAAATAAGTGTTTAGTTGGGTGTCTAAAAATATTCCTTTCATAAAAGCCAGAACTACATTTCCAGGACACAGACCTAGAAACTGCATTTCTTTGTTTCTCCTTTCCCTATTTTCTCTGTTTCACTAGTGATTGGGTTAATTAACACTTCACCCAAGGATTACATCTCTTAGAGGTTCAGAGGAGTGTGAAATTGCCCTCCTGGCAATGACAAGGATTAAGGAATATCCCAGTCTCACAGCTTTTGCTCTACATTTGGATTTAAAATGCAATACTTTAAAGAACACTTTCTCTAGTAATAAGAGAAATATTATTCTATGACAGTGATTCTCAAAGTGTGGTCTTCAAATGAGTAGCATCACCATCACTCAGGAACTTGTTAGAAATGCATATTACAAGCCCCATTCCGGACTTACGGACTCAGAATCCTTGGAGCTGGGGCCCAGTCATCTGTGTTTTAATAACTGCACCCCCCCCCAGGTGATTCTCATGATGGATAAAATTTGAGAATCAATGGTCCATCCAACTTCCTCACTCCTGTTGCACGTGATTATGCTATTGAGTGATACAAGACAACTTAGGTTAAATTTGTGATTAGTAATTTAAATCTGAAATGATCACCTTCAGAGATTACACAGACTAGTTCAAGGCCACAGGTCTCCATCAATGTCTTATTTCATGACACAGCATGTACGTCTGTTTGGCACAAAAATGACTAATTATCATAGTAGATTCAAATAGGAGGAAATGTCAGCTGGAAGGTGGCAATACTTGTTTGAACAAAGGCTCCTAGTGAAAAAAAGTGCTCAGTAGTTAGGATTTTAAATACCACCATATTCATTCTTGAGACAGTGCCATATCTTTCAAAGAATTGGTTTAGTTTTTTTGTTTGTTTCTTTGTCCCTATCTCACATTACAGTCACCTCTATCAGCACAGTTACCACTGTGGTTTTATATTGTTGGTGCTATTTCCTGCAGATAATGCAAATTTGTAAGGAGAATGGCTGGCTAGTTGTGATGCCAAGGCAATACTGTTGGTGAAGAGGAAGTAGGAGTTCTGGAATGAGGCTAAAGGCAGAATTTTATCCCTCCTGTCCCAGTTTCCCAGGCTAGAAAGTCCAGCTATCTTCCCTTCTTTCCCTTACCCTCCACACCTGATCTGTTACCAGCTTCTAGAAATTATTTCTCAGCCCCCTCCACCCACCTTCATTTTAATTCCTTTGCCACTGTGGCAACTCAGTGGCTCATCATCTTTCGACCAGATGACTCTAAATTCAAAGACACAGAAAGGACTACTGTATCTATAACAAGCCAATTCTTTCACAGTAGTTAATTGTCATGTTAGCTGTTTTTTTTATTTAATTTTTTAAATGTTGATTTATTTTTGAGAGAGAGAGACAGAGCACAAGCTGGGGAGGAACCAAGAGAGAAGGAGACACAGAGTCCAAAGCAGGCTCCAAGCTGTCAGCACAGATCCCGACACAGGGCTCAAACCCACAAACCATGAGATCTTGACCTGAGCTGAAATCATACACTTAACCCACCAAGCCACCCAGTTGCCCCAGCGTTTTTTGTTTGTTTGCATGTTTTTTAATTCTTTTTTTGAGAGAGAAAGAGCAGAAGTAGGGTAGGGGCAGAGAAAAGGAGAGACAGAGGATCCAAAGTGATCTGTGCACTGACAGTAGAGATCATGACCTGAGCCAAAGTCAGACGCATAAGCAAGTGAGCCATGGAGGTGCCGGGTCATGCTCGCTTCTAAAGCCAATCTGGGCACTTATTGCTCCTGCATCCTAAATGAGCTGAATGAGAAAACCAAAGAGTAGTGGACTGTGCTGGTTCTGTTATTTTAAAAACCTCTCCTGCCCACCACCTCCCCACACTGCCCAGCCACATACTACATAATGATTGTACTAAATCATTCAGTCAACTTTTTTTCTCATGTCATGTGTCAAAAGATGTTTTAACCATAAAGGTAACAAGAGACACCAAAGAAAAAAACCAGACACTTGGATTGTAGAATTCGTCATCTAATGATAGCAATGTGTGGATGATGATATATCTATATCTACAGCTATACCCATCTCTAAATGTATCTAGTTATCTGTCTAGCTATTTTAGACAGGATGATCAAGGAAGTCCTCTGATGTAGCGACATTTGAACAAAGACATGAATGAAAGGATTGAGGAAGCCATATTGCTACATGAGGATAAAGTGTTCCAGTAAAGCAACTGCAGTCAACTAGGGGAAAGAAAAGAGGCTGGTATAACTGAAGAGAAGGAAGAAAAGGGCAGGGAAAAGAAAATGACGTCAGGGGTAGCTGAGTACAGATCACCAGGGACCACGCAGATTACAGTGAGGGATACAGATTTTATTTTCATTGAGATGAGAAGCCCTTAAAAGTTTTGGGAATAGAGGTGACATATTGTAAGTGATATTTTTAAAGGATCACCCTAATTACCAGGCATTGAAGCAAGGAGACCGGTTAGGAGACAGTCTGCAATAAACCTGGTAATATTTGATGATGACATGAAGCTGTATGATAGGGGTGGAAGTGGTGGTGTTTTCTAGTAGACTGAATGTGGGGAGTTAGAGGAAGGAAAGAGTTAAAGATAAACCCAAAGATTTTAGGCCTAAAGAAATGAAAGACAGAATTACCTTTTACTAACAAAGGGAAGACCATAGAAGGTGAAAATTCAGTGGGAATAGGGGCTCAGGTTGGGCAAAATAAGAGTTTAGCTTTGGATTTCTTTTTTCAGATATCTATAAATCAAAGTAAAAGAAGTGATAAATCTTCGGAGTCATCAATTCAGGTGGGAGATCTAAAAACATACATCCCAAGTCACATTCTTGTCTAGAATCATGCATTTTGATGTTGTATAGTGTTGTTCAATATTAGTGTCTTTATTACAAATTGAGGGATTCTCATTCTTCAAAAATAAAATATACAGATATAGAAAAGAAAGCCAAATATTATCATGTAATCTTTCCAAAGGTAACCACTGTTAATATCTCAATGCGTATATGTCTGAATTGTATATATGTGTACAAATATTACACATATTTTACTTTAAACTCTATGAAACTGCTGCTATCCAATCATTTTGACTTAAAAAGAACAATTTCTTATTTCATCCTAATATACAGAGATATTAACACTATAAAAACAGAAGTACACAAAGCATATTTATCTATGCAGTTGTAAGACGCTTTAATTATTTCAATTGATTCCCTTATGTGGCACATGACAAGACAAAACTGGAGTAACAGACCATAAATTATAGAGAAAGGAAACAGGTAGTGCCAAAAACCTGAAATATTCTATAAAATACAATATATGTGTAAAACATTAAGGGTTACAAAATGGCCCCAGGCCACACCAAAATTACCAACAGACAAAATACTCAGGACTAAAGAGTATTTGTTTTTTACTATGATTTTGACCAAAATGTATTGATTACCATGCATTCAGACAAAAATTATTTTGACTGTATAATATAGCCAAGCATGTCACGTAGATCCAATTCTAAAACCTCTTAAAATGCTGAAGTCAAAGCTCTATTTGAAGCCTTTATATAACTGTGAATTTTTAAAATAGATTCTACACCAACACACACCATTTTGGTGAAAAATATAGGGGTCACGGGCCAATGAAAGCCACAAAAACAAAACCTAGCATGGAAGATCTTCCTTCCAAGCTATAAAGCTGGATACTATCTTTGAATTCTTCTACCCAATGACACAAACAAATACATCTTTCACTGTGGTGTGGCTCTTTAAAGAGTTCATGCCTTTCCATTTCTCTCTGGATATCCCTTTTGTTGTTGTTGAGGTCTATAGCATAAATACAACAAAATCCTTTAATTTACTTTAAAGCATTTTAACTGTTGTAATTGAATTCTGTGGGATTTTGGTTGCCACGTTACACTCATTCAGCTCAGTAGTGTTTTTGTAACATTTCTGGAAAGACAACATTTAACATATTGGGTAACACTGGTTGGTGGTCAACCATGATATTAATGAGATTGAGCTGATGGCTTTAATACTTCCCCAGGGTCAATTCAGGGACACAGTCAATAATCTTAGCTGTGTAGATCATTGGTCTTGAGGAGAGCTAGAAAAACTATGTGTAAGCCAGCTCATTTCTGTTTCAGAAAAAATTACCTACAGGAGTTATCTCAGAGTTATGTGAGGATCAAATATAAGATTCCAACATGTGAACGTGTAAACCATAAAGCACTAAATAAATTTAAGAGGTTATTATAATGGCAAGATACACCTAGCAAACATTAAAGGAAGAACACATTGTTCTTTCAACTTCAGTCTTTTGTTGTTTACTGCTTTAGGTACGGCAGGTTTTGTTTTATTGTTGCTTTACAAATGAAAATTTAAAAAAACCTCAGGTATACTGTAAAGAAAAAATAATAATTTCCAAAAAACCCCACCAAGTTTTAGTCTTTTCTTGAAATGATGCTTGTCATATAAGGATTACAAGGCTGCTAGACAATGATGGGTTTTTTTCTCTTAATGTGCTCCATTAAGAAAGAGATTGTAAAATTCCTCCCGACTACAGCTGAAATTAGGAACAAGCATTTTCAATTATTTCCTTAAAAAGCCATTACAGTGTGATGAGTTTTCATTTACAAAACTCCTATCTTGTAATATTGGTACTTTGTTTATTTTAAGATGCAATTCCCTTGGTTACAGATAAACACACACACACACACACACACACACACACACACACACACACACACACACACAGCTTTTTGATAGGTTAAGTATAAACAAAGAATAAAAATGACTTTCTCTGGGAATTCATACAAGACAAAAATCAGGTAGTAAATTATATTATGGAATATATAATAATTAAGTTCCTTCCAAAAACTAAATTTGATAAATTTGATACTATGTCTACCTCCAACTTAAAACTGAACATCGTTTTTCCAAAATTCACAAAGTAGGAAAATAAATGTATTTGGCACGTCAGCTTATTTTGAAAAAGTAAAATTGCTCTTACCTTCCATAATCCAAGAGACATTAACCATGACTCAGGTTGGAAAAAATATTGGCACAAACATGTGGAAAAGCAAAGGCAGCTAGGAACTGGTGGAACCAAGGCTAAGAGCTTAGCCAAGACTGAACAAAGGACCAGAGACTGAATAGGACTGCAACTCCACTTCCAGGAGTGGAGTAAGAAGTAGCTGCAGAGGCAAAGACTAAGTCCTTTGCTCGTGATGGGACAGTTATATACCTGATGAAAACAAGGACACAAAGGCACCTTTTATCATTCCGTGCAATGGTAAAAATTAATAGCAGAATACATCAAATGAATACAAAGAGGACCACTAGGCTCAGAAATTTGAGAAATGAAGTTCTGAACCATGCCACCAAGAAAAGTATTATGACAAGCTGTGGTTTTATCTGAAGCTAAAGGGAGCACAAAATGTGTAATGGAACAAATGGAAATCAACACTATATATAACTGCATGACTAGTTGTAGCAAAGACAACTACAGTCATCATACATCTTGTTAATATGAACTCTTACTTGTTCACATATAAAGCATTTGGTGATTTACCTTATTATTTGAAACATCAAAAGATATCATAAAAGGATAATGACTAAGCTAATAAAGGAGCATGTATCACTCCAAGATGGATAAGAAATGTTTATGGGCAGGGTGACCATATAACTTATTGTCCTAACTGGGAAAACATTAAATTTAAAAGGGATGTTAAAATAACAAAATATAAAATTTTAAACATTTGATTTATGTATGTCAATGAACCTAAAAGAATCCTACTCAAAAATTATTTTCAAAAATAATTTCTGAGAAATCATGCATCTGCATTTATTAAACCAAACAATCATTTTATTCATATTCTGAACTTGAAATTTAACATGGGTGAAATGATTATTCTTATTATATATCCACATACTTTTATCAGGTATTTATATGTTTCTGATAACGTGCCATTAGTATTATTCTAAAGAATTAATTGTTCCAATGTTGACTTGCTTTTTTTTTTTTTAAATCATTTGCTACTTCCTCAAAGTTCCATTTGATAGCTAATAAACTTTAACTTGTTGACAACTTCAAAAGCCTCCTCTCTCTAGGCATTAATAATGTTAATTGAGGAAAGCATCTCTGTACAGGTGCTGAGAGGTTTGCTAAGCTTGAGCTAAATCTGCTAAATGGAGCGTATTCCCAGGACTATTTTTACATACTGAAAGGTGTAAATATTTAATTTCAAGTATTTTATTTTTGCACCCATATTGAGTAACTTTGATAACTATGTTCCCAAGGTTCTTTCATCTATGATGCTTTTTGAATATTTCACTGGGTTTAAAAGCCACATAATCATTTTCTTTCAATTTCTCTCCTTTTTAGTAGAGAATATAAATTTCCCCACTAAAAATATGAACTCCATCAAAATGTCCTTGTATGAAGACTTGAAAACAAATACATTGCTGTTAATATTAGGAAACAACATACATCCAAAGGTATTAGACTGATTGGGATACTTGTGGTGGCTGCATAGGATGGAATATAGTGCAGCCTTCGATTTCTTGACATTCAAATAGCGTAGCAAAATGTTTGCAGTGCAGGCTTTCAACAGAGACAACCTGTGGTCATACTTAATACTTTCACACCATTGTTATGATACATAAGCTGTTTAAACAAGTCTCTGTTCCTTCTTGTGGAAAGATGGTGATAATTATAGCACTTATCTTACAGGCTTTGTTCTTAATGCTAAAGAAGGCAATGGATGTCACATCTGTAGCGCAGTGCCTGGCTCTAGTGGGGATCACGCAAGTTAGCCATTGTCATTAAGTAAAAATGTTTTAAATAGCATTTTTTATTTTTGTAGAAAAGTATTCACCTACATAAAAAGTAGTTATTATCTCTGAGTCTTGGAGTTACAGGTAATTTTCAGATTTATCTTTCCTGCTGCTAAATTTTACATGAAGAATAAAATATGTCATTAAAAATATCATTCAGAAATTCAGGAAAACAGACTTTTGTAAAATGAATAAATAATTTCAATGAAGATTATTAATAGTGTTTACTTTGGAGTATTGGGGAATATGAGCAATTTTTAACATCTCCTTTGTATTTTCCCAATTTGCTATATTTATAAAAAGAAACAGTAAAAATGAAATTTCTTAGTATTTTAAACACTTAATTTGAAAATGTACTTAAAAAAATTGTATTTTTATTTTATTAAAGAGATAAACTGGCTGTTAAGTTAAATGAACACAATTTAAAAAAGCCATATATGCTAGCATCTCCAGAAGGGTGAGATACCTTATTATACTTGTGGAGTTTAATTCAATAAAATATTTTGGATGGACTTGAGCAAACAGTCACCAATCTACATTTCATCCGAACTTGTATAGGTCTCTGAGACAATGTGGAAAGATCAAGTTGTAAACTGCAAATAAACTTGTTTCCTTATTTGTAAAATAGGGATAATTAATCACATTAAGTGCCATGACAGGATCGTTCTGAATATCATAGAATACAGACACAGGTTTTGATACAACAAATATCCAATGGAAACATAAAGCATTTTTTATCATGAAAATCATCAAATATGTGTCCCATCATCTTTTAGTATGTTGAAAGCATACCAAAAATTATTCATCAAAAACAAAAACACCCTATCTGGATTAGCTAGGATAAAGATTAGCTAATACCTCCCCAAAAGGGGAGGGCACCTGGGTGGCTCCAATGGTTAAGTGCCCAACTCCTGAGTTTGGCTCAGGTCATGATCTCATGGTTTGTGAGACTAAGTCCCTTGTCAGTCTTTGCACGGATAGCATGGAGTCTGCTTGGGATTTTCTCTCACCCTCTCTCTCTCTGCTCCTCCCTTGATCACGGGTGCATGCACACTCTCTCTCAAAATAAATAAACTTAAAAAAATTTTTTTAAACACACAAAAGGGGTAGGAAGTATATTTCTTTTTCAGGCTAGTTCAACACCTAAACTGGAGGTGTGGTATGGTTTGGAGCTGTCAAGACAGTGGTAAAGAAAGACCCCTTTCACAGCGGTGCTGCCATCCCCTGGCACACTGCCCTCCTCTGCACAGTCACAGCTGTCTGCTCTCCCTCATTTGCCTGCAAGTTTGTGTGAAGAGACAACAGAAGAAATCCAGATCAAGCAAAAATTGTTTGTGCCCCTATTACATTAGCAAGAATTCAGCTTAATGGCCATAAAGAGGCTTGGGGCTATAGTGTCCAGTTAGGTTGCCCTGTATAATCTGGGAGAAAGGTCCAAAACATTCAGAGGAGTGATTAGCCATCAAACACATCACCCTGCAGAGCACATGTGGCCACTTCAAAACCACCAGGGCATCCAGTAGTAATATGTGAAGGAATTTCCTGGAACACACGATTAAATTTGCTTTGTGCCTAAGTCATGCTGTTTGCCTTTCACTACATGTGGATTTTCTTTATTCTACAAGCTATGTTTTAGTCTAAGACTAAAACAATAATGCTGACAAGTCTTGTGCCATTCTGCAAGGGTTTCTCTTCTTCTAGTCACAAAAGTCTGTCCCATCAGCAGATTTCTTGCTTCTCAATAGGTCCTTATGTGGAACTTTGTGAGAGCTATAGAAGAAATTAAGGTTTGAAGTTGGGGAACTTTGGTGGAGTCTGTTAGAAAGAGGAAAAGAGAAGAGAGAGAAGACAGTGTTTGAGCTATTTGAGAGAAAGACACATTTTATACAAAAGCCTGTAATGCAGCTTCAACATGTGGCAAAATGCCCAAGAGGCAGTTTAACATGCCTTCATAATGGGAGGTTGCTTTAATACTGCTCATGAGGAAGAGATTCCTTTGTTAAAGGGCTTTCCATTTGAATGAGTATGCTGGGTGCATACTTTAGGAGGTCTTCCTTTCCTAGGAACTCAAGTTTATTGCTTAAAGAATGCCTGGAGACAGACCTAACCTCGATTTCTCAAGGAAAAAAAAATCCTCACCTGTGATTTGAAAATTGACTTAATAGATCAACTCATTAAGTCTTTCGTTATTCTCAGGTATTATTGCCAGGATTAGGAATAACCTCACACTATTCAAAACTCCCTCTGTTTCAAGAAGCATGTGGTTTGGGACAGAAGGTCTCCAATCTAATTTCAAAATTTCCACAGCTGCTGTAAATTACTTTGGGCAGAAAGGTGGTAACAGACAAAATTCCTATGAAAGGTATCATTTTAAATGTCATGGAGAGAATCAATAATCAAGGTTTGTAACATAAAGTTTCTTTTGGCAGATAGAAGAATGAAGAGAGGCTCTATAAAATTCTCTAAGGTCTGCTGTCTGATCCCCACAAAAGGAATTAATAGTAAGTGAACAGGACGAGGGACTTGAAAAGATTACAATAATTCCTCCATGACTTGAAGAATGAAAAATAATAGGAAGTTGTAAAAATGTGTTAGTCATTAAGCAGCTGTTTCAGAAATTGTGAAAAATAAGGGTGGCAGGAAGTCAGCAGATTGAGAAATCAGACATACGCTTTTTTTTTAAGTTTTGCAAAAATAAAACATATTGAAACAAACAAAAGGACACGAGAAACCTCTGGGAGGTTTTAGATAGGCCTATTCCCTTTATTGGGGTGATGGTATCACAGGTGTTTGTCTATGTCCAAACTCATCACAACGCACACATTAAGTACGTGCAATTCTTTGTCTATCAAGTCTGCTTCAAAAAAGCAATTCAAAACATACCTGCAAAAAAGCACACATGTCTTAAACAGCATGATTCATTTTCACCAAATAGACACATCCATCTAAGCACCACCCAGATGAAAAAGTATAATATTTATCAACACCTTTGAGGCCCCCGTTGTGCCCACTTCCACTAAGCGCTATCATAAAAGCAACCGCCATCTTGATTTCTAACACCTTATATTAGTGTTGCCTTGTCTTGAATTTTATATAAATGCAATTGTACATTGCCTACTCTTTTCCTGGCTTCTCTGGCTAAATATTATGCTGATCCTCATAAATGTTATGCTATATAGCAGTAATTTAATCCTTCTCATTGCTGTATAGTGTTCAACTATGAATGTTCCTCAATTTGTTTATTCTTTCCAGACTTGATGTGCATTGAAACTCCAGATTAGAAGACTATATGAATAATGCTCCTATGCACACCTTTGTATATGTCTTTTTTTATCTTTTGATGCATGTACATACATCTATTACTTCAGGTTTTATACTTTGGAGTTGAATTCCTAGGTAATAGAGCGTACATGTGTTCAGATTTAGAAGATATTGCCAAGGAAATTTCCAAAGCAATTTTACCAATATAAACTACTACCAGTAGGATATGATGGTTCCAGTTACTCCTATGTCCTCAACAATCCCTGAAATTGTCAGGCTTCTTAGTTTTTTGCATTCTGATTAAAATGTGCTTCTAACTCCTTTTGCTTTTGAATTCTCACAGAAATTTGCATTTAAGCATATAAGAACAGGTTACCTATGATCCAGGGGAAGTCAGTTGATTACATAAAGTAAATAAATATAATCAATCACTACAAAGTATTCGGTAATAGGTATATATACATACTCCATGTATCTTCTCTCTCTCAATATATACAAAGACAAAGAGATTTATTTTAAATATATATATATATATTTTAATGTTTATTTTCCAGAGAGAGAGAGACAGAGACAGAGAGACAGTGAGTGTGAGAGAGAGCAGGGGAGGGGCAGAGAGAGAGAGACACAGAATCCGAAGCAGGCTCCCGGATCTGAGCTATCAGCACAGAGCCCAACGTGGGGCTCAAACCCAAGGACTGGAAGATCATGACCTGAGCCAAAGTCAGCCACTTAACCGACTGAGCCACCTAGATGCCCCAAAGTTGGTGACTTATTTACACACTTTATCTTCAGAACAATTTATTCATTTTAATAAATATTTTATGACCTTCATTATCTTTCATTTGGGAACCAAGTGAAAGAGTTTTATATTTCCAATTCACTGAATTGGTTATATCATAAAATATAATCAAATTATTGCAAGAAATGGTTTAAATTAATAGAACATGCTGGGTCTCTATCACAAAGTTTGGTTCAAGAAGTTGATTCTGCTTTCCATTTAAGGACGTGGGTCATTATACTGCAACTAATGGAAAATTAATAGATTATTAAAGTTCTGCAAGCAATAAAGATCTTATACCCCTGCATTATTTTTAATTATAAAATGTTATGGTTGACTTCCTTCAATGTTGATCTATACAACAAGGGCATAATTTTAAGTGGATGTAAACCTTTCATCAAAACACACGGAAAATTCAGTTTATTCCTAAAAATTGTTCAGAAACTAAATCTGTAATTTATCATTCACAGATTTACTGCTCAAGAAGTAGGTGGCATGAAAATTAAAATATCTTTATATTTCACTACATTGAGATCGCCTTGAGAGATGGGAACTGGACATGAATCATCACCGCTTCCATGGTTCTAGAAAAGAATCTTAAAGATACTAAGGGCTTAACAAATGCTTTTTGAATTGCTTTTTATTCTCTGCTATAACATGGTATGATAGTAAGGTGGAGTGACTTATCTATACAGCCCTCCAATTATCTAAGGTGAGTATCACTGAATATGATACATTGACCTACAGACTAGAACTCAATAATATTAATTTATCCTTTGAACAAATGAAGCAATCCATGATCATGGTGTTCAAGATGACTATCATGTTGCTGGCAGTGCAGTATTTTGTCTGGTTTGTCAACAATTAGACTCCAAACCATTTGGGGTAGACTCAAGTTTGGTCCTGATGCTTTACTCCCTGGATCATGCCTCTCCCCATGTGACTTTGTAGTTCCTACCAATAGAGGCAGAGTTTACTTTCCCTCCCCTTGACTTTGGGCTCAACCATGTAAATCACTTTGGTGAATATGTCTTAGGAGAAGTGATGTAACCAAAGGCATGACATCTACTTCCTTGGTTGGGCTAACCCTCTTGCAATTCTGCCATCATCTCAACAAGAGACAGGGTCTCAGAATGAACCTAAGTCAATGAAATGTAGCAAGGAAGGACACCCAACCAAATTTGCAGTTGCCAACAGTCAGGAAAGAGGACCCAATTCACAGTCAACCTGCGTACTCATGAAAGTAAAAATAAATGCTTATGACTGCACACTACCAAGTTGGTTATTCAGTATTGTTGTAGCAACAGGGAATTGATATAATTCTTAAAGGCAGCCACCACGCTCAATTCAAGTTTGTCCCTAGCACTTATCCCATTGCACATACATAGTAGGTAATCAATAAATGATTATGGAATGAAATTCTTGAAAAGATCTGTTTTTGAAACTTGGAGATTTGAGGACTTTCCTTCTCAGTGTTTTACTATGAAAATTTTAAAACAAGAAGTACAAAGAATTGTTCAGGGAGCATCCATATAGCCCTCACCTCAATTTGCAACCTTAGCATTAACTTTGAGATGCCATTTTCAGTAACTAAACATAACTGGCTAACTAAAGAATCTAGCTATCACTAAAGAATCTAGTAAAACAGTCATGTATTTTTTTCTCCATAAATTGCAGTCATCAGATTGTATCATTTTTTTCTTATATTTCCTAATAATTCACAAGAGAAACACATCAAGACTAGTGTGCTGAAGGATGACTGTTCCATATATTCTCTATCAGGATTTTAGAAAGAACAATTGAAATAATTAAGATAAATTACATACCTAAATCTCACATACATGATATAACTAACCGTACAGTTTGGTAAGAAGGGTTTCTGCCATTCGCTATCTGGATTGGCATCATTCTCCGAAGAAGTGCCCAAATTATTAATTTTCATGCAAGGAAGAAGGAATGCTTTTGAATGGAGTGGAACTAGCCTACTCCAGCTATTCCTCAGCCTTCCTCTAGATTTAGGTCTCTTGCAGACATGGACTAGAATTTACAAGGGTTGTGATGAAGGGGAAGAAGTACTTTACATTAAGAGCTTCCCACTCTATCCAACACACACATATAACAATAAATAAAGACTTTCGTGTTTCTCAAGCAATGTAAATAAATTATGAAGTTGAGGGAATACAATGGGGATGGATGAATCCCTCAGCACGCTGTGCATCCCTTCCCTGCTATGTGTACCTGTCTTTACATGATACTGTTGGAGCACAACAAACCCATACTAATTCACGTACACACACCCAGGATAAATGAGAAGAACTGAGGAATGAGAGAGAGAAAAAGAATTACAACAGTGCCAGTGATTCTGCCAATTATTCCATTCAACCAAACATGCCACAAAATTAAAGTGCACGGGGAGTTATAATTCCACTCCTCCTTTAACACACCTTACCCTGCTTCTGTCTGAATTCTTCTATTCTATGTAAGCTTCTTGCTGTTATGAGAGTGATTCCAGTGTTTAAAAATACCTGTTTTTCATACAGTAGCACTTTTAAACATAAGCCAACTGCCTAATCTGTTGCCAAACTGAAGAAAGAAAGCTCTTCTTAAGGTGGAGGAAAAGCTGTCAGTGAGATGGGGCGTCCAGACAAAATGAACCCCTTAAGAATGATCAAAGGTCTTTTCTCTGACTTATTTCACTTAGCATAATATTCTCTGGCTCCATCTATGTCATGGCTGAATAATATTCCAGTGTGTGTGTGTGTGTGTGTGTGTGTGTGTGTGTGTGTGTGTGTGTGTTTCTGTGTATGGCAGTACTAGGTGTTTACCCAAAGAATACAAAAATACTAATTCAAAGGGATACATGCACCCCTATGTTTATAGCAGCATTATCTATAATAGAGAAATTATAGAAACAGTCCAAGAGTCCATCAACTGATGAATGGGTAAAGAAGCGCTGGATCCTAGGGTAGTTCTATTTTTGACTTTTGAGGAACCTCCGCACTGTTTCCCAGAGTGGCTGCACCAGTTTGCATACCTATCAACAGTACAAGAGGATTTCCCTCTCTCCACATCCTTGCCAGCACTCATATGATTTCATTATATGTGCAATTTAAGAAACAAAACAAATGAATACAGGGACAAAAGAGAGAGAGAGAGAGACAGAGACAGAGAGACAGAAAGAGACAGAGAGGCCAGCCAAGAAAGAGACTCTTAACTACAGAGAACAAACTGATGGTTACCAGAGGGGAGGTGGGTGAGACACGGATTAAATAGGTGAGGCGGATTAAGGAGAGCACTTGTTATGATGAGCACTGGGTAATGCATGGAAGTGTTGAACCACTATATTGTATTCCTGAAACTAACACTATACTGTATGTTAACTAGAATTTCAATGCTTAAAAAAAAAAGAATGATCAAAGGTAATTTTGACTTCAAATGATATCATCTGCACTGACTTGAAAATCTAACCCTCTTATTAAATTGACTTTAGTCTCCTGAGATGAGAAAAAAACCCTCTACCTCCCAAAAGAACTATGGAGTCTCCAATCTGTCATGAAGAGTTAAGACTGTCTGAATTAAAAAAATTTTTTTTCAACGTTTATTTATTTTTGACAGAGAGAGACAGAGCATGAACGGGGGAGGGGCAGTGAGAGAGGGAGACACAGAATCGGAAACAGGCTCCAGGCTCTGAGCCATCAGCCCAGATCCCGACGCGGGGCTCGAACTCACGGAGCGCGAGATCCTGACCTGGCTGAACTCGGATGCTTAACCGAATGCGCCACCCATGCGCCCCAAGACTGTCTGAATTTTAGAATAAATCAATATTCACGAAGTGTTGGTGCTAATACATGAATCATACCTATTCTGTTTACCATCTATGAAATTCCAGTAGCTATTTCCTAATTTTCTTATCTCTTGTATTACATAGTAACATTCTAGACATTTTTCACTTTTTGCATCTCTCAGAGTATTAGCACTTTTCACTGCACAACACTGTGAGGAAAGAAATAAATTAACTCAAAAACCATCCATTACTACCCTCCCACTGGATCACAGTGACATCCAAAAGACATTTAACTTAAGCAGATACCAAACATTTGGGACTATGAATACTATACTTTTATACTATGCTAAGTCAAAATAGAGTCAGACTATCTTACATTAAAAAGAAAAACAGGAACAGGAAAAGTAGGATGATATAATGGTCATGGCACATAGGGATACATTATGATGAAAAATAAATCTTTTCTTATCTAAGCCACTGAATTTTAAGGACTTATTTGGAGAAATATAGACCCGAAACAAAATAGTAGAGTACTCTATAATGCTGACATTAATTGACTACTTAAAACAATCCTATGAGGTAGGTAGTATTCCCATCCTCATTTTACAGATGAAAAAAAAAAATGTCACGAGAAGGTAAGTAACTTGTCTGATGTCACACAGCTAGTGTCAGGGCTGGAATTTGAACCCAGGCAGCCTGGCTCCAATATGTGTGTATACAATCTCTCCATCATAGTACCTCATGCCAGGTATATGACACTAACAACCTTTACGCCAATTATTTCCCTTTTTGCCCTGCTGGGAGTGAGAATTCTTATATGCACATAGGAGATTCTGAATATCAACTATCCATTTAAGAAACATAATCCCAAAGCAATGTAACTGAACATGAAATAATAATGGGAGAAAAAAGAAAAACCTTTAGAAGCATTTCTTAATCTAACACTACAAGAGAAAATAATGCACCAATCAGCATAATATGTCCTTTGGATCAATTGGAGGCTGTAGAAGCAGCTTACAAAGAAAAGGAATAATTCCATGGTACTAACAAATTCATCAATAAAGGTTTTATGAGTAAAAACAAAAGCTCCCTTTATAATATTGTAACTGTTTTATTGAAGCTCAAATAAAAATCTAAGTGTATTGACAGTCTTTCTAATCATGAATATTTCAAGCATGTAATTAATTCTTGAACCCATGTTTTAACTACAATTTATTGGGGTGCCTGGGTGGCTCAGTTGGTTAAGTGGCCGACTTCGGCTCAGGTCATGATCTCGCGGTCTGTGAGTTCGAGCCCCGCATCGGGCTCTGTGCTGATAGCTCAGAGCTCGGAGCCTGGAGCCTGGAGCCTGGAGCCTGGAGCCTGGAGCCTGCTTCTGTTTCTGTGTCTCCCTCACTCTCTGCCCCTCCCCATTCGCGCTCTGTCTCTACCTTTCAAAAATGAATAAATGTTAAACAAACAAAAAAATTAACTACAATTTATCTGGAGACATCATTATCCCTTATGGTTTAGTAGCCTTTGGACTGGCAAAGACAGGAGCCCATAGAAAGAATAGTTGTATCTTGCTAATTACTTAGGAAAAAGCCCATCACTGTGTTTTCCTTACACCTAGAGGGAGATGTAATTCTACATTTTTCTCTGTGTTTAAGTAAAGTCACTAGTGTTCATTCTAATGCAAATATTGGGCTGGCTGTTCTCCTTTTTCTCCTTTTCTGAGCTCTGTTCTCCCCTTTGCTCTGCTCTGACTCCTTTCCCATGTCAGCACCTACAGCTACTCAATAAATATTTGTTTAATATTGAATAGTAGCATATAAACAAAAATCCCCAAACCAAACCACTTCACATGATTTTTTTGGACTTCAAACACCGTTCACGACTACTTTTCCTACATCCAAAAGGACAATTTCAATCCAGTTTATCATCTAATTTTGAGGCCATTTTAACACAACCTAGAACTTTCAGTAAGTCACACAAGTCCTTTATAACTTACAGCTTTAAGACCAACAGATGTAGCTGGAATCTAATTCAGATTAACTCAACCAAAAAAGTCTTAAGGTAAATAAAAAGGGTATGGTTGATTTCTCATAAACTCAGGTTCAATGAATAGTTCATTTTTATTTTTATTCCTAGCCCTTCCATTTAGACCCAGGACAGGTGGGTTTTCATCTTTATAAACTTGAAAAAGTTTTCTTTAACTTTAAAGTTACAAAATGTCTGTTTCACCTTATTTGCAATATATAGTTAGACTCCATAAAATACAATTTGAAAATTAGGTAATGGGAATGCAACCTAGTGCAGCCACTCTGGAAAACAGTATGGAGGTTCCTCAAAAAACTAAAAATAGAACTACCTTACAACCCAGCAATGGCACTACTAGGCATTTATCCACGGGATACAGGGGTGCTGTTTCGAAGGGACACATGCACCCCCATGTTTAGAGCAGCACTATCCACAATAGCCAAAGTATGGAAAGAGCCTAAATGTCCATCGATGGATGAATGGATAAAGAAGATGTGGTATATATACAATAGAGTATTACTCGGCAATCAAAAAGAATGCAATCTTGCCATTTACAACTACGTGGATGGAACTGGAGGGTATTATTGCTAAGTGAAATTAGAGAAAGACAAAAATCATATGATTTCACTCATATGAGGACTTTAAGAAACAAAACAGATGAACATGAGGGAAGGGAAACAAAAATAATATACAAACAGGGAGGGGGACAAAACAGAAGAGACTCATAAATATGGAGAACTGAGGGATACAGGAGGGATTGGGGGAGGGGGGATGGGCTCAATGGGTACGGGGCAGTAAGGAATCTACTCCTGAAATCATTGTTGCACTATATGCTAACTAATTTGGATGTAAATTTTAAAAAATAAAAAATAAAAAAAAAACTTGCTTACAGATGCTCACAGTAAAAAAAAAAGAAAATTAGGTAAAAATATCATTTTAATAGGTTAAATGTTACTTTAACTGTTTGCTTTTCAAATCGTCTGTGCCTGAAATAACAAATCACCTCTATCAGCAAAGATGCACTTAGACTCTAAAAGGAGTCTCTGCCATTAAAATATTCGAGCTTCAGAACTTCTGGATGGATAGTTTCCAATTAGCAAGGGACCACACAATGCTTTTGCAGGTGGTAAGAAAAGAGCCTAACAAAGATTTTAGCTAATCTTTTGTGGGTGGAAATTTCAGTCAAGAGAAAAACAGTCTAGTAAGAATATTAAAAAGGACAAACTTTTTTAATGCTACAGGAACCAGAAATAAAGTAGTTTCCCAAAACCTGACATAAACAAATATGTGTCACCAGATTATAAGGCAAACAGGCTGTCTGCCCATACCAAAAGTCAGTAAGAAAAAACCTTTTTAACATGTCCCACTGATCTGCCCTAAGTTACTAAAATTCACACTTCAAGATGAGATGACACGGTTTCTTGAGAGTTAAGTGGAAAAAAACTTGCAACAATATTAAGGTCATTACCATAAAAGAGATGAAAGGCGACTGGGGAAAAATAAGCCAGTAGGAGCATAGTGGTCAGTGGAGAATCTCAGGTTGGACTATTTGGATGACCCTGGTTTTTGTGCATTTTGCCTATAGAACAACGAGTAAGTTGTGCAGCCTTTCAGATATGAGCTTGCTCATGTCTCAATCATATCAAATAGAAGTGTCCAAAAAGAATAAGTTGCATATAAAGCTCTCGGAACAGTGTCTGTGCTGCAGGACAGCTGGAGTTAGGAATTTGAGATGGCAGCAAGACTCGTACGACAAAAACACGTTTCAATCTGGTGCTGCATTTAATTTTATAGAACAATTCAAGGCAGGGGTGACAACAGGGACATCAGCCCTGTGCCATCAGCAGTCTCAGCATCTGCCCAGGTACAAAGATTATTCTGCCCCGTCACCTATCCAGAGCATAAGCATGGAGGTACCTGTGGGTCACTTGAACATACAGAAGCCACAAGCGCATCCTTCTATCACGATTTTATAATGTCCAAGTGACACAGGCCAGAGTCTTGCATGCCAAGTCAAAGCTCCCTTAACACAGGGGCAGTTCTACTCAACAAAGGAGGTGAACCTGACATTCCTCATTTATATTTACTGTTTCCAGGGAAACAATGCTGCAGAGCCCAGGGTCATTCTTGGTGAGGTCTGCAGTAATACAGGCCTAACAGTGGCCATTTACTCCCAGTCTGTCATGTGGAAAGTACTCTGAAAACGCTACCTGTTAATGCCCCAATTAGCAAACAGGTAATATTCTAAGTCAGTTAATGCACAGTCTCATGATCACTGAAGTTACTGTCAATAAAACATGAAAGTGAAGACTGCCAGATGAATTTGAATGATCCATTGAGTACTCAGACAGTAACCATATGTTGAGAGTACTAAGAAAGCTGTTTTTGCCTGTTACCTATTTCCCCCTTATTCTAGTAAAAGTATTCTGGTTTTTCTTTGGGAGGCCCATTCTTACCCCAGACTCATGTAGTTCTGAGGGGATGACCCACCCTTGTGTCTGAGGGTAGGACTTGCATTGCAGGCTTGTGCTCCTGTGAATAATTCAAGATTGACATGTAATTTAAGTTTGGTCACTGAGGGTCACCTTGGATTTTTACCTGAGTTATTTCAAAAGAGATCTGTTTGCTCAGCCACTAGCTTATCACAATAGCACTTATGAGGTGAGCATCAATGGCCAGGCACCAAACGGATAAAGCCTGCCTGAGAACATAGGGTGCACAGAGCAAAGCAATGACACAAGACGAAAAGAGGGTAGGAACTCAAGTCTCTGGAATTTTCAAAAATAGAAATAAGTCTGAATTTGGTGTCTGGTAAGCCAAGTCTGCAAGATCCCTAATACAGGGAATGAAGTGGGAGGGAAAATGCAAATGACAAGACAGGCTATTTAAAGGGAAAGAGCAAAACCCACAAGGAATAGTCCTGGGAGGCAAGTGTCAGAGGAGAGCATCCCCAGAAGTGAGTCCTTGGCTGATAGACCTGGCCTGAGGGACTGGGGCTAAGGGTGGGAAGGGGGAAGGGTAACCCCTTCTAGAGAATCAGCCACCCGCGATGTGCCTCCCTCACCCGATCAACAGTCTAGTGTGAAGCAACAAGGAACTGCACCAGGCTCCATTCCGGGAAAAGATGGGGGGTGGGAGGGGGAACTTCTGAGCACAGGACATTTCCAGCCTGGTGGCTGAGACAAGGTGCTTGGCTTCTCAAAGGCACTAGAGACCTAGCAGGGATGGAGAAACCCTAGATCATCCACAAGACAGGGGCAGATGCAGATCAGCCAGAGACCAGACCGAAGATGAAACTGGTATTTAAAGAAAACTACTTCCTGAGTGTGCTGACAAATTCTCCTTGGATCCAGTCTGAGCAGCCTGGAGATAAAGGATGATCATGGCTAGTACCTGTGACAGGTCTAATATGGGCCAGGTTTGGCTATTTAATCTTATTAGGACATTAAAAAAAAAGTTTTCCCAGAACTACTAAGAAAAGTGCAAGGTCAGTGCAGCTAAAAGAAAATTTTCATAATGCATTTCATTCATATAAGATGAACACTTAAAAAAAAAGGTACAAAAGTGGACAATTTCTATTAGGTGAAAATACTATCACGTGGCATTTGTGATATGGCATTAGATATTGACAGGGAAAAAATAGAAAGTAAAAAAAGCAGCAGCACAGACAGCATTAAAATATTTCTCATCTTACTGACAAAAATATTAATGAGATACAAATACACTACAGACTGGAAATCAAACTTGAACTAATAAAAGCAAACAGTACAGGGTCACGTGATATATTCTGGCCAGAGATTTTTTTATAAATCAGGTAAGATGCAAAGTATATATTTAAGTGTGAGTATATAGAACATCCTCCTTCAGAATTGCAGAGCACTGAAAGTTAAATATTTTATTTTATTTTATTTTTTTATCTTTAAGCAGGCTCCATGCCTGATGCAGGGCTTGAACTCACAACCCTGAGATTAAAAGTTGTATGCTGTGCTGATTGAGCCAGTCAGGCACCCCAAAAGTTGACTATTTTAACATTTGCTTTTTTAAACTGCATTCTTTAATACTCTATCATAATTCCTTCACAATTTACTTCATGATGTTAACATTAAGCATATATTTAATGAGTACTTACTAAGAACATACAGAGTAGTTTCATATATGCTTTCTTCTTATCAGAATTTCCTCAGACCCCAGAAAACCATGAGATGAAATGGTATCATATTAAAAGGAAAAACCTAGATTTCAGGGGCTCCTATCCCAGGTACTGACAAAGAATCTCTACTTGCCTGCAAAAGTCACTCAGTTAGACGTAAGAATCTGCAGGTGTTAGCTTATGTGTGTTCACATACGGGCCTAAATACTATCATATCTGCAGGCAACAGATACGCATTAGAAACTTCTACTTGTTTTCAGTCACAGTTGGACACGCCGTTACTCTGCTAGATACCCAGAGACATCTCAGTCTCTCCTAGTCATCCTCTAAGGTCCATCGCATCCTTCTTCAATTAGGCCAGACATCTAGTAGTGTCGCTGAGCACTGCAAACGAAGCATGGGCACACTTCTGTGGGCAAAGCTGGTCAGGAGTGGTGTGATGAAGTAGTGGGCCAAGTCCTTCCGCCTCAGACCCCAAAACACCCTCACATGTCCTGATGTTTTGCAAAATTTTTACTGGAAGCCCTCTTTCTGGGCTTGATTTTTACCTGTAATCCCTCCACCCTGATATTTTTATCCCCATATTCCACAGTACAGTAAAACTCAGTTTGCGAGCACAATTCGTTCCAGAAACATGCTTGCAATCCAAAGCACTTGTACATCAAAGCAAATTTCAAGAAACATTGGCTCAGTTGTGATCATGTGACATTTGGCATCATATAATACTTACACTGCAAGGCATCATTTGTTCATCACGTTAACATTTATTATAAATGTTTGCTCGTCTTGTGGAACACTCACAGAACAAGTTACTCACAATCCAAGTTTTACTGTACTTACACAGGGAGAAGACAAGAGGGTGGAGAAATTACATCAGATGACAAATCTCAAAAAGAGATGTCATGTTTAATTTAGGAATGACTCTTCTTTCTAATAACCAAGACTTTCTTACTGTGCCACAGTCCATCTTACTTAGTTCCTACTTCCCTCAGAGCCAGCTCCCCTCAAAATCTTCTCAAGCCCTAAGTCAGAACTGATTTGGTTTTAAGTAACAGAAGTCTAATTCAAAGTTGAGCTGTTAGGGAACAGAGGAGAAAAGTTAGTGGCTCAACAAATTCAAAAGTCCTCTCTTTTTCTCCATGTCTGTTACTCTTTGTGTTGGCTTTGGTCTCAGGCAAGCCCCTGCTTCCCCCAACAAAAAGGAACATGAGGATAGCACTTTCTTCTTCTTCTGGCTGCAGAACAAGTATGCATTTGACTGCTGTAGCTTGAGTAAGTGGGCCTATAGCTCAGCCAGCCAGTGTGGCCAGAGAGCTAGAGCATTCTGTTTGCCAACCCTTGTTGCTAAGCAGGGCAAACCATGTAATTAACTTCCCTAGCAGTTAGGGAAACGATAGTGTACCAACAAGAAAATAAGCTGGGCAATAATAATTGTCCACTAGAGCCCTGCTCTCAGCAGATACCTGCAGGGCCAATCTGATCACAAAGCATGCCCAAATAAATCGGAACCTCAGCAGTGAGAATGACATGGCCTAAATTCTTCCCTTAGCTCATGTGCAAAGATTCAAAATTGGGTCTCAGTGCTCCAATGCCTATGTTCATTTGACCATATTCTCTGCTCTCCTAATTATAATGTGTCTTCACATTTCAGAAGAGCATTCCTAGCTATAATTATGCAGGCACATCATAGGAAAGCTGGCAAGGGCAAAATGAGGAAGAGTCATGTATCCCCAAGACTGCTTGCCCAAGGTTATACATCTTTAGCATTTATGCACATTCAGATTTGAGGAATAATTTGAAGCATCTGTTATCAATATTTGCAATAAAAGGGGATCACCTGGGGAGGATTAACAAGCAGTATTGCCCAGATCCCTGCCCTGGACATCCTAATATAATTGGTCAGGGGTGTGGTCTTCGTGCTCCTCAGGTGATTCTCATCTATGTAGTAGGTATTGAAAAGCATCGGGATCAGGGAACTATTATATTGATCAGTGAAAACATCCACAAAACTGTTTTAAAGGCTGTTTATCTTAGGAGACATGTGAAGAAAGTGTTCATCAATAAGCCAAAGAAATTGGGGAGGTTTTTCTAGGAGAAATAATAGTAAACATGAAAGCAGCCTAAGACATCAACTCTCAAAAATAATTAGGTTTGGAATACAGAGTGCTGTGAACATGGCAGGTGGAAAATGGAACTTTTAGCTACAAGAGAATGAAGTAGAGAACCTTCCCACCCGAGATCAGGAAATTGAATTCAAGTTAAGAGACAATGGAGAGCCACCATAGGTATCCACAAATGGCAGTGGCACACTGAAAACCATGCTGGAAAATGAAAACATCACCAACAGTGTAGCAAGGTGGTTAATCCAATGCATCTTTACAAGAACCATCTCCAGGGAATTTTATTTCCTCGTTGCTCCCTAACATGCATTTGCAACTACAACAATGAAATAATTATATTCACAACAAAGAAACTACATGTGAGATCATTATTTTATCTAATATTTGCTACTCTAAGTTTGCAGGGTCTACAGAGCTAGGTCAGACCACGCTTGTTAGTCTATGGTTAAAGACTGCTAAGAATAAAGAATTAGGGTTGGTTTAAGTTGCCTTCAGTTCAGTTTACTACTAAACCTTCAGAAAAACAGCAGAAAGGATCGATGTGTGAGCATGACACTATGATGCCCGAGTTGTTCCTGAGGGAAACACTACACCTGAAATTGGAAGATCACTAGAGCCAGCAAGGAATCAAGAATTCATAATGTAAGAAGAGTTAACTACCATGAATTCACTGCTTTTTAAATGATTTTATTTAGGCTTTTCTGTAAATCAGCACTCAGGGCTCCATTCAATATATAAGGACATTATCACAGCAGCACATCAGTAATATACTTTTTATTGTAATTCTTACTCTGTTGTTGGGCTGCGGCAGGCCTGAAGACCAGCAGCCGTATGTGGCAACCACCAAATCAGGGATGTGCTCTGCTGGACTGCTAGATGTATAATTGTGCTTGTTACTGGGGCTGAATACATTCAAATAGGCTAGGCTCTCTTTAGGAACCATGAAGTCACAGGATGATCAGTGGAGGCCATTCAGTTTAGGTGTTTCTACTCTAAATATATTTAACTAAAAATCCTCAACTTGGTACCTACAAAACAAAGGATTTGGAGAGAGCTCACAAGAATGACTTTGGGAAAACCATCTGAAAGTTAGCTTACGTGGCTGAACATAGCACTCATACAACTGCTTGTTTTCAAGTATTTAAACAAAGATGCCATTAGACTGAGCTGGGTCCAATCTGCTGATAGCATACAGTCAGCAAAGCAAAACCTCAGCCAGAGTCAGTGCGTTCCAATCAGAGAAAAAGAAACGTAAGAACAACCAATCACAAACAGCCCACTAGGATTTCCCAAATAAGGCAGCCACTTAAGCTACAGTCCATCATATAATTGCTTTCCTTCAATTCTTTTGTCTTCCTCTATATAATCCTTGCTCCAGCTCCTGTCCATGAAGCACTCTTAATCACTTGTGATTTGGTGTTGTCCAATTCAAATCGATGTTTGCTCAAAGAAACACTTCAACATTTTAGTGTGCCTCAGTTTATCCTTTAACACTTGAAACAAATTTGGGAGTCACTGTCAGTCCCTGCCTGGCATTCAAGATTCATAATCTCCTCTCCCAACAAATGGGACGATTTGCCTCCTATCTGATGCTTCAGATTTTAGGACATATTTTTGTAAAAAATTTTTTTGAATGTTTATTTATTTTTGAGAGAGAGAGAGACACAGACAGACAGACCGTGAGTGGGGGAGAGTCAAAGAGAAAGGGAAACACAGAATCCAAAGCAGGCTCCAGGCTCTGAGCTGTCAGCACAGGGCCCAACGTGGGGCTCAGACTCACAAACTGTGAGATCATGACCTGAGCCTAAGTCGGCTGCTTAAGCAAGTGAGCCACCCAGGCGCCCCAGGACATATTTTATGTGTTAGAGTTCCTCAAGTTATGATCCCTGACCAGCTGTATTAAAATCACCAAGGCTTCTTTTCCCCCAAATGTGATTCCTTACTCCTATCAGAGACCTAGTGAGTCACAATATCTGGTGTCTAGAGCATATGAATTGGCATTTGTATAGGCCATCCAAACACCAAAGTTAGAAAACTGCTCCTCCAGTGATTTTCAAACCAGGTGTTTCCTAAAATCAGGAAGTTGGGTGCTGAACAGGAGTTGTAACCTGCCAGTCTGACAACAGATTGGATACCAACATTTGGATACCAATGTCCCCAAAGTCGATCTGTGTGGCTCCAGGTATGACAGTCTCACTGAACACAAAATCCTCCTTGTTCTACTTGTGGTCCCTGCCCAGTATCAAGGTCCCCATCTCAGACTCCCTGGTACTTTGGCTGTCAATAATCCCTGGGTTTATTCCCGATTCTAAATCTCAGTAATTCCTATGGCCTCCACTAGCACATTATGAACTGCTATCAATTCTTCCTCTGTGGTCTGTGGTAGGAAAACAATGAACTATTTCTTGGCATTGCTGAATGTGGTCTGACAGTAATGAGACAAAGTAGATTAAGAAGAGCCATCTCAAAATCAGACATACCATTTGAACAGGGATATTCTAGAGGATATTCTCATTTCAATTATTAGCTTAGATAGGAAATCCAAGCCCAAGGGGCAGGGGATAAAACCACAATGTGAAATATAGGGATGGTATTCCAGGGGGGAACTTTTTATTATAGGATCCAAAATCAAACTGTCATCTCCGAATCGGTGACAATGGCAATAAAGGAACCAATGGTCAACACTGGGAAATCAGGACTGACACACTCGCGGATCATGAAATCGTGTAAGTAGGTAACAAAGCTCCAAGTATTGGTCTCTAGTTTAAGGGCAGAATTCCAGCCTGTTGGAGTAAAGGTGTTGTTTTGCTCTAATTTACCAAGTCAGGAACTCCCCAACAATGAACCTTACTATGACACATGATGGGGGGACATATCTTAGAACATAATGGAAGAAAGGATATTGTGATGGACTGAAACCTCCTAAATCCCTCCTGCTTTGAGTCAGGCTGGGCGTGACTGATGCTGTCTAGCAGAATTATCCTCAGAGGACCTTTGCTGCTGCTGTTTTTTTATTGTTTATATAGAGATCCAAGAACTACCTAATCAGAGTATTCTTTGTTATGGTCCAGTCAACTGTGCATTTTAAAACTGCACAGGTGAATCATCTGAACTACCAGGTTAAGAGCTACACTCCTAGGAATCAGAATCAAGCTGAACCTGACAGGGAAGAGGGGGCAGCAGGCAGTGGTGGTGAAGATGCCAAGTGGAGTCAACCCCTGGTCCAAGCAAAACAAGCTTCTGGGCAAAGTGGTATGAATAAGCCTTACGCTTTTTTTTTTTTTTTTTTTTAGATTTCTTAAAAATGTTTTTTATTTGAGAGAGAGAAAGCAAGCATGCAAGCAGGGGAGTGGCAGAGAGAGGGGGAGAGAGAATCCCAAGCAGGCTCTGTGCTGTCAGTGCAGAGCCCCATGTGGGGCTCGGTCTCACAAATGGTGAGATCATGACCTGAGCAGAAACCAAGAGTCAGAGGCTTAACCGACTGAGCCACTCAGGTGCCCCTGAAAAAGTCTAACTCTTAATAAACAAAAGAACATTTCCTCTTTTCTAGTTCACCTACTTCCTTGAGTGACAAAAGAGTATGACTCAAAAGGGCTCTGCATTACAGCACAAAATAAGCATTGCCATCCCAGGAAGGGGGAGCCTTTTCTGCACTTTTGTCTTTTTCCTGCCCCACCAAATATAGGTTTCCTTGACACATAGACAAATTTATTTATAACCTTTGGACCATTAGACATTTAGGTCTGGAATTCAAAAGAATTTCCTACTATGAAAAATCTCTGAAACATCTAAAGAAAGTAATTTTGGCACTTTTCTATCATTCAAAAATTGATAACCGAGTCGCTTCTTGCCTCTCAGGTGTATTATTTTAGATGAGGGAATTCCAGGAGCAGTGATTCTTTCATATCTGTCCAAAAAATCCATTAGAAACAACCACAGGAAGGCGAACATCATCTCTCTAAAAGTGAGAGTAAACACGAGGCTTAATTTGTTCATGTGCAGTAAACGGTTTAGTTTTAAAGGCAGAATCGAAAGTGAAGATTTTATTTCTCTCTGGTCATTTTGATCTCCCTGCTTGAAAGGTATTAGAGAGATAAAGAAGCATCAAAACCTAGCACCGGGTAGAGTTGAAGGAATAGAACTTTGTTTGGGAATTATTGTCTTAAATCTTCTTTGGCTCAAGACACTAAACCTTGTACCCCTTACAGACTTTCTCCTGAGGTGGCTTGAGCTAAGAATCAAGCCTGTAGGGAACTTAGGAGTCAAATGGTCAATAGCAAAGATTCAGTTGGTAATTAGGTGCTTGGGATTCAGATCTTTCCACCAAGTGAAGATGAGAAGGCAAGATCTATTATAATGCTTCTAAGTTTCAAAGGTTAGGTCACTTTGTGATTATGTTTGTGAGAAACTCAAGATCATTTTCACTGTGGAAAAAAACAACCTGTGTTGAAATGGCTTTGATCAGCAGGTACACCTATCATGAACCTGGGACTAGAGAGGGCATTACATCCCTGAGACCAAGGTGGTGTGGAATGAGAACTCAGGGGTGATGATTTTTGTTTACTGAGAGATGTTCCACACTGGAACTAGTAGAGCTCTTGAATGTATGACTTCTTTACTGTGATTAACAAAAGTAGTAATCCAGGGGCACCTGGGTGGCTCAGGTGGTTGAGGGTCTGACTCGATTTCAGCTCAGGTCATGATCTCAGGGTCATGAGACTGAACCCCATGGTGGGCTCCAGGCTGAGTATGGAGCCTACTTAAGATTTTTTTTCTCTCTCCCTCCATCCCTTTCCTCTGCTCACATTATCTCTCTAAAATCATCATCATCATCATCATCATCAAAGTAGTAATCCAGAGAAAGATTTCAGACAAGCGTAAATATCTAAAGCCGAATTTCTTCACTGACACCAAGGAGTCCATACTGCTTGGTGTTTAAGATGAAAGTCAGGTGTTGTGTACTAGTACTTACCCAGCTGTCTCTTTAAATTGCTAAGACAGACATTATTTCCCTTCACTCACCCTTTGCCAAAGCTGAATGGACAGCCCCCACAAGAAAATAAAACTTTTTATAGAAAATGCTAACTTCAATGTGTGACATTTTGTCCTTGGAAAAAGTAAAAAGTTAGAAAGAAGCAGGTCTATAACATGAGAGCCAACTAACACTGTCACCTCTTCTCCTTATTCCAGATCATTAATGGATGGATGCCAGTATAGGAAATGAAAAAGTCCAATTTCCACCCCAACTTTGTTTCTGATGTACCCTGGAAGGGGAGGACGACCATTGCTGGGTCAGGCCCTGACTCAACTTAGCTCAAACAGAGTCTCTGGGAGTTTGACAGGGTGAGAGAAGAAATGGCTTAACTTGCTAAACCAAAAGTTAGGAGCTAGGAGTTGTTTACAGCAAATCATCCCCCACAGGTTTTTCCTCTAGGAAAAAATGGAGGAAGTCGATCTCAGAGGGGAGAACAAAACAAAACAAGCAGACAGACAAGCAGAGTGACAAACAAGATATGCGGAAGGAAGCAGGACTCCCAGGGGCATTTGCTTACCGTTCATTTCTGAGTCCTGGAAAAATCCCTGCCTTAAAGTTCATCCAGGTATCTCTGAATCCTGCCATTAAATACCACTTCCAACTTTTGTAGGTAGAAGCTAACCAGGGTAAGTTTCCTGAACTAGCAAGAGGAATCTTTAATATAACTAGTTAGAAAATAGAAGGGAAACAACTTACTGTTGTTAATAACCAAAAATATAAAATCCCTGGTAATAATAAACTTAATAAGAATATTACACATCATATGGATATTTAGATCTAAAAAAAGAAATGATTATTAACAGACATAAGAGAAGAGATGCCTAAGAGGAAAGAGAATCTATTCCTCAATGAAAAAGAATCACATAAAGACATAAATTTTCCTTCACTGAAATTATAAATGTACTTTGGATCCATTAAGGATTTTTTTAACTTGGCAAAATTATTCTAAAGTTTTTTATTTTTAAAGAATGAAGAAAAAATTAAAAGGCAAAAATCAGACAACTTCCAGTGTGTGGTACTGGAAAGCATTTTAAAATGTCAATTATTACAATACTGTTTTTATGTACAGCAATAGAGGAATCCTTGACAAATTTAGAAAACCCAAAAACAGACCAAGCTTTATTGAAACATTTACTATATTAAGAATGATCATTTAATAAATAGGGTTTGGACATTATTTTTTGAAAATATAAAATTATAATAGAGATTAAATTAGACAACAGAATAAATCTCAAATAGATTAAATATAGAAAGGCAGTTGAAAAACCACCTACACATAAAAGAATTACAATAAAGTGGACATAAATATTAATTTGATCCCTGGTTAATGAAGGCCTTTGTAAGTACAAGTATAAATCTTTCTCTATATGAATTTAAAAACATGGCATATGTGACTATCTAAAGAATTCAGGCATATCGAAAATAAACATAAGCAAAAATACATACTATGGGAAAAATATTTTCAGTTTATGTAACAAAGTATGTCTTAACAATACGTTATAAAAGCACTCCTAAAACTCAGAAAGAATATGAAATGGCAACTCAGGAATGAAGAATAAATAAGAAACATTAGCAAACATGCAAATTCACTAAGCATCCAAGAAAACTAAATTAAAGCAATAATGAAATTCCAATGACCAAACTTTTTTGCCTACACATTTGTATTGTACTGGTAAGAAGTGTGTTGGCACTTGTATATATCACCAAGAATAAATCTGTAAGACCTTTCCATCAAGCTTTCTAATACATCAAAAATGCTCAGAGCCTAACTCAGCTATTGAACTTGGAAGATTATTCTACAGAACTGATAAGAAATACTAACAAAGATGCAACCATAAGGATAAACACTGCAGACATTTTTAGAACCCACAATTGCTAAGATACATAATAGTAGGGAATTGACCAACTAAACTGCTGAATATTGTTCCAATGACTAGCGAACAATGAGATTAGATTATCAAAGAATAATGAGGAAAAAAACCTCAATATTACACGAAAGGGTAATTATGAAATAACATTTATGATAATCTGTAAGAGTTATGATTATGTTGTTTAAATAAATGACTAGAAGCAAATAGACTAAAACAAACAGTTCTGGATATATTAGGTGGTGAGATTTTTGTTTTATTATTTATATTTTTAAAACTTCCCAAATTTTCCAAAATGAAAAAAATGAGAGAAAAAAGCATAATCCAGTAAAAAACAAAGTAGCAATAACAATACAAAACAAACAAACAAAAAGAAAGAAAGAAATAGAAAAAGAAGGCAGAGAAAGTCATTCCATACAGGGGGCCCATAGGCAAAAGCACTAGAGTTGAAAAGAGTCGGATATGTTCTGGCAACTCCAAGTAATTTCATGTGGCTAAATCACAGGCTGTATCAGGGGTAATTCCAAGAGACACAGTCTGAAAAGAAACTTGTGTTCCTAAGATAAAAGAGTATTAGTTTCCTAGTGCTGCTCCAACAATTACCACAAACTCAAGCACTTGAAGCAACACAAATTTGGTATTTCACAAGTCTGAAATTAATCTCAATGACCTAAAATAAAGTTGCAGGTAGAGCTGCATTCCTTTCTGAGATTCTAGGGGAGAACTCATTTTCTTGCCTTTCCCACCTTCCAGAAGCTACCCACATTCCTTGGCTTTTGGCCCCCTTCCATCTCCAAAGCCAGCAAGGGCCAATCAAGTTTTGATTATAATGTCACCTCTGTGTTTCTGACTCTCCTCCTTCTCTCTTCCACATTTATAATGAACCTTGTGATTATAATGGACCCACTCAGATAATCCCCAATGATCTCCTTATTTTAAGGTCAGCTGGTTAGCAACTTTAATTCTCTGTGCAGCCTAATTGGGGGAAGTGGCATTTTCTGCCTACTACAAAGTATCTGATCTGGAGATATACTGATGGTGGGAAGATTGGTTAATAAAGGTTACTTTAACAAGTTAAGGGTATTTAACTGTCCTAAAGAAAATTTCCTACTGAGACTTGAAGAGTATGAAAGAGTGAAGGGTAAACTGATGTCTTCAAATTCAAGGGAACTGTCCATCTCCCACAGATTCAAATCCTATGGTTATGGCGATACTATATATGAAGTAGAGGCTCAAGAAACACTTGCTAAGTAAATGACTGACCTAAGAAATCATTCATTCAACTTTTTTTTAAATCTGTATTTATTTTCAGAGAGAGAGAGCATGCACATGCAAGTGTGCAAAGGGGAGGAACAAAGAGAGAGAGGGAGAGAGAGAGAATCCTAAGCAGGATCCACACTGTCAGAGCAGAGCCCAATTGGCGGGGGGGGGGGGGGGGGAGCTTAAAGTCAACAAACCATGGGATCATGATGTGAGCCAAAATCAAGAGTCCGATGCTCAACTGACTGAGCCACCCAAGAGCCCTTCATTCAACTACTTTTCTTAGCTTCCAGAGTTCAGTGATTTGTTCACAGATTTCTATAACATCTATTAGTCTGAACCCTTTATAGTAGCACTTGATCAAGCCTTAGTATTATTTTGTTTGTATTCTTTACTTCACCAACTAATTTGCCTTATTATTCATTTATGCAGAATTAACTGCAATATTACCCATGATCTAGTTTATACAAGAGTGGCAATCCATCAACTACACTTTCAAATGCCTAGTTTGATGAGCAGACTTGTATCATACTATGTGGACACTCCATGTAGATATGGCTGATTATTTTCTGCTAGGTAGATAAGACTAAAGACTAAAATCTCTGTTCCCCTTTTCTTTTGTATTTTTATTATTGCCTCAAGGCCAATTTCTACATGATCATAAAGGGATTCATTGAGTGAGTTGTGAGGTTATTAGAATAACAAAGATAAAGCTTCTCTTCATATTTCACAGGAGCTAATCCCCCCTTGAATATCTTGTTATATTATAGGATTTTAAAAAATAGTACAGAGTTTCTGCTGTGTCAATTGCTAAAACGGATAGTCCCCTGCTATTTTAAGTATAGCTGAACTCAACAAATGAAGCAAAAAAAAAAAGAGCAGAGCTGAGCAGCTCAGAATCTTAGACACGTTTTGTGAATATTTAAAACAAGTGGGCTATATACCATTTGTCGTGTTGGGAATTTTAGACTTTGTCCTGTATTATCTTTGAGGATATATGTATGATTTAGTCACCATCCGTAAGTAATGTTAATGGATTGTCAGGATAATGCTGTGTCAGTATTAGATAAATTCATGACAAAGAAGCAGAATCAGACTTATAATAAAGCATAGATTTGAGAGTGTGTCCAAAGCTGAAGACGGTGTATGATTTTGTCTATGAAATAAATAGCAATGAAAATAGTCATGACTGCTAGTCCAAAATAAATATAGGTACGTTTCAGATTCAGCCAAATACAGAAAGAAGGATTGAACTGGGTCTTTAGACTGAAAGGGCGGGCCTACGCCAGCCGACTCCATCTTGTTCTGTGTCCTTCACCTTGACCACACCTCCTCCCCTTGAGTAACCCCCCCTCACCTGCCTAACAGGACTCGGACCCTTCCCCAGGACCCTTCCCCAGCCAATCGGCTGAGGCCATAGCCATTACCTCACCAACTGCCCCCAGGCCCCAATAAAACCTTTGTCCTTTTGAAACTCGCTCTCTTTCCCTGGTATCTCACCGCTGCGTCGGTGCAGGTAGGGGATTGAGCTCGAGCTAGCTCGAATAAAGGCTCTTTGCTTTTGCATCAGACTCGGCTCCCTAGTGGTCTTTGGGGATCACGAATTCTGGGCATAACAAGACCAAGGATGAATGAGTTCTTAAGTGAGAATAAAATTTAGAAGACAGAAGAGGGCATATGCAGACATCAAGAATGAGATGGTAAAACACACACACACACACACACACACACACACACACACACACACACATACACACACACCATGAAGAAGGCATAAAATACTGAGAATACTAACGGTATGTAAAAAAGAACTATAAAACTATAAAATGTATTTGATGACGGGTGTCTGGGTGGCTCAGTCTGCTAAAATGCCAACTCTTGGTTTTGGCTCAAATCATGATCTCATGGTTAGTAAGTTTGAGCCCCACGTTGGGCTCCAAGCTGATGGTGCAGAGCCTGCTTCAGATTCTCTCTCTCCTTCTCTGTCCCTCCCTCGTGCTCTTTCTCTCCCTCTCAAACAAACTTAAAAAAATGTGTTTCAGATGATGGCAAAGTATTTCCTTCTTCTCTGCCTTCTCTTTCCCTCTCTCCCTTTCTTCTATGCTTAATGAGAGACTCACTTTATGCCAGACCTTACACTAAGGGCCCAAGAGTGTATATTTGCAGCAACTTCATAGCTCAACATAAAAATAGGTCTTTGATTTCAATTTTCAAATTTGTTTCTGAGTAACAATCTAGTCGTAATAGAAGTTTAGTGATGAAGTACCTTAAAATCTACATTGATATAAACTCTCCTGGAGATGCATTTTTTGAAGATGCCTTTAAAAATTTTTTTTTCTAAATGTTCATTTATTTTTGAGAGACAGAGAGTGAGCGAGTGCATGCAAATTGGGGAAGGGCAGAGAGAGATGGAGACACAGAATCCAAAGCAGGCTCCAGGCTCTGTGATGTCAGCACAGAGCCCGACGTGGGGCTCAAACCCACCAACCATGAGATCAGGACCTGAGCTGAAGTTGGATGCTTAATCGACTGAGCCATCCAGGCACCCCAATGAGGCCTCATATAAAGGCACGTAAAATTGTCCCTGCCTTATAGGAAGTCACATTGAGACAAAGAACCCAGGCATAAAAACATTTACCATATAGGGGTGTCTGGGTGGCTCAGCCGGTTAAGCATCACCTTTGGCTGAGGTCATGATCCCACAGCTTCAGAGTTTAAGGTCTGCATTGGGCTCTCTGCTGTCATTGTGGAACCTGCTTGGGATTTTCTGCCTCCCTGTCTCTCTGCTCCTCCCACATACGTGTGCACTTTCTCTCTCTCAAAAATAAGCATTAAAAAAAAGAGAGAATAAAATATCTTTAAAAAATTTACAACATATTCTAACAAGTTCTGATGAAGGATTAAGAGATGAGCAAATCTACTAAGAAAAAAAGGGAACGCTCATCAGGCAGAGATTATTTCCTGGAACATTTTTTACTCGGAAAGAAAATTAAAAATGTATTCAAAGATCAGATTCATGGAAGTCCTTGCATCTATACTGAGAGTCACAACCTCTTCTGAAAGAAGTGGAAAGCTTCTAGTGAAGTCTTTTTTAAGCACAATGACCAGCTCATTGGTACATGGATGGTAAATAAAGCCAAAGCATTCCAAGGCAGATACTGTTAAGAGCCAAGTACTTCAATTATTCATTTTTTCATGTATGGATTCAACAAGTATTATTACAAACCTACTAGGTATACAAGTCTGTATTCAGTTTTGAGGATACAACTCTGAGCAAATTAGGTACAATCCTGCTTAAATGGGCCTTACAGTCTAATATGACAAGGTAAAGGTTTTAGAATATATTCTCATTATACTGGGAAGCTTGTAGAGACTTTGATTCTGCTGTATAACATAATCTCATTTGTGTTTGCAAAGCATTGATTTGGGTGCTATGTAGTTCATGGATATTACCAGAGGCAACAGTGAACCGATCAGGAAACAACTGTCATATTGCAACTTAGGGATGATAGTAGTTTGTAACAAAAAAAGCAGAGAATGGAATGATGGGATCTATTGCAGAGATGGAATGAATACAACTTTCTTTTTTTAAAATGTTTATTTATTTATTTTTGAGAAAGAGACAGTGCAGGGGAGGTATAGAGAGGGAGACAGAGAATCCCAAGCAGGCTCCACGCTGTCAGCACAGAGCTCAACACAGGACTCGAATTCACCAACTGTGAGATCATGACCTCAGCCAAAGTCGGAAGGTGAACTGACTGAGCCACCCAGGTGCCCCCTAAGAGTCTTTTAGACAGGTGGATGTATTCTGGAAGCCAAAAAGAACAAAGCATTTCCGAAATGGAAGAGATAATAGATGAAATGTTGCTAAGTGAGACCATCAACATGAAGATTGTTGATGCAACAGTTTCAGCAAGGTACTAGAAACAGGAAAGTGTACATGGAGGGGATGTGGGGAAGAATGGAAAGTAAGGAAGTTCAGAAAGTGACTATAAGTAAGTGTTTTAGTAAACTTTTCTATCAAGGGAAAAATGAAGCTGTAGTGAATGGAGGGAGCTGAGGGGGTCACAGGGTGAGGATATTTTTAACATGGGAGATATTAGAGCATATTTATATGTTAATAGAATTGTCTGTTAGGGAAATGGGGCACCAGGGTGGCTCAGTTGGTTAAGTGACCAACTCTTGATTTCAGCTCAGGTCATGATCTCCACGTCCCTGGATGTGAGCCCCACATCGGGCTCTGCGCACACAGCGTGGAGCCTCCTTTGTATCCTCTGTGTCCCTCTCTCTACCACTCTCTTGCCTCAGAAATAAATGTTAAAAACTGTATTTGTGTATAATAAATATGCTGTTCTTCTTTTTCTAATGTCTTTACGCAGTTCCCTTAGGTAGGATACAGTCAGGAAAATAGTAATCATATTAAACATTTTTAAAAGAATTGTTTACTTCCTGTCCTCATCATCAGCAAACCACTGATGCTTTCCAACACCATAATTTAGATTAGCATTTCTAGAATTTCATATAAATAGAATCTGATAATGCATAGTGTTTTCTCCCTTGCCTTTTCATTCAGCAACATCTTTTGCAAATTCATCCATGTTGTTACACATTATCAGTAATTCTTTCTTACTGCTAATATTCCACTGTATAAAAATACCACAATTTATTTATTTATTCACCTGTCATTGATGGACATTTAGGTAGTTTACAGGTTTGACCGTTAGGGGTAAAGATTCTGTAAACAGCAGTTTATAACCTTTTGTGTAAACAATGATTTTCTTTTTTTCTCAAATAAGGAATTATTACAATGCAAATCTTAAGAATGTTTAGTTAGTGCTAACTGCTCTTATATTCTGTAAATAGATTAGTGCTTACCCCTACTTTTCAGTATTAGGTCTTTTTTTTTTTTAACTGTAACTTCATGGATAGGTTTGTGAATGGTTAAGATATGGTGCTTATATTTGATTTTTACTTTCCTATTTTTTAGAGAGACAGAGCAGGCACGTGGGGCAAGAGGGGCAGATGGAGAGAGAGAGAACATCCCAAGGAGGCTCCATGCTCAGCAAAGAGCCTGATGTGGGGCTTAATCCCATGATCCTGGGATCATGACCTGAGCAGAAATCAAGAATTGGAGGTTGAACCAACTTAGCCACACAGGCAACCCAAGGGATGGTGCATTTAAAACCTAGGTCTAAATTCATGGTACTTAACATAGTTATATCAATATTATAATAACTTGTATTCTTTCATTTTATTTTCATGATAACCTCCAAGGGTCTATATTTTTCAGATGAAGTGTAACTGAGGCAAAATTATGTTAATTAACCTACCCAAAGACACAAAACAATGCAGCTGCAGAGCTAGGATTTGAACCCAGTAAGTCACATTCTCCCGTCTGTTCTTAACTCTGCCTTAAATATAGAAAAAAAAAAAAGCTAAATATATACTTGAAAGTCGCAACAAGGAAGTAAAATGATGCACGTGCTTTCAGCATAAACAGCAGGAGCCATTTAAATGCAATAGATTTTTAATGTCCAATTTTAGTCAATCCATGCAAATTATGGATTTACTAAAGTAGACAAAACGAAGAAAACAAGAAGGCTAGGTATATTTTAAAACAGCAATGAATTTTGCTTATCTGTTAGAATCTGATTGTTCCCAAATCTATTAAGGCTATTCATCACACAACTGAGAACTCAATCTATTTACCTAAATATATATACATCAAATATTCTTCATCCATGTGATATTTTGGTATTAGAATTAATTATTAATTAGAATGTCCTTAATAAACACTAACAGCACATAACTGACTAAACTAAAAAACAAAAAAAAAATGCTAACACTCCATATTGTTGGATTTTCTTCTCCTTTTACAGCTGTGGTTTGTTTGAGCTTGTGTATAATATGTTTCATGGTTTGTGCAGAAGAAATGTCTGAACAGCTGTAACATCTTCACCTTATCGCTCAGCCGTTGGCATCAAGGAACAAATGGAAAATCTATAATGTTGTTGCATTAATCCTAACGAGAGGAAAAGTTCAATTATATTTTTTCCCTGAGGAAAAAGTAACAGTTGGTTAATATCAATTTTGTGACTAAATGCATCACATGCTTTTTTAACAAATTATTTTAAAACTTGCTAATAAGACACCTTCAAAAGGCTTATAAAAATAATAACATTTTATCTTCTAAACTATAACAACTACAATACAATCTCTTTGTAAACTGAAAGTATATTACTTGGGTACAAGGCTTTCCAATTTAACTACCACATCTTCTATTGATATAGAAGACTACCACTGAGATCATTAAATAATAATTTCCAGGGAAAAATAGCATCTACATTAAATAGGTCATAAACAGCTGGATTTACTACTGAGAGACCTCTCAGACACAAGTTTGAGAGAAGAAACATCACATTTCTCACACACCACCTCAAAGGGACTGCTTAGAGAAAGCAGTGGGGAGTTAGGGGATGTGATATGCATGACAGTAAGAAAGGATATGAACCACTTATCAAACGAAAATCAAATCTCTGCCATGTATTTAGAAATTCAGTACTTGGAACACACAAAAAATTACATACTTACTTCCTTCTATTTACCCAGGGACAGGATTCTCCCATAGCAGTGATCTGTGATTTTATAAACCATGCCAGATAAAAATCATCAAGACAAGAACCATTTGGGTTAAAATAATGACAACATCTTAGGTTTCAGTACTGGTATTTACTTATTACAAACTGCACAAATTTCCCCCAAATAGTAACTGCCTTAAAAATACTCTTTTTTTTCAGACAGATTATGGAAAGGCACATTTATCACTCAGAGAAACCCTGATTTCAGGCTGCAAGAAACCCAGGCAAAAGCTACATGGGACGCCATTTACAGAGTGTCATAAAAGTGAAATGTGTCTAATGAGCCCTTCACAATGGTTTGCATCTTGCTCGTCTCTGCCTCTGCCTCTGCCTCTATGGCAGCTATTGTTCAGAAAAAGTCCATCAGTTCCATGTAAATCTCACAGCTCCCTGCTCCAGTACCAGGGTTAGAAAACTCAATTTAAATCAAGCCTAATCACTTCTGCCAGCTGCAGTGTGCTTCCCAACACTCCTCACCCACTCGAACATTCTAGCATGACTTTGTTTCTTGCATCTCTCAGCCATCCTCCAATTCAGCCACAGTCTAATTGGCTGGCTAGGGATTCCACTGTCACTCAAGCTAAACCCCAGGCTCATTGAAGAAATTGGAAGCTGAGTTTGCAGTTTGAGTTTTGTTCCAAGGGTACGTATTTCCTGGCATTTTTTTTTAACCCCTCTAGCCAGACAGAAGTTAAGACAATGCATGAAACTGTACCTTAAAATACAGCAAGATCTATTTTTCTGACACATTTAACTGTTTGGCTCCATGCTGGTGGTCAAGAAGAGAACTGAAGGCTTGTCTTCACATTTTGCCACAGGAAGGGGAGCCATGATATCTCCTGGAAGCCCCTTTCAACAACCATTAGGTTTCCACTGATTTTGTTCATTTTAAAAAATACAGTAAAACCTCACATTGTAACTTGTTCTGTGTTCAGCAACATGAGCAAACATTTTGAATAAGTTTTACCTTGATAAATGGGCAATATCTTGCAATACAAGTAGTACGTGATGCCAAACATCATGTGATCACAACTGAGCCAATGGTTCTTGAAATTCACTTTGATACACGAGTGCTTTGGATTATAAGCATGTTTCCGGAAAGAAGTATGCTGGTAAACCAAGGTTTTACTGTAGATTGTGTTTTTGGTTACCATTTTATTTATTTTTTTTTAAATTTTTTTTTTCAACGTTTTTATTTATTTTTGGGACAGAGAGAGACAGAGCATGAACGGGGGAGGGGCAGAGAGAGAGGGAGACACAGAATCGGAAACAGGCTCCAGGCTCAGAGCCATCAGCCCAGAGCCTGACGCAGGGCTCGAACTCACGGACCGCGAGATCGTGACCTGGCTGAAGCCGGACGCCTAACCGACTGCGCCACCCAGGCGCCCCTGGTTACCATTTTAAAAAATGCTCTCCTGTGTCCTCAAGGCTATTGGTTTGGGGAAGGAATTTAACACAATTTTCTGAGTACCAATTTCACAGAATATGAAATTCTTCTCGATTGTTAATAATGTACCTGATGCTAGATGACACAAGACAAATTTCTTCCAGATTATGCTGTGCAAATCAAAGGAAGATGTTAGTAGCACCATATCACCAAGTGTTATTTCATTGTAAGTAAACACAGGACCAGGTGGTGGGCTCTCTGGCTGTGTGATATCGAGCATGGAGAGTTACAAAAAACCTGCCACAATGCCCTTGCCCTCAAGTAGTTTCGATCTTATGAAGGACACACTCACAGGAAAGAAAAAAAAAATGCGCAGGGTTCTGTACAAAGTACCAAATATTTAACACGGATAACAATTGATCAACAGTTTCCTAGGAGGGGAGAGATGACTGTTTACTAGCCATTACCTCCTCTGCCTTTCTGGTCAAAAGTAGGGCAAAAGAAACACAAGGAAAAAGTCCTGATGACTGCTCAGCCTCAGCCCTTGACTAACTCAGAGGGGCTTTGTTGTCATCCAGGATAAACATATGCATGGCTGTGACACAACCATCTCCAGAATGAGAGAAATGCAAGCCTAGCTTATCCCAACACCCTAAATTTGCAAACTGACTTAACGAAAAGGAAGCAAATGTCCAACATGTATTAAATATTTTTGTCTAAGCACGGTTGAAGTACAGATAGCATAATCTTTTTAGCCCCAATATAAATTTACCTGAACCAGAAACCAGTCCAGAATTCACTCTTGGAGAGCCAAGGTGGATTTTTCTTTTTTTAATTTTCTTTCTTCTTGTTTTTGTTTTTGTATTTGCTTATAGCATTTGATTTCCTGTCTTAAAAGAGTAAAGGTGCTGTTCCAAAATCCATAAAGAACTTACCAACTCAACACCCCCCCAAAAAAATAATCCAGTGAAGAAATGGGCAAAAGACATGAATAGACACTTCTCCAAAGAAGATATCCAGATGGCCAACTGACACATGAAAAAATGCGCAACATCACTCATCATCAGGGAAATACAAATCAAAACCACAATGAGATACCACCTCACACGTATCAGAATGGCTAACATGAACAACTCAGGCAACAACAGATGTTGGCGAGGATGCGGAGAAAGAAGATATCTTTTGCATTGTTGGTAGCAATGCAAACTGGTGCAGCCACTCTGGAAAACAGTATGGAGGTTCCTCCAAAAATTAAAAATAGAACTACCCTACCACCCAGCAATGGCACTACTAGGTATTTATCCACGGGATACAGGGGTGCTGTTTCGAAGGGGCACATGCACCCCAATGTTTACAGCAGCACTATCAACAATAGCCAACGTATGGAAAGAGCCCAAATGTCCATCAACAGATGAATAAATAAGTATGTAGAATACTACATACAATGAAGTATTACTAAGCAATCAAAAAGAATGAAATCTTGCCATTTGCAACTATGTGGATGGAACTGGAGGGTCTTATGCTAAGTGAAATTACTCAGAGAAAGACAAAAATCATATGACTTCACTCATATGAGGACTTTAAGAGACAAAACAGATGAACGTAAGGGAAGAGAAACAAAAATAATATAAAAACAGGGAGGGGGACAAAACAGAAGAGACTCATAAATACGGAGAACAAACTGAAGGTTACGGGAGGGGTTGTGGGAGGGAGGATGGGCTAAATGGGTAAGGGGCACTAAGGAATCCACTCCTGAAATCATTGTTGCCCTATATGCTAACTAATTTGGATGTAAAGTTAAAAAAATAAAAAATAAAACAAGTTAAAACTAAAAAAAAGATTAAGGTGCTGTTAAGTATCAGCATAACCTCTTTTATCTTAGGTCATTCAAATATTCTTAAGCTAAACACAATTTGCTTTTTTACATGTCTTGTTTTCATTTTCTATCACATAATCGCTTAATGTTCACTTTTTATTTCAAGTCTTGCTCAATTAAATATCTTAGTATGTATTTTTAAAGTGTTGCCTAGTTTTCCCCTTTTTACAACTACCTTATTTAACTTTATCATATTCTTGACTCATTTGGATTCTAGTACACAAAACACAGGTAACGATCCCTAATAAAAGGCAATGTTCCTTGTTGTTCAGAGAAAAATATCATTAAATGGATATGTACCTTACTTATAATGTTCTCTCTTCTGAGGAGCTGTCACTGAGTTGGCTTTTATTCACCACTGGAACACAAATTGGCTATCCCTTTGAAATGGGATATCCATGCCAACAGTGGACACAGGTACCTACTCTACTCTAGGTTCATACAAACCTATGTAATTGGAATCGGCACTCAAGAAGGACCAGGTATGTCTCATTCTTATATCCGGTTATGCAAAATCGCTTTGTATCCTTTGACATTTTTTTCTCTTTAGAAAATCCCTTAAGAATCTTTTTTATGAAACAACCCATCCTGCGAAATATCCTAAGCAATTTTCCCAAACCTTCATTCTTACATGATGATGATGATTTGCGTGTTATCTCATCCCAAATAATACATCCAAGCATATTATGAATAGACGTTTGTGTAAAATGTGATTAGCATTTTCAGATTTGTCCTATTCTCTGAAAGCTGCGCCCTCCTCTTGTAGTCAGCTTGCTGAACCATAGGAGAACACTGGAGCACGGATGGAAAAAGTATCACTTCTTCAGGAATGCAAACTTAATTAGCGAGGAATCATTAGCAGGTTTCTTAAATTCCTTGAACCTCAATTTTCTTACCTTCTAAAATGAAAAAGTCGAACAACACATTTTTTAAGATCTGTAATACATTAATGCCTTATATATAATATTTAAGAGATAGTAATATAATAGAAAAACAGAAATAGAAAAATACATTGACATTATAAATATTATGTACCATATTTTAATGCGTAACATATATAAATAAAATATACTACTTATTTTTTAAGTTTATTTACTTATTTTGAGCGAGAGAGCACAAACAGAGAGAGTCAAAAGGAAAGAGAGACAAAATCCCAAACAGGCTCTGCACCATCAGCACAGAGCCTGTGCTCGAACTCATGAACTGTGAGACCACGACCCAAGTCAAGATCAAGAGTTAAATGCTTAAATGACTGCACACCCAGGCGCCCCATAAAATATACTATTTATACAGGGTGCCTGGGTGCCTCAGTAGGTTAAGTGTCTGCTTTTGGCCCACATCATGATCTCACAGTTCGTTACTCTGAGCCGCACGTCGGGCTCTCTGCTCTCTGTGCAGATCCCACTTTAGATCCTCTGTCCACCCCCGCCCTTCCCCCACTCTCTCTCAAAAATAAATAAAAATAAATAAAATATACTATTTATATATGTAATGGAAATGTCAGGGGAAGAGCTGCAATTATTTGAAAGCAAACATGTTTTCTTTTTCTTTCTTTAAAAAAGGTTTATTTATTTTGAGAGAGAGAGAGAGGGAGAGAGGGAGGGAGGGAGGGTCAGAGAGAGAATCCCAAGCAGGCTCCAAACAGACAGCATGGAGCCCCACCCAGGGCTTGAACCCACAAACTGTAAGATCATGGTCTGAGCCGAAATCAAGAGTCAGATACTTAACCAACTGAACTACCCGGGTGCCCCACAGTTTCTTTTTCTTTGATGACTAAGCTCATCTATACTCCAGTTCCATTATTTACTTCATTCCCCAAGTGTCTTCCTATCACCTATATGAATCCCTTTCAGAATGGAGCACCCAGGGGTCTCATTTCCTCTACCTGACTCTATCAGTTCTCAGATACCTTCTGTCCTCACAAGCCCAGGGGCTTTTTCTTGTCAATCTCTTAGTCCAATCTGATGGCCCACACTGGGGTAAGGGGTTTCAGATTCTGAGTACAGGAGGCAGGGATGAACTAAAATGGCATAATGAAGAAAATAATATTTTTGTGGATAAAGCCAATAATTTAGTATTACACCAATCCGTTGTTATTTTAACAGCATCTATTTTCCCCATGTTACCATCTTACTATCGTCCCATCTTTGTTTGAATCAGGACCTAAGAAGGGCTACCACAATATAAGTTAATATCCCGTCCAATTTTGGAAGAGAGGCTATGACCCTGTGGCAATGTCCACATTACTGGTCAGTCCAGTCAAATCCATAAGCAGCATTACCAGCAAGTCCTGGGAAAAAGTTACATTTCAGTTCTTTCTTGCTCTTCTCAGTGACTAGTAGACCCCATTGTAGTAGGATATTCAAGCTTTTGTTTCCCTGGGGATTAAGCACTTTATCTTAAACTGTCCCTTCCTGATTTCCAGCCCTCATCAAAAGGATATTTGTTCTATGCCTTCACTGTTCAGGTCCCTCTAGGTAAGCTGATTAATATCTTTAAGATAATATGTTAATGATCACTCATTAATGTTCAGTCTATCCTATCAAGTCTTCAGTTTTAAAAGTCTTCAATGACTACTGGATACTAAAAGAATCCAAGTACACAACCATGTGAAAATCACAGGTTCAGGTGAAGAACTAAGGGAAAATATATTGGGCTTCAGGAAATTTTCAGAATCCATCCATTCACATCCATAAAATCTTGCTTATGAGTACGATTAGCTTCAATTGTTTTCTTCAAGCAAAATGATCAATGAAGTACACCTACTAAAGATCTGGATACAGAAGACTGAATGGTTATGTAAAATTTCTTAAATAGGAATGTGTGTGTCTACATCAATTCAAACAGAATGTTTATCTACGTCTTATGACACTAAAAGCTTTCATCTATCTCCCACTGTTGTGTTTGTCTGTTCTTCAATGAACAAAATAAATGCCACTGCAACAAGGTACCATAAGGCAAACTTTGCTCTTTGAGGAGTTCTGTTATCACCAAATCCCTAGTTCATTTCTCCCCCTATCCTTTTCTGGTACCTCTTTCACATTCAGACTACTTAATCAGTGGTTGAAACCAAACATCAAGTCGGCCACGCTTCAGTTTTCTACCCTGGAATAAGTTACTTAAAGTGCCATCCAAAGTGCTTGAAGAGTTTGTGAGGAAAAGACCAAGAAAAACTGAAAACAAACCATATGGAATTTAGAGAAAGAGTAGCTATAAACTAAGAGAGATACTTGAACATCTTGACATTTAATGAATATGTAATATTTATGCCAATGAACACACCATTTTATTTATTTATTTTTTTTACTCATTCAGTAACCCCGGTACTCTGAATCTAATACCATTAGCACTTCGTTGAAACAGAAATATTTTGAGTAATTCAGTAACAGTTCAGCTATCTGAATACACTATGCAGGAAGCAGAGGAATAGGTATAATACATCAATACCCATAAGTTAACAATACACACATACATCAATTTCTTAAGCAGATCATGATGTCATGATTCCAGAAAGAGAGAATAACTGCAATATAAGGTATGCAAACTGGATTCTTCCCTCCATTATTGTTTTCTAATATTATTTAAATGATACTTCATTATTCTTCTAGTCCCATTAATGCTTCCTCTTCAACTCTGATATGTCAAGGCATCACAGACTTCCAAAGACCAAAATATAACTGCTGATTTTTGCTGCGCCCACTCACAACAAAACAACCTACTCTACATTAAAGCATACTTAGTTTCACTAACTCTCCAGATTTGTTTAAGATGGAGGAGTTTCCCAGGGCACAGAACTTGCAGGGCTAAAAATGAGAAAGCCCCACGCATACCAGGACAAGTAGCCACCTTAAACCAACATCCATGAAAACATCCTCTGGACTCACCATAAAATTAACACCTAGGAGTGAACCTTGATTTCTCCTTTCCCGTAATTCTTCAAATCTCAACTGTCAGTAAATCTCCAAGCCCCTACCATGAAAACATCCTCCGGACTCACCACTTCCTCTCACCTATGGTCATTAACAGGGCAAACCAGCGCCACCCTCCCCTGGGAACTGCAATGTCCAGGGATGTGTTCCCTAGCTGATGTTGCCCATTTACAGAAGTTTCTAGCCATCAACAAAGGCCATGCATCATCTTGTTTCCACCTACTTCTCTAAACTCACATCCTACACTCCTGAAACTGCCACTAAGATTCAGGAGAGCTTCTTTTTCGTAACATTCTAAGTTTAATCCTGCCAAGAGGTCTGTGTGTTGCTCTTCCCATTGCTTTTGTATAGCTTTTCTCAAAATAAGAGTATCAACATATGTTAATAAATTGTCTGCACAGGTCAACCTACCAATCCACTCCTCTCTCACATTAGAACAATAATACACAGCAAATCGCTTAGGACAGTTTGGATTCTCTATATTTTGTTAATTATCACATAAATACATTCTAACTGGTTTGATTATGTATTTCAAAATCTGCCCTCTTTAATACTGAGGGTGTCTTATTACGACTACTGAAGTCAACGACTTCAAATGACACTTACAAATCATCTCTGACAAATGGCTCAATACAGAAAAGAATATTATGAAGATCTTAGGTTTCAAAACAGCTTTTGATGATGCACTGGAGAGTATTTTGGATTTAGTGACACAATTAGGATTACAACAGTCTCACAGACCCTTAAAAATTATGCATAACTATCCTAAGAGTTAAAGGTACAAGAAAAAGGAAGATCCTTAGGGAATGACTTAAAGCCATAAAGCCTCCAGGTACAAAACAGCTAATGACCAGGTAAGTTAGTCAGCATTGTTGATAGGATGGATTCTACCTAGTAGTGGAAAAATCAAAATCAAATAAAAGACACCACATACGTTCACAAGGAGTTTGAAGGGTAAAAATAGTTTCAAGGATTCTATTGACACAAACAACAAGAACAAAACCCTACTTGCTTACTAACACCCAAAATTCCTCCAAAGGATCAAAACTTTCAATTCCATATTAAGAGGTAAAGCTCTCTGCTCCAAAAGATTGTTACAAGTTGATATAAATTTATATTAAGTGTGATAATATCATAAGTGATACTACAGTCTTTCTTACAAGTTTATTTTTAAAAATCCATGGGGCTCCTGGTCAGATTGATTTTTCAATGATATAAGTCCAGTTTAGAAACTTGAGCAAAAAAGGAAAGAAAATTATTTCTAATCCTATCCCACAGGATCAAAGTCTTTAAACCTTGGCATATATACATCTGGAATTAATAGGTCTGCCTTTCAGTCCCTGAATGTGTCTCCCTCCTTACTGAGCATTCACAGGAAATAACACAAAAACTCACATCAATCTAGTAATGCGGACAGACATAAATCTTTCACAAGACAATACTGTAAGTCCTATGATTGTTATGTAAATCGTTTGCCGCTTTGACATACAGGAAATGCTAAAAAAAAAAAATAGCAATTCTATCACTCAAATTTATACCAAGTGCCATGGATATCAAAGAGAGGTGGATAACCAACCTTTTCTGGAAAATTCAGGTAAGGGAAATATATGTAGTGGAGTATACAAATGAGTAGGAGGCTTCCAGGTGAAGACTGGGATAAAGGCAATCCAAGAAACAACAGTGTTACGAAATGTAGAAAGTTGGGGAGAAGCGACAACATAGGGTTTTTAGTGGGAAAAAGTAGGAAAGAGGGATAGGGAGGAAATTAGACTACGAAGAAATTTGTTTCTTCAATAGGGAATTGAACATTGTGTGTTTATTCACCAGGAAACTGAGAGCCATTTGCAGCCAATAATAGAAGTTTTTAAATGATTAATCAATCTGGTAGAAATGTAGAAGATGACCTTAAATAAGTGGACTTAAGGCTAAGAAGACCAGAAAGATTCCTTAAAATTATTGCTTTTAAATGCCTTCGAAACTTGTTGCTTTCATTAAGGTTATTGACATTTATCAAGCCATATATTATCAAACAATTTCTTTCACATTTCATTTTGTGCTTGATTTGTTTTTCCTTCTATAAAACCATGAAGCCAGTACTTTTTTCAAATCAAGCATGCATATAAGGCATTAAGCAAATATCACCGTTTAAAACAATACAAAATATTTTATCATTTGGTAGTTAAAAAAATGCTGAGAAAAATGCTAACAATCTTCTACGCACCAACAAGCTAGTAAGAAAAAAGGCTGGTAACAAAATAAAAATTAAGCCTTTGAATATCATCCATTGTATGCAATTTTAATTACTTATTATACTAAACTGGCTCTAATTTAACATTTATCTAAGCTAGTTTTAAGTGTTTTTTTTTTCACAGAAGTGGTTTTAATTTCCATAGGCATAAGAAGGATCAATATTTTACCCAAGAAGTCACTCAAGGTCTGATATTAGGCCTTAATTTGCTTTATTACTGTTTAGAACTTTGAATGCAAGTAAATATGAGATATAAATACCATTTCCTTTATCTCTGTGTGAGGTTTAATCTTACTTACAAAATAGGAACTGTGCTTACCCCCAAGGGTAATCAATTGTATTGTTTTGGAACAACTGAAACACCAGGAAAGCTGCAACTTATCTAGGTCTTGCTTTGAAGACATTGGAGAAACACCGAGGCCATGAAGAACTCAAGGATTAAGATACCAAACAGAAGGAAACCCAGAATCACCAGTGTCAACCACCACACTGCACTTCCTAACTGGGAAGCCAAACAAGGCAGTGATCGGGAAGATGTGAAGAGGAGCAGTGCTTCTCGCAGTCTCACGAAACCAAACTCGCAAAAACTGAGGTTGTAGCCCACAAAGGATGAGGAAGCACTCACCTGTGTTTAAGTCCTCCAGACATTCAGGTGTGATGGCCAAAAAACTAAGAGTGACACACAAGTAGCTTAGCCTGTACAAAAAAATTACCCTGTGATGAATCAGCTCCATTCAAGATTGAGTTATGTTTACTTGCCCTGGACATCAGTTCTGCCAGGACCTAATAAAGTACATTCCCTCAGGAATATATCATCCAATAATTCAAATTATTTCTACATTATTTTCTATATCATGCCTAGCAATTAATAAAAAATAAGCAGGCATATGAAGACCAAATGAACAAAATGCAAAAGGACAAATAAACAACAGAAGCAGAACCCAGGAGATTCATATATTGGAACTGTCAGAGGTAGACTTTAAAGTGTCTGTAATTAACTGGGGCACCTGGGTGGCTCAGTCGATTAAGCGTCCAACTTTGGCTCAGGTCATGATCTCGTGGTTCGTGAGTTTGAGCCCTGTGTCAGGCTCTGCGCTGATAGCTCAGAGCCTGGAGCCTACTTCGGATTCTGTGTGTGTGTCTCTCTCTCCTCTGCCTCTCCCCTGTTGGCACTGTCCCTGTCTCTCTCTCTGTCTCTCTCCCTCAATAAATAAATAAACATTAAAAAAATAAAAATGACTGTAATCAACATATTCAAGAAAATAGCTGACAGCATAGAGAATTTCAGCAGAAAACAGTAAATCTTAAAAATAGAACCTCTAGAACCAGAAAAGGCAATAGGTGAAATTGAGAACTCAGTGGATGTGTTTATTAACACATTACATACAGGAGATAAAAACAGGTTTAGCAAAATGGAAGATAGATCAACAAGAAAAAAATGCATGTTGAAACAGGGAGAGACAAGTTAGAAAATACAGATGCAATCATACTAAAACATAGGATACACAGTGAGAAACTCCAACACAGAAGTAATTGAAATCTCAGAAAGAACCAAGAGACAGAAAGGGATAAAGGCAATAACTGAAGAAATAATGACTAAGAATTTCCCCAAATTCATGAAAGACATCAAGCCACAGATTCAACAGACACCCCAAACACCAAACATGAAAAATATAAAGGAAATCACTCCTAGCCTTAGCATAGTAAAACTGCCTAAAATAACACAATCATCAAGGCAATTAGAGGGACAAAGACTCATCACCTTTAAAGGGGCAAAGTTATGACTGATAGCAAATGTCTCAAAATTAGCAGTCAAAACCAGAGATAATAGAATGAGACTTGAAAATATGAAAGCAAAAACTATAAGCAGAAAATTTCATACCTAGGAAAAATAAGCCCTCCAAATATAAAGATAAAATAAAGACATTTTCAAAGAAACAAAAATCACCTCTAGCAGGTATCTAACAACAAAAATATTAAAGGAAGTACTAAGATCAAAATGAACCCATATGGAAGTAAGAAAAAAATAATGAGCAAAAAAAAAATCAAGTGACTATAGATGATTATCAGCTGTTTACAAAATAAAAATGAAACAAAATGTTGTGGTATGAAGTCTAAAATATGTACATGCATTATGAAATTACATAACAAAGGTAATAAAGTATGACAGGGTAGTGAAGGGAGTTAAAGTATTTCCAGATCCTTCTGTCACTCTGGAAGTGATTCAAGTACTATAGATCACAGATTCTAATGAATCAATGATCAATACTGTAATCACTAAAATTAATATTCAGGGAACTTTAAAACAAAGTATATGCTGATAAATGGGAAACAGGCTGTATTAAAAAATTAAACTAAAAGAAGATGAGAAAGGAGAAGAAAAGAATGAAGAAAAACCGGGGGAAATAAGAAAGCATATAGTTTGGGAGTTGGTTCAAACCCAAATAGGTCAGTAATTGATTAATTACAGTAGTTGAATGTGGACTGGGCTGTAGTAGAGCAAGCATGCAATTTGAGAAACTGTGGTGTTTTAGGGGACAGATGATGAATACCACAGTGTCACAAATTATCAAGGAAGACACAGTTTCTGAGACACAAAGCAGAAAACAAAGCAGTCAGGCACATGAAGATTTGCATGGCTGGCTGGGGAAAGGATGTTAAGAACATAAAGTAGATAGGGTATCTTTAAGCCACTCTAAGGTTTTTTTGTTAGCGCACCAGGGCTTCAATAATCAAGTGCTGTAGAACGGGCTGCTTAGCCAACTGCCGTTTACTGTCTCACAGAGGCTGGAAGTTGAAATGAAGGTGTCAGCAGTGCTGGTTTCTTCTGAGGGCTCTGAGGGGGAATCCGTTCCATGTTCCATTCCTTGGTTTAGAGATGGCTGTCTTCTCTCCGTGTGTCTTCGTATCATCTTCCCTGTGAGCCTGTCGGTGTCCCAATTTCCTCTTAGTTTAAGGACACTGTCATATTTGACCACGGCTTGTCCTAGTATCTTTGTTTTAACTTGTTTATCTCCGGAAAGACCTGATTTCCAAGTAAGGTCACACTGGGAGGCACTGGTTTCAACACATAAATTTGTAGGCAGACACAATTCAATCCATAACAGAATGTTTATCATCAATGTAATAGTTTGAAAACAAAGTCTGTTTGAAATGTTCAACAAGCCTATAACAAATGTGAGCAGAAATGTAAAAATGTTAGTAGAGATATCTAATTCCTACTTGGATGTAAGCAGAGTCTGCCAGCGCCAGCAGTGACTCAGGGTAAGGACATTTTATTTGCGTACAATCCCGGATTCCACACAAAGGAAAGATTTCAAAACAAGTGTAGAGGGTCCGTGCAGAAGCCACCGATAGAACTAAAGTGTTAGTGGGATATCAGTTACTATTTCCAAAGAACAAAAGGTTTGAATTGGTTCAACTGTTTAAAGAAAGGATGTTCACTGCTCCATTTCCCAGACCCAGAACAACCCTCACACCCACCTCAAAAGTGTTGACTCGATTTCTACAATTCCTTCAGATATCCTGTTGTGTGTAACAATTTAATGCTACAGTAATTGGATGCACGCTGACATACACTGTTATTTTTTTAACATTTTACTGAGGTTAAATAAAAGTTCCAATACCTATTACTCCATGTGGATTTTTACATAATACATTATTACCACCACATTCAGTTACCCTTTTCTACAAAGTAGGTTGTGCATAACCCAAAAGATTTGCAAGATATTCAGTTTGTGTGGAATAGGAAAAGGCATTTTATATTTCTATTTAATTCTAAAAATAAGAAGGAAATTAAGCTTAATATTTTTTTAAGTTTATTTATTTTGAGAGAGACAGAGAGAGAGAGAGAGCGAGCACACAAGAAGGGGAGGGGCTGAGAGAACAAGAGGCAGAATCCCAAGCAGGCTTTGTACCATCAGCGCAGAGCCTGATGCGAGTCTCAAACCCATCAACAATGAGATCATGAGGTAAACCCAAATCAAGAGTGGAATGCTCAGCCAACTGCACCACCTAGGCACCTGAAGCTTGTTAATATTAATTTATAGGTTCATAAGTAATTTTATCACTCCATATTGCTCACATGTCACAGAGGGTACATCTACATCAAAGAATTTGAGGATAATGCAAGAATTCCATCATGAGAGGGATTATAATTATAGTAGCCCCGCACCTCCCTCCCCACCCCCCACATCTGCTAATCAGAAGCACCGGGAGACAATCTGTAGGTTCTGTACGCTTGGATAACATTAACTGATTATTTTGCCTGGGTTTAACCAATCTAGCCCTTTAAAAATGGTTATGACCTGATAAGATTTCTAAAAATCAACATTATAGCAGCAATACTACGGATAATTCAAGCACAAAAAAAGCACAAGAAGAGGCAAGAGCTGGCAACTCCAGCAACAGTTCCTCAGCTAAGACAAGGAGTAAAAACGTCAACTTCATTATTTCTGACCAGACTTTAAACAAATGTAAATAATTGAGAAAGTTATTAGAAGAATGAGTTTACAGTCATTATTGTCTACAGTGAATTTGGACCTAATGTTTAAATATGTAAAACATGTTAAGATATTAAACAATCAAGCATCTAAAACAAAAAAACATAAAACAAGCATCTAAAACAAGAATCTAAAACATAAAAAAAAAATCAAGCATCTAAAAAAAAGGTAACTGGTCTATTATGGGGAAGAAAAAGCTTTTCTGAATATTAATGACAAATGAAATTATTTAAAATAATGTTAAGTGGATAATTATCTTGTTTTCCTTTTTTATGTTGGTGTTTTGTTGAAAATGCATATATTGTTACATTACTTTGTGCATATAAAATATGAACAAATAGTTATATATTTGGAGAGAGAGTGCTCTAAAATATTTCTTTACCATTAGGGTCTAATAAAACAGTTGGGAGACTTATACTCTACATATGCTTTACTTGTATTTGGAAGTGAATATATGAAGAGAATTTCCAACTGTAATTTCTTTTTTGAAAAAAAATCACACTTATTCTGGCAAACTGAAACTAGGCAGTACTTATTAGGTGTCTGAACTTCCAAGATTATTTAGGAAACAAATTCCATACAAATAAAACTAGCTTATTAAATGGATGTAGGACTCAAGAGTGTTTAAAATAAAGAACACAGGTGAATTTACTTTTCATGTATTCAACAATACTTACTGGATGTTTATTCTATGTCAGGGACCGTGTGGAATTCACAGCCAGGATACAGTCCTTGTTCTCTTAGAGTTTATGTGCAAGTGGCAATATCAGAAAAAGAAATATACAGTGTGACCACAGTGCGAAATGTGATGAGGAAATAGAAACGAGGATGCAGTGGCCAGGGAATGCTAGTGAAGGTAACTGGTACTTCATGGAAGGTGATGGAAAAACCCCTTGCTGATGAGGTGGGAGTCCAGCACAGACCTGAAAGAAGTGTGGTAGAAAACCAAGGGGATATCGAGACTTTCCTGGCACAGGGAAAGCAGGCACAACCCCCCTGCTTGATGTGTTCAAGCAGGAGCCAGCAGGCAGGGGGAGTGGGGAGAGGGACAGGCAGAGTGGGGGAGGGGTGCCCGTGGGAGGCCCCATAAAAAAAGACTAGATCATGAGCACCTCCAAGGCCACTTGTAAGAGATCTGTATTAGCTTAGAGTGAGATGGGAAAGCCAATGGAGAATCAAAAAGGAAATGAGTGACAGAATTGAAAAGGGTTGACATGTTTTAAAAACATTAGCAAATGAAGAGGGCATCATGCAGTCATTCCTAAGGATATACTATTTTGTACTGGATATTACGGTAATATCGTTCATCAAGATTTCTTAAACATAAATCAATTTCCCAAGAACTAGTGAGGAGGCGGCATGGGAAGCAGTCCGATGTTATGGATCAAGATAACACATGAACCCTCACTTTCATTGGACTCAGTTTAGAGCTGGGCATTTAAGCCAAACACATGAGAATTTCTCTAAAACCACTATTTTATCAAAAGTGAAAAAGAGCAAGACTGGTATGAGGCTATTTGAACCAAGTACCAAATGTGGGTTATGTTTAAAAAGCTACACACTCAGAGAGATAAATAATTGGTCTGGCTTTGCATGAGGAAGTACCTTAAAAACAGTGAGGAATAAACAGTGACAAGGGGTACAAAGAATTCCAGGGAGAGAGAAAGATAAAAATGTAAGGGGCTTTTTGGGGTTTCTAGGTAGATTTTCTTCCTTGTATATAAAGTGTAAATTCCACACAAATATTGAAATATTTCATTAGTGTGATTATTAATTATTAGACGATTGTATTCCTTTCCAAGTATATTAACCAGCTTGTCTCTCCTGACGTAGCAATACATTTTTATTTTTAATTATGCTACTGACATAAAAAAAATCAGAAAGCAAAGAGAGCAGATGTGTATTCCACGGAATTTAAAGATTAATCTGTCCTCCACTGCACCCACTCAGTTTCAGGCCGGAAGAAGCACTTGCTAATGAGTCAGATGATTACCAGCATTAGGTTTATTTAGAGGAATTCCATGTGTGAGGGTGGGGCTGGAGTATGCCCAGAAATGGAAATGTGAATGCCCCCCCCCCCACTTCCAACATGATTCAAATAAAGCCATGCAGATACTGCTTTGCACAACTGAAGTTTATCAATTGTTACTGTTCTAAAGTGCAGCTTCAATCTAGATGCTCTCCTAACAGGGACTAATCTTTCAGGGGCTGGTCGGCTGCCCACACGGCAGAGGTATATACTATAAAAAGCTGAAAGTGAAACAATGCCATGTACTGGGAAAGTCTATGACAAGAATTCTACTGCCATCAAGAGCATCTTTCCTTCATAGCAGGTCAAATGCATCTCTAATTCAGTTTGTGAAATGCTACATCTTTGTTGGAGTAATAGCCGTACCAGCTTCTCAAAGCACTTTGAAATTTTCTTCGCAAAGGTACAGTTTACTTCACCATAATTGTAGATATACACTGAACAATTCACTACAGCAATCAATGCTGTTAATCCTTAATATGCTGTAACTGATTGTTTGCCACAAAAAATAAAGGGAACTTTTCTTTTTTGTTTCCAAATGTAATATTTGCTCAATTGTTTTGTTTCTGTGAAATATTCAGTACAACTTAATGAGTCTATTTGCAAATATGGTTACACTTTTTCAATTTTGAATTTTTTTCACTACATTTTCAAATGTTGTTATAATTTGTCTTTTCTCCAAATGATGGTCTCGTCTCACTTTAGGAAATCTGTGGGTTTCAAAAACTGTTTGAGACATGTGATCATCTGAAAGGGACTACCAAGTTCCACTTCTCTCAACATTTAATTATAGCCAGGCTTAGGTAACACTCATTCTTGTTCAGATGCAGTGAAGAAAATCATTAACCTTCCCAGAATGAGTCAAACATATCCCCAAATGAAAGCTTTACTGGGGCACTGCATCTTTAAGATAGTATCACCGAGTTCATACTGGGAGATGATTCTGAGTATATTTACAGATGTTGACACTTGTCTGAGGGTATAGATTATTTAAGATTTTTGAGGTTAATGATGCTGTCTCATAATTGTGCAAACGGTCGCATCCATTAACAAACAAAAGGGTTACTTATAGGATCTTTTTTGTCTGAACCTATAAAGAACCTTCGTGCTCCAGTGGAAAACATGAACACTGGAATCCAGGTATCAGAGGTGGTCTTTAGGAAGGCTAACTAACCTGTACTTGTTTTCTTTCTTTTGTTTTCTTTTTCTTTGTAATCGTTAAAGCAGTGCCCTTAAGTTCTATTGCGTTGCACAGTTGGTGAAAGAATTAAGTAGCGGTCTGTTACCTATTTGGTATGCAGTACCTAAAACTAACTAATTGCCAGTTTTGACTGTGACCTCCCCACGATGATTTACATATATCACATAGTTACAAGAGACAAGGAAAGAGCCGTATTTAGTATTAGATAATATCCAGTATCTGGGAAAATAATTATCTTTACAGGTAGAGAAGCAAGATTATATTCACTCCATCTTTCCATCCTCAACACTGGCAAGCATACCACCGTGGGCGCCAGAAGGCACAAGGCTTCCATTTAAAGTCAATGCTAGTAACTTCAGGTGGCAAGTGCAATTAGGATTTGGAGGGCAAAAAGAAAGCTATGTAGGCAAAGATCTGAAAGCGGATAGCATGAAAGTCAAGAGATAAGACTGTCAGAGAAGAACATTAAGACAAAAATTAAATAATCATTCTAGGATTTTGGCTTGACCAATCTGTGGAGCCGCAGGAAGTGACAAGGCAATGAAGAGTGGATATAGGTATGAGAACTCCGGAATGAATTCTAGATTAGATGTCTACATCAGGATTTCGACCAGTTGAAGCCATGCGTATGGGTGAGATTTCCCTCGAAGAATGTGTAAGACGAACACAGAGGACCAAGACAATGTGAAAAGATAAAACTTTATGCTAGTAGCACTTACATTTAAGCATACTTCTAGGAAGAGAAAGTCACATTGGGAAATAAATCATTGGAAGAAAGATATAAAGAAACCAAATATGGGTAGTCTTACCAAAATCTAAGAAAGAGTTTTAAGAAGAAATAAGAGAAAAAAATGGTCAGTGGATTTAGTGATTTGTGGCTAGTTTTCTAAGAAAGATGAGAAAAAAAGCCACATTTCTTTTGGTGAGAAAGCAATTAGGAACCAAGAAATAGTGAAGACAGGAAGTAGAACTTATTTCATTAGGAAGGTTTATTGAGAGGAAAGGAGAGAAAGTAGGCATGAGTTTTCATGAGACAAAGACTCTAGACTTGCTATTTCTTGAGTATGTTTGAAAGCAGAGGAAACATTCAGGAGACAGAGACAGAGAGACACGAGAAGAAGAGATAGCAAGTATGAGGGGAATGGAGAGGATTCCTGAAGAGAAGGAATGAACTGAAATAGAATCCTTAGTGTGATTCCCTTGACTTCCAAGGGAGAACAAGGAAAATCTCTCATTAATACAGATTTTGAAACTGTCAGAGAGATACAACATAACATTCGGTCATTTGCTACAAATCGCATTCTGTGATGTATAGAGTACATAATAAATTCATAACTTTCAGTACTAATAATTCTACTACTGAAAACTGAAGAGACAGCATGCAAAAGTGCTAACTTCCAACCACTAGAAAATCGGGGGTGAGGTGGATGTGATAATAAAAACTCTTGCGGCAAAGGGACTGGATGACCTGAGAATTACCAACTAAAATTAACGGGACGTGCTGAGCCTGAAATGGGCTACAGACCACCAGAAGACACCTGCTAGAAAAATCAGGGTAAAGCCACTCTGAGGCACTGGCTGGAGATTGCACACATCAGCACATTTCAAAAGATAACAGCTGATAAAGTAAAAGCTCAAAATCTGTTCAATTTATAATACTAGGGGCAGTAAAGAGGATTCTATGAATCCAGAAGAGAACATGGTATCTAGACGGAGGCGATTTTATCTGAGAATGCAGAACCTCTCAACATACATTTTGGCTCAAACTCTGTTATCAAGGGCCATGATCTTTGGGGCACCTGGGTAGCTCAGTTGGTTAAGCATCAGAGTTCGGCTCAGGTCATGATCTCACCGTTCGTGAGTTCGAACCCCGTGCCCAGCTCTGTGCTCACAGCTGAGAACCTGGAACCTGCTTTGGATTCTGTGTCTCCCTCTCTAACTGCCTCTCCTCTGCTCACATTATCTCTCTCTCAAAAATAAACAAACATTAAAAATTTTTTCAAAAAAAAAAAAGAACCATGATCTTCAAACTAAGAAGAATAAAACAAACATGGTCCAGAGATATTTCAAGTCCAGAAGAGAAGACAAAATAAGAGTAAACAAGTTCAACTCTCAAAGGATACACAAACAATTCCCAGAGCACACACAGAGCTATCAACCCCAGCAAATGCACATTTTGAAACTTGTTTTTTTAAAGAAAAATGCGAAACGTGCCAGGAAGCATGATCAAAATCACCTTAATTGACAGAAAAAAGGGAGATCCTAGAATGCAGGAACCATGATGCCAAAGACAAAATGCTAGGATGTATCCTAATATCGACAATTTGGACATCTGAGAGATCAAATAAAGAAAAAGTGTTCATACACAGCTTGTGGGGATGCTCACAAAGGCTCTTCACAAGAGTTGACTTTTAAAGATTGGGGACATTTTAACAGAGAGAAGGAGATGTAGAGTGGGAATTGTGGGTAGGACAAATCAGACAATGCTAGTAGCTTTGCAGTGAAAGATGCAAGACTGTACTAGCCATGTTTGGGGGGAAAAGATGGTATATGTATGGAGGAATAGAAAGTAAATATAGAGCTAAAAAGTAGTAAGTACATTATGCTTTTACTGCTAACAACAGTGTTATGAAATGATAGGTTAGCTTGAATGGAAAGCTCAAGATTATTTCACTTTGACTTTTTTTTTTTTTTTAAAGCAAACGCTGGTTATGTGTATGTTTTGTTTTCGTCTGTTTCTATCTACTTTAAACTCACAACCAATGCAAAAAGGAAGAAGCTATGCCACTATCAAGATGCTTTTACAAATGCTAACATCTGTGGATCTTTTAATTTAAAGGAGGTCACACGTCTGCTCACCTTACTCTCTAGCCCTCCAGGTTGGCACGCCAATACTTTCTATGCTTTTCAAAAGTAGGAATATAAATTGGTTCAATCACTATGCAAACAGTATGGCAGTTCCTCAAAAAGCTAAAAACAGAAATACCATGATATCCAATAACTCCACTACTGGGTGTTTATAAAAAATAATAAAAACAATAATATGAAAAGATATAAGCAACCATATGTTTACTGAAGCATTTTTTACAATGGCCAAAGTATGAAAGCAACCCGTGTGTGTCTACAGATGAAAGGACAAAGAAGAAGAGGTGTGTGTGTGTGTGTGTGTGTGTGTGTGTATAATGTAATATTACTCAGCCATAGGAAAGAATGAGATCTTGCCACTAGTGACAACGTGGATGGATCTAGAGGGTATTAAACTAAGTAAAATAAGTCAGAGAAGGACATACCTTACATATGACTACACTTACAAGTGGATTCTAAAAAACAAAAAACCAAAGAGATTCTTAAATACAGAGAAGAAATTGGTGGTTGGCAGGGGGGAGGTGGGTGGGGATGGGGAAAATAGGTGAAGGGCATTCACAAGTACCATCTTCCAGTTATAAAATAAATAATTCACACATATTAAAAATACAGCATACAGAATATAATCAATAATATCGTAGTAACACTGTATGATGACAGATGACTATAGTTATGGTGAACATTGAGTAATGTGTAGAACTGCCAAGTCACTACATTGTACACTTGAAACTAATTTAACAGTATACCTACTATACTTCAATATTAACTTAAAAAAAGATTTTGGGGGGTTTATTTATTTATTTTGATACAGAGAGTGCACACATGTGTGTGCACAAGTTGAGGAGGGCAGAGAGACAAAGTGAGAGAGTCCCAAGCAGGCTCCACGCTGTCAGCACCGAGCCCGATGCAGGGCTGGATCTCACAAATGGTGAGATCATGACCTGAGCCAAAATCAAGAAATGGAGGCTTAACCTACTGAGCCACCCAGACGACCTGAAGAAGGTTTTTAATACCCATTCCTTAATATGTCCCGAATCTTCTGTGCTACCTCCCTTCACAATGTAGACGCTGTACTATGGGTTTTGCTAGATTTTAAAATATGTCAGCCTGGCAGGCAGAGGTGTGAAAAATGTGATGGGAATCTATGGTATTCATACCTCTTATGACCTAATTATATATTTTTGATGGTATCTGTGTGGGCTTTTTTTAGTAAAAAAAAAAAAAAAATCAGTAAAAGTCTCAGTATTTCAAAGACTGTTACCCATCAGTATTAATTCTCTTACTGTCGAGATGCCACCCACCAGCCTTAAGACCAAATGCAGAACGCAGTGTGGCAATTTTATTTATATGCAGATAAACTCACTCCATTGCCCTAAGGTTCCACAGTGAAGCCAATAATCTATATTTCAAGCCAGTTTCAAAAAACAAACAAACAAACAAAAACAAGCAAACAAACAAACAAAAAACACACACCAATTCATCCCAATGGCAACACTCCCGGAGATATACTGGCCAGTGTTGTACCAGCTCTAGTAGTAAATTAAGCAATGACACTGATCACAGAGATGGAAAAATCAAAACTGCACAAATATCTCAAATTTTAAAACACATATACAGAAACTCGATTGAGGATACTGGCAAAGGATGCACGTACAAGACTGACTTAAATGTGGATGAACGTTATCTAGGTTTCACACTAAAGATATTATCTGGTTGTGAACTAAAGATTCCTCAATTGGAATTAGGTTCTGCCTTCAGGTTAATCATCTGTAACACGGGAGTAACTTGCACAGCTGTGATAATATCAGAGAGCATTTTCATAGAATGTAAGAACGCCTGGCACAGAGCAAGTGACGGGTAAGTAGAAATTCTAGTTTTATTGCAACATTTGTGATTTTGTCTGTTAGTATTTCTTGACCCCCATTTGTGGCAGGCACACTGCCTAAATAATTATTTAAAATACTTGACAGTTTGGAAAAATACATTCCAGATCAACTTCAATTCCATTAATATCATTTTGTTGTGAAATGGTGATTTTTCTCAAACACGTCACATTAATTATCTCAACAAGGGCTTCTACTCTGTTTTCAACACAACCCATTTCCTGAGAAGTAACTCAGCTTCCACTTGCAGGGAATTTTTCACCTAATCAAGTACTGACGTAGAAAATGTATTCCCGTCCTAACCTAAGCAATAAACAGCTGACACAAAGAGGTACAGTATTTGTGCTCCGAGGGTTATACAGATGATTTGTGATGACACACAAGTGTAGTTTTCATCTTTCTGAAAGCATTTCCTTGGCTTTCTGCTGAAAGAGGGGAAAAATCTGCCATCATTCCTTTCTGTTTAGACACCTGAATTTCACTGAGAAGGAGACTAGGTGACACAGTGACATGATCACATGCTGCCTAATGCCTCCCCTGAGCAGGCGGGTTCAGAGGTAGGATGAGATAAGGGAAGAATTTGAGAACTGAAGAGTAAGTTCATGTATTTGATGTTTGATATTCTCTTATTCAAAATCATTACATTTAGTTATCAAAAGACAGGCCTCTTTCTTATGCATCTTTTACATGGCCATGTTTTCAGCCCCAATTAGGTGAAGTCTCCCTGGTTTTCCCTAATGCTCAGCCAGCTGGCTTCTGAGCGTAACACAGGCCTCATGCCAAATCCTGCAGTATCTGGCACCTACAGGTCTAATGACCTGCCTGTGGCCGCAGGTCACCTGCATGTACCTGGCAGGAGTGACAATCTGATTTTTGTATCTCTCGTCATTACTGTAAAGCAGACTCACAGCACTCATGGCATTTATTTCCTATCACTTGCAGAGGTAGCTGGTGACTTTTTTTTTTTGTTTAACCTTGTCAGTTTACTTGCCAGTGAAAACAGGTTCTCCTGAAGCAGCCAAAAACCTCAAGGCACCTATATGGGACAAATTTCTTCAAAACAGGTATATAATTTCTTATGAAACTATTGAATTGGTGCTGCCTTAGGCCAAAGGAAACTTGGAATGCAAGCCGATTGACAAAGAAAGACCCCGAACATAACCCTCAAGTACAGAGAAGTCCTTTTACAAAACACATTTCTCCACAGGTCTCACGGACACAGAATAGCTACAGTTTTACCTCGTTCATACAGTATCTCATCACCTCCTGTACATTCCCCAGTTTTCCTTAAGAAATAGATAAAAAGGCAACACCAGGCCCAACCAAGCGCTCCTAGCAATCTGTAACAAAAAAGAAATGGGCAGCAAAATGCGCTCATCTATCAATAACAACCACTACTGGACAACTTGTAGCATCTTCGGAAGCCAGCAGCTAGAATGGCATCCCACTCACAACCCTCACGTACATACTCAGCTCCCACTTACCTACACAGTAAAATCAAGAAGGCTTTCATCTTGGCTGCCCATTTCACATTTATGAAGTCTTTTGAAGAGTATCAAATTGAATACATAACATTTTCATTAATGTCCTTGATCACCTCTAACTTTAAACACAGAAAATGAATAATCAAACCCTGAAGTCTTTTAGCACCGGGGAAATGTTTTGTTTTGTTTTGTTTTGTTTTCATTTGAAGTGTTTTATTCTTCTTTGAAACTGGCAACATTCCTTCCAATGAACCACAGATCTAACTGGGAAGAGATACAATATTTAAGATAAAGACAGACTGAGCCATTGATAGATACGCTATTTCCTCAAGGAAATATATATCAATTTAGTTCTCCAGATATAAAGCAAAAATGTTAACTTTTTTAAAATCTGTTTTCGAGGGGTTGTTTTGTTTTTGCTTTTCAATGGCTATTTAATTAACCTCTATATTTAGGAATAAGGGACTTATAATGTTCTAAGAGAACCTACATAGTTTGCTTCCCTTCAAATACAACTGGCCTTCAAGAAAGTTCTTGGTTAAAAGGGTATCAGTGTCAACCTAAGAAAGTCATTCTCTGGGTAAATGATGTAAAAACAACACGGGTGTGAGGGGAGGCAAAGACCCATCATCTCCATTTTGACCGCTGAGGTACATGCAGTTTGTGGTTTTGTTTCTCTGTGTGTTCACTCACTTTTATGTTGTGTGACTTAGTTCCCCGGAGAGAGCTTTGACAGCCACAACTCAGGCCCTGCGAAGAGTGACCAAATACCTTGGGAATAGGCATCAGGCCAGGCTGACAGATGGCTACCAGTGTGACAAGGAATATGCAAGGCTAGGTTAGGTGAGAGCATCACCAGCCAAATTCTCCTCTGAAACCACTCAAAGGGTAGCCTGTCAACACATGCCTGGTTTTATATGTAAAGAGATTTTCCAATTAGGCTATTCCAACATTATCCTAAAAAGAGGACTGACAAGCACATTTACCTGTCCCTGTTTGCTGATTTACTTGTTTCTTGGGTTTTGAATATATGCAGTTACTCACATACAACAGGACATGGTTTTTATATTCCTGAAATCCATGCAAGGCACTCAGAAACTGCATCCAAAAGGCTTCTGTCCTCCTGTGCAAGCCTCTAGCCAAAGCAGGCAAACAATTCCTCAGGAATGTTTTTTCTAGATGCTGAAGCTTGCTAAGCAATCACTGAATGTATTTGTACCCCATCTTATTCTTGATTGAATCTGCTACACGAACGAAATGAAGATGAAGTATCACCTTCTTTGATTATCACTAAATAGTTCACGAAATAACACTAGACTACAAATGAAGGGATAATATGTCTTTCGGAGAAAAACAGATGCTTTCTGTTCTGAAGTACATGCCATAACACAGTGGAATACTTAATGTACAATGCATGCCATCTGCTGACTAATACAGAATATTTACAAGGGTAAATAATTCCAGTAACTGTTTTGGTAAATGGTTATCTGACTTCATACAACTACATTGGAAGCACAAATTTCATCTTGCTAATTTTTAACAAATTTACCAGCCAAGGTTTGGCATTCAACCTAATTATAAACAAATAAAAGGTAACTGCCCTGAGGTTAAAAACCATGGGAAGTTTTTAAATGCCTCTCAGATATGCAATAAATCAGTAATGAATAAATCTGAATGCTTCTTCCTCCATTCTTATCAATTAAAAGAGTAAAATATTTAAAAAAAAAAAAACCCTAATGAGAACCATGAAGTTCTGAGCTTTCCCTGTTCCTGATGTATGCTTTGTGCTACTTTACAAATCAGCTCGAATCAGATGGAAACAACATAATTGAAGAAATGCAATTTGTTCCATCTTTGTTTAGACACAGCAAGTAACACAGATGATTTCTGGAGATTGTGTACCATTTATATTCAGTAAAAACAGTTGAAAAGAATGATAAAGATTACCTACCTCTGTTGTGTTAATTTAATAGTTCAATCAGTACAACTGCAATGTTGTACAGTGTAAGTCCATGTAGCAGTGCAAAGCACATTCACAGGTAGTAATTTCTTGGACATAATAATTTCTATCATTAAAAATAAACAGAGTCACAGAATATTAATTTGGGTTTTTTCTAACTTAAAATTTCACCTGTAATGATAGCCTCTGATTTACTGCCACAGATAATTCACACTTTGATTTTTCTATGTTCAAATACCATTTTCAATGTCAGAAAAACTTTATCACCACTTTCATTTGATTAGTACATTGTTAAAAGATTCTAATATCACCGCCTCCATTTCGGTATTTTGTCTTCATTGACATTGTGAATATTTCCTTTTTAAGACTCATGAGGCACTCAAGGACAAAGCAGGCAGAAAGTGAAGGTAACATGAGTCAGGAAATAAGTCATTTTGTGAACAATTAAACACCTTTCCACCCTAGGGCACTTTTCAGTCTTCACAATGCAAAACAGTCTTACAGTCCTGAAGAGTCAGAGATAAAGTTTTAGACTGACTGAGTGGCTAGAAATTAAGGAGGGAATATCCAGACAAGAAAAAACCAAAGACAAGGGAGCTCCAAAAATCTGCATCTAAACTCCACTCAAACCCGTGGCTGACCTTCAGACTACTCCTGGGCAAGGGAGACTCCAGGAGCCACATACGGAAGCCTAAAATAACTGAGCAGCGATTTCACCTGCTGCCCATTTCAGGCAAGACAGAGTTGGAGTCCAGCGAAGGTAACTGCCTGCTACAACAAAGTCAACAGGATTCAGAGGAAGAAAGCAGAACCTAGCATCTCTAAAAATCTCTGGTCTAACCCAAACTGTCTAATAAAGAATCAAAATCTACTAGATGTGAAACAGTGAAATGTGACTCATGGTCAAGAAGATAAGCAGTTAATAGAAATCAACCCTGAAATGACTCATAATGGAATTAGCAAGCAAAGATGAGATTTTAGAAATATGTCCAAATACTTAAAGAAAAGCTTTGGTCACGATGAGGACAGTGATGGGAAGTATCAGAACAGAAATGGAAGTTCTTTTATAAAGGACCAAACAGAAAGTCTAGAAATAAAAAGAACACTATCTGAAATGAAAAATCCAGTGGCTAAGTTTAAGGGGAGACTGGGAAAGGGCAAAAAACTTTCAATAAACTTGAATGTAGATCAGTAGCAATTAACTCATCAGGAGAACAGGAAAAAAAAAATTACTGAAAAACCAAAAGAGAAACTCAGTGATCTGCGAGGCAATATCAAATGGTCTAAGATACATGCAGTTGGCGTCCTAAAAAACAACAGAGAGAATGAGGCAGAAAAAAATCTGAAAAAAGGGGCCAAGTTTTTGCAAATTGGATGACAAATAGTCATTATAGACTCAGGAGGCCCAGAAAACCCCAAAGCAGGAGAATACATAGAAAGCATGCCCCGACACACAATCAAACTTCTGAAAGCCAAATGAAACCAGAATATTTCAAAGCCCATAGGAAAAAAAGCCAACATATTACATACAGGGGGCAATTAGTATGAACGATGACTACGGAGACTAGATGTCCTACTTCACTTGCTGAAACAAATCTTTAAAACCAGAATTCTATATCCAGTGGAAGTATCTTCCAAACATGAAGCTGGAATAAAAGCACTTTTTAAAAAACATACCTGAGTTAAAAAAAAAATGCTTAAGCAATTTCTTCAGCCTAAAAGGAAACTGTACCATAAAACCTCAAATGTTAAGGACGAAATGAAGGGCATCAGAGGATGTCAGCATCTGAGGAAATGTAAAAGAAAACTTTTTAGGTGCCACACATTTTATTTTCTTGAAGTTATTTAATAGACCTATGACTGTTTAAATCAAAATGTAAACAAGTAATTTTGAGCTTCATAGAACTGTAACAGAAAAATGTAAGACAACAAAAACAAAAACAGTAATAGGTGTAAATCAGGTTATGAAGGTGTAAGTTCCTTATGCTTTTCATGAGAGAGGAAAGTATTATTTGAGTTTTTCTTGTGATACCTTAAAGATGTATATTATAATCTCTAGATCAACCACTAAAATAGCAAAACAAACATATCTATGTGTCAAAATGTTAGATGTAGTTACCTTGTCATTACTATAAACAAAATGAAATCTTTAAGAATAGGCTGTCTATCCTATTAAGGCAAGAAATGGGGAAAAAAGATATGCCATGAAAATAATGGTTCTAAGAAACCTGGTATGGCTATATTACTGTTAGACAATGTAGGCTTCAAGAGACTTAAAAAATACATGGAATATTTGTATAACCTAATCAATCAACTTGTCCTAAGTAGAATATATAGAACAATATACCCACAAAACTTTAGAACACATATTCATTCAAGAGTACATGGAACACAACACAGATGAACACACACAACCAAATTTTCAAAAGATGGAAATCATAGGGAGTCTGTGCTCCAACCACAGTGGAAGGAAATTAGAAATCAATAAAAATAATAGATCTAGAAAAGTCCCAGATTTTTGGGAATTATCAACTTACTTCTAAATACCAATGGGTCAAACAGCTCAACATCATTTTTCCTCAGGGAAATTCAAACTAAAAATGTAATGTGATAACATGTCATAAATTCCAGGATGGCTAAAGAAAACACAGACAAAAACAAAACTCAACACCTGACAACACCAAATGTTGGAAAGTATGTGGTGCAAATTGGGACTCTCATACATTGCTGCCGACAGCATAAAATGGTACGACCACACTGCAAAATATTTTAACATTTTCTTATTAAGTTAAGCATATTCCTACTCTATGGCTCAGGATGTCCACTAGATATTTTTCCAAGACAAGAGGAAACATACACTGCAAAAAATTATTTGCATGAGAACGTCTCTAGCACCTTATCCCTAATAGCTACAAGTCAGACACAACCCAAACATCCATCAACAAGAAAAGTAAAAAGTAAACTATGGTAAATCCAAGAAAAGGAGCTACACACTTAAAGAAATAATGGACTAGTGATACAGAATGACAACAACGAATCTAAAGAGTTGAGAAAAAATGTTGAGTAAAAGACGTCAGATACAACAGAGTATACTCAAAATGACTCCATTTCTATGATATTCAAAGGGCAAGTAAAAGTAAAGTGGGGTGATATAATTCAAAAAGAGGCGGCCAGTGAGGGTGCAGGGTGGCTGTACGTGGGCAGGAGGAACCTTTCTGGGATTGTGGGATTTTCTGAATAGGGTAATTATTACAGTTGTATATGTTCATCAAATATTAATAAACTGTACCCCTCATAACTGACCATTTCACTGTATGTAAATACTGCCTCAAAGAAGCAGTGTAAACAAATACTGAACTCCAGTTAGTAGGTTTTCTTCTTGTAGTGTCATGGGTTAAGGAATTCTGAAACTAATTTTGTATCCAAGGTGTGAACAAGTAAGTGTATTAGAGATAATAGGTGAAAGTTTGTTCACTGTTGGAAAAGAGAGTTACAAAGATGGAAAGAGAACACTAGAATTAACTCTTTAGTGTGGAAATTGGAGTTCTCAGGTAAATAAACGTAGGGGTGTGTGTGCACATGTGTGTCTGGGTGTTTATCGTTTCAGCCCACTGAAAGAGATGAGAGCTCCCCAACAACACGACGTACCTAGCATCTAGACTGTACTTTCTAACACGAAAAGGAAATATGACTCCTTAGAAAAATGGCTGACACCCTTGTTGAGACTGTGCCAGAAAACAAGTGCTTGAAGAATCATGAACAAGCACCTGGTTGGCTCTATCGGTTAAGCATCCGACTTTGGCTCAGGTCACAATCTCATGGTTTGTGAGTCCAAGCCCTGCATGGGGCACTCTGCTGTCAGCACATAGCCCACTTAGGATCTCCGTCTCCCTCTCTACCCTTCCCTCACTTGCAATCTCCCTCTCTCTCTCTCTCTCTCTCAAAAATAAATAAACGTTAAAAAAATTTAAGAACCATAAGAACACATCAAAGCACACAAAAGCCAGCCAGAAGGGACTCATACAGGCAAATCTGGGAAAGTGTGAACCTCAAAATAAATAATATGAGACTATAGCCCCCTGAATAAAATAAGAACCACGTTTCCAAATTAATATAAATAAATGAGTAAATACGTAAATGGAGGAAAAGAGCTCTTCCTCATAGTTAAATGCCAACTAATGGATGAAAAAGGAATGATGGAGTTACAATATCAAAGGAATTGAGGGGTCAAAATAATGGGTAAAAATGTGATGAGAGAGGACATTTCTGTAGCTTTAATGCATCATTCCACAAATTACTTATGCATGAGAAAGAAAAATACAGTTATTTTACATTGGTGAATTATGGCAGGCAAGCACTTTAGCCAAGTTCAGAAAACATGCATATGTACGGATAGGTAGAGAGAAGGAATGAGAGTCAAGGGCAAAATAATATATAAACAATTGGTGAACTTTGATAATACACCTAGGGAAAATCTATACTACTTTTGTATCTTTTGTTTTTGAGTTCATATTAAAATTAAAAGTGAAAAAATAAAATGATGACAAGGTCATTTACACTATGGAAGTGTAAACCCACTGCAGCCCAACTTTCCAACTGGTTACCACAAGATCGCTAGACAAAATATATAAAAAAAAAAAACAAACCTGAGGGCTCTGGGAAGCAAACAAAAGTAATAAAACTGCTGGGCAAAGGTCCTAAATATGGTAAAACAACCTCTTAAGAGGATTCTGTATCCAGCTCATTTCACGAGTATCTTTAGAATCTTGATTTATTATCACATAAACGAAACTGAAAACCATACACAGTCAATCATGGTTGTCGTTTATTGCGGAAAAAAAGCAAAGGTAAATTTCACATAAAGGGATTAAACTCAAAGAAAGGTTGGCAAATAGATACATATCTCTTACTGGTGAATTTAAAAAGATTTGAAGGTTATGGTTTGTATGTATTTTATTATTCCTCATTTTAACAATTTTTTTCATTTAGCCAAAAACTTTTGGCTGTAATCATATCAAATGAAAGAGTTTCTACCCTATTAATAAATTCATCCAGCAGCAAAAATAAGTTTAGTATTTGGCTGATATAATATGCACATTTGCAGAATTTCATGAAGATTATGTTTAAACAGTGTATTGTACTTTCCAACTTTAACAAAAGGAATTGCTTAAATATTTTATTGCATGTCAAAATCTGCTAGATTAAAATTAACTTGAAAATGTAATATTACAGAAGATTAAAAATGCCAAGAAGTCAAAGTAAATGGTAGCCCTTTTGGTTTTGAATGCCTACTCTTTGTAATAATTGGAGAAAGGTTGGGTATTTAACAGAATGGTGAGTTACTATTATATCAGAGTCCCTGGAAATACCAAAGTATAATTTTTCAATAAAAGCGTAAGATTAATTCAAATATAAAAAATTTAAATTTAATTATTATCATTACTGTTGCTTGATTTTTACCAAGCATTGTGACCCTAATTCCCATGTGACTAAAATCACTCTTACTGAGGGGTGATCTTGAAAACGTGCTGCTTTCTTGGAAGCATACAGAAGGATTGGGTCTGGAGAAAGAAATTACCTTGATTTCCGGTACAATCATAGAAAACAAACATCAAGATGCAAATCATTTTAAGAACCAATCATATATTATAACCAAAAATCCCACAGGGTTGTGGGAAGAGAAGACTAAAAACTGAGCAAGTTTTGTCCTGAATGACTTGATGGACAAGTTAAGAGACAGGTTGGAGCAGGTTAAATTCCCAAATGATGTTCCAAAATGGCTAGGTAGTGATGATTTTCATCATTAGAATATTTAACACGAGGAGCTGATCTATATCTAATTCAGAGATTCTCTAATACTTAAAAACTACATAGTGTTTGCATGCTATATCAGATGATGGTCATGAAGACGAGGATAAGGGTATCCAACATATTTGTTTCCGATTCTTGATGTACTGAAAAACACCTCCGCTTCCCTATCAAAATTAATGATCTTAATTGGTATCACTAAGTATAATAGGGCTTTTGCTTTGTAAAATCTAATTTTTACATAACTCAAAGCCACTCTTCTTTCTTATATCCTTATAAACTTAGAATGTGCTTTCAACAAACAATAATCAGCCATGAATTGTTTGAAATTAATTTTTCTTCATTCCTTTCTGTAACATTTCCAAAATCCTCTGAAATCCAAAACATCTAGGTTTGCATTTGAAAACCTCAATAGCCCAAGCCTCAACCTCTCTAGTTTTTGTTGCTTAGCCTCCCTCATTTATTCTGCTTTCCCTGGTGTATTTTTCAGATGCTGGTGCTTCATGTCTTTAAAATGCAACTCGATTTTTAAACCTAGATCATCCCTCCAGAGATTCCCTCAATGAAGACTTATGGAGCCTGTACTGGGATCAGTACAAAAGACATGCTAATCAAACCGAACAGGCTCAAGACTCCATTAGGGCTGCAAGTGAAGAGGGCACATAAACTCTTACTGGAGAGGTCATTTGGGGTGTGTGTGTTGGGGGGAGACAGAGTTCCAGCTCCATGCAAAGAGGGAGAAAAATTGAGCCCTCAAGTCAAGGAAATAGAAGATGTCAAAAAAGTAACACAGGCAGATTTGAACAAAATACATCAATTAAGTTTGCACGTAAACCAAAGGCGGCAGCAAATATTTAAAAAAAATTTTTTTTTGATGTTTATTTATTTTTGAGAGAGACAGAGACAGAATATGAGTGGGTTGGGGCAGAGAAAGAAGGAGGCACAGAATCTGAAGCAGGCTGCAGGCTGCGAGCTGTCAGCACAGAGCCCGACGTGGGGCTCGAATGTGAGATCATGACCTGAGCTGAAGTTGGACACTCAACCGATTGAGCCACCCAGGCGCCCTGGCAGAAAATATTTTTTAAAAAATTTCTACGCAATACTGATGTAAAGCTTGAAAATACAACATTCAGTAAAAATATTTACTTGGCCCATGTGAGAAAAATGATACCTGTCAATTAACCCTTATATATAGGTAAAGTTGAAATTAGGCATTAAATATTTCCATAGGAGTTATATTCTTTTTTCATGGTTGTATTTTTAAGTAATCTCTACACCTAATGTGGAACTTGAACTCACAACCCCGAGACCAAGAGTTGCATGCTCTACCGACTAAACAGGCCAAGCACCCCCCATATGAGTTATATTCTTAATATAATATAGATGAGTGCCATAGGCCACAAAGAATACCCAAACAAAGCCATTTTACATTTATAAGACTGATGTAATCTAATCCAAGGATGAGTCTATAAAAAGTCTAGTATGGATTATAAATCAATCTTTAAATTGAAACCTGACAAACTGTATTCTAATGATCAGAGTGCTTTACTTACGTACAGACTTCAAAATTTTTTACTTTTTCTATGTATGACATAATATTTTTATTCCCAGGCCTCATCTTCTGCAGCAAGGGCACCTGGGTGACTTGGTTGGTTAAATATGCAACTTCAGCTCAGGTCATGATCTCACAATTCCTGAGTTCAAGCCCCATATTGGCTCTCTGCTGCTGTCAGCTCAGAGCCCTCTTTGGATCTTTTGTCACCCTCTCTCTGCCTCTCCCCCACTCATGGTCGGTCTCTCTCTCTCTCTCTCTCAAAAATAAAAATAAACATTAGAAAACCACAAAAATTAAAAAAATCTTCTGCAGCACTTGACGTAAGTCTCTTCATTCCAATTTAACAATTACTATCCACTTGCTGACATACATTTATTCCTAAATAAAATAAATTTTTCAATGACTCTCAATTTTCTTTGTGATAAAACAACAACAGCAACAATGACAACAACAACAACAGTGAGCTACCAATCTGTTAGGGCAATGCATCATCTTAATGATAAAACCAATTACTGTCCTTGGTAAATTCAATGAACACCAGTTAAGTGGAGGACAGAAGCCAGATAGAAATTACTAATAGAGATAAAGCACAGAGTTAGCAATGTCCTTTGAAATTGAATATGTGCACTTTAATGGGCATTATCTGCCTTCCATGTTTTTAAGAAAGATATATTAGGCACCACTCAGTACACTCCAAGAGAAAATCTTTAAGGAGTTTTATAAAGTATGATTTGACATACCTAGTTTTATTGTGAATATTTATCATGAAGTGCTAACATCACGTTTTAAAATAATCACAACAGAATGAAGCACACTGGCCCATCAACACGCATATATTCAGCAACTGTAATGTGTAAGGCACCGTCAAACTCAAAGCCTGTTCAGATCTTAAGTCTGAAATTTGCTCTGTGTTCCCTCACGTAGTTCCTCATCATGTTTTATAGGACCTCAAAAACTATGAAGTTGGTAATCACAAGACTTTGCCCTTTTTAAAATTCGTTATTGAAGTATATTCCAACAGACATCCAAGAACGTATTTTGTAAGTTTACATTTCAGTAAACCTTCACCAAGTATACAACTGTATAACCAATGTCCTGATTAAGAAACAGCTTTACACACAACCCAGAAGCTCCTTCTTCTCCGTGCCAATCATTCCACCTCCACAATTCACTACTAACCTCTAACAGAAAAGGTAAGCTTTTCCTTGATACTGCACTTTATGTAATAAAATCATATGGCATGAGTTCTTTTGTTACTGGCTTCATTCATGTGACTCCATGTAATTATAGACTGTTCATTTTCATTGTGAGGACAGAAAGACAAAAAAGGAAGACAGACAGAAAGAAAGATTATATATATATATATATATATATATATATATATATATATATATATATATTTCTCACTCTGTATTTATTCATTTCTCTTTTTTGGAAATTAGAATGGCTTTATTTTGGGGCTATGTAAGTAGTGATGCTAAGAGCATTCTAATGTATATCTTTTGGTGAATATATAAGTATATAATTAGAAATGGAATTGCAGGGTCACATATCCTTATGATATTGTAAATACATTTTCAAAAATGGAAAAATAGAGGAAAAACCAGAGTAGTAAAAAAAAAATCACTTAAAATCTCACCATTTAAACACACAAAGTAAGAATTGAAAGGAACCTAACTCTAAGCTATTTCTTGCCCCATGCCAGACAACCACATTTAGCAACCTGATATGACTCATCCAGACTTTTTTTGTGCTATGAAGAATTTAAAAAGGCAGAACAACCATTAAAAGTGACAGTCAGGAGTGAAATTGTAGCGAGTGTTGAGTGAGAATGTTAATTCGCATTTCAAAAACACCTCATCACCAAAGTACAGGCAATATTTCTGACCACATCTAAGTAACTGAACTGAGAAGCATACACCGTAAGATTGGGAGGCTATTGCTATCTCCACTAGCAGATAGCCAACAGCTCAAGAAATGAGTTTACTGACATTTTAAGGTGCTTTCAATGAGCTCATAATTTGAATTGCATTCAACTGTGATCTCTGACAGCTATAACAAACTTTTACAGTTTTATGGGTCTTTATCATACAAGCATCTAAATGAAAGCACTTCAGGTTCAAATTCTAGCAGATACACATCACCAGAAAAAATAAACCCAAGTTCATCATCCTAAATTCTGTGTGCATTCATATCCAATTTTTTTTAATACTGAAATCCAAATATTTGGCACTCTCTCTTCATATAAAGAAATACATACATTTTCACAATGACAGCCTTAAACAAAACAACAACAAAAAAAAAAACACTTGCTTTTCTGGTAGACAATTGAATATTTTTAAATACACCTTCCACTGTCAATGTGCAATGACCTCATCACTGTCATCTGGGTTTCTTGCTTATAGAAAAAGCAGTTCTGTTTTCTGCCGCTATTGAAATCTGAAGTAAAACCAGTGGCTCTTCCCTTAGTTTTCTTACTCCCCTATACTATGAAATTCCATGAAGCTCTTGAAATGTCATAAGAAAATAGATGGTAATACCATACTTTGTAATTTAAGACTAAACTACAGATATTTTGAAACATCTTTGCACTTTTAGATAAAAGACTGCATCAAGCAAAAGGTTAATTCCTCCAAAGACCCTTAGAAGTCTCTTAGTATCTAAGGTAAGCACCCCATCTCTTTTTCTCAAGTTACCTGCACATACAAATTTTACCTGAAAATAAAATTGACATCAGAGAGTTTTAAGAACAATTCCCACTTAAACCTAATTGAACAATGCTTATTTAAAATTTTTTTTAATGTTTACTTATTTTTGAGACAGAGAGAGACACAGCATGAGCAGGGAAGGGGCACAGAGAGAGGGAGACACAGAATGGGAAGCAGGCTCCAGGCTCTGAGCTGTCAGCACAGAGCCCGATGCGGGGCTCGAACTCACGAACTGTGAGAACGTGACCTGAGTAGAAGTCGGACGCTTAACCGACTGAGCCACCCAGGTGCCCCCCCCTTTTTTTTTATTTTTTTTTGAACAATGCTTTTAAGTAAAGTACATTTTCCTTCATACTCAAAATTTATTGAGTGTTTACAAACGCCACATCCTAGCCCAAGTGCTTTATATCTATAATCTCATTTGATCCTCACCGCAAAAAAGGAAGGAAAGTTTTAAGATAGAGACTCCTCCTGTGGTAGTTGATATTCTTGTTTAGTAAGTAAGGAAAATAAGGAATAGTATAGTTAAGTAACTTTGCTAAGACCATGCACTGTCAAACACCAGGGCCAGGATCTGATCGCATGCAGAGTGACAACAAAATTTACCAGTCTAACCATCAACCCCTGACTATAGCTGCCCGATTCAAACATATGTCTGTATATTCAAAACACTTGTCATTTGCTTACTGTTGCCACACAGGACTCTGAAAAACAATAAGAAATATCTTCAACACTTTAGATGTAGAATAATTATGTTTAGGAAGCTCCAAGGTCCCTAGAGACTGCTTTGTCAAAAAACCTAGATGACCCATTGACAGCAACATCCCAACACTGATAGCCCCTACAGGTGGATCCAAAAGGAAGAGCAGACAATTTAGGTACCCATAGTCCAAGAAAAAGATCAAAACATGCAGAGGTGCAGTACTTAAAGGGGAAGAACAATATGTGCCAAGATTCAGGAAAAGCACATACAAAAAAGAGGAATTAGAGCATGGGAAGCAACCAAAGTAATGAACGGACCATCAGTACTTAAAGCTCAGAAAAGGATGCTCGCTAACTTACTACAAGAAGCCTATATTTCCTACTCAACCCCTAAGAGCCAATGCTGAACAAGCCCACCTTAACAATGATGGGAGGTAATCCTATCCTTTTGATATGTGTGGGCAGGAAGCCAATCCCATTTAGGAAGTTTTCCTAATGCCAGGCTAGCATGGGTGTCCTGGAAAACAGATGGGACAAATCAATCACTCCAACACACTTTGAGTGGAAGAAAGGTGCAAATTCAGGTGTCAGACCAACTCCAGGCAGACTTCCCCTATTTAACAGTTTTACCTGGGGCCAGCCCTGAGCAATACTCTGTGTTGATGGGGTCCCATATCAGTGGAAGGTCAAAAAGTATAGGAATGCCTGTCTGTATAAATAGCTTGGCTACCTGTCCCTTCCACTGCCTTTTCCCTCCCTTTTCCAATCAGAAATGAGTAGAGGAAGGTCTGAAAAGAGGGGTGAAGGTTGAGAGGCTGAATTTCTGGTGTCATCTGGAACAGCTACGGGAGAATGAAGAAGGACTACAATATGGAGATGAGAGGTGTCCACTGAACAGAAGGCGTCTATTCAGATCACCCTTTCACTGTGTGCAAGCTGCACAATGTTCTAGGGCAAATGACTTCATAATTGCATGCCTTAGCTCTCTCATTTGGAAAAATAAATACAACAATGCCTTCTCCACAGGGTTATGAGAAATTTAAATAAGACATATGACAGTATCTGGCATGTCTTAGGTACTCAAAGACGGCAGCTGGCTCCTGCTCTTTCTCTGAGTACCGTGCCAATGTTTACACCTGTCTTCAGGCAGAATTCACTTCCTCCTCTGCATCATACTTATTTCTACATGCATCTTATCTCCAGAACTTGTGTCCAAACTCACCCAGAGCAGGATATATGCCCTATTCATGAATAGCTTTCTTTACTGGCATTTAGTCAACATTTCTTTGGATGGGTTAAGTAGGAACCATTGAAAGACAATGTGGAACTTATCATAATCAGGCAAATGATGATTAGGAATGGAGATGTTCACAGCAGGCAATATCTGGCCACTTAAACCAGCGGAGATGGACGAGAAAGCCCTTGTCAGGGATGAAGGTACCCATGGATTGTGTTCATGGGAAGTAGGCAAGATGCTAGAGAGAGACACTAGACTGGGTTTTAAGTTTGTGACTTGAATATACTTCAAAAAGTAAAAATAAAATTACTGGGCAAAATGGGAGGAAATAAATGAACATATGCATAACTTTAATGTCAACAAAAATAAATAGTTTTTAGACGCAATGACTGTAGTTCTCGAGTTAGGGAATTCTGGGTTTGAATCTTTAATCATTTATCGTAAATGATATTCTTTCTCATGTATAATATATGCAGAATAATAGTACTTATTTCAGGGGGATAATGAGGGGATTAAAAAGATAATTTATGCTAAAGCACTTAGCACAGTGGCAGCAATGTAAGTGCTCAACAAATGTCAGTTTTAACAATCACACTTACCATTACTGCTTTCATTTTACCAATGAAAAATACAGAATCTCTAAGAAGTAATTCTCCCAAGGTAACATAGCTAGTAAGTGTTGGAACCTGGAATGAAGCCCAGGTTGGGCAGTGAGCAAAGTCTGTTCTCTTTCTACCATATTGTGTCAGACTTACAACAGAAGCTTGGGGTTTGGACACATGAACAAAAGAATAATTCTTAGAAAGGCAGAGTTGGCACAGGAATGACCTTGTTGGCAGTGTGTATTCTTCTGAATTGCTCTGCCTGACAGAAGGATTAGTCTCATAGTTGGCGTGAGGATGCCTTCAACCTGAGGTCTCTGGTCCTGGCCCTGACCATGAGGGCTAGAAAGAGGTAAAAACAGGGAGTCAGCCTGGTCACTTCAATCTTCCTTAAATGTTCATGATAATCAGGAAATCTATCAGTCAGGACAATGTAGTTTTTTAATCTTTATTTATTTTTGAGAGACAGAGCACGAGTAAGAGAGGGGGACAGAGAGAGAGGGAGACAGATGATCTGTAGTGGGCTCCACACTGACAGCAAAGAGCCCAATGTGGGGCTCAAACTGATGACCTTTAGAAATGGGAAAATGTTAATGAATTTGGCTATTACTTTGGATCTATTACCTACTGTCATAATTAGCTGCTGCTCTTCATCCATATATCACCTGGACTTAGACATATGGGAATGTCATCATCTGGAGGTCTTCAGTTATTTTGACCTTGACTTACTAGGAGTGGAGCCATTGTTTTTAAGGGGAAAAAAAAAAAACATGTCCTGTAGGTTGACTAAAATAAAAATGTATTTAAATTAAAAAAAAACATATCAGGTTGTAAAATAATCTCTTAAGAAGTCTAAACTGTACATATGGGCAAAACGCACATTCTCAAATGGAGTAAATTTACTTGAAATATTGATTTTACATAAGCTTAAAAATTTATTCCTAAGATACAGAATAAGCTCACTTTATTTTTACAGCTGCTATTGAAAGCTTACAGTGAGTAATGAATTGTGTTGGGTGTTGAATTATATACAGTGATAATTACAGTAAAGGCCCAGACAAATGAATAAACTTCACACCATTCTTACAAGACAGTTAAGTGCTAAACCGAGGGGTAAGAAGAAACAAGATGCAAATAAGTTTATGTTAGATGTTTAATTTTATCTAATGGTATCAAAGGTCAGCCATCATACTACCTACTGTTGTAGAATATCTGCATCAAAGAACACCAGATGCTTCAGAAAATAACCCCCAAACCTCAGTAACTTACCCAGTCAATGTTCACTTCTCACTCATGTAAAGGCCAATGTAGATGTTCCTGGTTGGGAGATTCTCCTCCAAGTGGTGACTCAGGGATCCATTTTCTGACCATGTAGCAGCTCTGTGTCTTGATGGCTGATAAAGAGAAAGATCATGCAGAACAGTGAGAAAAAAATTAAGAGTGCAGGCCTAGAAATGTAGCCCAATGTAATGCCCAGGGCAAGCCAAATGACTCCATCCATACGCAAAGATGTTTAAATTAACAATATGCATTAATATACAATGAATATATATGCAGAAATTAGAATTTTACATTATTAAATATAGCTTTAAACTTTGAAAAATGAGACTAAGAGTCCTCCCAAAATATAGAACAAATGATAACATCCTAAAAAGCATAGGGAAATGTCAAGTGGAATGTAGAATAAATCCAGAATTTTCAATTTCCATATAATAGATTTCCAAAAAGACATCATAGAAAGAATTGAGCGAGAAAATATAATGCTTAGGAATTTCTCCAACCTGAGAATATTTGCTATATTCTAGATTGAAACAACAAAAAATTACAGAGCAAAGTAAGGTTAAAAAACCCATTCCTAGGCATGTAAGAGTGTCATTTCAGATCAACAATAGAGGGGAAAGCCAGATTACTTATAATAATTTTTAAAAATTAGCATTAGGCTTCTAGTCAGAAACATTACAAATAAAAAGTCTGTGAAGAGAGCTTAAAATCAGAGAAGATAAAAAGAGAAAAACTTTGAACATACACTTGTATGTCTCATTAAAGAGAGAAACAAAAATATTTTCATACATACCAGAATTCAAACACATTACCATTCATGAACACATTTTGAAAGAGCTAATAAAAGATGTGTTCCAACAGTAACAACAACAAAAAACTAGAAATAAGTAACAGGATGCAAGTAGCAACAGTAAACAAAGCAGAACAAACATCAGGAACTCACTGTGAAATCTAATTTAAAACAGCATGCTTACTGGGGCACCTGGGTGGCTCAGTTGGTTAAGTGTCCGACTTCACCTCAGGTCATTATCTCATGGTTAGTGGGTTGGAGCCTTACATCAGGCTCTGTGCTGACAGCTCAGAACCCGGAGCCTGCTTTGGATTCTGTGCCTCCCTCTCTCTCCTCTGCCCCCTCCCCCATTTGCACTGTGTCTCTTTCTCTCAAAAGTAAATAAACATTAAAAAAAATTAAAAATTACAATTAAAATGACATGCTTCTAAAAATCTGGGACTAAAACACTGAGTAGTAGCAGCATTAGATTTCAAAATGTAAGAGGAAAGGGTGGACAATAATGAAACTATGTTGAGTGTTTTGACTTTTTGCTGGAGAAGTGTAATTACATATTTATTAGAAAATTGCAAGAATTTAAATATTTGAAAATTTAAGAGAAATGTGCAGAATAAATATTAGAATATTAGAAAATTAGAATGGAAAATTAGCAATTTGAAAACAGGAGATGAAAATCAACAAATTCACAAAGTCCCAACAAAAGGCCAAAAAGGGAGGAAGTAAAGAATACAGAAAGCATACTGCTCCAAAGAAGGAAATAATAAAAGTTAGCAAGATTAAATTAAAAGCACAGTCTATATGAAAGTTTCAAAATCTCTCCTTGAATCCCCATAATGGATTTAAAGCAAACATGGGAAAACAGCTTTGAAAAGTTACATATAAGGGAATAGGAAAACATGCACCAAATTTAAAAAAAATTAAAAATTATTATTAGGCAAAACAAATTATCAGTATAATGGAGAGTGTCAATGCACACTGACAAATGGAGTGATTTATCTAGAAGATGAGACAAGTATAAATTTTATTCACTAAACAAAATCATTTTTTAAGTTTTTATTTATTTATTTTGAGATACAGAGCATGAGAGCAGGGAAGGAGCAGAGAAAGAAAGGGAGAGAGAAAATCCCAAGCAGGCTTTACACCGTCAGCACAGAGCCTGACAGACGGCTCAGTCCCAGGAGCTATGAGATCACAACCTGAGCCAAAATCAAGAGTCAGATACTTAACCAACTGAGCCACCCAGGCGCCCATAAACAAAATCATTTCTCAATGTGTAAAGCATCAACTCTTACAACTGCAGCCACAACTTAGTAAATTCACAGTAACCATCAGGCACATTAAAACAACTCTATCACAACTCATTACGTCAGGGGCACAAAAAAATAAGAAAGCTCAGAAACTTGGATTACAACATTAACAAGCTTGACTATGCACATAGTTAGAGAACTACAATCAAATCATACATATTCTTTTCAAAAGTGTGTATTTATAAAAATAGACTAAGAGCTCAACTACAAAAAAAAAGTAAACCGTCCTGAAAAATAAGTATCCCACTACAGAAACCAACAATCAAAATGGCGGTCAAAAACACATACCTACATATGTGACCACTTACTTCTAAATGATTCATGAGAACCCAAATAGAAATTTAAAATGATTTAGAACTGGGGCGCTCGGATGGCTCAGTCGGTTAAGCATCTGACTTTGGCTCAGGTCATGATCTCATGGCTTGTAAGTTCGAGCCCTGCATTGGGCTCTGTACTAACAACTCAGAGCCTGGAGCCTGCTTCGGATTCTGTGTCTCCCTCTCTGTCTCTCTCTGCCCCTCCCCTGCTCATGCTGTCTGTCTCTCAAAAAATAAACAGACATTAAAAAAATAAATAAAATGATTTAGAGCTGAATGACAACCAACACTGCATATATCCAAAATTGCTTGATATAATAAGTGATACAGGGAAATTTATATCCCTACATATGTAAATGAGAAAAAATTCTGGAGAGTATAAAGTAGTTAATTACCTAAGCTAACTTGAGGTGAAAAAAAATTCACCAGATGGCTTTTAAAGTCAAAGCTTGTAAAGAGGGTTTTTTGTAAGAAATATTGAGAGCTTTATCCTCATGTACTCTCAATGTACTCTATTAATCCTTTATTATTCAAGTCATGCATTTCTGAAGGGCTTTTGCAATTGTTTTCAGTTGTGATTTCAATTTATCTTTGTAGCCCATGACTGTCAGGGAGCATCAACAGAACAGACACTAGTGCTAAGCAGAAAAGGATTTGGGAGGTTGGGGAGAGCTAACAGTACAACTCTTCTTTTTTTCCTATTTTATTGAGATATACAACATTGCATATGTTTATGGTCTACAACATAAGGATTTGACAGATGTATATATTGCTAAATGATTAGTACTGCCCATCCTTCTCAAACTCTTTCAAGAAACAAAGAGGAGGAAACACTCCCAGACTCATTTTTATGAGGCCAACATTACCCTGATACCAAAGCCAGATAAGGATACTGCATGAAGGAAAAAAAAAAAAAAAAAAAAAAACTACAGGCCAGGATCCCTGATGAACACAGATGTTAAGATTCTCAACAAAAACACTAGCAAATCAAAATTCAACAGCACATTAAAAAAAAATGTATTCCATGATCAAGTGGGATTCATCCCTGGGAAGTGAAAATGGTTCAATATATGCAAATCAATAAACGTGATACACCACATTAACAGAATAAAAGATAAAAATCATATCAACTTAATATATGCAAAAAACCATTTGACAAAACTCAAGATCCATTTATGAGAAAAATCTCTTAAGAAATTGAATAGAAAAGGAATATACTTCATAATAAAGGTCATGTAGGCATAACTATTTATTTATTAGCAGACATTTTAATGTTGCAGTGACTTTCACTTTCCTATAATATAACTAAGGAGAGAACTCTGATGATGAACACTCAGAAAACTAAGACCCACTATACTCAGTTACCTTTGGCACATTTATATACTGCTAAAGGTACAGAATAGCATCTAGAAGAACATCTAGCACTAGCATATATGTAGACACAAATGGGCTAATTATCTGTCAGCTCTGTGTCAGTGTTGATTTATCTCCTCCTCATGGGTCTTGTTTTCCCATACATTTGCATGCCTGGTAAATTCTGACTGTATTATAGACACTGATTTTTACCTTGCTGAGAGCTGGATATTCTTGTATTCCTTCAACACTCTTCAGCTTTCTTCTGGGGTACCATTCAGTTTTCAGAATAGTTTGATCCTTTCAAATCTTCCTTTTAAGACTAGTTTGGCAGGATGAGATTAGTGCTTAGTATAGGGTATATCCTGGCTCCCTACCAAGACAAGAATTTTCTGTGTATCCTACCTAATGCTGTATTCATCAGTCTGATGGCAACAGGCACTCCTCCCAACACTGAGTATGTATCAAGCACCTTCATCTTTAATTCTTTTAGCTTTTTTCTCCCGTCTTGAGTAGTTTCCTCACACGCATGTGAGGATCATTGCTGAGCTCAGTACTTCAGGGGGATCCTTCGCAGATCTTTGCGGAGTTCTCACTCAATAAAGCTCTCGCCTAACAGTCTATACCACAAACTCTCATCACCTTGGTCTCCCAGGACCCTCAAAATCAAGTCCACTGGATTCTGCCTGGGTTTTCGGTCCCAGAGTGGCACCATGGCCTGGAAACCCTCTGAAGATACTAAGCTAGACTAATTATATGGCTCTCATCATTTGTTTCTTATTCTTTTGTTGCGTGACCTCGAGAGTTTCATTTTTTTCCTGGTTACTGTTGTTTCAGGCATAAGGATAAATCAAGTCCCTGTTATTTCTTCTTAAGTCTTCTGTATTCAGTTTTACAAGAGAAGAAAAAGGAGAATACCTATCTACACATTCATCTGTTAGTGTGTGTGTGTGTGTGTGTGAGAGAGAGAGAGAGAGAGAGAGAGAGAGAGAGAGAGAGAGAGAGAGAGAGAGGGAGAGGGAGAGGGAGAGGGAAGCAGGCACATTTTAAACCAGAATCCCACAGGTGGCTTTGTGTTTTCTCAGATACCGTTAGAGGTTTTAAATCAGCTGCCAATGATTCAGTCCTGGCAGCTACAATCACCTCCCGCTTGGGGACCAACTTGTGTGTCCTTTACTCTTTCTGAACTTGATTGTTGTTTTAAGCTTCTCCCAAGAGGAAAACCTGGATGTACCTTAGAGTTTGGACCCGGCATCTCTAGGATGTACTAGAGGAGAAGCACATGAGATCACGAAGCATCACACAATTATGCCAGGATTCTCATTCCCCAAAGACCCCAGCCAACTTTCCCACAGAGGTGAGGAAGCTTTCTTTTACTTTGTTTAGGACTTTCTTAAATTCCTAGAATCCTAGCATCGTGATCAAATAATTAGTCCACAGACTGTATCTTCTGATTAAACATCTTGCTCCCTCCACCTTTCATCACCCAAGTTCCTCAATGTGCTTAAAGTAGAAAATTATATACATTAAAACCTTGGATTGTGAGTAACTTGTTCTGTGAGTGTTCCACGAGATGATCAAACATTTCTAATAAACTGTAACTTGATAAAGGAGTGATGTCTTGCAATAAGAGTAGTACATGATGCCGAACATCCCATGATCACAACTGAGCCAATGGTTCTTGAAATTCACTTTGATATAGAAGTGCTTTGGATTACAAGCATGTTTCTGGAATGAATTATGGTCACAAACCAGGGTTCTACTGTATTTTAAATTCCTTATTTCTTCCTATGTAAATGGATACTTGCCACATGTGAGGTATTTTCCTGATGAATAATTTAAGTTTTTCCCATGCGAAAGGGAGATTCTAACTCTATTGAAAATTTAAAGTCTCCTTATGATCACAATACATGTAGACAGCATTTTATTGCTCTGAAAAACGAACGGAACACATTTAAAATTTCCTGTGTGCAATGTATCAATTCACCTTCAATAACATAATTGGAAATTTTATCTTCTGTTTGTCCCTTCCTTCCCAGGTTTGATTCCTTTCTACCCTTCACCCCTTTAACTTTCTTGTGTGTTTGAAGAAGATTTAGTTTACTTGTATCATCCTGTCCCGTTTAACTCCTCAGCTTCTTCACCCACCTCTGGGATGCCTTTGAAGGCACTTGGTATCTCTACAGAAAAGTACTGGTAACAACTGAAGACTTTATGTTATTTAGCTTACCTTTTCCTAACCCGCTAATAATTGCCTACTAGGCCCATAAAACTGAAAGCTGTGAGATTGAATAGCACATTATTTGTTTTATCCATGGAGAAATAAATCTACTTCTAAGAGTTAATCCTAGAATCCGATAAGAAATTGGTTTAAATGTCGTTGGCTTCTCACAGTGAAGTCAATTCTTTCAATGTAGGAAGATAATGCACCAAGTATCATGAGAAAAATCTTTTTTCACTTTTGGATTGTTAAGAGTATTATCAAGAAATATCCATTTAAAGCATACTCAATGACAGATTCTAGTTTAAACAGGAAGAGCTATTCATCCCAGATTCGTGTTATATAACCTTTTAGACTATGTAAGTGTGTGTGTATGTGTGTGCGCGCACACGTGCGTGCATGAGTGTGTGCATATTGGGTATTACTTATAGGGGAAATACAATGTTTATGAGAAGATCCTTTATCAATGGATGGATGGCACTGGAAGAAAACATCAATTACTTTCATATAAAAGGCAGTACACACAAAAGCTTGAAAATATTTACATCAAGCAACATACGCAGCAAGTTTAGTTTTACCACAATCTTTACTATTGATTAAACTGGTAAACTCACTTTGGTGAGGCTAGCGTAAGGGAGATGAGCAGCCAGAGACCAGGCCTGACAGTGAATCTATTAACAATGATGGCTAAAAAGCATAGATTCTGGAAATAATTAAAGAAACAAGTCTTTAGGACCTGGCTAGGAGTCAAAATATGTGTGAAAGCAAGGAAATGAGAAATCAAAGAAGAGCCTAAAATTAAATGTTGGAGTACAGTAACAGAAGGAACAAAGAATAATGAAGATGAGACTTAAGGAAAATGTGAAAAGTTCAATTTCCCAGGGAATCTTTGTGAGACCCTGGAAAAGAGAACAAGTCCTTTCATGAAGATATTTAAAACAGACATATTCATTTACCTGAAATGGTTTCAAAGAAATTCTACCCAGAGCCAAGAAAGATTAACTGGAAAATATTTACATTTTATTTTCATGCACTTGCTTTTATTATGTTTTGTAAAATCAAAGTATAATGGACATGTAACACTTTAGTTTCAGGTGTACGACATGATTCGATATTTGTACATACTGAAAAATGATCATCACAGTAAGTACAATTTTTTTATTAGGGTAAGAAATTTTAAGATCTACTCTCTTAGCAACGTCGTTTCCTTCATAAATGTAGCAATACACCAGCAGCTGTAAGCATATGGACTTAGGTTTAGGCTATGTAAAATGAGTTACTGCTTTATCCCTTCCCCTTTAAACATGGCACCGCTTACACCCCATCTCCAGGCACACAAACATACACACCACTATTCATTCCAGCAAAACCCCTAGCAATAGTAGAGGTAGGTTTCCCTAGGAGTTGTTCAAACGTAAGGAAGGGCAAGACCCAGTCCTTCTCTACTCTCTTGAATGCAATCCCCTGAGGACAATATATTATTCTAAAGAGAAAACCCAAATGCAGTTATAAGCTATGAGAGGGATAGAGTATGGGTTAACAAGGACATCAAACATATCCTTGGAATTGTGAGAAACTCTTAACACGAAAGCTAGTGGAACACAGAGAAGGAGATCAAATTAAAGTGTTCAGAATTGAAATGCCTAATGATTTTATTCATGATCAATAAGATGGTCCATTTCTAAGATTCCATTTTCATCCCAATAGTTTAATCTCTTTAATAAACCAGCAGAGGATAATCTCTCAGAAAGAGGACAGAAAAGATGGTAAAATGAAATGTAATCCCTGGCTATGTGCATGATTGCGTATGTTTATGTAGGTATCGCTTAGAAAATAGACATGAGAAATAAAGCTTACTTGAAGATTGCAATCTTAATCACATAAAAATTAGGCTCAAGTTTTGTTGCCATTTATATTTAAATTATTCAATGGAAGTTGTTGTGAGAAGGATTGTGTAGTCCAAAGGAATTCCTGCTGTTTTTATTAAAATGCTTATTAGGCTCTTCTATAATTTTTCCAGGGGCATTTTTTTTTGTTTCCAGGTAAAATGCCTGTAAGAGGGTGACAAAGTATCACCATTGTACAAATATTTGTTTCACAACTGTGAATAAAGTATAATGAGAGGAGAAAAGCAAAATAAACACAAGAAATTAAGATCACATGAGACTCCATTATGTGTTCCTGCCATAAACAAAATACATACTCTGTGACCCCCTAATTACCATGACTGAAAACGTAATATACATAGAAAGGTTTGAAACCTATTGCATATACTGCAAAATAAATAACTTAGCTAATATAAAATTATTCATTTTTCCAAAAGAAAATTGTGGGAATTTTTTTTATCAATATCTTTTTTATTCTTTGTTATTCTGCATATGCATCATCATACACTGAAAATTTTGAAAGAAAGCATTTCCCACTTAGAAGGAGAACTGTTAAGTGGCATTAGCAAGTTAATTTTTAATGAATTTTTTGCAAATTATCAGATAAGCGCAACTATACTGGTAATTACAAAAAGCGGCACCCACCCTCAAGACACATACAACTACATACCACTGAGCATTCCAGCAAACCACCTAGCAATGGTAGTGGTAGGTCTCTGTTCTGGATAGAACTTGTTTGTGTGACTTGTCACGCATTTCTGCCCAGAGCCACATGTAAACAGTCATGGGGGCCTTAGTTGGCTTGCGCTCCTTTTCTGGCCTCGGGATCAGAGTTGGTCCTTCAGTTCTTGACGCCAAGAGGGATTAACTTGCCTCACCTCCTTGAGCCAGACCAGGCTGGCCCCTGGAATGGATCAGGGAGGGAAGCGAAATATGCAGATGCCCAGGAACCTAAGATTGTGACATACGATAAGAGAAACAGAGAAAAAAAAAACCCAGCTTGCTCAGGACTACACTTAGGCAAACTTCAGGACTAACCAGAGATCACACACGAATAGTATATATATTGTCCTGGCGGGAAGAGATAGTTGGAAGCCTCACCTGAGGGGCAGATGCTCTGCCCCGGACCCTCAATCTGGGCTCCAATGGGGCTGTTCACCACAGGGCTTCCCCAGCCTGAAGGTTGCATGCTGTGAGTACCCGAGTTGATGTATTAACCCTTCTTTGTTGTTCTCTATACACCTCTTCCTCTTTATGTTTACTATAAATGTTTAAATCCATATATTCCCTTTCCCTTACAATTAATAAAACTCTGATCCACGAAACAGCAAGTGCAGCTATCGTGAATTACTATTATTCAGAACGGTCTCCCAGCAAAGTGGTGCCTGGCTCAGGTCATTTTTATTGGCGCACCTCCATTCTTATGACAGAGTAGAAGAGCTCCACACACCTGATGTTCTGCTACGCCTCCATCTTCACAGCAGACGTTCCCTAGGCCTTTGTTCCTACCTAGGTGGATTTATGCCAATCTAAAAAAGTACCTACTTTAATTCACCAAGTAAATAGTTCCCATATTTTGCCCTCAATCCTCTCACTTCCCAGTGGCTTTCTACCATTCAGAGATGGTCTGAACAGCAGTTATGGTCTGCCATCAGATAATTTCCAGGAGCTACGGATAGTAGGAACTACAGCTGATTGGTAATTTCCACCTGCCAAATACTTTGCTAATTGTTTCACACGTTTTATTAACCAGATTTTAAGAAGAAACTGAAGATGAGAAAGAGCAAATATTTTACCGAAAATCACACAAATGTGCAGATGTAATCCAAACCCCTTATGTGTCCCACTGAAGAGACCAAGTACTTAATTACCATTACTCTGCTTGGTGTGTGCATGCAACTAAACATACACTGGTTATGAGCCAGTTTCTGATGGCCTGAGGCTAAACAGAATATAGTGAGGATGACTCAGAAAATTCTAGAATTACAGAATACCCTAGGACCTAATTGGTTGCTAGACATTTGAAGTAAGGGGTCTCAAAATAAGCTTCAATAAGGTGGCATGAGTGAGAAGTAAAAATTCAGGTAAGGACCTGTGCCTGGCCACCTTGAGTGACACTTAAGGAGCCTTAACAGCACGTGGCTCAGTGGGCATGTGATGATGGCACTTAGCTCCAGTTTCAACTGTGAGTTTAATATATGTCTATGTGAAGTCAGGCAGTGAAATATTCTTAGGTCACTCTGGGCACATAGATCATTTACCTCCCCTCTTACGTCTCAGTATTTAAAATATCCATTATTGATACAAATTCAAGTTCCACACCAGACACTTGCCTAACTTTAAACTTTGTGAAATGTTTATAATATGCTGGCTATTTTCTGAAAAATGCAGAAGATTCCAGTTTTGTCTATTACTATAAAATCCTTTCTTATTTTACTTAGAAAAATATATTCTTTGCAGGAGCACTAGTCAAATAGAATCTGATATACTTCGGGACATTTTGGAAGACGTTCAGATATGGAAGAAATATCTCAATAAATTCTTTCCTGCCTTCTGAAATGGCACCTGAATAAACAGAGCTGTTCTTAGTCATTCACCTTGCCATCATCACAGATGCCAACGTAGCACCGAGGTGTGACTAGTCCAAGTAGGTTCATCTATGCACCCATAGGATGCTTTTTACTCATAGCACAAAAATGTCACAATACAGACAAATTTTCAATGCTATACACTGGAATTACCATGCATGAGATAATTTTCTTACCACTGAGTGACCCTGAAAGCTCTGAAGACCTTCCGACTCCACACCTCTCACAGAATATAAATGGAAGATAGATGTCAGTGAGAAAAGTCAATTATATTTTCCTGCAGGTTCACCATCATATGTTTGTTAAAAGTCCATTGCCAAGACTAGTTTGTTGCTAGTCATTTTCCAGGTGTTCTAAAGAGGGACTTTATTCAGTTTCTTTTTTTAAGTTTATTAATTTAAGTAATCTCTACACTCAATGTGGGGCTCAAACTCACGACCTAGAGATCCCGAGTCGCATGCTCCTCTGACTAAGCCAGCCAGGCACCTCTATTCATAGTTTCTATACTGCTAAAACTTAATCACTCAATCTTTTACCAAGTCCTGAGAAGGCAGAAAGTAAATAAGGCTTTACTGAACAAGAAGAAAGTTAATGAAAGGTTAGGGAAGGGAAAGAAAAAGAACAGGACCCCACAGAGAAGAAACAGAGTTGCATTTCCTACATTTAGTTCTGATATATCATGAAAACTAATGATATAACTCCCATGAGCCGCATGCAAATCAGAGCATTAATCTCTAGCAAAATGGTTTATGTTATAGGAACCCACAAGCAGATTTCCTTCAATGGCAGTATATCAAACATGGTGGGTAGTTTCCGTTTGACTGATGAGTACACATGTCAGTGGCAGGAGGGCAGTGACATGTGGAAGAGCAATAAATATTTTTTCTGACACTTCAGCAGCCCTTGTTCAACGACACTAAAGGAAAATAGAAGACTTCAGGAGAAAATGCAAGCCTGTCTCTATTAGCTGTTGTGCCACTGCCGAGGCAGCAACTCCAAGGTGATTTGGTGTTCTGTGGTGTAGCTTGCACATTTCGTCTTAAACAAATGAATAGCCTGAAAGCAAAGAATCGATAGTTCTCTCAGAACAGTGTTTGCATTTTCCTTCCAATTATGGCATTCTACCAGTAGCTAAGATATCCTTCAATGACAGCAATTTGAGCAATCTTTACATTCTATGACCAGTGCCCAACCAAATTTTGTCGAAGCTTTTGTTCTTTGTCCTCCTTGACAATATACTTCATGTGCTTTCTGTCTGCATAATTTCCCATTTCTAGAGGGAAGAAAATCGGTGACAAATGTGTGAGAATACATTATGTTATAACCCATGTCCAAGACATCTGGAGGTATTTATTTCCAAACACCGTGTAGTAATTTTTTAATGATCTCAGTTATTTCTCTAAACCTCCCGAATGTCATGATTTTGGCACCCACCAAGTACAGTTATCAATGGCTACTATGTTTCCCTCCAATAGGCAAAATACAATAGGTATTAAACATGTACACACAATGGTTTCCAACTTGACCGACGTGGCTTCAAATTCTTTTTGAATACCTACTGCCATGTACCAAAACTCGTATGGTTCAAACACATTCCTGGGCCAGGATTGGAAAGACCTGCCACTCAAGACAGATCCAGGGAGCCAGGAAAAATCAGGGATGCTGGGCAAATCATTCATGTGGATGTGGGCAGCAAGTTACTAGTAAGAGACAAGATATTCATTTTCAGATCCAAGAAAAAGAAGTGTGGGCGACATAGATGCCACATCATGGTAAAAGCAGTGTAAGGTTCTTTGGTCATGTTTCTAGTACCTGTGTTGCTTGCTGAATGAAAGCCTTTATTCCAGCCTCCTGATTGCACTAAAGAGAAAATAAACCAATCTGGCCTGGCCTCACATTCATTCACAATCTGGTTCTTTATATGTAGGAAAACAGTGGAGTACTGTCCATTAAAAAAAAACTCAGGAAAATAAAATTCAAATTTTCTTCTGCCACTAATTATCTTTATGACTTTGGGGAAATCACTTAACACTTGTAATTTTTTATAACATGTCTTGGTTGTGCTAAATTAAACCTACGGTTGTTCTGGTTCTCAATTTCTGACTTTCTAATTCTACTACTTATCGAACAGATATATTTACAACCATCCATTTCTATTTAGCTGTTGTGTTATCATCACAATTCAAAATTCACAAACCATTCTTGATTATAAATTATGTTATATAGTCTCAATTTTATAAGATATTTCAAGATTGAAAGTTGACATGCATTCCAAGTATCTTTTTTCTATATACCTAATATGTAACTATTAAAGAACTAGACTAACATTAACAACTCAGGCAACAACAGATGTTGGCGAGGATGCGGAGAGAGAGGATCTCTTTTGCACTGCTGGTTGGAATGCAAACTGGTGCAGCCACTCCGGGAAACAGTATGGAGGTTCCTCAAAAAATTAAAAATAGAACTACCCTATGTCCCAGCAATTGCACTACTAGGTATTTATCCAAGGGATACAGGGATGCTGTTTCAAAGGGACACATGCACTCCAATGTTTACAGCAGCACTAGCAACAATAGCCAAAGTACGGAAAGAGCCCAAATGTCCATCGATGAATGAATGGATAAAGAATATGTGGTATATATATGTAATATATAATGGAGTATATATAACGGAGTACATATAATGGACTAATGCTGCAATATATATAATGTAGTATTACTCGGCAATCAAAAAGAATGATATCTTCCCATTTGCAACAACGTGGATGGAACTAGAGGGTATTATGCTAAGCAAAATTAGTCCATCAGAGAAAGATAAATATCATATGACTTCACTCAGACAAGGCCTTTAAGACACAGAACAGATGAACACAAGGGAAGGGAAGCAGAAATAATATAAAAACAGGGAGGGGGACAAAACATAAGAGACTCTTAATATGGAAAACAGGATTACTGGAGGATTTATGGGAGGCGGGATGGGCTAAATGGGAAGGGGTATTAAGGAATCTACTCCTGAAATCATCTTTGCACTATATGCTAACTAATTTGGATATAAATTAAAATAATAAAATTTAAATTAAAAAAATCAAAATAAAAAAATCAAGAACTAGAAATTAAAAATTAAACCGACTATGTAAAAGTTAGAAAATCTGCAATAGATAAAACTAAAGAGATGAACCTTCACCATAGTAAAAGTTAATGTGTCATCCATATGTTCATACATTCATTCAACAGACATTTACTAAATGAATACCACGAGCCAGATGTTATAACAAATGGCTAAAGACAGAGCAGTGAATAAGAATAACATGGGCCTGATCTTCATGGACCAGGCATTTTGGGGGAAACTGAAATCAGTTAGAGAACATTAATATCGTCATTTATAAATGTCTTGTGTAGCATACTCCCTTTCTTCATAAAACTTTCAGTCTAGCTGGGAGAAAATGTTAAATAATTATATGAATACTTTCACTTGTGACAGTTGTTACAAAGAAGTACAAAGTATTGCATGATTCTTCTCTCTTTTGTTCAGCTTCATTGTTGTCCATTATCTTTTAGCGCATTAATTCATTTCCTCTGCTTCTCCCGGCCTGCTCTTCATTGCATCAAGCCTATTTCCAGTCTCATTTATTGCATTCTTCATCTCTGATTCTTTTTTAACTCTTCTCTGTGGTAAGGGTCTCCCCAATGTCTTCCATTCTTTTCTCAAGCCCAGTGAGTATCCTTGAGATTGTTGCTTTAAAATCTCTATCAGGCAAGGGTGCTGCCTAAATTTTGATAAAGATTGCCATTACTTTTTAGATGTTTGGTAGAATTCACTAACGAAACCATGTAGTCTTGGGCTTTTCTGTGCCAGGAGATATTGATTCGTCCATTCTTATTATTGGACTAAGAAAATTTCCTATTTCTTGGATTCAATATTCATGATTCACTCTTGGAAACTTGTGCATTTTGGGGAATTATCTTTTTTCCCTAAATTATCTGATTTGTCAGTATATATTTTTTTATCGTAATCTGTTATGACATTATGCATTTCTGTGGTTACGTGCTGCTTTGGTTTTTTCTTCCATTTCTCACTTTGGTTTTTGAGTCTTCTTTATTTTCTTAATGTTGTTAAAGCATTGCCAATTTTGTTTATACTTTTGGAAAAACTGATCATGACTTTCAACATTACACTATTGTTTACTCTGGTCTCCATTTTATATATATCTCATTTTTCTTTGTCTCATTTCCTTTCTCTACTAAATTTCAGCTAAGTTTCCTCTTTTTCTAGTTCCTTGTAGTATAATGTTTATTTGAAGTTTTTTTCTTAACACAAGCATTTATAGCATAAATTTCACCTAACACCTGTTTTTTATTTATTGGTTGATTTTTGAGAGAGACAGAGTAAGAGGGGGAGGGGCAGAAAGAGAGGGAGAGAAAGGATCCCAAGTAGGCTCTGCTCTGCCAGTGCACAGCCCCACACAGGGCTCAAACCCACGAATCATGAGATCATGACATGAGCTGAAATCAAGAGTTGAATGCTTAACCAAGTGAGCCACCCAGGTGCCCCATATTCATAACATCTGCTTTTGCTGCATCCCATAGGTTTTGGAATATTGTGGGGTTTTTTCTTTGGTTTTGAGACATATTTTGATTTGCCATTTGATTTCTTATTTGGCCTATTTTTTGAGCAGTAGTATGTTGTTTACTATTTACATACTAAATATTTAATATTTACATTGCAGATTTTCCAACTTTGTTTTATTATTGACCTTTAGTTTTGTATCACTGTAGTCAGAAAATATACTTGGTATGATTTCAATCTTCTTAAATATGCATTATTTGTTATGTCTCTTTTTATGATATTTAACCAGGGGATTCTTCTTGTGTGTACTTGAGGAAAATGTGTACTCTATTTTTCTTGGATAGAATGTTTTATATTTATCTTTTTCGAACTATGTACTCTGAAGTATGCTTCAAGTAAAAAAAATGTTCTTAATGGGGAAAAAAACCACTTTGATTGAGGGTAATTGTTTAAAATAAAGAAGGGACACCTGGGTGGCTCAGTCGGTTAAGCTCCCACCTCTTGATTTTGGCCCAAATCAGGATCTCACAGTTCATGAGATGGGTGAGATGAAGCACCGTGTCGGGCTCTGTGCTGACATTGTGGAGCCTGCTTGGGATTCTCTCTCTCTCCTCTCTCTTTGCCCCTTCCCCCACTCGTGCTCTATCAAAAATGAACATTTTAAAATGTGTATTTAAAATAAATCACATCAGAGGGGAGGTGGATGCAGAGATGGATGAAATAAGTAAAGGGAATTAAGAGTACACTTATCACGATGGGCACTGAGTAAACACGTAGAGAACTGGTGGACAGTGATTCAACTATATCGTACACCTGATACTAATTTAACAGTGTATGTTAACTATACTGGAATTAACATTTCAGAATTTAAAAAACCTTAAAAAAAGAAGTGCAAAGAAACAGGGAACATATAAAACAGTGGAAATAAACTCACTCTGGGGATCAAAGGATGCTTTTCCAAAAAAATGGCTTTATCCTATAAGAAAAAGAGGAAAATTTGTTTCTTAAAAGTGAGAAAAGAGGCGGGATGTTTTGGGTCAGAAGTATATGCAAAAGGCTGCATCACCAAGGGCTTAGCTGCCTATGTCACACTTCTTTGATTTTTACAGTAACACATTTTAAATATAACTCAACTTACTTAAAATACCGAGTCAAAATATTTTCCACATATATCTAGTTTATAAAGTGAAGAAAAGTAATAGGCAAAACTAATTACAAAAGTGATTGAAACACTGACGTTCAAAGGCAGTTCCAAGCATTACATTTACATAGCTCACATGCTAAAGAGCCAAGAAAAACAATCTAAGGTGTGTAGCCCAGATTCTGACTTAAACACTTTATTTTTCTTCATCCAGGAGCTTAAGCCAAGTGAACACAATAAGGAATCCAGTCTTACTTCTTATAAGTTATCGTGAATAATAATAAATTACTCATATACACAAGGGAAATAAATTAGCCTCCCCCAACGGTGCATCATGAAGACATATGCCTTTTATATAGACGAACTCTCTGCAGGATTGACCGTAAAATGTACTTAGATATTCCAAGGTTTAAGCTTTTAGACAGGACACTAGCAAAACTAGATTCAATGATGAGGACTGGCATGAAAAACAAAGCAGTGCTCCACCAGAGTAGCAGGTGCCTCTAGATCATTCTATTTTCTAGCATGTCCCGAAAACTTAACTGCTATGACATGAACTTACACCCCTTCCTTACATTAAGCGCAAGGTAGGAACACACAGCCATAAATTGATGACGGAAACAGGGCACTTTGAGTGTAAACATTTCTTTCCGAGGTTTTTAAGCTTCCCATTTCCATTCCATTAAGTCTAGCTATATTTCCACTTCTTTTCTTCCACAGTTGTTCTTCTGATTCATCCCCTCTAACACTGGTAAGTGTACGAAGTAAATAAATTTATTAGTTTATTTTTGTGTAATATAATGTCATGCTGTATAAAATATGGGCTCTAATTCCAATTCTGTGTCTAGCACTATTTTCATTCTTCCTTTTTCCAGAACCAGTAGCAGTTAAACTCAATCTAACACATTTTAGACTCGGCCTGTACTCTTTAGGATTAAGGTTGGTTTTTTTTCTCCTCAGATTTTCATTCTCATCTCAAAGATAAAATTAGGGATAAAAAAAAACAGTTTTTATCCCCTATATAGCAACATGTTAAAGAAAACTGGAGTTTCCAACACCAATGCACAATAAATGTCGAATACCAAAGTGAGGCACCAGATTATAAATCAAAGATAACTGTTTTTAACTCATAGATGCACACTGGCATCACCTGAGGACCTCAAGAAACTATTGATGCCTGTATTCTACCCTGAGTAATTGTTATTTCATTCAACAGGGTGTGTGAGCCAGGGAGGGGCAGAGAAAGAGAGAAAGAGAATCCCAAGCAGCCTGCACGCTCCTCACGGAGCAAGATGTGGGGCTCTATCTCACAAACCACGATATCATGACCAGAGCTGAAATCAAGTGGGATGCTTAAGTCACTGAGCCACCGGGCAGCCCCAGAATTGGAATTCTTAAAAGGCTACCTAGGAGATTCTAATGTTCAGAACTGCTATTTTAGCTAGTATGAATGATTTAGAGAACATTTAGGGGGTCACACTTTCCAGATAATTAAACACTGTACTTGTTCAATAAATATTTGTTGGATTAAATCAGTGACATGATACTTTAAGGCATTAAGTGCACTGAAACATTAATGTAGAAATTATGTTTAACCTATTAAAACAGTATCTTTCAGCTGACACTGCTTAAGAATTTGCTAGGAATAAAGCCGGCTGTCTTTATGGAGTCTTTTTCCCATAGGGATTCCAAAACGAGAGGTAATTCCTCTTATTTCTTGAATCATATATACTGGAGGCTTATTAACGTCTAGTTTGGTTATAATTTGATCATGTGTATGTACTTTCATTAAAGTCTAAAACACACTATTTTTGAAGTAATTACTATCTGGAACTTCCGTTTCCAAAATAGATCCTATCAAATTTGTAGGTATTGTATGGCAAAGAAGTAAGGGGTATCTTCCTGATATGGACCACAAAATAACAGATGCATGTTGAGATTTGGGGAAAAAAATTAAGATTGTTAGAAATCCCTACTATTGACTGGTTCTAGTAAAACAAGTTAAATTAAGTCCAATTCCCTTCAAGGCTTTCTACAACTTACTGTGTACCCTCTTCAAGTGTGTGTGTGTGTGTGTGTGTGCGCACATGCACATATGTATGCACACACATGTATGCATACCTAACTGTAACTTTATGTATTTATGTATAATTCCTTTTGGGAATTGACCGAAGGACAGGGAATTACTGAATATTAATACCTCCTATGTAGCAGCTTTACTTGACAGATTTTGTATAGTTGTACTTTTCCATAGCCCAGAGTGGTAGCAGTTCTTTTGATGGTACTTCTTATAGTGTCACACATACCTCATCAATATGCTCTCAGTTCTCAAGAGAACAGAGGACTTTTGAGTTTTTTCTTTTTTTTTTTTTTTTTTGAAGGAATCGTCAATTGATGCCATCACTGCTTAATTCCTGCCTCTCAGTGAGGAAACAAAGTACTTTCTGAGTTAGGTGATACTTGCTATGTCTAAGCATGTTCTCCAATGACCCTGGTTGAAGACCAATAAAATACCTCAGTGCCTACTCCAGGTAAGATGTGTGTGTTATTACTCATGTTAAGCAACTCTTCACATTGGGTCTCCCAAAATGAAAATGTTTCTACTGAAGTAATAACCCCACACTCTAGACAAACTGAAATATAATGATGAGAAAGCACTATGTTGTAATGTGCTTGGTGCAAATATCCCCATAACATTTGTTAATAATTATGTATTTGAAGTATCTACTGTCTGCATCCACCTCACCAGAGCTCTGTGTATTCATAAATAAGGACCAGGGCAGAGGAGATAGCTAGCTAAAAAGGCATTTTTCTCTACCCAGAGTCCTCCTAGGATTCAGCAAAGGTGGCATACTCCTAGAATGGGGCAGAGCTAATAAGATAATGTGGAAAAGGCTGAAGACAGGAGAGGGAACTAGCCTCATGACTCCATACGCTTTCATACTGATTTGCCAGACAGATTTGGTCAGGCAAGGCACATGAACCCCAGAAATGAAGCTTAAATGCATCTACAGGGAGATCTTAATAGAAGTATAGTTAACCAATAGAGAATTGGTCCCCTAAAGGAGGAATCAAACATTCTGTAATATCAAATGCTAACTCCTACCACATACTAATAATTTAACGTGGCTAAACCTCTTATTATCACTGAGAAAAAAAAAAGAGGAGCTGCTGAGAACGGGAGGAATTTACTTGGGTTGGACTGTTATTCAAGAAAGAGCTATAGGACATTTGCTGTATTTCAGCTATAAGAAGATAAAACTAAAAAGGCAGACCCTGTGTTTAAGGGGACTTATGGGTGGTAGCGACATGGAGTCATAAATCATTATAATAGAATACGGTAATCAGTGTAATTACAATGTGTGGTAGGAAGAGAGGGGAAAGAAATCTAGAAATGCCTAAAAGAATCAAGGTATTCCTCAGAAAGAATATAACCTTGGGCTGAGACTTTAAGGATTCAAATATACATTTACTAGAGATACATAAGGAATACATTCTACACAAAAAGAAGAGTATAAGTGACATGAGGTTGGAGTACTGTTGGAGTAAGAGAATACTGAAGAGCAGTAACAGAAAATTAAGTTCATCAGGTAGGCAAGAGCCACAGAACAAAGAGGCTTGTCTGTCATGCCAAGGAGATTTCTTTCCCCTAAAGGTGATGAGAAGCCAAGGACTTATTTTGAGCAAAGACCTGATGTTATGTCTGTTTTACAAAGACCATCATCAAGGGGCACCTGGGTGACTCAGTCAGTTAAGCGTCCAACTTTGGCTCAACTAATGATCTCACAGCTTGTGAGTTTGAGCCCCATGTTGGGCTCTGGGCTGACAGCTCAGAGCCTGGAGCCTGCTTCCGATTTTGTGTCTCCCTCTCTCTCTGCTCTCCCCCTCTCTCTCTCAAAAATAAACATCAAAAAAAATATCTAGGGCTCCTCATCCTGTTAGCCACTAGGCTTGTATACTCATCATTTCTTGATTCTGTTGCCTTCTCTCTCCCCATGGCCACTTTCCTGTGTTCAGCCTTTGTTATTTCTCTCCAGGGCTCCCTGACCCTGCCTTCAGGGAACAGATCCAGGGAACATTTAAAAAAAAAAAGCTGTGTGCTTGAAATGGGCTGCTTTCTTATCTAACGGAACAAGTATCTTAATTTCTTGTTCACTACTGACAAATGCCCCATAACCCTCACAGACTTCTTTCTTTCCCACACATAAAATGATAATCCAATTAAGCAAAAAAAAAAAAAAAACCCCAATAGCCTATTAAGAAAAGTAGGCAAAAGGTGTGAAAGGGCAGTTCACAGAAATTCAAATGGATATCAAACACGTAAAATACGCTGAACACTACTCAAAATAGAATACAAATTAAAATGCTGAGATACCACTTTTCATCTTTCAAATGAACAAAACTAAAAACTTTTGTAACCCCTCTGTCTTGAAGTTATAGTAAAATAGGCATGCTCACACTTTCCTCATTTAGAAATACCTCACCCGACAATTCCATCCCTTGGCACTGATCCTACATATACACACATGCACATGCAAAATGAGGTACAAACCAGGTGTTCCAGGTCATCCTTCATCCAGACCCATCCTGCAGTTATGGTCACACCTCTAAATTCTTCCCAATGACACGTGGGCAGATGACATGGACACCATACCCAAGAACCTGTCACTCTGCTCTATTCTTTCACCTCCCCTCCTGACTGCAATGGCCATAACCAGAGGGAACTTGGAAGCCACTACTGGATTCTGTAAATGTACTTTATTAGTTGTGAAATTTTTGATTACAATCAACTAAGAGCTTGAAAGAATCCGAATGTACAAGTCACATTAAAATGGATAGGAAGTGAGAGGTGCAAGAGGAAGAAGAACTGGGGAGCAGCAGAGGGTCTACCTTCCTCATTTCACATTGTGGAAAATCAACATGTACCTCATAAAGTTGTTAAAGAGACATGTGCTTGTGCAAATTATTAAAAGTAATTTGGGTAATCAAAAAATTGGTTTAAAAAATTTTTAATGTTAAAGAGAGAGAGAGAATGAGAGAGTGAGAGACAGCGAGCTTGAGTGGGGGAGGGACAGAGAGAGACACAGAATCCAAAGCAGGCTCCAGGCTCCGAGCTGTCAGCACAGAGCCTGACACGGGGCTCGAGTTCACGAACTGGGAGATCATGACCTGAGCCAAAGTCGGACGCTTAACAGACTGAGCCACCCAGGTACCCCCCCCCCAAAAATTGATTTTTAGTTAACCCAAATCTAGGGTGATACACCACATAAGGAACCTCATCCTCCTCTTCCCTAACTTGGGAGTCAATGCATATTGATCGCCTAATGATGAAAGACCACAAAACAGAGAGATTAGCTGTGGTTTGTAACATCGATGGGACTTGAAAACATTATACTATGGGAAATAAGACAGACAGGGAAAGACAAATACTGTACGATCTCACTTACATGTGGAATCTAAAAAAGACAAATTCATAAAAACAGAAAATGGGAATTGCGAGAGTTAGGGGTAATAGATGCGGACAAATGCTGTCAAGGGTACAAATGTCCAGTTGTAAGATGAGTAAGTTCTGGGGATGTAATGTACAGTAGGGTAATTACCGTTAATAATATCATATAATTACAAGTTGCTAAGAGCATATATCTTAAGTGTTGTCCCCACAAAATAGAAATGGTAATTATGCGACGTGATGGAGGTGTTAGCTAACCCCTTGGTGGTAATAACTTTTCAATATACATGTGGATCAAATCAACAGGTTTTACAAACAGGTTTACCTCTTAAACTTACATGATGTTTTATGTCAATTACACCTCATTATAGCTGGAACAAAAAAAATTATCTGTGAGGTGTAAACTTATCAAATACCTTATCTTCACTTCTTTTGTCCTCTTACTGAAATCAAATAAAATTTGATGATTTTATTTGAAATCTGTATGCACACTAAAATCCTACCTTAGTATTTTTTAAATTCTAGCTATTCTTCTCTCTATACCTATTAATAAGGAGATATTTAGAATGAAAATCAAATTATTATAGTTTGATTCTAATAAGAAAATTTTAATTCTTCTTTGTATTTTCGATGGGACTTCATTTCTTGTAGTTTCATTTTTAACATGCATAATTTATTTAAAAATTAATGTCATTAACATAAAAAGGCATATTCAACATTTTTAATGATTTTCATGCTTACAAATTTATGTGAATGAGATTTTAATTTCCTTTAGCTTTTCTATAAGGTTTTTTTTTCAAGTTTATGTATTTATTTTGAGAGCCAGCAAGAGAAAGAGAGAGAGAAAGAGAACGAGAGCGAGAGCGAGTGCACACGCACAAGCAGGGGAGGGGCAGAGAGAAGCAGAGACAGAATCACAAGCAGGTTACACACCATCAGCACAGAGCCTGATGCGAAGCTTCAACTCACAGGCCACAAGATCATGACCTGAGCCAAAATCAAAAGTCACATACTTAACCAACTGAGCCACCCAGGTGCCCCTTCCTTACTTTCTTCTTTTTTTTTTTTCTTTTATTTTTCTACCCATTTACTTTTTGTTGTATTTGAATTTTGAGTATAGTTGACACATGATACATTAGTTTTATGTGTACAACAAAGTGATTCCCCAAGTTTATACCTTATGCTGTGTGACCATAAGTGTTGCTACCATCTCTCCCTACACAGTATTATAATACCACTGACTGTATTCCTCCTCTTAATCCTGTGATTTGTTTGTTCTGTAACTAGAAGCCTGTACCACCTATCTCCCTTCACCCATTTTGCCACACACCACTCCCTTTCCCCCTTGGCAACCATCAGTTTGTTCTCTGTATTCATGCATCTGACTCTGCTCTTCTTTATTCATTTATTTATTTTCTTAGATTTCCAATATAAACGAAATCATGTTATTTGTCTTTGACTTATTTCACTTAGTGTAACTTTAAAGATATTGTTAAAAAGGGAGATATAAAATGTTACATATAACACAAAAAGTATTTTCATTCTTGAAAGTGCTGAGGATGTTAACGGCACCTAAAAATCATTTCTTTTTTAATTTTTTTTGATGTTTATTTATTTTTGAGACAGAGAGAGAGAGAGCATGAACGGGGGAGGGGCAGAGAGAGAGAGGGGGACACAGAATCCGAAGCAGGCTCCAGGCTGTCAGCACAGAGCCCGACGCGGGGCTCGAACCCACGAACCGCAAGATCATGACCTGAGCTGAAGTCGGGCGCTTAACTGACTGAGCCACCTAGGCACCCCTAAAAATCATTTCTTAATATAACCTCCATTCTATCATTTAACATTAGAATGTTCTAATATATATTAATTTCCTTGCAAAAATAATCTAGGTTACTAGTCACTGAAATCCCTAATATTTTATCTCACTAGGATACTTACCATTTATGAAGGAAGCATCTTAATATCACTTAGAACACTGACAGGACAGAGATTTATTATAAAAAATAAGATCAGAAGAAATGGAAAATCCTGAAGTTAAGACAAGATGAAAGGAAATTTGACATCTGAAAGTGCAAGAGAAATTAAGTAAAATAGATGTTCTGTTCACAGTCATCCATACAAGTATGTGAGAAAGCCCAGAGAGCGTGCAGGTTAAAAAAAAAAGTCATGAAAGTAAAAGGAAATTCCACTTTTACTGAGTTCTAAGTAGTTCTTTGAGGTTCAGTTTAATGACTGAATCCAAATCTACACTGAGTGTGGCAGGAGATCTCTGGTTAGTGAATTGTGGAGGGCAGGATGGTGCACAAACTCACCACTCCACCAATCCCGTGGTCTTGCAAAGACCACCTGTCCTCAGACTATGTTCTCAGGCAATAAAATAGCCCTTCCTAGGTCAAATGAAGCTATTCAGACCTTAGCATTATGTGTTTTGAAGATGAGCAGCATCTTAAAAAGGTAAAAATCCACTATGATTGCATTACTGCCTGGGGCAAAGTGCGAATGGAACTTTCCAAGTCCCTAACTTCATGCAATGGGCCATTGTACCAAATGTTATTTCTCTTTCCCATTTGATGGTCAGCAGCCAACCTACAAATAAAATAGCCCTTAAGAAACCCAGTAAAACATTCAGCTTCCATTTCAAACTTATCAGGGAAATTTAGGTACATTACACTACATATGAAAATCAGTACTGTTAGGAGAGAAAGAGGTACAGGTTGATTAGTGTGTTATAAAACAAATGACTGATTTTTTTTTCCACTTTTGCTCAACACTGCACTGGCAAGGCTATTAGTTCACACCAAGTCGCTTTACAGCTATTAGGAAACTTGAGAGAAAGCAACCATCACCACCTTCAGTGAAAACACTGAAATCCATGGTAGTATCAGTCAAGATTCTCATCTGGCTAACAAGGCAGCAATGAGATGACACTTTTTCAAAGTTTCCAGTTTGGGGGCACGTGGGTGGCTCAGTGGGTTAAGCGTCCGACTTTGGCTCAGGCCATGATCTGACGGTTGGTGGGTTCAAGCTCCATGTCGGGCTCTGTGTTGACAGCTCACAGCCAGGAGTCTGCTTTGGATTCTGTGTCTCCCTCTCTCTGCCTCTCCCCTGTTCGTGCTCTGTCTTTGTCTGTCTCAAAAATAAACACCAAAAACTTTTTAAAAAAGTTTCCAGTTTGCCTCAGTGAACTACACAGGTAACCATCAAGGGTTTATGAGGCAGCACTCAAGGCCAGAGCCCCTGATCAGACAAAGTGGAAAGATTGTGGGAAGGGGTACTGGTTAAATTCTGAAATTTGTTCCAACTGTGGTCACGTGAAGAAATACCCTTGAATCATGCTGCATCACATCTTATGGGGACTTAGGATGGTTCATTCAGACTTTGTCTATTCAGATCCAGCATGATTATTTGATGTGTTGTCTACTTCCCACTAGAAACCTACTTCCCTTTGCTCCTCAAAACACTATTCTCTCTTGATTTTTCTCCAGCAGCTCTTTTAACTCCTTTGGGATTCCTCCTCTCTCTGCTACATTATTAAATTTTTGTCTACACCAGGCCTAGATCCTCACATTTCTACTAACTCCACCGTCCCTTCTTTAGTGATCATATCTATACCCAGAGCTTTTAAATCCCCCCTAATCTCATTTTTTATATATTTAAAAGACCTTGGCTTTCTTGCTCAACAACTGTATACTTTAATGTCATTTTTCTTTTAGTTTCAAGTTAATTAGTCTTACTAAGAAAGGCAAGTATTCTTGGGGCACCTGGGTGGCTCAGTCAGTTAAGCAACTGACTCTTGATCGATCTCGCAGCTCGTGAGTTCAAGCCCCACATCAGGTTCTGTGCTGACAGCAGGAAGCCTGCTTGGGACTCTCTCCCTCTCTCTCAGCTCCTCCCCTGCTTGTGCTTACATGCTATTTCCCTCTCTCCCTCTCTGTCAAAATAAATAAACTTAAGAAGTGAAATTGTAAATTTTTTTTGTAAATTTACTTTTTATTATTAACAGGCTTTAATTCACTTTATATTTCTTGTATAAAACTGTATGGTGGCCACACGTGGAGCCTGGATTCCCTGCATGGAGATTTTGGTGTGGGTCTTTACAAAGATGGTCAGTGAATTCCTAATAAAAGACTTGGTGAACACATTCTCTTTACAGAGTTAAGAGGTAAAATAACTGTCGGGGCACCTGGATGGCTCAGTTGGTTGGGCGTCTGACACTGGCTCAAGTCATGATCTCCCAGTTTGTGGATTCAAGCCCTGCATCAGGCTCTGTGCTGACAGCTCAGAGCCTGGAGCCTACTTCTGATTCTGTGTCTCCCTCTCTCTGACCCTGCCCCACTTGTGTTCTCTCTCAAAAATAAAATAAAAATATTAAAAAAAAAAAAAAGAGGTGAGATAACTGTAGGTCTTGGAAATGGCATCAAAAGAAGCCTTGGTGAAGTCACCCAGGGTGACAGTGCAGGCCCTAGCTGACGTGTAGGAGGCGTCAATACTGGCCATCATCAGTAGCTTCTTGGGCAGTGCCTCTGGGGGCACGATGAGGCCCACGAGCAAAGAGCCACAGTGGCTGGTCACCTTGCATGGAACAGTGTGGGGCCTGCTGATCGTGTTACCCCAGTAGTCTTGTCCCACAGGGCCCATGGAAAGCTTGCCCAGGATGATGGCTCCACAGATGGTAGTGGCTACCTCCTTTGGAGTACTTAACACCCAAGAACGATTCATCCATTGTAATCTCTGATGTCAAGAAATGCCTTGAACCTGGTCCACTGGCCAGCATGGGTCTGCTTTTACACAGGTATAATCTTCAAAACACCATCCTTGCCGGATGCCCCCAGCTGAAAGTCAATCATGGGCAGGGAGAAGAGACAGATTTCCTCAAAGAGACTTGATCTTTATGTCCTTGACCAGGCAGTCCAGCTTGGTGATGGGGATCCACTCCTTGTTCTTGGCCTTGCCTCTGCGAGCTCCATGGCCTCGCCTCTGCGAGCTCCATGGCCTCAGCCCCAGATGGTGCTGCTGCTGGAGCCTCCTCAGAAGCCACCCCAACACCCCATTCCAGGGCCCTTGCAACCCCCCCGCCAGGCCTTCCTACAGCACCGGCATCATCTGCCATTTAGTGTTTTCTCAAAGAAGAAGTGAACTCTTTGTAAATTTAAATTATTTGCCTTCTCCATTATCATCTCAATCATTCACTCTGGACTGCCAGCTACAGAAACATTATTGAGACCAACAAAAGATCATGTAAGATGGTTATAGTTACTTAAGAATATAAGAATACTCGGTGCAGTAGGTCATGCAATATTTTTCCTCACATGGCTCCATTGTTTCTGTAACTATCTCCAACATCACACTAAACTCAGTATGCTTAACACAGAACTGATGCTCCTCTTTACCCCAAAGAGCGACTCTAATTGACCTATCCTTTTTCTACTAACTGGTCCCAGGCATACAAAGTTTAAAAAGCTCATTGACAGCTTTCTCAACCTCCAACTACTCCGCAAATTCAATCAATTCCTCCCTCTCAATGCATTTGAAATCCACCTGTGAATTTCCTCTTTAACTACCAGTATCCTAGACAAGGTTCATGTTACAATAGTCTGTTTGGCTTCTTTAATTCTGACACTTCAACACAAAAAAGTAAACACTTTTACTTCCCACATATAAGTTTATCCCTATCCCATTTTCTGGGACTAATTTTTGTCCAGGAGGAATGTTAGTAGTCAAGCCAGTAAATGAGCATCAAACTTGGTTTGACTCTTCGTTTCCTGTGAGTCCTCAATAACTGGATTCCTTTCCTTGTTCTCTATTCATATTTGATTACATTCTGCCACTGTTCTGGAGCCTCTCTTCTAACTGCAATGACTTCACATACATCCTAGCTTCCTAGAGTCTGCTTCTACACAACACACCATTGGATAGGCCCCAAATGAAGACAACTGCCTGAGCTTCTGCCATCCCGGAAGTGCTCAAGTCTCTGCCGAGTACCAGTACCTCTCCGCTGTGATCTTTTATTTGGTTTGGATTCTAACATGACCTCTTCGAAAAAATATCTGAGTCTAGTCCCATATTCAGAACACTGACCTTGGTTCAGCCTACAGATGTTCCCAGGTCACCTGAGTAACACACAGCAGTTACTCAAAACGAGTAATTAAAGAAAGCTGACGTGTTTAAAACAAATGGTTCCATGGCAAAGCTAACCAGTTTGAAAAACAAAAAACAAAACATCAGTTTTCACTTTCCATAAATAGGCATTTCTCATGATTCGACCATTAAAATCAGTCAACCAAATGCTTTCATTTATAAATGTCATAAATGTGTAAATTTTTACTTCAAAGTAAGTGCTTTAAAACACTGTTGCTAATTGAAAACTCAAAATGTCAACACTTTCCATTGTGTTTTATTATTTGAAACCATTAGTGTTTTATGTCAGACACATAAATAAAACAATGCGGGATCTTTCCATTTCTAAGGTGATACTTGAAAATCACCCAGAATTTAATCATGCCTGCAAGAATACTTGTTGCAAAACTGACCTCGATGATCACGAAAGCTCTCTCATCTGACTCTTTGAGGTTTGTGCTGCTTGCATTTTCTTCTGAATGACAGGACGGAAAATCTTCTCTAATAATTATCAATGTTGACAGAAGATGTAGTTAGTGCCAGGCTTTTTACAGCAGCGGGAAAAGCATGTAGCTGCATTTTTTGATACACTTAGGTGGTATTCAGTAGTGGTACAGAATAGAAAGATACACAGAGGACAGCCAAGTAACGCTAGTGTTTGAAATAAAACTCTGTGCTTCGAATGATATTTTTTCTTAAGGGTCAAACATTTATTTTGATTTAAAAATTCTATTTTTCCCCAAGAGTAACTGAAGACTGTTAAGGTAATGATTCTGCACGTGTTCAAACTTCTCACAGAGCCTTAATGAATACTCCTACCTCTCAATGCTCTTTTGCATTAGCTGAATCCTCTGCCCAATCAAGCCAACCTGTGGCTGGTCCAGCTCATTAGAGCCAGGGAAACGGATTCTGAGGGAATCATTGTACTCAGAGTGCTCTCAAGAGCTTCCTGTCCAATGTCAGGCCAAAGTCCTTGAGTGAAAGCCAAGAGTCAAAGCCAGGTAGACCAGAAAGAAGCATCACATCCAAAGAGGGAAGCAGGGTCACTGATGGCAGAGAGAGAGCCAAGAGTCAGAAGCCAGATGGATATTGGGTTTGAGTGTGATCAAGTGGGAAGCAAACAAGACAGCTTTGGCACAACAGCCTTCCAAAAAAGGCAAGATCAACATGGTGGTCCTTCCAGCTCCACCACTGATATGTGTACAAAAGGCAGTCCAGCAGTACCTTTCAATATGATATGCTCCATTTAGATCATCACTTATGGAAAACAAGTCACTAACAAAACGAACACTTCACCTTCCAATAGTTAAAGTCAGAATCTGTTGCAAGAATTAAAGATGAGTCAATCAAACACAATACAATCTATCTTATCCAAAACTCTATTGACTAACATTCTCTATTAATTGATTCATCTACACAACCATAATGCAATTATAACAGATGGTTGTAAGAAAGACCCTCAGGCTTTACAGCATTCTCAAGTACTTTCTTAGTGATGAACAAATTATATTTTGAATGGTTTCGAAGTCAACTGTAATCTATTTTTTTCTTAAATGAGAAATTAACTCAATTAAGCATTTTAACTACCTACTTATTATGCACAAGAGTCTATGACTAGAAAAAAATGTAAACAGAACACTAAACAGGAGAAATAATGCTTCATTTCTGCTTTCAAGTTGTAAAATTAATACCTGACAGTTGTTAAACACACACTAAGTTCCTGGTACCACTTTTAATGCTTAACATGTATCACTTCCTTTAATCTAAATACCAATTTTAATACCTACTATTAGTTATACTTGAACACTGAGGCTTAGAGGTGTTAAATAACTTAGTCAAATTCACATGGCAGGTAAATAAAGGATCCACCATTCTTGATATACAGATAGGTAGCAGATACACACACGGACAAAAGGATAGAGAAAAGTAAATATTTCTGCTTATCCCTACAACTTTTAAATGACAAACTATATCACACTCAATTTATAATTGAGAAACTGAGACATAAAGAGAAATTAAAAGTCTTAGGGCATAAAATGGAAATGGAATTCATTCCTGGCCTCTGAGGTTAAACTAAAAATGAAATATGAAACATATATAATAAAATATGAAATATATGGAACTCCCAAAACTTCAAAATTTTTGACATACAAAAATGACACTCTCTTATGTCTCAATTGATTACATCCTTCTACAAAACACTTAAAAGCACTATTACATTTCCACAATATTAGAAGTCATATTACCCATACTGCCACTCCCTGTGAAATCCCTAATTTGGTACTGCTATCTAAATGATGCGTTTAGGCATGCACATAATATTCAAATCTATTTTAAATTTAGAAATTTACTAAATTACTACAATGGTTTGATTCAAGTGGTAACTTAGGAACAATGTTTAAAACCTTAACACTTTTTATCTAAAACTTCCAAAATATTTTCTAACTAATACTTTACAAATCCCAGATCTTGGTGACGTGGGTAAGCTCTTTAATTACCCTTCAACAGCTTAGAAATGAAAACATACAAAACTCAAGTGGCTTTCCACGTCATTCAATGAGCTGGCAGTGATAGTAACAGCTTGACTTATAGGACATTATTTATTCCGGGCCATACAGTCAACCTCACAATGTCACATCAGGGGACATATTTTGTTTGCCTTTCATATAATACATGATATACCTTCAACACTATTCCACCTCAGCAAGAATATTAAAAATAATTTGGTGATTAAATGTAATGAATGAACCAGATGAAAACGATAAAACACTAGCAATTCCAGTTGGCACATACAGTGGCACCACAGCTGGTGTCCAGCAGCACCATTCTCTCTCTCAACGCACAGTTCCAGTCACTGCAACATCCCTGGCTCACTTTACCTGCCATCTTCCATCTGGTTCCCTTCCTTTTTAGACCTGTTCCATGGTCAGTCAGGTGAAATCTCTCGGTTCCATTAACGCTCACAAGTCATTTCACATTTATGGACTGTGAAGTGTCTGATTTGTTCTATATGTCATGTGGCCAATACTGCACTCTAAATTCTGTGCCTCATTAAATGTTAGCTGAATAAAGGAACCCCTCATTATGCCAAGAGGACCTAGAAATACTGAGATGCTGGCAGGCCAGAAGACTTAACCAACTGAACTTGTCCTCTGGTGAAATGCCTGACCCTGAGAAAAGCCCCTCTTCATGGTGACTCCACCAGCCTACGTTTTTCATGCACGGTAAGAACTTTCCACAAGTAGAGGATGCTAATATGTACAGCTTCCCCTCTACATGGTCCTACAAGCACACATTTCAGTTATCCCAACTTAGTTAAATATTAACAGTCCTGGACAATTTGATTCACATTTTGATTACCACAGTTTAGTAACTAGGAGAAATCGCTTCAAGTACAAAGACTCTAGCTCTTCAGTTCACAGATCATTCTGTACGCAACAATCTTTGATCTCAATCAGCAACAAATCAAGTGCTTTCTTTCAAAGTCAGCCAGCGATTGGTCAGGGAGTGTCTATTATTCAGTTCATACATAGACAGCAGAAGGTATGGTTGTGCTGCCCCTTAGTTTTCCCATGATAAACCCATGTGACATCACTCAAAAATGGATAACCCAAATAGGAAAGTGGACAACAAAATGTAAGTGCAACAAGAAGTCAAATTCCAAGAGAACAAAAGTAAATTAAAAATAAAAATAAAATCGCTGATCATGACAATGTTAACACCCCCATCATTCAAGGGACTCCAGCTAAATATGAAGGCACAGGAACTTGGGGAAAGTGATCTTAGTGATATAATTTAAGGAAGTGGCTGTAACAAAAAGGATGAAGCTGTACTCGAGGAAGTGATGCCAGCAACAGAATGTTCCCAAGAAAGGAACTCTGGATATATTTCATGACAGTGAACAAGTAACAAAATATTAGAAGTTGATCCGATCTTTGAAAACGATATGATAATTCACCAAAGCATTGACAAGGTTCTATTGTATTCTAAGTTACATGGTAAGAAGAAAGCAAGCACTATTCATACTACTCTTGATAGGCTGTCTAAAATGAAATCGAACACAAGGTAGTACATAAACATTAGTTTTATTATTTTATTTACCTGTACATTAGCCGAAAATTAGAGAGTTGTAATATTTTGAAAGAATTTTCAAATGTCACACAAAAAAATCACAATTTCCCCCACTGATTATAAAGATCATTTTGCATGATTTGAAACCACATAGCCATTTTTACCTCTTGCAGTACCTTCAAAGTGAGTACTTCCTGTTGTTTATTATGGGTCAAAGTTAACCTCCTGCTAAAAACTACAAATTATGTCCTAAACCAAACAGATAATGAATAATTATGTAGTTGAAGGCATTAGACAGCCATCAAGGCAGTGAAGACTACTGTGACCCGGTAAGAATAATCCAAGCAAAATGAAGTTCTAGAGAACCAGAGTCTCTGGAGCATCAAAAGTGTTCAGCACCTAAGTGTCAAGTGAATTAGTAACTGGATAATAAATAAAGGAACGAATTCAGTTTCCAACTAATCTTTTTTTTTTAATTTTTGTATTTCATTGGGGCGCCTGGGGGGCTTAGTCGGTTACGCGTCCGATTCTGCATCTGATGTCTGATCAGGTCATGATCTCACAGTTCAGGACTTCTTAGGAATTGATTTGATATATTCAAATGCCCCATTTCTATATTGAACTTATTAATATGGTAATGCAGAAGTATAGTGAAAATCACCTATTTTATAAAATAACATATTAAGAAATGCAGCATTTCTTTTTCTATCACATTTTGGGAAGCAACTGATGCTGCCATACTTTAATATCACCATCTTTAATTCACTGGAGCCAGGGCTGAGGCATCTAATGCAGGTTTCTGAACACTTTGTTGGTACTTTCATTCACCAAGATCGTTTGAGCCAAATCACCTTTTCACTCCATCTGTGATGCTGTTACTAATAACTATCACAACCCACAAACACGGATTCTCGTAACTACAGGGCTGCGTTTGCTTTGTATTCATCCTGTAAGAGGGTAGTGGTTGATATATAGCCACGAATTGCAGATTTTTAGTGTTCCTTAACAGGCTTGTTTTCTATTTGAGAATAGTTTACACATAACGTTACATTAGTTTCAGGTATATAACATAGTGATACGACATCTCTATACTCTGTCACGCTCACCAGAAATGAAGACACCACCTGTCACCATACAACAAATGCTATTACAGTATCATTGACTATATTCACTATGCTCTACCTCTTATTCCCTTAACTTCTTGATTCTATAACTGTCAGCTTCCAAATACGATTACTGCCCAGAATAGCAAAGTAATGTTGATTATTATTCTTTGTATGATATAAAAATCTTCACAAGGGTTCTCAACTTGCCATGATTAGAAGTGGCTGGTGAGTTAACTGACAGCATAGATTATTATTTTTTATTAATTTGGGTCAGAGAATTCTTACCTAAAAAGTGTTAGCAAGAGAAAATGACAGTTTGAGTTCCAAATTTTCACCTGATATTCTGATTGCCGTCTACCATCAGTATGTTTTACACAAACATACTACATTTGAAAACACAACTCATACCCATATGTACACATAAAAGAACCTTGCATATCAGTGTGGAACCTGCTGCTATATACCCCTTGCATGTTCCAAACCCTTAGTAGTGAGATGTACTGAAATGCCCTTTGCTTCCTACAACCCGGCTGGGGAGATCATAGCCTCTGATGCCACTACTTCTGAATACAGTTCAGCACTCTTCCCAGGACTCAATCCTAAATTCAGGGTTTGGGCCTAAGAATCAATAAACAGCTAGTGAAATTTGGTTCTCCATCCTATATCCTCCCTCTATAAAATCTGGCTTTTTCCATCTAATCTATTAGCAACCCTATTATTAATGGTTTAATTCCATTGTTATACACCCCAGATATGCCCATTCCAAGTGTCAGGTGCATATCAGTCCAAAGATGGAGATTCTTAACACATTTGAAGTAAAAACACAGTAAGAGTCCATGCCAAGTTTAGTTATCACTTCTGTAACAGTCAACAAATTTTGAAAAAATAATCACATAGCATATCCCATCTTGAGACTGTATGATAAACTGTGGTTTTAGAGTCTATGTATTTTGATGATACTCTCTGGTTAGTTTAGAAACAAAGGAACATAATTCTATTAGGGAGGCAAGTGAGGGAGGATTTTTTTCTCATTAGTTCCTAGGCGTGGACTGCAACATTTATCTGTGAAAACACTAGGGAGAAATTACAGGAGCACAAGTGTCCTACAAGAAGACAATAAAAGGTTATATTAAAACTACAGGTTTTGGGGCACCTGGGTGGCTCAGTAGGTTAAGTGTCCGACTTTGGCTCGGGTCGTGATCTCGTGGTCCTTGAGTTCAAGCCCCACATCCATCTGGCTCTGAGCTGACAGCTCAGAGCCTGGAGCCTGCTTTAGATTCAGTGTCTCCCTTTCTCTCTCTGCACCTTCCCTGCTCACTCTCACTCTCTCTCAAAAATAAACATTTAAAAATTAAAAAAGAAAAAAACTATAGGTTTTAGTACAATATGTAATATATTGCAGAATATACAGAAATTAATGTATCCTATAAAAATATTACAATACAAATACTCAGATTTTTTTTTAATTTTTAAATGTTTATTTTTTTTTTTTTTTGAGAGAGAGAGAGAGAGCAAGCAAGCAAGCAGTTGAGGGGCAGAGAGAGAGGGAGACGCACAATCTGAAATAGGCTCTAGGCTCTGAGTTATCAGCACACAGCCCAACATGGGGCTCAAATTCATGAACCACGAGGTCACAACCTGAGCCAAAGTTGCATGCTTAACTGATTGGGTCACCGAGGTGCCACCTGAGATCTTTTTAACAGATGAAAAAACTGATTATTGTCTTCCATTTACCATTTTACCTTAATAATCTCATTGATTTTGATTCTTTATTAACTTTAATATCATAGATTTGTGAATTGTAGCAGTGAGAAATAGGTTCATTCAGATCAACTCTTACAGTGACAACAACTAGAAAATATAGATAAAATATTTTACAGAGCACCCACATCTATTTAATGGCAGCAGAAAGCCATCAAGGCAGTGAGCATCTGTAGACCTAATATCCAGAAAGGAGTTGAGCCTAGGATTTTGTGGCTCGGAGAACGGTACAGAGGACTGGATAAGATGTGGTAATGGAAAAGAGATTACCTGAGAATTTTCCTAATCTGATAAAAAGTCTTCAAGTCCCAGATTAAAGAAGAAAGACGAACATCCAGCAGGACAGATTCAAAGAAAACCTTATCAAGAATAATTGTAATTCAAGTGCAAGAAACCAACAGTGAAAAAGAAAATCTAAAATGTGTCCAGAGGGGCAAAGTGTCATTTATTTTCTAAGGAGTAAAAATAAGACCAAAAGCAGACTTCCCCAAAAAGATGAAGGAAACCAGAAAACAATGGAATGAAAAAACCAAAGCACTGAAATAAATGACAATTTATATTTCTGTTTCCAGTAAAACAACCTTCCAAAATTATGATAAAAACACTTTCAAACAAATAAAACACAACTCATCACAAAGATTCTCACGTAAAGATACAAGTGCCAAGGGTTTGGTGTGGCAGGGCACAATAAAAATGATGCCAATGGAAGGCTCAAAGATGTAAGAAGGAAAGAAGGTATTTAAAAAACAAGAGGTCATTATTAAAATTTTCCATCAGTACATTTACAAATGATAGGACATGCACATGGTTTACCTATAAAGCAAAACTTACTGCAAGCGAATCCCTAAGTAGAAAACCTGAGTATTCCTCACCAGACTGAATCAAAACTTCCTATTTTCCCACAAATAAAATCTCTGCATCATGTAACTTCAACCAGTAAATTACATCATACATTTAAGAATAAATAACATGCATCTCAAACCAAGTGTTTCACAAAAGAGGGGGAAAAGAGAACATTCTTGAACTAATTTTATGACCAACATGACCAAACCAACACACCAAAACATAATAAAGGCTTCACAAGAAATGAAAATGAAATGCAACAACGTCAATGTACACCAAAAAAACCCCTAAACAATGCATGAACACATCAAATCCAGAAATAGACAAAAAAGATAAAGAATATGCTGAATTTCTTAGAAGAATGTCACGTTGGTTTAACTTTGAAAAATCAATATTAGCCAGTATCTTAAAAGAATAATTACACAGTTTCTTAATAGAAAAAAGATATAAGACCAAAACAAAAACCTCTGGCAGCTCAGAAACAGAAGGACACATCCTTAATTGGATAAAAGTTTGTTTTTGGAACAAGTATATTTAGTGCAAAAGCGATAAAAGATTTTCTTCTGACACAGGGATAAAATAACAATGCCTGTTAGCACTGTATCTAGTCAGTATTATGCTGGAGATCTTAGTACTAACCAAAAAAAGAAAAAGCATAATAATTGGAAAGGAAAAAAATCAAATACTTGCTATGCAAAATAATGAGATTATTTAGAAAATCCAAAAGAATATGTAGCTAAATCATTAGTATAAAGTATGTTTGTTAGTGTAAACTATAATTTATGTCCTGAATATAAGATTATTAAAAAATAATTTCTATTTTTATATAGCACAATAATTAGAAAGTGGAATTTAAAAACTTATAGTGTTTGAATTTCCATATAAAATTTAAATTAACTTCTTCAATTTTTATAAAAGCACCCACTGGATTTTGATTGGGATTGTACTAAATCTACAGATCAATTTAAAGACATTTTTTATGTTAACAATGAGTTTTCTAATCCATGAACGCAGTACATATATAATTTTTTCAAGTAATATATTATTACTATACAAAAGAATCCTATTCTATATAGGTATTAAGGTTATTCATACAGGGGCATTTCACATCTTGTATTAAAATTAATCCTAAGTATTGTATATTTCTGGGTGTTATTGAAAATATTTTTATAAATTCTATTTTTTAGTTGTTCAGTCTACAGAAACAAAATTTTTGTATATTGACTCATTGTGAAACTCTATTGAACTCATTTATTAGTTTTGTTTCCTATTCTGTAGATTTTCAAGATGTTCTACATGGTGTAATGATTTTGGACAAAAGCACCAAAACAATTAAATAGGGAAAAGATACAGTTTTAACCAATGACCCTAGAGTAACCAAGAATATACACACATATATATACTGGAAAAAATATCATAAAGCTTTGTTCTACCTTATATAATATACAACAAATTCACTATTGATCACATACTTAACTTATAGGCTAACAAATATAATTTCTAGAAGAAGTTCTAACAGAAGAAATTGATAAATTAATAATTTTTAAAAGACTTCTCTTTATCACAAGAAGTAAGAAAATAGAGGCACCTGGATGGCTCAGTGAGTTAAGTGACTGATTCTTGATTTCTGCTCAGGTCATGATCTCAGTCAGGAGATTGAGTCCTGCATCAAACCCCATGCTGGGTGTGGAGCCTGCTTGAGATATATTCATTCATTCATTCATTCATTCATTCATTCATTCATTCATTCATTCTCTCTCCTTCTCCCTCACTCCCTGCTTGCCTTGCTCATGCTTGCTCTCTATCTCACAACTAAAATAAAATCTTAAAAAAAAAGAAAACATATAAGCCATACACTGAAACAAAATATTCACAAAGCACATAGCAAACAGAATTTTAGCCAGAAAGTATAAAGCATTCTACACTCCTACAATTCAAGGAAAAAAAGCTGACAGAGGACTTCAATTTGCAAAGGTATTTATAGAAGTATATAGCAAATAAGCACATGAAAAACAACATCATTACTAAAGAAATGGAAATTTAACCCACAATGAAATACTACTCCAGGTCAACCAGATTGGCTAACATTAAAAACACATACACAACCTAAAAACTACTAAACATGTATCAACAGAAAAATGGATAGTTATAGTGTAGTGTATTTCATGACATACTACATAACAGCACAAATAATCTACAATTACATGTGTTCATATGCATGACTCATTAACACCATTACTGGGCAAAATAACCATCAAGAAGAGTACATATTATAGGATTCTACTTTCATAGCAAAACTTATCTCTGCTGGTAAAGTTCAAGATACGGGAGGTACGTAGGGCTCTAGTTGCTCAAAGAACAATGAGGCCTTTTGAACTGGTAAAGTTCTAATCCTTGGCTTGGGTGCTAGCTACACAGGTGTGTTCGGTTTGTAAAACTTCCCCAAGCTGTAAGATATAAGATATGATCACTTCTATTTATCTGTATTTTATTTAAATGATGAGTTAAAACACTGTTTTAAACCAATACTGCTTACAATAGGATAATAAAATAGGAATCAAATATATTCAAGACCTCTGCACATAAAACATTCTATTACTAAGAGAAGATAAGTAAGATCTAAATAAATGAAAGAATACACCACATTTATCAAGTGGGACACTAAATACTGAAAGATGTCAATTCCCCTTCAAAATGATCTATACTCAACAGAATTTCCATTATAGACCTATCGTCAGTGGAAATCTATTTGTGGAAATTAATAAACATTCTGTACTTCTTATGGAAATGTAAAGGTCGGAGAAAAACCACAAAAATCCTCAGGGGTTCAAACAAGTTAAAGGAATTACTCCCCTTGCTATCCAGACTTGTAATGAAGTTTCAATAATTAAGGGAGTGTGGTATTCTCCCACTGATAGCCTAGAAAAAAAAATCGAACATAATAGGAAGTAAATAGCAGACATACACATATATGGACACCTGAGTAATCAGAAATGTACAAATGAAGAGCAGAGGGATCATCTTATAACTGTGATGTGGGGTCAATTAAACACATAGAATGCAAATTTAACTGTGAAACATAAAATAAATTTTAGAATATGTCTTCAGTCACTGCAAAGCTGTCTTAAATGGATACATAAAGCACTAACCATAAAGTAGATTAATAATCTGTACTAGATTAAAATTAAGATACTCCATTAATGAAAAGATATTAGGAGGGGATGCCTCGGTGGCTCAATTGCTTCAGCTCAGCTCATGATCTCACGGTTCATGGAATGGAGCCCTGTGTTGGGCTCCATATTAACAGCACGGATCCTGCTTGAGATTCTTTCTTACCCTCCTCTCTCTGCCCCTCTCCCCTGCTCTGTCTCTCTCTCTCGAAACAAACAAACTTAAAAAAAGACATTAGGAAAACAAAAAGTTCAGACACACACCAGGAGAAAATGCTTGCAATATACCTAAGTGACAAAGATTTCAAGTCTATAATATGTAATATATAAAGAATATAGAATACATAAAAAATCTTTAAAAAATGTTTTGAGAGAGCAAGCGTGAAGGAGTGGGGGAGGGGCAGAGAGAGAGGCAGACACAGAATCTGAAGCAGGCTCCAGGCTCTGAGTGAGGTTTCATCACAGAGCCCGATGTGGGGCTCAAACTCACGAACTATTGAGAACCCTCAGCTGAAGTCTGACACTCAACCAACTGAGTTACCCAGGTGCCCCAAAAAATCTTTTTTTAAAGGAATCTTTATAATACAAAAAGAATTCCTATAAATCAAAAAGATACAGACCTAGCAGCTTATGTTAAAATGAGAAGGAGACATGAATGAGTCCTTTTAAAATAAGGATGCCCAAGTAGCAGATGAACATACAAATGTTTCTCGACTTGTAGTAATCAGGAAAGTGGAAATTTCAAGTACAATGCTATACTATTACACACCCACTAGAATTACTGAAACATAAAATTTGACAACATACACATGTGCTAACTAGACTCTTATACACTACAGGTGGGAGTATAAATTGGTACAACTTTGGGTATCTACCAAAGCTGAACATACTCATACAATTTGATTTAGCAATCACATTCCTGACGATATATGCAACAAAAATTGGTACACAATTGCACCAAAAGACATGTTCAAGACCATTCAAAACAGTAGTATTCACAATAGCCCAAGACAGGAGACAATCCAAATGTCCATCAAAAGTAAAGATAACAGTGCATCATGGTGTAATCATTTAATGGAAAACCCTAAGATAAAGAAAGTGAATGAACTATTTGCATGTGCAGTATCATGGATGAATCTCACAAAGCCAAAAAAAAAAAAAAAGTACACATATCCAAAGGTCCAAAGTAGGCAAAATTAATCTATGGAGCCAGGAAAGTGCTCACATATTAATGGGGAGAGAGGAACTAGTGACTAAGAAGAGATAAGAGGTAGGTTTCATGGGTGCTAATAATTATTTCTTGACTTGGGTTGTGTTCACCTGAGTGTGTTCACTTTGTGAAAACTCACTGAGGTGGGCAGCTACTTTCTTTTTGTACATTATAGTTCAATACAAGTTTATTAAAAATATAATAAACTAAATTAAAAATATAATTCAAAAATTAAAATAGTTTTTGAGGTGCTTATCTTATGATTATTAATAAAGACAATTTTCAAAGCAAATCAGTAGTGTTAAAAAATCCAGAGAAGTATTTAACATAGGAAAGAGAATTTAAAAAAAATTTTTTTACTACATATGGAATAAATCACTACTTTGTAACTATTCTGATTTGAGTAGATTTGGTGCAATAAAAAATAAAACACTTTACTTGATGACTACTCTGTTTACCTGTAAGTAATAAAGCTCCATTAATTTTAATTATATTTTAGAAATCAGATTTTCCCTTCTATCAAGCTGGCGTCTCTCATTTGCCAGAATTAAATTTTGATGCATTTGGGTATTTCTACACATCATTAACATGGTGAATGGAATGAACTCTGATAATATTTAGACAAATTAGCCTGTTTATGCATTTCTGACATGAGTTGTATTAATATTTCTATTCTTTTCTCTTGATTTACTCTTTCTAAATCTTTATCTTTGTGTGTACATCATTTATGTGGGGGAAACTGTTAACTTACCATTTAAAATGCCACGTTCATATCACACATGAACTTAGTTGGTATTTGTTAACACCACAGCAGCTCATAACAGGATACAGAACACTGAATAGAAAAGCCATTGGGCATGCTCTTCCATTAAGCATCGGGGTGATCTTGATGACTCACTTTACCACATCAGGCCTCAGTGATCATGTATGTAATATGAGGAGATGGAACTTTAACTTGTCAACATTGAAGGATTAGCCTTTTGGATTCTGAGAGTGAGAATTTCCTCAAAGATTTTGTAATTATTCTTTCCCTGTTCGGTTCCAACCTATCTTGACTGAGAGGACTCAACCCTAGTGGAGTAAAACCTTGGAAAGCAAACTTGATAAATGAGCACTTTCTTGCAATACAAATAGAACGTGACACCAAATGTCACATGATCACAACTGAGCCAATGGTTCTTGAAATTTTCTTTGATATGCAAGTGCTTTGGATTACAAGCATGTTTCCGGAATGAATTACACTGGCAAACCAAGGTTTTACTGTACTTGCTTTTATTACTCTAAACTTAAGATAAGGCACCCAGTCTTTGCCCAGGCTGAGTTCCTAAGGGATTCTCCCAAGCAGCAAAGCCTGCATGTGGATCATCTAAGACAATACAGATAAACAACATTATTTGAAAACTCCACTAATTTGAGCAGCAAGGAGAAGAAGCAGGTCTGCAGAACCTAGAAGCCTTATCAAGTGTGCTACTTGATGTTCATCTTTTTGTATCTAATTCAGATTCCCCATATGGTATCATTTTTCTATCTCCCACACAAATCTTTGCCAAACTTTACCCTAGACTTTCCATCTAGGTCAAAAAATTTAGACAATGTTTATTCTCACTTTTCAACAGACACCACTTACATGTGATTTTTCCTTTAATCATGTTTCCATTAGCATGGGGATTGGGACTCAGTACCACTGTAACAAAATTGGAACATGTGCAGTTCATCTTCAATCTGGGTAATAACTCCACTTAGTTTGACCTTCACTATGTTCTTCATTGCCTTCATTTCGTGGCCAAAGAATGTAAATTATTCCATAGTTTTACTTATTTTTTCCTCTCTCTCTCCCTCCTCCCAAAGGTCAGCCTAATCTCTAAAATTTATTTTGAATGTATTAAGTCACTCCTTTTAATTTCTTTAAGAGAACATTTATACTATCCCTGTCTCCTATACAATAGACTGCCCTTTTAAACCCCGTTATTATTTCCCTTTCAACATTTCCCTTCTACTTCCCAATCAGCATTCTCATTATTCAAGTTTTTATTCCTCTATTTTTAAAAAAAAAAAAAATCTGTATTTTATACCCTAATTGTCTATCAGTGATCCAGTGTAGGTATGGTCTAACTTAGGTTAACTGATATGTAACATATTTTATAGACATTACAAGAAATTCATAAGCTACAGTTTATGCATTATAATCACATTTAACAAGTTCTAGATTCCCCTCTCCTTTGCAATATCAACATGAAACCAGAACTTAATGTCAACTCATTGTCCTAATTCCCTTTTTAATGTCAATTTTTCACTACTTGGCAACTAACAGCCCTCTTTCTATACTGACCTCTTTGTCCTTGTAAACAACCAATATTTCTCTAAATGAATCCTAGCTTTGTCATGATAGTAAGATATTCCAAGTTCACCTTTATTTCTTCTGCCCCAAGCAAAAAATGTTTCCTCTTAGAGGAATATAATGGTGGGTTCAAAAACAGGGGAGGGGTGCCTAGTGGCTCAGTCCATTGAGCACCAGACTCTTGATTTCAGCTCAGGTCATAATCTCATGGTTCGTGAGTTTGAGCCCTGCATTGGGCTCTCCACTGATAACGCAGAGTCTGCTTGGGATTCTCCCTCTCTCCCCTGCTCTCACTCTCTCACCATAGAAAAAATTTTTAAAGGGCGGAAACAGAATGCACAGTGGTTTGCTTTACTTAGTACTCTTTACTGAAAAAGAAAGAGCTCCCTTAAAAAGGGAGGATGGTCAGAGAGGGTCAGGAGTTCATACTGATTTTTCCAACTTAGTTCTACTTTGACTTACCTTTATACTTTACTAAGAGAGCTCATTACATCACTGTAATTTTCCTCTTTTAAGTTACCATCTTTAGAGTTATCCACTCTTAAAAATGTCATGCTATGTACTGTATACATGATTCCATTACAATGATTCCCTGAACCCCAGCCCTGCAATCCAGAAAGACTTTAAATCTATTTTCTTAAGTATTTTCTTTTTGTTTATCTGGACATGTGGCTAAACTAACCTGAAGGTGGCTTGAAACTGTACTAGTCTACTTGATCTAGTGTGCCGACGTCACCTGAGACCAGCCTCTGTAAAAAGAAAAAGAAAATGAAATCCACACTAATGCCAGAGGAACACCAAAATATTAAAGGCATACAGCAATTAGATCCAAAATCAAACCCATACACTTATAACAATGATTTGCAAGGTTTTTGCATAAAATCTTCCAGTTTTCATTCCCATGAACCAAAATAAACACTTGAACCCCCATATTTGATTAAGATGTATTTTAATCTAATTCCCTTTGCCTTAATCAATGTTCATTTGGGGCACAAGAATTCTAAGAAACCCTGATTTTTACAAAAACCTTTAGATATATACTGATCACCTCAAGTTTTCCCAGCCCAGACAAAAGATACATGAAAAAAATCCAAATTAGTATTGAGAATTATCAGGAGTGCCTGGGTAGCTCAATCAGTTTAGTACCTGACTCTTGCTTTCAGGTCAGGTCTTAATTCTAGGGCTGTGGGATCGAGCTCCTCATTGGGCTCTGTACTGAGTCGGAAGCCTGCTTAAGATTCATATTCTTTCTTTCTCTCTCTCTCTTTCTCTCCCTCGCCCCTCTCCCCCCCCCACTCTGTCTCTAAAATTAAAAAAAACAGAAATAAAAATATTAAGAATTATCAGATATGTATGGGGCACCTAAGTGGTTCAGTTGGTTAAGTGTCCGACTTCGGTTCAGGTCATGATCTCACAGGTGGTGGGTTGGAGTCCCAAATTGGGCTCTGTGCTCACAGCTCAGAGCCTGGAGCCTGCTTCCGATTTTCTATCTCCCTCTTTCTCTGCCCCTCTCCCACTTGTGTTCTCTCTCCCTCTCCCTCTGTCTGTCTCAAAATTAAGTAAACATTTAAAAAAAACTATCAAAGGTGTAGAAAATCTACATTGCTTGTTGTAAATGCCTATTATCCAAGTCAGAAAGCTAACATACTGGCCATCTAACACACTTTTATAATTACTCTATAGTGTCCCACAAGATTTAACCTAAAAAATAAAAAAGCACAAATAATTACAGCACATTTCAGTACGAATTCCATGAAAGCACCCAATTCCATTGGCCCATTTCCAGACTGGTTTAGTCTTCACAAAACAAATGCTGAGTGCTGATAAATCTACATCTTTAGGAAAGCTGATTACTTATGTTGTCCTACATTTCTAGATTTCCTTCCAAGATGAAAATAAGTATTAGAACCTGTGCGAAAATACAGAAAATCTACATTACTTATTACTTACTACTGACCAAAGCTGGAGAATTAGCAGATCTGCAGTTACCCAAAACTGTCCTATGTACACCAGTTCACATAAATCCTTTAATATATGATCCAATTTACACTCCTGATTCCTTTTTTTTTTTTTACCCCCATACAGGCTTCTTTCAAATGTCTGGGAAGACTTTCCCACCTAACTGGAATTAGTGAGAACATATGTGACCCTGCCTCTCATTAACTTTTATTTCATTTGTATAGAATTGTTCATGTTATAATTCTGTCCCCATATGATGTGATCCCACTGAGAGCCCACAACGGACTTAATTACTGCTCTGTGAACGAGGTCACTTGAAGGCTAGGCTAGATATAGGAAGGAAGGAGAGAAAAAAGCAATACTTCTCATTTTACACACCCACATTTCAGCTCTGTAACTACTGTGACAGGATGAACATTTTTAAGCAATCTCAACTCTGAAGTTCAAAATCTGTCCTGTCCAAAACAACTGGGAAAAAATATACCTAAGATATCCTGGGATGGATAATGCCTTTTGTAATAATTAAATGATTCATAAATTAATTGTGATGATGGTTATTCATAAAGTAACCCACAGACTCCACTGTTTACTGTGGAATAATACCTCACATATTCTTAGCCACACGAAAACAAAACAAATACAAAAACAAAAAGTGCCTCAGCCAATTAGACAATGTGCAAAGTATTACTAAACTGCATGTTCAAATCAGTAATTTCACACAATACCTCAAAGAACAGTTGTTTTGTTGATTTTCATGAGTTGTTAAATTGGTTGCTTTTTTTTCTTATCAAAGTCTAAACCTCAACCTTACAGACATGACCTGAATTTTTCTTTTTCTACATTGTTTAAACTTCGGCTGAAAAAGTTTCTATTTGTGCCAGCTGAGTATAATTGCAAAGCCCCCATCCATCTCCATTATCGCCTTTGTTTTGAAGACAAATTCTAAACAAGTTGTGCTATGCCCCATGTCACAGCTTATGTAAAGTAATCACTATTTGGTATCAAATCTTTTTTTATACCAATCTTTTTTTTTTTTGGCCTAATAGCTTTGTTGAGATATAATTCATATACCATTAGCCTCACCCTTTTAAAAAGTACAATTCAGTAGCTTTTAGTATATTTACAAAGTTGTGCAAACACACTGGCTACTGAATTTCAGAATTTTCATCACCCCCAAAATGAAGCTCTGTACACATTAGCAGTCAACCTCCATTTCTCCTCAAGCATCACCCCTGGGCTCTAAGCTACTTTCCAGCTCTACAGATTCACCTATCATGTGTAGATTTCACATAAAACAAATCATACAATATGTGCTCTGTTGAAGCTGCCTTCTTTTCCTTAGCAAAATGATTTCAAGGTTCATCTATGTAGTATGCACCAGTATTTAGCTCCTTTTAAGGATCGAATAATATTCTATTGTACAGATATTCTCTCTGTGTATGTATGTGTGTATATATATATCATACATTTATATATATGTGTATATATATGTGTATATATATGTATATATATGTATGTGCGTATATATATATATATATATATATATATATATATATATTTTTTTACCTTCATCAGTTGACCAACACTTTGGTTGTTTCTTTTTTTGGCTATTATAAATAATGCAGGTATGCACATGCATGAACATGTTTTTGTGTGGAGTTATATTTTCATTTATTGGGTATATACCTAGTAGTGGAACTGCTGAGTTATATGGTAACTCATATTACACCACGTAAAATGGTATAATAGCAATGAACAAGAGTTCCTATCTTTAGATCTTTAATTAGCAATTAAAACTAATCATTTTCTCATTAATAAATGTTGATTTCATTAAAATCAAAATTTTAGCTTTGATCATGTCTTGGGCATTTATTTCCCCCATCTCTTTTTTCAGGATTTTTAAAAAAAATCTAGGTTGTTAACATACAATATTATATTCCTTTCAAGTGCATGATACAGTGACTCGAAAATTCCATATATTACTCGGTGCCTATCAAAATAAGTGTACTCTTAATCCCTTTCACCTGTTTCACCAATTCCCCCCCCATCTCCCCCCTGGTAACCTTCAGTTTGCTCTCCATAGTTAAGAGTCCGTTTTTTGGTCTCTTTTTTGTTGTTGTTAATTTGTTTTATTTCTTAAATTCCACCTACAAGTGAAATCACAAGGTATTTGTCTTTCTCTGACTGACTTATTTTGCTTAGCATTATACTCCCTAGGTCTAACCACACTGTGGCAAATGGCAAGATTTCATTCTTTTTATGGCTGAATACTCCACTTTATGTCTATATATGTATGTATGTACATGTGTGTGTATATACATATCTATGAACCACATATTCTTTATCCATTCATCAATGGACATTTAGGTTGCTTCCATAAGTATACATAATTCTGCAATTAATACAGGGGCACATATATCCCTTCAAATTAGTGTTTTTGTATTCTTGGACTAAATACCCAGTAGTGTGATTACTAGACCATAGGGTAGTCCTTTTTTTTATTTTTTTGAGTAACCTCCCTTCTGTCTTCCACAGTGGCTGCACAGGTTGGCATACCTACCTGTCAGGGCACGAGGGTTCCTTTTTCTCCAGATCCTTGCCAACATTTATTGCTCCCACGTTTTTTATTTTAGCCATCCTGACAGGTGTGAGGTGCTATCTTCCTGTCGTTTTGATTTACACTTCACTGATGATGAATTATGTTGAGCATCTTTTTATGTGTCAGTCATCTGTATGTCTGTTTTGGAGAAATGTCGATTCATGTATTTTGCTCACTTTTTAACGTGATTATTTGGTGGGGGGGGGGTTGGTGTTCAATTCTAAGTTCTTCATGTATTTTGGATACTAACCCTTTATCTGTCATTTGAAAATACCTTCTCCAATTCAGTAGGTTGTTGTTTAGTTTTGTTGGTTAATTCACTTGCTGTGCAGAAGCTGTTTTGATGTAGTCCCAATAGTTCATTTTTGCTTTTGTTTCTCTTGCCTCATGAGACTTATCTGATATGACGTTGCTGTGACCAATGTCAGAGAAATTACTGTCTGTGCTCTCTTCTAGGGTATCTATGCTTTCAGGTCTCACATTTAGGTCCTTAATCCATTTGAGTTTATTTTTTGTATGGTCTAAGAAAGTGATCCAGTTTCATTTCTTTCCATGTAGCTGTCCAGTTTTCTCAACACCATTTGTTGAAGAGATTGTCTTTTTCCCATTTGATGTTCTTTCCTGATTTGTCAAAGATTAACTGGCCATATAATTATGGGTTTATTTCTGAGCTTTCTATTACGTTCTATTCATCTATGTATCTGTGATTGTGCCAATCCTATACTGTTTCGGTTACTGTAGCTTTGTAAGATAACTTGAAGTCTCAAATTGTGATACCTCGTTTTGTTTTTCTTTTTCAAGACTGCTTTAGCTATTCAGGGTCTTTTGTGGCTCCATACAAATGTTAGGATTGTTTTCTCTAGTTGGTGAAAAATGCTGTTAGTATTTTAATAGGGATTGCATTAAATGCGTAGATTGCATTGGGTAGTATAAACATTTTATCAGTATTTGTTCTTCTAATCCATGATTATGGAATGTCTTTACATTTCTTTATGTTGTCTTCAATTTCTTTCATCAATGTTTTATAGGCTTCAGAGTATACATCTTTCGCCTCTTTTGTTAAGTTTATTCCTAAGTATTTTATTATTTTTGGTTCAATTGAAAATGGGATTGCTTTCTTAATTTTTCTTTCTGCTACCTCGTTATTAGTATATACAAATGCAATGATTTATGTTCAGTGATTTTGTATCCTGTAACTCCTGAATTCATTTGACAGTTCTAGTAGTTTTTCAGGGAGTCTTTTGGGTTTTCTGTGTAGAGTATCAAATCATCTGCAGATAATGTAAGTTTTACTTCTTCCTTATAGACTTGGATGCCTTTTATTTCTTTTTGTTGTCTGATTGTTTAGGCTAGGGTTACCAGTACTATGTTGAATAAAAGTGGTGGCAGTGGATATGCCTGTCTTGTTCCTGACCTTAGGGGCAAAGTTCTCAGGGCTTCACCACTGAGATATTAGCTGTTGGTTTTTCACATAGGGCCTTTATTGTGTTGAGGTATGTTCTCTCTAAACCTAGTTTGTTCAAAGTTTTCATCACGAATGGAGGTTGTACTTTGTCAGATGTTTTTTCTGCATCTACTGAAATGATCACATGGTTTTTATCCTTTCTCTTACTGATGTATCATGCTCATCGGTTTGTGAATATTGAACCACCCTTGCATCCCAGGAATAAATCCCACTTTGATTGTGGTGTATCATTTTTGTAACGTATTGTTGGATTCAGCTTACCAATATTTTGTTAAGGATGTACGTCCACCTATGTTCATCAGAGATATTGGCCTGTAGTCCTCTTTTTTTGTGGTGTCTTTATCTGGTTTTGGAATCAGGGTAATGCTGGCCTCATAGGATGTATTTAGAAGTTTTCTTTCCTCTTGTATTTTTTTGAAAAGTTTGAGAAGAATAGGCATTAACTCTTCTAAAAATTATTTGGTAGAATTCACCTGTGAAATCATCTGGTCCTGGACTTTTGTTTCTTTGGAGTTTCTTGATTACTGACTCAATTTCACCGCTGGTAATCAGTCTGTTCAAACTTTCTATTTCTTCCTGTTTCAGTTTTGAGGAGTTATATGTTTCTAAGAATGTATCCATTTCTTCTAGGTTGGCCAGTGTGTTTGAATATAGTTTTTTATATTATTCTCTTACAATCTTTTATATTTCTGTGCTGTCACTCATTATTTTTCCTCTTTTGCTTCTGATTTTAAGTCCTCTCTTCCTCTTTGGAGGAGTCTGACTAGAGGATTATCAATTGTGTTGATCTTTCCAAAGAACTAGCTCATGGTTTCAATGACCTGTTCTATCATCTTTCGAGTTTCTCTATCATATTTGTTTCTGCTCTAATCTTTACTATCTCCTTCCTTTTGGATTTGGGTTTTGTTTGTTCTCTTTCTAGCTCCTTTAGGTATAAAACTTAGGTTGCTTGAGATTTTTTTCTTGCTTCTTGAGGTAGCAAGAAACTTCCCTCTTTAGAATGGCTTTTGCTACATCCCAAAGATTTTGGATTGTTTACATTTTCATTTGTCTCTATGTATTTTTTGATTTCCTCTTTGATTTCTTGGTTGATTCACTGTTCAGTAGCATGCTCTTTAACCTTCAGGTATATGTATTCTTTCCAGATTTTTTCATGGGATTTATAGTTTCATTGCACTGTAGGCAGAAAAAACGTATAACTCCAATCTTTTTGAAATTCTTGACACTTGTTTTTTGACCTAATATGTGATCTATTCTGGAGAATAGTCCATGTGCGCTTGTAAAAATGTGTATTCTTGCTGTTTTAGCATGAAATGTTCTGAATATATTTATTAAATCCATCTGGTCCCATATGTCATTTAAAGCCACCATTTCCTTGTTTATTTTCCATTTAGATGATGGGTCCATTGATAGAAGTTGGGTGTCAGTCTCCTACTATTACTGCATTATTATTGATTGGTTTATGTTATTACTTTATGTATTTGGGTACTTCCATTTTGAGTGCATAAATATTGACAGTTATTATGTCTTCTTGTTGGATGGTCCACTTAATGCTTATGTAGTGTCCTTCTTTGTCTCGTTACCATCTTTGTTTTAAAGTACATGTTGTCTGATGTAAGTATTGCTACTGTGGCTTTCTTTTCACATACAGTTGCATGCTAAATGCTTCTTGATCTCATTTTTTTGTTTGGTTTGTTTGTTTTCTTATTTATTTTGTGTGTGTGTGTGAGTGGGGGAGGTGCAGAGGGAGATAGAAGCCCAAGAAATCTCTGTGCTGTCAGGACAGAGCCTGATGTGGGGCTCAATCCCACAAATCATGAGATCATGACCTGAGAGGAAACCAAGAGTTGGATGCTTAAACAACTGAGCTACACAGGGGCCCAATTTGCTTTTTCCTTTCTTTTCTTTTCTTTTTTTAAAATTTTTATTTATTTTTATTTAACTTTATTTTTTATTTTTTAAAATTTACATCCAAATTAGTTAGTATATAGTGAAGCAATGATTTCAGTAGATTCCTTAATGCCCCTTACCCATTTAGCCCATTCCCCCTCACACAACCCCTCCAGCAACCCTCAGTTTGTTCTCCATATTTATGAGTCTCTTCTGTTTTGTCCCCCTCCCTGTTTTTATATTATTTTTGTTTCCCTTCCCTTATGTTCATCTGTTGTGTCTCTTAAAGTCCTCATATGAGTGAAGTCATGTGATGTTTGTCTTTCTCTGACTCATTTCACTTAGCATAATACCCTCCAGTTCCATCCACATAGTTGCAAATGGCAAGATTTCATTCTTTTTTGATTGCTGAGTAATACTCCATAGTATATATATACCACATTTTCTTTATCCATTCATCCATCGATGGACATTTGGGCTCTTTCCATACTTTGGCTATTGTGGATAGTGCTGCTCTAAACATGAGGGTACATGTGTCCCTTTGAAACAGCACACCTGTATCCCATGGATAAATGCCTAGTAGTGCAATTGCTGGGTCGTAGGGTAGTTCTATTTTTAGTTTTTTGAGAAACCTCCATACTGTTCTCCAGAGTGGCTGCACAGCTTGCATTCCCACCAACAATGCAAAAAAGATCATCTTTCTCCGCATCCTCCCTAACATCTGTTGTTGCCTGAGTTGTTCATGTTGGCCATTCTGACAGGTGTAAGGTGGTATCTCATTGTGGTTTTGATTTGTATTTCCCTGATGATGAGTGATGTTGAGCATTTTTTCATGTGTCAGTTGGCCATCTAGATGTCTTCTTTGGAGAAGTGTCTATTCATGTTTTTTGCCCATTTCTTCACTGGATTATTTGTTTTTTGGCTGTTGAGTTTGATAAGTTCTTTGTAGATTTTGGATACTAACCCTTTATCTGATATGTCATTTGCAAATATCTTCTCCCATTCTGTTGGTTGCCTTTTAGTTTTGCTGATTGTTTCCTTCACTGTGCAGAAGCTTTTTATTTTGGTGAGGTCCCAGTAGTTCATTTTTGCTTTTGTTTCCCTTGCCTCTGGAGACGTGTTGAGTAAAAAATTGCTGCAGGCACGACCAAGTGGGATTTATACCTGGGATGCAGGGCTGGTTCAGTATCCGCAAAACAATTAACATGATTCATCACATCAATAAAAGAAAGGACAAGAACCATATGATCCTCTCAATAGATGCAGAGAAAGCATTTGACAAAATACAGCATCCTTTCTTGATAAAAACCCTCAAGAAAGTAGGGAGAGAAGGATCATACCTCGAAATGATAAAAGCCATATACGAGCGACCCAATGCTAATATCATCCTCAATGGAGAAAACTTAGCTTTCCCCCTAAGGTCAGGAACAAGACAGGGATGTCCACTCTAGCTACCATTATTCAACATAGTATTGGAAGTCTTAGCCTCTGCAATCAGACAACACAAAGAAATAAAAGGCATCCGAATCGGCCAGGAGGAGGTCAAACTTTCACTCTTCACAGATGACATGATACTCTATGTGGAAAATCCAAAAGATTCCACCAAAAAACTGCTAGAACTGATTCATGAATTCAGCAAAGTTGTAGGATATAAAATTAATGCACAGAAATTGGTTGCATTCCTATACACCAACAATGAAGCAAAAGAAAGAGAAATCAAGGAATCGATCCCATTTACAGTTGCACCAAAAACCATAAAATACCTAGGAATAAATCTAACCAAAGACGTGAAAAAGGTATACACTGAAAACTATAGAAAGCTGATGAAAGAAATTGAAGAAGACACAAAGAAATGGAAAAAGATTCCATGCTCCTGGAGAGGAAGAACAAATATTGTTAAAATGTCGATACTACCCAAAGCAATCTACATATTGAACGTGATCCCTATCAAAGTAACACCAGCATTCTTCACAGAGCTAGAACAAATAATCCTAAAATTTGAATGGAACCAGAAAAGACCCCGAATAGCCAAAGCAATCTTGAAAAAGAAAACCAAAGCAGGAGGCATCACAATCCCAGACTTGAAGGTATACTACAAAGCTGTAATCATCAAGACAGTATGGTACTGACACAAGAACAGACACTCAGATCAATGGAACAAAATAGAGAACCCAGAAATGGACCCAAAAATGTATGGCCAACTATTCCTTGACAAAGCAGGAAAGAATATCCACTGGAATAAAGGCAGTCTCTTCAGCAAGTGGTGCTGGGAAAACTGGACAGGGACATGCAGAAGAATGAACCTGGACCACTTTCTTACACAATACACAAAAATAAACTCAAAGTGGATGAAAGACCTCAATGTAAGACAGGAAGCTATCAAAATCCTGGAGGAGAAAGCAGGCAAAAACCTCTTTGATCTTGCCCGCAGCGATTTTTATTTATTTTGAGAGAAAGAGAGAGAATAGGGGAGAGGCAGAAAAACAAGGAGCGAGAGAATCCCAAACAGGCTTTGTGCTGTCAACATAGAGCCCAATGCGGGGCTCTATCTCATGAACCATGAGACCATGATCTGAACCAAAATTGAGAGTTGGACACTCAACCAACTTAACCACCCAGGCACCCCACCCCTCATTTTAAATCTGCATCTGTCTTCACCTACAAAGTAAGTCTCTTCTGCAGCATATAGATAGGTCTTGTTTTTCCATCCACTCTGTCACTTTTTTTGTCACTCTATGCCTTTTGATTGGTGTAGTTAGTACATTTACATTCAAAGTAATTACTGACAGGTATGCAATTATTGCCATTCTGTAATTTGTTTTGTTTCTTTTTGTGGATCTTATCTGTTCCTTTCTTCTCCTGCTCTCTTTTCTCATCATTAGTCGGTTTTCCTCAGTAATATACTTGGATTCCTTTCTCTTTACTGATTGCATATTACTGGTTTTTTGATTTGTAATTATCATTAGATTTGCATATAACATTTTCTGCATAGAGCCGTCAATACCAAGTTTATGGCTGCTTAAGTTTGAACCCATTCTTTACTTCTCTCCTCACCACATTTTAGGTATATCGTGTTACAGTTTACATCCTTTTATTATGTGAGTCCCTTAACTGATTTTTAGTGATATACTCATTTTTACTGCTTTTGTGCTTCCTACTTTTCTCACTCTTACTTATAGTCCTTCTTTTCTACCCAAAGAGTCCCCCTTAATATTTCTTATAGGGCTGGTTTAGTGATCATGAATTCCTTTAACCTTTCTTTGTCTGGGAAACTATCCCTCCTTCTGAATGCTAGCCTTTCTGGATACAGTATTCATGGCTGATTTTTCCCTTTCAGCACTTTACATGTATCATGCCACTGCCTTCTTGTCTGCAAATTTTCTGGTGAAAAATCCACTGACAGCTTTAGGGGGTTTCCCTTGTATCTTTTTTTTTTCTTTTACTACTTTTAAAAGTTCCTTATCACTGCTTTTTGCTATTTTAATAACTATGAGTCTTCGTGGGGACCACCTTGGGCTGATTTTGTTGGGGGAATCTCTGTGCCTCCTGGATCTAAATTTGTTTTCTTCACCAAATTCATAAAGTTTTCAACTATTATTTCTTCAAATGAATTTTCTGTTCCCTTTTCTTCTGGGATTCCCTATAATGTGAATGTTATTATACTTCATGGAGTCACTGAGTTCCTTAAGCTCATTCTCATTTTGCATTATTTTTCCCCTCTCACTTCTTTAGCTTGATTACTTTCCATTACTCTGTATTCCAGGTCAATGATTTGTCCTCCTCCTTCCAGCATGGTACCTATTCCATCTAGTATATTTTTTATTCCTATTACTGTGTTCTTCATCTGTTTTTTTTATCTCTTTGTTAAGAGTCTCTACTCTCTTCTCAAGCCCAATGAGTATATTTATCATTATTACTTTAAATTCCATATCAGGCATATTATTTATCTCCATTTCACTTAGGTCTCTTGCTGTGATCTGTACTGTTTTTTTCATTTGGGACATATTCATTTGTCTCCTCATTTTGTCTAACTTTGTGTCTGTTTCTGTATGTTAGCAAAGTCAGCTAAGTCTCTTGTTCTTCAAAGTAATGGGCAGGGCACACACTTTTCACAGGATAGAATTGGTCCCATTCCACAGGGGACATGCAGCTGCCACCGAGCCTAGAGCCAACCAGGGATGTTCCACAGAGCACATGCAAGCATGTGATGACTGCAAGTTGTGCACACTGGTCCTCTTCCACAGGGAACACACAGCCTCGGCCAAGACTGGTCCAGCTAGGCTGCACTGCAAAGCATGCGGGTGGATCACACAGTTTTAACAAAGTATGCATGTTCTCTGCAGGAGGTGACCGCCACCACCTCCACTGAAACTAAAGCCTCACAAAGCATGCAGTTAGTAGACTCAACATTGGCAAGGTGTGTGCTGGTCTTCCAGGGAGAGGGCACCCCAGAGAGCTGGGACTGAGACAGGCCTGGCTGGAGGGAGCGGGGCATGGTGTAACCAAGTTAAATGGTGAATGCCAGAGCCATGCTGGTTCCTACAGATGGCTGTGTGTTTACGCTGAGGGGGATGGGAAGGAAATGGTGCCTGTTGGCTCCTTTGTTCCTGGGAGAAGTCCCTTTGAGAACTCTAAGATTAGTAAATAACTCTCCCTCCAGTGTGCCCCCCAGTGTTTTTCAAACTGCTGCTTCTATATTGTATCTTCAGGGCAATTTGTTGTGCTGTCTCTTTAAGTGCAGGGAATCTGTTTCTTCTAACCCATCCTGGCCCTGCCAGAGCTGAACCTGCCCCTGCTTTTTTTTTTTTTTTTTTGAGCCTGCTCATTTTTAAAGCTCTAGGCTCTGAGTCCTGCTGGTTCTAAGCACTCCTGAAATTTTGCCAGTATGTTTTTCAAAGCCAAATGTTATGGCGATTTGTTTTCCTAGTAAAGGCTCCTCAGTGTGATAGTATGTCTCTTTCCCTTCTCTGCACCCATGGCTCCCTACCTCCAGCAGCCAGACCCATGAGGTTTAGCTCCCCACCACATTTCCACCCTTTGTACCCTCTTCTATGTAACCTCTTCTCTACACTTAGTTGGGGAGTTTGTTCTGCCAGTCTTTGGCTCATTTTCTGGGTTTTTTACACTAATGTGAGTGTTATCTAGTGGCATCCGTGGGACAAGGTGATCTTGTCCATTTACTCCGCCATCTTCCCTCGAAGTCTTCCCTTTTCAGTTTTTTTAATAGCATGAAAATAGACCCCTAATTTTAATGCATAAAGCTTAATGTGCTCATCCAGACTTGGTGCTTCTCACTGTCACAAACCAGACTGAAAGCAAGCTTTCAACCCTCGTTTTTTCCATCCAATTACTACGGCTCTCTTAAAGTAATAAAGAACTATGAGGCTCATGATTCTTAGCAATGTCAGGCTTTTAGAAGCTGCATAAATTATGAGACAGAAACACTGAATGTTCCAGTTAGTGATGAATTTCAAATCACTGGGTCTATGAACAGGGATTCATAGTTTAAATTATATTCTGTCAGTTTGTCTTGTTTACAGATGCTTATGCTCATATTTAATATGAGGCCTGGGAACCTAGATCTCAGTAACAATTGTTCCTGCTGTTTAAAGCTGGTTTCATACTACTATAAAAATAATGCCACTCAACAAAATAACTGCTTCTTGCTGGGGTTCCTTTGCTTCCCGTTTAATACTGAAGGTGTGAATGCTCAAAGACAAATTTCATTTCATAGTTTTACATTCCTGCTCACTTTTAGCCCAACAGCCAGAATGAGCAAACATATCAGCGGCACAGTTCTAACCACATCAATTGGATTAGTGCTATTCTTTATGCATTCGGCCTCGGCAGCATCATCTGGACTATTTTTCGGGTGCTTATTATCTGTGGGAAAGGGGCTGAACAGCAGAGTATTTTTTGCCCTTTCAGCCAGTTGAGCCACAAATATTTTTTATTCTGAACAAATACTTTAGTTTTCCATCCAAATTTTCAGACTGGCCCCCTTGCTTCTAGTGTTGCTAATCAACATCTGGGCCAACAGAGAAATTGTGCTTCATGCATGCAAACTAAATCACATCCATTTGTCTACAAAGAATAGAACTATGTTGATGCCATGGAGATACTCCACTTATTAAGCAGGTCCCTTTGCACCTGTTCAGTGATTAGCCCAATTTAAACTAGGCTCTTCACTAAATATTAATGGAGTTAGGTAGGCAAAATTTTTCAAATCCTTGGCACCTTCAAGAAAGGAGTCCTCAAAGAATATTATAAAAAGTTAGCACATTTAGAGAATCCTAATTGTGTACGTGCTTAGTGTCCATGTTGTTGAGGAAAGACAAGCAAAATTACTTTAACATCAATTTTAACAAGAACAGATAAATTAAAAATGTGAATTCAATAGATAAAGAAAGGAAGCTATCAAGGACAGAAGGATTTTATGGTTGCCCCCCACCCTCTATATGAGTGTTTAACACTAGCTACATATTAGAATCATGTGAGGAAGCTTTTAAACATGCGAACAATTATGATGGTGTTCAGTATGTATATTCCATGTACGTTATCCTTCAACAAAGCATTAAAAAACATAATCATCAAGGGATGAGTCCTATTCCAAATAAGCTGAAATCTAATAAGTGGATCACTGGAGGTGGTTCACGGCACTTAGCAAACTGTAATGTGCATGCCAATCACCTAAAGATCTTCAACTGCAGAGTTCGATTCAGTAATTCCAGAGTATGGACCATGATTCTGGATTTCTAAAAAGCCTTGTTGTAATTCCTACAGTGTTTCAGCAAACATGCCTTGAGCATCAAGGTTCTAGTCCAGGGGTACCGAGAGTTGCACAGGCCTCATAATTCCCTGGAGGGCTTGTAAAATAGAGTGCTGGGTTCTACCGCCACAGCTCCTGAATCATTAGATCTGGGATGGGACCTCTAAGAATTTGTATTCACAAGTTATACTGATGAGACTGGTCTGGGAGCAAAGTTTGAGAACCAGTGCTCTAGGCCATATCCAAACCCTACCATGCGGAAAAATCAAAGTTATGCAGACAGAAAAACAGCTCTCACCAAGTAACCATACTGAAGCAGGAACCCTCTGAAATGCAATTAAGTCACTCAGCATATATTCTAAACAGATTATCAGATTTCCCATACACATAAAATGCAAGCTTTAATTTGAAGACAAGTTACACATGCTTTTATGTGTATGGGAAATCTGATAATCTGTTTAGAATATATGCTGAGTGACTTAATTGCATTTCAGAGGGTTCCTGCTTCAGTATCGTTACTTGGTGAGAGCTGTTTTTCTGTCTGCATAACTTTGATTCTACATACAGACATATATAGATATATCTGTTCTTTATCCTCACTCATTATGCAGCCAACAGTCCTCTACAATCAACAATATGTAAACACCTACATTAGGCTTATTCAGAGGTGACTCTCAGTCAAGTTTATGGCTGTGTGTGGCACACAAGGTATTCCCTTCTGCTAGTAACTTGTATCTGTATTTGCTGAAATCCCAGAACAGGAGCTGTTCAATACGTGTTAATATTCTAGTTTCTGTTATACAACTGCCAAGTGCTAACTTCCCAGGCCCTGTAACTCATTTCTGCTCATACTTACTGCTTTCCCTACCCCTCACCCATGTATAAACTTTTTTTAAAAAATTGCTGATCTAGCTGACCCCAAACTGAAGAGACCCTTTTATCCAATGTGACCATTTCCCCAGCCCTTGCTCCTTCTTTGAACCCTTAATCTGATGCCACCTTTAATCTGACAGGACACTCATTTGCAGCCAATCTGTGCATGTACAAGTTAGGTATATGGTCCACCTATACCAATGGCCGCATGCACATGTCCTAAATTGTGTATACCCTAGGATGACATTTCTGCTGCATCATCCATCATGTGACAGTAGCACCATGGAACTCCTGACCCTTTATCCAGTTTTTCACTCAACACTTTTAGGAAAAGAAAAGAAAAGGATCATCTGATCCATTCAGGATCAGCCTGAAGCACATTAACAGTGGTGCCTAAAAGGAAGACAGGCCACACTCCATCTTTCTCTTGTCTCTCAAACCACATCCCCCCCCCACCAGCTTTTGGCAGGCCCAAACCAGGCTTCTGACATCTTTGTTCCACCCTCTTTGACCTGCTGATTGAATTGACAGTCAAAATAAAGTCCCAAGATCTAGGTTAAGAGATGGAGGTTAGAGGCTCTAGTCTGCTCTCCATTCCTGCTTTTCTTACATAAAACTGAAAAGACGAACCGTTTTTGGTTCTCTGTAACCATTTTTCAGTTTAGAACTTAACATCTTAAATTTTGGATTAGAGCTTAAGAAAGGGAAGGACCATGTCTGAGAGTTTGCATTTATTCACTCTCTGCTCTTACATATATTTGTTGCTTCTAGTATTTATTCCTTCATAATTGCATTAATAAAAAAATCAATTCTCATATATCTTAGACATTCAATTTCCTCTTTATTATAATATAGGTTTTGACAAGTGGGATGACTGACCAAAACAAGTATGAGCATTAAAAAAGTACAAAATTCCACTTATAAAATAAATTCTGAGTATATAATGTACAGCATGGTGACTACAGTTAACAATACTGTAGAGTAAGTTTGAAAGTTGCTAAGAGAATATATCTTAAAAGCTCTCACCATAAGAAAAAATTTATAACTGTGCTAATATATGTAAACGAGACTTACTTGTGATCATTCGACAATGGATTGAAATATTCAAGCACTATGTTGTGTATCTGAAACAAGTAGCATTTTATGTACCAATAATATCTCAGTAAAACAAGTATGAGGATTGTAAAGTCTTTGATACATACTGACCATGTCTTTCCACAAAGGATTTCATCATTTACCACCCTACAGCAATATATCCAAGTAGTACCTTATTTTATCCTTATCAGCATGGAGGGTCTGAGTATTACCATGTGTAAATATTTGTCAATATTATAGGAGAAAATAATCTTATGTTCTCCTTTAATTATTAGTTAGCTTGAACAATTTAATGTCTTTATTATTTAGTTATCACTTATTTGTATTTCCTTGGTGAATTACTGCTCTTTAGGTTTCGTCATTTTCACAACGGAAAGTGAAAACTGAAGATTTTAAAATTATTTTCAAGAGACATATTCAGGTACGATATGCTTTGCAACCACAGTGAGTTGGGTTACTACACCAGTATCTTCCTGTGTGCACAAGAAGCTTGTTTCCCAAACTTCACTGTACTCACACAGGGGTGACAGGACTACTAGGTCATCAATTGCAACAGGAGCCAAAGTCACGAATCACTTCTAGTCTGAAGCGATTCAGTGTTGTCAATTTCTCTCTCTCTCATCCATACGGCAAGAAGTAAACAAGTCTTAAAATGATAAAATTGCAATAAGGATGCCTCAAGTTGCAAGGCAGAGGTGTGCATAATCAATATGGAAGCTGTCCTAGATATCCTTCCTTGGAGAACAGGTGAGAAGAAGACCCGACGGACTTGCAAAGGACTGTGATGGGAGTAAAAACATGTGATGTCTAGATCCTACATAACCAAATGTAACAAGCACGGCCTAGCTAAACCAAAGAGACTAACCCTAAATTAGTGGTTCTAAATTGGGGGTGGGTTTTGCACCCTACAAGGGACAGTAAGTAGTATGGTCTGTAGACATTTCTGCCGGCCACAACTGGGGATATACTCCTGGTGTCTGGTTAGTAGAGACCAGGAACGCTATTAAGCACCCTACAACGAACATGACTGGCCATACAATAAAAGGGTATCCAATTCAAACACTGATAATACTTAGGTTGAGACCTGTCTTATACCTGTAATATTTGCAGGAAATATTTTCCAAGTTTATCTGTGGCTCTTAAATTTTCTTTGTAGTAGGCTTTCTGAAGTACATAAAACTCTCGCAGTGTGTGTGTGTGTGTGTGTGTGTGTGTGTGTGTGTGTGTGTGTGTATGAATTTATTCCCACTGAAAGGACACTGTATGGTCCTAACAGATTATTTGGGAAATGGAGGCATCCCAGCTACATGAGCCAGCCTAAGAGTAAGGTGAGAAAAAGCTGATATCTATGATCAAATGGGGAAAAAAATCAAGAACGCTCCTCCATAGAAGTTAAAGTAGAAAATAGTTTTAAATGTTTGACATGAATTTCAGACCCAAGAAAAGCCATTCAGGGACAATGCTTCCGTGGCCAAAAAGAAGAAAACAAAAAGAATGCTATGTGGCAGGAAATGAGCAAAGGAAAAGCTAGAAAACACCATCAGTACCTCTGACCTTGGAACAATTCCAACGGGAAAGAAGATAACTCTGTTAGAGCACTTTCTCTCTCCGAAGACAATTTCATTCTGAGATTGCTCTAGGGGGACCAATTCACCAAACAGACAACTTTCTGGCAGTGCAGTTACGGAGACCCATCTTTTCAAGGCAATTAAGATCATTCTGATGTAGAGAAGGACTTCCTGGAATTAGGAGGTTCCCCTAATGTAAAAGAGCCAGTGGTAGAGGTAAAGACAGACTACAAGAGACAGGCACCACTGAAGAGAACCACTTTTACCTTGGCATTTGGAAGTAACGAAGTACCTGAGAAAATGATACAGCAATTGCAAACCAGGAGCATGCAGGCTATGTTGTGGGTATCTAGTGCTGAGCAAAAAACCACCCCAGATTTGTTTGACTTAAAACATTTACTCTCCTCATGAATTTTCAATCTGGGCAGGGCTCAGTTGAGAGAGCCTGTCTGCTTCACACAGCATCAGTTGGGATGGCTCCAAGGCTGGGATCTGGAATAATCAGAAGGCTTGCTCACTCACACACGTCTGGAGGTTGATGCTGGGAATGCACAAACAGCTGGGCCTAGAACACCAGTGTGCTGCTATCTGTCAGCCCTGAATGTCCTCTGGGATCTATTCAGCTTACAGCTTTTCTGGGACATGTTTGCCTGGTTCCTGGAATTTCTCCATAGACATCCAGAGCTCAGTTTTCAGGAAGAGGCTCGAGGGTCCTCCTATACAGATGTCTGATGCTTTTTCTTCATGAGGCTCCCCCTCATTCGGTATTCTGCCTTGCAAGTTCTAGCTGCCTCAGTCTTTTGGTCTTTCTAACTCAGGGGAATTTGTACGCTCTGTTTGCCAGCCCCCCTCCCCACCCTACCACGTGGCAGGACAAGAAATGCCACCAGGCAACAGGCCAGGGCATTCACAAAGTTCACCTCATTTGTTTCCCTTTTCAGAGAGATCACAGTCCTGAATTTCCAGTTTTCCAACGTCCAAAACCTACTGTCTAATGTATCTTTTAATTTTCCAGTTGTTTATAGAAGGGGAAGTCTAGTCCTTTACCCTTTGATGGCCCACAGCATCACTTATAAAGGATAACTTTTTAAGCGCAGTAACAGATACATCAAGTCCATCACACTGTTATCTCTGCTATTGTATATGTTTGACCATTTCCACGTAGCAAAAAAGCAATATAAAAAAAGATGGGAGAAGAGACTTAAAAATTTAAATCTAACCAAGTTGCTAATCCCATGTTAGAAGAGCAGAAAGGTACCCTCAATATCTGATATTCACAGGTACAGAGGGTGACTGCTACAGATACCTTGTCTGAAAAGAAATTTGAACGCATAGCTGATGCTCCAAAAGGAAAGAATCTAAAAATTTAAATATAAAACTGTATTCAGGGATAACTATTGGAAATATTATATGAAAGAGTTAAGAATAGAATCTTAAATTCAAAAGGTCACACTAGTAAAAATTTGATGAGGTTCTCACACAGACGTGCAATGAGCTTTGAAATATAAATAAATAATTCTTTAGGAATCCTGGCAGAAAAAATGGAGTCACCTAGCAAAGGGGAAATGTACACTGGCGTCGGACATTCCACAGGAGTAGTTAATGCCAGAGGGCAATGGAACACAGTCTATGAGTTCTGAGGATCAAGCATAAGATAGCTGAACACACTGTTATTTAACAAGATCAGCAAAAGAAAGACGTTTTTAAACATTAAAGAATTCAACTCCTCAAGACCCTTTTGGAAAAAGTATTCTATGAAAAAGTTCAAGAAACCAACAGATAAAAAAAGATTGATAGAGAACAATGAAACTAGATACAGAACCAAGCTTCAATGATCAGGGTAGTTCCTACAAACATACACACTCTCTCGTTCTTGCTCTTTTTCTCTCTCATACATATCTGTACACACACGTACAGAAATATGTACAAATACCTATCACCACAAACACACACATACACGTAAGCATACACCTCCACATACATATATACTGCTATATGCATATACATATTAAATGTTACCAAGGACTGTGACTTCTTAACTTGGAGGTTAATAGACGTGAAAGGTAAGAGTTGTATTAAGGTAGGAATTACCCTTAAATATCCTTTAAATCTCTAAGAGAGTTCAACATACATAGTTTTGTGCCTACAACCTAATACGTTAAATATTATAAAATACACTTACTTGAAAACTACTCCCTAGACAAATGGAGGCAACAAAAGGAAATCTGTATTCAGATAACTGGGTATTCAAACAATTCTGCCTTTAAGCTAGTTATCAAATACTTATTGTGATTGGGGGATTGGTGGAGAATTCAAAACTATTTCTGCTCTCCCACAGTGTTGATTCCATTCTGTCTTAATATTATGCATTTATTCACTATGCAGCTCTCTGGGAATTCAAAAAATAAAATAAAATTCAGTGGTGAATGGAAAAGGAATTGAGAGTTCTACGGAGTTCTTCCTTGCTTACAGAATTAACTCCAATTTGTTTACACATCAAGCATCTATAAACCTAATAAATGTTAATGAAGTAGCTCATAATTGTGGAGGTGTAAGGTCAGCTTGTAAAATCAGTGTGTGATTACAGATGCTATTGTAAATCCTGGCAAAGTTAAAAATACATGCATAACAAAAATCTAAAGGCGGAATCAATTTTAAAAATGGTATCTACCTATCTTAATAGAAGCGAGGAAGACTAACACCACCTAAAAATGAAACCTAGCTTTGAAAAAGGGCACAATGGAAGCAAATTATGTGCTCTATATAACTTTTTGTCTAAATCACAAACGGGTAGTTGAGTAACCGGGACATCACGTATTGAAGAATACAAACGAGAGCTTCAGTTTCACTTCATTTCTTTGGTCTTATATTAAATAACTCAAACCCAATTTAACAGCTTTATTTAAATTAGCTTATATAACATGATGCTGTTTTTAAAAAATTATTTCTGTACCCATTTTTCTTTTTTTTAATGTTTTCATTTATTTTTGAGACAGAGAGAGACACAGCATGAGCAAGGGAGGGGCACAGAGAAAGGGAGACACAGAATCCGAAGCAGGCTACAGGCTCTGAGCTGTCACCACAGAGCCCGAGGCAAGGCTCAAACCCACAGACTGTGAGATCATGACCTGAGCCGAAGTCGGACGCTCAACCGACTGAGCCACCCAGGCGCCCCATCTGTACCCATTTTTCTGTCTGTATGCATAAATAAAGAGAAATACAGATACCATATGTTTTCACTCTTATGTGGATCCTGAGAAACTTAACAGAAAACCAGGGAGGAGGGAAGGGGGGAAAACAAGGGAAGGGGGGAAAAAATGAGAGGGAGGGAGGCAAACCTTAAGAGACTCTTAAAAACTGAGAATAAACTGAGGGTTGATGGGAGGTGGGAGGGAAGGAAAAGTGGGTGATGGGCATTGAGGAGGGCACCTGTTGGGATGAGCACTGGGTGCTGTATGGAAACCAACTTGACAATAAATTTCATATAAAAAAATAAAAATGAAGGAGGTCTATAACGATCCCCAAATATTAACACCGATGAAATCTGACGACAATTTGAGTTGGTTTAATTTTTTAGATTTTGACTGTATTGCTTGAATTTTTAAAGCGCATATTTTATAGCATAGTCAGATCTCAAAAAAAATAACCAAATCTCTCAGAGAAACTGAGAAAAATGACACCATCCTATCCCCTCCAATGCCTTCCCCCTCCATTCCCATGCCAATTGCTACTCTAGGGTGTCAAAAAGAAATCCTTTCTTCTCCTTTTGAAAAAACAAGTCTTTTGTCCATATAAACACCAAATACTAGATACCCAAAGAGATCTAGTTTGGGACTAGCCATGAGGTTCTAAGAACTTTATCCCCATAGAACACATTTGCAGTATTTTGTCTTCATAGAACGTGTTTGAAATTTTGAACTGTAAAATGCAAGGATTAAAAAGCTAAAAACGGACATGCACTACAATTCCATCAATCCACACCCAATTCCATCAGTTCTGTGATATAATTCAGAGTGTGGTGGTTTGTTCAGTTGTAGGTTAATATAGCATATGCATCAGTGAGTAGCTAGCTAATTATTCCCCTAAGTTGCATAGCTTTTGTCCTCTTGCCCACAACGAGATTTTTTAATGATGATGATTTACAGCTTTTAAATTTCATTTTTCTTCTTGGCCTCATCATCATGACTACCATTAGAACACAATGTAGTGGTGTTTGCTACACTATGTGTTACAGACAGAATGTATATGTCCCCTCTACACACCCCAAGTCACATGTTAAAACCTAACCTTGAATGCAATGGCACTGGAATGTAGAGTCTTTTGGAAGTGATTAGGTCATCACAAAAGGGATTAGGCGTTTATAAAAGAGATCCCAGAAAGCTCTCTCACCCCTTCTACCATGTGAGGACACAGCAAGAAGAAGGCCACTTATGAACCCTGAAGGGGACTGTCACCAAACACCAAATTGGCTATGGCCTTGTTCTTGCACTTCTCAGCGTCCACAACTGGGAGAAACATATTCTGTTGTTTATAAGCCATGCAGCCTATGGTGCTTAGTTATAGCAGCCTGAATAAATGAAGACGCTCTCCATTGCCTTCTTCCAGGAGAATGATTTCTTCTTGCACTTAACTCCTCAGCCATTTATTGGTCTGTCAGGATTCTGATCTCTTTATTGTGTTGAATCTGAGACCATTCTGAGAGAATACATTTTAAAACAACATATTGCTCATTGGGGCGCCTGGCTGGCTCCATCAGTTAAATGTCTGACTCTGCTTTTGGCTCAGTTCATGATCTCATAGTTCATGAGTTCAAGCCCCGCATCAGGCTCTGTGCTGACAATGCAGAGACTACTTGGGATTGTTTCTGTTTCTGTCTGTCTGTCTCTCTCTGTCCCTTCCCTGCTTGTGATCTCACTCTCTGAAAATAAATAAACTTAAAAAATTTTTTACATAAAAAAAGTATTGCTCATCACTACATTGTATACCTGAAACTAATGTAACACTAGTAATGTTATTACTACCTACTACTGTTAACTATCTGGACTTAAAATAAAAAACTCAATAAAATAAAGCAATATTGCTCACACATTAAGTACAACTGAAACACTTTATTTTTCATAATTGATTTTTTTACTGGAGCCAGAAAAGCAAATTTCCTTGTCAGCACTTGCCATGGTTGGTGAATGCTGAACAACAAAGTAATTGGCACAGTGAATCCCTGTGGTAATAATTAAAATAAAGTCACTATAGACCTTGGGGATTTCACCCTAATGCTGGCTTTTCACTCTGACACTTCCATCAACTGTAACCCTAAAATTTCTTTGTCTTGTATATATAGCTCACCACAAGCTCAATGTGCTGGAGCCTGTAGGATAGAGAAGTCATACACACATAGCACATATACAGGATATATAAGCACATACACTGTTGAGAATCTGGAGGTACAAGTTATACTAGACTGACCACATCTAGGATGATCTGTTCAGTCTCACATTCTATGGTTTACCCGATAATCAACTATAGAAAGTATATTCACTTCATTCTGGAAGGGGACCAGAATGAGAGAGCTCTAGAAATCAGGCCAGGAGAAAAAAGATAAAGGATATGGAATAACCCCAAGTAAGAAGAGCCACAGGAAAACCATGGTAAGCTGGCATATGGGAGGCTTTAAGGCAAGAATTTAAATTAAGTATTTTAGAAGATGAGATTGCAAGTTAATAGAGGAAGTAACTATTAACACTATTATTAGAATCAACTTTCATATACAGAAATCAAATTCCCATTATTAGTTGGATTTAAAAGGAAGCTTAAATGACCTGTTAAGCTCTCAGTAATGTGGCATAAAGATGCCTGATGTGATCAGAAAGTTTTCCTACCTGGCCCCCTCATTATTTTGTCAATCTGGGAATTTTATAGCCCTATTAATAAGGAAAGAGAACTTCAGTTTGTAAAATGTAATAAAAGAGTTATTAGCTTTTAGTAAAGTGTCCAATTATGAATGAGGACTATTGAAACTGGAATCCAGTTCTTCTAAGTGCAAATATATTCTACGTATGTTATTTTTTACTGAGCATACATGTGTGTGTGTGTGTGTGTATTAATAATATAATATTAAAACATTTGACATCATGATCATGGGACTACAAAGAAGAATTATTAATGTATCTCCCTGTATCTTATTATTACATCACTCAACGGTAAATGATAAAGATTTAGAGATTTAATTAAATCTGGCCTTCCTGAGTGAAATATCTTCTAGATATATCTCATAAGTAGGAGGCACTTATATTTAAGAAAGCCCACTAATAGATCACTCAAATTATTCAAAGAGAGACCCAGGAGTAAGGTTCCCAAGGGCAGGCATTATTATCTGTTCCCTGGTCGCAAGTGCCTAAGAACACAGCCTACCATACAGTTGGTACTCAATAGTATGTACTCGGTAAATCAATGAATGAACAAATGAATGAATGGAGGTTGAGGGAAAACCAACTAATATTTTTGAGTTCTCTTCTGACTTTTCCAAGCAAGGGGAGAACAGTCTTGACTTCAGGAGAGGAAAATCAGCCCTTGCAAGGACACCTGGGTAGCTCAGTCAGTGACAATTGTTTTCATTTCAGCTCAGGTCATGATGTCACAGTTCCTGAGATGGCGCCCCAATGGGGCTCTGTGCTGATTATGTGGAGCCTGCTTGAGATTCTCTCTCTCCCTGTCTGCCCCTTCCCTGGTCATGCTCTCACTCTTGCCCTCTCTTGTTCTCTCTCACTCTGTCAAAAATAAATAAACTTTAGGAAGCTCTCGGGAATCCTGGGAAGATGGCGGCGTAGGAGGACGATGGGCTCACCGCGCATCCTGCTGATCACTTAGATTCCACCTACACCTGCCTAAATAACCCAGAAAACCACCAGAAGACTAGCAGAACAGAGTCTCCGGAGCCAAGTGCAGACGAGAGGCCCACGGAAGAGGGTAGGAAGGGCGGCGAGGCAGTGTGCGCTCCACGGACTGGCGGGAGGGAGCCGGGGCGGAGGGGCGGCTCGCTGGCCAAGCAGAGCCCCCGAGTCTGGCTGGCAAAATTGGAGGGGCCGGACAGAGTGTGTTCCAACAGCAAGCAGGACTTGACATCTGGAAGGTCATAAGTTAACAGCTCTGCTCGGAAAGCGGGAAGGCTGGAGGACAGAGGGAGGGAGAGTTACTGAGCCCCAGGACGACAGAGCTCAGTTTGGTGGGGAACAAAGGCGCTCACCAGTGCCATCTCCCTCGCCCATCCCCCAGCCAAAATCCCAAAGGGAACCAGTTCCTGCCAGGGAACTTGCTCACTCCGGGCAAACACCCAACACTGTGCTTCTGCAGAGCCACCCCTCCGGCAGCAGGTCTGACTCCCTCCTGTTGCCACAGGGCCCCTCCCGAAGTGGATCACCGAAGGAGAAGCAACCTGAGCGTTCCCCTCCTGCCCCCTTGCACCTTGCCTACCCACCCCAGCTGATACGCCAGATCCCTAGCACCACAAGCGTGGCAGTGTGCAAGTAGCCCAGACGGGCCACGCCACCCAACAGTGAATCCCGCCCCTAGGAGAGGGGACGAGAAGGCACACACCAGTCTGACTGTGGCCCCAGCAGTGGGCTGGGGGCAGACATCAGGTCTGACTGCGGCCCCGCCCACCAACGCAAGTTAGGGAAGTGCCCCACAGTCCCGCACCAGTCCAGGGACTATCCAAAATGACAAAATGGAAGAATTCCCCTCAGAAAAACGTTCAGGAAATAACAACAGCTAACAAACTGATCAAAAATGATTTAAACAATATAAAAGAAAGTGAATTTAGAATAATAGTCATAAAATTAATCGCTGGGCTTGAAAACAGTATAAAGGACAGTAGAGAATCTCTTGCTACAAAGATCAAGGGACTAAGGAACAGCCAGGAGGAGCTAAAAAATGCTATCAATGAACTGCAAAATAAAATGGAGATGACTACGGCTCGGATTGAAGAGGCTTGGGAGAGAATAGGTGAACTAGAAGATAAAATTATGGAAAAAGAAGAAGCTGAGAAAAAGGAAGATTAAAAAATCCAGGAGTATGAGGGGAAAATTAGAGAACTAAGTGATGCACTAAAGAGAAATAATATATGCATAATTGGTATTCCAGAGGTGGAAGAGAGAGGGAAAGGTGCTGAAGGTGTACTTGAAGAAATCATAGCTGAGAACGTCCCGGATCTGGGGAAGGAAAAAGGCATTGAAATCCAAGAGGCACAGAGAACTCCCTTCAGAGGTAACTTGAATCGATCTTCTGCATGACATATCATAGTTAAACTGGCAAAATACAAGGATAAAGAGAAAATTCTGAAAGCAGCTAGGGATAAACACGCTCTAACATATAAAGGGAGACCTATAAGACTCATGACCGATCTCTCTACTGAAACTTGGCAGGCCAGAAAGGAATGGCAGGAGATCTTCCATGTGATAAACAGAAAAACTATGCAGCCGAGAATCCTTTATCCAGCAAGTCTGTCATTTAGAATAGAAGGAGAGATAAAGGTCTTCCCAAACAAACAAAAACTGAAGGAATTCGTCACCACTAAACCAGACCTACAAGAGATCCTAAGGGGGATCCTGTGAGACAAAGTACCAGAGACATCGCTACAAGCATGAAACCTATGGACATCACAATGACTCTAAACCCGTATCTTTCTATAATAACACTGAATGTAAATGGACTAAATGCGCCAACCAAAAGACATAGGGTATCAGAATGGATCAAAAAACAAGACCCATCTATTTGCTGTCTACAAGAGACTCATTTTAGACCTGAGGACACCTTCAGATTGAGAGTGAGGGGATGGAGAACTATTTATCATGCCACTGGAACTCAAAAGAAAGCTGGAGTAGCCATACTTACATCAGACAAACTAGACTTTAAATTAAAGGCTGTAACAAGAGATGAAGAAGGGCATTATATAATAATCACAGGGTCTATCCATCAGGAAGAGCTAACAATTATAAATGTCTATGCGCCGAATACAGGAGCCCCCAAATATATAAAACTATTACTCACAAACATAAGCAACCTTATTGATAAGAATGTGGTAATTGCAGGGGACTTTAACACTCCACTTACAGAAATGTATAGATCATCTAGACACACGGTCAATAAAGAAACAAGGGCCCTGAATGATACATTGGATCAGATGGACTTGACAGATATATTTAGAACTCTGCATCCCAAAGCAACAGAATATACTTTTTTCTCAAAGGCACATGGAACATTCTCCAAGATAGATCACATACTGGGTCACACAACAGCCCTTCCTAAGTATACAAGAACTGAGATCATACCATGCACACGTTCAGATCACAATGCTATGAAGCTTGAAATCAACCACAGGAAAAAGTCTGGAAAACCTCCAAAAGCATGGAGGTTAAAGAACACCCTACTGAAGAATGACAGGGTCAACCAGGCAATTAGAGAAGATATTAAAAAATATATGGAAACAAATGAAAATGAAGATACAACAATCCAAACCCTTTGGGATGCAGTGAAGGCAGTCCTGAGAGGAAAATACATTGCAATCCAGGCCTATCTCAAGAAACAAGAAAAACCCCAAATACAAAATCTAACAGCACACCTAAAGGAAACAGAAGCAGAACAGCAAAGACTGCCTAAATCCAGCAGAAGAAGAGAAATAATAAAGATCAGAGCAGAAATAAACAATATAGAATCTAAAAAAACTGTAGAGCAGATCAATGAAACCAAGAGTTGGTTTTTTGAAAAAATAAACAAAATTGATAAACCTCTAGCCAGGCTTCTCAAAAAGAAAAGGGAGATGACCCAAATAGATAAAATCATGAATGAAATGGAATTATTACAACCAATCCCTCAGAGATACAAGCAATTATCATTATTATACTACGAAAAATTATATGCCAACAAACTGGACAACGTGGAAGAAATGGACAAATTCCTAAACACCCACACGCTACCAAAACTCAATCAGGAGGAAATAGAAAGCTTGAACAGACCCATAACCAGCAAAGAAATTGAATCAGTCATCAAAAATCTCCCAACAAATAAGAGTCCAGGACCAGATGGCTTCCCAGGAGATTTCTACCAGACCTTTAAAGCAGAGATAATACCTATCCTTCTCAAGCTATTCCAAAAAAAAGAAAGGGAAGGAAAACTTCCAGACTCATTCTATGAAGCCAGTATTACTTTGATTCCTAAACCAGACAGAGACCCAGTAAAAAAAGAGAACTACAGGCCAATATCCCTGATGAATATGGATGCAAAAATTCTCAATAAGATACTAGCAAATCGAATTCAACAGCATATACAAAGAATTATTCACCATGATCAAGTGGGATTTATTCCTGGGATGCAGGGCTGGTTCAACATTCGCAAATCAATCAATGTGATACATAACATTAATAAAGAAAAGATAAGAATCATATGATCCTGTCAATCAATGCAGAAAAGGCATTTGACAAAATTCAGCAAACTTTCTTAATAAAAACCCTCGAGAAAGTCGGAAATAGAAGGAACATACTTAAACATCATCAAAGCCATTTATGAAAAGCCCACAGCTAACATCATCCTCAATGGGGGAAAACTGAGAGCTTTTTCCCTGAGATCAGGAACACGACAGGGATGTCCACTCTCACCGCTGTGGTTTAACATAGTGTTGGAAGTTCTAGCATCAGCAATCAGACAACAAAAGGAAATCAAAGGCATCAAAATTGGCAAAGATGAAGTCAAGCTTTCACTTTTTGCAGATGACATGATATTATACATGGAAAATCCGACCGACTCCACCAAGTCTGCTAGAACTGATACGTGAATTCAGCAAAGTTGCAGGATACAAAATCAATGTACAGAAATCAGTTGCATTCTTATATGCTAATAATGAAGCAACAGAAAGACAAAGAAACTGATCCCATTCACAATTGCACCAAGAAGCATAAAATACCTAGGGATAAATCTAACTAAAGATGTAAAAGATCTGTATGCTGAAAACTATAGAAAGCTTATGAAGGAAATTGAAGAAGATATAAAGAAATGGAAAGACATTCCGTGCTCATGGATTGGAAGAATAAATATTGTCAAAATGTCAATACTACCTGAAGCTATCTACACATTCAATGCAATCCCAATCAAAATTGCACCAGCATTCTTCTCGAAACTAGAACAAGCAATTCTAAAATTCATATGGAACCACAAAAGGCCCTGAATAGCCAAAGTAATTTTGAAGAAGAAGACCAAAGCAGGAGGCATCACAATCCCAGACTTTAGCCTCTACTATAAAGCTATAATCAGCAAGACAGTATGGTATTGGCACAAAAAACAGACACATAGACCAATGGAATAGAATAGAAACCCCAGAACTAGACCCACAAACGTATGGCCAACTCATCTTTGACAAAGCAGGAAAGAACATCCAATGGAAAAAAGTCAGTCTCTTTAACAAATGGTGCTGGGAGAACTGGACAGCAACATGCAGAAGGATGAAACCAGACCACTTTCTCACACCATTCACAAAAATAAACTCAAAATGGATAAAGGACCTGAATGTGAGACAGGAAACCATCAAAACCCTAGAGGAGAAAGCAGGAAAAGACCTCTCTGACCTCAGCCGTAGCAATTCCTTACTTGACACATCCCCAAAGGCAAGGGAATTAAAAGCAAAAATGAATTACTGGGACCTTATGAAGATAAAAAGCTTCTGCACAGCAAAGGAAACAACCAACAAAAACTAAAAGGCAACCAATGGAATGGGAAAAGATATTTGCAAATGACATATCGGACAAAAGGGCTAGTATCCAAAATCTAGAAAGAGCTCACCAAACTCCACACCTGAAAAACAAATAACCCAGTGAAGAAATGGGCAGAAAACATGAATAGACACTTCTCTAAAGAAGACATCCGGATGGCCAACAGGCACATGAAAAGATGCTCAACGTTGCTCCTCATCAGGGAAATACAAATCAAAACCACACTCAGGTATCACCTCACGCCAGTCAGAGTGGCCAAAATGAACAAATCAGAAGACTATAGATGCTGGCGAGGATGTGGAGAAACGGGAACCCTCTTGCACTGTTGGTGGGAAGGCAACTTGGTGCAGCTACTCTGGAAAACAGTGCGGAGGTTCCTCAAAAAATTAAAAATAGACCTACCCTATGACCCAGCAATAGCACTGCTAGGAATTTACCCAAGGGATACAGGAGTACTGATGCATAGGGGCACTTGTACCCCAATGTTTATAGCAGCACTCTCGACAATAGCCAAATGATGGAAAGAGCCTAAATGTCCATCAACTGATGAATGGATAAAGAAATTGTGGTTTATATACACAATGGAATACTACGTGGCAAGGAGAAAGAATGAAATATGGCCCTTTGTAGCAACATGGATGGAACTGGAGAGTGTGATGTTAAATGAAATAAGCCATACAGAGAAAGACAGATACCATATGGTTTCACTCTTATGTGGATCCTGAGAAACTTAACAGACACCCATGGGGGAGGGGAAGAAAAAAAAAAAAAGAGGTTAGTGGAAGAGAGCCAAAGCATAAGAGACTCAAAAACTGAGAACAAACTGAGGGTTGATGGGGGGTGGGAGGGAGGGGAGGGTGGGTGATGGGTATTGAGGAGGGCACCTTTTGGGATGAGCACTGGGTGTTGTATGGAAACCAATTTGACAATAAATTCATATACTGAAAAAATAAATAAACAAACAAACAAACAAACAAACAAACTTTAAAAACAACCCAGCTCTTGCAGAAGGCAGGCAGAGAGAGTGTGGTCAGAGGAGAGAACTAGGCAAAGAAGCACAGTGCTGAAGGCAAAAAGACAAAAGGTAACAGGAACTAATTCAAATCTCCCACAGTTATGTGAATCAAAGATCCCAAGTGATAACTCAGTGATGAAGGCATTTCAAAACTAGAATTTTAAAAGTCAGTGAATTTCCAACGGCATCTGGCAATTTAAGTTTAGAATTAAAAATACGTATGAGCAAAATTTAGAGAAGAAATGGTCTGCCCCAAAGGATTCTCTTCAAAAATATTTTTTTTCCCTCTCTTAAAAGAAAAATGGGATGGTTAGTAAGCAGAGCTAGGGCATTTATAACAATGTCTTTTCTCCCACCATTGATTTGTTTTCATTAGGTAAGTAGTTAGTTTTCTAAAGTTTCTTATTTTCCCCCTTTTGCTCTTGGCCTTAACAAAATTGTTGGTTCTGGCACTGTCGTTAATTCCATAGATGGAAAATTCCCTTAGAGAAACATAATAACTTTTGTTTATTGAAATTACTAAAGGAACAATAGTTTACTAGGTATTTGGATGACTGGATGTTGAGAAACATACCCTTTATCATTTACAGTATTTCTGGTACAAGGACGTTATTAAGTGTATGCATGTAAAACTTAGAACACCTGGGTTAAAACAGAAATGGAATGAGATAGGATCTCTTCATTACACCAGAGAAATGAGTATTTCAGGACAAGTGACTGAGTTTTTCACGGTTTGCCAGCATGTTCGCATACTGACAGAAAGAGCCTAGATGCTCCCACCCAATCCTAGAAGCTTAATTTTTTTCATCCATCTTATATAGTGGTAATGACTGGGGATGATTGGGAATGCTGTCCCATATCCAAGTGTATGAGATTCAATCTGTAACAGACACAAACACGTCTAAATTGACAAATTCTAAGTAGCAGTAGCTCAGCCATACTGATGAACAAATTCCATCAGTCAATAACTATGTTCTTTATCCTAAGTATTCCCTAAAATGTCTAGTCCAAAAATTAAATTAGTCTAGAAATTAAGAGCTGGGAAGGATTTTGGAGAGGATCTTCTCGGATCCATCAATTTTGTGGAAGATGCAATCAATATGACAGTAACACACATGCCCTGTTCTCAGGGAGCTACCAGCTTCAAGAGACAAAGATCCCTCAGCAAGAAATTACGATATAGTATAACAGAGGGCCAACAGGAATAAGCATGTAATATAGGGTTACACAGTAATGACATGATCTCTTGCTTTGGGGAGTGTGTGAGGATCAAAAATGACTTCCCTGAGGAGGGGACTCTGAAGCTAAATCAATAAAGAAAGACTAAGATTTCTGCAAGTAAATAAGAGATCCCCAGAGGAAAGAGAAAGCATAGCATGGTGACAAACTAGCAAGCAGTCTACTCAGGTTGGCTGGCACACAGAAGTGACATAAGATGGAAGATTCTGGGGGTCAGGTTAAAAAATAAATCTGACATCTAGAGTCCGTATATATGTGTATGTGTGCATAAATGCATGTACATATGGGCATATGTACGTATATGTCCACATAGGGATGTGAAAATCATAATGTCCCAACAGGATACTCAACCACACTATGAGTGGTGCACTCAATTTTCAACCCCATTCACAAGGGTTGCTCAACACCTACTAACATAAAAGACCTGAGACACTGAAGTGTTCTGATCTGGTGTTTGAAAGACACTCATGCGAAGGTTGAGTGGCAATAAGCAAAGCTCAGACCGTAATCAACTATTTACATCAGACATTATGCATGGGGGAATACGGACACATGAAAGGATTTTGAGCAGGGTAATTTTATACGCTTTACCTTTAGAAAGATCATTCTAAATCTTTCCAAATTTAAGCAATTTAGAATGGTACCAAAATGAAGACAGTTATTTTGAAGATGAAGATGAACAATTAAGAGTTATAATTAACAGAACTTCATTGTTACTTGGAAGAGTAGATGAGTCAGAGAGGAAAGACAGTCGTTAAATTTTGAGGATCCAGTCTTAGAATATATGTGGATAATAACACCAATCACTGAAATAGGAAAAAATTCAAAAGAACCGGTTCAAAGAGCTGCGAGTAATGATTCTGTTGGATACCCAAGTAGAGACGTAAAACCACAAGGTAAATATATGATTCTGGATAACAACTGAAAGTTGTAGCTGAACAGATTTGGGAATTAGCAGCCTATTTTAAAAAGCTGAAGCCATCATTTAAAAACCCATTTATGGACTACATATATTTATAATATTTTATACCCTTAAAAATGTACAAAGCACTATTGTTATGTGTGTACATAGTACATTATCATTCCCGTATATCAGTCAGGAAACTGAGACTCCCAGAGTTTAAATAATTTGCAAAGCTAACAAACCTCTGCCAAGAGGTCAGCTTTTAATGTTACATCTTTCCATTTTTTTCCCAGTTTACCATGATGTTCCTCTCCATCACATCATTGCTTTACTTGAGGTCATGGAAAAAAACATCTCTCTCCTTTTCCAAATAATACCTAGTTCATCTGCATTTCTAAGTCATTAATTATTAGGCTGTTTGTTTGCAGTGGTGTGACTAATTACACTCCATAATTCATACAACATCATCATCATTCATCCCTGGAAAGCCAATCTCTTGCTCTATGTATTCATTATTTTTTTTATCCCAACTATTCAGTATTTCCATCCCATGCCAGTGACTCATTTTCTAATGTTAGGTATCCATTCTTTTCTATGTATTGTATTGTGTACGTGCATGGAAGTTTGTTTCTCTCTGTTTTAATTTCACCCTATCTTTTTAAAGAGCTGTTTGTTTTTAAGAGCAGTTATGTGTGTGCATCTAGTTTTCTGTTACTGCTACACGTGATTCTAGAGGACGAACTGGCCACGTTTTACTTACCATTTCCTCTGAGCTCTGCATATTCCTGCCTTCAACTTTTTTTTTCCAACTTCACTGAGATATAATCTGTCAACAACATTGCCTAAGTTTTAAGTTATACAAAATAGTCATTTAAATATTTTCCTTATAGACTTGTGTCAGAATTCTCTGACCTACATATCCTGGGCAGAGATGCAAGGTCACAGGGTGTGCGAACATTTAATTTTACTAAACGTTGTCAGATTTTTTTTTTTTCAGAAAGCCTGTTACTGGTGTATTCTCCAAAGCACATAAACTTTGGGAGTTTTATTTAAGAAATTCTACCCACCCCTAGGATCCCCCAAATCTTCTACTTTTTCTTCTATTAATTTTATAGTTTGACCTCTCATAAGTATGAATCTATCTTGATTGTGTGTGTGTATATATATATATAGTCACATATATTTATTGCATCTATGTGTAGATACATATAGGTTGCAAATATCTATCTATATCTATATATATATATATATAGATATATGTATGTTTTCTATAAAAGAAGGTAGTTTTATTAACACCACCCAGTACCCAATCCATATTTTCTCCTTTGATTTTCAGTGTCACTGTTAGTATCTACTAACTTATTTTATCAACATACTCTGTCTTCCCTAAAGCATGACTCTGGAGCCATAAAAAGCACCATCAGATCAATCAACTGATCTCAAGTTTAATAATTTCACATTCTTATTATGATCCCTCTGTGGACATGATGAATCCCTCAATTTTAAATACAAATGATTCAACACAGTTACGTCAAACCTCTTTGAACCTTTGGTTTTGCCAAAGGTCTTTAAAACTGGGCAGACAGAACACGCTTGTCAGAAACAGCCCTGGAAAGGAACAGTACAGCAGACACAGAGCTCTGGGCTACAAGAACCCCAACTCTCCCACTGATTGAAGGAATCTTTCCGACAACAACTTTCTTCCTGGGTAAAATAAATATGATGGCCATCTACGTATCTTGCATGAAGTTTCCGATTCGCTGACTGATACTTATGGTAAAGTAATGGAAGGCATTTACTAAGTCTCATTACATCCAATGTATAGATTTAGACACTCCCAACAACTGGTAAAGATGTTTTAGGACTCTTTCTCCCCCTAAAACAAATCCCAGCCAAAATAAACACATAAATTAATTTTTGTAAACTTACTCAATATTTTCTCTACTGTAAAAGTCTCTGTCTCTCAAAAGAAACTTCTAAAATTCTTATTTCAGAAACATGGAATCTCTGATTTAAAAACAGTTCTAAATAGTACATTATTACCATATTCACAGTTCTACAACTCTGTTAGACCAGCAGGAGATAATGAGCCTGTCTCTCCCCCTCTTGTCACCAGCAGTAGCCAGTTCTCCTTAGCATCTGTTTGTAAACTCCAGTATAATGGCTGTTAATCCACAAGTACTTGCAGAAGCCTATGCAAATTTATTCCAGATGAGGGCGGCCAATAGCTACTTCTAATGCTTCTGTTCTCTGTTCTCAGGCTGCCCACCTCAGCTCTAAGTAACAATTTGAACTTTCTGTTTGCCAGATGATGCTAGAAACATCTGTTGACTGATGTCCCCCAAAATAGCTCTGGGTGTCCAACCCCTACCGCAAAAGATCAGACCCTTTCAGCTTCTACTAATTACCACATCCTCTCTCCGTGTCGGCATCATTTCAAGACAAATTATCCCTTCCATTCCTCTATCATAATCTTTTGAGTAATTTTCATCCAATGTTTGAATCCTTTAAAGTGATTGATAGTATTCATTTGAAGAGTAATCTCATCTCCTCTTTTAGGTATTTCTTAATACTTTGGTTTTAGGAAAGCAAATGTGAATGAGGACACAAGCTGATTAATTTCGCACTTCTGTTACCTCTTTGCAAACATTTATGCATTATTTTTCTTAGAGAAATTATATCACATGGTAACTGATTCAAAACCACTCTCATTTTCTCTCTTTCACATCCTTACCAGAACAATCTTGAGTTAATATCTCTCCCAGCCGAACTTCAAACTTATCAAAATATTTATAAGTTATCACTAATATAATAAGAGTTATCTTCCTCTGAATAATTTTTTCCCATCATCGTTCCTTGGAAAGCATGATTTTAAGAGTTTTTCATTTCTATCCTTTTCATGGTGCACATGTTTTGGTTTTCTTAAGTACAGTTATGTCTGAAAGCTATAGCACTTTAAATGCTGAAACAGAGTAAGCCCTCCCCCCCAAAAAAAATCACATCTCCTTTTTAGCACGGTGAGCAAATTCACTGATCTTCAGAAAGTATGGTCTCAAGCAGCTAAGGATTAAAGGTTTTTGGGTGCATTTGTTACAAGTAAAAACATGGCACTGACTACTGTAATTAATGTCAATATCCAATAGGAAAAAAGCACCAACTTATTTGAGAGATTGATTCAGCATTTTAGTTGTTCTGTCTCAGGCAAGAAAAAAAAAGGAAAAGGAAAAGGAAAAGGAAAAGGAAGTGAGAAACTAACTCAGGAAAGGCACAATAACACAGACGATTACAGAGGGAATGTTGAGGAGGGAGGGACCTGAGAAGTCTAATGAAAAAGCTCAGAAGAAAGGAAAAAGGAAGAAAAGATGACAAAGAAGAAACCCAAAGGAGGCACAATGTGACAGAGTAGCGAAGAGGAGAATGCAAAGGAGAGAGAGGGAGAGGTGAAAAGAAAAACAGTAATGCAGGATTTAAAAGCATAGTCTTGGAACCATTGTGCAAATCCCGAAGTCCTGTCAGCAGAGTGACTGCTGCATGGGTCTTTCCAGAAAAGTCTTAACTAATCATCCGCAGTCATATTTTGAACATACATCATAGATCATGTGTGTGTACAAGAGAGAGAGAGAGAGAGAGAGAGAGAGAGAGAGAGAGGGAGGAGGGAGGGAGGGAGGGAGGGGTGGGGGGGAGAGGGAGAGGAAAGAAGCCAGACACACATCAGAAAGTCTACCATACATTTCTACTTCTCAAAAATTTAATCAGAGTAAAATATCTGAATGCTTAAGGGATTTTTTTTAAGTAATTACTAGCACCATGACGTTGAGCATGATACTTGACCCCTTTAAATTTCAATTTCCTCACCTATAAAATGGGGATTATAATAACATCTTTCTTGGAGTTTTTATGAGGATTAAATTAGCTAACATATTTACATAATTTAGAATAGGGCCTGACATAGAGTGAGTACTATATAAACGTTAGCTCAAATTAATAGCTTAGTAGCAGTTATAGTAGCAGTAAAGAAGCTGTAGACGAACTGGTACTCAGAAATTATTAATATTCTTTCCAGAAAAAGGAGAGAATGATGTATATAGGGAGGAATCCAAGAATAGGAGTCAGGGAATAAGGATTTGTGTTTCATTTTTGTGGTAGATGGGTGTGCGACCTTTTAATTTAATATCCTGAAGCTTGGTTTTCCTCATTTTTGACAAGAATGCATTGGCCTAATTTATACCAAAGGTCTTCAGATACTAATCTTCAGTGGTAGCTTTTATCTTATTTAAGATGTTGTGGGCTCCAACATGTAGATGATCTATCACTAAAAAGACTGCTAGATGCTTGCCCCTGTGGTTTCAAAGGAGGTAATGGCACTTGTCCAGATTACAGGATGAGCCACTTCAAAGTACTCCTCTTGTGATCACTCCGGATTATTTCTTACCATCATCAATGCACCAGGGCCTTTTACAAGAGGGTCATGACTGGACAAGGTATGAACAGATTTCAGATACTCCCACTCAAGGTATGGGCCAAGTCCTTCCAGGAACCACCATTCCCTGCTCCTCATCCTGCTGTGTGGGCCTACCTTTCAATTCACCTTGGAATGCATCCATTATAAAACCCTGAACAAATTTTCAGAAGAGCTAATGATTGAATTTTTTTCATCAAGTCTGACTCACCTGAGACACTAAGAAAAAAATATTCAATCATCTTAGGGTTTGGGAGGGCTTGCTCTCTTAAGTCACCAGGTGGCACATGCCAATCCCCTTTGTCCATACCTGCCTCTCTCTGAAGCTATGAAGTACGTGCCATACCTGAGGAGTCTCTATTGTGGGGTTATAAATTTTTTGTTAACAAGCGGATAAACCTAGGGGTGCCTGGTTGACTCAGTCACCTGAGCAACCGATTCTTGATTTCGGCTCAGGTCATGATCTCATGGATGTGAGATTGAGCCCTGCTTTGGGCTAAGGGCTGAGCCTCCCTGGGATTCTCTCTCTCCCTCTCTCTCTGCCCCTCCCCTGCTCCAAACAGACAAACTTTGAAGAAGAAGAAGAAGAAGAAGAAGAAGAAGAAGAAGAAGAAGAAGAAGAAGAAGAAGAAGAAAAACCTAAATGAATCCTGTATCTAACCCTCTATGTTAGCTTTGGATAGCAATCTATGAGTAGGTAAGTTGAGATTAAAAAGTGCATGTGTAGAATTAAAAAAAAAAAGAAATAACTTAGATTTAAAATTATACCATTGGTGCAAAAGGCAGTGTAACAACAATCTTTAGTGACACTGCCATATTGATGAAATCTAGCAATGCCAAACCCATGGAGAAAAAATTTAAGTAAAACTCGGAAACAACAGAACAAACTCTAAGTCTGGATCAGCACTGGAGGTTTGACTACTATGATCTTAGAGACCACCCAATATCTAATTATATGAAATTCATATATGTAATTCATTCATATATGCATTATTTTTACTAGGCTTTCCTACATATTTCCCATCAGACTTGAGAAACAAAAAATTTTAATAAGAATATATGCAGCTATGACTAGAAACATTTTATACCTATTTCCCTGAATTCTCACAAATGAATTGTATTAAGTTTTTCTTATTAACTTATGAAACTTTTAATATTATAGTCCTAAATTATATTCCCATGAAGTTCACAAATATATTTTGTTTTCTTGATATTGCACATTGGAATTTTGCATGAGTTATCACTTCATTTTTCATTTCTCACGTGCTCATTCTTTTATTCTTTTCTATCAGTACTGCAAAATATCAAGATTTAATTTTTCACTCAACAAGCAAATACTGCTTCCTCAATAGTTACCTAAGTTTCTGGTAGCCCCGATACAGCAGCCATCTTAACCTTCTCTATATTCTTTTCTCCAGTCTAAAATTTGCTTCACCATTTCTTAAACTTCTTACGGCTTAGTAAAGAACCGTTTTATGAACTCGCTGTATCCCTGTAGGATAATCAATATTAGGAAGTGTATTCAACAATCAGAAATAACTTTTCAGACAATCATTACAGAGCACAAAGGCAGCTTCTCATTCATCAATGGGAACAAAGTCTAGAAGCAGAAAAAGAATACCTAAGGCATCTGAGATTCTGCTCCTGAAACATGCCTTTTCTGACACACCCAACAGATGGGCTTAATTGTAGGGTGCTTGCTTTGTACCAATCCAGGGGTGCCATTCCAAGGAAATGGTTCATTCTGGCAGCTGTTTATCAGCATCCTTGCTTCACAGGTGACAAAAGAGTGCCAGACTATTAACACTGTGCTTTGCTATCATCCTTTGATGGACAAGTCTCCACCACATTTAAACGGTAATAAAGCTATTTTTTTTTTCCAAAGAGTACTATCAGAGTTTGGGGGAAATACTTAGGTACCACGTCTATACTGGCAGCTGTTTCTATTTTGAATATAGGTTGAAAACTCAAATGTTTTAGGTACCCAATGGAATGAATGAGAAAAATATGTTTGGTCACATGGATGGCTGAGCAAGTGCACATGGTTACTCCCAAGCAACTCTAATCACATGTATCATTGATTACAGCCTAACAGTATCATTTTTTGGTCTTATGGATCACAACCTTCCATGTACTGGATTTAAGAGCAACAATGTTAGTTTTGTGCTCTTTCCAAAGAAACTCCTAAGAAGTCCATTTATATATTATATTCCCTCTTCTTTAGAGCATTAGAATGATGAAAACTTAAACTCTCCTCTGTTCACAATTGTATTTCACCTTGTAGATCACAGGAAAACCATAGAAAATAGAATAAAAATCACACAATGAATTTCATGAAAAATGACTATAGGACTTTTCTTAGCTCACTGTCAGAGAACCATTTCTTTGTCAAGTTAGTTTAACTAAAACTGGGATCTAAATTTTATTGAAGTTCAAAAGGATGTTCTTCCAAGAAACACTTGTTAGATGGTTACTATGTGCCACATAATACTGTTAGTACTACAGACATCTCAATTAATACTCAGAAAGATACTATTCACTAGACATTTTCATTTCTTTTTATTTTTACATCTATAGATGTGAAAACAGATGCGAAAACAGAGTTTTCAAATAACTTCCCCTAGAATACATAGCTCTCCAATGAATCAAATCAAATTAAAACGCAGGTCTAATTCCAAAGCATTTGTTCTTTGCATGATACGACACTGCCTCCATAAAATGCCCTATTTATTGTATTCTAAGGGGTTACCCTCAAACTGCTTAGTTTCCATATCCGGTTTAGTTTTAGTGCTATCTCTTATTGTACTTCCTGTTACCTTCCCCAGAGTTCTTACACTGTGCTTTTCCATCATAGGGTAAAAAAATAAAAATAATAATAATAATCCTTGAAGAAAGTATTTATAGATCAACTCCTCTGTGCTCCACGCCATGTTTGGAGATTAGGATAGAGTACGACTTGGTGCCATGATTCATGAAATCCCAGTAGGAAAAAGGGTAAGAGAAACACACAGGCAATAATAATATACTAATTAACCTCTAATTATTAACTGAATTAACATCTATGTGTCAAACACTGTGACACAAGTAAGTACCTGACATGTAAAACTACTAATACTAACAATATGCCTACACAACAGAAATGATCCATATGCAAAACTTATCAGTGAGGTCCATCATGGTTTAGGAAGTAACTTTTCCAAAGAAAATAGTTTTGTAAGAGACAGAAATCATACTTAAATTCATGTTCCTAAGGGAAACTTAAATTAAAGCGTTTATCTTCATTTTCCAATTTGAAGGTACCCATCCTCACTCTATACACACACCAAAAAATATATATATGTGCCTCTTCCAATGTGAATATCTAAAAAACTTCTTGGGTATTGATTTGATATACTCAAATGCCCCATTTCTATATTGAACTTATTAACACGGTAATGCCCAAGTATAGTGAAAATCACTTATTTTATAAAATAACATATTAAGAAATGCAGCATTTCTTTTTCTATCACATTTTCGGAAGCAACTGATGCTGCCATACTTTAATATCACCATCTTCAATTCACTGGAGCCAGGGCTGAGGCATCTAATGCAGCTTTCTGAACACTTTGTTGTTACTTTCACCATGATCGTTTGAGCCAAATCACCTTTTCACTCCATCTATGATGACAGACACTGATAACTGTATCACAACCCACAAGCATGGATTCTCATAACTGTAGGGCTGTGTCTGCTTTGTATTCATCCCATAAGAGGGTATTTGTTGATATATAGCCACGAATTGCAGATTTTTAGTGTTCCTTAACAGGCTTGTTTACAATTTCAAACATCTACAGTTTGTAAAATTATGAACCCGGCAAGTCCAAAGTAGAGTTTTGATCTAAACACAGAATAAAAATGGGAGTCTGGGGATACACTTAATGCACAGAAAACTTAGCCTTATGTATGTACTGATGAAAACTAATCATCCAACTGGAAAGGTAAAAAAAAAAAAATCGAACAAAAAGTAAATGAAAAGAAAATATAAAGAAAATAATGAAGATGCAAGGAAATTTAATGAGGTTGAAAAGAGAAAGTTGAATAAATAAGCTTTAAAAACAAATCTATGAAATAGATCAACCACTAGCCAACCTAGTCAAGAAAACAAAGTTCAACATATACAAAGTAAGAAAAGACTTAGGAAAAACAATCACTCAAGGAAAGACTACATTTTTAAAATTGTACTACATTTCTCCCAAATGTCCCTCCCTACTTTCTTTTCTCTGCCCTGGGCCAAGGGACGACTGACTCAGAATTTGCAACCTTCCTTGCCGTCTGGTTTTCATTTGGGTTTGGCCAAATGGAAAATCAGAAAATGGTAAGGAAATAAGATTGGGTTATTTACTGACCCCAAGAACCCTCCCACGAAGCTACTGTACACTATCTGCATTCCTTCCCGAAGGCTCCATTTCCAGCTGGGTCTTCACTATGAAACCACCCCTGGAGTTGCTCTTTCCCTTTGCCCCTTCCCTGCACTGGTGAGAGCTCCCTATTGTTAAGAGCCCCAAATCCTGTATTACTCTTTGAGTTTCTTCAAGCTTATCTACATCATCTTTGTTCTTTTATTTAACTTTCTTCAGAACGTGCAGGCTAAATATGCCAGCAGTTTCTTGCCAGGATTCTAACAGAAAAATCATAATATGGTCTTTGCACATATATCTGAAAAACAGGTTAAATTGCTTATTTTCTAATAAATATAATTTAGCAAAATTGATTCTCATAGAAAGAAAAAGTATGAATAGATCAACAAATGTCGAAGAAACAGAGCATGTTATCAAATACCAGCTCCAAAACCTCCAAGCCCAGGTACAAAGAACAAAGCCAATGGGGCACCTGGGTAGTTCAGTCAGTTAAGTGTCTGACTTTGGCCTGGGTCATGATCTCACAGTTTCTGGGTTCCAGCCCTGCATCAGGCTCTGTGCTGACAGCTCAGGGCCTGGAGCCTGCTTTGGATTCTGTGTCTCCCCCTCTCTCTGCCCCTCCCCTGCTCATGCTCTGTGTCTGTCTCTCAAAAATAAATAAACGTTGGGAAAAAAAAAAAAAAAAGTCAGTGCAGCAAAGGCCAAATAGACCCAGTGCCCCTTAATGGTTTCATAGCACAGAAAAAGAAGGGACATTTACAAAGTGTTTTTATGAAGCAAATGTAACACTGATGCAAAAACTTGATAGAAACTGGACAATCAAGAAACAAGGACCCATGTCACTTCTGACTGTCAGAGCAAAAATCCCAAATAAAATATCAACAAGCAGAATTCATTAAGGCATCACAACTACAGTATATCATGGGCAAGTGAGGTTGTGTCAAAAAGTCTAAGAACGGTTTCATATTCAGCAACTTATTAAAATGGCTCACTATATTATTAGAGCTCAGGAGAAAGAAATTGTGATAAACTTCATAAATGCTAAAAGGATACTAAAAAAATAATCGGCATCCATTTCTGATTAAAATAAAAGCTCAATGATTATTTTTCTAAGTATTACACACATATGTGCATGCCCCAGAGCCAGCATTTTACCTAATAAACACCAAGAGCAACAATGCTATAATGAACAAGACAAAGATGCCCACATTCCCCAGTAGTATTTAATACTTTATTTGAGGCATTAGAAACTTCTTCACAGCAAAGGAAACAAATGACAGGGCACAGGCAACTTACAGGGTGAGAGAAAATATTTACAAATCAGTAATCTAGTAAGTGGTTAATATCCAAAATAAATAAGAAACTCCTACATCTCAATAGTGAAAAATCAATCAACCCAATTTAAAAAATGGGTAAAGAAGCTAAGTAGACATTTCTCAAATGACCAAGAGACACATGAAAAGATGCTCAATATCACTTATCATCAGGGAAATGCAAATAAAAACCACCGTGAGTTATTACTACAAAGTTGTTAGAATGGCTACTATAAAAAAGATGGAAGATAACTAGTGGAGTGGATAGCAAGGGAAAGTAACAAAGAGAAAACTTGTTTACTCTTGCTGGCAACGTAAACTCATACAGCTATTATGGAAAACAGTATGGATTCCTCACAGTATTAAAAACAGAACTACACTATGATCCCGCAATCCCACTTCCAAGTATACATGCAAAGGAAATGAAAACAGCATATCAAAAAAAGGTATCTGTGTTCCCATGTTTATATCAGCATTATTCCTAATAGCCAAGATATGGAAAAAACCTCAGTGTCAATCAATGGATGAAGAGATTAAGATGTGAGACAGACACACACGAGTACTATTCAACCGTGAAAAAAAGGAAATCCTGGCATTTTCAACAATACAAATGGACCTTGAAGAATTTATCCTAAGTGAGATAAACCACACAAAGAAAGACAAATACTTTATCATTTGTAAGTGGAACCTAAAAAGGCTTTAAATCATAAATACAGAGAGTAAAACTGGTCATCACCAGGGGCTGGGGTTTGGGGGGAACAGCAGAGATGTTGTTTAAGGGTGCAAATTTTCAACTAGTAGACAAGTAAGTCTTGAAGACCTAATGTACAATATAATGAATACAGACAAGAATATTACACTATCATCAAACCTGCTAAGAGACTAGATCTTAATTATTCCCATAACAAAAAAGAAATGATGCTTCTGTGATATAATAGAGGTGTGAAATATTATTACAGTTGCAATCATACTTAAATGTATGTGTCAGGTAAAAATTAATTTTAAAATATCTGTCTTAGATTTCCAAAGGCAAGAAAAAGAGGGATAAATACTAACAAATTCCATGAAAGCTCAGATGTCTGAAGCTTTAATACCAGAATCAGAAACAGCAAATTTAGATTCTGGCACAGAAACAAATGCCAGTTATCACCAGATTTTCTCATTGCATTTATCACTAAGTAGTTGACCAGATAATTCAATAAAATGCGAAATAAACTTGGGGTGACTCCTTTTTCCTTGAAAATAAACGATGAACAATTGGATTTGTCTGATGTTTGAGAAGGGCTGACATTTTAGAAGATCTGGATGCATACATTACTTGGCCGCTAGTACGTAAAGAGTGTAGTAAGCACCGCAGACATGAAAAATTTTTGAATGAATTCTAAAACCAGGCACAAAAAAAAAGGAGTTATGAAATCCCACTGATATTTTTTGAACAGTTTCAAGACTTTCAAAATGATCACCCATGTCTGGGTACATGTCCAAAAGAATTCCAAGCAGGATCTCATAAAGATATACGGACACCCAGGTTCATTTCAGCATTATTCACAATAGCCAAGAGGTGGAAGCAACGCAAATGTCTGTTGGTGGGTGAATGGATAAGGAAGATGTGGTAGCCACTTACAGTGAAATATTACTCAGCCTTAAAAAAGAAAGATATCTTATGGCATACTTCAACATGGATGAGCCTTGAAGACCTTAGGCTAACTGAAATCAGTCTCTCTTGCGCGCGCACACACACACACACACACACACACACACACACAATCTGCATGATTACACTCATAGGAGGTATCTAAAGCAGTAAAAGTTATAGCAACAGAAAGTAGAATGGTGGTTACCAGAGACTGGGTGGGGGAAGGAGGAAATGGGCAATTGGGTGTTAAAGGGGAACAGGGTTTCAGTTTTACAAAGTTTTACAAGATGAAAAAGTTCTAGAGATCTGTTGTACAATGTCAACATAGGTAACACTACTGAGACGTACTCTTAAGCATCTGACTCAGATAAGACAGAGTTAGGACAGTGACCTCTGATGCCTTACGTGGTCCCTCTGAACCTTCACCCAGATTCTTTTCTGACAGCATTCTGCCTTCTCTTGCTCTCCATGCTTCTGCTCCAGCCACACAGGTCTCCTTCCTGCCATCCAAGCACACACGTACCATGATGAATGGTCGTCTTCAAAGAGACGAGCCCTGTGTAAGCAATAAATATGGCCGTATTTGGAAAAAAGCTTCTTTGCCGGTGTAATTATCTTGACTGAACTCATGCTGGATTACCAGGGTGGGCCCTAAATCCTGTGACAGCCGTGCTTACAAATCATACAAGAAGACGACACAGATACACAGAGAAGGCCAAACCAGAGACACACAGGAGAACGTCACGTGGAGATGAAGGCGAAGATTAAAGTGATGCAACCACAAGCAAGGAACACACTGAGCCGTCAGAAATGGAAGAGGCAAGGAAGGATTCTCATCTAGAAACTTTGGAGGGAGTGTGGCCCTGTGCACAGCTTGATTTCAGACTTGTGACTTGCAGAACTGTGAGAAAATACATTTCTGTTGTTTTGAAGCCACCCAGTTATTGGTAATTTATTATAGCAGCCCTGGGAAACTAAAACAACCATACAGCAGATACTCTCCTGTCTCAGGACTTGTGCACTTGCTGTTTGCTCTGCCTGGACCATTCCAGATATTTACATGACTATCTCCAACAGTTCTTTTAATTCTTTGTTCAAATGTCACTTGCTCCATGAGGCCTTCTGTAATCGCACCATTTAAAAGAGCAAGGTGTGTCATGTTCCCTATCCCCCATCCTAGCGCTGTTTTTCAAAACCACTTTTTCCTAAAAACTTTGCTACTTGAATTTTTATTACCTGTTGTATTAGTTTCCTGGGGCTGCCATAACAAATTACCACAAAATGAGTTGCTTACCACAACAGAAATTTATTTTCTTGGGGCGCCGCAGGTGACTCAGTCAATTAAGCATCTGACTCATGATTTCAGCTCAGGTCATGATCCCAGGGTCATAAGAAGAGCCCCACATTGGGCTCTGCACGGAGTGTAGAGCCTGCTTGGGATTCTCTCTCTCTCCTTCTACCTCTCCCTCTGCTCCTCTCCACCACTCACACTCTCCTTCTCTCAAACACGTGTGTGTGTGTGTGTGTGTGTGTGTGTGTGTGTGTGTGTGTGTGTTTGAGGCTCCTCTAGCAAAGGAGCCTTCCCTTGCCAGCAATTTTTGGCATATCATGGCTTATAGATACATCACGCCAATCTCTGCCTCTATTGCCATATGGCGTTTTTCCTCTCTGTCAGTGTCTGTGTCCCAATTTCTCTCTTATGAATACAATGCCAGCTAGTGTATTAGGGACCACCATAATCCAATAAGACATCGTTTTAATTTTTTTTAAGTTTACTTATTTACGTACTTATTTTACTAATCTCTATGCCCAAAGTGGAGCTTGAACTCATAATCCCAAGATCAGGAACGAAAAGTTCTTCTAACACAGTCAAGCACCCCAGACCTCATTTTAATTGAATCACAACTACTAACAACCTATATCCAAATAAGGTCAATCACCAATACCAGGGGGCAGCGCTACAACACCCCCCTTTTGGGGTACACAATTCAACCCACAATACCTGTCTCCCTCTACTAGACTATAAGCTACATTAGAACTAGGATTCTTTTTTTTTCCTATTCTAGAGAGAGAGTGCATAAATGGGAGAGGAGCAGAGGGAGAGAATCCCAAGCAGGTTCCACACTCAGTGAAGAGCCCAACACAGGGGCTTGATCCTGTGAACATGAGATCATGACCAGAGCTGAAATCAAGAGTCAGACACTCACCTGAGTCACCCAGGTACCCCAAGAACTGGGATTCTTGACTACGTAGAAGCTAGAGCTGTTCTGGCCATGATAAAGACACTGGATAACCATTTGTTGAAACAAATGTTGAATGATTACGTACTAATGAAATCAGGATGGCTAATCAGATACAGTTAAATTAGTTGGATATAGATAAAAATTTTGCAAATTCTTCAAAAGATATGCTAGGATGTACATATCCACAGCCATAAAAATAACCAGTACAATAACTAATTCACAGAATTAATATATTTTTAAAGTAAATACATTACTTTCCCAAAGCATTCAATGCCATTTGTTTCCAAGCCTCTTATTTTATATAAATAATAACTTTTTTTCTTGATTTCAAATCACTAGTATAAACTTTTAGTCCTTATTCTTCTGTATCCTACTTCTTTATTGCCTCGAATGAAAGTACTTGTTAATAGGTTTGATCCATTGGTAAAATGTTCAGTACCTAAACAGCTGAATACAAAACTAAATTCCAATGTGAGGTTTCCAGGTATAAAAGAATGCACAATCTCTGACATTTATGGAATACTTAACATTATTAATGTAGTAAAAAAAAAAAGCTCTTTAAAAGGTAAATCATCTAAGAGTAAGAGCTCAAATTTCTATTAATAGCAATATGTACTTTTCATGCTTTAAGTGAAAACCATCGGTAACAACAATTTTCGAAGTAGAACCGACCAGTTAGGAAGGCATCTGTGGGTCTGTATCTAACATCCAAAGCCACCGCTGACCTCTCAGAAAGAGTAACTATTCAGTTCGGTCACCAACTGAGTTCTTATTCAGATAACAGGACAACACAGAAGGTTATTCCTTCTACCTCAACACATTTCTTTTAATGAGTAGGAGTCGTGATCATTTCTTCTATACAACTAAGCCTAACAGGAGGAGGAAAAGTAATGTACTAGGTCTTTTCAAATGTCATTTTTCAAATACATTTTTGTCAATATGGATGCTTGGTGTATTATTATGAAATGCTAAAATATCCTACTGAGGCTTTCTTCCTATTTTACGAAGCTCCTTTGCTGGAGAAGCAGCAGCAGCGCCATCTTCTGGAATAAATGGAAGGCAAAATAATTAGTGGTGTTTGTAAAAGTCAGAGTCCTGAGGAAAAATAGATCATCTACAAAATGAAAAGCATGCAAATCAATCTTAGCTGTTAATCATCACAGAAGAAATTAACATGGAATAAATATCTGATATCAAGAAACAAATGCATAAGGGCAGCAAACCCTTCTTCCAGCATAAGCCTGTGTGGGTAGCTCATGCTATGGTGGGTATTTTTAACATCTAAAGTACACAAGAAAATGACACACAATTAGAGGAAAATGTATGTTCTGGAAATTAACTGAAAAAAACTCATGAGATCCCGTTAGATTCAAACTGCTTTGCTATGGGAAAGTTGAAGAGACTGAGGAAAAAAAAATAATATTTTATCCTGCCTGCCACTGAAAATATGTATAATATAAAATGGAATAAAGAAGCTCACAAAAGAAAATGACTGCAGCACGCCATACAGAGATTCAGTGAATGGGAATGCAGGGTTTTATCTGGGATAGGCTAGTCAGGGCATCAATTATAAGGGGCATGAAATCAGTCCCTGGTAAATTGGGGTAATGAAGAAAAAAGTGATCATTTCTCAGAGTGCAACAGATGGCTAAATGAAACCCTTGGATTTGGGATGGGATAGGAGACTCCTGGTGTGGAAGGAAAAGTTGTGAAGCCCCCCAGAAAGCATGGTTGGTGTGGCGGGCAGAATTCTAAGATTCTGGGCTCCTGGCATATACTCACCTTCTCCCAGTTAATTCAAACACTTATCTAGGTACTGCTGGAAAGGAATATTGCAATAAATTGATCTGAAGATAACAGAGAGCACTGAGGTGGGCCCCAATTTAATCAGATGAGCCCCTGAAAAGTACACAATTTTCAGGGTGCCTGCGTGGCTCAGTTGGTTGAGCACCAGACTCTTGATTTCTGCTCAGGTCATGATCTCATGGTTCATGAGACTGAGCCCTGTGTTGGACTCTACACTGACAGTGCAGAGCCTACTTGGGATTCTCTCCCATTCCCTCTACCCTCCTCTGCTGGCTCCCTCTGTCTCAAAAATAACTAAGTAGGGGCACCTGAGTGGCTCAGTCAGTTGGGTGTCCAACTTTGGCTCAGGTAAGCATCTCACGGCTCGGCTCGTGGGTTCGAGCCCCACAACGGGCTCTGTGCTGACAGCTGGGAGCCTGGAACCTGTTTTGGATTCTGTGTCTTCCTCTCCCTATCTGCCCTCTCCCACTCATGCTCACTCTTTCTCACTCTCAAAAATAAACATTTAAAAAAATTTTAATAAATCAATAAATCAGTAAGTAAAACTTAAAAAAAAAGTACAGAATTTTCTTTGGCTGGTTGCAGAGAATGAAGTCAAAGATTAGAAGTGCCATTGCTGGTTTGAGAATATAGGAGGCCAGATGTCAAGGAACATAGGTGGTGTCCAGAGCTGAGAGTAGCCTCTGCTGACAGCTGGCAAGAGAATAGGGACCTCAGTCCTTTAACTACAGGGAATTGAATTCTGCCAGCAAGAATGCACCTGGAAGTAGATTTTTTTGCCACTCACCAAATAACTCACTTGGCAGACCCCTAGATTTCAGCCTGTGATACCCTGAACTGATAACCTGGCCATGCCTGGCTGAACCCATACAATTATTAGGTAATAACTGATTATTGTTTTAAACCACTAAGTTTGTCACCATTTATTATTTAGCAATAAAAACTACGAGATAAAAATAGATCCACTTAAAATCACTTTCTAAGAAATAGTTTCTGTAACCATCTGGCTTTAGTATTTGCTGAGGGGGTTATATGTTTTGCCCTTTCCTTTTACAATGGTTAGATGAACTTTTAAATAAATATTTTGGAACACATTAAAAGATTAATGTCTTGTCTGGCACCAAATTATCAGCTTTGTCAGTGGGCCTACAACATTAACTCACATTGAGGTGCCTTCATGTCTGCCAATAACCAAGAGTAAAAATAAAAATACTTAACAGCTGGAACCACATGGGCACGACCCAATCATTCAGACATCCTATTTATCAGAAAGGCCACTAGCTGGTCAACATACTGACAATGGCTGTACATCATCTCTGCCAAAAACTGTGTTCCTGGTGGGAAATAGGCAAGAACAAAGGTATGGAATCAGGAGAAATTCTTCAGAGGCAAGAAACAAAACAGGTTTGCAAAGCTCAGTTTATCTAAGAGTTCTCCCTCCCCAGCTTCTTGGAGACACCATTACCTCGATAGCTCTATCCTTAGGGTTGCCAGATTTAGGTGAAGAAAATAACATGACATGGAGTTGAATCTGAATTTCAGATAAGTAAGGCATTATTTAGTATACGTACAGGTCCAAAATATTGTACAAATCCAAAGTAGACCAGTGTACTCCGAACCAACCACTAAATATTGCATGACACATACTGATATAGAAAAAGGTATTGTTGATCTGAAATTTGCATTTAACATCTCTTCCTTACTACCTAAGTTTTTTCTTACCTAAAATAGATCTATGTTTCAGATCCTTCTGTCTACCAAGATATACTATAATAACAACCCCGATCCTCACCATTCCTGTACCTGGGCCTTGTAATTTTGCAGCTGATCATCTTCAAGAGTTTATTTCCCCACCCCTTGACTTTGACTTCAGCCCTGTTACTTGCTTTGACGAACCCAATGGGCCAGACACGGCAGTGTGCCATTTCCAAACTGGAACATTAAGAAACCTCGTGCATGTTTCCACTTACCCACTAGGACCTCTTCCTTGACTTGAGTCCCAGGAGGATGACGCGGCCACACCAGCCAAGCCCAATTTAGACAAGTTTACTCACAGCCAATGACCAGACTCATGAACAAAATAAATGCATATGGTTTGCCAAGGCGATTTTGCCGCTTGTTTACACAGCACTAGCGTTGTCATTGGTAACCCATACTTTCCTTCCCACTTCATGGTTAAAGTGTGCAAAGAGAATTCAATCATCACAATACTGGCTGGTTTAAGAAGGCACAAAAAAGAATAAAAGAAAATCAGTCCTGGTACATGTAAGAATAAATTCTACTACCTCTTTGGCTCCCTCAGATGCTTCAAGAGAATGTTGGGGAGAGCACTAATGGGGGAAGGGAAACTTATTGAACCTTACTCTAACGCTCCATGAGTTATTGTCTTGTCATGTCCCTGTTTTATTTTGAACTGTCATGCTGAGCTTTATTGAGAATTACAGTGCTGATAGGGAGGATTTGATAAAGCTTGTGCAGCATTACTTTCCTTGAAGTCTAGGCTTTTTTTTTTTTTTTTTTCATTTTACCCAGGGTCTATCTGAATCAAGCACTTCTGATTTTCTTCTATCTAACTAAGGATTAGAGCTAAATAACTTTATTAAAGGCCAATGAACTGTAGTTCAATTCTCTCACAGTCCGATCTATTTTCCTGCATATGTGAAGGCTTTAACATACACCAACACCCCCGCAGTCTGATGTCTTTCCCAGTACACTTTCTAAGGGTGTGTGTAGTTGAATGTTCATATTTAATATGATTGATACTATAGCAGACATTCCGTAAATCTCTATGCCATACAGCCTCTCCATTACAGATTGAAGTAACAGCTTATACTTGTTCATTTGGCTTTTATGACAAAAAATAAACTGTGCATCTAACTGGATGGTTCCAAGACTGATAATGGAGTACTGGTCCATGTATTTCTGGTGTGTCATCTCTCTGAGTTCTTCTGGAGATCACCACCCAAAGTATCCTGAAAGCTGGCTTACGCAGCATTCTATCAATTGGACATCTCTATGAAGCAGCTCTTCTTCTCATTGTCAGGGTAACGATCGTAGCATATCCACAACACACTAAGATGCCTCCTCGCCAGCAATATTCAATTGTATCCAGGACAGCTTTTGTGCTACATATATATTACTGAACTTCGGTGCTCCCAACACTAGGAGAACATGCATGGTGCATATGGCAGCATTCAATCTGTGTAATTAGAATAAGTTGAGCTTTCTTTTACCAGGTGACTAACAGAGGTTACTGATGATATGTTGTCTCAAAGGACCATTTATGTTTGTTCCCAGGAAGCAAAGATCTACTACCCTAAGTGTAGGTGATAGGCTTGACACACATTAGTGACATTAGGATGATATTTAGGGAATGCTCTGCTTCTCAAAGTGTGGCCTGCGGGGCAGCAGTGGCATGGGCATGTGCAAGTCCTTAGAAAGGCAGGATCTCAGCCCCACCTCAGACCTATTGAATCAGAATCTGTGTTTTATCAAGATCCCTAGATGATTCCTATGAACATTAAATTTTGGGAAGTGCAGCTCAGCATGTACTCCCATTATGCCATTACTACACCCAGCAAGAACCACTCTAGGATTTTCAGTTGGACACTTTAGAACGGCTACCTAACACTTAAAAGGCTGCAACCACATGACTAAAAGTCATACTACATGACTACAATACATGTCTCAAAGCTATGCATATTAGATCATACATTGATTTTATTAAATTTTTACTTATTTTGAGAGAGAGTGTAAGCAACCAAGAGAGAGAGTGTAAGCAACCAAGAGAGAGAGTGAGTGAGCACGGGAGGGACAGGGAGAGAAGGAGAGAAAGAGAATCCCAAGGAGGCTCCACAACGTCAGCACAGAGTCCAACGCTGGGTTCGAATCCATGAACCATGAGATCATGACCGGAGCCGAAACCAAGTTACAGGCTTAACCAACTAAGCCACCCAGGCACCCCGAGAACATACATTTTAAGACCAAAAAGGACCTATAAAAAATGTTAGCTCTTGCTCCTTTTCAATGAGTGTGCCCTCTTGGTTTTATTCCCGGTGGAATGTTCTAAAGGAATCACAATGACATTCATCATTTATCAAGTGCTTATCATGTGCTCGGCGCTCTTCTAGTGTTTTACATACCAATGCCAGGAGGCAGACTTTACTGTCCCCATTGTATAGGACAGAGAGCTAAGGCACATATTCAGACCCAGGCAATCTTCTCCAGAGTCATTTTCTTTGGCCCTACCCCAAACTGTTGCTCATCCTGAAACAAGTAAGAAATATTTTATATGTAGGTCCAAATAATGCTTGGCCGATCTCTGTTTTATCTTAAATATCACACAAAGTGTACATTAAAATATAAATTTGAGGCCTCCACCCTGGAGATACTAAGGCAATCGATCTGAGGCCATGTCTAGGCAGTGGTATTTTTAAGAAGTGCCCAGCAGATTTTACCAACTGCTCCGGTTCTAGAAATGCTGTTCCAGATGAGAGAGCCCTCTTCAGAAGTGACTGCAGTTGCAAGCTTGCAGCACGTTGGTAGTTTCATTAACACCAACACCATCTCCACACACACTAAGAACCCGGCCCCAAAAGTGCAAAGGCCAGCTGTCATTTGGCTTGCTGCAGAGCCTTGTTACCTCCCATGCATTCCTTGGTGACACAGCCCAGGATCAAACTAGCTTCATCTGCCTTTTAAATGAACTGAAGCCACCAAGACAGACCCAAGCCAATTGTTGATCTTTTCTCCCACACACGCTGGGAATGGATGTGCTGACACTGAAGTGTCAGTCCTCTCCCATTTCCTTTGGTATTGCTTCTGCCCTTGCCTTGGAACCAAATCTAAACCTGACTGCATGTTCAGTTCTGTTCCTGGCATACCCATTGGTGCTCAGGCACCAAACTAGGTTTACACTTGAGCAAGTAACAATGTCGTTCCACCAACTTAGGATGCCCTGTATCTGAACCTACATTATACTTTGAGTTCTCAGCCGGCCATTAGATAGAAATGGAAAGTCAGGAAGTTCCCCAAAGGAAGGTGGTCTGCACAGTGACAAGGTTTTGGGGTGAATGTAATACTCTCTCATGCTGGTTTCTACTGTGATGTCCACATTGCCAGTGTGTGTGTGTCTGTGTGTACATGCAGGTCACTGTTGGAAACCCTTGTCCCAACCACCAGGCCTCTTCAGATGCATGAGGTACCTGAGCCTGGTTAATGCCACTGTCAGGGCCATGAAGTATACTCTGCTGCTCCTGCCATGCACTGGGCACCAGGCAACTCTGTGACAGGGTGTCAGACCTGCCATCTTTACTGCACACTCATGTCTCCGGCTTTCCCATGCTCTCTCTAGGAAAGAGAGGAGACCGATGTGAATGGCAAGTGTCCCGAGATTTTAGTGCAAAATGGGGACCAGTAGGTCCTACGGCCCCTTCCCTTGAAAACTCAGAACCAGGGTTTGCCCCCTCCCCCTGACTTTCCCTGGCTTGTTATGGGCAACAATCTAACCTTGAAGGGAAAGCAGACTTACTCTATGACTAACTTTTCCAAAATCTTTGTTTATGCCCTGGGTTTTTTCATCCTCCCTAAAATTTAAGTTTTTGGAATCCAAACACTCACTTGCACTGCATATCCTCCCCATACTATGACTGGCCACAGTGGCATATGACATGACATGAGATGTAGAAACTACATGACCAGGTCAGATGAGAATGCAGCAGCCACTACTCCTAACTAACTTTGCCATGCCACTCAGTATTTCATTTTGCCTTCTGAGAAAAATAACCCACAAAGTATCCCTCTCTTGAGGTCTTCAATTAGGGTTCTACCAAGGAAGAACTTCAAATTTGACCCAAATGTGAGAAAGAAATACACATGAAACACTGGGCACGTGAAGGAAGGGTTAATTCCCCATCTGGCCACTGAAATTACCCTTGGAAATAATAAGGGCTAATACCTACTGAGAACTTACTTTGTGTCAGGTACTCTATTGAGCCTTCTTACACTATCTCCTTGTTTTTCCACGACCATCCTATGGTTGATTATTATTTCTGCTTTTTTCGTAGGAAAAACCTAAGCAGTCAGTTGAAGTGGTGGGTCTCTACCTATTTTTTTTGGAAACCCCCAATTAAATTTACAAACACCATGTCCTACTCTAAATGAGGGAGTGACACACACCATGACCCGACAGTGCTCCCATGTGATGGGGGTACTGGATCTGATGTGGCGCCCCCTACAGGAACAAACTCCACATGAATCAACTGGATCAGCATATCTTACATGTTTTCAGAGGTATATCACCTGATCTACCACTCCTGGGATATGGAGATACCTATTCAATCTTGGAACCATGTATGTGGGACATTCTTTGCAATGACGTATATGGGAGATTGTTTCTCCTTTTGAGGGCAATAGATGATGTAGATGTTAGTAGGCACAAAACACAGATTTCCAATTAAAACAATATTATGATATAATAAATAATCTTTAATTTAAATCTAAAGTTGAAATTTGAAGCTATCTGACCTATTTGAGGCACATCTTTTTATTTTTTATTTTTTTTTAATTTACATCCAAATTAGTTAGCATATAGTGTAACAAGGATTTCAGGAGTAGATTCCTTAGTGCCCCTTACCCATTTAGCCCATCCCCCCTGCCACAACCCCACCCATAACCCTGTTTGTTCTCCATATTTATGAGTCTCTTCTGTTTTGTCCCCCTCCCTTTTATATTATTTTTGTTTCCCTTCCCTTATGTTCATCTGTTTTGTCTCTTAAAGTCCTCATATGAGTGAAGTCATATGATTTTTGTCTTTCTCTGACTCATTTCACTTAGCGTAATACCTTGAGGGGCATCTTCTAAGTCTCAGGCCTGTAAATATAAACTAAGACCCAGAAAGACAAACTCACACAAAGTAAAAGCTAAGAAAAAACTCAAGTTAAATATTAAATGCTTAGTCTATACATCTGTTCATCTATGTTTCAGCAGTTTAGTAAAAGTTATAAAGGATTTTATTTTAATTCTTCAACCATCATTTCGCTCATCATATCGTGCCAGCTTCCTCTTTCACTGACAACTATTTTCATTCCAAAAGCTATCACTGTTACATCACAATTAGCTGTGTATAAAGCTGAATCCTGTTAGGATGGGGGGAGGCCTATAATCCAGTTACAGGGTTCTTTGTCTCTGGCTATAATCGTTGCTTTTGACAAAGTACTCCTTGTGGGGACTAAATGACTAATTCTTTTGTAACCCATAAAGAAACACAACTTATGCTTAATTGGAAAAATATGAACTAATGCTTAAGAGTCATCTACCCCAGCCCATGGGGCCCATGGGGCCCATGGGGCTGGATAATGGCAGTGCTTCAGCCCCACACACAGCATGAGCTTCTTTCATTGCTCTGTTTTCCTGCATTTCAACTCTACTTGCCGAGCAGAAAAGATCTCCGTAAGAACACTTCATTTCCCTGGCCAAAACAAATTTATAATTATAAAGTAACTAGTTGCTTTGTGTTGTACTTCAAGTGCTTTAGAACTTGGGTAGTTCTCAAAACAAGCCCTTTCGATTTTGATGTGAACTTGCTTGGTTTTCATTCTCATCTCTGTATTCTCCCCCACCATTGTGCCCATGGCCTCTCTGGTACTGACGACTTTCCCACTGAGCAAACCTAATGTCCATTTTTCCATTACCCAATGCCCATTTCCAAGAAACGTGAGGATAATTTAATCATCCCTGAGACCCAAATAGAACAACATCTTACAGCATAACAGGACCCAAAGAATTAACCCCCTTGATTATTTTATAGGCTTTCAAATTGCCTCCAAAAACAGAGTCTGTTTTTTACTCCTGTTAACTGTTATTTTGTCTCTTTGGTTTAAGTGGATTCATCACTCTTTCTAAAAAACTGACTTCCATCTTATTTTCATTGCAAGGATAGAATGCTTATAACCTCTCAGCTAGCGAAATTTAGGGATTTCAATGAGTGAATAACATAACCCTCTCCTTTTACAAGCAAGGGGCTTGATATCCAAGGAAGCCAAGTGACTTTATCAAGGTCAATCAGCAAGCCACACCCTTTACTTTTCTTTTGTTGTCCAAACCATTAATCTTATTTTAATTCCCCTACCCAATATCCCTTATCAAACTCCCAAATGACCGATTTACTGTATTTAACAAACACGTATAATTATTAGTTTCATAGGCTTTAAACTCTCCACCAATGATGCATACATGAAATACCAGCTCACTTGAATAGACAAGAGATTCTCTTTGGGATCAACAAGTGTGCAATGACATCCATTAATGCAGAGTTTATTTTTTAAAGTCCTTTAGACACCAAGTGACTTTACCATCCGCAACACACAGCAGCTACACTGTGACTCCATAAAGTCTGACAAACTGCTACCCCAGATTCTTAAAAGGAAGTGTCAGAATGAGTCCCTTGGCTCAGTCAATACCTATTTTTTTCAGTTCTCTAGCAATTTCATAAAAATATGGGGTATTCGTATGGTTTATAGGTTACATTGAGGAAAATGAAAAATATTATTTTTTCCAAAAGTATAGCCCTTCAGAGGCTAACAATTGAAGGGCAGTGTGCGTGGAGATAGATGCCGAAGGGGATTGAACCATGATTCAGGGGAAATGCAGGGCTTTGGCCAAAAGCTGAGAAACTGCTGGCTTTTTGAACCTTTATGTCATGTGGAAGTAGTATGACTCCAAGTACAGATCATTTACAACTATCAAAACTCCTTCTTCAATAACACCAGCAAGGTTCATTAGCCCCGCCAAAAGTCTCCAGCATTCCATTTTCTAAACACAGTGTTTTATTGAAGAGCTGAACAGATATTATTGTAAGAAATCCAAGAACGTACTTCTTTTCCTCGGATGATTATTAAATAGGATAGCATACTCAAAAATTCAATAGCTACTCCCACGAATTAAGGAAAACCAAAATGATTTGTTCATTTACTTAGTAGCTATTTATTAAGTGTCTATGCCAGAGTGTGTTCTTAGTGTTACAGGACAATTTATAGTGGTAAACTAGATAAAGTTCTTGGGCTCATTCAAATCCATACACTTTGCATTTGGGGGAAAAAACAAAAACAAGAAACAAAAGGAACTCCCATACCCTACTTCTGGGCAGAAATCTTTCTTCGAGAAGTAGCCTCAATCAAGAAGTAACGTGTGAAAACACACTAGGTTTTCAACCTAATATGCAATATAGTCCCCAGTCTTGACATTAATATAGTCACTGATTCTCCTCCTTTGACTATAAATTCAGCTGACAATTAGTTTCTCCTTATTGGAATTCTAATGCACAATTGCCCCTACAGAGCTCATTAGGATTTTGCTCAAGTTACATGAATTCTGGTTCATAGCTGGCATATTTTCTAACATTACAAGTGTGCCTTATTTAGGAGAATCTTGCTGAATGAGGCATACACACATTCTCTTCTTCATTTTTGTAAGAGAAAAAGATAGTATTCAATTCCAAAAACATGGGGTTTAAGCAGTCCATGAAAATGTAAAAGCAGCCTATACTAGTGACCATATTCGTTTGTTGTTTAATGAAACTAAGTAATTTGTATGAAATAAGAGACAGGCAAAATTAATCTATAGTAACGAAAATCAGAATAGTGGTTGCCTATGGATTATGGAGGTGGCCTGGAAGGATGCACGAGAAAACATTCAGGGGTCATGTTTTAGATCTCAATTCGAGTCTTGGATAAATGGGCGCATACATTTGTCAAAATTCGCCTAATAGTTTAAGAACTGTGTATTTCACTGTCTGAAAATTTCACCTCAGTTTAAGAAAACCTAATAAATAGAGGTACCTTGATGGTTTAGTCGATTAAGCATCCGACTCTTGATTTCAGCTCAGGTCATATCTCACGGTTTGTGAGATTGAGCCCCACGTCAGGCTCTGTACTGACAGCACGGAGTCAGCTTGGGATTCTCTCTCTCCCTCTCTATACCCCTCTCCCACACTTGTGCATGCTCTTTCTCAAATTACCTAAGCCTTTAAAAAAAAGCAAACATAATAAAGAAAGAATTGAGTACTTCAGGGGAATATTGTAATCAAAACTACTCTTTAAGGAACAATGAATGAAGATGTTCAAGAAAGGTTGAAGAACAGTTGTGGAGAGAAGCAGTAGCCAATAAGAGATCTGAAGAATGATCATGGCTGAGAGAATGAAGGAGGAGAGAAGGCTATTGCAGGGAATGAGGGAGAAGCACACACAAAGGTGTGACTCTGGTGAGGAAAGATCATAAAAGAGACTGAAAGGAACACGAGCCAGTGATGGAGGGTTTTCATGTCCTAAGGTATGTATACTTTGTTTTGAAGGAAATTTAGTGGAAATCTGGAAGGTTTTTAACTGGGGATTGATAGACATATATACAGACACATGTATAGACAGACACACGTGCACACACATACACAATCTACAAGCATTGTGAAGAATCGAAGAGTTCAGGTCAGAAGGTCTGTAGGAAACCCCTTAACTAGCTATTTCCTAATCCAAGTGAGAACTTCAGAGGCTTAACTAAAGCAATAGCAACACACATGGAGACATGGCGACAGGTGACAGATTTAGAAGGGATATTAAGGAAAATGTGTGATGGAACGTGGTGCTCTATGAAGGGAAAAGGGGATTCGGAGAAGTTATGGACACTGACCTTATTTCTGGCTTGGGCAACCAGGGGATGATTATGTTGAGATAGAAAACACAAGAGGAGTAGAACTGGAAGGAGAGAAAAGTGATTTCTCTCAAACCTTTGTACTTTATGCGCCAAAAAGGTGCCCCAGCAGAGCTATCCAATAGGCTGCTGGATCAAGGTAGGGTGACCATATCAACAGATTTGTCCAGCCCAGTTTTTGTTTATTATTGTTGCCCCAGAAAAAAATTATTTATAGCACTGTCTTTCACTCCCCCAAAAGGTTCTAGTTTTGCCATCAACTATATGGTCACCCTGGTCATATATGTGGGACAAGATTCTAGGCCATTTGTATTCAAATGAGACAAAAGATTTTTGGTGTCATCAATACATGGATAGTAGGTAAATTTGAAGGATGGGATCATCTAAAGAGCTTTTAAATGAACCTGAGAAATACTGACACCAAGAGGAAGATGGAAGAGGGCACGCAAAAGAGTAAAATAACAAAACGTATCAGAAAAAAAAAAGAGGATTACTCGGGAAACCAAGGGAAGATTTGTTGAAGGGATTCTCTCCAGAGAACACATGGCTTCCAATATGCTTACAGAGCATGAGTGTTCACTATAGAACCTCATATGTAGAAAGTACTCAGTAGATGTCTGATGACTAATTAGTGGAAAGATGGGATTCCTGTTCCTAAGTGGCAAATACTCTTACAGAAGCTAAGTTTCAAAAATGTGCAATTTTTTAAGATAAAACTTTAGTATCAGAAGCTTTAAGACAAATCAATTCTCCTTTTCTTAAACAGAGTACACATTATAGTTCCAGCAACATTATATTTTCTATGTGCTTCTTTTTTGCTTCAAATGAAATACAGGGAGATGGGTCTGTGTCCATAATTCCCTCAAACACCGTCTTCTTTTAGCTTTCACTGCTCTATATCATCTTTGAGTACAGAGATTTCACTTTTATAAGTATTGCCCTTCCTATTGTTTATATGTGTGTGACAACTAGAATTATTCTCCCCTATTATTCTTACACTCTCCTGGCATTTCTGCTGCACCTTGCCACACACAGAAAATTTTTTTATACAGCAGCAACCAAACTCTTCTACAAAGAAGATGCTGATCTCCGGGAAAAATCCTTAACTATTTGCTGTCCATCCCTAAACACAAAACATGCATAAGGCCTGGCAAAAAAGGGCACCTGAGTGGCTCAGTTGGTTAGGCATCCGACTTCAGCTCAGGTCATGATCTCGTAGTTTGTGAGTTTGAGCCCTGCATCTGGCTCTGTGCTGACCGCTCAGAGCCTGGAGCCTGTTTCGGATTCTGTGTCTCCCTCTGTCTCTGCCCCTCCCCTGCTTATGCACTTGCTCTCTCTCTCTCTCAAAAATAAACAAACATTAAAAAAAAGACTGACAAAAAAGAAAAAATGTAAACAGTGATATAACTGAAACTTTTTCCTTACTTTCAAAAAAATGAAAAGTCAGTTCTAGTTGACCAGGTTTAGGTATATATATATATATAGATAGATAGATATAGATAGATACACACACACACACACACACACACACACACACACACACACCAACCTTAACATTCCCATGAAACATAATTTACAAAAATCTAAGATTTGGGAGCTTATCCTAATTGAGAATATCAGGTAGTATTCCACCATCTAACTTTTAAGTAACATTTATTATCTACAATCAATAGCTAATGTACTAATAGCATCCAAAAGAACAAACATAAATAAGAAAGGATACTAATGTAACAGTGTGTATCAGTTATACTTCAAAAAAAAGTCTCTGACAAATTGGTGGGGTTAAAACTAGCAAACTGTAAATAATTGTCAGTAAATGTCAGTTCCCTTCCTATTTAGAATAGGCAAGAATACTTTTGAAGAGTAAGAAAGCTGGTTGGTCTACCAGGCTGATGTGAATGATCCAGAATGATTGCGAACAGTTTTGAGCCTGAGGCAGTGAAGATGGAACCTATCCGTAAGCATTTGTCTGGATTATGCTGGGACCACCATAATATGTGTATCTCCCCTTCTGTACCAATTCGAACTTGCTTTAATACAGAGTCTGTTCTAGAGTCTGCTGTATGCTGGCACCACACCTTTTGCTAGGTTGAATACAATGCTATTTAACCCTGACCCACCTCACACCCACATGCACTGAGTTTCAGCATAGACAGACAGCTTTCATTAAATCTTGTCACCAGGAGGTGGTCAAGACACTATCAAGTAAGTAAAGGTGTCTGGACCACTCCGTACCACATCTTGAACACCAAGTGAAGCAATCTAGTTGGTACCTAATGAGTAAAAGTTAAGATAACCTCTACCTTTTAACCAGTGGCACGTTATTTTGTAAGGCTGGGAAAAGTAAATCTGACATCCTTCAAAACAGAGGAGAAACATTAAGCAGTAAGCGCAGCCAAGACAATGACAGTAATTCTGGGCCCAGATTTGGGGCAACATGGTATATAATTTAATCCATTCTGTGGGTGTATACCTGTAGCTTGTAGTCATTATTTACCCAGTAATTCAGTCTGGCTTTTCCTTCCATTAGTGCTAATGAAGCTTTACAAAGCTAGTGTAAAAACAGTGACAACACAAGTATGTGATTTTGACACTCAGGGCAACTTCACTCTGTGAAACCATTACAAATTGGTTTAGATGGGATATTTTTGCCTTAAATTCCAAAAAATGAAATTAATTCAGTGTAATTGCATGGCTCAGCTAAACTTTCAATCTTCTCAGTAATCGTAATTGTAATCGCCTAGAAATGGCCGAGTTTTAACTTGTAAAAGCAAGATACTGTTTTCAGATACTGAGGGGGTTTTTGTCATATGTTTCCTTGAGCCCATCACTTTTCTTTCCACCATTCAGTACCCTCTAGGAGGGAACAAATACAGTCAAGAAGTTAATTGAACTTCTGAAAGAAATAAAAATGAAAACCAACTGCAGCAGCATTATTTCTGAAAGCCATCGTTTTCAATCTCAAGAGCCACAAATCTGATAGAAAACTGTTTTTGTTTGATGATTTATTATAAAGACTTGTCAGGCATATGAAGATACAAATGTTTACATGGCTGAGAGCTTAAGTGGTAGAGGATCAAAACAGGAGGGAGATGTGGAAGTAGATGGATATGATGGGGAAAGCTCTCTGAACCCCCCCCCCCATTCAATCATTTATTCATGCAACTAACTTCTCTGAGAACTCACCTTGCTCCAGGCACTGGTCTGAGTGCTAGACTTACAGCAGGAATTCAAAGAGGCAAAAAACTCTCTTGAAAAGACTGCCATCTAACTTCAGTGAGCCAAGTCAGAAAAAATGTTTATTGAGTTATGTGGTAGTAATTGTGAAGTTACATGGAGTACAAGAATAGCTCAAAATCATCCAAGAAAGAGAATGGACACTCAAATGGAACCTGGTATCAAGAAAGGGCTGGGGCGTCTGGGTGGCTCAGTCAGTTAAAGCATCCAAGTTCAGCTCAGGCCATGATCTCACGATTCGTGGGTTCAAGCCCTGCCCTGCATCAGGCTCTGTGCTGACAGCTCTGAGCCTGGAGCCTGCTTCAGATTCTGTGTCTCCCTCTTTCTCTGCCACCTCCCCCGTGCTCTGTCTCTGTCTCAAAAATAAATAAACATTAAAAAAAAATTTTTAAAGGAGAACAGAGTGTGTAGCCATCATGACCTAAGGCCACCAGTTGTGGATCTGAGCAAAGAGCTTGATGTTTAACAACCCAGTGAACTAGAGTAGAGAGAGATGATCAAGAACCAGGGTTTTCAGACAAATAGGAGACCTCTCCTCCAATGCCATTGGAGTAAACTGATTGCAAAAATCCTTAAATACCTCACTCGTCCCTGTATTTACACTCTTTGCAATGTAACTTTGTAGCAACTCCCATCCAGAAGTTGATTTTATGTCCCAGACTCTGGAAACTACCCTGGCCTTGTGATTTACTTTGGCCAAGAGAATGAACCACAGAGCAGGTGTTTGAGCTCTGGGGCTGAGCCTCCAGAGGCTGTGCGCTCTTCTACATATTCTTTTGGAGCGTGGCCATTACCACCTGAACAGGTTTGCGCTACCCTGCTGGAGGATGAAAGATCACTTATGGGAGAGCCCAATTATCCCAGCACATGTGACTGAACCTCGGCCAAATCAGCAGGGCTACAAATACCTAAATGAATCCAGTTGTGACCGTAAGGGACACTTAATTGATGACTTGTGAACAATAATGCATTCTTTATCGTGTAAGTCACTGAGTTCTGGGGTGGCTTATTTCACAGCAATAACTGATGCAGCCAGGAAAATGTAGGAATTCTGTGCTAATTCTTCAAGACCTCAGAATATCCATGGGTAGAAATGAAAAGAAGAAAATGGAAAACACTGAGTTTAAATTGAGTTAACCACATTGAAATCTGGAAGTAATTACATTACTTTTGATTGGAAAATTGGCAGAAATGGGGATTTGTGAAGTCAAGTCAGTATCAAAGAAACTCACATGCACATCTGAGCTGTACTTACCAATTATCAACTGGATATACTTCTGCTAAAATAATTTCACTTACACTAGAGCTGCTCCAGAGAAATCAGTGTTGTTATCAGCCCTTCAGAGACCATAGCACCTGGTATGCCTCCTAATTCCTGAATCAAAAATTTATTATTTCAGGAAATCTGTTACAATTGTTTCCACAGCACCTGATTTCATTTTAAAAACTGAGAATATTCTCTCTGTATACAATGGATAGCTTCTCAAAGAATAGTGTGAAATTAACTTGAGACTGTCACAAGGATCATGCAGCCTACAGGACCATCAAGAAGGCTCCGTATTTCTTCAACTTTGGACACTTGTGTGACCTAGAGTGCAGCTAAAATAATGCCCCTCTATATGTTTGCTATTAGTTACACAAACACTAATCAAGTACCCACTATCCTTGGCCCACAACTCTGATAGAAGGATAAGAACTAGGAAGAGAGAGGTGAGGTTGGGGGTCCGGGGGTAGAATTGGGTTTCAGATACTATCACCCAATGCTAGAAGTTAGAAGTCAAGGAATTAACAAAAGTAGGACCCAAATCAGGACTCATGATATAAAAGCAAACAAACAGAAGGAACAACAGTAAATAAAATGAGGATGACTTGTCTAAATAATATTGCTTCTCCTTGTTTTTCAAGCACATTCAGGGCCACCATCTTGCACACGAGTCCATGCTTACAACCGGACCTATGGAAATGACGCTGACTGTAGTTGAACAGTGTACAGCTCAGAATGTATGTGCCTGCCATTAATATGGGACTGACTTCGGTGTTATGTCACTCCAGGAGAATATGCAGGCCGATTAACGATTTATCAGTGCATTATTTATAGTTACTACATTGTGGCACTGTATTCATGTTATATTACTCAATTATTCCATCATTAGTATTTAAAATTATTAATAATTGTTATGTAATGACAATAAATAGCAATACAAGGCTCCAAGTGGCAGTAAGGGAAAACATTTATGTTAAGTATGGCCTGTCACAGATCAGCAGCATCACCTGGAAACTTAACCGGAAACAGATTCAAAGGACCCACTCCAGACCTACTCCCCACCCAGAGCTGCTGATTCAGAATTTGCATTTTCAACAAGATCCTCAGGTGATCTGTATGTATGTTAAAGCTTGAGAAACAGTCATCTACATAACATCAACCAGTTGTCATATATCCTAAGAGTCATTAACTTCCATGACTGTGCCCTTAGGTGGGTGATAAAGTAGTCTGCGCTTCCCCCTTGGGTCATGAAACTTGTTTCTATCTCTACATGAGTTTGAGAATCATATTAAGTTATGAGTGCTATCTGCAGAAGAAGGGAAATAAAAACAAAAGCTGCCTACAAATTCAAGGTGTCCCAAAAGCATCCATCCGTATCTCATTAAGAGGTAGGATCTACATTCCCTGCCTTTGAATATAGATTGGGACTGTGACTCTCACAAAAGTGATGCTATGTAACTTGCAAGGCTAGGTCACAAAAGGCAGTAACAGCTTCTGCCCCAACTCCTTGGCTACCTTTGGAAACTAGCTGCCATGCAGTGAGAAAGCCAGGCAGCCACATGGAGGCGTTTTGGCCAGTAGCCAGTGTCAACGTTCAAACATGAAAAATGCCCTTTCATGGGATTTCATACAAAGTCACCCCCAGACTTCTGGCTGCCTCATCATGTATCACGTGGGGCTGAAATGAGCAGTCCTCACTGAGTCCTGCCCAAATTGCAGATCTGTGAAGGAATTAGATGCTTCTTACTGTTTTGAGGCACTAAGTGTGGGAGGGTTTGTTATGCAGCAACAGACAACCAGAACAGATCTGGTTCATGTACCCCAAGTCAAGACACCTGCCTGAACGTATCCTCTCAATGTTGCCAGGGGGAGTGCAACCTCTTCTCCTGTCAAGCTCCCAACTTGGAAAATAACAAAGTTGGCAAAAGCAGGCTATAGCTCCTTTCTTTTCCCACTGGGCCTGGGAAACCTGTGAAAATGAAATGCTAAGAGCAGCCCTTGGTATGTCACCATCCCTCAAGTTCAAAACCCACTATCTTGAAAACTCTTGGTGATAAAGTGGGTCTCTGTAGAATCCTACGCAGACTGGTAGCTTCTAAGATTATAATACTGTTTATAGCTACATTCATATCTTTGGCAATTAGAACGGGCGTCTAGAGTCCAGTTAGCCTGTCTTTGGCTCTTTATTTTCCTGCATTCTCTGAGACTCTCTCCCTCACTGATCACACGCCCCATAAGGTTGCTCATACCAACAGAAATTCTAACAACAAGGCAACTCTTTCGTCAGGAAAGCACATGTGAATTCTAAGCCAAAATGTGGTCACAATTGTTGGATGACATGCTTAAGGGACTGGATGTTCTTACTCAGTGTTCTAATTCTCCACTATCTATTATGGTAGCCACTACCTGGGGTGTCTATTTGTATTTAAAATAAAATTATAAATAAAAGTATACATTCAATCCGTCACTTGCACTAGCCATATTTCAAGTGCTTCATAGCCAAGGTGGTTAAAGGCCACCGTATTACATAGCAGAGTTATAGGGCATTTCTGTCTTCACAAAAGTTTCTGTTGAACAGCATTGCTGTAAATAACATTAATGAGAAAAATTCTCTTTCCTTTCATTCACATATACTTTTCATCTACCTTTTGGTGATAAAAGATCCTGGCTTATTTAACAAACTTTAATGAAGAAATAAACTAAAATTTCAAGATGAGAGTAGATTGAACACTACATTGGATCTAGTTCATGTATTGGAATTTTCTCTTTTGAAACAACAATAAAAATTCCTATCTTTCAAAACCAACAAAAGGTACTATCTCTATCCTATTCTATAAAACCAATTTCTGTAATACATATATTCAAAAAAATGGTTATGATCAGCTGGGCTCTGTCTACTCAAAGTTTTCCTGGATATCCCTAATGGCAATTCATTGATATTTAAGGAAGAAGGAACTTCAACACGCAACCAAGTACCCTCTAAGTAAACTGACTAGACTCATGAGAATTTCATTTATGAACAATCAGGTCATGAAACCATTCTTCTGGAAACAAAGGGAAAGCACGTTTACCAGACAACATCTTGTCAAAGCCAAAGAGGGACTTATGAAAAAGTCCCTTCCCACCAAATATTTTAGGTCTTACTTCATTTCTGTTTTATGATATTATACACGTCAAAATGAACAATTAAGCCAAGTTGTATACGTGCATCAAACAAATGTGCTAGTCTTATTAACTAATCCAGGTGCAACAAGTGCATCTTATTGCTGCATTTTAAAGATAATCCAAGAATTTTCTTACTGGTTAAATCTATATAAAATAAATAATGCTCTAATTGGCCTTCATATTGGTGATGCACTCTCTAATTCTTAAAAACCTAAGATTCTAAAGTAAGCATGCACAAGTTGTTGACTCATTGTCTTTACATTATATGGGTGGCATGCATGGATTACATTTATAAGGGATCTCTGAAAATTCTGTTTCCATAGCACAGTGTCTCTTAGCCCAGTGGAAAAGAAGTGGTTTTATAATATATGTCGAAGCAACACAAGTATCATGAAATTACGTTTTTGTGTGTGGGGAGATGATAAGACTTTTTTTCAATATCCCTGTAATACCATAATCATCATTTCACTCATAAATTAGAAGCTTAGTGCTCTCAATCTAAAAACTGCAATGGTACAGAGACCATAAGGCCCTGGAGGCTATTTCAAACTATTCAAAGTAGTTTTCAAGTGTGGGATGTACATAAAGGGTTTGTTTTTTTTTTTTTTTCTAAGTGCTCTAAAGTTGACTGAAGAATATTATAAAAACCAAAAGTCAAACGTATCACTAAGACATAAAGCAACATTATAATAGTATTTACCCCAGGAACATATCTGTATTCTAGTTAAGCATTTGGTTCGGAAGAGTCTGTGTAATTAATCATGTCTGCACTATATTCGACACAAATAGAAAAACCTCCTGCTGAAGAACACCAGTAAGGCCCTTCAACTTGTAACCTGTGTAGAATTTACAGAGGACTTACAGCAAAGTAATGAAAATGATTGAAGACTCAGAAATAGGATTGAGGAATAAAGGTTAAATGATTTGACATTATTTCAACTTAAAGAAAGGCAGGAGATGTTTTCATAATGGTTTCCAAAATATGAAGGCTTATTACAAAAGGAGTGAGTCTCCATTTCTGGCACTGAAAGAACAAAAGGAAATATTGAAAGGGAAACAGACTACCTATCTTCTGGTGGAACTCCATGATACATTCTGCCACAAGCTTAGAAAACACAGCTTTCAGACAGAAAATTTCAGTGTGGAAATTTTTTTAGTTACATAAAAATTGCTGTCAAAGAAGACAGGCAAGATCTCCTACATAGCCCCTTCTAGCCACACCTTACGTTACAGATTCATTTTTGCCGCTATGAGAGGAGGCGACAGTCACCCACAGCACTCCTCCATCCTAATACGTAAACAAAACACCCCAGCAAACTGCCCCATCATCACCATGACCACCAGCCCATTTTTTTTCCACCTGGTAAAATTTATTACAACAAAGAAGAAAGGAAGAGACACACAAGCCATTAGGGAAAGAATTAAAATATTTGTCTTCAATACATCAAAGTTGAACATCTGGTGAGTGGCAAAAAAAAAAAAAGTACAGAATGTCACTGAAGTTAGATCAAACAGGATTGAAATTCTATGTCACCCATTTTCTAAATGAATGACGTGGACTCAAGGTTACTTTCCTTCATTCAATCAACAAATATTTATTGAGTACCACAGTCATACTGGGCACTGTTCAGGCTACCATGGAAATATTCATGAGCAAAATATAATAACCCCTGTGTTCATGGAGCTTATATTCCACTGGACAAAAATTGTGTAGGGTCTTACAGGCCACTGCAGGAACTTTGGATTTTATTCTGAGAATGATTTTAATGTTAGAATGACATGATTTAACAGACCTTTTTAAAGGATGACTCTAGCTTCTATGTGGAGACTCAACTAGAGCGGTGCACATGTTAAAGCGGTCAGATCAGATAAGACTAATGCAAGAATCCAGGCAAGAGAGGATGGTTGTTTGGAGAAGGGTGGTAGCAGTGGATGTGATAAGAAGTGGTGTGATCATGTAAATATTTTGAATGTACAGTCGGTAGGATTTATTAACAAACTGGATTTGAGATCTGAGAGACCAGTCTAAGGCAGCCCCAAGATTCTGTAACTCAACAACTGGGAAGACAGAATTGCCATTAGCCAGGGTGGGGAAGACTCTGGGTTGAACAGACCAGAGGGAAAGATAAGGCACTGAATTCTGAACAAATGTTTGTGATGCCTTAGAATACAAGGTAGAGATGTCAAGAAAGCAGTGAGATGAACCTCAGCTCTCTGAACTTCATTGTACTCATCTATAAAATCGGGTAATAATTATGTAAGATTCAGAGATAGCATATGTAAAGCACCTGGCACATCATAAATAATAAATGGAACGAATGGCAATCACCACTACTATCCAACAAAACTACACTAATGTCAGTAGAGGTGACTAAGACGAAAAAGGCAATGGACAGTTAATTACAGTCACAATCATGATACCAATGGCATAAAACAAGAAACATTTATTTAGTGGGCTTCCAGGTGATTCAGGCTGATCTATGCTGGACTCACTCATGTATCTACTGCCAGCCTGAAATTCAATTGATTTCGACTGACGTCAGCTGGGAGGGGCTTGCTCTCATCATTGTCCTGGGGCAAGTGTATGTATCCCACAGTGGTAAGAGATCCAAAAGACAGACATACTGAATAGTTAAGTAATTCCATTATAATTTGGTTTTGATTTTGAAAGGGAGATTATGCCACCCAAACCACGTTGGCGTATTATTTTGGATTAAAGTCACTTAAGAAAAAGCCAAAGCAAGAAAAGAAAGAAAAACCCAGGGCAAGGACAACAACCCTCCTTTGTTGCCCTGAAAGCAGGAAATCAATCTCCCACAAAAGGTGCCGTCCCCATACAAGAGGGTAGAAGGTGTCCTCAGTACCAAAGGTAGGGAATTTAGGGCCAGGAAGGCTATATAAACAAACTTTGTTACTTCTGTAATTTGCTACCCCAAGCCCAAACCCCTGTCTTGTCAATTCTTCACAAATGTATTGTGTCCTTCTCCAAAATGTATAAAAGCACCCTGCTTCAGTGAGTTCATTGAATCTCATATTTCTATGAGCTCCTGCATGTATGAAATCAGATTCCCTGTTTCTCCTGTTAATCTGTCTCATGTCAATTTAATTATTAGACCAGCCAAAAAAGCTGGAAAGGAAGAAGGCAAAAGTTTTCCTCCCTTTCAGTGGCATACCAACTCAAATTGGTCCCAGCGTGAAGGGGCCTCAGCAGACCTCCCACTAACACCTGCCTGTCACCTCCAGAGTCCCATGACTCTGCTGCCTCCTAGTGACAGGGATACCTCCTGGAGTCACATGCCAAAGGTCCATCTTGCTCAAAACAGATTTAAACTGCGCATGATGTAACAGGCTGACATAGCCCTTCATGCTTTCGGCAACCTGACCACAGCGGTGAAAGGTACTTTCCACTTTAAAGACGGGGAAAAGATGCAGCACTTGAAACTGTACCACCACCCAGAGGGCAATCTTTTCTCAGGGAGGAAAATACTTCTTAGAACGTTGGTAATCATGACTAGGCTTTAGGTCCCATTTCAAAAGTGGTCCATCAGCTTTTACTTATTCCTCACATGCATTCTTACCCTTAGCCTGATTTCTTACAAATCTGGGCTAATGACAGCATATAGAGCAGAGGAAGACATTAAGAAGTGGGCTACGTTTCTTCGATTCAATCACTTTTATGAGAAGATGTTTTCACTGATTAAGTAAACGTACCAACTAGCACAAGTTAATACTAGGCTAAGAAATGTAAATGCACTCATCTGAGACAAAAAAAAAAAAAGGGCTCTGTTATCTATGGTGAGTCCTGCTTGTATTATGTGTACATACATAAAGCATATAGATTTAAATATAGTTTATGAGGATGGAATTATGGTTTAATTATTAATTAAGCAATATGTGGCAAGGCAACAGTTCTGACATTTATGAGAAAATTAAATTTCCAACAGAGAAAGCGTAAGACACAGTTGGGTGCATCCAATCCCCAAGGATGTGATTATCTAATGATAAACCATGTTTTCTGCAGCTGCACGATTGCTGTTACAAAAATAAATGTTTATTATAAGTAAGATTGTGTTCTTTTTCTATGAAGAATAGATGAAGTTGGCTTCACAGAATATCAAACAGATGTTTCAACCAAATTCTGTATCTTCAATGGATTAATTCTTGCTATTTAAACTGGACTACTTCTGAAAGCAGATAGAGTCTACATGAGGAAAATGTGAAGAGTTCTGGAGCAAACTTCGCAACACTGTCAAGTAACAAACAGCTCGTAAAGGTACAGATGCAGGCAGTTTTGAGCTTTCCAGCTTCATTTTCTATGTATATATACACAAAATCTCGTGAGGGTAATACTGACTTGGGGTGATAGAGTAAACGTTTCCATTAGTGGGACTAGTCATGCTATGGATTCGGCCACCTGTGAGGGAACTGGTAAGGGTGAGACAGAATCTTTTTTTTTTTTTTTTTTTTGCTTTCTACTTAGAGAGCATCTTTTTTTTTAATATACCTAAAATCTTTACCGTGTTAGCCCTATTCATGATGAATCTATAAAGCATGTAGATATCTACTACCTCATTTAACCCTCCACTTAACCTTAAAAGGGTGCTGTTAAATAATGCTAACAAAGGCTCAACTACATAAAGCATCTTAACCATGACCACACAACTACAGAATACCAACACTTGGATTTGAAACCTAGGTTTGCCAGACTTTTAAAAGCATGCCTCTTTTCAGTATGTCATGGTGCTGGAGATTTTCCATTAACCCTGTCCAGATCTACTGTCCACCATTCTCCAGCCTGGTTTTGGTGCTTTGAGCCTCATCTGTGTGGACTCATCAACAGGCTCCACTTCCTTCTGGCTTTTGGTTGGGCTGGAAGAAGAAAGCCCCTGCAGGAGACCTGGCAGATATTCTCTAGAAGCTGCTTCTCTCTCCCTCTCTTCCCCACCCCTGGGTTCCAGTCATGGATCCCACTTCTTTATCATTTAGGCCATGGAAGCAACATATCCCTGCTATTACTAGCTCCAGTTGACTGCAGTTTCTCTCAGTTTCTCTACCCAGTATATAGATTTCCCTTATTACATTACCTTCAAATTATTCTTTGAGTGTTCACCTGTTTCCTCCTGACACTCTCCTATAGCCGTGTTTTTAAAAAATTAGATAATACTCTATAAATTATACTTTGACTTCACTCCTTCAACAAAGTTAAATAATTATATCCACACGCTGCTAGCTAGGTACAAAGGACACAAAAATATAAAATACAGCCCTGCCTTCAAGAAGCTCACGATCTAGGACACCAATACACTTTGATACTTAATATCGCAGAGGAATTTACAAAGAAAGGGTATGTAATCCAAACACCAGGGTCAGAGAGAGCTTTCCAAGCAGGCAATGTCTGAGCAAGGCCATAAAAGGATGCATGGGAGGGGCACCTGGGTGCCTCAATCCGTTAAACGTCAGACTCTTGATTTCAGCTCAGGACACTGTGCATACTCGCCCTCTCTCTCTCTCTCAAAAATAAACAAACATTAAAAGGAAAACAGGAGTTGCTGGAAGAGCACTAGCAGTAAGAGGGCCCAGGGTGCCAAAGGCACAAAGGCTTGACAAACAAAAGGCTGAGGATAGAGAGACAGATCTCCAGTATGGCAGGCCTGTCAACACACCTGGAACTCTGAGTACGAATAGAGCTTTGGTAAGAGGCGGTCCTAGAGAGATGGACTAGTAGTTTCTAATATCTGAAGGGCCTTCTACAGTCTGCCCTTAGCAGCTTTAGCTTACTCTTGAAATAATACAATTAGGATAGATACAATGACAATCTCTCATTTAAGGCAAATAATTCAGAAAAGCAAAAACAAAGTGGGTTAGCAGGAACATGGTACAAAACCCTGGTAAAGGAAACTGTGGAAGCTGGAGGCAAAAGTGACTTGAAATGGTAATGGCAAGGTAAAGACAGGTAGACTGAAAATATTCTCTTGCTAAGTTGGCCTATGTATAGTCCATATACCGTGCGGTTGGAGGAGGAATCAAGGATGCCTCCCAGGTTTCTGATTTGGGCCAAAATATGGAAATCACATAAGTACCAGCATTTCTTAGCCAGACCCAAGGACAATGGGGCTAAATAATTCCATCATAAGGGTAAGTGTGGGGGTGACATCCTGTGTATTAGAGGATGGCCAGCAGCATCCGAGGCTACCCACCAGATGCCAGTAGCGTAGTACCTCACCCCCGTTGTCACAACCAAAACTATGTCCAGACATTGTCAAACGTCCCCTGGCAGGCAAAATCACCCCTGATTAAAAACCACTGTCTAACTTGGTAGAACTGACTTGTGGAGCCTGCTTTGGACACAGGGCATTTGAAGTTTTTATGAGAGAGGAGTTGTTCGTACAAAAGAAGGGGATCCAAGGAGACTTTGGCTGGAGATTTCATTTTGGCAAACGTCGGTACATGGTTGTTGAAACCCTTGGAGACATTCAGATCACTGCAGAGGTGGATAGCTACCCTCTGACATATTTCAGTCATGACATTTATGAAGGCCATGTGAACTTTTAGGAGAAAAAAGCAATCATGTACATGAGAAATAGTCCTTTTTTACTCCTCAGAATCTGTAATATTTTGTAAACAGATTTAAATACCCATATTTCATCAGCTTTTGGATTATCTGTGGAAAAGCAGCTTATCAAATAAATCTCTGTGCGTCCCTGTGAGTGCAACATTTTCGACCTTCACTGCCTGCCCACAACTGCCTTGTAATTGAAGGGGAATGGTATTTATCACAGAAATATCTGTTTGGAACAGATGAAGAGTTAATGTTGCTGAGGTCACTTGAGCAGGAAGCAGCAGAGCACGAACTAGAGCTGAAATGGGATGTGATTTTTTTTGTCAGGTGCCTTTTTCTCCTAAACACACCATGCACGTTTTTGTCTTCTTTAAAGAACCCAATAGCACCTGTAGTCTCCATTACCACCATGTTACTAACACCCTTGAGAACTTACAAGTGCCAGAAACCCTGTGAATTTTATTGACGGTGTCTCATTTCATCTTCCCCCAAAACTTGAGAATTAGATGCTATTATTATCCTCTTTTACTAATGAGGAAGGGTTAGAGAGTTAACCAACCTGTCCAAGACTTTGTAGCCACAACAATGCAGGTCAGTCCCATTCCCCACCTCTGTCTCCAATACCATGCCACACTTTATCTGTCTCATATATATACAAAGTGACACAGAGCAGATAAAAATTCAAGGTGTTCTCTATTTGACTTAGTAAAACAAAATGTACAAAACTTGTCGAGCTTATCAATATTTTATGCATGAGTGGACTTAGTACCGAAAATACAAATTGTGTGTCAAAAAGACACAACTTCTTTCTCTGCTTTACTTCTTACTTTGTTCTGACTTGTAGTTCATTTACTTATTTACACAGTTGTCTTTCCCATTCGATTTTAAACTTTCTGAGAACAGAGATTGTCTTTGCAATTCTTGTAACAAAGTTGTATTGATGGACACCCAGTCAGTGCCGCCAAGCTGTTTCTCGATTGTTTAATTACGAATCAAGAAATGGATTAGCTCTAAATTCCTGATGGTGAACTCATTTCTGCATATTGTGGTAAAATCCCATTGTATTAAACCGTGATTCTGGCTATTTCTTTTAAATGGCAAGTGTTCAACTCTCACAGGCAAAGATGTCCCCCTAAAATGTAATTATTTGACCTACTAAAATAGTCTCTGTAGAAAGGAAAATTCTTCTATTTTTAGCCTAACCTTTTGTTGGGTAAATTCTTTCCAAGGGAAAAAAGGAGGAGGCAGATAAGGAGCTTTGTTCCCAGTTTACACATGCAAATAACAGAAGGGACAGAAGAAAGAGTGGTGGGGCTCTCAGGCTTTGGTGTCAGACAAATGTGGGCTCAAATACCCCATTTATCACTTAAGAGCTGTGTCACCTTGGCCAAGTTATTTAGTGATGCTAAGTCTCAGATTTTTTTTTTTGTCTCAAAATTGGACATATTAGCAAACTTATCAGGGTGCTGTGAGCACCAAATGAAATAAGGTATCCAAAGTATTTCCCACAGCCTGGCATTCATGCACACAGGTTTCCAGTTCTGGGAACACCATGATGAACCAGGTACAAGAGAGCTTCTGCCCTCACAGAGCTTACATGACAGTAGAAGAATAGGGAACATAAACCAAAGACACTTAATGTAAGGAAATAATTACTGCACACAGGGTTAAAAAGTAAACAAGAAAGATCCTGACGTGGGGGTAACAGGGCAGTGTGGGGAATATGAATCCTGTCCCTAGGAAAAGGAGAAGCCATGGAAGCTTTTGAAGCAGAGGCTCATTCAAATCTGACTGACATTATTTAACGTTCTCTGTGGCTACCGTGTGGATCCCGGATTGGAGGAAAGTAAGGGTTGAAGCAGGGAAAAGGTTAGGAAGACAGTGCAATAGTTCAGAAGATAAATGATAAGGGCTTTGAAGAGACTGGTGGCAGTAGGGATGGAGATGACTGGATGGGGCTACAATGCATTTTGGATATAGAACCAATGGAACGGAAACAGAAAGCTAAAAGAAGACTCCTGGATTTCTGACTGGAGCCATTAGGTAGGTGGAGAGAACCTTTACTGTGATGGGTTAGGCTATCAACTAAGGTAATAGATCTTCTTGAACTTACAATGAGGTTACACCCCAATACACCCATTGGAAGTTGAAAATATCTTGGGGCGCCTGGGTGGCTCAGTCAGTTAAGTGTCCGACTTCAGCTCAGGTCACGATCTCGCAGTCTGTGAGTTTGAGCCCCGCGTTGGGCTCTGGGCTGATGGCTCAGAGCCTAGAGCCTGTTTCCAATTCTGTGTCTCCCTCTCTCTCTGCCCCTCCCCCATTCATGCTCTGTCTCTCTCTGTCCCAAAAATAAATAAATGTTAAAAAAAAATTAAAAAAAAAAAAAGAAAAAAGAAAATATCTTAAGCTGAAGATGCATTTAGTACACCTAACCCAACCAAACACTGATAGCTTAGCCTGGCATACCTTCAACATGCTCAGAACACTTACCTTAGTCTATAGTTGAGCAAGTTCATCTACTACAAAACCTACTTTATAATCAAGTATTGAATATCTCAGGTAATCTATTGAATACTGTACTGAAATTGAAAAAAACAAAACAGCATGGTTGTATGGGGACAGAGTTATTATCATGTATTGGTGGTTCACCTTCATGACGGGTGGCTGACCAGGAGCTATGGCTTGCTGTCACCACCCAGCATCGTAAGGATTGGACAACATATCGTTAGCCCAGGAAAAAATCCAAATTCCAAACCTGAAATATAGTTTCTGACTGAAAGCATCTCTTTTGCACCATCATGAAGTAAAAAAAAAAATTCTAAGTCAAACCATCCTAAGTCAGGGATCATCTGTATACATGCTAAAAAGTTAAACATACTATGAGATGCCAATGATACAACTCAGTGGAAAAATTCTATCAACACTTGGATATATGATCCTTTAGGGGTAGATCTGTGCTATGACTACATACTTGGAAGTAATGAACACAGAATTGTTTTCAACAGTAGGATTTGTCCCTTTTCCTCATATTTCCTTATTTTAAATTCTGCCCCATTTCCAAAGAGAGAACAATACTGGGAAAGTAAATTGGATCCATCCCCAATTTTCCTCCCTCACTTCTTTCCTCCTTGTATCTTTTGGGATATGACTCTGTTCTGCATACCCCTCCATCAGGCCCATGTCTACTATTAGAAAGATGTCTGGGAGCTATTCTTCCCCTGCATTTGTCATCACTGCTTGAAGCCGACCAGGTAGGGGTTTTACTGGCTTGCAAACTTACTCTTTACCACACATCAGTATTCAAGTAGTAGGAAATATGATTTTAGTGATGAACCAACCATGTTATCCATGACTACCTATTACCCTAAAGCAGCCACATTTCTCTCAATACCATGAAAGTAAATTATATTGTTGAGAAAGACCAGCAACAGACCTGGGAACAGAGGCAGAAGTCAGAAAAAGAGGAGAAACGGGTGAACTACAATGAGAAGCCAGGGTATCAGAAAGAAAAGCAGGAGCGAACAAGCTCCTGTTAAAAGCATGGAGTTGCCAAGGAAGAGGAGGATCCAAAGGGGCTCATCAGGCGAACAGGGAATATAAAGAAAATTCATTTGTATTATGAAAGGTATTTTCGATGCATTAAAGATATCATATGAAATAATGAAATGTTAGAAGAAATCCTTTTACTGTTAAAAAGAAACCAAGGAGCTAAATCTAACAGCTAGCACTATACAACTTCTAGAAGAAAACAAAGAGAAATAAACCACATAATTTCCTTCAGCTTAAAAGTTCTTCAACGCCTGAGCTGTAACACTTTCTTATAGAGATAATGATTAAAGTACTAATACACCTGGAAAAGGTAATGGTTAATGACATTCACAGTAAGACGCAATTAAATATGTATCATCTCTGCAGTAAGAGTATCTCTAGAAGGAATGAAGGCAGAGAGGAAGGTGGGCTGGCTGATCCAACCAAGAAAGCCTGAGGGTTACGATGGGACTTCATACTTTCTCTTTTTTTTTTTTTTTTAACGTTTATTTATTTTTGAGACAGAGAGAGACAAAGCATGAATGGGGGAGGGTCAGAGAGAGGGAGACACAGAATCTGAAACAGGCTCCAGGCTCTGAGCTGTCAGCACGGAGCCCGACGCGGGGCTCGAACTCACGGACGGAGAGATCATGACCTGAGCCGAAGTCAGCCACTTAACCGACTGAGCCACCCAGGCGCCCCCATACTTTCTCTTAACAAGAGATACACAAGCCCAAACTTTTATGACCTTCTAAGGCAATAGGACATTGAGTGCCACTTGGTCTGTTCATCCTGGAGGATTCCCAACTGGCAGGGATGAATCTTCTCTGGATGGAACTGATTATGACATAGGTGAGCTCAAACAATTTATAGTACAAGACTCAAAAGCTAGAGGCCTGGTGGGAATCAACCTCAGTTGTCCGGTAGCTATGAAGACACTTGAATATGAAAGTACTGAAGAGAAGAGGAATAATGTGTGCTGTGAACACTTTTCCTCATGCCAAGGAGAGACACATGAGGCCTTAACCAAATTAATATCATTTTGTTCTTCTTCAGAAACAGTAACATGGCCACAAGATTTTATATCTGAAAGACCACTTTACACTGAAGTTTAAAGGATGAATTATTTGACTCCTCATCTTCTTTCTGGGCAGAGATGTTCTTCAAGTTCTCCATGGGAGAGAAGGGTTTCTACAAGGTTGTTGCACAATCTTTGTTGGGAAATCTGACTATATCGGTGAATGGAGCTCAAGACTGAATTTATTTTATTTTTTTAAAAATGTTTATTTATTTTTGAGACAGAGAGAGACAGAGCATCAATGGGGGAGGGGCAGAGAGAGAGGGAGACACAGAACCGGAAACAGGCTCCAGGCTCTGAGCCATCAGCCCAGAGCCCGACGTGGGGCTCGAACTCATGGACCACGAGATCGTGACCTGAGCTGAAGTCGGACGCTTAACCGACTGAGCCACCCAAGTGCCCCTCAAGACTGAATTTAAACATGGATAATCAGAATTCCAATCAATGTTAGACATTAATCTCAGCATGCATCAACAAGTTCTTTATTAGTGCCATCCAACAAAACTTTCCACCATCATAAAAATAATCTTTATCTGTGCTGCCCAATATTGTAGCCACTACCCATTATGGCTGCTGAGAATATGAAATGTACTTAGCACAGCTGAGAAACTGAATCTGTCATTTAACTTTAGTTTATTAAGTTTACATTCAAATAACCACATACATTTAGTGGTTACTATATTGGACTGCTCAATTTTAGACTTTCCTGTCCAATAGTCTCTGGATGTTAAGGACATGATAATTGTTTTCTTCTTCCGGTCAACTGACTTTAAGTAGAATGAATCTCAATTTCTTGTTTCCACAGGGAAAAACTTGGGCTGAAGCTTCCTTCTACAGGTGGGATCAAGATAGAGAGTGAAAGGAGCACAAAGCCCACACCACATAACAACTACAATTTCTTCTTCTCTGTAGCCTTGGTCTTTAATACATCATGGAGGATCTCTTTTGAAATGTCTGTCTTCGGTTCCTCACCTCTGCTTGGCCTTTCTGAGAACTGGTGCCAACAGCAATCCCTGGTAGGTGTTAGGAAGGCTGTAATGGAGATCATCTTGGCAGACACTAAGGTAATATCTTTCCATCTCAGGTAATCCAAGTCCTTAAATTCTAAGCTCAAGGGCAAAGACAGAGTTCTTTGCACAGAGTAAAGAAGATAGTTCATGACCACGAGGTTTACTGTCCTGTAAAAGGATACGATAAAAGTCACTAACCCCAAACCCACCCATTATGGGTTGAATTGTGTCCTGCCAAATTTATATGTTTAGGCCTTAACCTCCAGTACCTCAGAATGTAAACATTTTTGGAGAAAGGGCCTTTCAAGAGGTGATTAGGGTAAAATGAGGCCATTAGGATGGGCCATTAGGATGGGCCCTAATCCAATCTGGCAGGTATCCTTACAAGAAGAGGCAATGTGGACACACAGAGATGCCAGACATCCAGAGGAAAGATCATGGGAGGACACACAGAGAGGGTGGTCATCTGCAAGTCAAGGAGATGAGCCTGAGAAGAAATCAAGCTTGCCTGCACTTTTGTCTTAGAATTCCAGCCTCCAAAACTGTGGAAACATTAATTTCTGTTATTTAAGCCACTCACTCTGTGCTATTTTGTTATGGCAGCCCAGCAAATAGACCACTTCTCAGGTCTTGATGTATTATGAAGAGGAGGAGAAAAGGGGGAAACAAGAAAGTCTCTCCTGTACACCCACCTCAGCCTCTCCTCCAACTCAAGACAAACTCAAGGGTGTGAACAGAGAGGAGTTTTAGAAACACCAAGAATACTGGTCATCTGCCCTACATATGGCAGGTGGGAAGCTGCCATATGCTGCCTTAGGAGAACCTCAGTGATGGCCTGGGCTCCCCTCCCTTGGTGCACAGGGCACAGCATGAAATGGGAAGAATCACCTAGGGCCTGGGTTAGCCCCATTCACTTTCCCTAACTCTGATAAGCCATGGGCACTAGAAGAGATAATCCACATTCTACTCCTACCCTAAAAGCAGCAAGCCTCACAATCGATGTTCTAAGCCTGTGGGGATCGTCACTATCCAAAAGGGAAAACTTTATGACCTGAGGTCCTTGCAGGGTTATTCCTGTCCTTGATGCCACAGAAGGAGCTGGAGATAAGGATTACAGACCAAGAAAACAGATTGGTTCAGTATCTGCAAAGTGGTATCATACGTCAAGCTACTAATACAAAGTACTATCAATCCAGAGAGTTCCAGGCAACTTTTTAGTATGTTAAAACTTTTGCTTCCATTGTTTAAACCATACTGAATGCAAGTAGTTGAGATTTAAAATGCAGAAGACATTAACCAAGGTGCTAAAGAGAGATACCTTCTGTGACTGGAATGTAGGTATGAAACTTCTCCAGAGACCAGATATGAACCCTGGTAAAGGTTTAAAATCAGGTATAAAAAAGTCACCACACTGCCATCTCAACCAGGTAAATGTGCCCTGTGCATCATGGGAGGACCCCGGACTCAAGAAAAAAGATGACTGTGAGCTGTCCAGCTGACTGCTAGTGAGAGGCAGGGCCATTTAACCAAACCTCTCAGGCCTCACAGGTCTCCCAAAGCAGATCCCACTGGCCTTCAGTTCATGAGCCATGTCGTGATTCTCACACATTCTGTTTTTCTCCAAACACGTCAAACATACCTGCTTTCGCAGCTTTTGGTCCATAATCCTTTCTCCTACTCCACAGAACAAATACTTTGACCTGGCTGTTTACACAGAGGTCAGTTTCATCTTTGCATTTTTGTTTTTCATTTTGAGCTCATTTCATTACTTTGGCAAGTACTCAACAGGTACCTTACCCTCTTCCTGAACACATCCCCACTGCTGATTGTCACCTGGTTTCTTCATCTTCATCCAGGCACTAAGAACCTGATTCAAATAGCAGGTATTCCTCAGGCCCAGCGCCCACTTGTACAAACTTTGTCAATTTTCTATTGTCAAAATGTTTCACTTTCAGCTGATTGTCAACAAATGTGTTGGCTGAAAAGTATCTAATACCTTCCATTATTTTATTTTATTCTATTCAAACAGCAGAGATTAAAGAATTCAAATATCTGAAATCTACTCTTAAAAATCACAGGTAAGGGTGCCGGAGTAGCTCAGTTGGGTGGGTCAGGTCATGATCCTGGGGTTCATGAGTTCGAGCCCTACGTCGGACTTTCTGCTGTCAGCTCAGAGCCTGGAGCCTCCTTTGGAGTCTGTGTCTCCCTCTCTCTCTCTCTCTGCCCCACCCTGCTCATGTTTGGCCTCTCTCTCTTTCTCTCTCTCAAAAATAAACATTAAAAAATTATTTAAAGCCAGAAGTTGGCTACTTTATATTTTAAAAAAATGGTTTAAATGTTTTTTCACCTTAAAGACAGAGCGCAAGAGCAGGGGAGGGGCAGAGAGAGAGAGAGACCCAGAATCAAAAGCAGGCTCCAGGCTCTGAGCTGTCAGCACAGAGCCCAATGTGGGCCTTGTATCACAAGATCATGACTTGAACCGAAGTGGGACACTCAACAAACTGAGCCACTCATGCACCCCAGAAATTGGCTACTTAAAAAAAAAACAAAAAGAAGAAATTACAGGTGTGAGGGTTAATATTTAGTGGCAGAAAGATACATCTGGTAACTCTGCAGATAATAAAGAAATCCAAAGAAATTCAAAATTGGCCACTCTTGGCCCTTGGTTTTGCTTTTTAGGCCACCACTGAGCTACAGATGATGGAGGAGTCTATAATTTGGCTCGCATATTCAAACACCTTTACTATTAACAAGTGAAGCCACTTTGTCAAATTATTTCCAAGGCAGCTGAATTTCACAGGAGATTAAGCGTCTGGCAGGAGATTAATTAGATGCAACGTGTAATGCATGATTTTTCCATATTGCATACAATTCTGCCAGGGTAAATACAAGCTAAAAAAATTACCATATTATCCCTCCCAAGGTCTCAAGGTTAAAAGTCCATCACTGTAGTAGTTCAGTGTGGTAAGTTGGTGAAACAGCTAGGTGCTGAGTTTTCTTTTTTTCCTGTTCTGAATATTTATCTTTTAAGCTAACTAAGTGTCCTTTCTGTATTTGAAAAGAATTTCAAGCTTACAGAAGAGATCCAAGAATGAAACAGAAAAACACCTTCCTTGTCACATCAACTACTAACATTGTTTCCTCAAACCACTGAAGTGTGGATTGTAGGCATCAGGGCCTTTGTACACATGAGTATTTCAGTGTGTATTTCCTAAAAGCAAGAATGTACTAATACATAAACACAGCATAATTATAAAATTCAGGAATTTAACATCACCATAACATTAATATGTAGTACAGGTGCTATCTTCAGTTTTTGCCATTTGTCCATTCCCACCCACCAGTTATAGGTAATTAATCATCAATATCTGATTTATCCCACCAGGGTAAATTTTTTTTAAAAAATGAGCAAATAAATAATTTTCTTATTTACCTTCTTTCTTACCCAAAGTACAGCTAACTATCTGCACTACTTCTGTACTTTTTTTTTCCAGTTCACAATAGTTGCTGAAAACTACTTATCAATTTTTAAATAAAATGAAATACTTTCTCTCCCCCACATCATTCCATTTTTAGAATACGTGCTGCCAAGGTGAGCATTCAAGAAACTGTTTGATATGAGGTCAATAATTTTATGCTATGTATATAGTGGATTCATGGACTGGACACAGGGGCTGCTATTGGTCTACCAACTACATGTGACTGTCCTCAAGGAGACAGGTAGACAAATTCAAAGTGAGAGCACTTGCACATGTCCCTTACTTACCTGGCAAAGCAATTTTATGTTTACTGAGTCTAAGGATTTTTGGTTTTTTTTTAACTCACATTTTATTTTCATTTCCTTATGAAAATCCTCTTCACTTAGTTGTGAAAATTTAAAGAGAGAGCTTAAGTCAGAAATTAAGACCTGTGGATAGGATTTGTTGGACATGGTTCTTTTATTATGGAGTGTCTTTAGAAGGAATATCCTATTTAGACTGGGCTGCCAGTTTCCAATGAATTATATCCTATTCTCACCAACATATATCATTTTAAGCTCCCATTTTAATTATGAGATTAACTGCGTTGGTGCACACTAGCCCGAATAAAAAGGTGCTTGGCCTCAGAGGGCACTAAATGAAGGACTGAACCTAAATATGTATTAAAAACATGCTAAGCCAGGGGTGCCTGGGTGGCTCAGTCAGTTAAGCGTCCGACTTCAGCTCAGGTCCTGATTTCACAGTTTGTGAGTTTCAGCCCCACACTGGGCTCTGTGCTGACAGCTTGGAGCCTGGAGCCTGCTTCAGATTCTGTGTCTTCCTCCCTCTCTATCCCTCCCCGACTAGTGCTCTGCCTCTCTCTCTCAAAAATAAATATATGTATAAAAAAATTTTAAAAACATGCTAAGCCAGAGATCAAGTAGGTAATTCATATACAGACCATCGGGCTGACCATACATTTATTTGTTTTTCTAAAAATGCACTTCAGTAGTAATCTCAAAGTTTTTAATCAAACTTTCTGAGTTATCTAGTGATAAAGAATAGATCGTGGTAGGGGGAAAAAAAAGTACTCTAGAATACGAGTCACTCCAATTCTTATTACAGTTCCTCATCTGCCTATGTTTTATATAAATATAATGTCTTCGTTTCCTTGCGTCTTCAAAAACTGCTTTTCTGGCATCCCAACTGATTTTAAGATTGAGTTTCCATTTAAAAAGCCTAAATTGGAAGTTAACACTGAAGGAAAGCACAAATAGAAACTAACACTTGGAAGCTTCCTGGGCTCCCTGTTGCACAGCTATGGAAGCAAGGTTCACAAGGCAATTTGTTAGGCGGCTCCTTTCTGGCAGTGTCTCGCTGCTCTGGCTGCTGTGTTCAGCAATTCTTTGTTGATGTTGTAGGGGAGCAAAATTTACCACCCCAAAATGTGTCTCTTTGGCATGTGGATTATTTTAGGCTGATTATTTTTAAGAAACACAAAACTCCAGAAGTTTTTCTTTTTTGCCTCCCCACCCCCAATGGCCTCAAAGAATTTAGAGGACCCACTCGAGGAAGGGAGGGATCACCACAGATGACTACAGCCTAAAATGACTAGGTGTGGTAGACCCAGAAGAACCTAGTGAAGGCTGTTCATTAAAATTCTTCTCTATGTCCCATTGTTTGTGTATGGCCCAGCAAACATTTTTTACAAGACACGTACTTCTTTTTATGTTCTTGTGAATGGTCTTGCTTACTTCGAAGTCTCAGCCCTTTCATCCCTTTTCCTTAGCTCTGGCAGACATATAACCTCCACTGCCTGACTGCCTAAGGGCCTCATATTCTTATGGACCCCCCTAAAAGGACAGAACTAAATATGATTTTCTATGGTACTTGGGTGGCTCAGTCAGTTAAGCATCTGGCTCTTACTTTCAGCTCAGGTCATGATCCTGTGGTTCATGAGACCCAACCCCATGCCAGGCTCTGTACCGACAGCACAGAGCCTGCTTCGGATTCTCTTTCTCTCTCTCTCTCTCTTCCTCTCCCCTGCTCATGCTTTCTCTCTCAAAATAAATGAATACAATTAAAAATCAATACATATTATTTTCTCCTGTCAATCTGTCTTATATATATAACCCAAAAGAACCTTGAGCATAGAGGAAAATCTTTCCTCCTCAACAATAACGAGTCTACAATCATTTTTTGTTCAGTTTAAAAAGCTACTTGGTCAGGGTGAAGGGGTTGGGAGACAGAGATTTGGAAGAAGGTGGTCCAAAGGTACAAATTTCCAGTTAAAAGACACATAAGTACAAAGGATGTAATGTAGCACACGATGACTACAGTTAATAGTGCTGTATGATACATAGGAAAGCAGTTGAGAATAAACCCTAAAAGTTATCATCCCAAACAGAACATTTTCTTCCTTTATTCCTTTCCTTTTATTGTATTTATATAACATGGCTATTAGTTGAACTTATCTCACAGCATGTATAAATCTAATCATGCTGTATGCTTAAACGTATACAGTGACACATCAATTACTTTTTGATAAAACTGGAAACACATTTTTAAAAATACTTCTTTTAAAAAGGCTGATTCAAGAATTTAATTTTGATAGAAATCTAGTTGTATAATACCCCAAAACCTACTGACGTTTCAGAGTTAGGATGAGGCAAGAAATGAGAAATAATGTCATCATTCTGAAACAACTACTGGTCCCTATGTTCTCCATGAAGGAGGTCTGATTTCTACTGGAAGACGGAAAGTGTGTGGGCCTATGTGTATGTGCAACCACGAGAACAAGAGTGACAGAGAAACAGAAAAGATGAGGTCAGATACATGTCCATTTGAGAGCCGAGGAAAAAATACAGCAAACAATATTCTCTAAAAGTTCAAATTTAGTGATCACTGCAATCATGGCCCACAGTGTGTTGACACCTGCCTATATCCATATCTTTGGGACTTCCCCTCTCACAATGACTCTAGGCTGGGCCAGACGACTTTGTGGTCCTTCAAAGATTTGAAAAATCCTGGTGAATCGACATTCACTTCCTTCTCTTGGAAACTTCTGCCAGGTGAACAAACCTAGGCTAATCTGCTAAGAGATCATAGAGATATAGCTCAGTCGTCTCCTCACACCATGGAGGACACTCAGCCAACACAAGAATCAGGACCACATGGCTGACTTGATTATGAAGGCAGATGCACGAGGGAACCCAGCTAAGAGCAAAAATCAAACAAATAAACGTCCTCAGGTTTGAGGATAAATACTACATGATTCCTGTTAAATGATCAATCTAAAATAGTCAAATTCATAGACACCGAGAGTGCAATGTGTTTGCCACAGGCTGGGGGACAAAGGGGAAATGAAGAAGGTATTAATCAAACGGTACAAAGTTTCAGGTATACGAGATAAGTCTTAGAAAGCTACTGTACATAGGTACAGTATATGTTAAGTGTTCTTATCTGAATCAGTCAGTTTAAAAACTGAACAAGGTGGTAGGGGAAAAAAAAGTACCCCGGCTCAGCCTTGCCTGCATTGCCAACCTAAAGAATTGGTAGTTGTTGTCTTAAGCCACTGAGTATTGGGGTGGTTTGCTACCCAGCCATGACGAGTACAGCCCATTTGAGTTTTGTTTCTTATAAGTATTAGATAAATACAAAATGATAGTACTATTACCTGTAATAGATGTGCTCAAAAGAAAAATCACTTGTATTCGTTACAGCAAATAAAAGTTGTTTTCACCTATTTTCTTCCTGGAACACTTCATATTAGTATCTTATTACCTTAAAGGTTGCAAGAGTTGAATCTACAGTTTTACCCCGAAATAACTTGTAAAAAATATTTAGTACAGTGCTTGGAAAATATTAGCCTCTCAGACAACACTTGTATAAAAAGGAACACACTACACAAGGACAATAAAATAATTATAGGAGATGATCTCAAAATAACAGACAGGAAAAGCCCTGTGCAACAAAGGCTTACCCAGCAGGCCCTTGACTTTGTCCCCAATCACCAGGTGAACAATGGACTTTGAATGACCTCCTTGTCAACGTACAAATGCTATTTCTCAGCAGGTTTTTAAAATGTAAAAAAAACCCTAGAAACTGTGGATTTATGACACACAGCTATCTGCAGATAAGGGATAGGCAAATAACCTATCTAATGAAGTAACAAGAAAACGCTTCAAATCAAACCAGATTCCCTTCATAAGCACTATTTTTGCATACACTGCTGAACACTCGTATGTTACCCTCCAATCAAAAAGTCTCTAATGCGAGGGTCAAAGACATTTCTGGAGGCTGGTTCTGACCATGTCAGTAGCCTCCAGTGACCGAAGGTATCCCCTGTGCTTAATGCTAACCTGTATCCTGTGAATTATTTAGTTACAGCATAACGTTCATCATTTTATGATTCAAACTATGTGTTAACAAGACCACATTTTTATACCTTTGTCACCTGTTTCTTCATATGTCATTAATAAATAAATGTTATTGACCATATATCCCTTTCAGACATGCAGCAACATTTTCTCTAAATTTTGTTTGTAAGAATTCTAAGCACATATTTATCACATCTCATCATGGTGACTGTTTACGTATAAAGATCATTCATTAGACATTTTTTTCTCAAGGGCAGGAGCTTCATTCATTTCTACATCACCATCTCAAGACCAGCATCCTATGGACATTTAATAAATGTCTGCTCAATTCAATTAAATAACAGAAAACTCTTTTACATGTTGAAAGTTTAGGAGAAAAACTTCTAAAATATGATCACAAACATTTAAAAACTGTGAAGTAGCAACATATACATTTTAATGTAAACTTCAGGGTCAGGGAAAGAGCTTTCTAAGAACAAGCCCCAAAGTAGAAGTCATAAGGGAAAAATATTCAGATGGGACATCTAAAAATGTTAAATGTTTTATGCAAAATAGTAACATATCAATAAATATAAAGGGAACATGATAACCCAGGGAAAATATTTGCAATACATAAAACAAACCAGATAAAAAGAAACATACTTATATAGGTAACTCCCATAAATTTTAAAAATCAACACTTTAATACAAGAATGTATAAAAATAAACAAATTCATAAAATAATGACAAATAAGAAATCTGCTAACAGGGAAATAATGGGAAACTTTTGTCCAACCAGATTTGCAAAGATCAAACAGAATGATGCATTTCTACAGACATCTCAAAACATACCTGATATGAAAAAATGACCAAACAGATCTGAAAAAAAATGTTTTAACAAAATCTAAACCAGAAAAATACAACTTTGCCTCACTACTCTTTTTCTAAGGTGGTTTAGATCATTTCCCAAGACCCTTCCCTGTCTGGATCCAGGTTAAATTTGGACAACATTCGGAAGCTGAAAGAAAAACAGCAGCTACGACTCTCAAAAGGCTGAAGGGGAGAAGAATATGCCAGCCAAAAATATGCCTCTTTGGCATAATGATTATTTTAGGCTGATTATTTTTTAAGATCCAGCACACACAGAAAAAGCTCTGAAAAGAGAAGTTACCCTTCTGTAAGAGACATTTATAAAGGAAATCTCCATTTGTAAGAGTGTCTTGTTCTCTGTACCAGGAGGAGGAGGGTGACTCTCACTCTTTAGAAATGCTTATCAGTGGAGAAGGCAAGGACTGAAATCTATGTTACAAGCATATCCTTGTTTAGTGTACTTTTCCTGGTAACCTCCCCTAACTGATGCCCCACCACCAGCATCTTCTTTTGCCTTTAGCTGGAGATGATATTTAAGGTGGTGTGTTTGCCCATTTTAGGGAGTTATTCAATTTTCCTAGGTCTCTGCCATGTACACAGGAGGTATACATGTTATTAAACTTCTATTCATTTTTCTCTTGTTAATCTGCCTCTTATTATAGGGGGGCAACTCAGCCAAGTACCTAGGAAGGCAGAGAGAAAATTATCTTTAGTCCACAAAAAAGTTGTGCATGAGAATGTTCAGAATGATTTATGTGAATAGCCTCAAACTACAAACAATGCAAATGTAATCAAAGCATGAATGGATAAAGATATGTTTGTATAATAAATTCCTCACCAGAATTGGAAAGGCACGAATTTTTCATACATGAAACAACACGTGAATCTCCCAAACACTGTGTGAGCAGAAGAGCCATGAACCAGAGAGTATATATTCTGTAATCTCATTTATAGGGAGTTCAAGAACAGGCAAGCCTAATCCATGCTTACTTAGGGAGTAAGTAATGCTAAGTAAGGATGCTTACTGCACAGGTGGAAATGCGCTCTATCTTGACTGGGGTGGTGGCTACATGGGTGCAGATATTCGTCAAAATTTATTCAACTCTATACTTAAAAACTGCACATCTTGTTGTATATAAATTATACACTAATACAATTGGCTTTTTAAAGAATAGAGTGGAGAAAAAATTAAAGTTTTTATTTAAAGAGCCAGGAAGAGAGCAGAAACAGGAGAAAAACAATATTGGAACATATAATGACTGATAATCCTCTCAAGAATCAATCCATATAATCAAAAGCATCAAGTGACTCCAAGGAACATCAAAAGAAATTAATCTAAATCTAGACATATTATAATGAAATTGAAGAGACACCAAGAACAAGGAAAATAATCCAAAAAACAACTCTTGTCCCCCTGAGAAAGGTAAGAAAGACTTCTTTGAAAGGAATCAACAATAAATAAAACACAAATCTCAAAAATAATGCTGAACAAAAGAAACTAAATATGTGAATATTAACTTAATGTTCAAAAACAGATAAAAAATTACCAAGGGTGACAATTTGAAATAATTGGTTACCCCTAAGTAATAGGGATGGTAAGGGGGCACCAGAAGGAGTTTCTGGAGTGCGAATAATATTCTATTTCTGGACCTAGGTGGCAGATCCACAAGCATATTTACTTTTTGAAGATTCAGTGACTTTTATGCTGAAGCTACACGCTTAGGATTTAAGCAACATTCTATCTTGCTTAATATGCAAGCTGAATTAAAGTATTGCTATAAAGAATTTGTTTACAATAGAAAAACCCATAAAGACAGCAAGTAGACCAATGGTTGCCAAGAGCTGGGAGGTGGGGGGAATGCAAAGTGACTGCTACTAAGGATAAAGTTTATTTTGGAGGGTTATGAAAATGTTCTAAAATTACAATGAGTGATGGTAACACAACTCTGTGAATATATAAAAAATATGGAGCTGTTGTTTGCTTTAAAAGGATCAATTTATCCAGCAATTGCACTATTAGGTATTTACCCAAAGGATGCAAAAACACAGTTCCATAGAGGTATATGCACCCAGATGTGTACAGCACCATTATCAACAATGGGCAATCTACAGAGACAGGCCAAATGTCCATGAACTGATGAATGGATAAAGAAGATGTGGTGTACATATACAATGGAATATTACTCAGCCATCAAGAATGAAATCACACCATTTGCAATGACACGGATGGAACTACAAGGTATTATGCTAAATGAAATAACCAGAGAATGACAAATACCATATGACTCCGCTCATATGTGGAACTTAAGAAACAAAACAGGTATGGGAAAAGGGGAGGGGGAGATGGAAACAAACCACAAGAGACTCTTAATCATAGAAAACAAACTGATGCTTAATGGAGAGAGGTGGGTAGGGGTTGCGCTAGATGGGTGATGTACATTAAGGAGTGCACTTGTTGTGATGAGGACTGGGTGTTGTACCTAAGTGATGAATCACTGAATTCTACTCCCAAAACCAATATTGTACTGTATGTAAACTCAAATTTAAATTTAAATTAATTCATTTAATTAAAGGATCAATTTATGGCATATTGACTATAGCTCAATAACATTGTTATAAAAACATCTCTGCCCCTATATTCGCATAAAAATTTTTAAAAAGCACACTAGGGGCGCCTGGGTGGCTCAGTCAGTTAAGCGTCCGGCTTCGGCTCAGGTCATGATCTCACGGTCCGTGAGTTCGAGCCCCACGTCGGGCTCTGTGCTGACAGCTCAGAGCCTGGAGCCTGCTTCAGATTCTGTGTCTCCCTCTCTCTCTGCCCCTCCCCCGTTCATGCTCTGTCTCTCTCTGTCTCAAAAAAAAAAACCAAAACAAAAAAACAAAACAAACAAAAAAAAAACACTAGACAGGGGTGCCTGGGTGGCTTAGTTGGTTGAGCATCTAACTTCTGCTCAGGTCATGATCTCGCAGTTTGTGAGTTTGAGCCCCGCATCAGGCTCTGTGCAGATAGCTCAGAGCCAGCTGGAGCCTGCTTTGGATTCTGTGTCTCCCTCTCTCTCTGCCCCTCCCCCGCTCACACTCAGTCTCTCTCAAAAATAAACATTAAAAAGTATTTTTTAAAAAAGCACATTAGACATAAAAATTATAATAAAGGAAAGAGATCCTACCAAGTACTCAAGTTTTTTGGCCCTTCTGTGCTTCTCATAGCAAATTTTTTCTTCCCATGTCACACCCTGTCAATGGCATAGTGTTCAAGTACAAAGAAGAGCTCTCCTATTATTTTAAAACTTTTCAAATATGTGCCGCTAATTACTGTATTTTTCAAGGAAATCTAGTACAAGAATATCAATACCGCTGAAGAAATACATTGGGATTTTAAACCAAGTGAATCTTGTTTCCTTCCCCAGCAATTCTTAAAGCTTTAGACTGCCAACATTGACATACAACTCCTGAATTAATCAGGCACTGGTAGAAAAATGACCCATTTGGGATACTAATCAAAATTCAGTTCAACATTACCATATAATTTTAAACCACAATGCTTTAGCAGAATGATTCCTCATTGTGCTGTGATTAAAGATAAAATAGTTAAGAACCTCTGCTCTACATTCTCTTCCTGGGCAATCTTTACTCCTATTTTCCAGACACCATAAACTTATCTTTACACATCATGACCATAACCCACACAGAGGGTTTTATTTTTTAATCTCAGCAGGTAGCACATTTACTCCTCTAATGTACCACTGAATTATTCCTGGACCATGGCATTCTCTGAAATCATTCTCTGAAATTCTGGACTGGTATATCCAACTGCCTACAAAACATCATCCCTTGATTGCCACTCACGTGTACCAAGTTTAATATAAACAAAGTGAACTCTTCTTCTTCTCAAATCCTCTCATATCTATTTATTGTATTTATTTAATAAACACTTATACAGTACCTACTATGTGTCAAGCACTTTTCTAAAATCTTTACAAGCATTACCTTACTTAATCCCTACAGCAAACCTATGAGATAAGTATTACCGTTATCTCTGTTTTTACAAATGAGGGAATGGAGCCAGAGGGAGATTAAATTAGTCCAAAATCAGTCAGCCAGTGGAGGAGCTAGAATTCAAGGACAGGCAGTTGGGCTCCAGAGTCCTTGCTTTTAGACCATTTAAGGTCTTAGACCACAGGTTTTATTTTTTAATCTCAACAGGTAGCACATTTACTCCTCTAATGTACCACTGAATTATTCCTGGACCATGGCAGCATCTTCCTAAAAAGAATCTCAGCCTCCTTCTGGCCTCTCTCCAATCCATTGCACCTCAAAACCAAGCAACGTTTCTAAGATGCAAGTGTGATCCTGCCACTTTCGTACATAATTATGCTTCAGAAGTCCTCCCCCAATGTGAGGAGGTGGTATGTCTATATTACACTTTGAGGCCCTGTGTTATTCTATCTCAATGAATAAAAGACTTAAGGAAGAGTAAAGTTCTAGGTTAATCTAAGAGAAATACAAATGAGCATTTTCCTTAATACAGAGATTGATTTTTGTAGAAGGTGTTTTGCTTTTTCATGAAAAACACTTAGCTAGCCTAGAATTAAACTAATTATTTCACTATTCAACAAGAATATATTCAGGGGTACCTGAGTGGCTCAGTTAGTTAAGCAACAGACTCTTGATTCTGGCTCAGGTCATGATCTCATAGTTCCCAAGATCGAGCCCTGCATCAGGCTCTGGGCTGACAGTGCAGAGCCTGTTTGGGATTCTTTCTCTCTCTCTCTCTCTCTCTCTCTCTCTCGCTCTCTGCCCCTCCCCCCACTCTCAAAATAAACTTAGAAAAAGAAGATATTCAAAAATAAATTTTTACCTCATTTACGTCCCCTCAAATCCCTACTATATCCTACACACTTACTTTATTTTGTGAAGTCTTTAATTAAGGCTCAGGTCCTTAAGGCTCATTCAGGAAAGAAAAGGCTTGCCCCCACAAATTTTAACTCCATGAGGCATTCTTAGTTCTCCCTTTCACATGGCCTCCAAATGTCCTCATATTAGAGTGCTCAGTTTAAACAGAGCAACTCTGTGAAATGAGGTCAAATGGAGAATGGACTTAGAGTTTCATCACTGTTTATTACAAAAACAAAAGCTAATGTTCACTGAGGTCTGGATCTGCACTGAGTGAGGCAGCACCTGGCATATGGTAGGTGCTCAAATGTAGTCATCAAATGAATGGATTAAAAGCATTCTTTTTCAGTTGTGCAACTTTCTATTCACTGTCTCACTAACAAATCTGTAAGGTATTATCAAATGATTTTGCAGGTGAGAAAAATAGGGCACATAGGAATGCAAACTTTCCTCTGTGACAGAATAGGATTTGGGTATGGTCTGTGTGGCTCCCTTTCACTTTCCTTGTTTTCATTAAGTACCTTCAAATAAATTAGACTTACCTCAAACCTACTTGTAGATTCAGCCACTCAATGGACTGTCAGTTTATGATCAATTGCTCTCTCCACCTGATCATTATCCGCCTCAGTTCTCAAACTCACTGCTACTGGGCCAAGATCATAATCTGTGTATTTGACCACTTCTATAAATCTGTTGTCTTTGCTGAAGTCCACACAGCTAAATGTCACTCAGACCCTAAACTTGGACTACCCAATATGATTACCATTAGCCACATGTGGCTAATGAACACTTGAAATATGGCTAATGGTAACAGATGTGCTGTAAACAGAAAATACATACTGGATTTCAAGACTCAGGGATTAAAAAAACAAAATATAACCTAGTATTTTTTCATGTTGATTTTATGTTGAAATAAGGATATTTTAGTTACAGTGGGTTTAATTCAATACATTATTAATCTCACCTGTTTCTTTTTACCTTTTTAAAAGACTTGTAGAAAATTTTAAATGATAGATGAGTCTGAAATTCATGGCTCACATTATTTTTCAACTGGATAAGGACAGCCCAAACTGAAACATTTTTTTAAAACTCTGGGGTGCCTGGGTGGCTCAGTCGGTTAATTGGCCAACTCTTGATTTCATCTCAGGTCATGATCTCACAGTTAGTGAATTCAAGCTCCATGTCAGGCTCTGTGCTCACTGCGCAGAGCCTGCTTTGGATCCTCTGTCTCCCTCTTTCTGGCCCTCTCCCACTAGCATATGTTCTCTCAAAAATAAATAAACGTTAAAAAATTTAAAAAAACCTTTTCTTATTGTGAAAAGAGATGTACAGAGAACTGTATAATCCCTAATATATAATTTTATCAACACCTACAAAGGGAACATCTGTGTAACTGCCACCCAATTCAGTATAAACAACATTTCTGGGATTCTGGAAAAATATTACTTGCCCCTTCTCATTCAAAACACTGTTGCCTCCTCCCCTATAGGTAGTCACTATTTTTTTTTTTAACTGAAAGTATAGTTAACACACAATGTTACTACCTTAGTTTCAGGTGTACAATACAGTGATTCCACAACTCTATACATTAAGCTATGTTCACAAGCACAGTTACCATCTGTCACCAAATGATGCTACAACAATACCACTGGCAATATTCCCCATGCTGGGCTTTTCACCCCTGTGACATATTCATTCCTTAATGGGAAACCTGTACTCCCACTCCCCCTTGCCTCTTTTTGCCCATCCACCTAAGCCCCTTCCCTCAGGCAACCACCAGTTTGTTCTATTTTTGGATCTGTTTCTGGTTTTGTTTGTTCATCTATTTTTTAGATCCACATATAAGTGAAATGATATTTGTTGTTCTCTGACTTGTATCATTTAGCACAATATCCTCTCTATCCATCCATGTTGCCACAAATGGCTCGATCTCTTTTATGGGATGGTCACTATTCTTCAGTTGTAGGCCTATTCTTGGATTTATTTATATTTTTACTATTTATGTGGCTGTAAGCAATATGGCTTAGTTCACTTATTTTGTACATGTGTGTAAATGAAATCAAACTGTATATATTCCTTTTGGTTTCTATTTAATGTTTTGAAGATTCATTCAAGATACTGCATGTAGCCGTGCATTTCTGTCATTACCTAAAATTCTGCTGTATAACTATTCCATATATTTGATATTCATTTTCCTGTTGATAGACATGGGTTGTTTATAATGGCATTATGTTTCACTATTACAAATAGCTGTATGATGAACACTTTTGTACATGAGTTCTGAAGCATAGGTGCACACAGTTCTCTAAGTATATGCATATAAACGAAGGGACTAGAGCATATACCATGTACACCTTCAAAGTTACTAAACACAAAATTTTCCCAACTGGCTATATACAAACGATACTCCCACCAGTGAAGTATGAATGTCCCAGTTGCCCATCATCCTTGACAATACTTAATATCATTATACATATTCTGCCAATACCACCAAAACTACACTCAGTTTCACAGCTATTTCATCCAGATTGGCAAATATTCTCAATACAAAAGCGTATTTGAGAGCCAGATTTAGCTTTCTGTGTTTTCAACTTTCACTCGTTTTGGCCTAAGAATTCTTCACCATGTTGTTAGCTCGCTGTTTTTAAGAGGTTTTCTTTTTCATTTATTCTTACTATTTTTAGTAGTTCTAAATTCTAAGAGTAGTCTGATTTACTATGCCATCACTCCAAAAATAAGAAATTCAGGTAGTTTTGAAGACTTACTTATGGTGATTTAAAATCAAACAGGACTTTGTTGTCTGGGATTTCAAGGTGCACATCGATCATTCCACGTAAATACTCACCTCACGAGAATTACTCCCCCACCATCAACAATTGAAAACTGGACAAAATATATGAATGGGCCCTTGGGTGGCTCATCTGGTTAAGCAATCAACTCTTGATTTTAGCTCAGGTGATGATCTCATGGTTCGTGAGATTGAGACCTATGTCAGACTCTGCGCTGACAGTATGGAGCCTGATTGGGTTTCTCTCTCTCTCCCTCTTTGTGCCCCTCATCCATTTGCACACATGTGCTGTCTCTCAAAATAAGTAAACATCTTTAAAAAATATGGAGTAACTGTCTTATGACATTCAACAACACGAAGCACAAGAACTTGATCCCTGTCAGAAGGGAGACATTTAAGATGAGCTCTATGACTTACTCAGCTCTCTGCTAAGTGGAAATTTCTCAACTATGACAAATGGAATGGAAAGCATTGTTTGTAGTGTTACTGAGTTGAACAGGCTGAAGTGGCTAGATTTTGGGGGAAAGAGTACCAAACCAGGTAGTGTTACAGAAAGAACATCTTCCAGAAATCTTTGTGTTTGTCCTCTTGACCTTATCTGAACACCAATGTGAATATACACAAGATGAAACTCCCTGAGGCCAAGCAAAGAATAATTGCCAGCAAAGAATAATTATTCACCATCTGAAACACTAGGGGCTGAGAATTGTTCAAGTACTTACCAGAAGAGTAGGAGAGACCTTAATAAATACATGGAAGTATGTGGTATAAACCTCAAAGGATTGTGACTTAGTAGTATGGCTAAATTCAACCTAGAATAAAGGCTTACTCTATAGAATTGCCCCCAAAAAAAGCTTAAAAATAAGCCTCTGAAGAATCAAGCTGATCTTCAAATACCTCAACTGCCTTCCAGAACAAATCCAACACTCAACATAAAATTTAAAATGTCTGGAATACAATTAAAAAGGTAATACCCATGTGAGGCAGCAGAAAGATATGACACATAACCAGGAGAAAAGTAAGTTACAATAAGCAGTCCTACCAGCAAGAGAGATGATGAAATGGACAAAGACTTTAAAACAGGTATTATAAACATGCTCAAGAATTTTAAAGAATATATAAACGATGACAAAAAGAACATACGAACACTATGTACAGAGAATTAGAAGGTGAAACAACTTACAAGATGGAACTTCAGAAAATTCAAAATACAGTATGTGAAAAGAAAATTTCACTGGCAAAGAGCATAGCAAATTAGATGTAGAAGAAGACATGAGTAAACGTGAATACCTAGCACTAGGAATGACTCAAAGTGAATCATAAAATGAAAAAGAATAAAAAATAAACACAGCCTCAGGGCCCTATGGGACACTATCAAGCAGTGTCTAACATATATATAACAAAAAGAATGTGCGGGGGGGCGGGGGGACTCAAAAATACTCAACTAATTATGACCAAAATTATCCATTTGATAAAAACTATAAACCTACAGGTCCAAAAAGCTTAACTAGCCCAATGATTAACACAAAGAAAATCACACAAGGCATTTTTTAAATTAATGAAAAACAGTGATAAAGTCATAAAGCAGCTCAAGAAGTAAGACCTATTACACACAGAGGAACAAAGATACAAAAGATCACAGACTTCTCATCTGAAATTATGCAAGGCAGAAGAAAATTAAACACTTTTTAAATATCAAAAAAATGTCATTCTTGAGTTCTATGTATTATGAAAATATCCTTGAAAAATTACAGTGAAATTAGGGCACCTAGGTGGTTTCAGTCAGTTAAGCGTCCAGCTTTGGCTCAGGTTATTATCTCATTGTTCATGGGTTTAAGCCCTGCATAGGGCTCTGGGCTGACAGCTCAGAGCCTGGAGCCTGCTTTGGATTCTGTGTCTCCCTCTCTCTCTCTGTTCCTCCCCCTGCTCATACGCTGTCTCTCTAGCGCTCTAAAAAATAAATAAAAAGTTAAAAAATTATTTTTTTATTTGAAAAAAATTTTAGTGTCAAAGGACGTTTTTAAAATAATTTATTGTCAAGTTGGCTAATATACAACGTGTACAGTGTGCTCTTGGTTTTGAGCGTTGATTCCCATCATTCATCGCTTACATATAACACCCAGGGCTCATCCCAGCAAGCGCCCTCCTCAATGCCCATCACCCATTTTCCCCTCTCCCCCACCATCCCCCCATCAACCCTCAGTTTGTTCTCCATACAGAAAAATCTTTTATGGTTTGCCTTCCTCTGTCTTTCTTTGTAACTATTTTTTCCCCTTCCCTTCCCCCATGGTCTTCTGTTAAGCATCCTAAGTTCCACATATGAGTAAAAACATATGGTATCTGCCTTTATCTGATTGACTTATTTCACTTAGCATAATACCCTCCAGCTCCATCCACAGTGTTGCAAATGGAAGGATTTCATTCTTTCTCATTGCCAAGTAGTATTCCATTGTATATGTCAACTACATCCTCTTTATTCATTAATTGATGGACATTTAGGCTCTTTCCATAATTTGGCTATTGTTGAAAGTGCTGCTATAAACATTACACTGAAATAAATAATTGTTACCAGACAAACAAAAACGGAGAGAAATTACTGCCAACAGACATATACTACAGGAATGTTATGTAAGTTTTCCAGGAGGCAGGAAAATGATCATTGTGATGATTAATTTTGTGAGTCAACTTGACTGAGTTAAGGGATGCCCAGAAAGCTGGTAAAACAATATTTCTGATGTGTCTGTGCATGTGTTTCCAAAAGAGGAAGAGATAAGCATTTGAAGCAGTAGTGTGTAAAGAACACCACCCTCACAGATCGATTGCCTTGAAGATTGATGCTTTTTATTGTATGTGATTTATTCATCAATAATTTATCCTCTTAGTTGAGAGAGACAAAGCACAAGTGGGAGAGGGGCAGAGAGCAAGAGAAAGAGTGAGAGTGAGAGAGACAGAGAAAGAGAGAGAAGCCCAAGCAGGCTCTGCGCTGCCATCATAGAGACCAATGTGGGGCTCAAACTCATAAAACTTTGAGTTTATGACCAGAGCTGAAACCAAGAGTCAGATATGTAACCCACTGAGTGACTCAGGCACCCCCAAACACTTTCTATACTGTGGGCCAAGGCATCAGGCTTCATATTCCTCATCCCCTTCATTCAACCTGCACTCCAACCTTAGTGAACTCAGGGCAACTACCAGAAAGAACAATGTTTTTTCTTTTCTCTGAGTCTTGACCTGGAATGTCATTCTTTTAGGTGTAATTATTGGCAAACTTTGATTTATCCTTCAGGATGTTGCTCAAATGAAGTATAATCATTTAATAAAAATAGATCTGAAGAGAATGTGTTCTGCCACATTCTTGCTCCACAACACTAGAAAGGGCAATTAATCATCTTTAAGCTACTATCATAGTTTGTAATGAAACAATATAAATTCCTCTTCATAGAAATTTCTGTAAGGGTTAAATAAAGTAGGATACATAAAATGTACTTGGAATACACCAGACACATGAGAAAGGTTCATTTTTATTCCTCCATCCTGGCTTTCATATTATAATTACCTCCAACTACAAGAGTATTTGACAAGTAATAAACAGAGTAAATATGTATTAAACATATTAACATGAACATGGATGGACCCAAAGCCAAGAAGAAGGCTATGTATTAATTGTAATCTCTTCACTACTTTTACTTATTTACTTATTTTTATGGAATCTTAAACTCCTTTATTCCTTTTTCTGCCTTCAGGATAAATATTTTCCACGTAGGAGATTTCATTAACCTTACACAATATGGGTGGCCTAACTACATAATTGGTACCTTCCAAGAGGTATCTCTATTTGGATAATGAGATTTTCATAAAATTGTCCAATGACTCTACCATGAGGATATTAACATTAACAAAAATTAATAAAGGTTACTTTAAGTGTTTGGTTCCAGACAAGATTGGTGGTGATATTTATTACCTTCTGTTTATGATGAAAGCACATGCTATTTTGTAAGCCACCATCTTTTTAAAATGTTACCTCTCTTCAATTCATCTTTCCCAATATAAAATCCTCATATTCTTCTATCTTCTGAAGTGGCTGAAGCCAGTAGACAGATTTTTCTAGCACCTTTATACTAGTGTCAACAACCTTCTGTTTTCTCTCCCCATCTTTCTTAAAAGCAGCCTATATAGATTTTGATAAAACCCAAGCTTTCTGTAATCAAAGCTAACACCATAAAACAAGGGCAAAAACATCTGGTGGGTGTGGAATGGAGTCGTCATTTTGTACAGGGCAATGGCAGTTGCAGGAGAGAAGCAAAACCACAGCTGTGAGGAGGTTCTGAGCAGTTCCTATTTTCAGGATATGCTGAACTCATAATTCAGGCCTAATGAACGTGTCTTTGAGATGTAACAGCCTGTTTAGATCCCTGCTTCCGCCGCTGCAGAAAAACTGAATGCAGAAATGGTAATGATTTCATGTAAAATTCATAAATAAATGCTAAGACAAGAGGAATGGTGTGCCCCAGTGCTACACAATGGATTGTCATGTGGTATGAGGGCTAAGTCAATGGAGCTGTTTTTAAGGCCATAACTGCAGAGGGTTTTTTTTTTTTCAGTTTAAATATACATAGAACCAAAATATTTATAAAGGCCTCTGATATCATGCTGTATGATAAATGGATATGCTCTGTTCTCCCTACAAAAGTACTGTGAATGTCATCATTGGTAGGAGAACCTGGGGAAATTACAGGGAGCACAAGCCAGTCATCAAGGTGCATGATGGAGGACCGGATATAGAGTGTATTATGCACATCTTTCCTTGGGAAATTATCTTTCACATTACAGGTTTAGTTTGACATCAAGTACACATACATGTCAACATTCAGATGCCTGTAAATAGTTACTTGCTAGGATACCCATAAATGGTTTAGAAGAAAATATTAGTACTCTAGGATGTTGGGTGATACGTGCTAGCCAACAATGGATAAAGAAACATAATGAAAAGCTCACCAAAAATTTACTAGTCTATCTATCTGGCTAAATGTAGGTACAGATGTAGATACAGCTATAGGTATAGATGTAGATATAATACAGATGGAGATAAAGGGAGTCTAATGTTAGGGAAACTTCTCATATACATTTTGCAAATGCAAAACATTATTCTGCACAATAACATAACATAACATAACATACATAACATAACATAACATAACATAACATAAACACCAAGTAGGCAAAGGACGTACAGATCATGGATAATGACTGGGTTCATAGAACAAGAGACAGTTCCTCATGTGAATTTTAAATAACAGAATCCAACAATCTTTGACCTTCCTTGTTTTTTTTAATATGAGAAAGGAGACAGACTGAGGCAATATACTGCACCTGCCTCAATATTGTCAACAGGACCGCTAAGTTATATAGTGCTTTGTGCACTGCAGCTGACATCAGTACTGAGTGAAACGTCATTTCCCAATGCAAACAGGAGTATAAATACATTTATGCAAAGTGTAGCATAACTTTATTCAGGGTAATGACATGGAAATATCTAGCTAGTTCCATATAAAAAGTGTCACTTTAAAGTTTTGTATTCATACTGTTGTCTAGCTTAATAAAAATTTGTATATTCATAGCAGATTTAAAGCTGGAGCATGCCTTTTTCTCCCAATTTCCACTGAGCAAATATGACAGGAAAGGAAGTATGACACTGGTGAAAACGAAGTTGGTGACCTGATATAAACCAAATCTTGATATATGGCTAGGAGTGGTCCCCTTTTAATGTAAGGACCTTCCAGCCCTATTGGCAGCAACAATTCATTTACATTGTAGTGAATCATTGCCTCAAAGAAATCTTTCACTGAATTTGTCCCCTGAGAAGCTCTAACGGTTTCATTAACTAAGTAGACTAATATGCAAATTCAGGGCAGCCACTTTAGGACTTGGGGTTGGTAAATTCCTATCCCAGGGCCATTCCTTTTAACTGAGTCTTAATGATGGATTATAAGGATATTATAAACTTTCTCTGAGGATTTTTTTAATAATTACAAACATTTGGAAGGGGGGGCGCCTGGGTTGCTCATTCAAGTTAGTTAAGCATCTAACTTCAGTTCAGGTCACGATCTCATGGTTTGTGGGTTCAAGCCCCATGTCGGGCTCTGTGCTGTCAGCTCAGAGCCTGGAGCCTGTTTTGGATTCTATGTCTTCCTTTCTCCCTGCCCCTACCCTGATCATTTTCTGTCACTCTCTGTCTCTCAAAAATAAATAAACATTAAAAGCATTTTTTTTAATTTTTTTAATGTTTATTTTTGAGAGAGAGAGAGAGAGAGAGAGAGAGAGAGAGAGAGAGAGAGAGAACGAGCACAGGCAAAGGGCAGAGAGAGAGGGAGACAGGATCCGAAGCAGGCTCTGTACTGACAGCAGACAGCCTGATGTGGGGCTGGAACTCACCAACCCTGAGATTGTGACCTGAGCCAAAGTCGGGTCCTTAACCGACCGAGCCACCCAGGTACTCCTGAGGATTTTTATGCTTTAGAACCAAAAGCCTGAAAACCACCACACAGCCAACATTTAAAATTTACCTATTTTTCCATAGTTCCCAAAATATGGTCTCTGGAGTCTATCAGCGATTAAAAGGTTCCAAAGATTCTTTGGAGAAAAGGCCAAATTCAGCAATAGGATACGAAGTGTACAAAATTAATTTAGGATATTACTGAAGCAGAAAGCAAGAAAGCTAGTAAGAACTAATGGGTTAATGTCAAGGTGAAGGAACTTCCAGTGGACTAAGATGAGATAATTTGAGTATCAAAAAGAATAAAGACTTCAGTGGATTTAAATATGCCAAGTGACTACAAATCCTTAAGTTCATAACTATTGGTCTCAATTAGAAGTTGCCAGGGCACCAACTCATCATATGAAAATTGACAAACTAAGGAAAGAAATCTGTGTCCTGGCTAAGGGACCCAAAATACATTCCAGGGTAATCAAAGAGTTGATCAAGTAGTCCTTCTGTATATAAACCTTCTAATAAATGCAAAATGAATTCTAAAATCCAAATATCACCACTGTGCACCCCTTAATGTAAAACTTAGAAAGGAGCCTGGGAAGTCACCCAGTCAAAATCTAAACCCAAATCCAATCGAGATCTAATTACCTGTTCACAAGATGTATGAAGAATACAACAATTTGAATGACACCAGGAAGAAAAATGTCAGCCAAAACCAGTAAGTGGGACACTCCACTGGACCAACAACCTGGTTTCTTAAGACATGAAAGGGGACAGAAGAATGGAGAAGTATTATAGAAAAAATTTAAGAGACATACAACCAAATTCAGTGTGTGAAAGTGGATTTAGGTGTTGATTCAAACAAAACAGCCCAACAAAAATAATCCTGAGGCAGCTGGGAAAAATTGAAAATAGAGTGATATTAAATAATATTAAGAAATTACTATTAGAAGGGCAAAGTTGAAAAATGCACACTACCGGATTTTAAAACTTATGATAAAGCTACCATAAGCAAGAGACTGTGGCATTGGTGGAATTAAGACACACAGATCAACTCCACAAATCAGAGGGCAGAGAAACAGATCCACACAAATGTAGTCAACTGTTAAGTTTAAAGATCAATTCAGTCAAGAAAGTAGTCTTCTAAAGAAATGTTGCTGGACAATTGTACATCTGTACTCTTCCCTTCACCCCACCGCCCACCAAAAAAAGCAAGAGAGGGAGAGAAAAAACTTCAACCTACATCTCCAACTTTGCACAAAATTAACTTAAAATAGATCACAGGTATAAATGTAAACTTTTAAATAATAAATTTTGAGGAGAAAATCTTTATGATCTTGGGTTAAGCCAAGAGTTCTGATCCATAAAAGGTAAATAAGACAAATGTGAATTTACCAAAATTAAAAAAAAAAGCTTTGCTCTTCACATGACAATACTGAGAGAATAAAAGGACAATTTACATGGGAGAAAATATTGCCGTTTCTGTTATCCAACAGAAGACTTGTATGTAGAACATAAAAAGTCTCAAAAGTTACAAAAAGAAAAAACACCAATTTTAAGAACAGGCAAATGTTTTGCCTATTATATATCTTCACCAAAGAAGATACATAGAATGGAAATAAACACACAGAGATATTCAACACCATTAAGAAAATACAAATTAAAATCAGTAACATACCCCTATATACCTATTTGAATGGCTAAAACAAACACATAGCTTGACAATATAAAGTGCTAGTAAGAACAACGGACTAGATCTATCAAACATTATGAGAAGATAAAATGGTACAGCCATTCTGGAAAAAAGGTTGGCTATTTCTTAAATTTAAACATACACTTACCATATGACTCACCTCCTAGATATTTGCTCTACAGAAATTAAAACTTGTGTTCACACAAAAACCTGTATATAAACATTTATCACAGCATTGTTTATAATCCTCCAAAACTACAAAAACCTACATGTTATCCAACTGAAGAATGGAAAAGCCAACTCTGGTACGTCCTAAAAATGTACTACTAATCAGCAAAAAAAATAAAAGGAACCTGTTATTGACCCACTCAGTAATATGGATGAACCTTGAATGCATTATGCTAAGTGAAACAAAACAGACTCACAAGATTCCATTCGGTCAATTTTCACTCCTAAGTCATTCTGAAAAAAGCACAACTATTCAGAACAACAAATCAGTACTTTCTAGTGGTTAGAAGTACAAGGAGGGCTTGATTTCAAGTGGGCAGCACATGGTGGGAATTTTTGGTGGTGAGGAAACAGTCCTGTATGCTAATTGTGATGATTGTTACAGAACTCTATGCATTTGCCAAAGCACTGTGAAGTGTATAGACACAAACACACATAAAATTCCTACATAAACTAAAACATAACGATAAAAATAAATCAATTTTTAAAATACTGTTAAACTTGTTAACTCTTGGCAGCATGGCAATATTGAAAACAGATCAGTTAGATGTGCTACAAAAGATGGCTTATAAAGGCAAAATGGCACAGCCACCTGAGAAGGCAGCTTGGCAGTTTTTACGAAACTAAACCTAGTTTTACCATACAATCCATCGATTGCACTACTTGGTATTTATTCAAAGGAGCTGAAAATTTACATCCACACAAAACTCTGTCCATTGATATTTGAGCAGCTTTATTCATAATTGCCAAAACTCGGAAGCAACCAAGATGTAATTCAGTAGGTGAACAGATAAACTGTGGTCCACCCAGACAATGGAGTATTATTTAGTACTAAAAACAATGAGATATTGAACCATAAAAAGATGTGCAGGAACCTTAAATGTATCATCTTAACTGAAAGAAGCCAATCTAGAAAGGCTGTCTAAGTGTAGGATTCCAAGAATATGACATTCTAGACAAGGCAAAACTGTTGGGACAGTACGAGTATCAGTGGTTACCAGGGTTTGGGGGCAGGTAATCTACAGGCAGAGCACAGAAATGTTTTAGGGCAGTGAAACTTCTCTGTATGCTACTGTAATGGTAGAAACATGTCATATATTTGTCCAAAACCACAGAATGCACAACATCAAGGGTGAACCCTAAGGTAAACTATGTACTCTGGGTGATAGTAAGTTGTCAATGTAGGTTCATCAGTTGTAACAAATATACCACTCTGCTGGTATGTTCTGGGGGATGCTGATAATGGGAGAGGCTACACATGTGTGAGGGTGGAAGGTATATGGGAACTCTCTCTACCTTTTGGCTTAATACTGCTATGAACCCAAAACTGCTCTAGAAAATAGAGTCTTGTTTAAAATACAGCAACAATTCCTCTCATTGCCCGCATGCTTCTGTGCAATGTAACTATGCCCTTCTTCCAATCTATAGGTAGAATCCATTTCACGCCCCTTGAACTGGGGCTGGCCTTGTAACTTTCTATCACCAGTGGAATGCGGCAGCAAGTGGTGGTGCCTGACTTCCAAGGCCAGAGTTTAGGAGATCTGTTTTCTCACTCTTGTAATCCAAAAACCGCTTTCCTATGAAAAAACCAGGTTTAGCTGATGGCAAAATGACAGGCCGTGTGTACAAAATCAAGGTGCTCCAACCTACAGCCATTACCAAATGCCAGACCAAATTTAGTTGAGAGCTGACTGAGAATTCAGGAGTAAACCCAAATGACATGACACCAAGGAGACCTCAGTCACAAAGCTGAACCCAAATCAAACCACAGAAGCATGTACTCAGTACTGGGGTTGTATGTTATAGCAGAAGCAATAACTACAAAAGACATATACTGAAGTATGCAAGGGTGAAATGACACAGTATCTAAAATTCTAAAATACCCCTAAAAAGGAGGACATATATTGGGGGGAAAATGTCCAAACAGTGAAAATTGATCAAGCCCGTTACACTGAAATTTGACCCCATTATTCCCTCTACTTTTCTGTAGGTTTGAAAAATCCTGTAATAAAAACATTTCAAAATAAAATTCTTTTAAAATAATTACCATAAAAATGATTTACTTATGTATCTACCACATAAACAAAAGAAAAATAAAATACTATAAGTATAATCTTTCCCAAGTCAAGCAAAAGAAAATAATAAAGACATATCAAGTATACAAAATTTCATGTAAAATCTTTTTTTTTAAGTTAATTTATTTTGTAAGAGACACAGCACAAGCTGGGGAGGGGCAGAGAGAGGGGGTCAGAGGATTCAAAGTCGGCTCTATGCTGACAGCAGAGAGCCCGATGCAGGGCTCGAACTCACGAACCCTGAGATCATGACCTGAACCAAAGTCAGACGCTTAATCAACTGCCCCTCATGTGAAATCTTCTGACCTATGCTTAATTCTATTTTCCTATGGAGTTACTCTCTATATCAAACAGATCAATACTTTTCTAGTTTTTATATTACCAAGACTAATGGTGTTTTTCTTCATTGGGTCTACCTCTGTGAAGATATTTTAGCCACCTTAGAAGCAGTATTTTGAGAACAGGTATCTGATCTTCAAATACCCTAAGCATAACTACAGCCTTTTAAGAACCTAAAAGGCCTCCCTTTGAATCTCCTATCAAGAACATCCTCTTGATGTTTATCAGAGAACTTACATTAATAAGCATATATGAAATACTTCCACTAAATTTAAAAAATCCATAGGTTTCTGTAGAAAGCTAATATCTGAATATGAATGCTTCTCATTATATCATCAGTAGAGGCAGAAAAAGATGATGAAGAGAGCTCCTATCACCTGTGAAAAGTGATGTTGGAAGAGCACTAAAAAATGAAATACAACCTAGGAGCGCCTATCACACCACAGTCATAGATAGTGGTGGTGATGATGTTACCTTTGAAGTGTTAGTTTCACTCCCATTTCTGTTTGGCTATCTGGCTAGTTAGAGATTACAAAACCAAAGAAGGGAGTAAAAATAAAATATGCAAGCATCCCAAACTAATTCCCAAGAGCATAATTAGAACCATCTAGGAAACTTTTAAAAGTACAGATGAAGAGGGTGCCTGGGTGGATCAGTTGGTTTAACATCCAACTCTTGACTTCAGCTCAGGTCATGATCTCATGTTTCATGGGTTCGAGCCCCAGTCAGGCTCTGTGCTGACAGGGTGGATCCTGCTTAGGATTCTCTCGGTCTGCCCCTTCCCGGCTTGCGCACATGCGCACATGCACACACAACACACACCCTCTGTCTCTCAAAAATAAACATTTTTTTAAAGTACAGATGAAGAATGGCCACGAATATCTATGTTTTTTAAGAGCTCCACATGTGACTGGTATGTGCCCAAGCTGAAAACCAGTATAAAATAAACAAGTTAAAAAGAAATACTAGTAATTTATAAGAAACTAAGCCTCCTAGTCAACACCAAAATTTTATTTTTTTAAAGGCAATACATCCCACATTTAAGGTAATTATTTAGTGCCCAATTTGCCTGTCCCTCAATGAGCCACTTTTCCAAAATGTGTCATCAAATGCAAACATCACTTCAAAGCAGTAAAATGATTTGCACTTGAGAAATGAGAACACTAAGGTTCCAAGGTGGGAAATGATCTCCTATCTCTGATCCACTGTCCACATTGGTCCCAGTGTACTGCACAGATTTTTATGCCTAACTCAGAAATTAGTACCATATTAGGATGCCTCAGGTAAAAGGAAATCAAGTTAGCAACATAATTTATTTGTCTGCTATACACAACATTCGGACTCAACTAATACATATAATTTGAAGCTCATAAACTTTAAAAATGGAGGAGGAAGCTAATGGGCCAGGAAGTAGCATTATGATATGTGCAAGCTGTGTCTTTGATCTCTTTCTGCAGATAATCCAACAATTTTGTGTCTATCTCTTCAACTCTACAGCTTCCTGCTAGCCTCTGCCCAGTGTTTTCCATATGCTCACCATGTTATTCACCCCAAGGTGCACAACCTTCTCTGGCTCCCAGCTGACCCTCTCATCCTCATTAAAATCTTTAGTTTATTCCCTAGGCTCCTGTTTAGCAAATGTCTCCGAAAGTCAATTTCTAACCCAAAGAAGAAGGTGGGAATTATTTGGGAATGATGGGTATTTCAGACAATAAAACATAGCCATCGGGGGAAAATACATTGGTTTCAATTAGGATTTGAGATAGTATGGCTTTTCTTAAAGCACACCAGCCCTAACAGGACACATGAACGGATTTGAGATAAATGAGCAGTTAGGCAATTCATATATTTCTATAGAGGACCAAATACTAAGTACAAGAAGAGTAACTCAATTTCATCAGCACAAAGGATGGTTTGATGGGAAACTTCACTTTCTGTGGGCAGGTAGTTGAGAGAACCTATAGGTAAGGACTCCACAGACCTAAAGGGACTTTCACCATCCCATGAAGTACATATTGTTATCTGTGTTTTACAAATGAGGAAACTGAGGCTCCAAGAGGCTTACGCAAATAATCCTAGGACACAGAGACTGTAAGTACTGGATCCAGCACTTCTGCTAAATGCGTGGGAAACTTTTCCCAACAACACGTTGATGCTAAAAATGAAAAAAAAAAAATTACTGGAGATTCAGATAAGAGTAAAAAAACAAGAAAAAGAAGGAAAATACACAGTTCACACTCCTGAACTTCTCAGGTCTATAGTTGGATTTCATAAACTAAATGCTTTGAAGGACATCATGGGGTTCTTGAGCCCAAAACCATTTTTTAAAAATGGTATGGGTATATAATAGGATTATAACAGGATAATAGGATTCTCAAGGGTAGTAATGAAATGAGATTATAAGGGAAGAAAAATAATTGCCCCTCTACCCTTCTAGGTTCTTGGCTGAGACTCCCTGTAATAAAAGACAGATTCATGGGAGAAAAACATAAGTTTACTAACATGTATACCTCCTGTGTAGATGGGAAAGACCCAAGAAAACTAAGCAACTCCTCGAAATGGCCCATACTACTATTTTAATACCATCTCTACATATTGTAAAGGTGTTGGATGTGGAGGGGGCAGGGAAGTTAGGTATGGGAGTCTATCTGGTAAAAGCATAGTAAACAAGCTAAGGTTATTATACAGATTTAAGTCCTTGCCTTTCCCAATGACAACAGTTTCTAGAGATTTAGAGTCATCCTTCCCTTCCTGGAACAGAGAGGGAGACAGGCTTATAAATGGAGATTTCCCATATAAATATAAACATCTCTTACAAAAGGGTAACTTCTACTCAGTTTTCAGAGCTCTTCTTGTATCTGCTGTTTCTTTTTTTTATAATTTTTTTTTAATGTTTATTCATTTTTGAGAGACAGAGAGAGACAGAGCATGAGCAGGGAAGGGGCAGAGAGAGAGGAGACACAGAATCCGAAGCAGGCTCCAGGCTCTGAGCTGTCAGCACAGAGCCCGACACAGGGCTCGAACCCATGGACCATGAGATCATGACCTGAGCCGAAGTGGACGCTTAACCGACTGAGCCACCCAGGGGCCCCTTGTATCTGCTGTTTCTTAAAAATAATCAGCTTAAATTAATCCTAATGCCAAAGAAACATACTTTGAGGTGGCAAATTCTGCTCCCCTCCAAGATTCAAAATAAATTAAGAGCCACTAATTTAAATACAACTGTGGATTCAGTGACAGCATCAGGAACCTTAAATATAATTTTCCTACATAAGCTCTTTAAAAATTGAATTTCTCAAAATCATTTGAGCAACAATTTGTTAATTAGTATTTTTACAGCACAGGAAAACTACCAAAAATTAAATTAGAAGCTTTTATTCAACAGAACCCACTGAAATGATCAAAATCACTTAAATAAAACAGGACTGTAAGAAATAGTCTTAAAAGTCATTTAAAATATCAAATATGGTTTAACTTTGCAAGGGGAACATAAAAGGAATGTTTTGGTGAATTGAATCACCTTATGAAAAGAGGAGGAAATGAGTTAAGTAGAATCAAACATAGGGCTCATCTATGTTTCTTTGTGTAAACATATACTTTCTTCTCTCAACAGGAATGTTTTTGATAATGAAACAGAGAAAAATAATCATGAGTCAAACCAGGATACATGGCCATCTCAGTGTTTTCCCACATATTAAAAACACTACGTTTGAGTTTTTATTATTGTTATTATTGTGTTGCTGGGTTTTTTTTTTTTCCCATTTCATTTGCTTTGGTTTTTTTACTGAAGGCCCGGATCTACAGCTATATAATGATACCAGACACCAACCTTATATATTACAACTTATGCAACTTTAGAAATGCAATTTTCATGAGACTTTTGTTTTAAAGTCCTTACCTACAAATTTTACTTTCTCGTCAAGAAAAAAATCCAACCTATAAAATCCATTTGCATGCTAGGTCCAAGATGCTTAGAGAATCCAACAGGCCAGGTGACTCCCTCAAACTCTCTACAGCAGAAATCTACAGTGATTCACACTGTGTTTTTAACTTATCCCACCTCTAAAATGAGGAAATCCAAGGCTCTAATAGGATGCATGTATAAAACAAAGAAATCAAATTAAAATATTACCTTGCTTATCTTTTCTTCAGTTCTCTTTTTCCATATTGCCAATGGCTCTCTCATACCCAAGGACTCATGACTTGATTCCAAGTATACACTGTCTCTGCCCTCATTTCTATCCAGGTTTCAGAGTCTCCTTAGAGCCTAAACTACTGCCACAAACTTTCAGTCCACAATGAAAACCACTAGGAATGACAATCTTATCAACATCCTGTAGTTTGCCCCTTGTCAATTCATTAATAAGTCATTCTTTAATTTACAACCAGTAATTTATCAGCTCCAATAAAAAAGCAAAGATCTACTAAAGACATCTGTGGGGTTCTGGGTTAAGTTATGCATTCTGATGAGCACTGCCTTCTACATACACTTTCAGTATCACTGTTTTTTTAGAAAATGGCCAATCTGATAAATGCCTGGCAAATTTAAGAACAAAAAGTTAGTCAGCACTTAGGAGGAGTAATGAAGATCAAGAAAAAATGTCCCCAAATCAAAGGCAGTGGCTGAGAATGTCCATATAAACTCAAAAGGAAATAATGTTCTGCATATATAGATTTAAAAAAGAACTGAAGCATGTTGATGTTGGCAAAAATTACTGCATATTCTACATGATTCCCTCGGTGATCACCTAATTATTACAGGCAGAAAAACCACACTCTCATACGCTTATGGTCTTATCCATTTACAAATCCATTTATAGATCAGTGCTCCAAAGCAACCTAAAGATCTTTTGCTTTGCATTAGTTCCAAAATGAGATTTTTCTCATAGTTTTTCTCTATAGTGACACAAGAAGAACCTTTATGAAATCATGTTAAATTAGTAATTCTAAAGGAAAAAATTACTATCTGTTGAGTTCATGATGTAGTTGATAATTTCCAGAATAAGTCTCAAGTAATAAAAAGTCGATGGGACTGGTACCATAAAACCGGTCACATAAATGCAAAGAGGATATAACCCCCCCCACACACACACAATAGCTTTCACATTAAAATCTTGCCACCAGATAAAAAAAAATAGCTTTGGGGTTTAAAAAGAGAGCAAGTGAGTCCTGTCTCCAGCAATAACCATAAATAATTGACTGCTAGCTTGTAAACAATAGAGCAGCACAGTATGAATGCCAAAGAGGGTCTTTATATGTCATAAAGCCACTCCAAAGTGCACTTGCTGCACCAAGTCTGACTGTGAGCTCTGATGTGCTAGAAAAGGAAATGCTAAGCTGAGGTCATCAGTTAGCAGAAAACAATTTCCCTCATAGTGAGAAGCAGGCTTACTGCAGTGCATCTGACGGACAGATTGGAATTTTAAAACAGGGTTGCATAATGTGAGTTAGCTGGGAAAATGAATCCAGGATGTTCCTTCCGAATGACCAGAGCTAAAACCCAAGGTGTAGCACTTGCTCTCTATCTGGGCTTCTCAACTTGGCACTACTGACATTTGGAGTTGGGGAACTCAGTTGCAGGGGTGGGTCATGTGCACTGTAGGCTGTTTAGCAGCCCCTGTGGCCTTTACCCACCAGATGCCAGTGGCATCACCCACCCCCACCAGTTGTATGAACCAAGAATGTCTCCAGACATTGTCAAATGTCTGCTGAGGCAGTAAACTCACCCCTGCTTGAGAACCACTGGTCCGCTAGAAGGCAGAAGTTTATGATGTTGCAAGGCTCACAGCATGGCTTTATAGACATTTCTGATTTGATTCTGGTCTCATTTGCTTTCTTTCTTTGCTTTCATTCCTGAATTCAGAACCACTTTGAAGGATATACCATTTATTAACTGTCCCATCCTTCCACCAAGCCCCTACCCAAGAGAAGTAAAATAAGGGTATGTTAGTTCAGATCACTTAACAGGATAAAAAAGAACTGCAAAGAAGTGACTTAACGGTCTTTTGATGTTTTTCTTTTGGTGTCCTGATAAATCCTATACACAAAGCAGTGTTCTGGGTTGCAAAGGTAGGGAAACCTAATAAAGACCAACCCTTTAATACTGCATGCATGTAACTATTCAAATCACAACGGCCTGCTGAGAAGGATGTATATTCACAATGATAAACAATGCATATAGGACATGGATTCAAGAGAAACAATTAAGTATTCTGATTGGCAAGTACTGAGAGCAAACAAAGGGCACAAAAATGAACACAAACTCCTTTCCTCTCTCAAGTCTACTATAACATATGTATTGAAAGTCTCGCCATTTAAAAATGTTGGCCTATGAACCCTTATGCATTCTGTAGCTTGAAATGCTTGATGTCAAAAGCTCTGCCAGAACATCTTTGATTTCAATCTGATGCTAAAACTTTGCTTAAACTGCTTCAACCTTCTTCTCACCCAAGGCCAGAACCTCCAAGTCAAATGAATGACAGAACTAATGTAGCTAACAAGATATTGCCTTGAATTGCTTCATAAAGCTTTCAATCTAGTAAGTCATTAATGTCTGAATATAAATTTATTGACTTCCATTGAGATTAATAGTAGGTCGATCATATTGACTGAATCCAAATGAGTCAACTGGATCATGTTGGTCAATAAATGTTGATCCAAATTATAAAGAGCAGCCAGGGTCAAGAGTAATGAAGCTTATAATAACCTACACAATATGTCTTTTGTTACGGAACAGTGCCCCTGAGAATAAAAATAAAGCTTAAGGTAACCGTGTATGAGTTTTGACATCCAACCACAAGGCAAACAGTGGAACACACGTTCAGGTACAATCAGGGATATGCTGATACAGCACTTAGTGATAATATTAACTTGTTCTAGAATGTTTTCCACTCTCCAAATAATCGAATTGTGTGAATACTAACCGACATCAACATCTACCTAATCAATTTGGTGGGCACCACCAAGAGTGAGTTCACTTAATTTCCACGTTGAAAAAAGCAAAAGCAAAGAATAATTCATAGATATACAAGTATTTTTTGAATATTCAAATTACACAGTAAGACAAACAATGGACAAATAATGAACACATGAATGACAATAATGACCAGTAATAAGGTGTCACATGCTATGGAGTGACTCATCTAATTCTCAAACTCTACAAGGTGAGTTATCTCCATTTCACAAAGGGCAAAACTGAGGCCCAGCAAGGCTGCATAACCCTGCTATCCAGTGGTGGAGATAGGCTTTGGGCCCATGAAGCCTGGCTTCAGTGTGTACGTCTCCATAATTGCCTGCACTCTCAGTTACAAGAAGGAATTAGCTAACTGGAGATCTGACAGAAGGATGTGGCAAAGAGGGACCAGGCAACGCAAAGGTGACGGGAGGAAAGAAACTTCTCATGTGTGAGAAATAAAAAGTAGGCAGGCCATGGCAGTAAGAGGGGAAGAGGGACGAATGAAATTAGAAGTATTGGATATTTTAGCCTTTATTTTTCATCACAGTTGAAAATAAATTAGTATTCTAGTCTTTAGTTCCCTTTATTACCCTTATTCCAGCTTTCAATTTGTTTTGAAAGCATGTGGAACTTTATTTCAAGATTTTCAACATTTCCCCTTCTTTACTGGAAATTGTTTTTTTTTAACAATTAGGAAGGAATATACTAATAGCTTGTCTGTATCCCACCCCTTATTTCCTGGGAAGAAAAATAAAGATTTGGCCAAATCTCCTTATACATTGATGATATTGGCTGACAAGTGTTTGGAATGATTTTCACAGGATACACCTAGCCTATCTTGGTGGCTTATGGTAAATGAATCTGGAATTGATGAATTCATGAGGCATTGGCCCATGGGACAATATCATAGGAGCTGGATTATTCTCAAAGTATACAATCGAGATTCTTTTTGACTCCCTTAGTGTAAGTGATGAGCATTACTAATTACTTTTGAATAGATAAACGATATAACTAATAGATACACAAAACATTCAATCTCCAAAATAGGAATTTAATGGTTGAAATAACATGGAGTGTTTATAATTTTTACTCAACCACCAAGAACCCACCAAAGCCTTAAAAAGTTGAAACTGTATAGGCCACATTTTCTTACATTTCTTTTTTAAAAAAACAGTAAAACAAGAAATTTTTAAAACAAAGGATAAAGAGGTCTATCTATTTAGAAATGTAAAACAGGGGCACCTGGGTGGCTCAGTTGGTTGAGCGTCCGACTTCGGCGCAGGTCATAATCTCACGCTCCGTGAGTTCGAGCCCCATGTCGGGCTCTGTGCTGACCGCTCAGAGCCTGGAGTCTGCTTCCGATTCTGTGTCTCCCCCTCTCTCTGCCCCTCCCCTGCTCATGCTCTGTCTCTCTCTCTCTCTCTCTCAAAAATAAATAAAAACATTTTTAAAAAATTAAAAAAAAAAAAAAAGAAATGTAAAACATTCTTTCGGGGGTGCCTGGGTGGCTCAGTTAGTTAAGCATAGGCCTTCGGCTCAGGTTATGATCTCATGATTTGTGAGTTCGAGTCCTGCATTGGATTTTGTGCTGACAGCTCAAAGCCTGGAGCCTGCTTCAGCTTCTGTGTCTCCTTCTCTCTCAACCCCTCCCCCACTCGTGTTCTGTCTCTCTGTCACAAATAAACATTTTTTAAAAATGCAAAAAAATTAAAACACTTCCAAAAAACACTTCCACACTTCCGTTACAGAAAAAAATCAGAACTGAAATTATTATCTTTAGCTCATTCGATAAAGCACTCACTACACTATGGAAGGTAACCAAAGTCTACTTCAGAGGAGAATACACATATGAACACACAATAGATTAAAAACAAAGGGCCAAACAGTCCATTCAAGAAGCAAGAAGTAGAAAAACAAAATGCCCAATTAAAGAAGAAAAAAATTGATAATGGTAACTGAGAAAACTGGTAATCAGTGATGTGATTTTAAGACTGGGTCAGTGAGACTTTATGGATGCCAAAAGGTATTCTTATTATAGCAAGGGGACAGGACCCAGGGGCTTAAAGAGCTGCAAAGGGATTATAAAGAGCAACTGATTATACATTTTGGATGGGGGGAGGGTGGTAAAAACAAAGGACATTTCCAAAAGATTTTTCGCATGTTAAAGAAAACCACAGGATCCTGGAGGCCTAGCTATTGTCAAACTTAGGTTGTTTTTCCCTCTAGCAAAGCATTAACATTAGAATAGTTGGGAGTTCCTGGAGGAATGTCCTACCCGCCAGCCTCAAGTGTTTGTCAGCAGGCTGCAGATTATAAGGAAATTTACTTTTATCTACATTTCTTTTGCCTTAGTTCTCCACATCAATCAGTACAACAAAAATCCTGTTCTTTAGAAAGAATAAAGGAGTTAACTCTTTAAAAATTTAAATCAATGGAAATATTTAAGAATTACTTGAAAATCCTGGCCCACTACCAATTTTATACTTAAGTTCATTCATTATTACGTAGAACAGATAATTCCTTTATTTGATCATCTACAGCAGTCTCCCCCTTTTCTCTGTAGAAGATACATTCCAAGACTCCCAGGGGATGCCTGAAACTCAGGGTAGTGCTGAACCCCACACAGGTGACACTCCAACAGAGGTTTGAATACCACAGGTCCACTTACATGTGGATTTTGTTTTCAAACAGTACAGTACTATAAACCTATTTTCTCTTCCTTCTATTTTCTTAAGAACATACTCTTTTCTTTAGCTTACTTTATTCTAAGAATACAATATATAATACATATAACATGCAAGATACATGTGGAGCACCTGGGTGGTTCAGTCAGCTAAGTATCCGACTTCAGCTCGGGTCATGATCTCATGGCTCCTGAGTTTGAGCCCCGTGTTGGGCTCTGTGCTGACTGCTTCAGATTCTGCATCTCCCTCTCTCTCTGCCCCTTCGCGGCTTGCACTCTGTCTCCTCTCAAAAATAAATAAACCTTAAAAACATTTAACATACAAAACAGGTGTTAATCAACTGTTTACATTATCAGTAAGGCTTCCAGTCAACAATAGCAACAACAGGCTATCAGTAGTTAAGTTCTGGAGGAGTCAAAAGTTACAAGTGAATTTTCCAGTTTGGAGGTCGATGCCCCTAAACCCCATGTTGTTCAAGGGTCAATTGTATATACCATGTTGTGTCCTATACATATGTATGTATGATCGTTTATAAATTAGATACAGTTGGAGATCAACAGCAATAACTACAAATAGAACAATTTTAACACTAGACTGTAATCAAAGTTATATGAATGTGGTCTTTGTCTACTTCTCTCTCCAAGTATCTTAGTGGACTGTGCTCACTGTTCTCATGATGATGTGAGATGACAAAAGGCCTCCATGAGGGGATGAAGAGAGTGATGTAGTCTGATGACACAGCATTAGGTTACTTCGGACCTTCTGACAAAAGGTCAGAAGAAGGATCATCAGCTTCCAGACCTTAGGTAACTGAAACCACAGGAAGTAAATCCAAAGAAAGCCAAACTGCAGATGACATAGGCATACTGTCTATGTGATCAAAGAAGGCAAAGCATCTCAAGTCATTTTGTGAACGAAACACATATCTGAGTCTACAGCTTTACCCAAGTAGGACACGTATTCAATAAAAATCCCCAGTAAGTCATCAGCAAATCAAATATAAAACACACTCTTATTTGAAACAGACATTTTCCAAGAAAAATCCTGTGCATCAAATTTTTTCCAGGAATTCAATGACGGTTTGATGTGCAGACTCTCTTCCAACAAGAAACTACATGTAAATCCACGTAAACGCCAAAAGATAAATGCTAATTGTTAGTACCTACTTTCATAAAATAAAAACTAAACTTTAGGTAAACTAGGCAAAGAACATAAATGTACAATTACTTACAGAATTGTCTTCCCAGAAAACTCAAACAAAAGCTAGTAAAACTAAAAAGGGAGTTGAGTAAACTATATTTATATTATATGCACATAAAAAATTAATAGTTTCCCTGCATACCAGCAGTAACCAGCTAGAAAATGTAATGGGCAAAATATCCATTTTTACTATCAAAAAATATATGTATGTATCTGTGTGTGTGTGTACACACATGCGTACATGTACATGTGTGATACCTGGAAATAACACATACTCTCAGTCTTGATTTGCAGTCTTCTACTTAGTCTGTTTTTCATTCCTGGGCAGAGGTCTCAGCCCCTCCTTCTTCTCCATATAAACCTGACTCTTTCCTTCAAAAGCCTATTCTAACTTCCAAGTCAAGACCTACCTCTACCAGATATCACCTATATCCACACATTTATTTCTATCTAGTTATTTCTGTTTCTGGTAACAGAATCCCTCCCCACAACAGCTGACATTTCTTTGATTCCACTGGGTAACCTCCTATGGCCAAATGAACTCTCTCAGCATTAATTTACATGCTTACCAACTCCACCACACAATCTCACCCCAATATCATCCTAACTTGAAGCTGCAAGGACATGAGGCTGCCACGATCCTGCAGGAGTGATTATTATAAGAGAACCTATGAAGTGCGGAGAATATAATACCAAAAGACAAAGTTTTGAGAGCTGAGAAGAGAAGGTATCTGACCCACAGGGACTCCCAGAACTCCCTGAGCCACCAGGGCATGAAACGCAATAGAACCAAATAGCTTTGCAACCTTGTAGCTGCTCCCTGCCACCATTGCACATCCTGGGGAAAAGGACAGTATCTTTCCATGTAGCAATGATGAGACCCAGAGCACCAGTGACAACACAGACAAGTTGCCTGAAGCCAGGGAGGAGGAGTGACCATAGCTGAGGACAAAAAGCATAGTCCACCTGAGGAGACACCAGATCAAGTCATGTTACCACAGCTGGACACTTTGAGGCCCATTTCCCACCACCACCACCACCCCCCCCCTTCTGCCCCGCCATTGTCAACTCATTACCATAATGCTACCCAGAGCCATAATGCTACATAAACCCTGGAACTTGGCTGCCATCTTGAAAAGAAAGAGGTAAATAGAGAAAATCCCTACATGCATTCCAACGTTCAATAACCACTTGTCCAAAACTGAAGGCTTTTAAGGCTTCTGCCCCTGGGAAGACTGGGGGCTTAAAGTAGAAATAAGGTGAATTACAGAAAAATAGTCACAATTTCATGCATATAAAAACATCACTGGGGAATATCTTACCCACTGCTCCATAAAATAGATGTAGTTTGGCTCAGATTTAGGAAGAACCACAGACATTTCTACCACAAGCAACAGCAGGAGAAACTACTCAATTATATTTTATTCACTGATCAGGAAAGGGTGGGAGAGAGTGACCATCTTCGTGATATACCATTAGATAAAATATGATCAAGTGCAATTGCAAACCTTGATATTTCAAATTTGCTGACCCCAGTAAAAAGCACAAACTCGGCTTTACACTTGTATAGGGAAAAACCAGTTCTTCTCTACTATGTCTTTGAGTTTTCTTTACTACTCACTCCACAGGTAAGAGCTCAGGCCTACAAGTCCATCCCCCTCTCTACTTCACACACCAGTCACATGCCCGCATGGTTACCTGTGTTTCTGACCAACCAGCTAGGGCTGGAGGTTCTGATGACCCTCCTCCCTTGGACTTCGGACTACATTTCAAAGTCCAGATCATCACCTGTACTTCTGATCAGCTATTTATCAGAGGTTTCCCAGACACCCTTCTCAGGTTCAAATGATTTGCTAGAGGGGCCCACAGAACTCACAAGACCAATTTAGTTACATTTACTGGTTTATTTTAAAAGATGATAAAGGAAAGAGATGAAAATCCAGATGGAAGAGATATGTGTATGAGCAAGAACAAGGTGTATGGAATGGGGTGCATACCGCCAAGCCTTCTTGTGGTACACCTCTCCCGACCCAGCACCTCCATGTGTTTGTCAAGCCAAAAGCTCTCCAAACCCCGCAACTCCGGGTAATTTACAGAGACTTAATCACAGAGGCATGATCTATCATTAATTCCACATTCAGCCATTTTCCTGGCTTCCTCAAGCCATTTCTTGAGAAGTTAAGACAACGGGGGCAAGGTTCAAGATTCCAAGCTTCTAATCATGGGTGGGTCTTTCTAGCAACCAGCCCCGTGTGCAGGAGCCCACCCAGAGTCCCTGGTAAGAACAAAAGACACTTTCATCACCGAGGAAATTACAAGGGTTTCATGAGTGCTGTGTCAGGAGCTGGGGGCAGAGACCAATATATACATTTCTGATTACAAACCACAGAATCACACCCTGGTTACCCATATTTATAGATAAAAGAGAGGCAAGGAGTTAGCAGTAACTTTCTCAATCAATACTTGGAAAAGGAAGAAAGAATAGAAAGGATCCAAACTATGCAGATGCCTGGTAATCAAGATATTTCACTTGAAGATGAGGTCAGATCCCTCAAGTTTTCCTTCCGGTCTGCCTCACACCCTTCCTTTTCTCTGCTGGAATATTAAACCTGTTATCCCATACAAAACGTGTGTTTCCTTGAAACCAGTTATCAAGCTAAGTAGTCAACTGCCAAGTTCCTCAAATTTTTTCTTGTATTACTAGATTCTAAGTAGGGCTTTGTTATCTTTCTTTCCAATCATCTTTAATTAAGTTTATTATAGCCACTTCTCTTCAAGAAAAATAAATTTAACACAAGATATTCAATAATAACATCTTAACAAGTAAGTAAAAACGTGACCATTTAACCTGTACACAGAATTCTGAGAGGAGGCTAGGGGAAGGAATCAAATTAAATGTGACTAGTTGTGTTGGCCAATATTCCATTTCTGTGGACTCTGCCTGCTGAAGGCAGGTGGTTTATTACAACTTGGAGAGGACTCCTGGAAAGCTGACTCTTTCTCTGGGAATTTTAACTCAAATAGAAATTTTGGACAATTTTTTCCTATTTATTCAGCATACACTGCCAGGTAAACTGGAAGCTTCACAGCTAGCTGAATGCAGGAAGTCCAACAGCTGTTAGACTTGTTTCATTCCCCCAACTGATTCAGTTCCAGTAGAACTTGTCAGGCTCCAGGAAGATCCAGACTGTCCCAGACAACCAGCCCCACTATCATAGGACCTGACAGATCCAACCAGATCCCTAAAGTGACTGCATTCCGACAGCCATCCCCCCAAGAATAAGCCTAATTAAGTTTCTAGCAAGCTGCAGAATCATTCTTCAACAATCCCATGAAGATGCCAATGACTCAGTGACTGACAATGGCTAACTGGTACTCCAAAAAGATTCACTAGATCTAGAAGAGACAGAAGTTCAGGCATACACAAGTGTCCCTATCTAGAGGAGTACTCTGGCATTAGAAATTTTCTAGTGATAAGGATGGCAGGAAAATAACACCAGTATTTAAAGGTCAGGGATGGCTCTAGTCAAATCACACTTTCTTTTTACAGAAAAGCATTAAGCTCTGAAATCGCGTGCATGTGTGCACGTGAGCACACATGCGCACGCACACATGCACACACAGCCTTTCATTCCTTAGGTTCATATTAACAAACAGGGTTAAAATAGCCCTGGCTGGTTCTGAAATTTTGCATATAAAGTCAATTCCCTTTGTATCTTATGAGTTACAGATAGAGCAAAATATAATTCACACATACACACAACCAAAATAAACAAGCTATGTTTTCTCTTTATCAGTCTAATTTTGTGAAAATAAACAATGCTTATAGGAGCAATTCCTGATCCTTGAATTAACTCATGAGTTCACAAAACAGTTTGAGCTTCCTCTCACCCATTACTGAGTTTTATACAAATGGTGTATTTTTGTGTATATCAGAATGCTCAGGTCCAGGGCAATTTATACTGGCCAACAGATAACGCACCTGATAAAGTAGTATAAAATATTACGTAACAGAGTAACACAATGCATGGCTCTATAGAAATACAACTGATTTTGGGGGAGCCCTGGTGGCTCAATTGGTTAAGCATTTGACTTGTGATTTCAGCTCATGATCTCATGGTTCCTGGGATGGAGCCGCGGGTTGGGCTCTGTGCTGTAGGTTTCTCTGTCTCCTTCTCCCTCTCTCTCTGCACCTCCCCTACTTGTGTACACTCTCTCTCAAAATAAACATTTAAAAGAAAAATACCACTGATTTTTAGAATAGGCATACCATAAAAATCACAAAAACTCACATTTGTAAAGAACCTTGTAAGTCTTCAACAACCATCCCCAAGAATTAATACAAGCATAACTTTGCTACCTGATTCTACATTGTTGTGCTGGAAATCTATGCCTCTACTCAATTTATACTTCATATGTGCCCAAGATTTTTAATTTTTTCATACATATGGCCTTGAATCTATAAAAGATCCTTTGAAATATCCTTAAGAGTGCTGAGACACCTATAGTAATTCTGGCTTCCAGGATAGCACAAGGAATTCAAGGAAAGTGTACCATAAAAATAAATGTAAGTTTCATGAAGAAGGATAACAATGACCCATACTTCCACCACCAACCAAGGTGACAGTGGAAGCAGCGACAGGGTAGGGTACAGTGGACAGCTGAAGTCAACGTCTTTCTTGGTGGGCTCTACCCACTTGTAACTAATAGTACATGATTCACACTTGACTCACCACATTAAGGCAACATCTCTCACCATCCACAGATCTGTTATTCAGCCTGGTGATTCTTCCTCATGCTTTCATGCATGTGTTACCAGTCCAAAATAGTCTACTCACACATTATCTCAGTCCCTGGCTTCAGCCTGGCCAGTCACTTCTCAAGGAACCTTTCAAGGGCCATAGTCAGAACAGCATAACATGCAAGAAAAGTCCCCAAGCTTCAGGTGATTTGTCAGGCATAGCAAATATATGTTCGCCAGAGCTGCTGTAACAAGATACCACAAAGTAAGCAGCTTCAGTAACAGACTATTGTCTCAGAGTGTTGGAGGCTAGAAGTTTGAGATCAAAGTGACAGCAGGGATACACTCCCTCTGAAAGAGGTAGGGAAAGGTTTCTTTCAGGTCTGTCTCCCAGCTCCTGAAAAATCCTCAGCTTACGGCAGTATAAATCCTATCTTCTCATGGTGTTCTCCATGTGTCTTTATCTGTCTCAGGGTCCAAATTAGCCCCTCCCCTTTTTTAAAGTTTATTTATTTAAGAGAGGGAAAGCACAAGCAGGGGAGGAAGAGATAGGGAGAGAAGGAGGGAGAGAGGGAGGGAGAGGGAGAGGGAGAGGGAGAGAGAGAATCCCAAGCAAGGTCCATGCTGTCAGCACAGAGTCCAACGCAAGGCTCAAGCTCATGAACCATGCATGAGATCACAACCTGAGCCAAAATCAAGAGTCAGATGCTTAACCGGTGGGCAACCTAGGCACCCCCAAGTTTACCCTTTTTATGAAAACATGGAATACTAGCTAAGAGTCCACCCTAAAAACCTCATCTTAACTTGATCATCTTCAAAGACCCCATTTCCAAATAAGATCCTATTCACAGGTACTGGGGGTTAGGACTTCAGCATTTTTTAGGGGGGATACAATTCAAGCCATAAGAGGAAAGTACATTTTCAATTTGCATCTACCTGCTCTTTTTTCCCTGCTCATCATCCTTATTCCTGAACAGCCATCATCAAGAAAAATTTCTCGGAGTAAGTTCAAAACTATCTTCTTGGAAACTGCTAAGTTATTAGTGAGATAAGAAAATTTTCAATTGTATCTGTAGATTACTTATTAATACTGAAACAATATTAACCTTATGGTTTTAATAATTATGTTACAGCAATTAAGATGTTAAAATAAGGGGAAACTAAGTGAAGGGCATATGAGAATTCGGTACTGTATTTTCAACTTCGAAATTACAAGTTATTTCATGGGCACTGGCTGGCTCACAAGAATGTTTGACCCCTGATCTTGGGGTCATGAATTTGAGCCCCACGTTGGGTATAGAGATCACTTAAGTAAAACTTAAAAATTATAGTAAGAAAATTAAAAATAAATTATTTCAAAATAAAAATTACAGGAAAAGTTACATGAACCAAAATTCAGGTAGTTATTTAAAGTGTACTACTACATGATTTTGAAGGACAATTGAGATGAGCAAACTTTGGTAGAATGTAATTGTTTCTACTCAGCATCACTTTTTTTTTAAATACTTAATCATTTTTAAGAGAGGGGGAGAGAGAGAGAGAGAGAGAGAGAGAGCGAGAGAGCGGGAAAAGGGCAGAGAGACAGAGAGGGAGACAGAAGATCCAAAGAAGAGTCTGCACCATCATCACAGAGCCTAGCGCAGGGCTCGAACTCACAAACCATGAGATCATGACCTGAGTTGAAGTAAAGTCAGAGGGGTAACTGAGCCACCCAGGGGCCCCCTGGTATCGCTTTTTATTTAAGAAATATATACACACACATAAATGTTTTATAACAAAAAAGTAAGTAAATAACTGGAGCAACTCACCCATTGCTTATATTGATTTAAATGCAAATAATCTGTGCAGCAATTTAGAAATAATAAGTGAACTTTGAATAACCTCCAGTTATATGCCTATATAGACATATACCTACATTCCTCCAACCTTCCTTGATCAACCAGCTCCATCCTCTAGAATAGTGGTTAATATTAAATTTGCAGTTGGTTAAGGTGTAAAATTACTGAACTGTACATATAATCATTCAAATATGTAATTCTTTTCTAGATAACATTGTAAAATCGTGTATTCCAAAGCCATATCAGCACTGGGGGATTAAAGCAAGGGCTTAGATGATATTCCTAATGTCTTTGGTTCCTGAATCCCACAAAATAATGTTACTGGGACTCCAAGTTCCCAGCATCTTCTCCTACATGATCGGTCTCAAATTACTCACCAATGCTATTGGAGCTTTTTCACGGTTCATTCTGACTTCTCTGTGCTTTGGAGTCAGACAGCCTAAATTTGAATCCAGAGTTCATGACAGATAATTCCAATCGAGATAAGTCAATTTCCCTCTCTGAACCTCAGTGTCTGCATCTCCAATGATACTTCTTTGCCCTCTGTGATGCTGGATGTAATGAAATGTTCCTGGCACACAGCAAGAACTTGAAAAATGGTTGGAATAATAGATTCTGTACACCTATAATCCTGGTTTGAATCTTGAGTAGTTGTGTGTGATCTTCACTCATCACTTAACATCACCTGTGTTTCAGTTTCCTTGTCTGTAAACTGTAGATGATAACGATACCTGTCTGACAGGGTGGGTGTGAGCACTAAGATGAAACACCCATGAATATCACTTGGCATAATGCCTGGCACTCAGCAAGCCCCATATAAACACTAGGTGCTCTTCTGATGACGATGCCAATTATTACTCATTACCTGTGAGAAGGCCCAACAGTGCCACTACAGGGGTTGTTGACATTTCTGTCATTGCTTCTGTGCTCTGTCAGCAATCATAGGGGTGCCTCAGACGGAAGGATGTTTTTTCTCTCCTCAGACAGGAAATACAAGTATGACTCGAGAGTGCAAATGTCACCTGGTTCTTTCAATGTCTATGGCCCTCTTCCCGGAGTGGTTGGAAAGTGCCCCCTGGGCCTCTGCTGTTCGATGTCCGTCTTAGGACCAGCTGCATCGGCCTCCTCTAGGAGCTGGTTAAAAATGCTTCCCCTGGATTCTACCCCAGAGCTGGCGAATCAGAATCCACATTTTCACCACATTCCTAGGTGACTTATATACACAAGAAAGTAGGAGGGGACAACACAGTCTGGAGCTCTTTGGGGGCCCTTTGAGAGATGCAACCCAGTGTTGGGTTTCAAGATACCTTCCGGAACTCTCCATATGAATCTACCCATCCCAGCTTCCTTACATGTCAGTGTGCAGATGCAGGCCCTGGCACCTAACTGACACCCACTTCGGCTTTCCCGATTACTGCAGATTCCTTTCATGGCAACTGCACTGTCTTGGCAATTAAACCCCTACAATGGGCTAAGATTTCTAACACATAAGTCAAGTTTATGCTCCCCACCTGCTCTGAGCATTTCAGTGTTTTAAGTAAAGTTTGAGAACAATTCCATTGCTTCATCTAAATACCACAAAGCACTGAAACTACTAAACTATTGAAGAAGAATGTCATATTTTTACACTGAAAAATGTCTTTAATGTACTTTCAGATATTACAATCTACCCAGTCATACTTTATTAATACCTGCACTGTTAATATAAAAATAAATGCTTTGTTATAGCTCCCCAAAACAATTTTCCACAATCCAAATCATTTAAATACCTATTAAGTCTGAATGCATTTCCACTTTTGCAATGTGTTTTTTGACTATACATCTCATGATGATTTTCACTGCAGATGTATATAATAATGTAGTTGAATTGGAATGTTAGATATAATAGTTTAATATCTAAGCCATACTCATTGAAGGAAGCTTCATAATAGAGATTTATTTTTACATATATTCATCGGAGAGCAAATAATGGTATTTCTCCCTACCCTTCCCACCCCTGTCAAGTATGTTCATTGGAAGAAAGGGCAAGGCATTAAAAGAGATTGCTTATATTCATTTTAATAAAGTAGAATAAATAAAGACAAAATCCATTATGTTTCACTGACAGCAGACTCTTATCCTGAAAGGTTACCGAAAGCTCAATGACAATTTCAAGGACATACTGCTGCAGAGACATGGAAGCCTCAGGCCTATTGAACTGTTAAGATTATCCCATGCATTCTTTCCTTGTGTTGTATGTGTCTGCATTCCAACCACATGGACCTGCCATGGAGAGGTAGAAGAGAAAAACATAATCCAGCAGGATTTCCGTGTTCTACAGGCTGGTGCAAAATGGACTACAATGGAATGCCAATATCAAACCAACAATGTGAGAGAGAAAATTAATAAATAAATTCACAGAGCCAAAACATATACCTTTTCTGCTGACTCAGGATTACAGAGATGAATTAGGAGGCTGGGAACAAGTCAAGAGGGAGGAGAGCCCAGCCTCTTTGCCAACCTCAAAGCATTAAGTCAGGCAGTGAGGAGCCAGAGGTGGGGGGGGGGGGGGGGGTGAGGAAGGGGGGCAGACACGAAGTGGTCAAGGGAGGCACTAATTTTCTAAGTTAAGAATCCCTTCCAGGGGTTAATATACACACCTGTGAGCTTGAAGTGACCTCTGATTTCTTTTTTAGCCTAGACTCCAAATAGAATGTGTGAAAAATCTACTCTATATTGTTCAGAGTCAATGTGGTAAGAATAAAAGAAAAATGTCAACATTCTAAAGGCCACGTGCAGTAAATTTAAAGTCTTAGTACGATGCCTGCAATGTTCCCAACTGTCTACGGGGTGAGTGAGCAAGGCTACTTACTTCTGGCACTAGCACCTCAAACTAGCACCTGGCTCGACTCCTCGTAAGACGGCACAGGTGAGGAAGTTTTTCATTTTGTCTCACTCTTCTTTTTCTCCAGCCAAATCAATCGTTTATTTTTTTCTAAATTACAACCACCACTATATATTTTATCAACACGTGTATTCACAATCCGTTTTTAGTACTTTGGCTACTCTCTCACTTCCTAAATCATTCAAAATATTTTGATAAGTGACAATTTCTCAAGTGCTTTGCCACTAAGATTTATCATACGTCAACGAAATATATTTTTAAAAAATACACTTTTCCTTTTTTACCTAATGAATCAGTTACACAGTGATTCTAAACCCAGCAGCCCATCCAAAACAAGCCTATGTTTTTCACTGACACTACAGGCAATTCAACTTCAATGAAGAACTAGGTCTTGAAATACATTGTGTGCCATGAGCTTGGTGAATAAAGCTGTGCAAGGTGCATTACCACCTTGAAGATGACTATGGCCTATATCATTCTCCATAACTGAAAAAAGAAAGTTGACCGTGAAAGCAAAATTAATTGGACTCAAAGTTCCAGCAAAACTTTCATTTTAACATCTTTATAGCCAAAGAAAATATAATCCCAAAGGATATTAATTGAAGTACGTAATAAATAGCTAACAACTTTCCTCTTTTTCCCTTCTAGTTACATTTTAAACACTGAGAAGAGAAGAATCAAATGTTATGTTACCTTTGTACACCCCACAGAATGTGATGCAGTGACAGTCACATATACTAAGTATTTGACAAATTAATTTTAAATTGAGAAGAATTATCAGGGAACTTTGCAGTTTCAAGCAGACAGAAAGGAGAGTAACTGAAGGCATTTCTACCAGCAAATCACAGTCTTCTCTAAACCTTGCAGAAGGAAAATGGTGAGCAAGGCAGGTAGGAGCAAAGAGTGGCCAAATAGGCAGGCTTGCGTCCAGAGGAAAAATTTCAGGATGTTAAAAATGTCTGAGTAGATAAAAATAGTTGGCTTCCATTTTGTTGGGGATCATTTAAGCTTATCATAAAAATCCGTTAATGTGACTATACATTTCCTTTGTATTTTTTGGCTTCTCTACTTTAACTCTGTGTTTGTTCAGATAAGTGTGAACCTCATACATGGGTAAGAGAAAAACTATTAAAAGTCAACTAGGAAAAATATGGTCTATCTCCTGATGGATAAGGCAACTCAAATAGATCTTCTTCCTATACAGAGAAAAATGTCTCCTTGTCTCCCCAACCCTGATTTAGACTTGCCTGGATTCTTCTTGGGATGAGTATTTCAAACCCAAACCCACTATTAGCAAGATTTGCAGTTTGTAATAGATGCTGTAAATGAATCACCAAGAGAGCAGTAACAACTTACTACTTCTAAGACAAAGTTCCAGTGCATATGACCTGAACACTGGAGCAAAAATCTCATTTTGCTTTAGTACAAATTGGTACCAGAGTCATGAAAGGCAAAGCTATTCACATCCCTCTGGACTGTTCCTCTAGGACAGTCTCAGAAGGATTTAGTGGTGATGATGCTAATTCTTACTGCTTCTCATAAATGTTCTATTTCAAACATCTAACACTTTAAAAACTACTCAAGATATGTAACAGCCATCCTGGGGATGTCCAGTCCTCTCTTCCTTACCTCTTACCTATCCCCACTTTTTTGGCAGAATTGAATCCAGAGTAGCAGTTCCCTCAAGGCTGTCTCTAGCTCCTGCAAATAATGTTCTAAGCAAAGGCACTATTTTCCACAAAATGGATTTATACCGTTTCTACAGATCAAGGTCAGGGAAATCTGACCCACCACCTATTTTTTCTTTTTATTGGAACACAGAGGTGTGTTGTATATGGCTGCTTTCATGCTACACCAGCAGAGTTGAGTAAGGTGCCATAAAGACTGTAGGGACCTCAAAGTTGGAAATATTATCTGGCCCTTTAAGAGAAAGTTTGCTAACCCTGCTCAAATCATCAAATGATGAATGGATAAACAAATTGTAGCATATTCAGACAAAAGCATACTGGTCAGCATTACAAAAAGAATAAACTAAGGGCCCCCAGGTGGCTCAGTCAATTAAGCATCCGACTTCAGCTCAGGTCATGATTTACGGCTCATGAGTTCGAGCCCCACGTCAGGCTCTGTGCTGACAGCTCAGAACCTGGAGCCTGCCTAGGATTCTGTGTCTCCCTCTCCCTCTCTGCCCCTCTCAAAAGTAAGTATATTTTTAAAAATTTTTTTAAACAATTAACTATTTTGGGGAGGGGAAGAAGTAAAATTCTTTTTTCACAGTGAAATTTTTATCCACAGATATAAAATTCTTTTTTTTAACTATTACTATTTTTCAAATACTGTGATTCAACACTTCCATATACATCACCCAGTGTTCATGAGTACAGGAGCCCTCCTTCCACATCCCTTATTTCCCCCAACCCCTCCCCTCTGGTAACCATCAGGTTGTTCTCTATAGTTAAGAGTCTGTTTCTTGGCTTATCTCTCTCCCTCCCTCTCTCTCTCTCTCTCTCTCTCCCCCCTTCCCTCCCTCCAAACAAGAATCAACTATTGATATAATAGCAATATGTGCAAACCTCAAAAAAAAAAAAAAAAAAAAGAAAAAAATGCTGGCTCAAAGAAGCCAGATAGGGACCAAAGTGGGATTTGAATGGGAAAGAGCACAAAGGAGCTTTTGGAGACAGGTGGGAGGCTGTGTACACTATGATTGTGCTCACGGTTACCTACGTGCATCATCTGTCAAAACTCATCAAAACAGAAACAGCATTAATCTATGTTATGTATGTTATCCAGCGATGAAGTTGATCATTACAAAAGTACTGTTCTGTAACCTTTCATGAGCCAGATCACCTATCCTAAATTCACCAAATTACTTCGCTGCTTCACTCCTTTCAGCCTCATCTAGCAATTCTCCATCATGCTCCCACCTTGATATTCAACACATGCACCGTATTATGTATCTTCTAAACACAGGATTATTTCTTCTACATTCCTGTTAGGTATCACACCTGTAAGAATTCCATAGCACCTCCAAGGTCATAAAATCTAACTGTCTAATCTTAAATGCACTCTTCATGGAGAACAGGCCATGTTCATCATTTGATTAAACCAGGATCTGCCGACCACTAATTCCAGCCACTGGTTCCAATTCTGCCTTTTGGAGCCATATTCAACAGGCTTAATTACTCTTTCACTGGACAGCCATTCAAGTATGTGACACACATGTATGCAAAACTGATTGTGTCTCCCGCAATCCTTACTATCCTCAAGCAGGCCATCCTCAACCATTTCTTCTGAAAACAGCTAATCCCCCAATGCTGAGTTCTGGTGGAGTTGCTGGTATCCTGTGTTAAAGTTGGTGTTCATACTCCTTAATTATGCAACCAAGTGGGATTACTCTGTTAGCCCAGAGGTCAACACTCTAACAAGTGTGTAAAAATTTACAGGTGAAACTGTTTTGCTTAATAGAAATTTTTCTAACAACTGAAACTGTCCCCACATGTAATGTTTGAGCAGAGACTAGATCATTAGGTATAGGGCAATTTGGTAGTTCACAGAAGTTGAACTAGAAAATCTTAACACATGCTCCACCATTTTGATACCTGTCAAAGGTCTCCAAGCTTATGAGATAGAAAACTGGCTCGTATGTAAAAAAGAAACAAATGAGACAAATACAGAATGTGACTGACTGGGTCTCCCGGGGTTGGTTTGGGCTCTTGAATAACACGGAACAATTATGGAACTGAGTAAGAGAAAGAAAGGGATACCACACTGGCGAGACAAAGTAATTTCTCTCATTTTTCCCCTCGAGGTCAAAGTTTGTGTTGCCCCATCAGACAGCAGACCACATGCTTTGTTCTACCCTGATAACTGAACAAGGCCTCAAGCACGGCATGAAGCAAAAAGACGAATAATGTCCAGGGCTAGTTCGACCAGTGTATCACTCACAACAAATAGATTCACAATAAAGACTGGGTCCTAAGAAACAAACAAAAGGGCAGCTATTCAAAACAGCACTCAGTCACTCCAATCCAAACAAGGGCTAAAAGAATGCAATCAGTGCATTTTCAGAGTGTAAATTGTCACCCACAGACTGGGACTCAGAATCCCAATCTGCTTTTTGTTTTCCTCCCTCCCTCATAGAAATGAGCTTACCCCAGGATCTTGCTAGGTTGTGGGCTTTTAGAAAACTGCTTTTGCTTGCAATTGATAGGAATTTTCCTTTTTTCAAAGGAAAAAAATGCATTAAAGATTTTGTTCTTTATAGTTTTCCAAACAACATGAGCTCAGCAAACAGATTTAGTTTTAAAAGTAACTTATCAACACTGACAGCGGCCTCTTAAGAACAGCTGTTGCCTCACAGACTACAGTGTGAACATACCCCTGAATTTAGAAACAATTCTGCTTAGAAGGAATATTGCACATTTAGCACCCTCCCCTTAATTACCAAAGACATTTGCATGAAAGCCCGATCTTTGTTTGGCAACTTCACCTTATTATTTTTTCTAGGTTTTAAAATTTGAGTCCTGAAAGGTGTCATTCCGTAATGATGCGTTTTGCTTGCAGACGAAGAGCCCCCCACCCCTCCTCACACGCCTCAGTCTAGCAGCCAGCTTTGGACTTGTAGAATTGCTCCTTCCTTTCTTTTATGGCATTGGCTGACTGTTCCAACTAGTCCTTTCGCAATCCTAATTGTGAGCTGCAAGGTCACAGGAGTCTTGCTTCTGACAGTGGAAAATGAATTTATCAAGTAAGACACTATTCTTCTCTCTTTTAATGTTCAGGATATGAAGGAGAATTTGCATAATATGTGTTTTGCAATTTTTGTAAAGTGCCACACCACACTTTTACAGCTGACATTAGTTAGGGTACCGGGTGCATAAGCTTATGTATCATAATGTGTAAGTTGAGACAGGTTGGTGAAGAGTTAGGGAAAAGCAAAATAAAAGAAAATATCGATGCAATAAATACTAAAATGCTCTCCATGTTCTTTCAGAGTAATAGTTTATAATATAGAATGGTTTTTGTAAACGATGTTCCTCCTACATGTCTTAGGATAAATTCTGACTCATCTTCTGGAGTTCACTGTTCATTTGAGCTAAGTTAATATTCACAATGATGGTTTCAAAGCCTCACAAATTCTTTCATTTCCTCTGTTAAGGTACTGCACGTGCACACTAAAAGAGAACTATGCAAGTATCTTTTTCAACCTTTCAATTTATTATGAAATACTTACATAACTGAATATCATTCTAAGGATAATAGAGATAATTAAGAACATCATTAAGACAGCTATGGAGGGTTCTTCAGTTGGCAGAGCACTGAATGTATTTCACCCTCCATCAAGAGGACCTGATAGTTTTTTCACAAATAGCCTTAAGTAAATAAATGGAATGCAAGTAAAGAAGAGACTCAGGGTGCCCCACATCACTTAGTCTTTATTTAGCCTGGAGCTGACCCTAAGCAGCAGTATTCCCCCCGATGCTTCAACACTGGTAAGGACTAGTGTGGCAGAATAAAAGCAATGTGATTCTCAGCAAGACTTAGGTCATCTTTATGATCACTTGCAGAAAACAGGATTATTTTCAGTATTAAAAAAATCAGGTAAGTTGGCATAGCTCATGCAAACACACCACCGTGTCAAGAAACACACTGCACACCTAAAGCATTGCTTCACACGTGGTTTTCCTTTGGTCCTTCTTGCTATTCTAGATCTTCCAAAAATTATCAAATAAATATCAAACCACTCAGAATGGGCCAGATTGTGCTTACATTAACAACCTCCAGAATCTCTGTAGTTTAGCCTAACAAAACATTATTTCTCACTTGCTGGTCACTCAAAAACTTGGCAAATGGCAGCATCATTTGAACAAGTGCTTCTGTAAGTATAGCAACAGTAGGAGGGAAACAAATCTTGCACTGTCTCATAAACCTACTAACTGGAAATGATACATGTATTTTATACTCACATTTCATAAGCCAAACCAAGTCACATGGTCACACTTATTGCTAAAAGAAATAGGGAAATGCAATCCTTTCATCTACCCAGAGAGCAGAGAGGCAGAAATATTAATGCTCAAAAGCATTCATGTCTGCTAACAACACTTATTACCTACTATGTTATGGTAAATATTACTTTTACATTTTTATAAAACATGTATTTTACCATATTTTTATAGAATTGAGACAATATTATACACATTATTTTATCATCTGAGTTTTCTCTTAGTATATCATAAACATTGATTACATGTTCTAATATACATTATTAAACCCTATGGATGGCTCATATTTTATTTAAACAGTGCTCTACTTGGGAATTTTAGTTCTTTCTTAGTTGGTTGAAAAGAGTACTACGGGAATGATGAATTGGAAGATGCAAGGAAAGTTTATGTAGCAGAAAAGCAACCTGAATGCAGGCAGAAAGCCTCGAAGAGGAGGTCAGAAAAGAGCAAACCAGACCTGAGAAGTAGTAGTCACACTAATGCTTTGACTGGAGCCAGTGATGGTAGACTCTATACACAGAGATTCAGAATAGTGATTAACAGACAAGAAACTTGAAAAGGCTTCATATACAGCCCAACAATAATGGCAAAAGGAAGGGTGGGCTAATCATAACATGGGTCGAGGACACTGCACACTAGTCAGACATTTACATTTAAAATTGAAGGTCAGTGGGGCGCCTGGGTGGTTCAGTTGAGCGACCGACTTCAGCTCAGGTCATGATCTCACGGTTTGTGAGTTCGAGCCCCACACGGAGCCTGCTTCAGATTCTGTGTCTCCCTCTCCCTCTGCCCCTCCCCCACTCATGCTCTCTCTCTGTCTCCAAAATAAATAAACATTATTTTTTTTTTAATTGAAGGTCAGTTATATTTACAGAGACTATGGCTAAAAATCATGTTTTAGTAAGTATTCAGATCTAACCTCCACATCGTATCAATGTCAACAAAGCAGTATGAACAAGTAATTCCAACAAATATAATGCTTTTTTCTTCCATACACATTGAGTCCCTCAATTAGCAGAGAATCCTTAGAGTTATTTTTCTAATAGCAGTGGCATCCCTGTCTTGGTACTTTCCAGGACACTTTCAACAAAGTACAGTTAACCCTTGAACAAGGTAGGGGTTAGGGGCACCAACCCCCTGCACAGTTGAAAATCTATTTTTAACTTATGACTCCTCAAAAACTTAACTACTAAAAGCCTACTGTGGACCAGAGGCTTTACTGATTACATAAACAGTCAATTAATACATATCTTAAATGTTGTATGTATTATATACTATATTCTCATAATACAGTAAGCTAAAGAAAACATTAAGAAAATCATAAGAAAGAGAAAATACATTCACAGTATTGCACTGGATTTATTTTAAAAAATTCATGTATTTGAAATGCCCATAGACCTGGGCATTTCAAACCTGTGTTGAAGGGTCAAGGGAATTTATTAAAACTCAGAGCTTTCCTAGGTGTTGAAGGAGATATACAGAGGAAGTGATAGACATGTCCATAGCATACCTGTGAAGAGAAAATTAGCACATCTAAAACATCTAAAAAATAATTAACTTCACTGAACAAATGTCTATAAAAGCCAACAAAATTGCGCAAAAGAAGAGGTGATTACGAATTAAAATACTAAGGAAGAATTGATTGTAAAAGGTAGTATTTGAGCACCATTTTTGAATAAGGAGGCATCAGTTAAAAAGTATGTAAGTTTGGGGTGGGGGAAGTTGGTGGCACACAATCATCACAGAAATTAAAAATGCCCAGAGGGGTAGAGAAACCTGCTGATATCAAATGGAGAGTTCTGGAAGATGCAACTGCAAAGACAGATAAGACCAAAGGATGGAGGCCTTTGAAAACCAGGAGGAAACTTTTGGGAGGTCCTCTAAAAGGGAGCTATTACAGGTTCTCAAGAAAAGAGGATATAATGAAAGTGATGTTTTAATTACATTACTCAGATGGTAAGAAGTATGACTCATTGAGTTCACATTCCTTCCCTCAACCAACCTTCATGCAATCATACATATACACTAAACATATACACAACATACACCGGCAAAAATGTACATCCTCCATTCTTCAGGCTACCATAGGACTTTAGGTATCAAATCATACTGAACGTAATAAATAATAAGCATAAGAGTATCACCTACACAGTCCTTCCATATATCTCCATACCACGTATTGCACCTCAAAGGCAGAATCATGTCTTATGCATCTTTATATACCCAGTGCCTAACATGGCATCCACCGCATAGACAGCAAGCTTTGAACGCATGACTGACAAGACTAGGGTATAGAAGATCATAAAGGTCCTCACTTTAAGCCTAACGACAGATTAAAACAGCGTCTGCCTTAGAAAAGTCCTAAAATATTAATTTCCTCTCTTTATGTATCAGTTGTCTTCTATTTGGCCTTTCAAAGTCATGCTCCACCTTCCTCCACCCTGTCTGAGCCTCAAAGAGCTAATTTGTATGTAACACATCAACAGAATTCTCTTTCAATTGAGTTTAGCCAAATGGGCACCCTGACAAGACTAACGGGAAACAGAAGCGTGAGGTCAGGGTACTGATATTCTATACCCCCAAGGTCAGTGTGGCCTGGTCACGTCCCTTGAGCAAAGGTCAACACACTTCTCAAAGTTGCCAGCTCTACAGCACCGTCTCCATCCTCGTGGATGGAGTCCATCTTCCCCTCACCCTGACAGACAGGAATGGTAAAAACTCAGCTGTGCAATTTCCCGTGGAATTCCACTATACCCAGACATGCTTTTTAAAAATAGCTCCTTTCTAAATAAATCCTCTTAATTCCAATTATCTTCCTCTGAATAGGTCATTTGTTTGCTGTAGAGCCCCTGACTGAGTTACTTGATTTTATTTTTGCTAATACAAGAAAAGGCAAGAGAAGCCCATCAGCAAGGAATAACATTTTCATGATGATGCTTTTTAGAGGTTGAAATTACACACCTAGATTTAGATGAAACACTGAGTTAGCTCATCACTTCCTGGAACATTCTCCACAGATGGGAAACAAAATCACAGTATATTGATAAGAGATTCACAATTTTTTTTTAATTTCAAATAAACAGTGGCAACCAGTTCCAAATATTGATAGGAAATGAAATCATTTTTGTTTGTTATACTTTGGCCTCATTTGGAACACAAAGCCATTGACTTTTGTGCCTCTCCCTATCATTAGCCCTCCAACTTTTTTTTCATCTTCCTCCTAGCATCAAGAGGATCCACGATTAGCATTTCAAAAAAAAAAAATAGGCAAATACTAGAAACTCCATTACCCATCTGTCTTTTCATCATACCCCTGTAAGTCTATTTAACATACAAAAATTCCTTTGAAAATGTACTTTATCTCTACCCCCCCTCAAACTGTATGTTGGCAATCGTATAGTCCAAGCTTATGGCCCCCTGATACACATCAGAAGTGTCTCATGAATGAGTTTTTATTAAACAGTAATAAATGACCTTTTGTAACAGCAGCGAGCCCCTCACGGTCCTGGAAAATTTGTTTCCAAAATACCTTTGAGTTTTACACTATCCCTAACCCCTGCCAACCTGAAGGTATATAATCAGTCACTCCTCACAATTCCAGTGCCCATGGGTCCTGTCTCCGTGCTATAAGAAAAACCACCTTTCTGCAAGGAAGACATCTCAACAATTCTTTGTTGGCCATTGGCTCTGAACCCCAAAATGTTTCACATCATTACCCGTCTAACTAAACCCTCAATCTGGATGAAACCAAGTATTTGCTTCCTCAAAGCCTGGACCAGGTAAGCTGGGTGCTGCTGTTGAAGGTCATACAATCTGGCAACCTTTATCTCATAAATTCACAATCCCAGCCTCAGTTGGAACCTCTAGACTTATCAGAAATCCTCTCCTGTTTCTCTCAACTCCCATTATCACCAAAGGTTTTTCAAACTTTCCACATTACTCAAACCTATGATCCCTACCTCTCCTCCAATCTTAAAAGATGACCATATCTGATAATTCCCATTAAATGCTGTTAGCAACCAAACTGAATGTAGCCATCTCGATTGGCTGTACACAGTCAATCTCGATCTTTGTTCCTACCTCTGAAGGAAAATGCAGCCAGGCTGTCTATATCTGACACATCACCACCTTCCTCGTTTTCAGGAACATCACTCCCATAAAATAATCTCCTCTGTATGTTCATCTTCTCCTGTTAACAAGATCCTCATCATTAGGATTTAAACACACACTTATCTCACCCATCTTTTACAAATAAGTGTTTCACACATTTTTGATTATTCATGGTAATCCCATCTCTCTCCAACTAGGCCTTATCTTTTAAGAAGGAGGCACTATATAGCTCTAGGATCTTTAATTTACTAAGAACAAATGACATTTCATTCCCAGTAGTTTGGCCTTTGGCATGCCTGACAACTGTATTAGAAATCGCTGGATGTATGCAAAGTTAGAAATATTAGGTAAAGCCAACTTAAGTTCCTGTGTATGTGAAAAGAAGTGAAGGTGGTGACATCTGGCAAAAGCAAAGATCTAGGAATCCTGAGAAACAAGGGGGGAGGGGAGTCCAATAAGAGAGATCTTTGAGAAGAGACAAAGACTTCCCTGGAGACAGCTTTCCTAGGACAATGACAAAAAAAAAAATAATAAAAAAATATAAAGACCATATAGCTAGATTGCTGAGGTAATGGGACAACAGGTGAAAAAGGAGAGTAAGGAGGTATGTAGAAACCATACCACATGTGAATTATAGGCAAAGTTAAAAAAAAAAAAGCATAAACAAAAACCTTTACCTTTATCTTACAATAATTAAATTATCAAAGAATTTTGGACAGAGAGACCATCTATCACATTTGATATGTGAAAAAAAATATCAAATTTGATATGTGAATGTGAGGAACAAATCAAAGGAAAAAATTGCTGTCTGGGATGAAGTTTGAACTGGACAAACTCAAAAGACGCTGGGAAAGTAAAAATCATTAAGACTTGGTGAAGGGTTACACATGGAGTTGACAGAGAGAGATAGGTGCAAAACTCTGGGTTTCTAGCTTGTACAACTAAAGTAAGGAGATCTAAAATAAAAAACAGAATTGAAAGAAAGACCAGAGTTTGGGTTTGGTTGTAGATTAGGTAAGTGTAATGCCTTTGAGTCATTGTTGGATGGAAAAAGTTTCCTTCTAGGTTCTGTGACTGGTCAAACAAAATCACTTAAGACATATTAACAGGAGAAAAAGAAATCTGATTTCATATGTACAAGAACCCCAAAGATATGAGGTTCAAAAGGCAGTCAAGCAATTGAGGCTTATATAACATCCTGAGCTAAGAAAAGGGCCAAAGGACTGAGGATATGAAGGGGAGGAAAGCCTGACTGGAAGGCAGAGGAGATGTGTGGAAAATCAAGGTTTCCTGGATACGCAGGTAAGCTTCTGGGGTAAAAACTTTTATCTTTATAATAGCTCTTTTCCTGGTAACAGTCCCCTTTCCAATGTACTTTTAGACAGTTGAGGGGGAGGTAAAGAGCTTTCCCTGAATCTCCTGTGTTCTGATTGCCTTCAGCTCAAAATAATCCTCATGCCAAAGTGGCATATTTTGGGGTAGTATATTCCACTCCCCTTCATCAGCAGCAAGAAAATTTCAAGTAAAGTGGACATCAAAGTTTGTATTTCAGAGGGGGTTTCTGGGCTACAGTTTAGATTTCTAAGTGATCTATACTGAGAATAAACTTGAAGCCACAAGCTTAGAATAGATCATAAAGGGAGAGCATAGCAGGAGCAGAGGAAATGACCCAGATTCGATTAAATAACTTCAATGTTTAAAGTCTGAAGAAGAGAATGAACTGCAAAGAGAAAGAGAAGTGACCAAGAAGATGTCAAGAAGAGAAGCTAAGAGAAGAGATCGTTTTAAGAAGTGTTTAATGTTAAGAGGTCAAGTAAAATGGGAACTGGAACATGTCAGTTGGATTTAACAACCTGTTTTTAAGGAATGTTCTGTTCCCAGAAAACTAAAAATATTATAAAAGCACTAATTACATTTTGTCTCTTGGACACAAATCTTCACACATATTATATATAATCTTTAGCTGTATTCTTTTTCTTCAGATAGCAAACTGGCATAGATCCATGAGCGAGCAAGCATTGGGGATAAACAATCACCATTTTCAGCACATTTCCAACGTTGCCTCAATTATACTAAGTTTATGAGACCAACACATCTTACCAACACTATTAGCATTTCTGTTTAAAACTTTTCTTCCCATTTAAAAATACTAGTAGAGAAAAATGCAATGAAGAATAATATTGAAACAACTGCTTACAACAACAAAGATGGTGTGATGCAAACCACTGCCTGGTAAGCCAAATCTTCATTCAATAGCTTCAAATGTTTGTTATTCAATTCACGTAGAAAAGTATGAATTTAATTATTGAAATATGGTGAGGTGGTATCTATTGTCTAAAAAGTAGGTGGTTAAAAAAACACATGTTTGAAAGTTTAAGTTGACCTGTATTCTGTACATGAAATTTAAATTCACTGAAATGTGTTTAAAGAGGAATTTAAAGTAAAAGAATTTAAATATTTTCAATTCTAACTTTAATATAAAACTTATTAGGATGCACCCCTTCTTTCCTGTACCACATCCATCGCAGTAGCAATGAATCCTTTTATTATACATTAAGAAATAATATTCCATGTGTAGATAGGGCTTGGGAGACAACTTCAGTCGTGTACAGAAACTCTAAGGTTTTGGATGTACTTTCCCATGTGTATCATGGGGAAGACACAAATGCAGGGACAAGTACACTTTTAGAATTCAAAGCACACATTCAATTAACATGTTAAAGTCTAATTAGTACTCAGGAAGATATGTGAGGAGAGATGCATATTTAAAATGCAAATTAGTTATAAAGTTACAATGGTACACTTAAAATTACTGGTAATAATAAAAATGGATTATTCAATAAATTATGTTGGGGTAACTGGTCAATAGTTTGGGGGAAAAATTAAATAGGATCCCTATCTCCCACCTTATATAAAAATAAATTCCACAACGGGGTGCTTGGGTGGCTCAGTCAGTCAAGCATCTGACTTCGACTCAGGTCATGATCTCACAGTTCATGGGTTCAAGCCCTGTGTCGGGCTCTGTGCTGACAGTGTGGAGCCTGCTAGGGATTCTCTCCCCCTCTTCCTCTCTCTCTCTCTGTTCCTCCCCGATTCACACTTTCTCTCTCAAACTTTAAATAAATTCCAGATCAATTAAAAACTTTAAATATAAAAATGATAAATTTTAAAGATGGAAAAAGTAAAAAGGAGATATAACATGTAAACGCGAAAAAATGAAATCACAGTAATAATTCTTTAAAACAGAAAACATGAAGTGAGTAATTTTATAATTTTACAGTAGAAAAGAGACTAAGCATGATGCCAAAGCCATAAACTATTTAGGAAAGCATAAATTTAACTCACTTAATATGTAAAATTTCTTTACATCCAAACAACCCACCATACCGAACATTCAAGGTCAAACTACAATATGCACAAGAAATATGCTTACTATACATGACAAAATACACATAAATCTAAATATATACCACATATAAAAATATATTTGTGTATATACATAAATTTATAAGGAGAGAGAAAACTTACTGATCAGTGAGAAAATATTTTACTACCTTATTACAAAAATTAACAAGTGATAATAACAATTCAAAAAATACATAGCCAAGAATATACGTAGATGTTCAGTATTACTTACAATCGAAGAAATGCATTTTAAAATGACAGTATGTTTTTCCATCATATTGGCAAACATTAATAAGTTTCATAATGCTCAGTATTATCATACTTATGGAAGGACATACTCTTATATTTTCTTAGGGAGTCTCGCCTTTCTGAACAGCAATTTTATAGGATTTATCCAAGGCCTTTAAAATTTTTAAGGTTATTTATTTATTTTTGAGAGAGAGACAGAGAGAGCAAGCAGATTAGAGGCACAGAGAGAGTGACAGAGAATCCTGAGCAGGCTCCACAATGGCAGCGTGGAGCCCGATGTGGGACTCAAACTCACCAACGGCGAGATCATGACCTGAGCTGAAACTAAGAGTCGGACCTTAACCAACTGAGCCCCCTAGGCACCCCTCCAAGGCTTTTCAATATGCATACCGTTGTAGAAATATTCACTTGATGAATTATGCTTCATAAATATTGGGTAAGTGAACACGGATGAATAACGAAGGATGATTATCAAAGGCTGTTTTTAACTATCAAAAAAAAAAAACCAGTGGGAGGAGAGAACACAACAGGTTAAAAGCACAAAATAGGATAAATTATGGTACATAATAACACCATGAAACTATTAAAATGATCACAGAGGTTTGTGTTGAGAGAGGAAAATATTTTTCTTATACCCTTCTAGGTTCTTTGGCTGGTAAAAATGATATAAAACAGATTAACAGGAGAAAACCAAATCTCATTATGTACACAGAGGAATCCCCTAAGAATCTGAGACCCAAGGGCAAGTAGGGCAGTTGAGGCTTAGGTGCTATCCTGTGCTAAGGAACGGGATGGGGCCTGGGGCTTCAAAGGTGAGGAAGGTGTTTCACAGGACATTAAAAAGAGCAGATGTTTGCCCTACCATACAGATGAGTCATTCAGAAGAAAGCTATGCCTGGTACTAGTGCTCTCTCTGAGCTAGGTCCCCTATGTAAATTCTTCTAGGTAGTTAAGGGAGAGGTACAAGTTTTGTCTCAGTTGGCTGAGTTTTGATTGCCTTTAGCTCAAAATAATCCACATGCTAAAGTGGTATCTTTTGGAGTCAGGTATTCTTCTCCCCTTCATCTGTCTTTATTGACAATGAAGTAGTATCAGGAGATACCATCAAGGGGGAAAGAAGATTTTAAAAGAACACGTCGAATAGGATTACATTTGTGATTGTGTATACATACTTGTGTGTACGTGTATTTTTATAGGGAAAAATCAAGGAAAATGAGTAACACAATTTTAACAATTACTGCATTGAGGTGGTGATGATTTTATGGAAGTTTTCACTTTTCCTTCATACCTTCCTCATTTGCTGAGTATTTTTAGAAGGAGTTTGGGTTACTTCACAAAAAAGAGTGCATAAAATTCCGTTTTGAGAAAAACGACAAAGTTCTTTAGCCACTTTCCAAAAATGAATGAAGAAACTACACAAAATTTTCTCTATAGAAGATTACCCTATCTTCTGTTACCAGCTGTGGATGTGAGAAACACACAGCTCTGAGTGAACTAACCTCCACTGAGAAATCCACACAGAATGAATGATTTAGACCACACCATAGAATCTAAAAGAAACAAAAAACAAAATAAAAAACACCGAACTCATAGAGAAAGAGATGAGATTTGTCTTTAACAGAACAGGGAGGCAAGGGGAGATTGGATGAAAAGGGACAAAAGGTACAAACTTCCAATTATAACACAAGTAAGTACTGGGGAATCTAACACCCAACATGGTGACTGTAGTTAACATGGCTGTATAACGTATTTGAAAACTGGTAACACAAAATCTGGCAAGGTCTCATCACCAGGAAAAACAATTTTTTTTTTCAGTGTAACTGAGGACATGGACTAATTACATTAATGGTGGTAATTATTTCACAGAATTCATGTCAAGTTGTTAAGCAGGACACCTTAAAATTATACAAAGTTGTAAGTCAATTATATCGCAATAAAAGTGAAAAAAAGTAAAAAATTTAAAAACAATAAAATAAAACCACACCATGGTCATTGAAGTGGACTGTACTAGCTATTTACTACTATGCAAGAAATAACACCCCAAACCGGAGACCTGCCAACAACACTTATCATCTCACATTTTCTTAGTGTCAAGAATTCAAGAGGAGCTTACTCAGGTGGTTTGAGCTCTGAGTGTCTTGAGGTTGCAGTCAAGATATCATCTCAGGGCTACAGTCACCTCAAGGCTCAACTGGGTAAGAATGAGCTTCTAAGTTCATTTGTGGGGCTGTTGGCAAGGCAAGGTCTCGGCAGATCATCTTCCAGACTGAACCACGTGAGCCTTTCCATAGGGTTGCCTCATGACATGAAATTGGCTCTCTCCAGCATTAGAGGCCCTGAAAGTGTGAGAGAGAGCACTCCATCTCACAAGAAGCATCCCACAGTTCTGCTTATATTACTGTTATAATACTTCTGTTATATCCTATTCATTAGAATTGAGTCCATCAATCTAGCTGACACTAAGGCCATGAATACCACAAGGTAGGGATCTCTGGGAGCAACCTTAGAGACTGCCTGCCAGTAGAGGCCAAAATCAAAAAAGAAAAGAGACAAACTAAAGCCTGTAAAGGAATATTCATAGTAGTTCTATATGTAATAGCCCCAACTGCAAAGAACCCAAATATCAAGAGGAGAATAGAGAAGCAGATTATAATAGATCCACAGAGTGGAATGCTACTCACCAACAAAAAGCAACAAACTTGTGATTTAGGCAACAATATGGATGGATGTAACAGATACTACACTGAGCAAAATAAGCTGGACTCAAAAGTTCATACTGTATAATTCCTTTTATATGAAATTCTTAACAGAAAGAATTAATCTATGGTAAAAAAAAAAAATATTGGAAAAGTTTCTGCTTCTTGGGGCAAACAAAGATAACTGAAAAGACCTGCAAACAACATTGCAGGGGCGATGGAAATGTTCCGTATCCTGATTAGGAATATCAATTATGCGGTTGCAAACATTGGTCAAAACTCATCAAATTATACACTTACGATCTATACATGTCTTTGTATATAAATGTGACCTTACAACGTAAGTGATTATTAATATCAAAAACAAAAAGAAAGACACTTAAGATCTACTGAATACTGGAATGAGTTGAAAAGGAAGCAAATTATCACCTCTTTGAAGTTTTCCAAAACGCAGTGAAAATTCAAATCTGTCTGAAGACATTGGTAAACAACTGAATGAATAGCAATCTTTCAGCCCTGAGAATTAAATTTGTTTCAAGTTAAAGGCCAAGTAAATAAAGGATCAAGGGATTTCTCAATGTCTAGTGCCATACTGAAAAGGATTCATTTTGTGAGGTGAAATTTTGGCACCTGAGATGGAAGAACAGAAAGGGAGGGAAGGTCACCACTGTACACAGAGACTGGAGTCAAAAGATGAATGATATTCACCCCCAAGTCATTAAACAAATCACAGATGGGGTCAGACCTCTTATTCTGATATTCTAACTAGGTCCCATTGCTCTGGGTATTTGCTTATCTTACCTAAAAGTACTGCTGTAATTATTGTTTTCATGTGAAACTTACAAAAGAAATCTAGATTTTTGTTTCTTTCCACACACTGAATCTAAACTCTTAATGATAGAACTCCTTCTGGTTTCAAAAGTTTTCATCCCCAGACCAACTTTAATAAAAAAGACAAAAAAAAAAAAAAATGGTCTGTGAAGCTAGTGGGAAAGTTTTAATTGAAACCGGTCTCTAGAGTCAGCATAGAGTTGAGGTAATCAAGGCCAGATTTTCTCCCCTATAAACCAATCGACAGTGACACGGCAGCCTACCTGCTTCAGATCCGGCTGTTTTAAGCACTGAATATCCACTGAAATAAAACCACTTGTTTTTTGTTTTTTGGTGTTTTTTTTTTTTTTGGAAGCATACTGTTTTTACTGCATTAATTTCATTTTCTTCCCCCAGCAAGGAAGTGATATCCTGAGTATGATTCAGCCTCACTAGAAATGCTCCTAATGGAGTTACCAAAAACTTCAAAACTGTAAAAATATAACCGTGTATTAAGGGCTTTGAGGAAAGAAAAGCACAGGGCAATCAACATTCTTCAAAAACAGCAGCAATAACTTAATGACCAGCATCCTGCCACGTTTGAGAACCTTAGTTTCTATGTTCAGAAAGCAACGCAGGGCCACAGAGATTGTAGACACACACACACACACACACACCATCATTCTCTATATTTTGTATATAAGACCTGAAAAACTTGGATTAAGAAACTATTGCTAAGTGCCTGGGTGGCTCAGTCAGTTAAGCGTCCAACTTTAGCTTAGGTCATGAATTCACAGTTCATGGGATCAAGCCCCATGTCAGGCTCTGTGCTGACAGCTAGGAGCCTGGAGCCTGCTTAGGATTTTGTGTCTCCCTCTATTTCTGCCCCTCCCCTGCTCACACTCTGTTTTCTGTCAAAAATAAACATTAAAGGTTTTTTTTTAATATTGCTAAATTTAATGAGGTTACCTACCTTATTAAAGGTTTCTTCAGTTGTAGGGTTTCAAATAATACTTCTCAGAAAGGGTAATTAGGAATGCAACCTGTAAAAATGAAGAAACTAGCCTGTATGGTCCCCAACTGTCCCTTGTGGAAAGAAGTTGACATATTTGGCGCAGAAACCACAGACTGCCTTAAAATGTCTCCTCATCCACAACAGCCCTATCAACACCTCCCTGTTCCACACAGCTTTTCCTATATTCTTCCACCCGGCCAGCACACTTTTCTGTTTCCTCTAAATATCTTAATTAAGCAAACCTAGGTGTGGCATTATACTAAAGATCAGTAAGTTTTACAGAGTACAGAACCACTGGCTAAATCAAGATTGGAATACAATTAACTGGAAATGAAAGGATTATTCATCCTGCCTTTTTACCTCTCCTCTGCCATTTGTCTCATTTCATTTTGTCTATTAGCTTTGACAACGGACAGTTTTTGAGAGTTCAAAGGACAAGTCCAAAAAGACGAATACCAAAAATATCATGTGCACATACATATGTGTGAGCACATATGGGAACATTCCATTGTCTTACAAAGAAAGAAAACCATTTGGCAAACTCCGTCTCCTGTTAATTGCCCTTACTATTATTATATGAAAAAAATAAGCACAGAAGACTATCAACTCTCACACACAATCAAGGGTACAGTAATGAATATTTCAACAGGCATACATTTTGAAGTTTTAATTAAAATCAGTAGTGCTATTGATATTGTAATGTCTTAGGGTAACGCTCAGCCAAGCAATCACCTGCCTCCCAAATGAATGGGAATACACACACAATTAATTATCAAAGACTTGGCTGCTGAAACCACCTCGGGATTTTGAAGATTTAGAGCAAGCGTTCACGCATTTAGCTGCAGAAGGCAACTTCACTGGAGCAAGAGGCTGAGTAGCTACTTCCTTAACCCGGATGCACCACGTGTCCTTATTAGGCCTGGTGTCCCCAAGCTTGCCATCCATCCGCTCTGCTCATCTTCCCTGGCACCACTGACAATCGTCCTGCTTCCTGCACTCAAGGATTACTTTTCTATTGAAGAGGTTGGTAATGCCACTTGGGAACATAATCTTTTCTGAAGTTCACTGCCTCCCATCTTCCCGCCTTATGAGCCAACACAGTTTTGACAGTGCTAAAATAATTTTACCTTTCTTCTATAAGGCATCACTCTTAATTCTCACTCTGAAGGTCCTCAGAAGACTCCCTTTGCTCCACAGAAGTGGATTCTTGGGACAAGGAATGAGAGAGAATTTGGGAAGCAGGCCAACTCCAACAGAGGGCTTAAACAGATACTCTGCTGTCAAAAGTTGCATTCAGGATCCTCTGGATACTATGAAATCACACCAGAGACACTTAAAAGTAGAAGGTGTGGGAGGGTCACAACCTGCTTATTGACTGCGGTCTAAATGACCTTAGTCAAAATTCTACTTCATGAGAGAAAAGCCAGCACACAACGATGTCTGCCTAAGTTTTTACTTCAAATTGGAAGGAAGGAAAGAAGGAAGGAGGGAAAGAGAAACTCCAAGAGAAAGAAAATGAAAAATTGCCCCAAGTTGTTGGGCTGTGTGAAAAAAAAAAATCACAATTTTCTTGAGGACTAGATGAATGTGGTGATAAATCTGCTTCATCAACATCCAGACATGCAAGCCCCAGGGGTCCCAGCCCTCACTCTAAGAATTCTTCTTTGTAATGTCTTAATTCCCACTACCCTGAGGGAGTGAACAGAGCCCCGGGGGCTTAGACAACAGCTCTTGCTGACCTCTGTGCGTTCTTCTCTAGGAGCCATTAAAGTAGCTCACAAAAATCAAGGAAATGATCAACTTTGAAAGGTTAATGCTGTGGTGATTTTTCTGAGCAAAGTTAACGAAGACTAGCATTGTTGGCTTTAAACCATACTCATGGTACAGGCAAATCGTTCTTAGCAAGCTTATAGGATAGCTAGCACTCCTTCCTTTTTACAAAGCCCTAGTCTCTCTGGCTTTCAGTGAAGCCAGGGAAGTGACAGTGACACAAGGCAATTCTAACACAGAACGATGGTATTTTGAAATCTAAAAACAAGCAACATGAACTTCACATACCTAAGCAGAGTGTTTTTACCTAGCAAGTCCTAGAAACAATATGCTAGAAGCTGTTACATACTTAATTTTAGGTCCTGAGTCAAAAACTAAAAAGATAAAGTTGGCCACAATTAACTAAATGCACATTCAAAGCTCGTACCCTTAGCAAACGGAAGGAATATGCATTTAGTTTCTTCTTCTTTTTTTTTTTTCAACGTTTATTTATTTTTGGGACAGAGAGAGACAGAGCATGAACGGGCGAGGGGCAGAGAGAGAGGGAGACACAGAATCGGAAACAGGCTCCAGGCTCTGAGCCATCAGCCCAGAGCCTGACGCGGGGCTCGAACTCACGGACCGCGAGATCGTGACCTGGCTGAAGTCGGACGCTTAACCGACTGCACCACCCAGGCGCCCCTTCCTCTTTCTTTTTTCAATAAATTTATATGTAATGTTTTTGAGCATTATAAACTGTTACAGTGCCAAGAGCATCAGCTGAGTGGGGTACATTCCTCCTTTGTGATGTAATACCACCGAACCATTAAAAAAATCATCTGGTCAGAGACAGCCAGCAGGCACATGAAAAGATGCTCAACGTCACTCCTCATCAGGGAAATACAAATCAAAACCACACTCAGATATCACCTCATGCCAGTCAGAGTGGCCAAAATGAACAAATCAGGTGACTATAGATGCTGGCGACGATGTGGAGAAACGGAAACCCTCTTGCACTGTTTGTTGGTGGGAATGCAACCTGGTGCAGCCGCTCTGGAAAACAGTGTGGAGGTTCCTCAAAAAATTAAAAATAGATCTACCCTATGACCCAGCAATAGCACTGCTAGGAATTTACCAAGGAATACAGGAGTGTTGATGCAAAGGGGCACTTGAATCCCAATGTTTAGAGCAGCACTTTCAACAATAGCAAAACTATGGAAAGAGCCTAAATGATCCATCAACTGATGAATGAATCAAGAAATTGTGGTTTATATACATAATGGAATATTACGTGGCAATGAGAAAATGAAATCTGGCCTTTTGTAGCAACGTGGATGGAACTGGAGAGTGTTATGGTAAGTGAAATAAGTCATACAGAGAAAGACAGATACCATATGGTTTCACTCTTATGCGGATCCTGAGAAAATTAACATAAGACCATGGGGGAGGGGAATGAAAAAAAAAGGGAGGGAGTCAAACCATAAGAGACTCTTAAAAACTGAGAATAAACTGAGGGGTGATGGGGGGTGGGAGGGAGGGGAAAGTGGGTGATGGGCATTGAGGAGGACACCTGTTGGGATGAGCACTGGGTGTTGTATGGAAATCAATTTGACAATAAATTTCATAGTAAAAAAAATCATCTGGTCAGAAACTGGTGGGGTTTTTTTATGTATTTATTCATTTTGACAGAGAAAGAGCATGAACAAGCAAGGGGCAGAGAGAGGGGGGACAGAGGATCTGAAGCAGGCTCTGCAGTGACAGCAGTGAGCCTGATGCAGAGCTCAAACTCACAGACCTCGAGATCATGACTTGAGCCAAAGTTGGACGCTCAAGCACCTAAGCCACTCAGGAGCGTCTGCTTGGAAACTGCCCTAAACCAGACTTACAATCACCAAATGATGCTAACAAATTTCAGTCCACATTGAAAGCAGAGAAAAAAGGCCAAGTCAACTGAATCCAGTAAGGACCACACAACTGTGGTTTGCCCAGAATGTCTCCAGGATTCTGCTTATTGTTCTTCAATACCTCAGAAAACAGTAATACCTCACCTTCACTGAATACTTACTAAATCCCAGGTACTATGCTAGTCATTCTATGACCATGAATTCATTTAACACACCCACCCCCCTGCAAAACCAGAATCATGTTATTCTCTCTTTAACATTTTTTTAATGTGGAGGTTGAAGTTTATCAATTCCCTCAAATTCATTCAGGTAATGATGAGGGAGGCCATTATTTCAACTTGGCTTTATTATGCTGTACTGTCCCACCTAGCTGTACCCCCGCATACCAACCATAGCTCCTATGATGCCTTCAATGCCAGATGTTGCCTCTAACCTTCAATCATCAAAATATGCAAATGATAGCCCTGCTTAAGTGTCTCCTCCATTGGTAACAAGTCTTTCATTATGTACCCTGTCAACTAAGAAATTAAAAAGGTTTGTTAATACTTTTATTTATTAAGTCTGCCTGAAACAAGCTCTGGGTTCATGAGAATGTACAAGTATGACAAAGGGGCTAGGACAAAGGGTACAATGGACTAACAGGTATGTGGAGCATACAGCACACAGGGGTATGTTAAACAAGAATGGTTTCAGCCCACCAAAGACACGTGAGCACATGAGGCACAAGCAGAATATATACATCTTGACAACTAAAGCCCACGACTGGACCAAACTAAATTAAATATGGGAGATCCTATCGTAATGTCCTAAGGTAAACTTCTGACTTTATGAAAAAGGAAAAAGAGGGGCACCTGGGTGGCTCAGTTGGTTGAGCATCCAACTCTTGATTTCGTGTCAGGTCATGGTTTTAAAGTTTCTGAGTTCAAGCCCCACATCAGGCTCTGTGCTGATGGCATGGAGCCTGCTTGGGATTCTCTCTTGCTCCCACTCTCTCTGCCCCTTCTCAGCTATATATATAAATATCTTTCTCTAAATAAATAAACTTTTTTTTAAGGCAAAGGAAAAAGAGCCAAGAATGATGAAGGAACTAAAACACGGTATGCTCATTGTGTGCTAGACACAGTGTTGTTCACTTCATGGACATCACCTCATAGAATCCATCAGCAACCCTGGAAAATACGCACTGTTATCCCCATTTTACAGATGACAGGAATAAAGTCCAGGCAAGTCTCATAACTGAAGTAACAAAGCTAGTTAGCCATAGAACTGGGATATAAACTCAGATTTTTGTTTTGTGAAGCCTGTGCCCTTTCCTTTTATAGTAAACGGGGACATCCAACAAAGAAGAACATCCAAATGACGTAGTTGTCTTTGGAGGCAGGCAGGAATTGTGGCTCAGAGAGTACCAAGGGGACCAGAGCAGGTGTCTATGCTTGGTCACATGGCAGAGTGGAGGCAGACACCGAAAAAAGTGTGTGTTGTCCATTTCATGCACTGTCACAGTAGGGGTAGTTCCACGTCACTGATCCTATAGCCTGACTGGATCATCTGCCTGTTCATATGAGGTTATTGCCCTCCTTTCATTTTTTACCCCCATGGTTACAATATTGTCCTGAATACGACTTCTAATTATTAGGTGAAAGTACCCACTAAACCTCCAGTGTAGAGAACAGGGTCAGGGGCCCAATGAGCTCAGTAAGTGTTCATTTTTTTTTTCATTAATACAACAGGTATATACTCGCTCAAACTGAATAAAGAAAATCATGATGTTTTCACTCACACAAAATAATCTTTACAGGCAGCTTACAATGCTAACATGGTCACTCGGATCAATATTCTCCAAAAACTAGCATTTGGATAAGGAGGTTAAACCTCAGATTATGCAAATGAGTAGTTTAGAGCCTTTAGGATGCCTGGCAGGACCTCACAGCAAACTGGCAGGACCATCAAAAAACCAAAATTGGCCAAACTGCACTCTGCCCAATTGTCTTCAAGGACACGAGCTTTACTGGTCAAAACACTCAACACAGAAAGTAGAGCTGTCTAGCAGCATAAAATTTCATAAAAAGATTTCCTACTTTGATCATAATCAGACCTTATTATTAAAACTATAGCAAATTCAATGTCCATTCAGCTCAGCAAGTACATAAGAAAAGTGAGTAATTATTGTAATTCCTTCTAAATCCCTTACAACCCCTTTACAGTTATCTGGCTGAGTTAGTATCATCCACAGCAAGCTAAAGAGGACACTTCTAGAACATAATGCAGCAACGTCTGGAATGAAGCCACATGGTTATAGGAAATAGAGAAAGTAGCAACGTGTGCAGAATTATCAGACACTTTATATTGATAAAATATGGTCCAGTTAGCCTATCTAACCAGTAAGCATCGTCTCGGTTGACAAAGCAAACATATAAGCACAACCAATACCCCAAGAGAAGGCCATAACTAACAATCTTTGCTTCTACAGCACATATAATTGCAGAAGGGGACCACCACTGACCATTTGGCTTAAAGAGAAATACAGTTCAGGCTTGACCTCGGGGTTAGGGGTGTTGATGACCCCCACCCTCCCCACATAAATCTTCCAATAATCTCTGACTCACCTACTTGATACTTACAACTTAACCACTAAAAGCCTACTAGTGACTGGAAGACTTACCAAAAACATCAACAGTCAATTGACACATATTCTGTATGCTGTATATATCACATACTACCTTCTTTTAAAAAAGTGAAAGAAAATGTTAAGAAAATCATGCAAGAGAAAATAAATTTACAGTACTGTATTTATCAAAAATATCTATGTCTAGGGGTGCCTGGGTGGCTCAGTCAGTTGACTGTCCAACTTTGGCTTGGGTCATGATCTCAGAGCCTGGAGCCTGATTGAGATTCTGCGTCTCCCTCTCTCTCTGTCTCTCCCCCACTCATGCTTGGTCTCTCTCTCTCTCAGAAATAAATAGAACAGGGGTGCCTGGGTGGCTCAGTCAGTTAAGCGTCAGACTTCAGCTCAGGTCATAATCTCACGGCTTTTGAGTTCGAGCCCCACATCGGGCTTTGTGCTGACAGGTCAGAGCCTGCTTCAGATTCTGTGCCTCCCTCTCTCTCTCAATAATAAATAATCATTAAAAAAATTAAAGAAATAAACATTAAAAAAATTTTTTTACAAGTATATGTGTCTAAGTGGACCAGTGTAGTTCAAACCTGTATTTCTCAAGGGTCAACTGTACCTGCCTGGCTGCATCAAGGACCATGCTACTATTTGCTATTCAGAAGCCAAATTCTTACATATCAGAACATTATATTGTTGAATGGGAAGTCAGTGATCTAGGATTTTCTGTTTATTAGATTATCAGAGACCAACCACAGACTAATTAGCATAGTTCAGAAAGATAAATTCATTTTGAATATCCTTGGGTTGCATTTGACTAAATTTATTCTCTTCCTTTAGTGTAGTGACAGTTTAAAAAGATGATTAGTTCAAATTCATGTTCCAGGACACTAGATTCTAAACCCCACACTGCTAACTACCAAAGTAAAATGGACACTTTACATAGAAGCTAATATATTGTGACATCTTTCAGTGACTTTGTTGTGGTTGTTTTAAAAGTAATCAGATAGTATGGATTATATATAAGAAGGATAAAGGCATTTGTCATAAATAATTTTTCAATGTTAATTTATTTTTGTGAGAGAGAGGGAGGGAGGGAGGGAGAGGCACGCAGGCAGAGGCACAGAGCAAGGTGCACAAAGGATCTGAAGCAGGCTCTGTGCTGACAGCTGAGAGCCAAATGTGGGGCTCGAACTCACAAACCAGGAGATCATGACGTGAGCTGAAGTCGGACACTTAACCAACTAAGCCACACAGGCACCCATATCATAAATAAGCCTTTAAGAGCAGGTCTTGTGGAAAGCTCTTTGCTGGTTGATTGGCCATGAGTACATTTAGAAGTAAAAGCTTGGAATTGCTCTTCGTGATAAAAGAGGAGAAGGCATAGTTAAAATTTAAGGGGGAAGAGGAGAGCAGTAAGAGCAAGGGGGTAAATCTCAGTAAAATCATAAAGGACCAAGACTGGGCACTGTACACGGGAAGGGCCAAAGCAAAGAAGGCTCAGTTGGCAGTAGGGGCTGAAAAATTATTGGATAAAGCACAAGGGTAGTGATGATGTTCTTTGAAAGTAAATGTTTGTGCAGTGCAAGGGACCCTGTTTCATGACCTGCAAATCTTCAAGCTATGTTTGGTATGATTGGCTTTACTGTGGAAACCAGTAGAAGGACCTAGTTCTACATCAATGTTGGCACAAAACCAATATCAGTTCTCTTGAACAAAGGGACTAAGTGTACAGGCAGCATATATTTGAAGGCTCAACCAGGCTATCAAAACTAAGTGCAGTACCCAGCTGCATCTCTGATTAAATCATCAAGCTAGAATCTAGAGACTTAAGCCAGAAGTACAGACTATTTAAGACTGTTGCAGTTTTGAGCAGAAATGAGGTGCCAGATAGGAAAGGTTTATCAAAGGTGAGGGTGATGGTGCTGGTAATCTCATTCCAGAGTCAGCATCACAAAGGCATTGTAAGAGCTAGAACACTCTGAGCAAGAAGAGAAAAAATGTACAACTGAAGGCAGATAATTAAATAGAAAATTAGGTGCTAGATCACGAGCAACTCAAGTACATCAATGTTGTGTAGAATTTAGAGGGACCAAGAAGCTCATAATGTGACAATGATATGGCTCTCATTTTAAAGATGAGGAGAACTGAGTTTAATAGACCAGGGGACTACTATTTATAAATAAGAGAGGTTTTTCCCTCCTAAATTCTCAGTGCATTATCCTCCCATATCATCACTTCTACAAATCTACTTTTATAATACTCCAAATATGGTATTTATATTATCTTCAGAAAAATGTCTAAGTCTTGACTTTGGTCTTAAAAAGAAAAAAATGAGACGGTAGAAATTTCCCACTTAAGAAAATTAAATTCAGGAAGAGAAATAAATGATCCTTAGACAAAAATTCTTGTCTCTCTTTAAGTAGACTGCTACTTCTTTCAATTAGCAGTACTTCTTGATTTTTTAAAAAATGTGTGTTATTTTTTATTAACTCTTCCTAATAACCAAATGAAATGAGAAATTGAGCTCCATGCAGAAAATTTTCAGAGTCTACACCTACTTATGAATAGTATTTCATTTGGCTTTCAACCACATTAACTTTTTTAGTGAAGTATTTCATGTTCTATTGCACACTAGTGTCATCAAAAATCAACTAATTACATCTGTCAAGACCCTGAAGTCACATTCTGAGGTTCTGAGTGGAAATGAATTGGGTCAAGGGGAACTATACTATTCAACCCAGTACAGAATTCAAGTGTTAGTAAGTCAAGTAAGCTTTTGGATTAAACTATTAGACTTTAAGCCTCTGTATGATTCAACTTTTTGCTGTTCATAAACCTAGCCTGTATTGAACGAACACTAAGTAAAAGATGCAATACAAATTACAAGGTAAATACACTAAAAACATCTCAACTAAAGCAGCTTGTCAGGATTCTTTGAATACCTTCTGGATCTTTTTCACTATTTTAAGCATGTAAATCATGCATCAGTCCATGGCAGCCCATTTCCCACAAGTCATGTTCTTGTGGGTCACAACATTAATAGAGTACCCAAGAGCTTCCATTATTACTCATAACAAGTTCCCAACAGCCTTGCAACTTGCACTGCACTTGAATAGCCCAACTGTAACCATTAAGAGTCAATAAGGTCACTCTTAAAATCCTGCCTACCTTGACACGGACCTCAAATATTCCTTTAGATCCCATATCCACCACAATAGCATAACAATTATGCATCTATTTTTACTAGGCCAGTAATAAAAGAGCATCACCACTAGGTATGCCTACATACCTATCCAAAATCCTGCTTTCTTCAGTGGTAAGTACGGTTGTCATATAAAACAAAGGAGGTGATCCATAAAGCCTACCTTGAAACAGGGTCTTGGCCTATCTTCCCAATTCCCTAGACCCTATGAGCAGTTATGGTCAGATGTCACCAAAAGCCACTGGATCCAAGCAATAGATTTCTCTCCTAAAAATAAAATCTTGGCTCCACTCTTCTTTTCACTCATTTTCTCTTTTTTATAAGTTTACACATGTACATATGTAGTTTCTACACCCAACATGGGGCTTGGACTCACGACCCCCAGATCAAGAATTGCACATTCCTTGAACTGAGTTAGCCAATCACCCCACATCTTCTCCTTTTAAAGCTCTCAAAATCTTCTCCTGTCCATAAATTTTTCTAAACCTCTTTTATGCTCCTATATTGTTTCTCAACTTGCCCAAATCCTATGTATATGTCTGAACACTCCAACCAATTAATACCATATACGAACATGAAAGGCATGTGGTAGGAGACAAGAGTAGTGGATTGGACCACAAGGTAACCTGAAGATCTAATACAGCCTTTACCACCAAGTGAAACACCCTTGGTCTTAAATTCTTTCAAAAGTGAAGTTTCTGTTAAGATATTCATGCTAAAGTATTTAGGAATGAATTTTTATTGTACCATCAAGTTACTTTTGAATGGTTCAGCCAAAAAGATACTAACAAGGCAAGATGGAAATTGTTGGATCTAGATGTATGGAATATAGACACGTTAATTGTGCCAGTTCTATTTGTCCAGAAAGAATTGTTGTATTTGAAAATGTTGGTAAGACAAATTTGGGGGAAATGAAGCTAGAATAAACTTAAACTCTTCTCTGCCCAAATTCCATGACCGTACTTATCTAAATTGTGACTCCTCAATGATGCTCCCAAACTGTCTCCCATCTGGACTCCTCCATTTGTCCAAATGTCACCTCATTATGTCACAAATGAAGTTAGACCTGCTGGAGTGATCCTTCACTCCTCTCTTTCCTTCAGGCCTCATATTCACTAGTCCAAGCCTACTGAGTCTTTATTTCTAATGTCTGATATGTTGCACTAGCTCTGCATTCTCACTGGTATCACCTTTAGTCCATCTCTGTTCTATTTCAGCATCCTACTTCCCGATTTGATTTCCATGTCAACTGTGCTAACACCAATTTTATCAGGTCTCCTCCTTGTTCACAAGTATTCAGTTGCTCTCTATCCACTTCTCAAATGTTGTCCTTCACTACTGCAAAGTAGGACAGGGCTTCCTATACAAGTCCTAACCTCCAGTCAATTAAGTATGTTCATCATTATATCCTATGTGCGTGCTTTTGCTTACACAACTCTCCTACCTGAAATAATCTTTCCATCTCCTTTTTAATTATTCAAGCTCTATTAGCTGGCACTTAGTGTATACTAAACCTATTAGTGTTGCTCTCTTTATATATAAACATCCTGTCATCTCCACCTATAGCCTTGGCCCTTATTATACCCAGAGACTTCCTAAGAATCCTTTCTGAGGGCATAAATCTTGCCTTCTTGGTTGGTGACTTATCAACACAAAAAGTAAATATATAATACTATTTGGGAAATAAGTTAATACTCTATTCCTGGAAGTTTTCATTTATTTTTACATTTTACGTTGTGATATTTCCCATATATGCACACACAACTCTCCAACCAACACACAAAAAATGAAATATTTTTAAAAGACCTTTTATTAGGCAGGGTTCTCCTGATAAAGAAAACCAATAGGGTATATACAACTATATAGTGAGGGCTTGGCTCACTTCATTATGGAGCTGAGAAGTTCCATCATGTGCTGTTTGCAAGCAGGAGGCCTGGAAAGCTGGAGGTACAGTTCCAGTCCAAACGTGAAGACCTGACTACCAGGAGCGGGAATGTCCAAGGTCAGGAGAAGAGGGATGTCCCAGCTCAAATAAAGAGAGCAAATTTACTGTTCTTCTACCTTTTTATTCTTTTTAGGCCCTCCATGAATTGAATGATGATGCTCACTTGCATTGGTGACAGTATGTTCCTTACTCTACTGATTCCAATGCTAATGGCTTCTGGAAACACCATTGCAAACAAACCCAGAAAAATTATTTTGCTGGCTATCTGGGAATCCCTTAGTCCAGTCAAGTTGACACCTGCAATTAACTATTAACCTCCACTACTGTCCGGAAATCATAGCCAACACAAAAATTAAGTGTCTTAGGTTTAACAGGTAATGTGGATCCTCCCACCACCCGACAAACAGCCAATTCTTGGGTAACCCAGCCAAAATGCAGGTACAGATACATAAACACAAAGTGAGCTAAAGCATATGAATAAAAGTCCAATAGCACCTTAAAGACAAGATTCGCGGTGTAGTATCTGTTGACTGCTATGACAGTGAACACTATGTGTCCTCACCTTGAACCCCCCACATCACTGAGCCTATCAAAGGCCATATGAATTAGTTCACCCATGCCCGACTCTGGGACCAATCCCAGCACAGGAGAGGGGCACCTAAGAGTTGCAACTTGAGGACATCACTGATTTAAAATCTTAGATGTTCTCAATACTGACCCCATGTCTAGCCTTCTTCCCGTTTCCCAGGAAACTTACTCCCATCTGCTTTGTCAGCTCTCCTAGCTCTTCTTTATCTTGTCTGGATTTCAAACATACAAGTGCTCAAAATAAGTCTCTGTTCAATAGAAGAGAATCACGACCAAGGTATGGAAAGTAACTTTAATAACCCATCTCAGTGCCAGAAAGTACAGGCTCTGTACATCAATATCCCAGCAGCTCTTGAACTTACAGCTTTCTTTAGCCAATTAAACAATGATACTCATGGGTATGCTCTCCTCTGCATTCTCTACCTTTCATGATTATATGGCATGTAAATCCACATGCATGTGTAGGCATATGCACACCTGTGTGTGGACATGCACACAAACACCCACAGTCAGTTTTCAGACCTCATATTCTGACACAGACTTAGGCTTCTATCATTCTGAGCTGAATACCCAGACTGTCTTCATTGATAATTACCTGTTACTAACCTACACACTATCATTTCTTCCAGATGATCATACTTGTAATGCATTTACCTTCTTCCAACCGCCTGCCCTGCACAAAATGCTTTTATTGGATGATTCCCTTTTCTACCTTTTACTGGGAGGAGACATGAAAATGATCTTACCCAACACCATTTCTGCTATATTCCTATAAAACATAATTCAAAATACTGGCTCTAGGTTGACTTAAAGTCATTTACACAGAATAAATTCCCACATGGTCCTTTTTGTCCCTATTGTCAGGAGAGTCAATTTTGCTTAGGGAAATATTTCATCTCCATAGATTACTGTGTGAGCTTTGGGCGGTCAGGAAAAAAAAGTAACATTATCAAATATATTGCTCCTCTGGAGCCTTTACCATGAAAAACTTCACAAACGCACTTTTTCCCACATCTACAGTCTGCTCATTTCTGATACCTGACCTTATTTGCCTCTTCTTCCTGTGTCAGATTTTGTTTTAACCTTCTGTATCCTACCTTTCATGGTGTTCTAATTCGTAAACTACATCTAGTGGATGGAGTGTAAATATTAAGTACAGGATACCATGCTACCCTTTCAAATTAACAAACTTAAAGGTTATTCTAATTACAGGTTCAACACTGCAGCTAAATCAAGAGACCAAATTGAAAATACTTATGTGAATGCACCAGCAACCCAAAACCGCCTATTACAAAAGAATGGGTAGGCCACAAAAAATGTGTGTGTTTCATGTCCCAATGAAATTGGCTTGGGGAAAACTAATGGTGAATAACTCAGAATAAATACAATCAGAAACGTACTTAAAATTTTTCCATAAAATTTTAGTCCTATCTCAATCATAGGGTCTTCCAGAAACTCCTGGAGGCTCTTGAAAATAAATCAGACCAGCATGAGATAGATAATTCAATAGCATTTTTTCAAACAAGGACTTTGAGTTAGCTTCATTTTAAATTCAGCTGGACAAAAAGATGGAAAGTCAATTCACATAAATCCTGGAAAATTTATAGAAAAAAAATCAAGCCACAATTTAGTACTAACGATGACACTTTTCTGCAGTCAATAGCACTAGTATTACTTTTATTATGCTTTCAGTCCAAAGCCTCAAAATTGTTATGATCATTATAACCTAGCTATTTCGGCAATTTTAAGTACACTTGTACCTACTTGAAGAACAGGACTCCTACACTGCTTCATGTAAAATATAATTCTTAACGGGAAGATGGTTTCTACAAACATAGCCACGTCCATTTAGATATTCCTTCCCAACATTTTCAAAGTATTTACTTCCCACTAGACCTCCCAACTTATTTTTTAGTGTTTATTTTTAAACATCGCAGTATTTATTTTTACTGTTTATTTTTGAGAGAGACAGAGCATGAGTGGTAGAGGGACAGAGAGAAAAGGAGACACAGAATCCGAAGTAGGCTCCAGGCTCCCAGCTGTCAGCACAGAACCCCACAGGGGCCTCAAACTCACAAACCATGAGATCATGACTCGAGCTCAAACCAAGAGTTAGATGTTGAACCAAATGAGCCATCCAGATGTCCCAAACATTTCTGTATTTTAAAGTAAGTAATCTTTTAAAAAAGGAAAAAAAAAACTAGAGACATACCAAGTTGTCTAAAATTGCCATCAATTAATGTGAGAATAGGAGCAGAAGCAAGATCCAAGAAGTTAGAGCAGCTATCTTTATTGAGTTATCCCTAAAAAAAAAAAAGAAGAGGTGGGAAGCAGGTTCTCTGGTAAGCCTTTCAAAGTGCACCTCTCTAAAATGTCAGTGACATGGGAAAGAAGAGATTGCACTGAAGTCTTAAAGGGGTCTTGTGACATGTTTATGAAAAAAAACAATACTTTAACTCCAAATTAAATGAGACAAATAGATCTGTCTTCATATTTACTGAAGTTGTCTATATTGCCTTTGTATTTATTGAGGTGGTTCATCGCATAGTTCAAACAACCATATAATTCTATAATCATATTTCAAAGGAACAGTAGTCTTCCCTCCCCCCCCCACACTGTATTTCACAGGCCAGAGATAAACACTCTTAACAAATGCAGCTGGATTTTGTAAAAATATTAACTCTAAGTCTGATTAATATGCTTATTTTGCTACTTCTAAATATTTTCTTTGTTTCAGATGTTATTTATTGCTATCCCACTACAAAACCTAAGAATTTGGATCATTTGTACCCTATCTCCTCCAAGATGCCACCATACTAACCACAGCATAATTTTGGTTTCATCAGTATTTGTAGGATTTTGGCTTGTGAATAATATTCATAGTTGAATCACAGACTACATCATGGCTACTTTTTCTTTCTTGTACAACTTTTGTTTCTCCCTGAAGTTAAGCATTGTATTGCCCCTCTTCTTAATTTTCTATCTACTTATTATCAATTTGTCCCCAAACTTTCCCTTTGCTTTGTAAAACTCCTATCAATACGTTCAATCATTTCAGCTAGTGGTCAGTTCTTCAACTTGGGGACACCTAACAGCTTCTGACCTGAGGGGGCTGGGCGCTCTCCCGGCATACTCACAGCTGTACTGCTGGGGATTGGGTCCCTTCTGGTCTTTTGTATTAGAGCTCATTTTCTGAATTACATATATTCCACTTTCTAGGTCTATTCCCTTTCTTGTGAATTCTTGTCTATTAATGTTCTGATAAAGGATGCATAAGTATTATGAGGCTCAGGCTATCTGAAAATATCTTTACTGCAGATGCCAATTTATTTCACAGTTTGGCATGGCATAGAATGTAGGCTTATGTGTACTTTCTCCCTCAAGTCTGAAGACATGACTTCCAGCTTCCAGTACTCTGAGGACATTATAATTATTGATCCTTTGTAAGTAATTTGCTTTTTTCTCTTTACATACTTTTAGAATTCTTTTGCTCTGGTGTTCTGAAATGCCCTAATCTTGTTCTTTGATGTAAATCTAATTTCAGCCATTGACCCAGGTACTAAGTGAGCTGTGTCCAATAGGAAAATTATGCCCAGGAATTTTTTTTAAGTTACTTATCTGATATATATCCTCCCCTCTATTTTCCATTTTTTACTTTCCGGAACTCATTTTGTTTGGATAATAGATCTCTTAGATTGGACCTGAAATTTACTGATCACTTTATCCCCTAATCTCCTTTACTTAATCTTTTTGCCCTACTTTGCTAGAGATTTCCTCACCTTTATCTTAGAATACTTTTATTCATATATATATGTATATATATACATATTTGTATGTACACACACACACACACATATCCACTATTACTGAGCAATTACTATGTGTCAGGCAGTGTTTTAACTACTGGGAATACAGGAGTCAAACCAAGCCAATGGCACAAACTCGTGCCCTTGGGGAGCTGACAGTCTAGTGTTTCTATATTCTATTATCCTAGACAAACAGAAAAAATACAGTAAAATGTACAGGGTAATAGGCAAACAATACACAACATCAGTCATTTTGTTAGTTTCCTTTTTTTACACAGAAAAAAATGAAGGGTAAGTGCCTGTGAATATGGTGCTAACCTAAGAATAAATCAAGAAGAGAGGTTGCAATTTTAGATCTGTTGGTCAGGAAAGGTTTCCCTGAAAAGGTTAAATACAATTAAACTGAGAATAAACTAAGTCTTTCTTCTAGGTAACAATTCACTTAAAAAAAGGTAAATCTTTCAGGTAAGAAAAATAGGGGTCACTCTATGTTACCTCTCCTGAGAATAAAACCCTAGAACTTGATCAGGGCAGAGGAGGGGCACTAGGCAATCTGCTTTTCAAACAAAATTGTACCCAATTCTGTCTTCTGGTCAGCCTCAACCCCCCACCCTTCACGTATAGAGAGGGCAACAATCTCTGAGGCCTTTGGAGGGTCCACAGGTATCAATCTATTTATTTCTCCCCTTCCCTCTCCAGCGAGTTACCTGTCATCCAGCTTTCCAGCTGTGAACAAGTTTGTGGTATTCCTCTTCTAGGCTCTTCTTTGTGCTTTTCTTGATCTTTTCATTTTGTAGGGATTTCAGAGGGACAAACAGTAAATGCATGTTTACTCTGCCATTTTAAACACAAGTTGAAATACAGCAATTATGCGTGCGTGCGCGCACACACAGACACACACACGACCAAGTTTTAAAATAAAGTAAATAAAATATAAGTCCGTTAAGTATCTGGAGCCAGGACAACTTATTTCAAAAATAGTTTTGGAGGGGCACCTGGTTGGTTCAGTGAGTTAAACATCTTGCAGTTCTTGGGATCAAGCCCTGTGTCCGGCTCTGCAGTGACTGCATGAAGCCTGCTTGGGATTCTCTCTCCCTCTCTCTCCCACTGCCCTGCACGTGCACATGCTCGCTCGCTCTCTCTCTCTCTCTCTCTCTCTCTGAAAATAAGCCAACTGTTTTTAAAAACACAGCTTTGGAGAAGTTATTTCAACTCTCTGTACTTCAATCTATTTATCTGAAAGAAAAAAACAGAACTGCCCTCAACATGTCATGATTGTAATATGAATACATGTAAGTTAGTTTACCTGCCACATAGTAAGTGATCAATAAATCTTCATTGTTCTTAGTGATCTCACTAACCGTATGTACATGCTGTCTTAATAGGGGAAACACAACATTTTTTTCAGTGAGCTTTTCCTAAAATACTTGTTTCACATCTAAAACAATCCGCTAAAATAAATCTAGTATATTTAGAATTGCTTTTTTCTCAGTCCTTCTATTTGCTCTTCATTTTTCCTTCTTTCATTTGTTCCAACTTGCTGGCCTCACATCCATTCTGTTTTCTTCTACTAACCGATTATGTATGAATCCTTCACTTTGGCACTAGGTGGTCTTTCTGGTTAGCCTCCTATTCCCCCTTCACCATAAGTTTTCATCACACAGTACCCAATTCATTCCTTCTGTCTTCTTTCTTAGTTTTTTCTGGGTCTCAAACACCCCATCAGTATTAAGTTTTCAGCACCGATCCTTTTCTCACTGCTAGCTTTGCACTGGACTTCCCGATTTTTACCACTCATGCATACTTGTCATCGAAGGACAGGTTTTTCCTTTTGTGCTAGGAGAGGTACAAAATGGCATCAGAATCAGTCACAGCCTTCCTGGTTCAGGCAAACATTTAAATAAATGCATTTTTATGGCTTCCTCTGTAGCAGCAAACCATTACATACTCGATTTTGTTTTTTAACTACTCAATCTTGTTTCTATCTAATCAGTTATCTATGTACACATGTATGTACGCATGTATTTATGTATTTTAAAACGAAGAAAAAGTAATACTTAGAAAGGTCATCTTTAAAAATTTGTGATTTTATCTATTACATGTCTGACATAAGCTCTTGGCTTTGGTCTTGCATGGCCAACCAGTTTACTAACCCCTCCAATCCCTATGCTTTATCCTTATGTTGGTGGGTATCCTTACACATTTTTCTCCAATTGTCTGTTTGGGCTCATTTCAGCAGCTTCTAAATTGGATGCCACTGAAAGTAACTTTCATCAGAAACCTTAAGACCTCTTTTTCATAGGTCAAAAGTTGAATCCCACTTAGATCACAGTGACTTGCTAGAATGACAGGTCATAGACTCATTGGCTCTGCCCTAAGCAGACCCTGTTCTTTTGCTTTTGAGCCAGAAAGCACCAGGGTTACTATAAATTCTCCTGAGCAAATGAAAACAACACTCAGTGGGCAGCTTTCATTCTTTTTATTTTTTCTATTAGTTTATCCAAATCTCTAGCCCCCTTGGTGGGGGGAGGGGATATAAAAACACAGTGTCTCAATGTTATGAATTTTTAGCTTTTTTTTCCTGCATACTTTGAGGAACAAATAAACTTTCTATATGAAATCACTTTGTAAATGTGAAATATTCTATGTAACATAAAAAACTATTCTCTCCTCCAATATGGGGTATTTTCTTCAACCAAGTTGTACTTTGACCAATAATGTTCTTTACAGAGGCAAAAACAATACTAACTCTAAGCTTACTGGATTTAAAAAAGGGAAAAGTTGTTTCATGATAGAAGTTATTGTCTCAAAAGTCTGGGCCACTGAGAAACTGTCCTTTCAGCTGAATGGCAAATATCAGAATGTGAAGCAACCTTCTTGTTCATTAAGTATCTAGAATCACTAGATCTACTCCATGTATGAAACCTGTTCCTCCAGTTACTCCTTCAAATACATTTTGCCAACCTTTAATATGTTTACATGTTACGTGCACAACATAATCATTGTATCCCTCCATGTTTCAAAGGATTTATATAAAATAGCTTTTGTACTTTATTAAACAGGTGGAAAGAACTATTAGCTGCTCTATGTTAAAATTTTTTTTTTAATGTTTATTTATTTTAGGGACAGAGAGAGACAGAGCATGAACGGGGGAGGGGCAGAGAGAGAGGTAGACACAGAATCGGAAACAGGCTCCAGGCTCTGAGCCATCAGCCCAGAGCCCGACGCGAGATCGTGACCTGGCTGAAGTCGGACACCCAACCGACTGAGCCACCCAGGCGCCCCTATGTTAAAAATTTTTTAAGTATACCATAGGGGTGTCAAAGTAAAGCCCATGGGGAAAATCCAGCTTGCCACCTGTTTTTATAGTTTTATTGGAAAATAGCCATGCTCATTCATTCACATATTATCTATGGCTGCTGTTGGCCTAGAACTAGAACACTTTCTGTTCAGTAGCTCCAACATGGAGTACATGGCCCACAAAGCCAAAAATACTTATTCTGTGGCCCTTCATACAAAGAGTCTGCTGGTCTCTTAGCCCACAGTCTCACCATACCTACTAAAATCCTAATCCTGAAAATCCACAATAAAGGAACCTCTGCCATGGCATGGACTTGGGACAGTGGAGTTGACTGAGTAACTAATAATTAATTACTTAATTGCTAAAGAAGCTTTTTCTCTGGTCCCCTGGGTGGCTCATTGGGTTAAACATCCGACTCTTGATTTTGGCTCAGCTCATAATGTGAGGGTTAAAGGGCTGAGACCGACATAAGGCTCTATGTTAATCATGTAGCCTGCTTGGGAGTCTCTCCCTCCCTCTGCCCCCCCCCTCCCATTGCCCCTCCCCAGCTCACATGTTCTTGCTCTCTCAAAAGTAAAAAAAAAAATATATATATATATATATATATATATATATATATATATATATAAACAAGAAGCTTTTCTTCATTCTAGTTATCCCAAAAAAACAGATGAATTGTTTGTTTACTTCAGCTTTCTGCTTCTGATCTTGAAGACAACCTCCACATTAATTTCAGTCATTCTGGAAACACAATAGCTCTCTTAAACACAGAGAGACCAACTTTTGTAGGCTGATTCTCTTGTCACTAATAGGAGAACGAGCTTTAATAATTTCTCATTAAAGCACTATAAATAGCAAATCTCAGTTTTACAAAATTATACACATTAGAAGCAAATGTGGCAAATATTTTCTCAACAACAAAAACCAAAAATTTAGTAATAGTAATTTATGGCTGTTACAGGATAACCACAAAATCTGTATGACCTCTAAGGATCAGTCGATGTATCTCAGATATTACTTCTTACTGTATAAAATTGGTCATTTACTGTTGCATGAACAAATTTACCCAAAATTTGGCCCTTGAAAATAGCAATAAACATCGATGGGCATACCTCATTTTATTGCACTTCATAGATCACACATTTTTCATATTGAAAGCTTGTGGCAAAAAAAGAAAATTCACAACAACACTGTATCAAACATATCTGCAGGCACCATTTTTGCAACACCATTTGCTCACTTCCTGCCTCTTTACTCCAATTTATTAATTCTCAAAATATTTCAAACTTTTTCTTTCTTGTATTTGTTACAGTGATCTGTGATCAGCGATCTATGACTTGCTCAAAGTTCAGATAATAGATAGCATTTTTTAGCCATCAAGTCTTTTCTAATTAAAATATGTACTTGTTTAGACATAATGCTATTGCAAACTTAGTTGACTATGGTATAACGTAAACATACCTTTTATATGCACTGGGAAACCCAAAATCTCATCTGACTTGCTTTATTCCAATATTTGCTTTTTTTTTTATAATTTTTTTTAATGTTTGTTTATTTCTGAGACAGAGAGAGACGGGGGGGGGGGGGGCGGGCAGAGGGAGAGGGAGACACAGAATCTGAAGCAGGCTCCAGGCTCTGAGCTGTCAGCACAGAGCCCAACGCGGGCTCCATCTCACAAACTGTGAGATCATGATCTGAGCCGAAGTCAGTCACTCAACCGACTGAGCCACCCACAGGCGCCCCCTCCCCCAATATTTGCTTTTCTGCAGCAATTTAGAGCTGAGCCTGCAATGTGTGAGGTACACCTGTGCTATGGCACATTGTATCTGTGGGTCAGGAATTCAAAACTGTCTTAGCTGGTGATTTGGCCTCCAAGTCTCTCACAAGGTTGGTTGCAGTAAAGATGTCAGCTGGAGCAAGAGTCATCCAAAGGCTTGACTGGGGCTGGAACGATCTGCTTCTAAAGTACTTTACTCACATGCCTGGATGTCACAAACACTCCATCAATGTCCTACCAGCTTCTTTACCCCTTGCCCAGTTCTAAAGCCACTCTCCCATTTTAGGATTTTGATATGGCAGCACCCCACAACCAGATATCACAATCTGTATGAGTTATCTATTGCTGTATGTATAAAAAAAAAACTTTTAAGAGTTTAAAACCATGTATTTTATTATTCTCTAGTTTCTGTGGGTCAGAAATTTGGGCACAGCTCAGCTAGGTGGTTCTGGTTCAAGGTCTTTCATTAGGATGTTGGCCAGGGCTGCAGTCGTTAGAAGGCCTAGAAGCTCTACTTCCAAAACTGCTCATTCACATGCCTTATAGTTTGAGTGTCCTTATGATAGAGAAGATGGCTTCCCCAGACCCAGTGATCTGAGAAGGGGCAAGGTAGAAGTCATGTGTGTCTTTTATGACTTAGCCTTAGCAGTCACACTCAGTCATTCCTTCCATACTGCTTTGGATAGACAGATCAACCTTATTCAGTGTGCAAATGAGAGTCATTAGCGCTTTCTTAGAGGCTAGCCACCACACTTTATTTCCCAGTTCATTTATTCCCTGTATCAACTTTAAGGAGTAGTTTAATCTAAGTCTACTTTTCCTCATTCAATTGCAAAATCCATTAGGCCCTGAGAACAAATGTTTTCTTAAAACTCTATTACCAGTCAAACTTTAGCCAACCTGAACTCATCTGTCGGCAAAAATATGGCATAGAAGAGGCTAATTACATTCTCTATTTAACCTAGTTAGTGTCAACTTTCCTGTATTTTACTGCATAAATGCATCTGATCACATGGTATGATCCCAGACTGTCCTGGATTGTTAGGTAATACATCTGAACCATATTGTTTTTCAAAACCCTCAAAATTATGAAATCCAAGAGATGCCACGTTCTAATGATTTGTGATAAAGTTTAACTTAATTGAAAGGAACGCTGATATGTTTTTGCTTCAGTATTCAGTCTACAGCAATTCCTCTGATGCTAGAGACCATATAGAACTAGTTCTAATTCTCCTGAAGTCATCAACACACAAATGCTGGGAAAGTGCCCAAGAAACATCTCATCTCTCAACTGAAGGTTAGAGAAACTAAGCAGGAAATGAGAACCAACACCTTCCCACTGTCCATTCTCTTCTCCCATCACCAGAGTCTCAAGTCCTCACTGTCGTTTTTGTCCTGTTCTCTCTTCTCTTTCTCCTATGCGACTTCATTTCTTCATGTTCACCTGACATTCTTTCTTGACCCTTCCAAAATATAGTAATGCCTCTCTGCCCCCCACCAAATGTTAACAAAATGTCTGTAGCTTCCAGAAAGTAGCACATGTGTATACTAGACTATGTGCTCCCAGAGCACAGATTACTCCATGTTCCCTGGGTCCACCTCTGACTCAATGCAGAGCTTCAACCACCAATTCTTACATACACTGACAGATTCTCAAACCACCCAAGCTCCTCTGGTTTCATGCCTGCAAGCCTATCTGGTGATGGAGTCTGGGCAGCTTAGAAGCACCAAGACGTTAACATCTTCAACCACTGAAGAATTCAACTTGGTCATTCAATGTCCAGCTTCTCCAACCCTCAGTAGAACAATTTCAGTGGCTTAAAACAAAGGTCTATTTCTCACTAATTCCACCTCTGCTGCAGGTCCAAATGACTCTTTAGGAAAGCTGTTCCCCAGCAGGTGCCTCCAGTCACCAGCCCAGGGGGGAAAAAGAGTCCTACACAAGCAGCACAAAGTGCTTCCACAAAGTGATCGACATCACTGCTGCTCACATTTTATTACCCAAAGCATGTCACGTGACCACACTTACCCTCAAGGGAACAGGAGAATGAAATCTCCGCGTGTTCCACATAAAAAAGAGCTAGATATTGCACAACAGGAGCAATGCTAGTCACACACAGTGTGTGCCTCCCCTTTGCAACTTTCTTTTTGCTCAATGTTCTTTTGAGAGTTGTCTTTGTTAATCTATGTAGGTTTACTTAGTCCTTCTCATTGATGTTCAGTATTGTGTTGTGTGACTATATCATGTTTCTTTCCTACTAATGGTTTTGTAGGTTCTTCCCAATTTTTTGTTAAAATAATACTGCTGAAAAAATGAATAAAGGACATTTTATTTAAAACAGAGGCAAGAGATGAGAAGGGACAGCTCCTACACCCTACCACTTCTCATGGATTACACACCCCAGAAAGAAAAAGCCTACTTTACTATTCCAGCAGGGAAAAGAATTTCTCCTTGCCCGGCAACAAGCTCAACCAACAAGAAAACAAAGTCAGCCAAAAGAAACCATCACCACCCGGAATTCTTGCTTTCCTCCAATGGACTTTCATTTCAAAGCAGCCCCTCCCAACTTCCTCCTGTTCTCTATAAATTAACACTCCTCTCCTTTGATCTCCAGCCTTGCCTGTGGTTTCCTATACTTTCCATGTCCCAAAGTGCAATTCCTGTGTTCTTTCTGAATAAACCTATTTTGCTGGTAAAACAACAGGCTTAAGGTTAACATTGCCATGGTTATTTTATACAGTTAACAAAAACTTCTTTTTTTAATGTTTATTTTTCAGAGAAAGAGACAGAGACAGAGCAAGTGAGCACATAAGCAGGGGAGGGGCAGAGAGAGACACAAAGAATCTAAAGCAGGCTCCAAGCTGCCAGCACAGAGCCTGACACAGGACTCAAAACCATGAACCACATTATCATGACGTGAGCCAAAGTTGGAAGCTTAACCTACTGAGCCACCCAGGCGCCCCTAAAAAACATTTCTTTAGGCTGCTGTTCTAATTTAAGTACTATTTTTATGAGTAGGTACAAGCTAAAGTGTACATGAGGGGTCAAGGGATGCATGAACCACTTGGTGCACAGGCCTAGCATGAAAACTTCAGAGATATAGAATAATCAAAAGCCAACACTATATATACTGTCAACTCATGACTGTTCTAAAGAATTTAACTGGTATTATTTGCAGAGTGCTTTTCTCCCTCCATTGAGCACAACATAAAGCCAAGGCTGTTGACAATTCATCATTCAGCTAACAAATGCCAAAATCAAATATTCTAGTAATTTTCTGCATCCTATTCAAACTCTATTGAAAATCTTAAGAACAAGCGCAATGTAATATTCCTAATAGAAGACACACCTTTGACGCATTCTGCAAATGTCGAGATGAGTGAAGTGTTTGACAAGACAAAGAAGATGAATCAACTGCAATGCTTTCCACCTCGGAGCCAAAGAACCCAGCGATAATGCCATCCAACATCTGCCTAGAACAAAACGTGCTAGGGGAAAATTGATTCAATGGAAGGAAGGGAAAAAATTCCTCTCTAAAAGTTGAGGACAGGGACAAAATAATAATAAAAATTCAATTGAGTGAGACTAACTTCGTAATGACTACGGAACAGTCAGGGCAGCAACATAATTGCTTACGTATGGCTGGACCTAATCTGAGAACTGTGACATTTTTCATAGTGCTTTCCACTCAAGGTTAGCAGACAGCTTTGTGGTGAAGTCATTTTCACTAAATGGCACCTCCTGCTTTGTCTTTTGCTTTTTCTTTACGTTTGAGCGATCATTTCTTTGATCTTTTTACACATCACAGGTAAAGTAAGGTTTCTCTTACGCATTGCTAAAAACTTTAACACACGCCAGAAGTGTCACTAAACTTCAACTGCCTAAAAGTCTAAAAATAGTTTAATGGAAGAAATCATTTGTTTTTCTCGATCAGCATTCATAAATGATCAGATCACCACCAGAAGCCATGTTAGTGTTCATTATTTTCATGAGATCTCCTGAAGTAAATAGATGATTTGTCTAAACATGACTTTACAGAAACCCTGGGCATTTATACATCTCACTGAAGGAAAGCCTGTAATCCCATTACTTTCCAGAAGGAGTGTTTGTTATCACCATTTAACAAGAAGAAAAACACAGGCAGATGGAAGAAAAATAGGCAGAATTGGCAGATGATTGCTGACACATCCTTTCATAACATGGGCGAGATTGGGGCAAGGGTACACATAGACACTTACCTATCACATGTCTTTAACCTGGAAGCCCAGGTTTGAACTTAGCATTCTGGGAGTCCTCAAGTAAGAATGAGGCCTCATGAGAAAGCCTGCAGCCCATCCTCTTATTTTCTTTCTTCTGGCTTCACTCCATGTGGCAAATTGGCACACATGTGTGGACACCCCAGCCTGCATACCTCATGTCTGCTCCCCAATGCCCCCAGTCACCCTTCCACTACTCCTTGGGCCTAGTGTGCATGCTGGTGTCATCATCTGCCCTCGAGAGGATGGACTTGGGCAAGGTAACCATGCAGGCCATCAGTGAGGCATGAGGCTCTTTTGACAGGCACCTGGGGTGCTCTGTAGCTGGAGCATGGTACACGAGAGGGAGGGCACTAAATCATCAAGCACCTGAGTACAGTAAAGGTGGACAGAACCAGCATCACGTGGTTGGGAAAAGGTGGCTTCAATTCCAGCACAGTCTTGTCAGAATTCCTAAGATTTTATTGCTTGTAGAAAAAGTATCTTCATTTATCAAGAGCAGTTGCTCAGTGTTACTTCCTACTCCTACTCCACATCATTCCTAATGAAATAAAAATAAATCACACAGACAACCTAACCAGGTAAAGGCAGAAGCGAAGGTCTGAACCTCAGAGTCTGCCACAAATTGCGCTCAATTTCTTTGAATGATGATTCAGATGCACACTGAGGGAAGTCATTGCCACATACACTGTCCATTTCCTCTAGAGATACATACTTAATACGTTGTCTTCGAGTATTTAACTATCACACAAGAGGATACGGGTGAGAATTGTTGACATTAGATTCAGGTTAAGTGCTGCTTACTGCAGAACACAAAAGTTCATTTCTTTGTCACATGCTTTACCTCGAAACTCACTCATGTAAGGCTCTTTATTAGACATGATATTTCATGCGGTCTGTGAGAATGAGAAATGGGATTAAGAGTTGTTATAGATGGAACTCCAAACCCCAATTATCATGGATGATGGCACTCTAGGTGGTAAATCTGCAAGACTGGGAGTTTGGATGAAGTAATACTAAGTGAAAATACACTCTTGTGTGTCTCCTCTACTCTCAGTACTCCAAACTACTTCACTTCTGACACTGGATGTGCAGGTTTCTCCACACATCAAGCAATTCTCCCACACGAGCCTCGGTGTCCTACAACTTAACTCCATTCTTTCACCATCTACCTGGAGAGAGCATCAAATCCCACAAGTGTTCATTCCGACAAGAGTGCCCACACCACCTCCTTCATTTCAGACACCAACCACCAGCCCAGGTGTTCCCGGACCAGAGAGCTAGAAATCAGAGGTAACCATGACAGCCTCATGGGATTCATTCGCTAGAGAAGCTATGAGAACGGAAAAAAGTAGTCCATGTACTGGCTTACCAGTGTTTATTACATAGGGTCCCAAGCCCAGGAGCTTCTGCCCCCGTGGAGACTGGGGTATACTACCATTCCAGGGTACAAATGCCCTCTTGTTCACTGACCTGGCAACTCTTCATACCATGTCTATTTGAGTTTTTATAGAGGTTTCACTATATACACGTGTGTGATTAAATAATTTGCCGCTGATGCCTGATTCAACTTCCAGACCCTCTCCCATCTCTGGGGATCAGGGGTGGGACTACAATTTCCAACCCTCTAGTCACATGAGTGGGTCTTCTGGCAACCAGGCTGCCATCCTTAGGGGCTTTCTGAAAGTCACATCATTAACGTAAATATGGGTAAGGTTGAAAGAGGCTTGTTATGAATAAGCAGGCACTCTTTTCACCTTTATTATTCTGAGGCTATTTTACGAACTGGAACTATTTGAGGACAAAAGACCAAATATTATCTATGTACATATTTTTTTCATTTTAGAGGGAGTGAGCAAGTTTGAGTGGGGGAGAGGGCCAGAGGGAGAGAGAAAGATTATCTTTTAGTAGGCTCCATGCTCAGCACAGAGCCTAATTCAGTGGTGGATCCCACACTCCTGGGATCCTGACCTGAGCTGAAATCAAGAGCAGGCCGCTCAAGCAGCTGACCCACCCAGGTGCCCGAAGACCAAATATTATAATAAAAGATTCTCCCATTGCTCTTATGGGGAAACTCCAAAGGGATTTAGAAGCTATCAGAGCCAGGAAAAGAGATACAGATCAAGTAAAAGTGTATCATGTGTCACAGTAGCATAGGGACCAAATGATTCATCAACAATGAGTGTCCAAAGAGAAGGGCACCTGGGTGGCTCGGTTGGTTAAGCGTCCTACTCTTCATCTCAGCTCAGGTCATGATCTCATGGTTTGTGGGGTAGAGCCCCGTTTCAGGTTCAGTGCTGACAGTGCAGAACCTGCTTGGAATTCTCTCTCTCCGCCCCTCCCCTGCTTCTGTGCACACACTTTCTCTCTCTCAAAATAAACAAATAAAAAGAATAGAGTCCAAATAGAAAATTACATGAGTTTTGTCTTAACACAAAATAAAATGGAGACTAAGAATGATGTACAAATGGCCGAGCAATACCAACACCAAATATATTGGATCAGTGTGTTGGGGAACAAATCAGAGGAAGGATCAGTAGCACATGTGCAGCTCCCCAACTGCCCATTCATCTTAGGAAAGCCCATAAAAATCTAACAAGGCTAGATGCCAAATTCTGAGCCAGATTAGGGAAGCCTCAGTCCTTGCCTAAGTGTAAGCAGAGGCCAGAATATAGTAATACTATGATTTACCAAGCCCTGGCTCTAACTCTATCATGTCAGCACAGCACTGATAACTGGAAGAAGCACCAGGACCTTTAGGAGTTGGGTTAGCTGTTGTGATCTAAGCCTGTGGTTCCAGCTAAATGATAGCCAACTAGCAGCAAGATTCACTCCATCAACCATCACAGTTGCAGAAGCAATTATCATTCTCCTTGTGTTGGTGGGAATGAGCAATAGCAAGAATCTAAGCCAACCTTGCAGCTGACCTGCATGGACTGTCATGTGCACTGGATCATAACTGATTTCCAGAGAGGTTTACAGACTATCTTCTGGGACGCCAATTAACAAGGTATAAGTCTTGGGGAAAAAAATAACCTTAAGGAAGGTTATTGAGGCAAAAACCAATCTATGAACAAAATTTGGAATTTATCTTAAGAAAAACAAATGAGTAATATATTTGGATAGAAGGAAAATCAGAAGGCTAGCTACTCTAATAGATTTAATCTTGGATGCTAATTCTTCATCCCTGCCTGTATCCACACCTTTTGCTATGTGATTTTGGAGTTCCTCCCAGTAAGAGGTGGAGAATATTTCCCTGCCTTTTGATTATTGGTTTAGGCATCTGATTTGTTTTCATTAGGATGTTTGCAGATGTGACATAAGCAGACACTTGGAAAAGTGCTTGGGAAGTAGGTTTGCTCTTCATCTTTTAGCACTGACAAGGAAAAGATGTTGGGGATGAAAAGTTTTCCCTTCTTCCCTTCCAGATTACATTAAAATTAGAACAACAGGAGAAAAACAAATGTAATTATGTGTGTATATGTATGTACATACATACGTATGGATGGGATCCCACAAACACATGAGACTTCCCTGCAATCAGGCAAATGAGGCTTATATACCATCCCAAGCTAAGAAAAATGGGGACCAAGGGCTGGGGCTTCAAAGGGGGAAAGACACTTCATAGGAAGAGGAGAGGAACAAATGCTTGATAAAATGTTGTTTGTCATGCCATGCAGAGAAATCTTCCTGGTATAGAAAGTTATCTCTGGTAATAGCTCTCTTCCTGGCACAGACTTCCTATGTAAATTCTTGTAGGCAGTTAGTGGGGAGGTCTGCTGGGCCTTGATTGTCTTAAGCTCAAAATAATACATATGGCAAAATGGCACATTCTGGGTGGAGTGCCACAAACCCCCCAGTGTGCCAACCACCACACTGTCACAATGAAAAGAACAAGGACAAATGGATCAGAGCACCATCAGACAAGCTCACTCTGGATTGGCCAAGTCCCACTCATAGACACATGAGAGAACCAAGAAGAGATAAGTAGAACCACTCAGTGAATCTCAGCCCAGACCAGCCAAACTTTGATCTGAACCACAGACTCAAAGGCAGTAAGAAATGATCTCTGTTTTAAGCACTAAATTCTGGAGTGGCAGTAATAAGTGATACTATGTTTAAAACTATCCTGAGAAAATATTTTCACTTTGAGAATAAAAAAGATAGAAGAGACGACACTGAAGGGCTAAAGGCAAGTTTTTTAGCAATGACATCACTGCATATAAACAAAGACTACCCCAAAAGTAATTAGAGCATCGGAAATGCCAAAACTGTAGCAGCACTACTAATTAGGGGAAATTAGACAAAGCTCAAAAGCCTATCCAACATCCTATGTACCTTTATGTTAACATGCCCAAGAAAGCAGGTGTCATTTCACCCTTAACTAAGTATTTTAAGCTAACAAGGTTCTTTACTTTATATTGTAAAATAGTATTTCCTTATCTTCCATAGAGGTTTTTAATTTTGATAGTAATATTAAGACCATTTATAAGCTAAAGAGAGCAAAAAAAAAAAAAAAAAGGCCAAACATGGCCCTATTTCCTTATCTCCACAGTTTCCATAAAACCCAATGCAATTCCACCATGTTGATGGCACATATTATGTATTAGATTGGTGAATAATGTCATAAGGTAGAAGAAACAAAAACTAAAATCAAAGAACCCACTTTGCCACAAAATTTGTTCATTATTCAGGACACCATCATCTCAAGAATTCAACAATTTATAGGTCCGGTACAGACCTTCCAACGTTCTTCCTTTGTTCATCAATGAAGCTCTCAACTCCTTCCGGTGATGGATTCAGGACAAGTTGCCCCAGAATGTGCCACATTTACATGTTCCTGTGAATTGTTTTCTTCCTGTTTTAAGTCCCAAACCCATATCCCTTTCTCCTTAGCTCATCATGTAGCATATAAGCCTCAACAACCTGGCTGCTGGGGAGCCCCCTATCTTTGTGGTTCCCATACATATGAAATTAGGGTTTTTTTTTATTCCTATCAATCTGTTTCATGTCAATGTACATGACTTTCTCAAGGTCACCTAAGTTCAATCCTGTTACTTTTCTCCTAGTGTCTCTCTCTGCCAAGTTTTGATTCCATAAAAGCAGGGATAACTTATTTCCTGCCTTTAAGAAGTAGAATCTAATAAATGAACAAGAGTATACCAACAAAAACCCTGAACACAATTTGTAATTTGTATCAATATTAGAATTTAAAAGGCATCAAATATCCTGAAATTCCCTTTCCACATTTGAAAAAAATAATAAAGCAAAATCTAAAATTTTCCAGTTACAGCTTTTCCCTTCTTTCTTATTTGTAAAACATCTAAGTCTTCGATATTTACATCGCCTTTCAATATTTCTGCATTTCAAGCATATTCTTATTTACTGAAAGGCTACGGTTGTGAATTAAGTAAGAGATAAGCCATAAAGCAAATTTCCCAACCTCTTCTCATGGCTGTAGGGACAGGGAGAGGCAGGGAGAGGCAGGCAGAGTGGGTCAGGGAGGATCAGTTCAAGAGGACAGAAATATACCAATCTGGGATGTTATGGAGCAGAGTATCTCCTCCCTATATGAAAACCCTGACAGAGAAGAGAACTCCACTTGACAAACTTCTGAAAGCCAAAGCTTTCAAACTAATATTGCTTCAAGGCCCATCATTCTGCCAAAGGTGGCAATACCTTAATTTGTCACTGTCAAGCAAACAAATTTCTTTAAGGTCTGCTTATTATTGTTCTGTTCTTCTGTCTCTGGACACACCAGCTTGCTAATGTAACTAGTGTGCTGGAGATCAACTTCAGGGACATCAAACAGAGCTCATTACTCTGAACCGCCTGCTGTGTTAACTGTCCCAGCAAGAGTGATGTGGCTCAGGTAAAAATATTTGATAGGGCACAGTCTGTCCAAATGTTTCTGTAGCCTTTGCTGTGATGTCCTCAGGAGAAGACACTGATGAGCAGATATGCTTCTCTGACAGTGAACACTGAATTTTAAAGACTGATTCATAATGTATGAACTGCTTGATTCTCCTTACTATTAAAGGACCCAAATCAATCTCAGTGCACAGAGAGAAGTGAAGTATGAGCAGAGAGGATTTCTCTCCACAAGTATACACGGAGATATGCCTCATGGTGAGGTCAAAGGACCTCTGTAGAAAATCCCACTTGAGGTTTTCAGGGCCCTTCACCTGCACCTAGTTTAAGGGACTCTGGCTTAGCTAAGAGGTAAGTGTTATTGGGGTAGCAAAAGTTGCCACCCCAAAATGTCTCTTTGGCAAAAGGATTACTTTAGGCTGATTATTTGTAATAAGCAGACATCAGCAAAGTTCTGAAACCCAAACTGAAGTGACACTTCTATAAGTCACCTTTACCTTTCTAAAGGGAAATCTCCATTTGTAAGGGCATCTCCCTCTCTATACCGAGCAGAGAAAGATGACAAAATCTCTACAAACTCATCACTGGAGAAGATGAGGACTTAAATCTGCCTACCAATCTTACCCTTGTTTCCTGTGCTTTCTCCGGTAGCCTCCCATAACAACGGCCTCTTCATCCCCAACATCTTTTTTTTTTAATTTTTTTAAGTTTATTTATCTTGAGACAAATAATGTGAGCAGGGGAAGGGCAGAGAGAAAGAGAGATAGAGAAGAATCCCAAGCAGGCTCTGCACCATGAGCACAGAGCCCAGCTCAGGGCTCAAACTCACAAAACCGTGAGATCTTGACCTAAGCTGAAATGGGGAGTCAGACACTTAAGCAACTGAGTCACCCAAGTACCCCCAAATCTAGCCACCAATCTCACCCTTCTTTACTGTGCATAACTGACTCCCCACCTCCAGTATCTTTACCTAAGGATGATACTTAAGGTGGTAGCTTGTACCATTTCCAAGACTTACTCAGTTTCTGTGGGTCTCTCCCATATATGTTAAGAAGTATGCTTGTTAAACTTTTTTTCCTGTTGATCTGTCTTAAGTCAATTTAATCATTACACTAGCCAAAAAACCTAGAAGGAAAGAAGGGAAGACTTATCCAACCCTACACTGGAAAAAAAGCTTAAGGCTCTGAAGGGGTTCAGGAAAGGCTCCCCAAAATGTCCCACTTTGGCATGTGGACTATTTTGAGCTGAAGGCACTTGAGAGCCTGAAGGCTCAAGAGAAACTTTTGCCCCTCCCTTAACCACACTGAAGAAACTATATTAAGGGGCAGGGTCTCTTCCAGAATAAGGGTCATTAATAAATTTTATCTGAGTGACCCATGTGTATGGCAGGGCAAGCATCTAATTAGCAAACATCTGCTCTTATTACCCTGTTAACTGCATTCCTTTCCTCTGAAGTCCCAGACCCCCTCCCTCACTTCTCCTTAGTTCAGAATGACATATAAACCTCATGTTGCCTGTCTCTGGAATTCCCAGGTCTACATGGATTCCCCATACATATGCCAATTGAATTTGATTTTCTCCTGTTCATCGGTCTCATGTCAGTTTGATTCTTAGTCCACCTAGAAGGACCTTTGAGGGGGCATTAATTCTTGCTTCCCTACAGTTCCAAGCTCTTGCTCTCATGCCTATTTTTCTTGGTGCTATGCAATTCTCTAGCTCTTGTTTCAATTTCAGAGTTTTTCACCACAAAACAGAAGCCAGACAAGATTTCCTGAAAGGCTATGGGTAAAATAATACTTAACTCTGACACATGATGTAAGAGTGTGCAGTTAAAGGTTGACAGAAGCCAGTATTTACAATGTTACTTAGAAATGATAGGACAGTTAGTTATAAAACCTTCCAAAACCTTTATAATAACTCTCTTCCCAAAGGTCCTTGCTATGGGATCAGCTTACAGTTGGAAACTGCCTTACAACAAAGACATTCAGTGCTTGGATAATAGTAGCAATGTATTCAAAACTTCCCCTATGTTAAATATAAAGCCAGAGGCCCAAAATGGAGCCATTTAGGCCAAGTTACTATGGGTCTTTATACTTAAACTAAATGTACTTTCAACCTTCCACAGAAATGTAGTTTTAACCAGTCAGGCAGGAACTTCCTGGTCAGCACCAAGGATGTAATCTATCACAGAGGTCCTCCTCTCCATCCTTGCAAAAGGATGATGAGAAAATCTCCATGACACGAGTCTCTGCTTTTTCCCTAAGGGAAAGCGATCTTGCCTCAAATAATCCTTTCTTTTCCTTTGCTAACAACTTCTTGTCCTACATTCTTTCCCATAAAAACCTTCCATTTTGTACAACTTCCAGGAGGTCCTCTCTCCTTGCTAGACAGGACCTCAGTTCACAAAATAGTTAATAAAGCCAATTAGATCTTCAACTTTACCTAGTTGAAATTTTGGTCTTTAACACCTAAAACCATCCATACAGGGAGTCTCTCTGCTGAGACTTCTCCTAGGGAAAAAAAAATGTCCCTCAAAAATCAAGGTCAGACAAATGAACATTGTTAGAACATTAGAATTTCATAGGACTATTTTGTCACTCATGTAAGGATGAAAGTAAGGCAGATTTGATTTTTACAGGTACGAATATTTAAAATCACTCCAGTTTATGTTAAACCTGATACTATCTTTTCCTTACTACACATTTCTTCATTTACACTATAGTATGCTTTCTCTCTACACTTTTCTATTCAAATCACCTGAGAGTAGACTTTTTGCATCTTTTTTATTCTGATTGACACTTTGTTGAATCTTAACATGAAATTTCCGCCCCCCCCCCTTGGTTTTCTTAGTGTTTTCTTATTCTTCTTTCCCTACCTCCTTTGTGCCCTTGGCCTTCCTTCCCCTATCCCTAGGGCCTTGCACTGTCCCTCTCCAAAGGCCCTACGCCAGTGGTTCAAATGTGGCTGCCACTTAGTATCACTTGGTGAGATTTTAAGATTCTGATGCTCACAGTACACCCTAAATCAGTTAAATCACAATCTCTGAGGTGGGACACGGACACTGAAATTTGGTGTGGTTTTTTTTTTCCTCTTTTTCATCAAATTATAGCTTACATGCCATGTAATGTACAAATCTTTGCTATCATTAGGCAAATACACAGACCTGTGTAACCCAGCTCCTTACCACAATAGGTAACATTTCTGGCACCCTAGCAAGTTCTCTCCAGTTCCTGTACAATCAGTGGTCACCCTACCACCCCTCAAAAGTAACCAATATTTGGTTTTTACCAACATGGATTAGTTCTGCCTATTCTAGAGCTTCCTATGAATTGAATCATATAATACACAACTTTTTGTCTGGTTTCCCTCACTTAACTTCATGTTTTCAAGTTCCATCTATCATACACCACGTATTAGCAGTTTGTTTCTTTATATTGCTGAGTGGTCATCCCTTGTATGAATATAGCTTCATTTTTAAAAAGTCATTATTCTGTTGTTAGACTTCTGAGTTGCTTCCAGTTTGGGATTATAAAAAAGGACTATGGAGGAGAAAATTTATCTTTACCCTTCTGTGCTCTTGGTTGAAACACCCCTGTAATAAAAAAGTAGATTAACACATAAAAAAAAAATGAAGGAAAGTTTAATAACATATTATTATGCCTCTTGTATACATGGGAGGGACCCAAGGAAAAAATGAGTAACTCCCTGAAACCACCTTAAATATCATCTCCAGCTACAGACAAAAGAAGATACTGGGGGTGGGGAGCCAGTTATGTGGGGAGGGTTACTCAGAACATTTAGGGAAAAGTTGTTACACAGATTTAAGTTGCTGCCTTCTCCAGAGATTTGGTCATCTTCCTCTTCCTGGTAGAGAAAGAGAGACAGAGAGAGAGACAGAGAGAGAGAGAGACCGACCCTTTCAAACGGAGATTTCCCTTATAAATGTAAATGTCTCTTACAAAAGGGTAACTTCTACTTGGTTTTCAGAGCTTTGCCTGTGTGTGCTTTTTCTTAAAAATGATCAGCCTAAAATAATCCTTATGCAAAGAAGCATATTTTTGGGTGGTATATTTTGCTCCTCTGCAAGGGGCTTTGAACATTCTTGGACACATCTTTTTCTATAGACATACACTTGCATTTTCCTTGGATAAACACCCAGGAATTGAAGTACTGGGGCACATGATAAATATGTATTTAATTTTATAAGAAACTGAAGAGCTTTCCAAAGTGGGTTGTTTCACAGCACAGTTTCACCAATGACTTATAAGAGTTCCCGTGACTCCGTATCTTTACCAACGTTTGCTATTGTCGGCCTTTGTAATTTTACTTATTCTACCGAGTGTGGAGTGTAGGCATCAGTATTTATTTTTTAAAGCTTTTCAGGTGTTTCCAACGTGTAGCCAACATTGAGAACCAGATTGTACCTAGGCCAAAACTATTACCATTAGAAGTGTCCAAAAAGAATGGGTTAACTTAGGAGCTAATAAGCAGTCCTTTACTAGAAGTAAGGAAACAGCAGGCACAAATCAAGAATGGTATATAGCAAGTGCTTCTTTATCTTTAATGTCTACACAATTCCCATGCTCCCACATGATGTTAAGGCTGATGTTCTGAAAACCACACTTCTAGTAAGAAGGGGACAGAGCCAATTCCTTTATTAGGTAAGCCACTGGAATATACCAGAGTCCTTCCTAAGCTCTAATTCCCAATTTCAACGACAGCCACATCCTCCCATTCTGATACTTTCCAAGGGCTGCAATCTCTGAACATTTCTATTTGCATGCCTGGACATTAAATCAATGCCACAACCATCAAAGTATAGACCCAAACGGCTGCCTGTCCAAATCTCTCTGTTTACACTCAATATTAACATTAACCTTGAAATCATGCTCATTAGAGCTATCATTTTCCTCATCCTCATTTCTCCTTCTTCCCCCATAATCAGTCATTACCAACACTTTTCAAGCCTCCTTTCATTTCCTACAGTCCACATGTACTGCACACCCATCCATCTGTGAAAAGTCTAAGAGGATCCAAGGACTAGACCCCATGCTTTGGTGTGGAAGCAGATGGAAACAACTATATAATACAAGAAAGAGATATCAAAAGCCCTTTCTACTAAATGGTTGGTCACGTCTTGGCTCCAACTGCTCTCCAGTGTAAGCCAGGATGCTATGTCCACCATTCTAACAGCCTCTTCAGAAGGAGCACACATTATCACATTTCCACATTCTCACTACCTGAACACTGTGTTCAGGCTTGCCCTTCCCAAGAAGCACCTGTCTCATTTTTCCTCTGCTTAAAGAGTACTTTCTAAAATATGTGTCTGTCCTAATGCTAAATCCCTCTCCCTAGGTGCCAGGCTTCTTCCTAATCTGCTACCAGCCTGCAGGTAATACAGAACTTCTTGCTCTAGAACTAATTAAACTTTACCCATTCACTGAGGCTTTTCCTGACCAGTAACTACTCCTCCATCTCCACACTCATAATCTCTCCCTCTTCTTGAATCCTCCAAGGTCAAGAAGTAAATATAAAAAGTAACGTCTTAAGCAACAAATTTATTTCTTACAGTTCTGGGGACTTGTAGCCCAAGATCAGAGGATCAGCATATTAGGGTGAAGGCCCACTTCTGGGTTGCAGACTTCTGGTTGTGTCCTCACATGGTGGAAGGGGGCAAGGGAGCTTTCTGGGGCCTCTTTTTTAAAGGCATTAATCTTACCTTGGGGGTTTGGTTTCAACATGTAAATTTTGGCATACACATTCATACCATAGCAAGTAATTTAGTATTTCATTACCTAATGATCTCCTTATTTTTATTAAGTCTCATGCACTCATTTTTTCTTAATTAAAAGATACACAAATACAGGGTTCTTACCCTAATACATCATGTACCCCCTATCGTATCCCACAGAGCATCTTGTTAGTACTTACTGGACAAAGAAGCAAGACTAAGGAAAAAGGCAATGAATATTAAAGTTTCCTCTTTGTCCAACAGCTTGGGATTTGCCTTGGAGAGAGCAACTTAATACAACCATTCTAGGATGAACAGTTATTAAACTAACTGAGGGTAATGACTCCCAAAGAATGGTGGTAGAACCAGCAACATTGGCATCAACTGGGAATTTGTTACAAATACAGATTTGGGGGCTGCCTGAATGGTTCAGTCAGTTAAGTGTCCAACTCTTGGTTTCAGCTCAGGTCATGATCTCACACTTCATGAGTTTGAGCCCTGTGTTAGGGTCTGCACTGATGGTGCAGAGACTGCTTGGGATTCTCTTTCTCTCTTTCTCTTTCTCTCTCTCTCACTCATTCTCTCTGTCTCTCTCTGCTTCTTCCCTGCATACATTCTTGTTCTTGTTCTCATTCTCTCTCAATAAATAAACATTAAAAAAAAAAAAGAAATGCAGATTTGGGGGCCCCATTCTAAACCTGGTGGATCAGAAATTCCTGCAAGGGAGCTCTGCCATTTGTTTTAATAAACCCTCCGAGGGATTCACATACACACTAAATTTTGCTATCACTGCATTAGCGTTTGAATAAATTAACCAAAGTTAAATAACTTGTTACTAACAGAGTAGGTCAATGTGAGACCAAAAGCTATTCTCCCACTATGACATCATACTCTTTTCTTGATCTATTAATAGACCCTTCTAGATAATGTCTAATGTGGTAAACCTCAATTTTTCATTTTAAGATTCTAAGGAAAAATTTTCATTTAAAAAACTGGTTTTTTAAAAATTTAAGTCTTGGGGCGCCTGGGTGGCTCAATCGGTTAAGCGACCGACTTCGGTTCAGGTCATCATCTTACCGTTTGTGAGTTCAAGCCCCACATGGGGCTCTGTGCTGACAGCTCAGAGCCTGGAGCCTGCTTCAGATTCTGTGTCTCCCTCTCTCTCTGCCCCTCTCCTGTTCACGCTCTCTCTCAAAAATAAACATTAAAAAATAAAAAAATTAAAAAAAAATTTAAGTCTTCCCAAAGTGACTCCAGCTGTAGAAATTACTAAGATATAAGAAGTTCATATTGCTTCTGTTGATGTAAATTTGGATTTCCAAAAGGCTGGAAGTACCAAATGACTAAGAAAATTGGAATTAAGCCTCTATTCTAAACCGTGTGTCTTACAGATTGCATACATAAAATGGCATCAAAATAATCTAACACCAGTGTTTAAAAATAATAACTACTAAACAGGACTTTATTTCCATTGTAGTCAAATATTCCACAGAGTAAATGGTAAATACTGCCTGAGCTTTCAATGGGCACACAAATCTCACTTACTTGAATCATCAGATGAAGCAAAACAATCTGTATCCACTAATCAAATTCTATAGCCTTTCCACTCTACTAGAGGAAAGAGACTCTATAGTCCCAAAGGCCTCTTCAGAGAGCTCACCAGCAAAGTCTTATCCACAGGCAAGAACTCATAAATCATCTTCCTGATACATGCAAAGAGGTGAGAGAGGCAATGTGTTACAGTCATTATCATACTTCAAAAAAAAAAAGCATTGTTTATTTCACAACAATAACAGGTTGGTATTTTATTAGAATCTAAAAAAGATGATTTAACAAAAAGGCCCTTTTTTCGGGGGGCGGGTGGTTAAGCGTTCTGTAAATTTTTGTATTCACACGTAAAAAACATCTAACTGCATACAAGTTGCTATTAAAAATCATTTTTACATACTACCAGTACAGCCAGTCATGCCACATGGACCATCCATGCTAGGGGAAGGTTTTACTATATTAGCCACTGTAGACAACTGCTGAATATGCAGTCCCTTAACAACTCAACTGCAGAGCATAAAGAAAACAAAGATTGCTAGAGATGGAAGGGACCTTAAAGATAATTTGGGTAAACGCTCTTATTTTGTAGGTGATAAATTTTAAGCCCTGAGAATGAAGGTGACTTCTTCCTGGATATCATCAATGGCAGCAGGATCCAGAATCCAAAACTCCTCATTTTTACATAGTTCAGCTTCCTTTATGAGGCACTCTAGTCAGTGCAATTATTTACCTACTTGCCTGGCTCAGGAATTTTGAAATTCCCTCATATGAGCAAAGTAAGCTTAGATACCATTTCTGTTTAACTCCATCCTTTATTGTGAAGAGAAATATATGCAAAAAGCTGCAGAGTATTCCCCAGTCCCTAAATTTCTCCTAAGGGAAAAGAATTCTCACTCTATTCCACAGTGGGAAAGAAACAAATCGATGGAGCTTCCTCCTCCTTACTCTCTCAGCCATGCCTCCCAAAGGAGGAAGGAAAAGGTTCTTACCAAAGTAACAGGACTGTGAGGAGCATGTGGGCCTTGGTTCTTGTGGGCTTGCTTCTTTCAAAAGTTCCTGCTCTCAGGATACATGTAAATGTACCTTTTTTTTTTTTTTTTTTGGAAATTTAAGCAGGTATTTGTTACTTCCATATATCTGACTCCTCAACCTATCTTTCAGTTTGAAAAGAAGCTGATAATAACTTGCTCACACCTCAATAAGAACAAGATTTTTCATTCAATCAGAAGTCAGCTACAACTACTACAACAAAACTTGGCTCCAATTGTGTGTGTGTATGTGTGTGTGTGTGTGTGTATATATATATATATATATATATATATATACATACATACATATATATAGGCATATATATACATATTACACACACATATATGCATATTTAATTTTTATATATTATATATAATGCATATAATACACATATAACACATATATGTATATATTATATATTATATATATAAAACTTGGTTCCAATTATATATATTACATATATATTACATATATATGTAACATATTAGATATATAATATATATTACAGATATATATTTTATATATATATTTAATACACATATAATTATATTACATATATACACTTATGTAATATATATATTATGTAACATAGTATATATTATATATATGTTTTTAAAAAAACTCTAGGCATGAAAGACAAAAAAACATTTAGATGGTAATAAAGGAGAATACCTTCATACCATCAGGGTAAGGCAGTATTTTGGGAATAAATCTATAAAATCATAAACAGCATTTAATTCGATTGCATTAAGAACTTTGGTTCATCACAAGATACCATGAAAAGAGGTTAAAGATAATCCACAAATGTCATCATTAACAAAGGACTAACATCCAGAATACACATAGAAAGAAAAGTTCCAGGAGTTAAAAGAAAAAAAAAAAAAAGGCATGGGAGGTGCCTGGGTGCCTCATTCAGTTAAGCATCCAGACTCCTGATTTCGGCTCAGGTCCTGATCTAACTGTTTATAGGTTCAAGCCCTGCATCGGGCTCTGTGCTGACAGTGCAGAGCCTGCTTGAGATTCTCTCTCTCACTCTCTGCCCCTTCCCCATTTGCTCTCTCTCTCAAAATTAATAAACTTTAAAAATAAATAAAACTTTTTTAAAAAAAAAGGCAAAATGACCTAAAGACATAGATACTTTATACAGCAGAAAATCTAAATGGCAAATAAACATAAGATATTCAACTTTGTTACCAATTAGAAAAAAGCAAATTGAAACCATAGTAAGATGGTATTAAATCCTCTGCAAATCAGCAAAACTCAGAAGTCTAACAACACCGAGAGTTGTTAAGGAAATGGAGCAATGGAAACTCTCATTCACTACTGGAGTACATAAATTTTCAAGTACAAACACATTGAAAAGTGGTCCATCATTCCCTAGGAAACTTAGGGATGTGTCTTGTGCAAACACATGACCACAAATTCCACCTACTCCTGTCGACAAGCCCCCTTTTTAAGGTGACTTTGCCGCTCCTGTCAACAATTGAGTATTTCTCTATGCTCTTTACCCAAGATGGCTTTAACTAGTAGAGTGAGGTGGATGTGATGGTGTGAGAATACTTAGTCCACACCTCAACAAGCCCGGCAGCTTCCACCCTTGCCTCCTTTGCAGACATGAGGCTACCAAGCAAAGAAACCAGGAGAGTCCTTGAGGAAGAGACACCACAACAAGAAACAATCTGGTCAAAAGCCAGTACCAACTGCCAAACATATTAATGAGGCAATCTTGGGCCACCTCATTTTTTTTTTTTAACTAGGCTCCACACCCAACATGGGGCTTGGGTTCACAGCCCTGAGATTAAGAATCAGATGCTGTATGGACTCATTCAGCCGGGCACCCCAAGAGCTATCTCATTTTAGTTGAGCTGTCAGAGGACTACTGTCACATAATTGAGTGCAGGAGAGACCAGCAAAAGAACAGTCCACCTGAACCCAGTCACAATTGTTGACCCACAGAATTGATGAGTACAATACTGGTTTAAGTCACTATTTTTATAACGGCTTGAAACAGATAACTGATTCAGTGTTTCTATCCGTTGACTCACAAAGTCTACTCCTGGTTTTCTATCCTAGGAAAACACCCAAGATAAACACAAATGCCCGCGGAAGATATATACAAGAATATTCATAGAAACATTGTTCAAAATAGTCCCCAGCAGGAAAAAATTCAAATGTTCTTAAGAATAGATCAACAAATTATGATACATTCACTAATTACAATACTCTATGCCTCCAAATACTCTATGGCTTTAAAATTAGCCTTGATCTATACATATGTTCTATATACTCTCCTGTGTTTTACATAATTTTCCCATATGAAAACAGTCATCTCTATATTTGTGAAACAGGTGAGCAATTTTCAAGAGCAACTAATATAGCAGAAACACAGGTGTCCAAATATCACCAATGCCTTGGGATGGTTCATAAATTAACTTTAGCAAAAAGCGATGAGCCTGATTTGCCACCAAGGGAAAAGGCTATGATTTAATAGAATTTGTCATCTATCTTGACATCACGTCACAAAAACCTGATATCCCTCAGGTTTTTGACCTCCTATCCAATTCTTTACATCATTAATATACCTGGTGGCAGAGCTAAGAGTCAATCTGGTTTACAGAGCAAATACTCAAAGGCAAAGCCTAATATCCAATCTTGACCCTTCCCCGCAGATGAGAAAAGGCCAAAATAAGATATTGCACTCCTGTGTCACACCCACGAATCTAAAGCAACTAGTCCTCTGAGAGCTATGATATCAACCCATAATGGATTAGAGTCATATCTTCAAAGTTACTCTGGCAGATGGGATCACTGTTCCCAACCCTTCACTCCTGCTTCTCTTTTCTTGCAGAGTTACATCTATGCTCTTTTCAGATTAATTCTTCCTTTGAGAAGAGTATAATTCTCCCACTGTATTGATGCTGTGTTTATTCTGTGATTTACTTAACAGGGAATGAGGGAAGTGACAGTGTGACAGCTACAAGGTGAGTCCTTAAGAACTATCACATATTTCTGCTTGCCTTCTGTGCTCCTGTGATTTGTCATTAGAAAAATATACTGCAGACAGCCCCAGCCCCAGAAGACAGGAAGAACAGAGACAAAACTGAGCATAAGCCTTGGGTCCATCCTGACACAGCTAAGTTTAGCCTAGATCAGCTGAATCATGGTTGACCTCAAGACCCAGGAGCTTGAAAATACATTTTTGATGCTGTCATCCCTGAGATTTTCAAAGTTGGATGTTGTGGAGTAAAAACTATCTAATTCAACAATCTTAAAGAAACAATCTCCCCCAGGCCAGGGTCTATCAGAAACGGGTGGCCAGCCGCAGAAACAAAAAAAAAAAAAAAAAAAGACTAAGTCTGACTGGCAAACGTCCCTATCCAAGAATCATCGAAAAGCGAGATAAATCACACCCAACAACACAAGATCTCTGATCTATGTGTACAGGCATATATTTACCGGAGAGGTTGTCATACACAGTAAACATTCCTATTGTACAATCAACTCTGTCTGATTCCACACTCACCCAAGAACCCTGTGATCTTAACTTGGCTTCATGTGTAGCTTGCCTATAGTGATAGAATACACCCCGTTGGAATAAACAACATGACATGAAAGTAAGGATGTTCAGAGCCTTTAAAAGTGAAGCTTAATAAATTTTAGTCTCTTTATTTTCTTCCCAAAGCTTTCAAGAGCATTCTCTCAAATGAAAGCATTATTTCCCACTGTCCAGAGCAGTAACTAGTTCTTGCTCAGACTCAACACTTAATATTTTCTATCCTTCTCCATGTGAGTTCTGGTATGAACAAACCCAGGTCAAATGACTTTCCTAGAATCTAATCTTTAATGTATGCTTTGCCCCTTAGAAAGAAGACTTTCACAAAGAAACATGGACATACTTCCAGCATCTGTATATGCATGTTCTCATGCAAATTACTAGAAACCGAAATAGCTATGAAATCAAACCCAGTTTGCCAAATGCCTGATGAGATGCTCCCTCCCTATTTAATGAAATGATACCATTAAGCTTGGGACTCCATTCTCAAAGAATGTTAACTTCAACAATCTGCATATGGCTAAACTGTTTTCTCCCGTTCACACTTTTTTTTCCTCAAAATAAATGAGCTGTAATTAGTAAAGACAAGCACCCAGGTGGCTTAGTCGGTTAAGTGTCCGACTTTGGCTCAGGTCATGATCTCACAGTCCATGGGTTTGAGACCCACGTCGGGCTCTGTCTGACAGCTCAGAGCCTGGAGCCTGCTTCAGATTCTGTCTGTCTGTCTGTCTGTCTCTCTCTCTCTGCCCCTCCCCTGCTCACACTCCGCTTCTCTCTCAAAAATAAACATCAAAAAAATTTTTAAAAGAAGTAATAAAGACAGTGCAAATTTTCACACTCTAAAATATCCAACAGTTATATTTACAGCACCATTACCAACAATGGCCAAACTATGGAGAGAGGCCAAATGTCCATCAACTGATGAATGGATAAAGAAGATGTGGTGTGTACACACACACACACACACACACACACTGAAATATTATTCAGCCATCAAAAAGAGTTAAATCTTACCATTTGCAATTATCTGTATGGAGCTAAGTGAAATAAGTCAGGTAAAGACAAATACTATATGATTTCATTCCTAAGTGGAATTTAAGAAAAAAACACATGAAAATATGGGAGGGGGTAAGAGATCGGAGGGGAAGAGAGAAGTGGGGGAAACAAAGAGTAAGAAACTATTAAAGATAGAGAACTGAGGGTTGAAGCAGGGAAGGGGATGGGGGATGGGCTAGATGAGTGATGGGTACTAAGGAGGGCACCCATGTTAAGCACTGGGTGTTTGCGGTATGCAGGTGATAAGTCACTGAATTCTACTCTGTAAACCAATACTGCACTGTATGTTCACTAACTGCTTGAATTTAAGTAAAAGTTCAAAAAAAAAAATCCTACAGTGTAGGTAATGGTTTCCTGATCTTCTGGTGCCCCAGTTGAAATGTATAAATTGAGAAATAAAGCTCCAAATAAGAGTTTAATGCCCTAGTTTTATTTTACATAATTAGTAACTTTTGTTTACCGTCTATTAGGTTAGTCCTCATTATTAGTCCAATTTGGAAAAGGGCAAATACTTCCTTCCGTTTTGTGTGTGTAGAACATACAACGCAGGGGGCTACACGAACCCGTCTCTCAGGATCGCCATGATGTCATACATAAATCCAGATCTCAGATGGTCCTTAACATCAACAAATAATTCTCTTGTGCTTTTTTCAAATTTAGTTGCGTGGTGATAATAGTGTACATGAATACTGTTGAGTAACGGGTATTCAAGTCAAAGTTCCTACTACATGTGTACCTCATCTAGCAATGAAGCATACTGTAATCCAAAGTGACACATCAATAAGTTCCTCAGCGTGCACAGCAGCAAACACATTGAACACATTAACCAGGTGGTGGCTCAGTTAAAGCAGTGATAGACCATGAAAGAGAAGCCAAAGCAGAAACGCCAAGCGGAAAAGGGAGGTGTGGTGTCGCTCTGCACAGGCATTAAGAAATGAATGTTTAAGTTGTTTGCAGTGACTAAGTTACTCTACTCCCACAAAGCCCTGACACGGCACCCAGTCTGTCCTTTCGCTTCCCATTCAAAACCCAACCAGAGCATCGCAGATGAAGTGAATATGGCAGATGTTTTCTCAAAAGTGAAATGCCTTTAGGGTTTGCTGTTCACAACAAACAGTAAGATTGCTAATTCTTCCAACACGTAATAATGAAATGCTCAGGAAAAGTAAAGGAATAGGGTACAACTTTCATTAAGCATTTAGGAAATATTATGGCAGGTATTACCTCCATTTCATAGAAAAGAAAACAGGTTGGAAGAGGGTGAGTTTTCTAAGGGTTTAATACTAATAACTGGCCCAGAGAACTTTAAACTCACCCTTGTCCAACCCCAGACAAAACCCAAGGTTATTGTTTCTGTTTTATTTTTGTTTTTTTACATTATCAAGTACTCAAAATCAAGCATTGTTAATTAGTAGATGGAATTCCATTTTAGAATTTTCAAATTTGCCTTTCTCCTATATTGCTTGTATTCAGTCAATTTTAGTGGTAAACAAATTCACTTGGGGAGTAGGAAAATCATTTTGTGGTTGCTAGCACATATGCTAATTTTGATCATGCTTCCATTTTTTTACCCCAATGATAGCACCCAACATTTTTATGTAATTTTAACATCTCTGGAGATTATTTTCCATCTAGAAAAGTTCATTTTTCTTAGAATGTCACCTGTGATCAACTGGAAAATTCTAACCCATTCTCTAAGGGTTCTGGTAACAATCAATACATTTTTTCAACTATTGACTTTCTGAAAGCTTCTGGTATGCCTGAACGGCTTTGGTTGTGATCACAAAAGCCAGGCACTATTTGTCATTATTTTGCTATGCCGAATTTTGCTGTCTCTTTCATTTCCTTCATCAGCATGTCACATAACCCCTTCAAGGACAGAAAGCAAGGTGGAAGTTTAGGAACCTTTTCCCTCAGTCTTCCAGGAAATCTTCCATGTTTTGGCAGTCAAGGTGCTGAGGCTCTTAAAACTGCCTTAAAAGAAGCAAGCACAAAAGGGGAATTGTTACTCCAATTTTTAAAGACACCAGTCAACCACAAGAGCCCACCTCCTTTGGAGTTACACACACATTACATCTCTCTACATCATCCACACAACAAAATATCTGCCTTCATCCACAACGGGCAAGACATTCATCAATCCCAGCATACTGCAGTCATCATCCCTACTGACACGAAATGGGCAATTCTTGTTTTTCATATTCTAATTTCTAAGTATTTGGTCAAATTTGCCCCACTCCCTCTTGAAAAATTAAAAATCAATGAATCCATTTCTCTCCAGACTTACAGAGCAGTTGCTCTCTGAGTCAGTGTTTCAATAAGCAATTTTAAAGAGAGAAGCCTCAGGAAGAAGACACAGGCTAAAGGGTGGTGAAGGGGCCAAGGGCAGGCTGCCACAAAATGTGCCACTAAGGCATACGGATTTTTGCAAACAGAAGTTACTTAAGAAACAGCTAGGGTCGGGTGCCTGGGTGGCTCAGTCAGTCAAGAGTCTGACTCTTGATTTCAGCTCAGGTTATGATCTCACTCATTGAGTTTGAGCCCTGCATCGGGCTCTGCACTGACCATGTACAGCCTACTTAGGATTCTCTCTCTCTCTCTCTCTCTCTCTCTCTCTCTCTCTCTGCTCCTGCCCTGCTTGCTTTCTCTCACACTATCAAAAAAAAAAAAAAAAAAGAAAAGAAAAAGAAAAAGAAACAGCTAGTGTAACACACTAACCCCTCTTTGTCTCCAGAAAACATGTAATCAGTCTCCCATGAAAGATACCCTACCTGTACCAGAGAGTCAAGAGACATCCTCAACACCAAAGATAGGGGATTCAGAGCCAAAAGGGCTGTATAAACAACCCTTGTTACTTCTACTAATTTACCACCGCAGCCCAAATTTTGTTTAGAATTCCTTACTGACTTAAGCTCCTAAACCTAAGTTTTCTTTGTCCTGTCAATTACTCACAAATTTGTTTTCTCCCTGTTTAACAAGTATAGAAACTGCCTGCCTTGATCATTTCTTTATGTCTACATTTCATTATTGGGTCTCCATGCACTCATAAGAGAATTTTGATTTTTTTATACTATTCATCTATCTCCTGTCCACTTAATTCTTAGACTAGCTGGAAGAACCCTAAAGGGGAGGAAAATAATTTTCCTACCCTACAGCAGTAATGAATACGGTATAGGAGTTGGGGGGGGGGGAGGTGGGGGGCAAGGGATGGATGGAGAATGGAATAAATGGAAGAAGAAGACATTGAAAGGGATACATTTGTTAGGTGGTAGGTAGGCAGGTAAGATAACAGTTCAACTACCTTCCTAGAATCACATTTTTAATGTCTTTTGGTCCTTGGAAAGGAGACTACCAATTATGCAGCTTTGAGGGAAGCCTTATATGCCTACCAGTCCTTAACTATTTCCACCTTAACCTGATGAAAGAAAGTTAAATCGATGGTAAGGTCTCTCCTTCATTCCATATTTATAATTTCTACCCCTACCTTTCAAGTTGTCTATTTTAAGACCCATTTCCTGTTTTAAAACCCCTTCATGTTCTTTGCAACATAATCTTACCTGGAGAAAGGTAAATAAAAGAGGAAACAGAAGTCTATGGTATCATTGACCCAAACTCTCTTTAAGAATGATCCAGGGGCACCTGGGTGGCTCATTTAGTTGACATAAAACTCTTGGTTTTGGCTCAGGTTATGACACCAGGGCTGTGGGATCAAGCCCCTTTTCAGGCTCCAGGCTGAGCGTGGAGTCTGCTTAAGATTTTCTCTCTCTCCCTCTGCCCCCTCACTCAAGCACTTGCTCACTGTAAATTAATTTTAAAACAGAGTGATCCAGGGGCGCCTGGGTGGCTTAGTCAGTTAAGCATCCAACTTTGGCTCAGATCATGATCTCACCGTTTATGAGTACGAGCCCCGCATCAAGCTTTGTGCTGACAGCTCAGAGCCTGGAGCCTCCTTCGGGTTCTTTGTTTCCTTCTCTTTCTGCCCCTCCCCCACTCGTGCTGTCTGTCTTTCTCTCATAAATAAATAAATTTAAAAATTAAAAAAAAAAAACAGAGTGCTCCAATGTGTGCAAACCGACAAGGTAGAGGAAGGACAAACTAACAAACAAAATTTTAACAAAATATAGAACATACCTTAACAAATGAAACTCTTGGTTTAATTTTCATTATAAATGGCACCCTTCTCACTTCTAAAATATTTCAAAGCTTTGCTATTCTTTTAGGAGGAAATACTATTATTTCACAGTCCATAAAAATTTATTATCATCATCCTCTTCAGCCCTTTATTAGACTGGGAGGATTTTCTATTCTACAATGGATTTCCCCAATATATTGATTTCTTTTCAGCTAAGATACAGACATGCACCTCTTCCAAACTTAGAGGAGCCAGAGGACAGGTGTTAAATAAGAAACAAATCTCAATTTATTTGCTTGCCTTGCAAGGGAGAGCCATGTCCCTTAGGGATGCATTCAGCAGATCTCTTTAAGAAGAAATTTTTGAGATAAATATTTAAGGAAAAGGCAGTGTAGTGGGGGGAAATAATTTTTCCTCTCCCCTTCCAGGTTCTCGACTGAGACTCCCTGTAATAAAAAACAGGTTAACAGAAGAAAAACAAACCCAAGTTTAATAACATGTATATCTCCTGTGTACATGAGAAACACCCAGGAAAACTAAGTCACTCTCTGCAAAGACCCAAGCCACCACCTTCAGTTAAAGACAAAGGAGATCTGGGGACAAAGGAGGCTAGTTATGGGAGGTTACCAGCCAAAACCAAGTAAACAAGGGGAATGGAAGGTTGTTTTGCAGATTTAAGTCCTTGCTTTCTCCATTCGTAAGTGTTCCTAGAGATTGAGTCATACTCCATTTCTGGGTACAGAGAGAAGGAGACACCCTTACAAATGAACCTTTCCCTTATAAAAGCAACTGTGTCTTACAAAAGAGTAATTTCTATTGTGTTTTCAGAGGTTTTCCTATGTCTGCTATTCTTTTAAAAGAAAACAGCTGAAGATAATCTTAATGCCAAAGAGGCATATATTGGGGGTGTTACATACTGCTGCTCTTCCGGAGAAAGAACTCCAAATAAAATAATATTCTGGATCTCATCATCGGCTTGTCTTACCAGGCATACTGTAATCAATTGCTGGAGTTGTCACTTTCAGATTTCACTTTACTGATGCAACAAAGTCTGGTTTCAAACAAGTCTGGGATGATAGGTAAGATCCAGTGGAGTACCAGGTCATTTCTGTGAACAGGCTCAGAAGTGCATGCTTGTAGCCTAACAAAGATATTCTTTAATGTAACAATTCATTTTGTCAGCTATGTGTTTTTATGGATACTCTTTCTTTCCATGTGGAATGCTCCAAGCTTATTTCATTATGCCCAGTGCCAAGAAAAACATTTTGGATACTTATTACGTAAAATGTGTTGACATATTTAATTCTTACCACAACCCAGTAAGGTACTATCGATCCAGCAAGGTATCTATTATTTTCGTAAAGTGGAGTTGTTATGTTACCACAAAAGTCTACTTCCAAAGGTAAATCGACTAACATTAACAGAAACAACAACCTAGTGATCGGAGGTTCATTTAAGTAGTGGCACTGGAGAATGAATGAAACTTCCGTTCTGTCTTATTCATTTCAACAGAATTCTATTTCAGAGGGGCAGGCATGAGTTGCATTCCCACATTGAGAATAGGGAAGGTTTTCATTCTAGGCAGGATTGCTTTTACTCTAGGTCTAAATTTCTACCTTGTATTACAGTTATTTATGACCCACGACTTGTCTCTTCTGTTAAGACAGTAAATCCCTTGAGGCCAGAGTCTCTTATTTTCAATTATCCCCTCACAATGTCTTTCAGGAGAGGTGTTCCATAGAGATTTGTGAAATGAGTACATCAACAGTCTCTGACAATTTAACCATTCAACTATAGATCAGAGTCTTACTGTGTGATTCACATTAGATGGGTCTACGTATACAAGTAGGGAAAACGGGGTTCTGCCTTAACCATACTTATATTCTGGTGGGGAGACAAACATGCCAACAAACAAGTAGAAGTAAACAAGGTACTTGCTATGATCAACGTGTTCACCAAGCACAAGAGGAGGCTAGAAAGTGCTGCCCTTTAATCTGCCTGAGACTGAGAGGGGGCTGGGTAAGTCAAGGGAAAAGGGAGAGGAGCTTACACAGGGTTTACCCAGCCAAGGCAGAAAAGTTCACACAACTGCAGCAGAAATAGACCCGGAAGGACAAGTTAATTCACCGAGTAATAGAACATGCTGGATACAAAACCAGAGAATTTTATAATGAAAAGCACACTGATCTGTGAGTCAGAATACCTAATTTTAGTTCCAACTCTGCTGATGAATTGCTGGATTATCTGAGGCAAATTACTTAAACCTCTAAAGCTATGAAGTGTAGCTGGTAAAAATGCCTTACAGTGAACAGTAACTGTCCAAGTTTGATTCAGCATCCTGTCTTAAAAAAAAAAAAAAAAATGCCCAAAATGGAGTTGCTTATGCTAAGCCCCCTGTCACAAAACCAAGACTTAATTACAGTGTTGGCTTTCCCAGAAATGAAATCTTAAACCAATCAGGAATCACCTGGTCAGTACTAGTTAGGTAAGCTGCCTGATAAACATCTGGAATCCCCTGCCTGTTTTGAATCAATTTCTGCTCAAGCTCCAAAGTTTTAATATCCCCCGTTTATCTTTTAACACCTAATACTGTATTCTTAGCTGAAAACAACACTGTATGTCTCCTGGAAAATTCTCCTGTGTTCTAATTACATAGTAGAGACTCAGCTTACTGATCTATAAAATGAAGGGGCAGAGTATCAAGATTTATCAGATCACTTACTCAATTTATCTATGGTGAGGAAATACAATACTGTATATGGCCAGTTATTATTACTATTATTATTCTGATCATGACCTTATCACACTTAATATTTTGTAATATCCTTGAATGGTAATATCTGGCTGTCCTAAACCTTCTGTAATTTTTTATATTCTGACTTTATTCTTCAGATATTATTTGTCCATTCTAAATGTTCTAAGCTACAGTCAATGCAGTTATTCTCTATGTATAAAGAAATCATGAACAAGTACAATTAGTTAAATCAAGGCTCAAGGGTCAGAACACATTCTTCATAAATTTTGACATGTAAAGTGGAACGTATTTTGCCTCGAATTGTTTGAATAGTTTAACTTACTTCCTGTAAATGTGAATTAACTGACTCAATGATCTGAAAATAGTCAAAATGTATTTATTAATGGTCCTTTAGGTTTCCGATAATATGTTAGGGACTTTGGGCCAAATAATATTGACAACCCTAACATGAGTAATACTAATGCCCACTGACATTAACTGGTCCAGGCACTGTGCTTATGGCTTTACATACATGAACTTTTTTCTTGAAATGCAACTGACACATTAGTTTCAGGTGTACAATGTAATGATTCACTATTTGCATGTAATGCAAACCTATCACCACAATAATTCTAGGTAGCATCCATCACAATACATAGTTAAAAAATTTTTTTCTTGTGCTTAGATTTTTTAAGATCTTCTGTCTTAGCAACTTTTAAATATGTAAAACAGTATTATTAACTATAGTCATCATACTGTATGTTACATCCCCATGATTTATTTACTACATGATTTGACGTTTGAACCTTTTGACCCCCTTCACCCATTTGGATCACATCCCTCCACCTCTGCCAACCATCCATCTGTTCTCTGAGAGCTCAGGGTTCTTTGTTCTTTTAGGTTCCATCTCCACATGAGATCATACGGTATTTGTCTTTCTCTGATTTACTTTACTTAGCATAATGCCTTCAAGGTCCAACCGTGTTGTCACAAATGGCACAAGTCCATCTTTCTCATGGCTGAGTAACATTCTAGTGTGTGTGTGTGCACATGCCCGCGCACGCGCACACACACACACACACCTTCTTTATGTATTCATCTGTGTATGGACACTTAAGTTTGTTCCCATATCTTGGCTATTGTAAATAATGCTGCAATGAACATGGGAGTCCATGTATCTTTTTGAATTATGCATTTGTTTTCTTCCCATGAATACCTAAAAGTGGAATTAGTGAATTATACGTTCATTCCTTTTCTAGTATTTCAAAATTTTAAAACTTTAATATATTTGGAATAGCATCTACAAACCTTGCATTTCTCCTCTAAATACAATTTAATTTCTTTGCCTTAGCACCACAAGAATGATTGCAAAAACTACAAGAACTAAAAAATATCTACTTGGAAACACAGCTTATAAACTGAACCAATGTTGTAACCTGCCTACTTTCACTTGTTAATATTTTTGATTTTTTTAATTTTTTAAAATGTTTATCTTGACAGAAAGAGAGAGGGAGAATACATGTGAGCAGGAGAGGGACAAAGGGAGAGGGAGGGAGGGAGGGAGGGAGGGAGAGAGGGGGAGAGAGAGAGAGAGAGAGAGAGAGAGAGAGAGAGAGAGAGAATGAATCCTAAGCAGGCTCTGCACTGTCAGCACAGAGCCCAACATGTGGCTAGAACTCAGGAACTGTGAGATCATGAACTGAGCTGAAATTAAGAGTTGGACCATTACCAGGTGAGCCAGCCAGGCACCCCCTTAACTTTTTTTTTATTTAAAAAAATTTTTTTTTCAACGTTTATTTATTTTTTGGGGGACAGAGAGACAGAACATGAACGGGGGAGGGGCAGAGAGAGAGGGAGACACAGAATCGGAAACAGGCTCCAGGCTCTGAGCCATCAGCCCAGAGCCTGACACGGGGCTTGAACTCACGGACCGCGAGATCGTGACCTGGCTGAAGTCAGACGCTTAACCGACTGCGCCACCCAGGCGCCCCAACTTTTTTTTTTTTTTATTTTAGAGACAGAACATGTGCATGAGGGGGTGAGAGGGAAAGGGGGAGGGGGAGAGCAAGACAGAGAGAGAGAGTGAATCAGTCTTAAGCAGGATCCAGGCTCAGCATGGAGCCTTAAACAGGGCTTGATCCATGACCCTGGGATCATGACCTGAGCCAAAATCAAGAGGCAGACGCTCAACTGACTAAGCCACCCATGCACCCCTGTACTTTCACTTTTTAAAATATTCTTCTAACACTTGTAAAGTTCAAGCTGCAGGAAAAACATGTTTTCAATTTTAAAATAGACTTATGTTAAAAAAATTTTTACTTTATTATTTCTCAACAAAAGTGAATAGTTTTTGAAATGTGTTTCAAGTCAATAATGGAATTAAAGTGACAAGCCATTTCTGTAGAATTTTTCTTATGTTAGTGGTTCTTCCATTTTAGCATGTGTCAGAATCTCCTGGAAGGCTTCATAAAACACAGGCTGCGGGCTCCCTGCTTAGAATTTTGGAATCAGTAGATCTATCTAGGGTAGATCTAATTGTGAAGGAGGCCAAGAATTTACGGGTTTTTTTTAATATTTTAAGTTTAGTTTTGAGAAAGAGAGCAAGAGAGAGCACACACAAGCAGGGGAGGGGCAGATAGAGGGGTGAGGGAGGACCGAATCAAAAAAGGCTCTCGGCTCTGTGCTGTCAGCATAGAGCCTGACGTGGGGCTTCAACTCACAAACCATGAGATGATGACCTGTGCCAAAGGTGGAATCTAACGTCACTGAGCCAACCAGGAGCACCCAAAATTTCCTTTTCTCACAAGTTCTCAAATGATGCCAATGCTGCTGGGTCAAGGACCGCACTTTGAGAACCAGTGTCTTAAATAATTCATAGGAAAATTCTAGCCTAAGGAAGACTAAGCTAAGAAATCTGTCAGCTTAACATTGTAGCTATAGCTCTTGTTTAAAGAGCAAAAACACAGATTTTGAAAGGTAAGTTTTAAATGCCTTCTCCCCCGTAATTTATTTTGCCAGTGCCCCTAAAATATGTCTTTGTTTTTCCCATGACTTCAATGGGATGCTTAAAAATCAGTATTTACTGGCTAAACAAGTATATTCATTTATCGCTGATGGTAGCATCAACTGCTTTTGAAAAGCAATAAAGCAGCACATAAAATGCTCCTATCTTTTAAAATACTAATTCCACTCCCAGGAATGTTAAATAGAAGGGGGAAAGTATGTACACAAAGATGTTCAAGTTTTATCTTTAGTAACCATCAATTAGAAACTAAACAAATGCCCAACTTTAGGGGAACAATAAATTATGGTATCGCACAACAGTGCATATTATTAACAAAGACTATGAAGATAGAAATATGGAAACAATTATGATTTTGTATCAAATACAGAATAATGCTGAAACTATGTAAAGATGAATTCATGTGGAAGTGAAGCTGCAAAAATAGAAAGATGCTTTGTGGTTGTTGGTGGGGTTGTTTTGTCTACTGGTTATTAAGACCTTAACTCTGAGTCCCAAACCGACCCTTCTATATGGCTCTGTTATCCTAGGGCTGGGACTCTGGGAATCCCATTTCTGCTGGTCCAGCCACTACTCGCAAGGCTCTACCACTAGGGGGCGATAGAGGAAGACCATGAGGCTGGAGGAAGACAAAAGCATTTGCTTTGCTTCCTGTTCTGAGTCATCTCAAGCAAGGCTCCTCACCCTGGCAGCAGCAGCTCTTCATTCTGGTTTGCAGTTTTTCACGTACCCAGAACCAGCCTCGTGACACTTCCTCACAAACCCATTTTGTTGTGCTTTGCTGATAATGCTGCCACCACCTCCTCCTCTTTTTTCTTTTTCAACAGACTTAGGGTCCCTGGTAACCCTTTGCCAAGCAAACCTATTAGCACCATTTTCACAGCAGCATTTGCTCACTTCACATCCCCAAGTCACCTTTTGGTCATTCTTCCAATATTTCAAATTTTTGAGATTGAGGACTTTGAGGGGTTCAAGACTTCAGTGCACAATTAACTGCAGATGTGGCAGAAATAGCAAGAGAACCAGAATTATAAGTGGAGCCTAAAGGTCTGAGTGAATTGCTGCCATCTCATGACAACATCTTAAAGGATGAAGAGTTGTTTCCTATGGGTGAGCTAAGCAAGCGCTTTCTTGAGACAGAATCTGCTTCTGTTGAAGATGCTGTGAAGACTGTTAAAATAACAACCAAGGACTTAGAATGCTTCATAAATTTAGTTGATCAAACAGTGGCAGGATTTTAGAGGACTGACTCCAATTTCTGAAAAAAGGTCTACCCTGGGTAAAAGGCTATCAAACGGTATCACATGCCACCGAGAAGTCATGCATGAAAGGAACAGTCAACTGATGCAGCAGACTTCACTGTCATCTTATGTTACAAAACTGCCACAGCAACCCCAACCTTCAGCAGTCACCACCCTGATGGGTCAGCAGCCCTCCACATTGAGACAGGACCCTTCACCAGCAAGAATATTACAACTCACTAAAAGCTCAGATGATGGTTGGCATTTTTTAGCTCTCCAGTATTTTTTCAGTCAAGGTATGTACATTTTTTGGACTTGATTCTATTGCACACTTGATGGACTACAGTATAGGATAAACATAATATGCATGGGGAAATAAAAAAAATTCCTATGACTTACTTTATTGTGACAGTCACTTGATTGTGTCAGTCGCTTTACTGTGGTGGTCTGAACCAGACCTGTAGTATCTGTGAGCTACGCCTGTACAGATGGCCCACACCCCATCTTCACAGGTCTGAACCCACTTCCTTAAGACTCCCCCTCCAAGGTCTAGGTTTTAATAATCCCAACCCCTTTCCTTTGTTCCTACAGTGCTGGTAGTGTTAACAGTTTCCCACTATTACTACCCATGATGCACCTCCATGTCCTCTCTTTGCCTTTTTGGTTCTCTAATACCTGGTTACCAATTCTTTTTATTAAATTCTATCAGTTAAAACATCTGGTGATCTTCTGAATGGACCTTCACTGATAAACCTTTCTTTACTACTCTAGTATACTGGATATTAAATAAAGAGAAAACATCAACTCTCACTAATAAGCTGATAGGTAAACAATAATTTCAAAAAAAATAAATATTTAACCAAGATACTTTTATTTTCTAAAGAAATCAAAAACGCTCATGGTATTACCTTATGCCAGATATCATCAGGTACATTTGAGCTTCTACAGGTTGATTTTAATGTTTACATTTATTTTTAAATTAATGCATAGACACTATGTGGCACTAAAGGCCATCAAATGACACATTAATCTGCAGCTCTGTTCCTTCAACCAATATTTATAGAGCACCCTCCATGGGCCAAGCTCTACATTATGTGATGGGGATACAGAGTGCTTATCTCCAAAAAACACCAATAGATAAAAGACCATGTGACAAGCACAGCAATAGAAATAGGCCCAGGTTGCCACGGGAACAAAGGAAATCTTTTGTATGCTTGCATCACTTTCTTTGGTACCTACTGCTACAACGATAGTGAGAAAATTTTAGCTGGATGGTGAAGGGGCAAAAAACATCCTAGGAAAGGGATCCCAATGGTAAAGGGCATGGAGGTGTGGGAAAATATAACATACTTGAAAATCTGTGAATAATTTATGGCAGTATCGAGGCTGGTATGCATCAAAGTATGGGCCTGGTTAAGCTGGTAAAGAAATGGGGAGTCACTGGTGGATTTTTAAACAGTATCTTCATACATCAATGACACTTCCTCCCTGCACGGGTTTTGTCAGTTTGCCCACTGAGAGGACCCTACAGCCTCCCGTCAGTCTAAGCAGGATACATGCCCAGATGGTCCTTAAACTACCTTTCATCTACCCACTCTTCAATCCATCTTGGCTTGCTCTGTAGCGATTGCTGCTTGATGTCTTCCTTCTCGTGACGCCTCTTATTTCATGGTGTTGTTCTTGTTCTAGGCATGACTGCTTCTACTTTATCTATTCAATTTGGTCCTGTTAAGACACTTAGTGGTCTCATGAATAGACACTTCTCCAAAGACGACATCCAGATGGCCAACCGACACATGAAAAAATGCTCAACATCACTCATCATCAGGGAAATACAAATCAAAATTACAATGAGATACCACCTCACACCTGTCAGAATGGCTAACATTTACAACTCAGGCAACAAGAGATGTTGGTGAGGATGCAGAGAAAGAGGATCTCTTTTGCGTTGTTGATGGGAATGCAAGCAGGAGCAGCCACTCTGGAAAACAGTATGGAGGTTCCTCAAAAAACTAAAAATAGAATTACCCTACAACCCAGCAATGGCACTACTAGGCATTTATCCAAGGGATACAAGGGTGCTGTTTCAAAGGGACACATGCACCCCCATGTTTATAGCAGCACTATCAACAATAGCCAAAGTATGGCAAGAGCCCAAATGTCCATCGATGGATGAATGGATAAAGAAAATGTGGTATATATATACAAAATGGAGTATTCCTCGGCCATCAAAAAGAAAGAAATCTTGCCATTTGCAACTACGTGGATGGAACTGGAGGGTATTACTAAGTGAAATGAGTCAGAGAAAGACAAAAATCATATGACTTCACTCATATGAGGACTTTAAGAGACAAAACAGATGAACATAAGGGAAGGGAAACAAAAATTTAAAAGCAGGGATGGGGACAAAACAGAAGAGACTCCTAAATATGGAGAACAAACTGAGGGTTACTGGAGGGGTTGTGGGAGGGGGGATGGGCTAAATGGGTAAGGGGCATTAAGGAATCTACTCCTGAAATCACTGTTGCACTATATGCTAACTAACTTGGATGTAAATTTTTAAAAATTAAAAATTAAAAAAAAGACACTTAGTCGTCTATGCCAATAAGCAGCCCTGTTGAGTGAAATGCAGTATCCCTGACTCTCCCTGACACCTTTGATTCCAGAGACCCTGCTCTGTAAGAAACTTGTGTCAGGGGTGCCCAGGTAGCTAACTCAGTTAAGCATCCAACTCTTGGTTTCAGCTCAAGTCATGATCTCATGCCTTTGTGGGTTTGAGCCCCACATCGGGCTCTACACTGGCGGTGCAGGGCTTGCTTGGGATCCTCTCACTCACCCTTGTTCTCTGCCCCTTCCCTACTTGTGCTGTCTCTGTCTCTTTCAAAATAAACTTTAAAAAGAAGGAACCTTGTGGCAAAAGGTTAGGTGTGAAATCGGTACAGGATTTGAAACTAAACAGACCTGAGTTTACATCTCTGCCCCAACACTAACAGGTTTAGTAAAGGCAGTGCCCACCAAATATTCTATTTGCAACCTCAAACTCCCAGCCCCTCATCCAGTCAGACTGTTGTCACATGACAAGTTCTGGCCAAAAGGAAAACATTTTACAAAAGTGTGTCTAGTTTGTTACTTCCACCTTTTCTTTCATGGAAACCTCTTCCAGATTATATAGATACCAGAGGGCACAGCCTCCATCATCTTGGGTCTCTTAGTAATGTATGGAGCAGAGCCCTCAACTAACCCACACTGGATATGTAATATGCAGTGACAACACAATAAGCACAATAAACTTTTATTATGTTAAACTACTTATATTCCAGTGTTAATTCTTCCCATATAATAGCCTATCCTATCTTCATAAATATTTGAATTATAGGTCTTTGGACAAGACATGTTATTTCTTTGTAGTTCTCAGTTTTCTCTTCAGGAAAAAAAAAAAAGAATGATACGTTGTTATGGAATGAATTTATTCTGCCAAAATTCCCATGTTGAACCCTTATCCCCAGTGTCAGGTTATCTGTAGGTGGGGCCTTTAGGAGACTATTAGGTCATGAGGGTGAAGCCCTCCTGAATGGGATTAGTACCCTTTTAAGAGAGACCCCAGAGAGATGCCTGTCCCCTTCCAACCTGTGAGGACACAGCAAAAACAGAGCCATCTATGAACCAGGAAGTGAGTCCTCATCAGACTCAAAAGCTGCTGGCATCTTGATCTTGGACTTTTACCCTCCTTTAACTGTGAGAAGTCAATTTCTGCTGTTTCTAAGATACCTAGTCTAAGGTATTTTGTTGTAGCAGCCCAAAAGGACAAAGCATCATTGGGATAAAAAAAGATTAGTAAGATACTAGGTAAATGATCACCTATTCCATTCCATGTTCCTTTATGGATGAATGAGTTCATATGCAACTGGTAAAATTGGGAATGACGTATAATATACAATTCAGGTTGGTCTATGCACCATTTTTCCCAGCACGGTGGTATTTTATCTACTAAGTAAAAGGAGCTAAACACAAAGTACACCACACAAGAGATGAATGCTAGAGCTAGAACCTTAACTTGGTAAAATCCTTCCTCAGGTGCCCTATGACTGGATTAGACCTTTATGTTGCTGCTCATGACATGTTTTTTCCTCTTCATTCCTCCAAAATCCTTTCCTATTTTTTTTTGTACTTTATATCCAAATATTTGAAGTCTTTCAGGTTTCTCTCTGTCCTTGATCTACACCTGGCCTTCCAAGGTCATCCTTAGGGATTCGTTTAGGTTTATTCCCCTGATAACCATATTGTTCTTACCTGGAACTGGAGCTGGGCATCTAGATTATACTCTTAATATGTAAGGTAAGAAACATTGGAGGAACAAATCAGAACACAGGTAGAATGGAGAGTTGTTGAATACAATTCTTAGTGGAGACACTTCACTATTTAAGTAAGAAGCTCAGGGGGAAAAGTAAGGGCCAGAGGTATAAAGATTTGAGAGACAGTGGTTTATGGGAAGTAGTCAAAACCATGGGTAAAACAAGATGCTACTGTATGAGGTGATAAATACAAGAAACACAGAGCATCAGGAAGCACCAATTATTTAAGAGGCAGTATACAAAGTACGAAATCATTCAGACTTGATGAAATCTAGAAAGAGTAACATTTAGAAAACATTTATGATTCTAAGTACTTCAACCATATTAAAAACAAAGCTCCCTACACACTTTCTAAGACTTTACAGTCTATAAATTTAGGCAAGCATAAATTGGCCTATAAATGAGAAATATATATTGTGAGATTTCAAATAAAAAATTTCCAAAAAATTCCAGAAGATGCTGTATGCAGGCTAATTCATAACAGCCTAATCAAAGATTCTAAGTGAGAGCCTAATAGAATCAGAATGGGTTTCCCTGGTCATACCATCAGCTGCCATCCTGCTTAGGAATAGACCCACAAATCCCAAAAGATGAGCTTCCTAACTCTGGGTTTCTTTGACAACAAATGACTTACAGCATATATTGCCTCCAGGTGTCTTAAGGATAAAGCAGGTGGCACCACAGTCTTTCATATTTGAAAATTTTCAAAGAGGGGTCAGGGGAGGGGGGATATACCAGAGTACTCGAATTTCAAACATCTCGGTACTGACAGATGTGTATCATGGCTATTGGGAGGGACAGAAGAGCTAGCTTGGCATTAATCCATGAAAAAGTAGCAGAAAGGATTAGTAAAGATGAGCTACAAACATTTAGATCCTAAGTGTCAACACAAGTTTATTAACCAAGCATGGAAGTTAACCTGTTTTTGGTAGAAAACCAAAGTATTGTCTCCTAAAATTGACATGAGCATTATGTATGTAGCATTCAGTCAAGTATCCCATGTTAGGGTGATACCAACTGTCCTGGTTTGACACCCAGGATTAAGGGGGGGATCTCTAACATACACTTTCTGTTTTAAAACCAGCAAGATCCCAGGAAAACCAAAACAAGCTGGTCACTGTCATGTGTTGGTCTTGTGGGTAAAATACTCAACAACCCTGGATGATATTCTTGTTAGGGAAATGTACAGTTATTTAAATAAAGCCTTGAAGCCTTGATTATTTTCATTCAGTGGAGAAGGTAGTCTTACAATATTACTTATGACTTGAATTAAATTAGAGAAGGAATCTCTAGGAAAATCATTGATGATACAAACCTAAGAGATTCAGTAAATACTCACTTATTTATATTAACAAATATTTACTGAGTACCTATTATACTGACCATGTATCTAGGTCCTAGATACAGAAGAAAACAAGACAAAAATGCCACCCTGTGGTAGAGAAATAAAAATATAATCAAGGGGTCAGGTAGTGATACTTATGAAAAAAATTAACCAGCTTAAGAGGCTCGAGATTGGCAAGGAAGTTAGATGGTCAAGGAAGGGTTCTTTGCAGAGGTGACATTTGAACAGATACATGACTTAAGTGCAAAATCCGTGGCAAGAGGTGAGAAATAAGGAAACAACTAGGTTCAAAGACCCTGAAATAGAAATGGGACTTGCCCCAAATTTGAACATATTTTGCCTCAAAATAGGCAGTATCTAGACTGCGTTAAGACACATTAAAAAAGAGACAATAGGCTCAAAATGGAGTCACTTGTGCTAAGTCCACACCACCATATCAACACTGAATACTGATCCTTATTGCAGTTTCGACCTCTCCCAGGAGTTCATTCCTAACCAGTCAGTCTGGAATTACTTGTTCAGCACTAGTGAGGCAATCTATTTCATGACACAAGTTCTGATTTATGAGATGCCCCTTGGACTAAACCTTTTCTAATTTTGTTTGTTGATGGGTCATACCATAAAGTTGAAAAAGGTAAAATGCAAACTGGCTATGTTGTCACCACCCCACTCGAACCACTTGAGAGGGTAAGTCTCCCACAAGCTACATCAGCCCATGTAAGCAGAGCTCCATGCCCTTACCAGAGTATACCAATTATCAGGACAAATTATTAATATTTGTACTGACAGCCCATTTGCCTTTGGGATCACCCATAATTTGGGGATATTATGGAACAAAAGGGTTTTATTATGTCCATGGGGACCCCAATCAAGAATGGACAACAAATAAATGGCCTTCCTGATTCTATTCTCTTACCTTCTAAAATTGCTGGTATCAAAACTGAGGTTCACACTAAAAAGACTGAACCTGAGTATCAGAGAAATGCCCTGGCTGACTCTCCTGCAAAGGTAGCAACGACAGACTGTGTAAGGGTTGTGACTCATGTGGATGAAGTCCATTCTGCTTCTGCAAAAAAATTACCTCTTTTTGCCAGATTTTGCCATCCTGATGTATTTGGAAGACAGAAACAGTCCGTTTTGAGTTAGAGAAATCGCAATGGGCAAACAATGAATGCAAATCCACTGAACAGCTGGAACTATGGTAAACCCAAGATGGCTACCTGGTTCTTCCCAGTTCCCCAGCAAACATCATTTTTCAGTTTTTACATTCCTTCAAACACATGGTACATTTCAGATGATTCAATTGTCAACAAACATTGTGGGGAGACTTCTGTAAAAATGCACAAGCAGTTTATCACCAATGCCTGACCTGTCAGGTCCATAATCCCAGAAAAACTACTGTGGTTCCCAGAAGCATCAAACGTCCTCTGCCTTGAGCACCTGCAGCTGGGCTTGATTCAGTTACCATTTAGTATGGGTCCTTGATATGTTCTTGTTGTTTCATGTATGTTTTCCTGATGGGGTGAAGCCTTCCCCCTGGCCTAAGGCTGACCCTCTCACAGTGGCAATGCAGTTTTTAGGAAACATGTTTCCCACCTGGGTTATGTCTTCCAGACTCTGCAGTGACTGAGGCACTCACTGCACTGGGCAAAGTGTACATGCCTCAATGAAAACCTTGCAAATTTCTTGGAATTATCACTGTCTCTATCACCCTCCATCAATGGGTACGGTGGAGACAACTAATGGCATCCTCAAACTTAAATTCTCCCAATTAACTGAAAATACTCGAATTTCTCGGCCTAAGGTACTGCCTTTGCACTTACTGACCGTTCACGGTACCTGATTTGGGAAACAAAGTCACGCCATATGAGATGGTCACCAGCTGACCAGTGTCTACTGGTATACAACTTTCTGTTGATCCCTTGTTGTCTCACGCTAATATGACCAGCTATGGAAGTCTTTAATGTCTTACGATAAAACCTATCATCAAGAGGTTAAAGAAGGTTTCCTGGATCCCAATTAAAAGGATCTTATTGTTCACAGTCTGGAGCCTGTCGGGTGGATATTCTCAAATCATCATCAGAGGAAGACATTCCTGGAACCCCATTGTAAGAGACCTTACCAATTCTCCTGACCACTGACACTGCTGCAAAATTAGAAAGCACTGAGCCTTGGATACACACCTCACAGCTAAAGGAGGCTCCGCCTGACATCTGGTCCTATGCAGACTATGGAGACTTCAAATGCCAATTGATGAGGAAGAAAAATAGGTGTCATCAACATAGACTACTCCCACTTAAGATGCCAGATCGAGATTTCATACTTTAACTGAACATGAAAACCTGTTTTCTTTTTTTTACTCTGGCATTGGCCTGGAAAGGTAACACCCGTGTCCCTACCTCCCAGACTACTGCCAACAGGGTGTAAAGTTACCTTTCAGACTGCTGGATTTGTCATCAAAAACTCTAATAAGAGACTCTTAAAAACTGAGAACAAACTGAGGGTTGATGGGGGGTGGGAGGGAGGGTAGGGTAGGTGATGAGCATTGAAGAGGGCATCTTTTGGGATGAACACTGGGTGTTGTATGGAAACCAATTTGACAATAAATTTCATGTATTAAAAAAAAAAAAAAAACTCCTATCTGTCCATGATGCTAGAAATCCCCGACCCTCCCTGTGACTAATTTTTCTTCTATTCCCAGTTTCAATACAAAATACAATTGCCCCTCCGCATACAAGTCATTAACAGAGTCCAACTTAGATGGCTCAGACATCCAGTGCCTTATTTTTAGCTTTCTCCAATTCTAACTGTAGGTAAATACAAATACCTGTGCAAATCATAATATACCCATACTGCCATGTTCTCCTGAGAATCTAAATCAGATCCATGCCCAAACATAAAAATATCTCATCAGAAGCACCCGTCTTTTCAAGGAATTCAAAACAACTTTTTAATTTAAGCTAGCAGATTTACTTCCCAGATGCCATGAAAACCTGATTGACTCCTAGTTTGGATTGGCAACTGCAACAATCCCTGCAAATGAATCCATTAACAGAGCCGTGACTCTGGTGATTATCATTCTTCTTGGGCCTATGGTGCCTAGATGGCTGGCACACAACTATGCAAAGCCTGTCAGTTTATCTAACTGGGCCCTTAACGATTCACAAACTGAGATACCTCTTTGGTCAAGTCTCCTGAATTTGCAGTGCTGATTTAAAAAGGACCTCCCAGGAGGTATTCATGATTCAAGATTCCCTTCCTTTGGCAGGTCCCCACTTTCCTGGTTAAGAGTACAAATGAGGTTATGATCAGAAACTTTTCCTTAACTTTTGAAAATATTGCACAGTCTGCTGTAAAAGCAATAGCTACCCTACAAAAATCCTTAGACTATCTGATCAAGCTTCTTCTTGGTACTAAGAGAGCCCTTGATTATCTTTTAGCTGAATGAGGAGGTGTCTGTGCTGTGTTTAACACCACTTGCTACACCTGGATTAACCTTTCTGGGAAAGTTGAAACTCACCTACACAGTATCACTAAACAAGCCACTTGACTTAAGAAAGTGATTCCTTTAATGGAGTCTTTCTTTGACCTATTTGATTTTAACTGGTTTGGTTCTTGGGAACCATGGCTACAAAGTGCACTTCAAACATGGAGAATTATCTTGCTTCTAATAGTCATGTACCAACCTGGCACACGGTCTTCTCTCAAACGCTTTAAATGTATGTTTGCAGCTGCTAAATCCAAGAAAATGATCCCCTGAAGACTGGAATGTTCAATTGAGTAAATGTTAAATATCTTACTGGTTTTATTCAATGATTCATTAATTGGTGGCATACCTTACAGCTGATGGAAAGGCACTCCAAAGAGCTGCACAAAATCAAAAATTCTTATAGACAGAAAGAGGTGGGGCAAGGAAGTCAGTTGAATTTTCTCTTGTTTTTTAACTAATTTAACCAAGATCGTATATTATCCCAGCAATATAAAGTAACTATATAATTAACAATGCAGGAGATGCTGAGGAAAAAAGTGATGATTCCAAGTGTAGAGAACTAACTGTGTCTGATCTCCTTTCCCTCATGAAGAGAAGTAACAGCCCAGGCTCGGGATTGTCCTAGAATCCAAAGTTGAATGGAGAGGTGATCCATTGTGGAACTAATAAACATGATCAAATCGAAGCCCAAGGTGGGGACAAGAGGCACATGAGAAAGGGTACTGAGATTGCTGAAAAGAACAAGGCAGCACCTGAAACATCAAGTTCATTAACAATATTAATACTAATAGAAAATTGAGATCTCAACAGAGAATGAGCAAGTAAAAAAAGATCCTTGAAGCAACAGTTTGCAGAGTTCTTTGGCCTTTAATACTGCCAACTCTGAGCAAAAGAGCTGTTAAAGGCTTTGAATTATTTCCTACCATCCAAGTCTCCAACCTGCCTAAGAACATTTATCAAAAACCTACGGAATGAAACTTTTAGAAAGTTGTCTGGACAACAAACCTCCTTATACCCATACAGAGGAGGCTTTATCCCCTTCGTGCAGTTTTTGCCCTAGAGCCTTTCCAAGAAAAGGGGTTTCAAATCCAACTGGTCAGATTCCAGCCCATACTAGCCATCATCAGATGCACACACTGGTTATCTAGCAACTGCAAAGCAAACCACACCAGTACACAGCAGCTTAAATGCCACACAAGATTCTGTGCATGAACCACTTGTTCCAGACTCAGCTGGGCAGATATTCTGCTGGTCTTGCTGCTCAGTATGGACTCGATGGCCCATTATGGCCTCATTCCCATGTCTGGCAGGTCCAACTGACAGTCAGCTGGGCCTCTCTCTCCTCCACATGGCCTATCCACAAAAACACTAACCTGGCTTCTTCACACGGCTCTATGACACACTTTGGCCACATTGTATTGACCAAATCAAGTCACTAAGGTGGCCCAGACTCAAGAGGTGGAGAAATACACTCCACCCTTTCTTGATTCAATGAGTGGCAAAGGCATGTTGCTTAGGGAAGCACTGTCATGAACTTGGCAAACAATCTACTGCAAGTTAACCGGTCACTTATCTTAAGGCAATCTTCTTTTCTACTTCCTGCATCTAAGGGGCTAAGATGATCTGATTCCAGGCTTCTTGCTCTCTCCCATCTCTTTCTGGCACACTACTCCAAGACACAGGACAGGGAACAGTCTGTTCTCTTTTGTTTTTGTGAACAGTTTCTTTAGGAACCTCACAGAGGAAGCAATTATCCCGTGGTAAGTAAGTGAAGGCAGAATTCTAGTACTCGTGGTCTCCTCAGCTACAATGCCCTCTCATGGAAATAAGCCTTCCTCTCATTCTTTACAAAGAAAAAAAAAATGAGGCTTCCCTTGTGAAGACTTCCCTGCCCATCTCTGCTCCCCACTTAGCCTACACCCTCCCTGTTCCCTGCCTGCTATGTCTGTACCTTGTGTCCATGTGATACTACAGTACAGTGTACTTGTTTCCTTTATATGTCTATCTCCCCTAAGGCCCCCAAGAAGGGGGTTCATGCACATCTCTGTTATGCTAGCTACACAGTGATTGGCACAGAGTAGGTGTTCTTTAAGTGTTTGTGAAACAGAATTGAAGAGATTATAACAGTGCAGATGAATTCCACAATCTTCAAAACCACGAACTAACAAATATGCTAATGGAGCTCAGAGCATCTCCCCATGCTAAGGGGACTTGGGCAGTATCTCTAGTGTTGGATCAAGTACCCGAGGGAAGAGAACTTCCTAGGATATTCCACAGGCAATACTAACGCCTCTTATTTCTTTATATTAGAACAGGTATCTTGGGGCAGGAGGGAGAGGAGGAATAAATTCTGTGATTAATAAGCCCTTACATCAGAATTGTATTCCCATTAGTAATCTGTCTTAAAATGTTCTCTTCTCATACTTGGGTTTAAAGGAGATGTGTTATTTAACTTTGTGAAGGCTATCCCCTGATTAATTCGGATTTGACAAGTTCACACATTTCATAGTGAAAGAGAAGCATGCAGCCACTGGGAATCACCACAAATAGAATGGACCCATGAACACCAGAACCCCAAAAACAACTCTGCAAGGACTGAGGCAGGAGAAAAATGTTAAGAAAAGTTTAAGCTAAGTGTTTAGAAGAGACTTCACATGCAATATAAAACAGGAATATTTCTCAATTCCTATGTTACTTCCAATCTTTCCATCAAGAAAACACCATCATCCAATTGCCAAGAATAGAACAAATTTCACTGAAACCGAAGGCCAAATAAGAAATAAAAGCCACTTGAAATCAACTTTTGTCTCCAGGCCTTAAACAAACAAATGCAGTATTGGGGAGATGGGAAAGGAAGATGAGAAAGTCAACAGTGAACAGAACAGGTGAAGATTCCAGTCCACACACAGCTCACATTCTGGAAGGGGCGGGGGTAGTGGGAATAAGCAACAGACATACTGAATACATAAATTAAATAGTCAAGTGTTAAAAGGGATGGGTCTGCTGGGTGGGGGTGGATAAAGAGAAGTAAAGAACTTAACAGGACAGTGCTGTGGTTCACAATATTAAACTGTATAGAAAGAGTGGGCTGCATTGAAAGGGTGAGATCAGAGAAAATGAAGATGGTAAGCCAAGGAAATGTTCATGGGAGAAGAATGTGACAAACAGCTAGAAGAAGCCCCCTAATGTGGAGGTGTGATCCAGGAATGGCAAAGTGGTCAGTGTGGATGGAGCAGGGCTGGTAAAGGGGGACACAGTAGCAGCAAAGGTCAACTAGGTAATTGGGGACACATCATATAGGGAATTGTGGACTATTATGAGGACTGTATACTGCTTTGTGGGTGAAATGCAGAGCCATTAACAGGTTTTTAGCCAATGAACAACATGATCAGACCTCAGTTTTTTCCATGAACACTAACAATTGGCAATTTTTATCTTTTGATCTCCTTATACAGTATGTGATTTGTACTTCCATGTAAAAAAAGGAAAAAATAAAAATAATTTTTAAAAAACTTAACACCGGTAAAAACTAAATTATACATTAAAAAATCTAACTCTAACAACTGGGTTGAAACCAGACTGTAGGAGGCAAGAATGGAAGCTGGGAGTCTAAGTTACGTAGAGTCACCTCTCATGCAGGGTTAGGTTTAACAGTTAAAACCTTCGGATCTTTTCCCCGTTTCATCAAGAAAGCACAGATATGCTAGCTGACTTATGTTTAGGAATCATGCTGTGTGAAAAATTTAAAGAACTGTTTTGTGATTCAGTTTTCTCATTATTACCCCAAAAGACCAATCAAAGAAGTTATAGGAAGATAGAAACCAGTTCTATACATGGCAGTACTTGTGTACAGTAAAAGTTAACTCTACGGAGCACCTTGTACATGTGCACACTTAACTATGGAACCGAGGAAATCCAGACATGGTTTATACAAGACACCCTTTCAGATTACTTCCAACTAGGGCAGGGCCACAGGAGATTTAACACTGAACACTGTGCAATAGTTTCAGGTCATTATGTGACAGCTACCTCCTCCTTAGAAAATATACCTTCACTTCTAGCCCCATGGTGACAAGCTTGTCCCTGTGTCCCTGGACAACCATTTAAATTCAAATAAGAGACACAGATACCCAGGATCAAGGACAGAGAGCCCACAATCCCAGAGGCCCCTTTATCAATGAGGGCACGCCCTCTCCCTTGTCCTTTTCTTTCATTCTACCTCTGGGTGTGCTCGACCAGTATCATAATATCCTTATGGCTTAGATGGAAGAATCAGAGCTTACTGATGTATTTATGTAGGTTTAAAGGTTGAATTAACGGGTGCTTGAATAATGCATCCTGTCAACATAAAGTCTCCAATGACATGTCTGTCATTTCTAGATCTGATTTATATATACACACACACACACACACACACACACACATATACACACACACACACACAAAATGGCAGAAGTATGTACCTAGTACATTTCAGCATCTGCTTGCTGGCCAGAAGAGTCTTCTTCTGAGGAATACAAGCATAAATGTGAGCTCCAACCAATATATTCAAACAATGTTTTGAACAACTACAAACATGTTCTCTGCTTTCCTGTATAACATGTGTGTCAGTCATCCAAGAGAGGAGCTTTGAGAACCACTGTAAAAGTTGTTTGTCGGTTTCAGGATCCATGACAGTCAGGGATGTCCATTTCTCCCTGAATTCTGTCATTAACCAATCCAGGTGGTAGTCTTCATAATCCTACATCCATGCACTAAATGATGGAATTTTACCATAATGAACACACCCTGCATGTAAGACTGAATAAAAGCTAGAGGAGCATTAAGCTAGTAACAGCTACTAAAATCCAAAGATTCCAATGGTAACTAAGAAAAGTAACTCAAACTCTAATTTCTCCCTAACTCATTCAGTGAATCCCCTTGTCTTCAGCCACTGCAGGGGAAGGGCAGGGGACAGGACATGTTACCAAGCAGGGTAATTCAACTCAACTAAGAGGTCAGAGAATATGGGAGCACCTCTTTCCCTCAAGATACTACCCCATTTACCTATCAGATACTGTTTCTGCTTCTCTTTATGTGGTCAGCTTCTCTCTCCTTTTTTTACTTTTGTTACTATCAAGCACAGAACCACCCAGCTAAGCTGCTCCCAGATTCCTAATAGACACAAAGTATGAGGTAACAAATATTTTTGTTTCAAGCTGCTACATCTGGGGGGATAATCTATTATAAAGCAAAATATAACTAATACATTAGGACTTCAGGCGGCCCAATTTGGTCAAAGAGGAAGGAATCACACAGGAGAACAATAAAGCATTAGGTTAAAAATGACAACCCAAGGCCTATTGTAGGGGATCTTGAATACCATGCTAAGGGGTCTGAATTTGTAGTCAAGGGACAATGAGGATCCTAATAGTATTTTTGAATAGGGGAGTTACCAAAGGAGCCTATTAGAAGATTGGTTCAGCAGACTTGGCCAGAACACATTAGGGGGCAAAAAAAAGCATGAAGGTGGCCAAGATGGATCACTCACATAAATATTCCATTCCAGTCTCATGTCCTGCTTAATCATATCCAATCCATTCTGTTGTATATATGCTTTTCATGCACTGGCTTAACTTGAGAAGGATGGCAGCATTCACGGCTAATTCCTTTTTGAATCCTCTGAACCATTTAGCACAGCGCCTTGCACATAGTAAGTACTTGGTAATATGTGAATCATGAATAAAACTCACCTAAATTTGCTCTACTTCCCTGCAGAAATAATACGCTTTGCATAATATTTTGTTCATATAGCTAACAGAGTGTTTGTCCAATCTCAGCATTTTATTACCAACTGTATTTTCTTTCTTCTGTCTTACCCCCACAGTGTGAGCCCCTCCATGGTGGTCAGGACCAGCTATACAACTTGCCAGGCCCAAAGCAAAATCAAAATGCAGGGCCCCCCTTTCCTAACTATCTGGATTTCAACACAGGGACCTGGGGTGTGGAGGTACGTCTGAGCTGAGGGCCTTATGTGCACAGGTCACAACCCAGGAAGATGGCCTTGAGGGCACCAATTCTGTCTCCTGCACTGTTTTCACCATGGCTTCCATCATGGAAACATTTGGTAAGTGTTTATTAGATGTACCGAGTAAACAATAGAGGTCAGGAGGTTTATATGGAAAGTGGAGATTTACTTGGCCGAAGTTTAACAGGAGTGGAGTCCACCCTATAGTTAACATGGCCTAAGACACAGTCAGGAGTGCCATCTGCTGTCATACTCCCTCTGCTGCTCAGGCTGCCTACCTCCAGTGTTGGGACTGCACAATTTGCTCATACAAATCCTCACAGAGGCCAAAGGGCCTGTTTGTCCTATGTTGACTCCCATTCCAGGGGACTCTGACTTTAGTTTGGTTATTAGATTTCCCTCATGCAATGACAATGGCAGCGAATTAATATGTTAAAGAAGCCAAAAGCTGAAGGAATTTTCTAGGCAGAAATGATGTATTGACTAATAAGGTAAAATACTAAGGGCTGGTCCAATAAAAGAAAAAAACAAAAACAAGGCTGAATGATTTAAAAACATGCCTTCAGAAAATCCTCATTCATTTTTTGAAAACTGCCAAAGGGCAGAGAAGTGCATGTTGGTCCCCCTGTCTGAGGGATGGCACAGCCCTCAGAGACGAGCTGTAACCACGAAGAATTGTTTCATGTATTAGACAAGACAATTTATTGGATCCCTTCTAACCACACCTAAGTATCCTACCCACAACGCACAAAATATTTATCTTTGTATTTGAGCACGGTATTTCTGCAAAACTGAGGAAAAAAACTTGGTTAAAAGATCTGCATCTCCCCACGTTCCTCCTCACCTCAGGCAAGCTGCAACCACAGCTCGACAGCCACAGGCAAAGCTTAGCAATTGTAATGGTGACCCCTAGTGGCACATGTTTGCAAATGAATAACTGGCTGGGTTTCTCTCCCAAGGATGTCAATTTTATTAAAATGCTTTCCTTAAGAAGGGTATTGGCAATCTTGTTGAACTGTAATAAAACTAATAGTATGCTGGTTCCAAAAAGTCACGACCCTCTCCTCGACTTTATTGTCACTTGTTAAACACAGGAGTTTTCCTTTCCAAAGAGACTCTGGAAAGTGAAAAAGCTGTTTCTGGAAGGCCTGACCAGTATTCGTCTAACAGCACTTTACCCCGAGAGGGAGGCAAGAAGAGGCTTTATACCAAGCTGGGTTTGCATCCACCTTTGTGGGCTCACTGGGTTCTGAGTGTCAGTCTTGGGGGAAATTAATCCGCAGCTACGTCTTGAAGTGTAAGTGAAGTCTAAGTAAAATGTGGAAAGGTAACAACCTGAATGAAACCTGAAAAGATATAGATGTGTGTTAAATAGTCAAAACAAGTTGACAAGACTAGGCATGCCCTCTAGAAACTTGCCATTCAACCCAACAAAAGAAATCAGATCAAAGGAAGCAAACATTTGGTAACACAAGTCTGAAGACGAACTCAAAATAATGAAGTAAGGTACTGTACCATATTCAGTTTTCACAGTTGAGACCTCTCATTCTCTAATACATGTGTTGCACTTGGGTAAGAGGAACCAAGAATATACTATCTGTTAAGTCACTGACGGCTCCATTAGATCATATTCACATGCAGGTACACTTAAAAAACATCCTTAATATGACCAACTATTGAAAGGGACTGAACAGGTATGTGTTTGGTAGGTAAGGCTAAATTGTGTTTCTCAAACTTTGCTGGGTATCAGAATCACCAAGGAACCTTTTCAGAGTCCTGAAATCCAGGCTTCACTGCGAATTACATCATAATTGCTAGGGCTGGGCACAGGCATCATTACCCCTTAAAGCTCTGTGATTCTAAGCCATTCCCTTCTGCTGTCAGGGGTGACTGGCTGCCAGTGGAATTGCTGGGTTTTCAGCCTCAGTTTGAGGATGGATTAGGCACATCATTTACCTAACAGGCAATTTACCAATCTTGAAAATATTTACAAGAATTTTCTGCTAATCGTGTATTATAATATTGCCTGGGAGTTTTTTTTTAATGCAAATCCCAATGTCCAGGCTGCACCCCAGACCAATATCATTACAATGTCTGGGGATGGGACCCTACTAGGGCATCAGTAGTTTTAAAAGTTTCCCAGCTGCAATCAATTGCAGACAAATGCAGTCAAGGTTAGGAAACACATGCACATTCAAATCTTGAGAAAGAGCAATAAAAAGCGCTAACGTGGCAAAATCATTTTAAAGTATACCATTTGCCCATTTATTGACTGTTCTTTGAGGCTACAAAGAGAAATCCCTGACAACTTGGAAATATGTAAACATATTGCCATGTGAAAATAAACACAGAAGGTTACTACATAGAGGTGTAACTTAGTCAACCCAGGAGGAAAAAAAGAGATTTAAAAAGTTAAATAAGCAGGCTTTCCCAATAGTCTGACCCAGGGTTTCCAGCCCTGGCTACACATTAGAATTACCTGGGGAATTTTTTAAACTTGCCGATGCCTAAGCCCCAGGCCCAAGGGTTTTGATTTAATTGATTAAATTGATATATTTAAAAGCCTCCCAGGTGATTCTGATGTGCAGCCAGCATTGAGAACGACCACCCCAGGCAAAGGAGGAATATGTCAGTTTGCCAACCCTCCAACATTCTCTGGTACCTGTGCAAACAGATACAATGAAGCATATGTAGAAATGATGAATAGACAGCAGATATCAACAATGGGTACACAGCTCTGTCCAAGAAACTGCCAAGAAGCCACAAATATCCTGATTCCCAGTAGTAAAGCAGCCATCAGCTACTGTGTAGGAAGGTCTGCTCGTCTATTTTAGCTAAGGGACCTTGCATGACATCATCTTGAGCTTTGTCTCTTACCTAGCAAAGCAAACTGGATTGTTGAATGGACTGACAACAGATGAGGATGCAGTGCTGCAGACACTGAGGGTTCTAGTGCTCCGGACCATTACATCTCATGGGACCTTGATCCTGGCATCCCGATGCCTGTCTGCATCCTGTGTGCATTTCCCCAAGAAATATTCCCGAGCAAGGTCATGGCTAGCCCCAGCCAAGCTTTCCTCCTAGACATTTTGCCACTTGCACCTACAAATTTCAATCTTTATAACTTTAAGATTTGAAATATCACAAACCATGTACTATTATTGTTGAAAAAAGATAAATATTGAAGATTCTTAAATTCTTACTTTTATCCTCTATCACACACACACAGAATCACTAACTATTATTAGAAATTAAGCTGCAGGCAACTGTTAACTCCTGATGTTAATTTTTCTCCAGTATCTTTCCCATATAATAATGAACTTTTACAAATTTAAAGTTTCTTGTTTTATTGAAGAAGTTCATCTTCTGTTGGTACTGTGACCCTTTACCCAATTAAGGGAGGGGGGACAGGATTCCATATATATACACATATATGTGTATATATATTTGTAATATATATGTATTTGTGCATATATATACACATACAGTATATATATGTGTGTGTGTGTGTGTATATATGTATAATGACATTTCAGTTTTCAAAATTAAAATTTCCTGCTTGCAGATCTGATCATAGAAGTTATGTACAGCTTTCCTCTCCAAGTACAAAGTGGTTGTTAGGAGGGTACTCACCAGAGAGCTCAATTTTACACTCAATGTTGTTCAGTTGCTAGTTGAAACAATGGATATAAATGCAGAACCATAAAATTACACCTGTAATATGGATCAATGTCTCTATTATCAAGTTTCAAATCAATCACTTCCTTTAGAAATTTATAGACATGACCTTTTTCTTTCTTGTTGAACAGGTATTTCTTTTTCTTGTTTAAAAAAAATTTTTTTTAATGTTTTTGTTTATTTTTGAAGGAGAGAGGGAGAGAGATAACATGAGCGGGGGAGGAGCAGAGAGAGAGGGAGAGACAGAATCCGAAGCAGGCTCCAGGCTCTAAGCTGCCAGCACGGAACCCGATGTGGGGCTCAAACTCACAAACTGTGAGATCATGACCTGAGCCAAAGCTGGACACTCAACTGACTGAGCCACCCAGGGGCCCCTCAACAGGTATTTCAAGTCATTGAAAACAGTGTCCTTACCTTCCACTGTCCTTCTTCCATTATCTAGAAGCTCAGAATGAACCCTAGGAACCAGGAGTTAGGAGGAGCTAACAGGATCTAAGGAAGTGAAGGAACTAGATGTAAGTAATACCATCATGAAGTTGGGCTATGAAAGGAAGGACAGAGTCCAGTGACTCAAAAGGAATAAACTGCCAAGAAAGGGTTTGGGGGTTTGGTTTATAGAATGGAGCACAGGAGAGCAGACCAAAATTAGAAAATGTAATTCCTAAGTCAGGAGTCACGGACATCCAGAGTATGCACGAAAACATTAGTTTTCACTTCAAGAGAGTCTACCTTCCACTCCAACAGGCCAGAAGTTTTCAAACAAAATGATAAAGTTGGAGCCAAATGGGGATGGACAGAAATGATGCAGTGAATGAAAAAGTATCAATGCTGACAGACAGCTGAGGACGGAAACCACGAATTTGTAGCAGCAGCAAGCAAAGAGAATGAAACCATCTCCAGGGGTACACAGAGGCCCATATCTAAAGTACCAATGGCATACAGAGATGATTGTTGAGCTTTTACCTACTGCATTTGCTTCTTCCTGGTGAAGGCAATACAATGACAATGGCTCAACAGGATTAAAGACATTAGCAAGAGACTAGACAAACCGACGGTCTATGGATAAGGAGTTAGATCGTAAGCGGTCTAAGAAAAATAAACTAGAGGGGGCTCCTGGGACCTTTGGTCCCAGGACTTCCAAGAAAAGAGACAATGGACAAATGAAAACAGAGAACTTAACTATAGGGTGTGGTGAAGAGTTGTGCACATTAAGATTTCAGAGGGAAAAACAATTCTAAGTGGGAGTAGGTGGCTGAATGAGACAAAAATGAAGTTCACTGAAGTATTGGAGCTCAAGGTAAGAAGAGATTTGTTGCACAGGTCTTATTAACTTTACCCACAATGATGGGAGGGTAGAAAATAATGCTGCTGGCCAGGTATCAAGTATTCACTGATGACATGGACAGTAAGTCCAAGGACACCAAGAAGAAAGGCACTGGGTAAGGCAGCAAGAGGACACAAGATCCAGAGAAATAGGCACAAAATGATGCAGAAGTATAGCAATGAAGATGACAATCCACTGAGCAAGTCAATCCCAACAATTAACCGAGTGGCTGGTTAGCAAGGATGCACCCTATGGGTAGAGCTGCAAGGAAAGCAATGCCTTTAAAGGATTTAGCTAGGGCAAGGTGCAAGTGTCCAGCAAATGCCATTTGTTGCCTTTTACCAGGAGTAGAAATGTCAACACGTCTGCCCACTGTATTTTGGTATCGCTGTCAGCAAGGAAAATAATATGGTCCAGCACTGGATGGAACAATGCCTCTCTCACATAAAGAGTCAGCAAGATCAGTTTCAGTAGCAGTCATCTGTCTCTCAAGGCCAGCAGATCCCTCCCAGCCTGCAAGCACGTTCTTGTACCATGGTATGAAGGGCTCCATCCCCTCCCCACAGGTGAGAGAATACTGAGCTTGGCCAAGTGCCACCTGCTACACCCACTTAAGCAGAACAAAGTAGTCTGCAAAAGAGAAGTATTTTCCCATACAAGATGATAAGCCCATCACAATGTGTGAGGACTCCATCCTCGATAAGCCCATGTTCCATGCCCATGGCCCATTCTTAGGCAGCCCAGTTAGTGTCAAAAGACTGCATGCTGAAGACTGCCCATCCCAACAATAAGGAACTATCTGAGAGATCAAGGACAACATAAAATGGTGTTTGGAGGCCCAAGAGCAAAGGTTTGGACTGAACAGGAGAAATGTGACCCAAGGAAGAAGACAGCCAAGTGGAAATTAAAGAAAAAAAAAAAAAAAAAGGATGCAGCTGAGCAGACGGTACTAGACTTGGAACAATGTTGACTTCATCAACCATTCCCAGCATTCCTGTGACAAAAAAAGGGATTCAAGTATCTATAGGGAGAAACCACTGTGGCCTTACGCTTCTGAGGCAATTCACTTTGTCAGACTTTTGATTTTTACTCCCATCATTAAGCCTTATTTTTTTCAACTTTTGCAAACTATTTTTTTTATTTTTATTTTTATTTTTTAATTTTGAGACAGAGTTAGCTAGCAGGGGAGGGGTTAGAGACAGAGGGAGAGAGAATCCCAGGCAGGCTCCATGCTGTCCCTGTAACGCCGAACATGGGGCTTGACCCCACCAACTGTGAGAACATGACCAGAGCCGAGATCAAGAGCTGGACACTCAACCAACAGAGCCACCCAGGTGCCCCCTATGAAGTTTTATTTTTAGTAGGCCTTCAATGGTCAATCTTTTCAAATTTTTCCAAGTACAGTATAAATTTTTCTTTCAAAAGTCAATACTTTGACAAAATAAACTTTCGATTGGTTAAATTTGGACTTGTTTTATAACATTCATCGAATATTACTAACAGTGATAATGGCTGGCATTTACTAAGTCAGGCATTGGACTGACAACTGCACAAGTATTACCTTATTTACTTCTGACAAGGGTAGGAGTTATTTTTTTTATTCCTAGTTTTCAGAAACTGAAATTAAGGAAGTTATCTAATTTATGTCAAGTCGTGTCCAACACAACGGCACTAATTAAGGACACTGTTGGCAACTTCACAAGGACAAAAAAAGAAGAGTAAGTTCAAACCTCAACAGGTACTTCTGAGAACACAAGAGGAGGCTGCTAAAATGTTGACAACAAATTAGCACAGCATTTAAAAATTCAGACCTACCCCCACAGCACTTTAAGGTATGATAGTCATGCCCTAACACGGCAAAATCATTTTAAGGTATACCATTTGCCCCCTTTTTGACTGTTCTTTGAGGCTACAAAGGGATCTAGACAGGCTAGACAGAGATCCTCCTATCGATCAAGGGCCACAGAGATGGGTGCCGGTGACTACTGTACGCCTGGGATGATAGCATGGCAAATATTAAACTAACAATGAAAAATTAGGTTTGGGCTCTTATTCCACAGAGCTCAAAGTCCATGAAAGCTAGCTTTTCTCTGAAGCCCACACTACAGAACCATGTATCTTGTGCATGATGCTTTGAGCATGGTGGTGCACTTAACAGTGAGAAACATAAAGCAGAGAATTCATCTACTTTTAGGCAGGAAAAATTAGGTTTTCTGACCCTGGGTCAAAGATCTGGCTCAATGGACAAAGGAGCAAGTAGCAGCAGGTCTGCTGATTGAGTCTTCCTCTACAATCTCCCACAACTGGGTGTCTTTTCCTAAAGAATACTTCCTTACTTACTCCTGAGCCATTTCAATGAATAAAAGTGATGGAGATTAAGGTTGTTTTTTTTTTTAAATAAACGAGGTGATAGAAAATGGAAACAAGATTTGTAGTAACATGCTCTCCTCTCATGTTCCTCTACCCTTAATAGGCATGCTCTCTATTGAATGGGAGGTGGGAATTTCCAGGGAGCCTTAAGAAGAAAGGCCTTCAAAGAGGTATCTGGGGCTTGAACCTCAGTTGGGCAATCTTCTAGATCTTTCATCTGGTAGAATTTTCCTTCAACTTGAGCCTTAGTGTCTTTATCTATGAAACACAAGGCCAAAAACACTTCTGAAGTTGTTAAAGGATATGGAGGGCCTGGAACAGAGGAGGCATCCACAGGTGTTAGGTCCTATGTCAACCTCCCTCCCTCCCTCAAGAGCAAAGTAATACCCTTTCCTCCTTTTCCCAACTAGTTTTAGAATAAAAATTACTGCTCAGAGTTCATTCAAGCATCACTTTTGGTTTGGTTTTGGATCTGGTTTCAGTAGTGGTTTTTACCCACCTCTGTGTCTCAGATAGATGTTATGTAATTATGGGATGTGACTATTACAAAACTTTTCCAAGTTTTTCTGTAGTTTGTCTAGTTCATTCAAAGCAGGTAGACATGGACAATTCCTTGTACATAGTGGCATTAATAATTATTGGTGGCTGGGTAGCATGTATTTACTTAAAACCATCATTCTTTTTCTACCAGCAAATAATTAACAAGATTTCTTCAAGGAGTGGCCTACACTTTGAAGCTTAAATGTCAAATACACAAGACTTGTCATCTAAGGAGTAAGGATGATGTATCCTACAGTAAAATAGGTTCAATATCAAGGCTGAGGCTGGACATTGTGGATCCTGAACCCAGAAGTCTTAAAATTTTCAGTTTCAGTAAATGCTGTTACTCATTCTGAAGATCCCCATCATTCAATTTTTATGTGCAGTCTGGACAGATGAAACATGTCTGGAACATTCACTGATATTTAGCACACTGGACAGGATTCCCCCCCCCCAACAATCTGATATTCAGTCATCCTAACATGCCAATATGTTCCCTGGTTTTCCAGTAAAGCTCACTTACTTGCTGCAGAGCAAAAACTTCATCAAGTCTGCACCTTCTGAATTTAGAAATATTGCATGAACTGGGGTACCTGGGTGGCTCACTCGGTTGAGTTTCTGACTTCATCTCAGGTCATGATCTCACAGTTCAGGAGTTCAAGTCCCATGTCAGGTTCTGTGCTGACAGCTCAGAACCTGGAGTCTGCTTTGGATGTATGTCTCCCTCTCTCTCTCTCTCTGCCCCTCCCCCACACATGCTGTTTCTCTCTCTCAAAAATAAACAAATGTGAAAAAAATTTAAGTACTGAATGTACTCATTTCTGAAGAAAGCCATTTTAAAGCTAAATGTTTAATTTTTGTTTATTGCTGGTTTAACAAAAAGAACCATGACAATGTAAGATGCTTTAATATATCACCCCAGATCTATCCTCCCCTTCCATGGACCTCCAGTCCTCCATCCAAACGGGTCCAAAGGGAGCTCAGGACTTCCATGCCCCTAGAAATTTCCACTGCTTCTCCAGCACTATTTCAAGATCATTAACTGTAATTCCACAATACCTTCTACTTCTGTTTTTGCCAACTACCAACCCACATTTAGCTTCAAAGCTCTGAACCCTCTCCTCCATGCGCTCTATTACAAGGGTCAAAGTTTTTTGTCACAGGACCCTGTAAACTACTAAAAATAATTGAGGATCTCCAAGGAGCTTTTGTTTACATGGGTTATGTTTACTCATCTTTACTGTGTTCAAACTTTAAAGGAAATTGTAAAGTATTTATTAATTCACCAAAAAATAATAGACCCATTACATGTTAACATAAATTTATTTTACAAAAAAAATTTAATGTTTCTGAAACAAAAAAAATAGAAGAGTGGCATTATTTTACATCTTTGCAAGCCTCTTTAGGGCTTGGCTTAATAGAAGACAGCTGGAGTCTTATATCTGCTTCTGCATTCAATCTGTTGTGATATGCTATTTTAGTTGAAGTATATGAAGAAAATCCGGCCTCACCCAGATATATGGCTAGAAAAGGGAGGCATATTTTAAGCATCTTTTCAGATCACTGTGGATATTCTTTAACACTGTATCAAAACTCAACAAATGGTAGGTTCTTAAAAGTCAGTTACAATATGGAACCTAAAACCATGTTAATAAACTTAGTTTAACTTTGTCACATTAAAATCCATTCAACTGTCTTGCACTTGGAGTGGACAGTTTACCTATGCATGATTTTGTAACACGATGCATCACTTGTTTGAAAGCCATTGCTTCAGTTACCCAGATGTCCCAAACATTGACACATCTCACTGTACAGTTTTTAAAAATTACATCTCTTACTATCACCACTAATCGTATCAAGAGTGTCTATGGTGCATAAAAGTTTTTGAAAAGTCAAAACTACACCTAAAAGCTCAAATTTTTATCACTGGCAACATATATTGTCAATCATTTTCCTTTAAGTTCACGTCATTCACTCATGGGGAACTGCCACATACCCAAGTCTTGGTATCCATTGTTTTTTTGTTTTTCTTTCTGGTTTTGTTTTGTTTTTCATGTTACTATTACAAGTAAGAACAATTTTCAGGGGGAAAATTTGTTAGTTCAGCAGGCAGCTCAACGAGTTGCACCTGTGCTGTTCCTAAACCAACCATGTTACCTTGGTAAGTAGAAAACCTATTCTGTGAATATATCCTACTGAATCACAGTATATTCAAGAGACATGCAACCAAGCATGAAGATCAAATAAACCGCTGCTCTAGAACACACCATCAATCATCAGCAAAAGTCACTCCATATTGTTTGTACTACAGGAGGGGTCTAAGTGTTGTACAAATGGGGTTGGAATTGTTACAACATATGGGCATCACCCTATAATCTCTTAGTAAAACTTTCTGTAAACTTCAAAAAATGAGCTTTGTCATCTGGTACTTAAACTTCTTCCCCATTAAGATGCCTTTGTAGTTAATAATAAACCTTACTCAAAATGATTTAGATTATCAGGAAAAGTTGTCAACTCTCAAAATGAGAAATCCCAAGGTAGAGCATCTTTAAGGTTGGTTATTTTAGGGCTCATGGTACCATGGAGAGTCTCACGTTTCCAAGTGGTACATGAGTATGTAACATTTCTAGTGCAAAATACAGTACTGCCTTTTTCTAGAAGAAGGTTCTCTTTTATAACAATGAAGACACCTTTCCCAGAGGCCCCCTGGCACCATGTATCCATACACATGCCAAAAGGCAAGCACAAGGAATGGAATCTCCATGAGTTGGTTAACGTTAACCCAGATGCACCCTTGAGCTTCAGGTAAGGTCACCTTCCCTAAGAGACAAATACCTGCATAAAATCAGGCTTCTTTCATGAAAGCAAACAGTGCAAAGGGGGATAAGGAGGAGATGCTGTCAGTGTCCTGCTCACAGTTACTCTACTTACGACCCTACACATTCAAGGCTTGCTGACTACAAACCCTGTGACTCCTGGCTTGAGGGCTTTTTACTGAGCATGAAGCTGTAAGCTGTGCATGGGACAAGCCAAAAGTGCCAGAATTAATGGCCCAGAAAAGCAGCCCTCAGCCCATGATACATTGGAAGTTGGTAGATAAATATCCAGGTTCCTGAGTACTCGTTTGAGAGAACTTCGAGATGCATTGCACATATTCCACAATTAACCAGTGGAATAAGCCACAGTAGTAGCCACCTAATGTACTTTTTGTTGGCTGCATTCCTTGCCCCGTCTCATTTCTTCACTTCCTTCAACAGTGTTTCCTGTTAGGCCTTCCTAATTAACTATGTGCAATAGCATCTTTGTTCCAGGATCAGGTGCTAGGGAAAACCAAAGCAAGAAAACAGCCCCTCCCTCAAAAAAATCCACTATGATTGGAAATTCAGAAGTCCCTTTTCAATTCATTGTTCTCAAGGGGACTTTACTCACATCCTTCTCCTCAAAGGGTTTCTGTTCTCTGCCAAAGTCCACAAAAACCGAACATAAAAAGACTTACTGCTTACCTGTACACACAAGATCTTTTTACTAAGTGCACAAAATCTATCATGTCACCTGCTATGCTTTGGGTTCTTTTCTCAGGAACCACCTCCCCCCAGCCTCTGCTTCAAAGGCAGCTGTGAGTAGCCACATTTTGACTCGAGGGTAGCCAATCCTTGGCTGGCAGTGCCCACATAAGATGAAAAGAGAAGACAGTCCACTTGCCATTTTTGAAAATTTAAGTTAGGAAATACCAATACCAAAAAAAGGGGGGGGGGGATGTCACTGTGTGAAGATGAGCTGGAGTTATTACCAGTTTGTCAGAGACACAGGCAGTCAAGAGAAATTATGATGATTCAGAAACTATGAAAAAACCAAAATTATGATGTACCAAGAAATGATACATAAGGCAGAGGGAACCTAAGTGGACAGTTATTGGTTCAAAAGGAAGCAGGCTGCCTCGGAAAACTCAAATTTTATTAAGAGGATAGCTACGGGATGGAGACTCATTAAGCTAAGGTTTCAAGAACACTTTCTGTTGCTACCTTTCCTTATAGCCATAGTACTCAGTTTTCCAGAGAGTCTCCTTGTTGGCCACCTATAGTTTGAAACCAGTTCCCCTTAGATGAACAAACTTGAGTAAGCATCTACCAACCACTATCATAATCGTCGTGCTTTTAAAAACCTTAATCTCAGAGAAAGCTGGATTTTTTCAGTATACAATGAGATTTTTTTTAATGCGGTTCACATTTCACAACAATATGAATATAGTTGATGCTACTCAACTTTACCTTTAAAAATGGTTAGGAGAGTACATTTATGTTATCAGTTTTTTACCACAAATATATCCTTATTTCCCTCTATGAGACAATGTACAGGAAATAAAGAAGGGGACCTGGTGCTTATAGAGAGGTCGAGAACAAATCATCTTGTCTTATGGTATACCCATATAATAATGGTATTTTCCAGTATAGAATGTTACCCCTTATTTAGGAAAGAAAAACCCTGTTATTCTACTCTCTACCTAATACCCAAATTGAGCATATAAAAGGATTAAAGGTACGTGGATATTAGAACAGCAATTTTGGAAAAATAAATGGACTTGTGGTGACTGCAGTTTCTAAACCTAAGGAGTATAATGACACCACCTGAAAAATTTCATAGATTTCTCAGAGGCTGACAAATACACTGAATAAGAGTCAGATTCATCCCTAAGTTACGGAAGGGTCTAGAATGCAGCTAGTGTGCTTTGAAACAAAGTTGAAATAAAGATCACTTCACTGGGGGGCCATGGGACAAACACATGAGAGTTAGTGCAGCTTCGTCCCATGTCTGTTCTGAAGAAACACCCAGAGGCTGAAAGTGCCAGATAACTAGATGCTAAGGAAGACATTAGCAACCAGGCAGCCGAGGGCATTCAGAAACACAGGGGTCTTTATGGAAGGAACTAAAAGGGACACCAAGAACCCAAATCCCAGCAATGAGATGGAAAGGCAAAGCATTCCCTAAAAATGCCCTACCAAAGCTCAGCCTGACACTTCTGTATCAAGAGAACATCACCAAACACTGGCAGGCAAGCAAGAATATTCTTGTCCTCTCTACCCTTTGCCTTCCTCAGCTCTGAACCTAGAGTGGCCTGAAATTGCTTTGGGGGAAGAGGGATCACCATTACCGGGCTGAAGGAAAAACAAGAACCAAAAGAACACCATCTCTACCCACCCGCTGGCAGCCAGCCTGCAGTAGGCGGACTAGAGGGGAGAAGCTTTACCTTCCAATGAAATTTACTATTTTGACAGGACACATTACTGAGTAAAGGTTGTTTTATTACCAAAAAGTGACCATCCAAATCATGGGACCTCCCTTAAAGGTCATCAAAAGCCTCCCAAAGAACCAGGCCTTCAGAATAAATGTGAAGCGACACTGGGAGACAAAAATAAAGTTGCTTTATAATTACACCCCATGAACCCTGCTTATTCACAGGAAAGGTTACGGAGATTTAATTTTAGGAAACGGTTAGACTGGATAAAAGTAAAAAAAAAAGACTCAATCTGATCCTATAAACTTTACATTTTAAAAATAACCGTAGAAAATACCACAAGCCCTTAATTAGATAGGAACAATAGTTTCAAGTAGCAAAGGTACAAACAAAATAAAACCGAGCATGACAGTAGTTCGTGACTTGATATCTAGATAGTTAAAGGAGCTGGAGACAATTATAACATCAGGAATTTTTCTATGCAGATAAATGTTGTGAGTTCTGTTTTCCAAATTATAGTCCAATGATTTTGGGACATATAAACTGTCAACATTCTAGGCCTAGGCTCCTCTTGATATTCTTCAAGTTTGAGTTTGTCTAACATGTATAATGAAGCCGACACAAATTTTAAGCATGACAACAACAGTATTAGTAAGACTAACTACAATTTACTGAGCACTCACTCTGTCAGGCTCGATGCTTTAAGACTCACATACACCACCCTATTTGGTCTTCCAAGGGCTAAGGTAGACGGGCAGTTGCCGCTGTTATCACCATTCTCGGCAATAAAAACACCGAGGCAGAGAAAAATGAAGTCACTTGCCCAGGACCATGGAATTCAAAACTGCCTAAGCCAAACCCAAGACCTTCACTGTTTTAGTATGTTTTACTTGGCTGAGAAAACATCTTAAGCCATGATAGAGGTTTTATTTATTGAAAGCCGGGCTTTGCCTCCTCACTTTCCTGGGGTCCCACTTTCCTTTAATATCTAAGCCATTGGAACAATCGGAGTGGGGATGTTATTTCCTACAGAGAGAAGCCCATCTTCACATGGGCCTGCCCTGAACTCACCTGAACTAACCAAACCCCTGGGCTCCCACTCATCAGCAGCTCCTTTATTAAGCCCTAAAATGATTAAAACAAATCCTCTTTACAATTCCCATCGGCAACAAAATTATTAACTGAAACTGATTTCTGTATGTTCCCGGCTTACCTAAAGAGAAAATTCAGGAATCTATTAAAATTACTTCTGGCCATGAAGCAGAACAACAAATGTGCTTTCTGTAATTCCTTCCTAATAGCCTTGGACCAGTTTACGGAGCAGCATGGCCTGCGAGCAGCTACTCAGTTCTCCCCAGTGACAGCTGGCACTCCTCCTTCTGCTCAAAACCAAAACACATCTTCCCCATTACAACCTTGATGCTTTCTACATTGGTAGATTCTAATATTTTGTGTGTAAATTATCCCTCATACCGGGGCAAACTGTGTGAGGCTTGTGCTACTTCTATAAATAAATAATATATTCTGCTCTACAGCAAGGAAATAATATACCAAAGCCATATAACCATTCCTATACACATATCTGCAGAATAACATTTTTGCTTCAACTGAGACTTTGTCAGAAAATCCAATTGGACAGCACGATCGGCTGTATCCGAATGCACTGAGGGTCACAGGGAGAAGCCTCCACCATTTCTCTTCCCTTCTGGGTTCCAGCGCGCCCCTGACTGAGGTCACAGCCTGCCCCCTTTCCCCAGGCTTCTCAGCCCTGCAACTGTTTCCTTCTTATCATTCCTCCCTGCTTCCCTTCATTTCCACATCCTCATTAACTTCATTGTCCTCATCAGATGACTCTGAGCCATCACAGAGTGATGATTGGTAGGTAAATGAATCACATTAGCAATCAGTTTACTTGACCCCTCTTCCTTGTACGTGTGAATTAGAGAATTAGAGAGTCAAGGGAACTAGAGAGGGGAGGGGGAAAGAAGGAGGTATAAAGAAGGAGAGGAAGGGAGGAGTAAATGTCACATTTCAGACATTTATAGCAATGCACCTAGAAGAGATGTTACATGATAGATGTTATGTCATTGTCACTGTGATAATACATCTCTGGAAATGTATCATGTTTTAGATGAAAGCCTGGAAGGGTTTTAGGAGAGAATCTCTAATTTCTCCCTAATTCTCCCACTCATTGTCTTTTTTCCAAGCAATTCCCTATCACTTGGTCAGAACAGGGTGCAACTTGGGGAGGGGGCGGCAGGGAGAAAACTATTCCATATCTAGCTTTTATTCAACATGGGTGTAGATGTGAAATCCTGGCAGTCTATCTAACAGGATTGGATTACCTATCAAATGTGTTGGAATATCAAAAACAGTTATTTAAACCCATGAGGCACTTCTGGCTTGCCCATCATATGCTGAACCACAAGTATTTGCATAGATGTGGTCAAGAAAAATGACTTGAAACAGATTATTCTGTACAGGTACAGCAGCCTTAAGATTCTTACACCATGTTGGTGAAAGGTGTTACGGGCTGAAGTATGCTCCCCCCAAACTCTCAAGTCCTGACCCTTCAATACCTAGGAATGTGATTCTATCTGGTGACAGAGCATTTAAAGAGGCAATTAAGGTAAAACGAGATCAAATATTAAAGTGTACTTCTAAGAGGACAGGACACAGCTACACAGAGTGGGAAGACCAAGTAAAGACCCAGGGAGAAGGTGGCCATCTACAAACCAAGGTGAGAGGCCTCAGAAGCAATCCATCATGTCAGCACCTGGATCTCTAATTTCTAGCCTCTATAACTGTGCGAAATTCCATTTCTGTTCTTTAAGCAACCCACTGTGTGGCACTTTGATATAGCAGCCCCAACTGACTACCCCTGTGTGCCCTACAGATCCCAGTCTGCATCCAAGTTCCCAAAGATCACAAGTCAGAGACTGGAATTATTTAACCTTGGATATGGCAAGGATAAGAAAGGAACTCCAAAATAACAATAGGTAAATGGCAGGAAAGGCTAAACTAACAGGAAAATACCAGGTTTTAATAGTTCTTATCAACTTTCAAAATGGGGTGTAAGTAACAGGTTGAAGGCAAAAATATTATCAACACCAGAGGCCTAGAAAGACAAAAAGGACAGCTTTCTTGGAACTTTCATCTATTTTTCTACAACACTGAGCATGAATTCTCAGAGTCCTTTGGGATTTCAGGGACTGGAGGGATAAAACATGGAAAGGTCTGTAGGCAAATCAAACCGCCTGGTCTTATGCACCACAGTGTTCCTATTCCACACCAAACAGATGCCTTCAGAAAGGGCAAACTTTTCCTGATATTCCATTGAAAACTGAGAGGAAATCAGAAACAGAACGCTCATAGAAATATCTGTCTTTCTGTCAAAGAAAGCATGAGGCATTATCTTGCAAGTTGTATGAAGACGTTTCAGTATTAATAGTTATAAATTTTCCAGTTGGATATAGAGAGCATTGTATTTAAGAATCATCTTTACTCATTACAAACATCTTCATCTTTTAGCACATCTTTATTACATCTGCATCTTTTGTTTAAAATGTTTTAAACATTTTACTGAATTATATTCATAATGGGACAGTATGTTTCATTACATAAGTCAAAAGCATGTATGTGTATGTATGTGCACACATACAAGACTGTGTGTGTGCTAGAGGGTGTGTGAGCATGCCCGTTAAAATGAAAAAGCAACATACCCACACGAGTTTAGACATTGTGCATAATAAAAATTATCCTTTTCCAAGGATTTCTAAAGGTCTCTTAATGCATTTTTAGGAACTTTCAACAGGGAACAAAGACAAAATAGCCATCCTAAACACTATTCGTGGTTTCTTCGTGTTTTCCTTTTCTTCTCACTTTTTTCCTCCATTCTGCTCATCTATTTTTAGCTCTTGGCTTCCACCAATCTTTACCAATTCTTTTTTTTTTTTTAATTTTTTTTCAACGTTTTATTTATTTTTTGGGGGGACAGAGAGAGACAGAGCATGAATGGGGGAGGGGCAGAGAGAGAGGGAGACACAGAATCGGAAACAGGCTCCAGGCTCTGAGCCATCAGCCCAGAGCCTGACACGGGGCTCGAACTCACGGACCGCGAGATCGTGACCTGGCTGAAGTCGGACGCTTAACCGACTGCGCCACCTAGGCGCCCCTCTTTACCAATTCTTAACCTTCTATAACTCCACGTTATTTTCTAGAGGAAGATTTGTCTACATGCTGCATTTCTAGGATTCTGCTGTTATTAGCCTAATAAGTATTCTCCCTCACACTCACTGCAAAGTGGTTTTCTAACAGCACCAACAAATAAATGAATAAATAAAAATGTGACTTCATTTGCTACACATAACATTTGTACTTAAAAATAAGCTGCAGTTTTTATTTTCCATGCTCCCGAGAAATTTGCAAATCCATCAGGTCAAAATAACCAGCACATACAAAATGCCTGTTACTTATCACCAATTTTATTTTTAAGAGACATTTCAATAGTTGGCAGAAATGTCAATCTACACATTTTCCTTTGATTATAGAGGAGACAGCCTGCCATTATACCAGAAATAGTTAATATTACAGCAGTAGGCAGCCCAGAAACATACAACTCCTTCTGCTTTCCAATTTGTATTTTTTTTTAAGATTTAGGAAGTCTAGTTTATGCCAAAATCTTTTTTTTATATATATTTGAGAGCGAGAGAGAGAGAGAGAGACAGAGAGAGACAGAGAGAGACACACAGAGCCTGAGCAGGGGAAGGGCCAAAAGAGAGAGGGAGACACAAAATCTGAAGCAGGCTCCAGGGTCTGAGCTGCTAGCACAGAGCCTGACACGGGGCTCGAACACACAAACCTTCAGATCATGACCTGAGCTGAAGTCGGACGCTCAACCGACTGAGCCACCCAGGTGCCCCTATGTCAAGTTCTGTAAGAAAGTGTTGTATGCTTATAGCCTACCTTTTATGAGAATCTTCTATGAAGACCTTAGCCATTAGAAGATCTGTTTTTCTCCATAGAAATCTTTCTCACGTGACTTCTACAAATACATTGCTTAGGTTTTTGCTGGTATCTAGTATATGCTCACCACTGTTGTAGGACGTGCAGAAAATACTTGGAAAAATAATCTAGGATCTCCATGTTAAGTTGCCTATAATGTAGCTGAAGAAAAAAGAGTAAGAAACACAAACAACCCAAGACCAAATTCAACTAAATCCTGAGATAATGGTACTTCTGGAGGAGTTCTGAAGATGGAAAATTAAGTGAAAACAGAAACACACAATGAAAAACCCAAAGAGAAGAGGTTAATATAAACCTTAGACATGATCGATTACTTATTGGCTCTATTCTTCACCCCAACCTCTATCCACAAGCTTTGAGATAGGACTTAGCAGTTCCTCCATCAAAGACAGTATTTCCCCTGCACCTTGATTTTGGGAATCATCTTGTGACTTGCTTTGGCCAATAAAATATTAGCAAGCAAAAGTCTGCAATGTGCTCCTGTGCTGGGCACTCCCCTTTACACTCTGTCCTCCCTGTGAGAAGAGCATCACCCAGGTAAGTGATGCTTCCTCATCCTGGGCCCCAGAAGGAACACAGATAGAGCAGAGCTAAGCCCAACTTTCTGCAAAGAGCTAAATTCATCTGGTCTTGCAGTTTCAAGTACAGCTATCCAGCTGAGCTCAGCCTAGATTAAGCTAATTGCAGACACATGACTTTTTTTTTTTTTTTTTTTAGCCACTGAATTTTATTACCTAACAATAGCTGATTGATCCACTTGGAGATGGGTTACAGGTTGAATAGGTAAAAGGTAAAACAGTAAGATGGTCCTTGTTTTTAATAGAACATGCTTTGCCAGCTTTGAATATTTCATATTTTTTATTTAATTATCCACTACTCCATTCATCTTTATTAGTAGAAATTCTGGTGTTTCCTCCGAAAAAGCACCACCCTCCTCATTTGTACACTAACTGTAGTCACTAACTCAACCCAAAGTAGACCAATAAAGAACGAAAATTTTCCCAGCCCTGCACAAAGTCCCCAGTTTCCAGCTTCCTTTGCCCTCATCACTATTTACATGACACTGCTGTGAAAATTCATCCCACAGAGATGGCTTTCCTTCTCCACTACCACAGTGATAGCCACACTAGCTCAATTGTTTGTGCAGGACTCAGAAGTATCACATCCCTGGCACTCTCGACATTACTGCCTTTTCAAAATGTCTACTTATGTCTCCCCATCTTCAAAGCACAACTGTTGGGTCAAAGCAGCTGGGTTGAGAGGGCATCAAAGCCTCAAGCACAAGCTGTGTGAGAACCAGGCCTCTCCTAATACTTTCCAGACTAGAAGTAAAAGAAAGGCTCTTCCCTGTTTTCTCTACATGAGCTTCTCTTCAAAACTTTTTCTTCCAGTAGAATCAAGGTATCACCATCTGATCAAGGAGGGTCTAATAACCTTCAGCCTCACTGACCAAGTGGAAAGCATTCCGATGCCTTTACTCCCATGGAGCTCCTTGTGTTTATGTAAATATGTTCTCCCCCGACCCCCAAAAGTGAACAACTATGTATACCTAGGAGTATCCTAAGAGGCAACATTTATTAGTTCATAAAAATCTCAAGTGCCTATCTAACTTCTATGTGTATACCTATAATGTCACTTAGGGGTTCAAGAGAGATTCAAAGAATCTCAATTCCCAGAGTCTTTTATTTACCTTGGACAAGCAATTTGTAGTTTCTTTTGCTAGAATTATTTTTAGATTCTCTCTTACCTAGTATCCCACCACAAACACCAAACCCTAAAGACAAGAATGAATTCGAGATATCTATATGCCATGCATGCTTTTAAGAAATAATTATTGAATGCCAAATAGATCCAGGCATATTACTAGGTGCTAGGGATACTTAAACAAGTTACATCTCAGGTCTTCAAGTAGCCCTGTATGTAATGGAAGACAGAAAAGGGAATTGTAACTCCTTCAATTGCCAAGAGATACTGTGTCTTGTAGGGAAATATTACAACAATGCTCAGCAACATCGTGTTGCTTAAGTACTTTTTTATACCAATATTTAACTACTTTGGATCCATGAAAATGAAGTTACTGAATATATATTGACATAAAATGATGTTTTTGGTATTTTATTAAAAGGCACTTATATGCAATATGGCATCAACACATTCCTATTTTATGTTAATAATATGTATGCATGTAAATGTATATTATAGAAAAACATAACATATTGGCTAGCATGTTAATTATCTTTTGGTTGTGAGATGATAGTATTTTTTTTCTGTTTATTTGTATTTTCTCATGTGTCTACAAGGATCATGTACTACATTATCGTAAAGAAAAATTAAAGGTAATTTGTTAAAAAATGTTACCACACATGAAGACCAAGCTTCCCAAGAAAGTAAGATTGTTCATGGTGAGGCAAATTAGAAATGGCAAAGCAACACAAACTCCTCTTCACTCTAAGACTCTACTCTTATGTTATTATACTACTTCGTTCTCTATTGGAGTCTAAATGCAACCAATCCCTCTCCACATGAAGCCCCCTTCTTAAAGACATTTTTGCAAGTAATTTCAAATGAAATGTTTTAGGATTTAAAGTCTTATGTAAAATCTCTTTCCACATCATCAAAACTAAGAATTCATTTACTTGAGAGTATGACTTATCTTCTACGTTATTTGCATAAGGACTTAAGCACAAGATTGGTAACTGCGTATGCTAAGATGCCACATGTAATGGCAAACTGTTTCTCATCTATGCGTCAAGAGGCAAAGTATATATTTATGGGCCTAGTATGAAAATCTGTTAACCTTTTGCTTTCCTTCAGAGGACATTATAATTCACATTTTCTGAATTCATCTACTGTCCTTCCTATTTTTTGCCCTGAAATATCCAGCCATGCTGTTATTATTTACATTGACTTGGAAATAGATGGCATAAAATTAATTTATTGAGCTTGTACTATGTGCCAGATACTGTGTAAACTTTTTTCTCAATCTTTCTTGCTTAATCCTCAAAACAACTCTGCAAATATTGTTATATTGACATCCCTTTTCATAAATGTACAAAATTGGCACTTAGAGGTCCCACTAAAAGCAACCAGGAACACTGGGAGAAATTGCTGATCCAAGGCTAGGGAAGATCAGGTACAAGGTGAACCTGAAATATTCTGGGAGGCAATAAAATCATGCAACATTCAAAAAATGAAAAATACACTGGAAACAGATTTAATGAGCTCCTACTGACAAAATCGGGACAATTTGGTCATCAAAATGGCAACATTAATGGTTTATAACAACTGAATTAAAAAAAAAGAATCCATGAATTCACACTGAGACCATACATGGTTAGATGAATAGATAAGCAATTAAGTAGGTAGGTAGGTAGATAGATGGATCCATGTATCCACAAAGAGGGTAAAAATAAAGCTCTTTATAATAAAATGCCAAGTGATAAACATAAAAGAGTAGTAGTTATAAGCATCACCATTTTGCAAACTCTGTAGAAATAATTTATACAATAAGAATTATTAACGGGTGGGAAATATTAGGTGAAAGTTTGTTAGGGAAAAGGATATTTACATAGTATTTCTGCATGGATAGCTTATAAATTACAAAGGTAAATGTGTGCCTTTATAGCGGACACATCTTTTGATTACACCTTAGTCAAGTGATCCAAGTTAACATCACCAAAAATGAAGCAAACAGACAAGTTTCTCCAAATGCATGCAGTGAGCAGAACACATCATCATTCACACAGGATTTTTTTTTTAATCAATAATGCATGACCTGAATCAAGTCATTAAAAAAACTTTAACCCAAAGAGGGTGACATTCTACAAAATTGACGCAGACTTTTCAAAAAACAGCAACGTTAAAGAGTCATCATGTCAAAAACTTACTCTTAAATGATTAGTAACAATAGGGGTAATAGGTACTGAGAGTAGAAAATATAGCAAATAAAGAAAAGCGGTCAATCTAGGTGAAGGATATACGGGCACTGATTCTAACTTTTCTTTAACCTTTGCTCAAGATTTAACACTGTTCAAAACACCAAGTTGGGAGAGAAAGGAGTTTAAGCTCATCTTAAAGACAGGAAGGGAGTGAGCAGTGGCACCAGGATGGAAGCCCAGACACTGTTTGCCAGGCCTACCAGGACTCTTGACCACACCTCCTCAATCACAGCAGCCAGAGGGATCAAAATGGTATCTGCTCAAACCCTGCCAGTGGCTTCCCATCTCCCTCAGGGCAAAAGCTAACATGTCTATGTCTAATATCTTACACGGCCTTGTACCACTTCTACTCAAAGCATGGTTTGTGGAAGTGGAAGATGTTAGAAATGCAGAACCCCAAAGCCCACTCCAGATCCACTGAATCTGAGTCCACACTTCAACAACATGTCCAGAGGATTCCAGTGTACATTAAAGCTTGAGAAGGGCTGTCTACTTGACTTGGCCTCATTACTAACTCTGACTTCATAGACTTCCAATCTCCCTCTCTCTTGCTCAGCTCCAGCCATATCAGCCTCCTTTCATTTCTAGAACATTCCACACACAATCCCACCTCAGAGGCTTTGCACTTGCTAGGTCTTCTGCCTGCAGAGAACTTTCCTAGATACCCACCTGGCATGGTTACCCTAATTCCTTCAGGACTCTTCTCAGATACCTAATCAATGAGAGTTTCCTGATATAACATCTCAACCCCTCTGCGTTCCCCCAACAATTCCTATTCCGTGGACTCTGCTTCCTTTTTACCCATGATCCATATCAACCACCTGACATACTAGGTCTTCACCTGTTCATCTGTTCATTGTCTTTGTTTCACCGCACCCCTGTAAGTTCCATGAAAAGTGGACTTTTTTTTTTTTTGCTTTATCTCTAGTTTCTAGAATAGTACCTGACCCATGATACTTACATAAAAACACTCTTAAAACGAACTGATGAACACAAGATCTTTAATTCTTAGAGCAGCCATATAATTGCCCACATTTTAGAGAAAAGGGGGTTCAGAAATGTCCAGGAACTTGTCCAAGTTCACTCAGCTAATAAGAGCTGTAGCCACCATTCAATCTGGTATCTGAGTCCAAATCCGATACTCCTGGTAACTGTTTTACAAGTTATAATGGTATGAAAAAGACCTCAACCTACAGAATGACTGTACTGCCCGGAGGAGGAAGATGTATGCTTACCATTGGCAGGGCCTTTTACAAATAAAGATTTTCCTATATGAAGTCTTTCTTTTTTCTTCTTCGGTTATTCCACAAAGGAATCAGGACTATATTGCCTCACTGGAGCATCCTGGCACCCATGTGTATCAGGTTAGTATGCGATTATCCATGTGGGCTAGACAGGGATCCTATCGATCAAGGGCCACAGAGACGAGTGCCGGTGACCACCGTAGGCCTGGGGTGATAGCACTCTCAAATCACTGATGGCTCCTAAATGTACTGCTGCAGCTGTGACCTGGGTGCTATCTTTCTTTGGGTCACTATGTGTGCTGCAGCCGAGACGGGAGCTCCCTCTGTGTATATCACCCAACTGCTCTTCATGTCCTTACTATTCTGTCACCCAGAAATGTATTTTATTTGATTTTAAACTCAATGACCTGAACTCTGGAAATGCATTTTGGTTAATGACTTCACTTAAAACATCTGACACACATGCAGGCATATAAATCAAGGCATTTCCTCGTCTCAGAGGAGGTCGGGGGATCTCAAAACTGACTCAACTTTAGAAGCACTAGGGGAGCTTTGAAAAATACATACTCATGCCTAGGCCCCAGCATAGATCTTCTTATCTAACTGGTTTGGAATGAGTGCCAAGCATCTGTGTTTTGTCAGAGACCCCAAGTATTTCTAACAATTAACCATTTTAAGACCTCAATATACATGCAGACATACGCACATGCATACACACACACACGCGCATAAAGTAACATCTCAGATAGTCTATAGCAACAGCGGCTCCAAAAGAGAAATACCCAACACGTGATAAAGAGAGTAAGTTACTGAACTGACCCACGACAAACAGCATGGACCTGACTTAATGACCAGAGTCAGTAAGTGCCAAGAGTCCATTGACACCACTGATTGAGCTGCTCACTGTGCTGTGTTTATTTGCTTTCAGTCCTTTTTCAGGACATTATGTCCCAGAGAGAGGCATCTAGCAACCTTGGATACATCAACAACCTTGATTCACCTTCAAAAACACTCTTTACCAGACATTGTAACATGTGGCTACCATACCTCAAGGCCAGCAACCCAAATCCTCTACTTTGCCATTGAAGAAATGGCATAGTTATCAACCGTGGGTAGTTCTGCCACCATTACCCTCTTATTTGTCATTACCAAATCTGGTTATATTTGTTCCATTTGTTTGCATTAGTTAAGCACCATCAAAGTGAAAAATCAACCACTTGAGGACTAGAGTTTTCTTAAGGAGGTAAGCTGCTATCTAGTAGGGTAAGAAACCTTGTTGTAAACAACAGAGAGTATTCCTGTAAGGAAAAAGCTTCAGACTATTTGCTAATGCTCTGGACGTAAATTTTGCTCACACCAAAAGCAGCATCAATTTTTCATAACTTTATTCCACTTCATTTGAACTTTATTCATCTTTATGAAGAAGAAAGGCAGTTGTGGGGGCGGGGGGTGGGGGGTGGGGAAAGGCAGTGAGAAGTAAATGATATGTGATTATTCCCCATAAGCCCTCCTCATTACCACAAAGCCCACTGGTCTCTAACATCTTAATTCTTAACTTCCTTCCAGTTCAAATCCCCTTTCCTCCAAGAAGCCATCCTCTAAGCAACCTTCTTTTCCTCTTTATCACTTCATGATTCATTTTTGCTTGGTATGATGTTGTTTCATTAATTACCTTTTTATGGGCTTATACCTTTTTCCAGTATCTGAACTCTGCTCATCTTGAGGACAAAGTCAATTTGTTACTACAGTTCTTACCCAATTTGTGAAAAATTTTTTTCCTATGCATTCAAAATATAGTTAAGCAACAACCAGTTCCAAAAATCCTAACCAGATGAGAATTTTTATACACGAACTTCTAATTTCCAAGCACTCTGGAACCGTTTCATAGAAGTTTAGACCAACATAATTTTTTAAAGATCAACTTAAATACCATTTTAGGCTCTTCTCTAAAGGCATTCGACCATTCCTTACTTACCTTCAACATAATGTGTAGCGCCACTTCAGGGCTTCTGCATTTGCTTTTAAGTTGGCTAAAACATTCTGTCCTTTGTTGTTTCCTTGCCTGCTTCTTACTTGTCAATTCAGCGAAAACATCCTGTCCTTTCCTCTATTCTTACCTGCTTCTTACCTATCATCGAGGTCTTAAATATTTCTGTTTCAAAAGGCCCTCCCAGACAACTCAATTTAAAATAGCTGCCAACACACCGTTATACTCCATCACTCTATCATTCCTGGTTTTCTTCATTACATTTAGCTATCAGCACACATTTTGATTCATTTCACTGAAAATCTCTCATTCATCTACTTATTATTACCTAGTCCCTGACATTCCCATGTATGCTTCATGTGGGTAGTCTACTATTCTGTGGTGGTCACCCCTCCCTCCCTCAACTGGTACACAGTCAATACTTGCTGCAGGAGTGGATGTGGATTAGCCTGAAAGTTGAGAGGTGAGCAGTTTCTCAAACAGCAAGTCGACATCTGTAACTAAACAGTTTTCATTTACATGTCCATTGCGTTTCTATGGCATCTCTAAGTTCTTAGTAAAAAGAGACCTGAAACCTATTTGTACAGAGATGGAGGAAAGAGTTTGCTAGATACAGGAACAAAGGACAAAGCCAACTCCTAACAAACACTGGGCCCCCCTCCCCCTTCTCATACACGTATCCAGTGCCTACAAGTAATTTCCTAATCATCATTTGTTAAAATCACTACATATTTAAATCACATTACCTTATCAATGATCATTTCCATCAGTTGTCCTTCCATTATCTTTGGATAATTCTTTCCTTTACCAACCCCCTGCCAAGAAAAAGAAATTCACCTGTTAAATTAAAACGCTCTCAAGTATAAATAACATGTATATGTCTGAGGAAATAAGTTACATTTATAGTGCATTACTCAACCCTGAATTTAATACATCTTTAGCTTCAGTAACCCAGGAATTTTTTTAAGGAACTTTGGCGTTCTGGGGTCAAAAGTATGTTTTTAAGACTAAACCACTTTTTTTTCTTTTCCTTATCTCTAGCCAAGTTTTCTTGTTACCTAACCTCTGAATGAAAGTCATCAAGTTTTCTTTATATTCTCTCAAAGCAGTTGACACTTCCAATGACTTTTATGTTCAACAGCATTTGTTCAGAGGTCTGACATTGACCCACAGGTTGTATTATCTTTCAAGCCCAAATTTTTCACCAGCTAAACATTGTTTCCTTTATCATTATTTATGTCAACAAACTTTAATCCAAATCAATTCCACCTTAACCTTAACAGAAAATGTTTTCTTGATATTGCCACCTTAGTAGCCTGAGACCTGCCCAGATACATTTTGTCACAAGTAGGCAGAGAGCTAGAGCGCTGGAAGAAGTCTTTTTGAGGGGATTTAGTCACATTAATTGAAATTTAAATGACAAAATATGAAAATAAATTTTTTCTGGAAACAAGCAAAGTTTCCAAACCAAAGGATGTATTTCCAAAGGAATCATTGAAATGCAAGAAGCTGTAAAACTGATTTTAGATGAAATCATGAATCATCCTAGTCAGAGCTTGCCACATGCCAACCACTTATCAAGTCACTTCTATATACTCAAAAGTTTTTGTCCCTGGCATTCTTTAATGATGGTTCTATACTTGGTGAGCTGTAACCACAAATTGTGATGAAAAATCAAAATAGTATTGAGTGGAATATGTGTGGAAAAATCCACAAAGATTTTCTTGGCTGAGGGACTGTAGCAACTTTACACGACGCCTGGTGTTTATGACCCTGCCGCTGTGGTTTTACAAATTTCTCCGTCAGCTCTAGAACCTGTTAGGAACTTGAAACATGCAAGACCAGTGTGATAAACACTATAATGACCGAGCTGGTCATCACTCGCTATCACCAGTTATTGCCCCTCCAGATCCACTCTTCACCATTTCGCATTCTTTTCTGTGCCCTGGAAAGATGCTGTGCATGAATTCCAATAATGGGTTCACTTCTGGATTTGTCTGACCAATGATAAGCATTAACAAGAGGTGACAGAGTGAGAATATTTATTTCCTGCACGCTCACTGCCCACAGCTCTTGTCTGGAAGCCCTCTCCACCTCTGGGGTTCAGAAACCACTCCATTCATTCACCATTTTGAGCCTAGATAGTGCTGTTACTATGCAGGATACTGCCTCATGATATCCTTCTACCTTATCCACACATTGATCAATAGTCCTTTATGAAACTCTCCTAGAATTACCCAAATGAGCTTCCAAGGGATTTCTGATGAGACCAGCAAGTTTCAAATGCCACTTGGTAGGAAAGAAAAGCCATCATACCTTAACAGAAGGATGCAATCAAATGGGATATAAAGAATGACGGTATCAATTATTAAACCATGAAGTTTCCATGAAATGTTACTGGGATTAAGAAAGATCAAAGCCTGGTTGGGAGCTAAACCTGGACTGAGAAGATGTCCATCAAAAACTGCAACTACAAATGGAGTGACAAGAAAACATAATATATGGATAGCAGCAAGAGAGTAGATCTTAAGTGCTCTCACCACGTACACTCAAATTGGTCATTATGTGAGGTGATGGATAGGGTAACTTTATTGTGGTAATTATTTCACAACATATACACATAACAAATCATCACACTGTATGCCTAAAATATTCACAATATTTTATGTCAATTCTATCACTACAAAGCTGGAGGCAGAAGGAAGAAGAGAGAAACTCTGGTGGGAAAGGGACTTTGGCAAAAGCACCAAAATAATAATAAAAATGTGGGAGCACAGTTACCCGAGCAGTTAACTGGTCTACATGTGTTTCAAAACCTCCGGTGGAGAGGTAAATTTATGATTTAAATACTGGCATAAACCATCCAATCTGGACCAGGCAACATACGGGAACATTCCGCCCACAGGGATGCAGGCACTCCAGGGCAGATAAAAAGAGCACCTGCTGCTCCTGACACAGTGACATTTAGGAGTGTGTTCAGTTGTCAGCTGTCATATGATGCAAGAGAACAAACTGAGATGCAGAATAGTTTGTCCTGGGGCTTATGCTATTGTGTTTTTTTAAAACCTCTGATCATCTCATCAGACATCTATCTCTACACTTGACATCCTTTATAGAATACCGAAGCCCCTGTTGCACCCCATCTTACAGAGTGAAGTAGTGGCATGGGGCAAAGACTCAAGTGCTACTGCCCATGGTGACCAGTCCAACAAGACCATCACCTCATGTTGGGAGTCGCTCAGCCAACCTACCCTCTGCTTTTAGTCTATTCTGGCAGACAATCCAAAAGCGCTAAGTTTCTGGTGTCTGGCATTTACTTTCTCGTCTACCTAACTGCTCTGAGATTCTAATGTCCCATTAGTAAAATGAAACAGCCATACTTGCCCTTTCCATGTGCTAAAAACTGCTTGTGAGGAACAAATTAAGTAATGCCCATGAAAGCATTAGATAAGCTGAATAAAGGCAACTCAAGGGAAAGCTATTACTTAGGAGGATGGGGAGATGGTAGGAATGGCAAGGTAAAAACCTCTCATAAATTCTTAGGAACATGAAAGCTTAATTTTGGTGTCCATGCCCTAAAATGATTTAGCAGTATACTAAAGGATGTAAGTGTCTTCAATCTATGGTTTCCCTCCAATTCGCATTAGTACTGATCCAATTATGTTAGGTATTATATTAAAATGTAATGTTGCCTTTTGTTTATGGCTTCATAGTTCCGTTCCCATCAACTACAACAGTGTCTCCCATACTTGCATAAAACCTCTTCTGTCATGTATTCCGTATCTTTTGAAGACAATTCGGGCATATAAAAATGTTTAAGTTTCTCTAGTTCGCAATGCTTGCTGGCAAGTGTCAGTGGATCATATCTCAAAAATTCCTCTGGACTACTATGAAAATTTGCAAGGGTGACCTTCACTGTGGCCTTCTCTCCCTGAAGTTAATCTGGTGTCTGCATCTGCACTGCATGGAATTATAACAACCGTTTATGACCTGCGAAATAAAGGACCAAAAAAATGGATGGGCCTCTTCCATCACAACACCTCCTAGGGATGGCAAAGTGTACTCTAAAATCCATGAGATGGGGACACAGAAGAGAAGCCAAAGAGAAAAAGATTAGGATTAAAAAGGTTTTGAGGTCCAAATGCAAAAATCAAAAAATAATGCTCACTGCAAAAGTACACTATTTACCTAGTGTTCACTGGTTAACTCCTAGTTATATTAAGGAACCATTAACCCCATCAATGATGCCCTGCTTTATCTTATAAAAATTACCCACACAATGGCTTTCAGGCAAACATATTGTGTGCATCACTCTAGAGAGAAGTCAGTATCCATGACTTTTCATATGTGGTGGTGAATATTTGGCTGTGAGAAATTACAAGGTATTTTCTCTGTAAAAGATTGCCTTTATGGCAATTTTTCAAACCTACACTTAAGTTATGGCTTCTTCCATTACAGCTTCTGTAGCGGCAGCTCTTTCATTCCAGAATTCTGGCCCAACATTTTATTACGGTAATAAAGTAATAAGAATCTAATCTCTTTCGAAAGGGTTTGCAGAAAGGATGAGTGCAAAATTGGCACAGGATGGAGTTTATGACCTTTCTCCAGTGAAGTACAGACCAAATAGGTCACAATCTGATTTTTTCCCTAATTTGTCTTTATTCCAGAATGTCCTGCATGTTATGCAGAGATCTCTAATATTCGTGACTATTTCAGAGCAGTAAGGCATAGTTCATTCAATGTTTGAGTTAATTCCACAAGGTTGCTACATAAATACTGAATTTTCAGAATGAACTTCCTGCCTTGTCAGGATTTCTCAGCTGGATCCCCACAAGCCTGGAGCTTCAGGTACTGCACAGCTCATGGTAATTCTTTTGGATCAAAGATAACAGAGAAAATGTATGAAGAGAGATTTTTAGAGATCCCAAAAGACCAGGGCATTCGAGTTAAGGACAGGACACAGATATAAGGCAATCAAATCCAGTGGTTCTCCTGGCTCCCAACATCCCGTGCAGAGCAGGTGTCCACCAACCACTTGAGCAAATACATCATCACCAGCTTACCTTAGTATAGGGCCCTGATCTCTATTCTTCTGTGTTTTAACCAACTAAATGCCACCAACATTGATGACTTTGAAACCTAACACGTTTTCCTCTTTAGTAGAAGTCATGATTGGAGTTGGAGGTTGCATGCCATAGCAGTTATGAACTAATGCCAGAACTAGTTTCAAATCCTGTGTCTCTTTTAGTGGCTGTATCATCTTAGACAAGTCACCTAAACTCTCCCAGCTGTTTCCTTACCTATAAATTGATGGGCGTATTAATAGGTTTTGTATAAACCCACACAACATGTTTCATTTAGGGATTGCCATATGGTAAATGCTCAAAAAATATTTGATGGTGATGATGAAAAACAATTCAAGATAGTAATAAAGGTACTTCAAAATAAAAACAGTGAGAAGTAAAATCCATTCTGCTCAGAATAAGTCAACAATGTGGAAAAGAGACCTAAGAAAGTAACAGTAAATCCAAGAGATAAAGGCAAATGAATGAAGAGCTGAAGGAAGAGAGGCAAGGAAAATCCAATGATCATCATCTTAGTGATGGCAATGATAAAAATATTCGTACCAGAAAGACAGCCAAATAAATTAATAGAAAAACATTCTCAAATCAAGTTTCAAATCTACAAATCAGTGTAACACAACGTATTCTGGAAAAAGATTATAAAGTACTCAACATGAAGACCTAGCCTGGTGAATTTCTTAAACTTCAAGGGTAAGAACCCTGTAGGCATTCAGTAGTGATAGTTCATCAGCTACAAATGGGAGAAACTAGACTTCCAGGAGACAGAATAACGTTTCCAGAGTTTTGAGGTAGGGGGGAATGTGATCCATTAATATTCTACCACTTAAAAATGTAACAGAAAATTATTCATCCAATTCGGATTCTGGAAATATTACCTTCAAGGCTTCAATTCCAGTCATCAAGAAAGGAATGAAACAAGCCATGGCACAGGGCACTCAATCAATCCACTTAAATACACAACCTTAAACTGATTCCTAGTCTGTAAAATAATGATCCCTGAAACAATCTTCAGTGTTTCTTCTGGTTCTATATCTTGCCAATTTCATTAGAGGCTTACAATTCTTGTATCTCAGCTTTTAAAACACAGTGTCATTATTCATTTTTTCTTTTAGTGCTGAATCACATTTTAACAAATATATTCTCAACATGAGGCACTGTGCTTGCCACTTGGGATCAGAGAAAACAAAATGGTGATTAAGAAACTCATCAGGCTTCCCATATTCACACTAATTTTGGAGACAGACACAATTGTTTGCATTTATATAATTATAATAAAAACCACTACTCAGCCTTTTGTCTACTATCAAGTGTATACAATTATAATAAATACCACATATACCTGGAGCAGTTATTATAGGCCAGCTTTTCCTGGGAAATTAGGAGAAAAATTTAAGTTGGAGTGTGACACAGGGGTAGTTGTTTTCCAAATAAATTAAACAGTATATATGTAGGCAGAAAGATTAAAAAAGAAAAAACTGTGTATTTGGAAATTTTTTTATCAAAGTATGTGGCTAGAACGTAAAATGTACAATTAGTAATGACAGATGAAATTGGCAAAATAGAATAGGGTCACCTTGCAAAGGTTAAATGGGGGATCCACTGGAAATCGTTTCTAGACAAATGCCTACACCATCAGTGCGCTGAACATTAAGTAGAAGATAAAAGTTCAGAAGCATCCCTGCTAACTGTAGCATGGCTGACATGGGGAAATATAATGTTTTTCTAAAAATTTATTACATAAATTTCAAGTACTATGGGGAAAAAAGTAAAAGAGCTGCCAATGAAGAAATGTAAACAGAGATGTAATGGAGAGATGTGAACAGAGACTTCAAAAGGCAGTTCACCTTTGTCGTTCCATTTTTGGATCCCTGCCTCCACCATGAAAATCTGCCTATGTTAGAGGAATTCAAGAAAAGCAGGGAATAAAGCCTAAGTGTGTTAGCCCAGGTCATCCTAACTGGCCATCCCCAAGTCCATGCCCACAGTCTGGATGGGTAGACATTCAACCAGAGGGCATGGGTACAGCAAAGTATGGAATGTTAGGGCATATTATCAATCTATCCAAATCTTCAAATAAAAAAGAACAAAGCTGAATTTTAATATTTTACAACAGGACTCATGGATTTAACGTAGATACATAACCATGTCACTTTAACGAATGAAGCCTTCAGTCCCAACTCCAACTTTTACAAGGGGGAAAATAACCAATGTGCATCCCTATATTTGGCTAGGATCATACTGTTTCTGTTTCTAGTACTCTATTATTCATAGGTTCAAGGGTTTTTCTTTAAGATTCTTAGCCTCTTTCTTACCCCAATCTCCAGGTCATCTGATCTATCAGTACAGTGAATGTCTATACATCTATCACCTATTACTAATAAAATTCATTACATACCAACTCCATGTAATATTATGTACAATTGCTCATTTGATGCTTCAAACAGCCTCATGATGTGGGTAGTATCATTGGCTCCATTTTGTAGATGAAAAATCTGTGTCTCATAAAGACCAACTAACATGCCCAGGGGGGTTATACAACCCCAACAAAGCAGCAGAGGTCGAGCTTGAACTCAGGTCTTAAGCCCCAAACTAAACTGTGTGCATGTGACAGGGGCTAATGGTCTGTTTCCACACCCACTTCACAAAATGGCACATCCAGCATATCCAGTGCTCTACAATCCTGTCAGGCATTTCTGCTTTCTCAAATGCTTCCCAAGTGTCCAGAGTCCAATCCTTCTGATTCTTACTGAATAACACACCAGCATGTTTATAATCAAGAACATGTAAGAATGAGGATGAATGCAGACGAACTTGATATTGCAAATATCCTAAGTTAAAAATATTTCTGAAATACAACTGCCTATAAAAATGAAAACATGATACTCAGGAAGACTTGCCCAATTCGCTCTACTGAAGAAAAAAAAAAGTTCCATGACTGAGAATTAGACAAAGGAGTCAAGACACAATCTTCACAATTTTATACATTAAGAAGAGAGAATATGTAATTCAACCAAAATATAAAACTCCATGTGTTTATTTTCCTCTACAGCAAATAAGCAAATTAGATTTTTTAAATGCTGTTTGTCAATAAGTAAATGTGACTGCATTAGTGGTTTGCCATATTTGATGTGGCTAGGTCATGTAGCCTCCATGTCCAAAGAGAACCCTGAACCTCTCTGCTATCTTTGCCCACTTTCAGAATAGAGAGATGTCCTTATTCCTGTCAGTTGGCAGCAACCTTAGACTGAAGGTCTCAGTGCCCTTCAATCAACATATTATGTGAACTCTTTTCCTGAGTGATCTTTGATTAGGAATTAATTTGAATTTTCTATGACCCCTAGCAAGAGGATGATCCTCTCTTTCAACGACGTTATTGTTCTCAAAATGCTCTGGACTAAAAGATAGACTCTTTTAGTTCACAATCCTAGACCTTGGTACACAAACGTGCAGAACTTAATTCTTAGGAATTGCATGATACCTGTGTCAAGGCAAATGCAAAGAGGGGGCAAACTCACAAAAGGTGGCAGAACAATAAGAGAAAAACACTGTGCTTTATCCTCACTCCTGCTGCTCATCATTAAATTAGCATCGCTGTGGTCTCCCAGGTCCTCTGATGGTTGTGTTTGTGGCAAGGTTTCCCTCAGATTCTGCAGTTGAGTTTAGATGGATTAGGTATTAAGCAACATAAAGTTCTTCGATAAACAGGGCATGATCTTTGTACTCTTGGGAGAACATAGGCAAAACCTTATAATCGCTTGCTAATTACCCTGAGTAAAGTAATTTGTTTTATCTGTCTGCCATTTGGTTTCCTGCGAAGTGCAGGGAAAAAAACTATTATGGGATTTTGCTCCAACTAATTACTACTATTTTATCATGAAGACTGTTCAAGCGTAATCCTCTTTCCTTGGCTTGCTTTCTCCTTGAATTTAAAGTCTTATGGTAAGCCAAGAAGTAGTTTAAACATACCAGACTGTAATAGATACTCCTGATTTTTAGCCTCCCACTATAATAACATGCAATGATATTTTAGTACTTTAAGTCAACAGCTACCAACAAGTGTTGTATATGTCCTCTCTTGGTACAAAGTTACGAAATGAGTACTTCCCTATCGAAAAGAATCATGCTGTAATTTATGATGACAGAGAATTTAAAAATATCACAGCTACACAGTGCCTTACAATTCACAAAGAGCTCTCATATACACAAGTTCATAGAACCTTCCCAATCATCATGCAAGGTGGCGTGGTGGGTTATTGTTCGGAAAATATTCATGTCCTGTCCCATCTCACATCCCAGAAAGAACACTTCCACACACCACTGATAATGACTCTGTGACTTGCTTTGGTCAGTGGGGTATTAGCAGACATGAGAAAACCCAAGACTTGAACTGTACTTGCAAAAGTAAGCTTTTGCCATTACTGTGAGAAGAACCTATCCTAGGAAGCTTGTCTCCGAAGAATGACAAACAAGTGGGGCAGACCTGGACCCAACATACAGCCTGGAGCCAAGCCTGGCTGAGCCCAGCCTAGATCATCTTCATCCCAACTGACCTGCAGACACACAATCCAAAATAAATGTGTACTGTTATAAGACTTGGTGACACGGTGGTTGTTACACAACAAAAGCTGATGGATACACCTGATGTCATTACCCACCCCACCCCCCGCCAGCTCCCTTTGCAAAGAAGGAGAAGATAAGACTCAGAAGTCATGTTACATGCTCGGAGTTTCCCCAGTAATTACCTAACAGAGCTGTAATTGCCCATCTGATAGGAACAACAGAAGGTCAGTGACATTTATGAGGCTGTGTTTGATAGGTGTTTGATGCCAATAAAAGGGAAATTTCCACCTTGCTAGATGAAAAACAATATATATAAAGCCTGTTTTCCATTTGGCTTTATCTATTCAGAATTGGTTGTAAACACTGAGGGCTATGAGAATGGATACTGACAGTCTCAGTCACAATATTAATGAGATATATTGGCTAACAGAAACCCTCAAGTTTTATTTTCTTTATTGAGCCCATTAAGATGAAATCCAGCTCTGGCAGTATTCTCTCATTTGAATGGCTGGTGTGGTTTTCTTGATTGAAATGACTGCTCTGTTGAGTTGGATGAATGGCACTGCTAAAAAGTACACTGTCAAATATTGATAGCTAATTAGATGGATTTTATCATAATAGTCAACTGCACTTGCACAAAAAAGGAAGAGCTATTAAAGATCTTGACAAGAAAATAAACTGAGCCCTAGAACCTCAGTGTTTATTCAAAGCTCATTTCTAAATTTAGCACTCCAAGTAGGAAGATGTGTTTTTACAAAACCAGTGAATGATAAATCTAAGGGATTATGTACGTGTTTTAAGAAAAATCAGCACTGGGGTTAAGTAAACTATAGAATTGCTAGGACTCTTGACCAGCCAGCTTCCTAGAAGCTCTGGATTCCCCTGATTTGGTCAGACTGTTAAAATTTACAGGAACAATGTGAGCACGTTTTTCTAATAAAGAAGTCCAAGGACAAAGAAAAAAACTATTGCTGACACTGGAGACTAAATATAAAATTGTGGGCATCTTTAAAGCTTGATGAACAAAGATGTCCACACTGGGTAAAGATTGAGGAACCAATGCAAAGTTCAAGAGCAAAACTGAGCACAAATTGGGAAGAAACTGAATTTGAGCAAGAGAGGGAGAAAAAGAACAACTGAAGAACTTCACTGATTTCAGCTAGAGATTACCATGATGCATTAAGTGGAACACCATCCCAGAACTAAAGTTAACAAGCACCAGGGATAATAATGAGGATGGGCCAAGAGTAGGGATACTAGCATTATGGGGTGGAAAAGGGAGTTAGTAGATATTGAGACTCATCAATACAGTTCTGTTCCCATAAACTTTGATTTAAGGTTAGCATCAATAACAGCAAAGTAGCTATTACCCACCCACTACACTAGATGGAGAGGAATTAAATGCAGCAATGCCAAAAACTAATACATTAATTTATGAAGATATGGAGATGGCTCAGGTGGACACTACAGTTTCCTCACATACAGATTCGTGAATTATTCTTGGCAAATGTACACAAATTATTTAGCTCATTTGTAAGATTCCTCACAGAAATTTACTTATTTACCTTGTTTTTCTCTTTACCCTATAGACATTACCTGCACACTCAACACCTTCTCCAAAGGATAAAAAGGGGAATGGCAGTGATTCAATTTAAGAAAAAGGGGACTGCCTAGACCCTGTCATGATAACAACAGTAATAACATTACCGACCCTTTGTTGAGTATTAGCATGCTCCATGAAAATGGCTTGACAGTCAACAAAGAGCATAATCTAGCCGATGCCTTCAAAAAGCTTACAGCCAAAGAGAGAAACTTTAATGATCGTTTATCAAGCAGTTATTCTATGTCCACTCTTCTAAGTGCTTTACTTCTGTATACTATGTCAATCTCATAAAAAAAAAAAAAAAAAAACCCACGAGTTGGTGCTATTATCCCCATTTGATAGCTGAGGAAAGTGAAACCCATAGGGGTTTAAGTAACCTGCAGAAGTTCAGAGAACCAGTAAGTCATACACTCTGGCTTCACAACCCATGGTCTTAATTTCTGTGCTACAACGCTCCTTGTAATGTATTAAATAGCTAAATATAATTGAACGAAATAGAAAGTTGAGAATGGAGGCACCCTTTCTAACTGAACGACTGCAGAAGGTATCACAGAGACACTAGTATTTGAGATGAATAAAGAGAAATTTCCTTCCAGTCATTATTAATGAATGTCAAAAAGACAAGTGACTAAAATGGTAATTGGACATTAAAAGTCAGTGATCATCCCAATCTGTACTCTCAAGGTACCAACACTTAATAATATGTTAGAACTAAGTCCTTTGATTACTGAAGAATACATTGGCTAAGCTTTCTCAGGCCTGTTAATAAAATATCACAACTTGTATCTTTCAGAGCACAGTAGCTATAAACTGCCTTGTTATTCATCTGCCTCCAACCTATTGATCCTAATGATTAAATTTGTAAAATACTCCACATAACTGATTAGACCAAAAGTCAGCCATTAAAGCCCGTAAGTCCCACCCAGTACCTTTTTTTTTTATATAAATAAAGTTTTATTGTAACACAGACATCCTCATTCATTCATGTATCATCTATGGCTATTTTTGTACTACAAAGACAGTAGTTGCTAGAAGAAACTCTATGGCCTGCAAAGCTAAAATATTTACTATGTATCAATTTACATAAAAAGTTTTCTGATCGCTGGATTTTAATAGGACTTCAGAATGTTCTCCCCATTTCATGGAAATCTTGTCCTAACCGTATCAAAAACCGTCCCCTTGACTCTATTCAAAGGCTTCTGTAACATTCACAACAACGCCTAGAACATCAACATTATATCTTTTCCCAAATAAAGTAAAATCCAACCAACCAAGATTCAAGTCATCTTGTTCTTTGTTAAACTTCCTTTGCCTTTTCAAAAGGGTTCTAAGTTACTGATGTCAAAGAGGTTATTCATCATTTTCAAGTAGTAAGTATACACCAGTAGAAAGTACTGTCCTAGTAGCAGTAAAGTTCACTTTAAATTACAAGACCATTCTTTCAAACTTTCCATTCTGGGAAGGACAATCTGGGTCCCAACAGGTGGCATGACAGGATCACAAAGTATCCATAAAGGCAGAACGTAAATTTATCATTGGGTTGTTTTTCACAATGGTATCTTCATAGTCCCTTCCAGAAACATGCATTCCAAATGAGATAGTGTTGTAAGCATATTCGCAGGAATGTACTTAAAGACTGAAAATCAGGCTTCTTCTTTTAGCTTCCCAAAGTAAGAATTCAACAGGTACTTTCAATGTTTGTTTTTCACCACAACCTCCTTCAAAATTTCTCTTACAGCCCCATGTTCTCATTCTTGCCCATCTTACCAGTCTTCTTCCAAGCTCTCTCCTCTGCACACCAAGTGCTGTGAACTGAAATGACTGTGTCCCCGTGGAATTCATATATTAGAGTTCTGCCTACCAACAGGTCCCTATTTGGGGCCCTCATCTGGTAGTACTGATGTCCTTTGTATAAAGAGGAAGTCAGGCCAGGGTGTCCCCCACTACACATATGCACACAACACTGTCAAAAGACAACACAGCACCAAGGCCATCTTCAGGCCAGGAAAAGCACTCTCACCATGAATCACAGAAGGCAACACCTTGACTATGGACTTCCAGCATCGACAACAGTCAGAGAAACAAATTTTTGTTTAACCCACTTGGTCTGTGATATTTTATTATGGCAGCCTAAACAGACTAATAAACCAAACCTAAACATCATCCAGTGATTACCTCTCAAAAGTAACTCTTGAGACACAGCTCAGTAACATACACTTGGCTGATAGGCTTAGCCGTTCTTATGTCAATACAAGGCTGCTTGAATTACAGCTCTTGGCTGGCGTCCAAGGTCTTCCACAATCTTAGTACTCCTAACTGTATTTCCAAACTCTAACAAAATTTAGGTGTTTTGCTCACTACACCTGAATATACCTTGCTCATCTCCACAATTGTTGCCCTGAATAGTCAGGAATGTCTTCATCCGTTTGAGCTGTTTTCAAGTTCCTTCTCCTTCCTTAATAACTTCTATCAACTATGGCAGCCTATACCAACTTCTTCCTCTCCATCAAACCTACTGCTCATAGCACCCATTTTCACTGATCTTATACATATGGAAATAAACCAAGTAGGTTTCCAAGTATTTTTTCAATCCACCAATAATTAAAACCAAAAATAGAAAAAAAAATAAAGTTGATTTCCGCTATAATAACAAAAGATACCTAATATACCTAGAAATATCTTCAGCCAAAATATATAGGATCCACCAAATAAATGAGTAAAACAAAGGTAACATGTTTTTACAGAAAAAATGAATGTATTTCCTATTTATGTCAACAGTTTCCAAATTACCTTATAGTACCAAAATATCAGAATCCCAGTAGGATCATTTAAACCTTGACAAAAACAGCCCCAAATTTAGCAATCATAGAAAAGGTTGAAATTGCCAACAAAATTTAATGAAAAGAAAAAGCTTATATAAGAGAAATAACTGTATTAAACAGCAGCTATTTTAAAAAACTAGAATACAGTGTTGTATTGGTACAAGATCACGTAAGCATAGAATAGCTTATGAACAGATACAAGTCAATAAAAGACTTTAGTATTTGTTTCAAGAGGCACTTACAAGTCAATGGAAGAGACGGACAAAACTGAATGTAAAGAATAAGGACTACTGGGAAATAGCCAATATACTTGTAAAATTAAATTATATACAAATGATACCATTAACTCTAAAAACTGAAACCTTAAAAAGCCGATGCAGGTAGATAAGCACATGCACTCTATGTGAAAAATTCATTTATCAGCCTGTTAACAGTGTAATGGATTTCATTGCACAAAACAGCAAAGCTTCTGTATTTAATATCTTAAAACTAAATTTTAAAGGCAAAAATGAAAAGCAAATCAGTGAAAAACACTGGAAGCAACCATGGCAAAGGATTACTGTTTGTAGTCCATAAGCAGCTCTAACACTGGGCAGAATGGTGGTAGGAAAAGCTACCCAATGGTTAACAGGGCTTCATCCCTGGGTGCGCTTCTTCTGCTCCTCTAACTAAGTGTATTTCAAGTTTTCAGCAGTAAACAAAATGACTTATGTAATTAGAAAAAAATGTTATTAGGAGAAAGGAGAAGCCAAGTATAAATGAGAGGAATGAATTGCCAAGAAGAGTCTTTTTGGTTAAAGAATTTAAAAAAAAAATACTTTAAAGAAACAGAAGGCCACTGGTGTAAGAATTAGCATAAAAATAAGGCAAAGGGCTCTCTCCTGGAAGGTGGGTTACTCAGTGTCTCATTCTGGAAGGGGCTATGGTCAAAAGGACAAAGTCGAAGGAAAAGAACTTTGGAATATACTAAAGGCAGATTCACAAAGTATAATATACGCTCAATTATATACTCTGAGACCAAATAAAACACTATAATCCAATTGAAAGCACTCTACTTCCATCTTATGGTTTATGAATAGTCACAAAAGTCTACAGGTGAATTACTATATCAGTATTCACTTTCAGATAATAGATTGATACTGTTAATACACATAAAATTAGGGAAATGTAAGAGGGAGAAAAATCAGGTTTCTAATATGGAACATGTATCAGCAGACAATCCCAATTTGAAATCAAGACCTTCTTGTTTGTGTCCTGCTTAAAGTCATCTGTGTTAAAAAGCAGAGGGCTATTGGAAGTTTTAAGAGTACTGCTTTTTTAATCACTAACAATTATTTATAGAGGACCATGTGCTTTGGTCATATGGAGGAGTCAAGATGCTGAGGAGCTCTCTGCTCAATGAGGGTCACAGAGAAGAGGCAGTGATGATGCATTGTTTTAAGTATTGGAATGAAGACTGGCAAAGAGCTCTGACAGTATGTAAGGAGCATTTATTTCCAATGTGAGAGGTCAGAACCAACTTTCTGGGGAAAAAAATATCTTTAAAAGCAAAGACTTAAGAATCAAAGTAAGCCACATTAATACAGGGAAGAAAAGAGTTCAAGGCCAAGGAGAAAAGCATGTGGCCCAGAGGCTCAGGAGAAAAGCACATCTCGTTGCTGGAGCACACAATGTGAAGGGACAGGGATGATGGGGAAAAAGGCTGAGAAGAGTTTAATCAGATTAAGGATTCTGACTTCTGAGAGCAATGGAAAACCATTTAAACAGGAACAGGAGGTGTGATATAATCAGGTCTCCAGATTTTAAGGATCATCCTGGGTATTATACAGAGGAAAAAAAGAGGCAGGGTGAAGAGAGAGTGGGCTCAGCTAAAAGTTTCATACAATGAGGTAAGATAGTAGCCAAAGCCAAAAAAGAGCGAAGATGCAGAGACATAAAGTTTTGGAAATACTTAGGGGTCAGAATCTTTAAGATTCAGTGATTGCATCACAGGACAACAAAGCCTTTGAATATCTGTAAAATCTAAGTCATTAAATAAACTGACAAAGTTTTTCATAAAATTCCCTTATCCTTTTGTTATCTGGGGAATCTGTAGTGGTTTTACCTATTATTGATACTGATGTTGACTGTTTTCACTTTACCTGATGAGTGTAACTAGAGGCTTTTCAATTTTATTGATCTTCAAAAAAAATTACATTTTGGCTTTTTTTTTTTTTTACCTTTTGTTTTCTGTTGAAAATATTGATGTCCACTCTTACCCTTGTTTCTTCTACTTATTTTTTGTTTCATTTGCTCTTCCTTTTCAAGTTGTTTTTTGTTTTTGTTTTTTTTTTTTTGAGAGCATGCAATAGAGCACACTCACACATCCAAGTGGGGGAGGGCCAGAGTGAGAAGGAGACAGAGTCCCAGGCAGGCTCCACACTATCGCTGCAGAGCCTGACATGGGCTCCAACTCAACAACCGTGAAATCACGACCTGAGCCGAAGTCAAGAGTCAGACGCTCAATTAACTGAGCCACCCACCCAGGTGCCCCAACTCCTTCATTTTCTATTGCTTTGTTTTCTGTGTCAGACTTGCTATTAAGCTTTATTCCTTGAGATCAGAACATCTAATCTAGAGCTAGTTTTTCTCCACTTCTGAGTACTTTACCCACTGGCCCGTGAAAGAGGACTTTTTCACTCGGGGTTCTGGGAATAGTAGCTATTGCTGGCCCTGTGTGAGCACTGAGAATTGCTCCCTCAAATCTTGTCCAGTGACTCTCGCCACAGCTTCTGGTAGTTCCTTCCCAAGTACGCAGTGGTCAGTGGTGAACTAGAGACTCTCCCTAACTCTATCCTGCATTCTCTGGCCTCCTGGAGGTGGCAATGGTAATAGATAGTATTAAGACTGGAGTGACCACCAACTCAATCAAGTCCTACATAGATATGCTCCCCTCTCTTTAGAGTATGTGGGTATCCATCATCTGATGGCTCTGAATTCTCAGCCAAAATCCACAAGAAAAAACATTCCCATTTCCTCCTGAGTCAAACGACCTTTGGGGCCAGGAGGGTCCATCACTGGTATGGTAGTATGCAAGGAAAAAAGCTAAGTACCTGGCTCTTAGCACCACTACTTATGAAACTTGAATTTAGTTAGGGAGTTAAAAGACACAGGATCCCAAGTTCCTTCCAATTTATGATTTCACACACTAACCTAAAGGAGTCATTTTTAAAACACAGTAGGAGAAAAAAAGGCTGTGCAGCAGGCCAAAAAAATTTTTATTTCATCAGGTTAAAATGAATAGCTAAACGACAAAAATGAGGGAAGGAGGATGGCTATTGTTTCATTAGCAGTGTAAGGGGACTAAAAGGCATTGTATCACTGATGTAATGTTTTCACATTTTAAGGAGCTTCTCAAAAAAGCCAGCAAGCCAGCTTCAGGGTCATTCTCTGTATCCCTAGTGGGCTATAGCACACCCAACATTAATTATAGTCATTCAGGGAGAAGTCTCTAAAACGCCTTCGACTTTGGGTCTCTCCCAGTAAAGGCTAAAGAAAAAGATCTTCTGACAGACATTTACATTCCTCTGCTTGATTCAGCTTTTATCTTCATAAGAGGGAAAAAAATTACAGGGCTGCAACATGTCACCCCTTTGAAGAGTTACTTAGAGGACAGTATCAATACCTACTCCCACCTACCTAAGCCTACCTTTCTTCTAGGTGATTGATTCATAATTCCCATGTATGAAACATGGTCAAGGATATTAATCTGGAGTTTCTCCAAATGTGAGAAAATACAGGCCCATCTTTGCAGTGTCAACTTTTGGAATATCAGCAAATCTCATTACTGGGAAGGAATGGAGTGGCTCGGTTAGGTAGGCAATTTCTATTTTATCTTTGGAATACGGCTCATATAAAATCAAGAGAAACAAGTTCAATTATTTTCCCCCACAGCCTTTATGTTTGCCTATTTTAGTTAATCCCAGCTGAGGTGCTTCCAAGCAGAATATGGTCATCAGTACTGCCCTAAGAGCAGGCAACCCCAACCCCCACCCTGGGTACTCAATTCGGAGGGACCAGCTCTGGTCTTCCTCGAGGCACCACCCTCTGGGTATGAAGAGGAAGCTGAAGGTCCAAGGGTACATCTTCACTTGGAAGCCATTCCCTGCCCTGACGTGGGATACCAAAGCCCTGGAATTCCCCAAGTCTGTAGTAACAGATCACTTCCCTGAATCTGGCCTCCCAAGGCTAGCAGCGCAGGCACACACCCCCTCAGCCTAGGGCAGCTGTTTCCTAAGCCATAGAGAGAGGCTGGATGGGATGTTCACGTGTCTGTGTGTGATCCCTCTTCCTAACAGACACAACAAGGGATGCGAAGTAAAGGCAAACTGACAGCCAAAGACCTTGAGTTTTACTCTTTCCCTGTGTGAGGCGTGCCCTCCAACACTGGAAGAGAAGCACACCAACCACCTGAAGAAAGGATTCACGCTGGTTAAGTCCAGAAGTTAAATCCCATCTGCAATGGATGAAGGGACAATCGGGGAGGCCATCAGGTTTCACCCCTTCATGCTACCCTCCTCTTTCCTCTCCCAGGTAGGAGGTTGCTACATGTTGTGCCTCCAACTTCCTAGGACTAAAAAGAGGAAAAGAAGCACCAGGGGATCCAAGTCTCAAACATGAATGGAAAATACAATCAATTACAAAATCTAAATCCATCATGTTCTTTTCTATCACTTCCTTCTAGCTCCCCTCTTGAGGCTAACAGATAACCAGTCTCATCGAACACTTTTGTGCTTAACACATAATGGCTGCAGAATGGGGATACAGGAAGATGCTGGATTCCAGTTAACTTTGCCACTTAACTTTGCTGTGTTACTGTGAATGAACTTGCTATTTATTAGTAAGTGGGGGTGAGGATCTCAAATATTGATGGTACTGACTGTATCTACACAATAGGACCCAGACATTCCCATACTTCTTGCTTCCTCTCCTTGACCCTCTTTCCTGCAATTACTGGCAAGAAAACGCAAATATGGCATTTAGGAAATATGACAGAGGCCCAAACAACTGAAAAGGTTAGGACCTAAACTTTGAACACCACTTTGTCTCCTATTCAGCTAATTTATGTAATACTGATACTAAAGGCGGAGGGAGGGGGATCATACTGCATACTCTGTAGTGGGAATACAGAAAAAGTTGAAGATACATCAAACATGCATAATTGTTCCATATCAAAGCCAAATCTTGATGAAAAAGGCATACTCTATATCAATTTCATGTCACAACATCATTCATAGAAACTAGTCCATACTGAGGGCTCTGCAAAGAAATCACATACATTTATCAGCCAGTTCTTACTAGACAGGTCTCCAGAGGCAAGGGAAACAAAAGTAAACATGAAGTATCCGGACCTCATCAAGATAAAAAGGTCCTGCACAGCAAAGGTAACAATCAGCAAAACCTAAAGGCAACGGACAGGATGGGAGAAGGTATTTGCAAATGACCTATCAGTTAAAGGTTAGTATCCAAAATCTATAAAGAACTTATCAAACTCAACACCCAAAAAACCAATAATCCAGTGAAGAAATGGGCAAAAGACATGAATAGACACTTCTCCAAGAAAGACATCCAGATGGCCAACCGACACATGAAAAGACGCTCAACATCACTCATCATCAGGGAAATAGAAATCAAAATCACAACAATGAGATACCACCCTCACACCAATCAGAATGGCTAAAATTAACAATTCAGACAACAATAGATATTGGTGAGGCTGCAAACCAAGAGAAACCCTTTTGCACTGATGGTGGGAACGTAAACTGGCGCAGCCACTCTGGAAAATAGTGTGAAGGTTCCTCAAAAAGTTAAAAATACAACTATCCTATAGCCCAGCAATTGCACTACTAGCCATTTATCCAAAGGGTACAGAAATGCTGATATAAAGGGGTACAGGCACCCCAGTGTTTACAGCAGCACTATTGACAATAACCAAAGTATGGAAAGAGCCCAAAGTAAGAGCCCATTATCGACAGATAAATGGATAAAGAAGTGGTATATACATACAATGAAATACTATTCAGCAATCAAAAAGAATGAAATCTTGCCATGTGCAACAATTTGGTGGAACTAGTGGCTCTTATGGTAAGTTAAGTAAGTCAGGCAGAGAAAGACAGGTATCATATGTTTTCACTCGTATGTGGAATTTGAGAAACTTAACAGAAGACCATAGGGGAATGAAAGGTGGAACAAATAGTTTCAAACAGAGAGGGAGGGAGGCAAATCATAACAGACTCTTAAAAACTGAGAACTGAGGGTTGATGGGGGGAGGGGAGAGGGGAAAGTGGGTGATGGGCATGGAGGGGGGCACTTGTTGGGATGAGCCCTAGGTGTTATAATTAATCACGGAAATCTACTCCTGAAGCCAAGACTACACTGTATGTTAGCTAACTTGAGAATTTTAGAAAATGTTTCAATGACTGTTAACCACAGACAGACAACTATAATAGGATTTCACTCTTTTGTGGAATCTAGGATTCACAATGGATGAACATAAGGGAAGGGAAGCAAAAATATAAAAACAGAGGGGAGACAAACTATGAGATACTCTTTAACACAAGGAAACTGAGGTTTGCTGGCAGGGTGTTGGGTGAGGGGACGGGCTAAATGGCTGATGGGCATTAAAGAGGACATTGTTGGTATGAGCACTGGGTGCTATATTAATGAATCACTAAATTCTATTCCTGATATTATTATTACACTATGTGTTAACTAACTTGTAGTTAACTTTTAAAAAATAAAATTAAAAAATAAAGAAAAAGAAAAGATAAGAAAAACTAAGTACGGTGATGAAGGGTGCTAAGAGGGTGAATTAGGAATATAATTTTTAAAGTTGTAAATATATTTCTTCAATGGACAAAAAAGTTTGTTTTTAAGGGAACAGATTGCATTTTCTACAGTGCCAAGTGTATTTTCCTGATCTCATCTGTATTCAAAAAAGCATACATTGTGAAACGAAGAAATCTTTTTCTTTCCTCTTTATAATTTCATCTATAGAATATTCCTTGGCGTATTATCAAGATCCTATCACCTGTAAAAAAAAAAAAACTAAATTTAACATATCTGCCTATATTAGAGAAAATGGGAGATTTTGCAAACTATACGTTTGTCAAGTTCAAAACATTTTCTACAAAGCAGTTTTCCACTATCTTCCACTGTTTCAGATCCATCTTTCAGGATATAAATAACCTACATTTTGATTACTGACAAGTGATGGGCTTTAACCAGTTCAAGTGAGCCCTCACTTGAATTCCCTGGCAAAAATGAAGCCAGATCAATAAACTCCATAGACATGTAATCAGAGTTCCCAGTAATCTCTACTTTGCAAATTAAATGGAATGCCAACTACACATGCATGCTTTGTCACCGGGCAATTAAGATAGCATTGGTGCTCTTATTGTTAAGCATTCCTACTGCCCAAGACTGGCTAATGACCAAGTGGAACAAAGCACAGACCTCACACTAAAGTCCATACAATTGGGGAACTCTACATGAGGCCATGTGTCACCAACTATGTACATTGACTCTAGGATTATTCCAATACCATGCAATGAAAAATGGTTTAAAAAACGCATTTCCATAGGATCTCTATTTTAGATTTTAATTTATTTCATTATTACACAGAATCCTCAGACCTCATCAGTCTAGGGAATCAAATTTCTCTGTATCTCACCATCCCACATTTCTAGCCCCATACAAGTATCCCCTGACACACGCCATTCAGCTATTTATTTCTAGGGGTTGCCAAGGAATGTCTCCTGTGTACTCATGAACAAGGTCTATAAGTTCATACTTGACACTATTTCTTTAATCTCTTGAACCTGTATTCTTCAGCAATGACTGCTGAGGCTCCCACATATGACAAAGCTACATGAAGGTACCTGGCCTCCTCCTCCTCCATCACCATGGTCACAACACTTACCACTAGACACATAGCACATCCAAATACCTTATGGCTTATATCATCTGGAGCCCTGAATCCATTATCTCCCAAAGATCATCTCATTCCCTCTTGCAAATGGTCTCCTTCAGACCCACTCCACCTAACTGTCAGATATACTCAAATCGATCTCTGGTTCTAGTCTCTGTTCAAGGCAAAAATGTTTACAACTGTTACTAGTACACGTCAGAAAACAAGTTCATGGAGACCTAATTGAGCCTAAATGTCAACTTTCCAAATCAAATTTGTTTTTCTATTCATATTTGTTTTCCCCTGTTTCAAAACTTATACTCTAGGGGCACCTGGGCAGCTGATTCAGTTAAGTGTCTGACTCTTGGTTTCAGCTCAGGTCATGATCTTGCAGTTAGTGAATCTAAGCCCCCCAACAGGCTCTGCACTAACAGCACAAAACCTGCTTGAGATCTTCTGTCTCCCTCTCTCTGCCCCTTCCCAAATCGTGCGTGCTCTTTCTCTCGCTATCAAAAACAAATATATGTTTTTTAAAAAAATGTATACTCTAAGAGTGACATCAGTGAGATGGCAGAATAGGAAGCTCCAGGCCCTCATTCTTCCATAGAAACATTTTTATAACTAAAGACTAATATAACTTTTTGTGAGTCAAAAATCTACAACAACCAACACCTAATCAAGGAAAAGGTACATTCCAAGTGGTTGAAATTTTACCTTTTACTTGCCTTTGCCAAAACCGACCTGCCTAGTGCAGTGACAGTCAGGATGAAGTGATCCCATCCCTGGTTCTCTCTCTCGGGCCACAAGGAGAGGAGTACAACTTATGTCCAACATTCTCATCTGTCTGTAGGCTACGTGGCCTTGTGCAGAAAAGGTATGTCAACTCCTAACCTAGAGAAGAAAGTGAACAGAGTCAAAAAGGCTAATTAGGAGGCCGCAAAATAAGCATGGCTTGAGGTCATGTCTGGACAAGTTGGCTGACAACAAGAAGGGGAAAGAGATGAAGCCAAGAGATAACAAATGCACCAAAGAGAAGGAATTGAAGTTAGAAGGCTTAGTAATGAGGAACAAAACCAAAGCATTTCCAAAAATGATGAAGAGGTACATCGGTGGCCAACATGGAATTCAAGAGGAGAAAGCTCATTGTGGCGAGTGCTCTAGACAGGATGGAGTTTGAGGTGGTACCAAGAAATCCAAGTAGAAACTAGACCAGAGGACAAGCTTTCACCTCCAGGTTACAAAGTCATCGATACAGAGATGATTGATCCAAGTTATGGGAGAAATGGAATCTCAAGGAGAGAAAACAGGAAGAGCAAAAGGCCAGGACTGTGCAGGTGACAAAGATCCGCATTTAACAAACAAACGTGACAACCCATTCACCAAGTGCAGGTATGACTAAACCTAAGAATTTATTCTCTGTATCATTTCCTAACATTGTAAATGCATCCTTACTGTATGTGCTCTCTTCCAACTCTGTCTTGACTACCGAACAGGTGCAAAGCATTGCATCAAGTGGTAGAGAAGGACAGGAAAGAACCTGGCTCCTGTGCTCAAGGGAGTCTCCAACTTACTGGCAAAGGACATGAAAGCAAAGCGAATTAGGAAGGTGAACAACATTCTTGGGAAACAATGAGGATGGGGTAGGTGTAAGGACTAAGCAACCTCAAGGTCACACATTAAAATACATAAGTCACATACATAATGCATGTGGAATATTTTAAAGTCTCATTTTATGGCTCTCTTCTACCTGTAGAGAATGCTCCCAAGCCTGGAGGGATGGAAATGATAGCTCTTAAATCTTACTCATCTATTGTCCACTATTGAACACTGCAGGCATTAAGTATTTCCAAAGGGGTACCATGGTAACATCGATATACTTGCCTTTGACTTATGATTACCCCACTCGTTCTTTAACATGCCCTTTGAGTCCTTTTTTCTGTGCTGCTCTACTTGACAAAACCAGCTGTCCATTGTGCTACTTATACATGGAGAAAGATAAACTTATCAATAAAACCTGCTGGATGGATTCCTTCTAATCTATCAAAAAAAAAATCAGGGCCTTCAGGCATCAAAGCTCATTCCAGCTGTGCTCTTTTTCTGCAAGGTAATGGCAGAAGTGCAACACAATCATGCATTTTTCTCTAAAACTGGCTTTTAATCACATCATTTTATAACATAAATAGCAAAGTGGCTTACACTGGACTTGGAGGCCATCACATCCTCCTGGGGCCTTAATACTTTCACTCGCTGACCTCTAAGAATAGTAAGGAAGAAATGTGAAGCAAAATCGACACTGATTAGATCAGGAATTGTGTAAGGGGTGGGGGGGAGGAAAAACCTTTGTTTTTAGATAAATCCCCTGATCAAAAAAATCTTCGTAGACCAGTTAAGAAAAATCTCTGCTTCTGAAGAGACAAACCTCTCGGGAAGCTTTCACAGATGATAAAGTTAGCAGTCACAGTGATTGAAAGGGGACATTATACTTTAAAATGTAATGCCGTTAGGACAGATGTGGTTAGGATGGCGGGGGGGAGACTACACTGAATATATCTAGAAAACTAAAATAGAAATAAAAATGCCTCCTTTGCCATATTTTCTTAGGAGTTATTTATCGGTTTTCAGTTAAGGAGGAAAAGGTTTGAGCTGAAGATACACTCCCTGTCAACAGGTTAAAAAGTGATCAGCAGTCAGATGAACTATCATAAACTGCCAGATTTTTATTCTGCTCAATTGTTTACTGCTCACTGCAGGACCCTCTTCCCCATCCAACAGGAAATCACCTTTTTTATAAATAAAAGACATTCATCAATCTACACAATGCAGCTTTTATTATATGCATAAAAAATCCTTATTCTATCCACAGCCAATGTTTCATGGGGTCATATCACCTTATCTAAATAATAGTGGAGTCCTAGAATTAAGGTCTCAGAACAATCTTTGTATTGTAAAAAGTTTCTTGCTTGTTTTTTTTAATTCACAAGCAATGGTAATAAATTAGAGTGACTTATGGAATCTAGGTAAGCATAGGTTGGTTTTCCAATTCCTTTGACAAAGGCTAAACAATTGTTTTCCTCAGAGCTTCTTGGAGTTGACCATGTTTTTGTTAGGATGGGGATTGGGTTAGGGGTGCACATGAAGGAAGGTGTTCCCTGAGTTTAGACTGTGTCTCATCAAGAAGACTAGTGCCCTCAAGTAACAAACACTTAAGAGGCTTATTAGAAAAATCAGACTTTTGGGGCGCCTGGGTGGCTCAGTCGGTTAAGCGGCCAACTTGGGCTCAGGTCATGATCTCGCCGTCCGTGAGTTTGAGCCCCGCGTCGGGCTCTTTGCGGACAGCTCAGAGCCTGGAGCCTGTTTCGGATTCTGTGTCTCCGTCTCTCTGACCCTCCCCCGTTCATGCTCTGTCTCTCTCTCTCTCTCTCAAAAATAAATAAACGTTAAAAAAAAAATTAAAAAAAAAAGAAAAATCAGACTTTTAAGAAAATAGAGTATGTATTCTAGTCAAAATTCTGCAAAGCCCAGAGAAAGGAGCAGGTGAGGAGAGCCTATGAATAGATGAACAAGTCTCATTTCTATGTGAAGCATTTATAGCACCAATTTCTACAAATGCCAGTCCCTTTTACCAACAATATTTGGTCCTTCAAGCAGTCAGCTGGATTTAGAGTAATATGGCTGCCATAGAAGCCACTCCATTCATCTCGAGGGTAGATCCGGTAAATCTGCTCCTTGGCAGGCTTTTTCCTTCCTCCTCCATCTGTACTTTCCCCCAAGCTCTGGAATTGATCAAAAAGTCTAACTATCCCTGATACCACGGACTCATTCTTCAGCCAAAGAGACACAAATAACAAGCTTCAGGGCCACACATTTTCTTGTGCCTGCCAACCCCCCCTTGTAATCCACTAACGTCTCACTCTTCAAAACCCACCACTGGGAAATTTAGCATCATTTTTTTTTTTGGCAGTATTGATTACAAGTATCACAGTAATTTATATCTGCAACTACTTTTGTTTTTTTAATAATTTTACATCACGCTATTCACACTACTTTTATAAAACCACCACCACCCTTGCAAGCACTACGTAAATTAGTGGCCACCTAATTTGGACATCTCCCTAACAATGGAAATTTTTGTTGTAAATGCAAACTGTTTCAAACAATATTGTAAATCCTGCCAAATTCACTTTGAAGCCTCTAGGTGACACTGGCACTGTTGTCTAATGTCCGCTGTTAGATAATATTTAATTCTAGTATTTTTCTATGTGCATGAGCAGAAATGTTTTCCTTGATTCTTAGAACCCAACCTGTTAACCTTATTAGATTACCAGGTCATTTGGTATCTCCAAGTACCAACATAAAGTCAACTGACAGCTTAACTATTCCTCCTTAAAGATGGTCTTTATCTTTTAATTTGTCTGACTAGACACACTCCAGTCTTTCCTCACTGAGTAGACCACTGGTCACCAACTGTTTAGGATAACCAAGCATCTCTGTTTATTTGGTGTGGGGACAGAGGGCTTACTTGCAACTTAACCTAAAACTGTATTTAGCCAATTATACAAATCTTTTATTCGGGACTGAACTACACTTTCACAGTCCGTAATTATCATTACACAATTTTAAAGCTGCAGAGCACAGAGGCCACAGGGTTGATCACGGAGTTCCACTTTATTGCTACACAAACAAAACATCTCCAAGCAAATAGGAAAGCAGCATTCAATAATCCAGCCAAAACAACAACAAATTTAATTTGACACATCTTAAGGGTCAAGCATACGACAAGGCAACATGGATTAAACTCTCTCAGAAAAGATCAATCGAAGACATGTCAGCAGAGTCACAAGAGAGAACCACCCAATTCTAAAATGTCAACAAAATAATTCTGTCATCTCTGGGTTTCCACATTGCAATGCACGGACCTTCAACATACCAACTGGACTGCCCAGATTGTTAGACTTCCACCTTACAAGAAGGAAAGACTTTGTGAGTACATTTGGCCTTTTTTTTTTTTTAGAAAAATTAGTAATTACTCACTTTGTGAATAAATAAAATAGAGGACTCAATTGGAGTTTGTAATTGGTTAGCTTCACCAGGCCAAAGGAAGACATTCTGCAGAGTCCACCATCTCCATCAGTATTATTTGTCATTTAAAAGGCTATGGTAAGACACCCTAATTAAAAACGCCTTAGTCACCATGCTGCCTCAACATCTGAACTTCCATATTAAATCACATCTTGTCATCACTGCCTCCAGATGTCTCCTTCAAAATGCAAATATTCCCGGGGTACCTGGGTGGCTCAGTCAGTTAAAATCCAACTTCAGCTTTGGTGACCTTGTGGTTCGCGAGTTCGAGGCCCACATCGGGCAGCACGGACCCTGCTTTGGATCCTCTGTCCCGTTCTGTCTCTCCCCTCTCCCCCACTTGTGCACACTCTCATAAAAATTTTTATGAAAAATGCAAATGTTCCTAGGGAACAGAGTATACTTAGGGTCGTAGCTTCCAAACATGTTGGGTTTTGGTAAATTAGCAAACTAAAGTGCCCTGGTAGACAGACACTGCTCCACCGGAGCAAGGCTGTGCCCTGGGTTCGATTTCAGCTCTGACCAGCCCCCACGACCTGGAGTATTTCTCTATGATACTAGGCTGCCTGCTGATGGTCAATGGACTCAGTTCTCATTTCCTTGGAAGCTTCCATATTTCTGTTTGATGCTCTCTAAAAGTAATTAGCCACACAATGAGAAAGAATGAAATATGGCCCTTTGTAGCAACGTGGATGGAACTGGAGAGTGTGATGCTAAGTGAAATAAGCCATACAGAGAAAGACAGATACCATATGGTTTCACTCTTATGTGGATCCTGAGAATCTTAACGGAAACCCATGGGCGAGGGGAAGGAAAAAAAAAAAAAAAAGAGGTTAGAGGGGGAGAGAGCCAAAGCATAAGAGACTCTTAAAAACTGAGAACAGGGGCGCCTGGGTGGCTCAGTCGGTTAGACGTCCGACTTCAGCCCAGGTCACGATCTCGCGGTCCATGAGTTCCAGCCCCGCGTCGGGCTCTGGGCTGATGGCTCAGAGCCTGGAGCCTGCTTCCGATTCTGTGTCTCCCTCTCTCTCTGCCCCTCCCCTGTTCATGCTCTGTCTCTCTCTGTCTCAAAAATAAATAAACATTAAAAAAAAATTAACAAAAAAAAAACTGAGAACTGAGGGTTGATGGGGGTGGGAGGGAGGGGAGGGTGGGTGATGGGTATTGAGGAGGGCACCTTTTGGGATGAGCACTGGGTGTTGTATGGAAACCAATTTGACAATAAATTTCATATATTGAAAAAATAAATAAATAAATAAATAAATAAATAAATAAATAAATGTAATTAGCCACAGGCAAAACCTTCCTGAGAGACCCCAAAATGAGATTTCACCAACACTATGTTAACCATCCTGCGACAAGACTGGGCTTCCGGGCTGTAACTGCCTGATACTTCAAGGACAGCTGATCCAACCAAGCCTGTAAGGCTTGAGATCCTATCATTTAAAGCTCTTTAGTTTTACCCTCGCCATTTCCCTACACATAACCAACTCCTCCTTCAACTGAAAATCTTCTTCTAATGCTATTATTTCTAAAACTTTCACTCCATGGTATGCTGGAACTGGTTCATACAGGCCGGCTAGACACAACCAGGTGTGTACAGCTCCCCACTCTACACTCAGCAACGTTATATTGTATCCTGACATCAGCCATAATGGGAGTATTTATACTATGGAAATCAGCAAACACTACCCATCAGGGCCTCGTGCAAGAGCCAATTTTTAGAGATTTACCAGACATTAGGTTTTCCAAAATGACAAAGTTCTCCTACTCTCACAGAATTAGTTTCCTCTTTTTGTTACCTTTTTCTAATTAGTCCACTAAAAAATGGTTCCAAGACATCGCCATATATTGTGAAGACCTCTCAAGTGACCATTAGACCCTATTCCTAGAACAGATTGCTTTCAGGAAGCTCTTAAAAACATTGTATTGAAGAAATACTTTTTATGTCATTATACCATCTGATTTTATATTTCATATAATATACATATATTACATAAAATCTATAATCCTTTAACTCATTAAATTTTGTTCTAAGTCTGCCTCCCCACCTTCCTGAAAGCAACTTGAGGGTGGGAGCCATGTTATGGTTACCATACACATCTGGTTGATTCTTCTGGCTTCTTATTGCTGTTCAACATGGCTCTTCTCATCATCCTGCACCAGTATTTCAATTTCAACATGGTACCACCTGGCTCGATTTCCCTCTGCAGCTCTTTCCTGCAGTCACGTTTGAATCTCAAGCAGCTCCCTCACAGTCCATGAGAATTTACAGTCCTCCCTTCAAACCTAATGCCCACTCTCCTGCTGGGCAACTTGAACATCCTTAAGAATGTGTGATGCAATTTAGAATACAGGGGCCAATGGCAGGCTGCCATAAGGTGAGCCATTTTGACATTCGAATTATTTTTTTAAGTTGATTTGAGAGAGTGCAAATTCAAGTGGGGGAGGGGCAGGAAGAGACGGAGACAGAGACAAAGAGAGAATATCCCAAGCAGGTTTCACGCTGTCAGTACAAAGCCTGATGTGGGACTCAAACTCACAAACCTTGAGATCGTGACTCTGGCCAAAATCAAGAGTCTGCTGCTCAACTGACTGAGCCACCAAGGTGCCCATGGCATGCAAATTATTTTAAGCTGAAGGCAATCAAGACCCTTTGGCTTTAAGAGAAACTTCTGCCGGTTCCTTAACTACACAGAAGCAACTAAAGTGGAAGATCTTTTCAGAACAAAGCTTATGAGCAGAGATCAATTTTATCTGAGTAAGCCATCTATATGGCAGGACGAACATTTGTTTACCAAACATTTGCTTACCAAACATTTGCTTGTACATCTTCCTGTGAATTGTATTCCTTCCCTTTGAAGTCCCAGACTCTTATTCCCCTTTCCTCAGGTCAGGATGACACATATATCTCATTTTTCCTGTCTTTGCAATTTCCGTGTCTGTGCAGATTGCCAGTACCCATGCTCTTAAATTTGATCTTCCCCTATTCCTCTCTCTCATGTCAATATGATTCTTAATCCAGCTAGAAAGATGCTGGAAGAGTACAGGAATTCTTCCTGACAATAGCCACTAACTTCTGATACTTTTTCAACCACATTCTACTTCAGCTACCATCTCCTACAAGACCACATCGTGGACCTTCATTTCTCCAGCAAATCTCCCACTGGAAATATACTGTGAGGGAAGAAGAATTTTTCCTCTACCCTCCCCCTGGAATAAGATAAGAGAAAAAATGCAAGATTAATAACATGTATACCTCTTGTGTACATAAGGCACACCCAGGGAAAGTGAACAACACCAAAGGGCCGGAGCCATCACCTTACAATCTCCAGCTGAAGACAAAAAATGTTAGGGGTGGGGAAAACAGTTATGGGAAGGTACCAGGAAAAGCACAGGAAACAAGAGTATAGTTGATATGCTGATTCAAGTCCTTGCCTTTTCCAATGCTAAGAACCTTAGAAATCCAGAGTCATCCTCTTCCCGGTACAGGGAAGGAGACATCCTTACAAAATCAAGATTTCCCTTATACATGTAAATGTCGCTTACAAAATAATTCTTACTTAGCAGAGCTTCTCCTGTGTCTGCAGTTTCTTAAAAAGAATCAGCTCAAAATAATCCTTATGCCAAAGAGCCGTATTTTTGGGTGGCAAATTCCACTCCCATTCGATACCAAACTCCCAAGGTCCCACTGGCTGAAACAACACCTCTTCTTCCATTGCTTCTTTTAGCCGGACTATCTATGGTGCTTCCTTCAGTGTTCCTCTCAGGTTACACCCACGCTTCCAGTTCCACTTATTTCCCTATAAAACTTAAATCCCATCAAGAATCATTTCAATAACTTTCTTGACAGCACTTATAACTAGTTATCTCATTGATATTAAATCTGACATCAATCACCCTCTCAGGAGTACTAGTAGCCACCTCCTCCCCGATGTCCAGCCTGCTGAGCCTGCTAGGGAGAGAAAAAGACCACAGTGGCACAGAAAGTTTCCCTAAGAGTCGTGGTCTCCAACTGCAGGTGCTCTCCAAGTGTCACTCAACAATCCTGCTAGAAATCCCTCAACTACCCTTGCTTTCACTGAAAAATTTTTTCCATCTTGGTAAAAAAAATACGTAATACTTATTTTTTCAGCCATTTGGGTCTCGCTTTCCTATTTCCAGAAGGTTTTGTGAACACTGACCACTCTCTAAAAAACCCAGCAGTCCTCTTAGCTCCCTTCAGGAAGCAAGCTTTTCTCCTGAATCACAGCTGCAAGTTAACACTCTCTTCAAAGTCCAGTGCCAACATTTTCAAATACCAGGACAAAAATACAGAGGGAAGCCTTCCACCACAACCTTCGCTTCCCCCTTTCCTGTACCCTGCTCTTTCCCACACCATGAGGAGCCTCCCTAACAAACTTAAGCACCCCGCCACTCGTATGGCTATACTCCATCAACATCCCCCAAACAGTTATCTTGGCCACCCCTCAGTCCCAAGTATCCTAACACCTAACGTCATACTCCTCCCTCAGGAAGAAAGACTTTGTAAGAAAATTGCGTGGGCCCTCAAAGCCAGCAGAGATATATGGGAAGACAATTCCAATGTCTTGGGCACCTGAAGCATGGTTTAGAAGGGGAATCTCAAGCTCTGGGTAGGCATATCCATTAGCTCCATGGACTTCTCACCCTTTAAAGTGACTATTAGCTGGGGCATCTGGGGGGCTCAGTTGGTTAAGCAGCCGACTCTTGATTTTGGCTGAGGTCATGTTTTCGTGGTTTGTGGGGTCTACTTGGGATTCTCTCCTCTGTCTGCCCCTGCCTCTCCACTGCATGTTTGCTGGCGCTCTCTCAAAACAAGTATTTAAAAAATAACTAAAGAGGGTATAGCCATCAAAGGAACATAGTAGTGCACACTCAGCACAGGACCCAAAGCAAGAGTACTGGGTGCCTGGGTTCTCTTCTTTGTACTGCATCATGAACACTCCACACTTCAGCCTTACCTAAAATTCTGCTATTTTGAAAATTTGTGAAAGAAAACAAAACATGCAACCCCAAAATATACCACTTTGGCATTTGCTTATTTTGAATTAAAGTTATTTAAGAAATAGCCAATACAAGGGGCACCTGGTGGGGGTACTCAGGTCATGATCTCGCAGTTCGTGGGTTCAAACCCCACACATCATGCTCCGTGTTGACAGCTCAGAGCCCAGAACCTGCTTCGGATTCTGTGTCTCCCTGTCTCTCTGCCCCTGCCCCACTCACATTCTGTCTCTTTCAAGAACAAATAAACTTAAAAAAAAAAAAAAAAAAAAGGCCAATGCAAGAAGGCCCGTCTAATTCTTTGTCCCCCTGAAAATAAAAAATCTCCCACGTGAGAGGTATCCCCCCCAGTAAGGGTTGGGGGATGTTAAGAAGGCATCCTTATAACCAGATATGTGGAATTTAGGACCAAAAAAGGTGTATCGACAAACTTGCTTTACTTATGTGCTATCGCAAATCCAAATTTGCATCTTGTCTCTTACTGATATATTGTTTGTCTCCAAGGTATAAAAGCCACCCACTTTAGTCACTCTAAGTCTCCTTTCTATGTGGTCCTGTATGTATGAAATTCAGTTTTTCTCCTCTTAATCTCTTTGTGTATCAATTTAATTAGAACTGTCCAAGAACACAGAAGGAAAACTTTTCCTCCCCTATTACAACATGGCCTTAGAATTTTATACCTTTTCATCATTCTTTCTTCCTACGTGAAACTTGTTTCCCCATCCACTTGTCTGCCAAACTAACTCCTCTCAGACTCAGTTTACCCAGCATCTCCAATGGGAAAATTCAGTTAACTCCATGTCCCCTGTGTTCCTGCACACCCCATCAGTTTCTGTGCTGCCAGTCTCACACTGCTGTTGCATGCTTGCGTGTCTGTCTCTGTGACTATCCTATGAGCTCCTGAAGGGTACATACCATGTTCTATCCCTTCTTTAATTGATTCTAGAACCATTTCCTAATTATGTAACAGATACTGGAAACATAACTCAAAAAATACTAGACAATAAACATTGAAAAATGCATGATTGCTTTTCTGGTATTTCTGTAATATTTTATATTGAAATGTGGCTTTTTTAAATTCACTAAGAGATTATCTTTTTTTCCATTTTTATTTAATATAATTTATTGTCAAATTGGCTAACAAACAATGTGTGAAGTGTGCGCTCTTGGTCTTGGGGTAGATTCCTGTGGTTCATCGCTTACATGCAATGCCCAGGGCTCATCCCAACAAGTGCCCTCCTCAAAACCCATCAGATTATCTGTCTTTAAAACAATAAACCACTGGGGCGCCTGGGTGGCGCAGTCGGTTAGGCGTCCAACTTCAGCCAGGTCACTATCTCGCGGTCCATGAGTTCGAGCCCCGCGTCGGGCTCTGGGCTGATGGCTCAGAGCCTGGAGCCTGTTTCCGATTCTGTGTCTCCCTCTCTCTCTGCCCCTCGCCCGTTCATGCTCTGTCTCTCTCTGTCCCAAAAATAAATAAACGTTGAAAAAAAACAATAAACCGCGAGCACAAGACAATGACTACTTCCTTTGTATCTAACAGGATTCCTCTATCAATCAGGAAGAAAAATTCACATTAGGCTACAATCTGGAATTTGAGATTCACCACCACCCCCCAAAAAGCAGAGGCTAAGACAAGGATTTGGGTTCAGGTGTTTCGTTTCAGAAGTGATCCCAGAAATCACTATGAAGGAGTAGAAAAGACACAGCAAAAGGAACAAAGCTAATAAAAGGGGTGTTAACAAGCAGTCTCTGCATTGGGCATCTGTACCCAGAGTGTCTGTTGTACTCCCCATGCCTTCCTAAAGGGAAAAACAAAAGCTGTTTGGCCTTTGAGAAATTTTAACAATCTCAAAAATGTCTGGTCTCATTTTTCTCAACTTCAGATCCCTCTACTTCAGGAACTGGTTACTGCTTCCTCTACTCCATCATTCAGTCTTTGAAGCTCGCCACATTCTCCCTCTGTTTTACACATGCACACCTCATCATTTCTATTAATCAAAAAAAAAATAGGCAGTAAGCCCTTCTAATCTGCTATGCCTGCTGGAATGTGTACAGCTAAGCAATGTACATTGAAGTTTACTATAGAGAATCTGCAACGTTTGGTAAACCTTAGACATTCTCAAAAGTCAGCTCCCAAACTCATTCTCAAATGCCACCTTAGAACACCATTTCCCACCTCCCTAAAGTAAGCGTGCTATAAACAGGAAACCCAATTACTATGGCAAGGAAGTGCAGGCTCTGCTTGCTAGATGAGTGCTCAAAACTCAATTTCATGCTGCAGCAAAATTCAAGTTTCTCAATTTCACAGACATGTGTGAGGAGAGCTGAAATTCTAAGTGTTCCAAGAACTAATGCCAAGTGCCTCAGTTAGCTTTTCCTGTACAACAAATCATTCCCAATTCATGAAATTTAATAATAGGCACTTATTTCTTGCTCATACATCTGTGTGATCAATGAGTTCAGATCATCTATACTGGGCTCAGGCTTAATTCTAAGCTTTAGGTTAGGTTCAAGACTGTTTCACAGGAGTAGCCTCCCCCTTTCACTAGGGTTAGCTGGCACACATCCATTTCATGGCAGAGGCACAGACACAAGGGGGTCAAGCCCAAGAGCACTGGTACGTTTTAAACCTCGACACACATCACATTCACCAGCATTCCATTGGTCACATTAAGACACACGGCCAATGCCATTAGCAGTGGGACAGGGTGACATGCTACCTTCTCACGGAGATAAAGATGGAGAGGACCGTTATTTGCCCAATAATAATCTAATCTACCACCTCAAGTCCAGAGTCCTCTCATATTCAATTCTTCCTAGAAATAGAAACATCAAAGCAACCCCCCCCAATAATGTACCAAAATTAGACTATATTCAACAGTTAGGAGTTTATTCAAAATGGCGTTTTTTTCCAGCTTGCTCCAGGAGTATTTTGTAAACAACATCTAATGCATCTTCACATTTCTATGTTTTATAAACAGTTCAATAAATTAGATGTCAAAGAATCCTAAGGGCGGATGTTTCCTGATAAGAGGAATCTCATAAAGAAATTATGGTATATTTAGAAACCAGAATGACATTTCCATCCTTTATTTGTTTACCACTTGAACTTTACCAACTATATGGCAATGTATTAAATGTCTTATTAGTCATTTTCTTGGTGATTTTCCAGCCTCCTGAAAAATTATAGACCCAACCACAGTTTAAGGGCTTCATAAGTCACCCCATTTGTGTAAACTTCTAGAAAATCCTTTTTCTGAAATGCTCAGGACTTCTAGCATATGGAGCTAAAGCTGACCTGCTTTCAGCTTGAGGTCTTTCTCAATCTACACAATTTATGAATAAATCCATTTTTGCTAGCTGATTTGTTTATGGTAAAGCAATAAAAGAAAGTCCTCATTTTTGAAATACCAGCATTTACAGCAGTACTAGCCAGCAACACTATTCCAATTACAGTTCTGATCAGTGGCTATCTAAGCGTCACTTTATACCCTAAGCCTCATGAAAAGTGCCCCAGCACGGTAGCAGGACTCAAGGAGTTGTTTCCTTCTGTACTAATGTGCATCCTTACATTTTGGCAAGTTACTTATGTTTCTTTTCTCCTGATGCTCTTTAGATTTCTGGTCAGTGATAATTTATCATAGACAGAGGGGAAAAAAACCACAATACTTAATTAGGTTTTTAAAAGGTTTGACTTTAGCTTTAACCATGGTGATTTTTATCACAGCATGGGCAGAGGAGAGGAGAGAAGCCAACAGAAAGTAGTGAAAAGAAGTCTCAGCAGGCAATATGGCAAAGTTTTTCAGTGAGAAAATGAGGTTGGACAGGATACACAAAAAGCACCCTCCAGCAAGCAATCGATCATGTAAAACTTGGTATTTAGAGGGCATCTTTTATTCTAAGAATTCAAGCCACTTTCCAGGCATGAAGCACCCACTTGGAACAACATTCATGTGGGTCAAGAACCAAGTCTTCCTACAGTGGACTTGCAAATGAGGAAACAAGAGAGCTGGGTGGTCTTCTCAAACCGAAATGTTTTCAACCTGGATCTGTACACCTACATCTAGCCATCTATACCACCAGTTACAGGATGGTGAAGTGACACAATCAGGTGGTCCTAGAAGGTTCGAGCATGGCACTCCAAGAGGGCTGAGAGCACATCCATTGGCAAGGGGCTTCTACCCTGGGGCACTGTGGTTTTGACTCCTGTAGAAGTAACTGAAAACATAGTGTTCCCCAAAGCTGCTGGCTTGAATATTTATGAATTGGCAGAGCCAAGGTCAAAGAGGACTTCATTTTTGGTATGATTTCTGATAGAAAACCCTATATACACATATATACACATGCACACGGGTCACCTCTAAAATGAAATAAATATTCAAAATTATACCATCTACAAAGGTATGAAACATCAACACAAGCTCACAGAAATAAAATATACAAGAGTCCAAGCAAAAGTAATGAACTTTCCTGCCTCCATTAAGAAGACTAATTTTGGGGGGCGCCTGGGTGGCTCAGTCGGTTAAGTGTCTGACTGCAGCTCAGGTCACGATCTCACGGTCCGTGAGTTCAAGCCCCATGTCGGGCTCTGAGCTGATGGCTCAGAGCCTGGAGCCTGCTTCTGATTCTGTGTCTCCCTCTCTCTCTGCCCCTCCCCCGTTCATGCTCTGTCTCTCTCTGTCTCAAAAATAAATAAACGTTAAAAAAAAAACTTTAAAAAAAAAGAAGACTAATTTTGGTTACTGCAGTATTTAGAGCTCTTTGATAAGCTTTCAGATAAACATTCATAAACCCAGGTAATTCATAAAACAGACTCATTATTTAAAATTCTATTCCCATTATGGTCTGGTACACCTCCTGTGTACACAGCAAAGACCCAGGCAAACTAAGTAACCTCTGAAATGGCCTAAGACACCACCGTGAACACCATCTTCAGCTTAAAAAAAAAAAAAGATGCTGGGGGTGGGGAGTCAGTTAGGGGGAGGCTATCAGAGAAAGCACAGTGAACAACGGTAAAGGTATTAGATTGAAATTGTTGCCTTCTCCACTGATCAAAGTTTCTAGAGATTTAGGGTCACCTTCTCCCTGGCACAGGGTGGGAGATGTTCTTAGCAGGGCAGACTCTCCTTGTACACGTAACAGTCTCTTACAAAAGCCCAACTTCTAGTTTGTGTTCAGAGCTTCTCCTGTGTCTGAAGTTTCTTAAATTATCAGCCTAAAGTAACATTTTTATCAAAGAGACATATGTAACGGTGCCAAATTCTGTTCCTATTCACACCTAAATTAGTAAAATTCCCACTCATCATTTTCCTTTTCCAAAAATCAATGAAGCCTCATTTCATCATGAATTGTAACAAATGTATAATCTCTATTAATTCCCTTGTGTCATTTGCAAGTAAACAGCTACTTTCCCTTAGAAAATACTGTGCATACTGCACCCCCTTTGCTAATGATACATGTTTAATCAATGGATTCCACCAAAGAAGATGTCCTGAGGACCATTGGTTCCTATGTACTCCTTTCTCACAAAGAGCTACTCTTTACAAAACCTCCCCACTTACCTTAACATTTTATAGTGAACACAGTTGTACTGAGAAAACACAGCAACACAAAAATGACCAATAGGTTTCTTTTTTAGGGTTCTGGAGTACAATCCCCATAACCTTTCCAACACAATGACTTGCCCTCTCACTATAGAAAACTGTGGATAAGAGAAAAAAAAAAAAGATGAAACCTACAGGAAGATTAGAAACGCCAATAGAAATCAAACAAAAGGGTGTTTTTTCAACTTGTGCTTTTGTTTTGTTTTTGTTTTTTTTACCCCGGGTAGAGGCAAGAGTGTTGTGGCTCTTGTTGAAATTTTACATGCTGGCGCGCGCGCGCGCACACACACACACACACACACACACACACACACACACACCAGTTTTGAAAAAGCATTTAGAATGCTCGTATGGGGTTCTTGCAAGTAGATGAGCAAAATAAAGACAGATGGCAACTAAATAATGTAACACCCAACTCTAACACTTTACAGCTATGTTGCCATTACACACTTCGCTACTATACTAATTCAAACTTCAACTTGACATTGATCACAAAAAAATATATGCATACATTCAACACCATCTGTTGTGTAAGTACAATTCAAGGAAAAAGAGCCACCATGGGATGTCAGTAGTCAAAATGGATTCTAGGGTAACACTCTTAGCAGGAAGAGGTCAGGAGCTCAGGTGGTCCAGTAGCTGACCCAATAGTATTTGCCAAAATTCAACTGACACTTCTTCCATTGAAAACATTTTCTCAAAAACAAAGTGGTACAATATACAGACCTGCATGCGACGTAACCCTGTTATGATTTATAGATCTTTATAATAAGTTACCCACTTGAAAACCAATCCAAGTTGTGTAGATTTTTTGTTTGCTCTTTTTCTGTCAATAACATTGTAAACTAACAGAACAGGAGATTTTCAATGTGGCCAGTGCACAAGAAAGCATTTTCTATATATAAATACCTTTAAAAAAACGGAAAAAAATCAAATGCCTTGCTTCCAAACCACGATTACAAGTACTAAGATTTCCAGAAAGCTCTTACCCATCCTTGCTAGCCAACCACTTTCTTCACATCCTAATTCTAGATCAAGTCTAGACGCTTGAAAGCTCTCTTGGTCAGGATGTATGGAGAAGGTTATAGACATGTCACAATTGCATCACAGGCTGCCCATCACCACGAGAAGAAAATCAAACACTGTATCATGAGGATTCAGAATAATTTAATGCATTGTTTTGACAGATTTCAAATTCCTCAAGTAAAAGAAAACCTCTTAATAGAAATCAAGATGAAAATGTGGCTATGCAATAAAGAATATAATGGAAGGTATCTGAAGATATTTTGACATTTTCCCTCAAACAATACTTTTTGTAAATTTGTAAACCAGAGTAAATATATTTACAATATGAGGAGAAAAACAGAACACCTTCAAGAATAGTTTTAAAATCCTACCAAGCAACCTATTTCCAACATTAGCACTGAGACCTAACTGAAAACAAAACTAAATCAAACAAAAAAATTAACATGAAGGGGTTGGCCCTTAATGTAAAAGCTATAAATGTTCAATAAGCACAAAAAGAAGGCTCTTACAAGCAAGGAACATGGCCATAAATGACATTTTAAGCCCTGAATTCACCAGTGAAATAATGGATGCTGAAGGTAACTAATGCCATTATCAACATCTCAGGCAAAAAACCCGAGGAATTAGTCATAGCTACTGTTACACAACCTCACTTCCCAAAGGCTCCAAGACACCACAAAATTTAAATTCCTTACCCTCACATAACGAACAGATAATGGGTGCCAATTTTTACTTGGAATATATGACATACTCTAAGATTTTTTTGTTGATAGAGGAAAATAATTTTATCTTATTTTTAAAGTGTATTTATTTTGAGAGATAAAGAGAAACAGAGCACACACATGAGAGGAGGGGCAGAGAGAGAGGAAATCGTGACAGCAGCAGAATCAAGAGTCAGAAGCTTAAGTGACTGAGCCACCCAGGCCCTCTGGCATACTCTAAGATTTAGAGAGATAGGTTTGGTAGTGTTTTAACTATAGGAGGTACTAAACTCATGAAAATAAAGTAAAAAATAAACACAAAACCTGTAATTCATGGCCTTACTTCTTTACTCTGAAGTCAATTAAAAATGTTTTTGTATGGTGGATAGCAGTTAAAGCTGGTTAACAGTTTTATTTAAAAGAAAATGTTTGCAGGGCACCTGAGTGGTACAGTCAGTTAAGCATCCAAGTCTTGATTTAGGTTCAGGTCATGATCCCAGGGTTGTGAGATCGAGCCCCACATCAGACTCCATGTTGAGCATGAAGCCTGCTTAAGATTCTCACGCTCTCCCTCAGCCCCTCTTCTCCACTTGTGTGTACACTCTCAAATTAAAAAAAATAGTAACAAAAGGATGCTTGCCCAAGGAAACGCAATCATGTTAATAACAATCCACTTCAGGTATTTCCTTTTTATCCTATTAACCCAGGTTGAAAAGCTAAGGAAAAGGTCTCATTTCTATTTAATTGCCATTAATAAGGTTCACAAACTTCTGGGTAAGTTTTGCTAAAACCACAGCTTGCTTTAAAGCAAAGTTTAGATCTTTAATATACATGCATATTTCACAAAGGTTATGCCAAACACTAGAAGAAATTTCCCGAAGTTTTATGTGAAAACCTGGATATGGAATTAACTAAACGATAACCCATCATTCCATTTATAAAGAATTTTCCAAACGTGTAAAATAGGTTTACTCGTAAAAACTTGTCCATACTTGAAAAGTCAAGTAAAATAAGTCTCAGAGCCGGATCAGAATAGAGGGAGAGCAAAGGGTTTGCAAAGAATTCAGCTAAGCATGCAATAAAGAATCTAGAAGGATGTGTGTACCTCATGGAACATTGCACAAAGTGGAAATTTTGATGGGGTTTTCCTTCTTGACAAGCCCAAGTGTCAATGTTGCTCCAAGGTAAAAATAACAAAGTAAGGTGATGACATAGTTATGTTTGGTCTGTTTTAGTGTTTGGGCAGTGTCAGTGTGCTGTGGTAGACTTCAAAGTCAAATACAGGTTTATGCTGAACACAGGTAAATGGCTTTCATTATATATGTGTACATGCACACATACACATATGTATGAATTTATGTATGGAAAAAAAACAACATAGTGAAGGCGGGGAGAAACTGCCACTTCAAAATAGTCCTCTTTGGCAACATAATAATCAGCTCAAGATCATCCTTAGGAAACAGCAGACCTAAAATAGTATAATTGAAATTAAAAATTTTTATAAATTAAAAAATTAACAGCAGACATAGGGAAAGCTCTGACAACCTAGATATTATCTTTTAAAAGAGAAAAATTTACTTTTTTTTTTTTTTTAAATGGTACCACCCTCTCTGTACCGGGGGTGGGGGTGGTGGAAACAGTCAATCTCTAGAAACCTGCACCACCAGAAAAAGCAAAGACTTCAATTTGCGTAACAACCTTCCCCTTGTCTACGGTGCTGTGCCTGAAACCTCTCTTAACTGGATCCACCCTCTCACCCCAACATCTTATCTTTAGCTGGAGGTGAGATTTCAGGTTATGGCTTGGGCCTTGTGGGGAGTTGTTTAATTTTCCCGGGTTTCTCCCATGTATATAGGAGGAATACAACTTATTAAACTTCTTTTTTTTTTCTCCTGCTAATCTTTTATTCCAGAGGGTCCTCAGACACGATCCTAAAAGGTTAGAGGGAAAATTATTTTTTCTCCCCTAAAACAGCAACAAGCGGGTGGGGGGTGGGGGTGGGAACGCACAGTGCTATTCAGGCACAAAACCCTTAGTAAGCCTCCCTGCTTCTTCAGCAGAGGGCACTCTGCAATGACAAGTGGATGGAAGCCGAGGAATGCTGTCTTTCCCTTGTAGTATCCAAGATTACAGTTACAACGTCAGATGCTGAAGAACTACCTTCCCGCCTTATCTGGGTCAAAGTACAATGATCAGGCTGCGTTGGTCAGAGGGGGTGAATACACACCTATTCCTGCTGAGTCTGTTGCTCACCCTCTATCCCACTGTTACCAGAACTATGTAAGCGCTTTTCTTTTATAATCATGTGTGTTCGGCACAGCTATCAATGCTATGAAAACTGAGCTATTACTCCAAATTGCTGAAAATATCAATGGTCTGGCATGCAAACTCCATATTAAAAAATTGATGGTTTCAAAGAGAAAACATTACAGAAATGAAACCTTCCTTTTTGCTTCAAAACAATGCTTCAAGGCAGGTAAGTTCTTTCTTCTCCTTTCCCAGCCCCATAACATGGTTATGCTTAGGACACTCCAAAAGCCTCATGTGCCTCAACAGGCTTCAAAGGTAGAGAAAGCTGTAGAGGACAGAATAACAGCATAGCTTAGTAGTTACCAGAAAGGCTTGGTAGTTCAGCCAAGGTTCCACCACTTATTTAGTAAACTGTGTGATCTTGGGCTAGGTACTTAACCTTGCAATGCCCTGGTTTTCTAGGCTTAAATCAGCATTTGCAGCTATGAAAAATTAAAGGAAATAATTTATGTCAAGCGTTCGGCTTTTGGCATAGTAAGCCTTCTGGATATTTCAGTTATTATCCTCATTAGTAACAATATTTGTCAATGCCAACTGCTTCTCAGTATCTCATTACTTTCTACTTTTAGAGCCTTCACTTTTTTATAGATTTTTACAATTACCAAAGTATATGGATAGGTAAACAACAGTGCAAGGTCTACAACAAAAAGGTCCCATTCAGTCTCTATATTACTACTTTGAGATCTTGCTAAAATTAACCATTAGAATTTTACAACTTATCCTTCCATTTTACTAGCATATAGTGTGTATATGTTTGTGTATTTATATACATAAATGTACTGCTAACACAAGGATTGGGGCCCTCTCCCAGTCAAAAAATCCACATCTAACTTTTCACTCCCCAAAATCTGAAAATAGTCTACAGTTGACTGGAAGCCTTAACACTCAATTAATACTTATTTTGTATTATATACGTTACATACTACATTCTTACAATAAAGCTAGAGAAAACTTTCATCCAACATCTCTCATGTCAGCAACTATAGTGCTATCTTGTTCTTAACATTATATTTCATTCCCTAGATGGATCTTGATTTAACCAGCCCCCCACTGATCCCCATTCAGGTTGTTTCTGTGCTTATAGTACAAATACCTAGAATAAATTCCTAGCGATGGCAAACCTAGGTCTGAAGTGATTTTTTTTTTAATGTTTTATATATATTGCCAAATGGGTCTCTGAACAGGTGATATCGCCTTACATACTGTCCACTTATGAGAGTAACTATGTATTCACTTCACTACCGGTCTTTGCTTTATTATACACTTAGCCTGGGGACGGGGCTAATAGAAGCTGGGTCTCAAATTCAAACGCAAAGTCATACAAGATCAAGAACATACATGATCCTTCCTGTCTCATCTATCCTTTTCCCATAGACACATGCAATGCCTGGCGGCCTCATTTAACCCACAGGAGCCCTCCATCATTCTCCCGTTTAGTCAGAGCGCTGAACAGGAACCCTGGAGAAATCCAAGAAAAATGGGTTCTACAGGAGGATAGCTAGGAAAATTCTAACCTCAACACAAGTTTTCACTGTTTTCTCACATCTCGTATCTAGCCAAAGGAGTATTTGCCAACTGTTTGAGAATTGTTGTCACCCAAGATATGGTTTATAAATAAAACATTTTTTGAAAGCTCAGAGCTCTGGCATGCATTTTTTGTGTCACTGTAGTGCACTAAGTGTTCAGGTGGTGGCACCTCAGTGGCTTCAGCAGTCTTACCAAGACTAAATTACTCCCCAAAAGTTTTGGATGGGGAAATTACTATCAATTAATGCAATTAAGATCAATCTGAAAGCTAGCATGAGGTAGCATTTGAATAGTTCCAATCCCAGTAATTCAAATTTGGCAAAAAGTTAATTGGAGCACCAAAAATAGGCCAGAGAATTGTCTGCGGGTATCAGAGAACATCTCAGCAATATTGGGCATAGTACAGTACTGCTCTACCAATTATAGGAGGTGGCAGCTAATGATTTAGGGCGCTACAGTATTTGGTGACAAGTTGCAGCACTTAAAATGCCACCTATTAATTTTGTTGTCTATTATTTATTTTAAATATTAGTCATCGAGTGTCAGCTAGACTTTAGGCTATTAGAAATCCTCCAGATAGTATAATTCCTGTGAAGGGAAATGTACCGATCAGTTTATCATTTAATGACATTTGTCATTTCTAGATGATGGTGAGGAGGGAGATGTTTTGACTCTTCTACAGGCACTGAGTTCTCTCAGTTCCTTAGGGTTAAAAATTCCGCAAGGCATTCTTCTTTGGAGGCCTTTTCATATAGAATCAATGGCATTTAGGACTTCTTACTACCAAGGAATGAAAAGGAACAATTTGAGCACCACCTATGTCCCTCACATCACCCCAGGATCTGGGTGTCATTTCCTTTAACCCTTACCACAATCTTGCCAAATACGCACTACTATGTGTAGATTTTTATGTACGTGGAAGTGGACATGGAATTTGAGTAATTCATTCAGGGATTCCAAGCTTTTTATCTGCCTCCAAAGCCTTATGCTCCTCCTACTGTACAGCTACTTCCTCCTGCAGCTGTCAAAACTTCAACAAAATGTTTTCAGTTAAGAGCCTAAGCAAAAAAGAGCGTCTTCATCTCTGGGAATTTTTAGCATTGAAATGAGCCAGCTCTCCCAATCAAGAAGGAATGATAAAGAATGATGAATGCAAATGTCCGATTTACCAACAGGCAGAGGAACACTGAACATCTTTAGTCAATTCTGGATTGCTGATACATAAGAAAGCGGATGTGTAGACAATCTGGGAATATAGACCTTCTAAATTAGTGACTACGGACTGCATTTTTTTCTCCTTTGAGTTTTAATAGTAAATTATCACTATCATATTACAAGATCCTATTTCCTGGACACTAGCTTCCAAAACATTTTTTTTTTCCAAGGCGAATTTATCCCATGCTGAACAGACTGATTCAGAGGTACTGGATGTCCTCTCCTGCCTTCCCATTCCAGCCTGTTTGATTTCTCCTCAAATCAGTTCATACGTCTAGACTGTTGTCAGGGAACAGTGAGACCAAAATCCTCCCATCCCCAGATTGATCTGCTTTCAGACACAGCACTGCTTCAAAGGAAAAAAAAAAAAAAAAAAGCTCAAACACAAGCAAACTAGTAACTAGAAAGAAGGGACAGAAAGCTCATTAGTACAAGTAAAGAGAGGAGCTGTTTTGTGGCTCTGATCAAGAATGAATTATGTAATGAAAATATCATCTATTTGCTATTCACTTTAAAAAAAAAAAAAGCAGCCAAAACATTAAAGGTGAAGACAAAGAATTCCACTGGCAAAATTTTACACAAAACCACAAGGCACTTAATGGAGGGTTTGACTACCCCACTTCAAAAGCTCGTAGCTCAAAGATTTCTCATTTCTGGTGTACTAGACAGAGTTCTCTGACCCATGCTTCTTAAGAACACAAACTCAATTTAAGTTCCCCAGGCAATGGGATTATTTTATCCAAAGATACAATACCAATCCTATGGAAGTTGCATAGTTTTTCTAAGTTTCTTCACCCTCTTAAACTTTATTTCTTAAAATCTGTTTGTAACAAATCTCCAAATTCAAGAACTCTAAGTATATATACAAACTTCAGGGCCCATGTGAATAAAGCTAGAAATATTTTCTTTATGGAGTCTTTATTCCTTTACAAATATTACTACCTTAGATGCTGTGAGTTACACAATTAAATGAAATAATCTCATGTGGGCAGAGGCTTTGAAATAAAGAATATCCTGAGTACTTACCATGAACATGGCATTCTGTTAAGTACTTTAAAATTTTCTTCACCACTTGAGACAACTCTGAGCAAAGTACTGGTATCCCCCAGGGTAGAGATGATGAAGGGGAGTCCTGAACAAGCCCCACACTCCAGGGATACAACCAACAACTAGCCACCTGGGTTCTGTCCTCCATACCACATAGCCCTTCTTAAATTCAAGAGCAACCAGAAGCACTAGCTGGGGGTGACAGGGATTGCAGACCCTGGTCCACCATTCCGTAGTTGATTGGTGTTTAAAAAGTTGATTAACCGGATTCATTTTCTCATCTGTAAAATGGGCAAATAGATCTGATTATCAGAGTGGATACAGACAATGAGTGCTTAGTGTAGGCCAGTTACAATTATTAATTTCCAAAAGGGCTATGCTTATACACTGCTTACAATACAAATCCAACAATACACTGGATAAAACCGAGCAAGGACCTTAGCATAAAGGAATAAAGGAACACAGGAACAAAGTCAATACAGTTGTGTTAACTCAAACTGTAAGCCTTCCAGAGGCCAAAGCAAGACATCCTATCCCTCTTTCTCCAAGAACAGATCCTACCTGCGTTTCTGAGAGCAGAGGAATTCCAATGAGGAATGCTATGGAGGAAATTCTCACAGCAGCGTCCATAGAATGAGCTTCGCAGAAAAGCCTGAAGTCAATCAACATTAAGCAGTTGTTCCCTGTAGCAGCCTCAAGTCCAAGATAAAGGCCTAGCAATATACTGTGATGCTGTGTCAACAGCTCAGCACGGGATTAAAATAACGTGGCTGAATTGTTTTGACCCTACCAGCGACCCCAGGGGTTCTCCAAGTGTGGTCTGCAGCATTAGTATCACCTGAGAACTTGTTCAAACCGAATTCTCAGAACCAGCTCCAGACCTACAGAGTCAGACAACTTGGGGGTGGAGACCGGGAATGGGTGTTTTAACAAGCCCCCCAGGGGATTTGGAAGTTTGCTCCAGTGTGAGGATTCTTCTTCTGACCTGACTCAACTCCAGGCAAGACCTAATGGATGTCACAAAAGTGGTCCCAGTGGTAGACTGAATTTTCAGACCCTGCAATTTGGGTGATGCCCTCAAGGAAGGCCCTGCTCTAAACATTAGGTCCACTCCATTTGCCTCCTAAGATGTTGGCTGCCACACACCTATCTGGAAGTTTATTGGCCAAATGAGCCTGTTAAGTGCAGTGATGAGGTCACTTAATGATTCAAATGTTTGCCAACAATGATTTTTTCTTAATTAAAATTAGATTTTTCCTCTACACCCCATGTGGGCTGCACATAGTGACTCCCTTCCAGAGAATACAGTGTGGAAATGGGAGGGGGGGAGGGGGAGTAGAACTTTACAATGAAGAAATGAAAACAGCACTTTACCCCTGTATCCTTCTTCCCAAGAAGCCATAACCCTGGTCTATCCAGGAGAAAACCATAGACAAATCCCAGGTGAGAAACTGTCACCATCTCGGGAAGCCTGAGGAGACCTCAGGACTAAAATTAACGTGGAGTCTTGGATGGGTTCTCAAACGCAAAAAGGTGTTAAATAAAAAAGAAAAAAAGTGCTCAGGAAATGTGAATAAAGTATGCACTGTACCTAATACTCCCAACAATACTGATTCAGCACTTGTAAAAAAATGTACCACGTCAACTTAAGACATTATAATAGGGGAAACTGAGTATAGGAGAGGTCTCTGCACTATCGTTTCATTTTTTCTGGAAGTCTAAAACTACTCAAAACTAAGTTTTAAAAATTCAGTCTCTCTTCCTGATAACCACCTAGAAAACCATTTGCATGCCAAGTCTTCTCCTTAATAGGAAAATACTTGTTTCAGAAAAAAAAAAGTGTTGTTTTACAAGTTCTGAAGCATTCTTAATGTTTTCACAGCTTCCCTACTTTCTAGCTTGTCCCTTTCTACGAAGGGACTGGAAAGTTTTCATATACTTTCCTCCCATTCTTCTCTCTAGCTAGACACGAATCTTCACTTTTCCCTATTTGAATGACCTAGTGCTTCTTTCCCCACATCTGGTTAAGTGAACAGCATTGTAACCTTCCATTAACCTGATCTTAAATCTGAATATTCAATTTCCTTATCCTGAACCCTTTTACTTAATGAATCTAAATGATGCTATTCAACATGAGGCACTTAGCTTCCTTTTAATTATCTTGAGAACTCTGGAAGAGAATTGGGACCCCTTTGTTCCAGCTGACCTTAGAGTGAAGCGAAAAGTCATCCTCCAGATGTTTTAGATACTTGGGAGAAACAGCTATAAAAGGCAATGTAACAATCAAGACTTTTACAGTCATTTGGCCAAATAGATTGAGTGGGGATTTCTATCTAGTTTATTAAATAAGAAACAAAAATAAAAGCCCTTTCTGCAGTGCTTGGCTTCGAATTAATAAAAACAGGTCCATAGAAGCAGCTCATACAAGCTGGGGTAAGAGGGAGATTTAAGGCAGGGAAATAGCAGTCCAAGTATCAATCTCGGAGTTTATGATAGCTCAACCGGTTAAAACAAACAAACAAACAAAAACAAAAACACAGAACCAGCTTCAGGAGTTTACCCCACCACAACATGGCAAAATAAACCCACTGCCTCCTCTCATGCAGGAGGAACCAATATAGGTTTTTCTCCTTTGCAAGAAGAAAATAATCCCCGTATATTTGACAGCAGCTCACAATTCCCAGAGTGTTTTTTTGTACACTGTGTCATTTGATCCTTAAGATAAAGCAGTAAAATTAACAGGGCAGGGATTAACTTCCATTCACAGATAAGCAAACAGAGCTTAAAGAATTGTCTGGGGCGCCTGGGTGGCTCAGTCGGTTGAGCGTCCGACTTCGGCTCAGGTCATGATCTCACAGCTCGCGAGTTGGAGCCTTCGTCGGGCTCTGTGCTGACAGCTCAGAGCCTGGGGCCTGCTTCTGCGTCTCCTTCTCTCTCTCTGCCCCTAACCCACGTGCATTCTGTCTCTGTCTCTCTCAAAAATAAACGAACATTAAAAATTTTTTTAATAAAAAAATAAAGAATTTATATAACTCGACTTGGGTCACACAGCTACCAAGTGCAAAGTAGGAACTTGACCTCCGGTTTTCTGATTTCAGTTCTCTGCTCTCTAATCACCACAAAGCTATTTGGAGAGGCCTTTTGGCTCTAAAATTCCATTACCCTTTGACTAAGAAATGGCTGTGAAATTTCAAATTCATAATCTTCCCTCTCCAGCTGAATAAATATGAATGTTCCTACATCTCTACCAAAAAAGTCAATATGTTTTCCCAGTTCAAAATGAGAAAAGAGATTGGAAGTTTTAAAAGCAAAAGAATCAATCATAATTTTAGCATCTCTCATAGATTTTAAAGGCTTTGCCTGCTTTTAAAAGAATGGGGCAATTCTTCAAAATAGCATAGGGATTCTTAATAAAGCTGGAATCTCATCTGAAACCAATGTATTATCATGAAACAATTCAAGTCAGAGGGTCCATGATTTTGTTGTGTTCCTCAGTCTAAACTGTGGTAGGTGATAAGTTCTTACAGAAAGTTAGAGTGATCAAGATCAAATAAGTCTTGCTCAAAAATCATCGTGCAAAACTAGAATAGACAGTATTCTTCAATTCTGCCATTTCAACTGTGAAATGACAATCTAAGCAATGATAATTAAATTATGAAAAGTGAAAATAAGATCTTGGTAAAATTCCAGCCCTGCCTCCCTGTGTAATTATCAATTTCACAATCAGGGATTTCAATTTTTGGTTAGTAGTTATCAAAAAATAATTTTACATATTCCCTCAGAAATTAGAATGGCCTTTTAAATGCCTTATTTACTAGATTTATATCCCTATCTTGAAGAGATCCTTACACTCACTGCCATGTTCACTACAGCATTGTTCACAACAGCTGAGATATGAAAGCAGCCTCCGTGGACATCAACGGATGAACAAAAAAAAAAAAATGTGGTGTTCTTACACAATGGAATATTCTACTACTCAGCCTTTAGAAATAAAGAAATCCGTGGCGCCTGGGTGGCTCAGTCAATCAAGCGTCCGACTTGGGCTCAGGTCATGATTTAACAGTCCGGGGGTTTGAGCCCCACATTGGGCTCTGTGCTGGCAGCTTGGGGCCTGGAGTCTGCTTTGGATTCTGTCTCCGTGCACCCTCCCACCCCCACTGTTTGTCTCTCTAAATAAACATTTAGGGGCACCTGGGTGGCTCGGTCGGTTAAGCGGCCGACTTCGGCTCAGGTCATGATCTTGCGGTCCGTGAGTTCAAGCCCCGCGTCGGGCTCTGTGCTGACAGCTCAGAGCCTGGAGCCTGTTTCAGATTCTGTGTCTCCCTCTCTCTAACCCTCCCCCGTTCATGCTCTGTCTCTCTCTGTCTCAAAAATAAATAAAACGTTAAAAAAAAATAAAATAAAATAAAATAAATAAACATTTAAAAAAATTTTATGAAGAAAGAAATCCTGTCTTTTGCAACAACATGAGCAAGACTGGAGGACACTATACTAAGCAAAATCAGCCAGATACAGACAAATATGGCAGGATTTCATATGTGCAATCTCACCAATTTTCATCTACTAAAAGCACAGGATACAATGGTAGTTGTCAGGGGCTTCAAGGAGAGGGAAATGGGGCCATGTTGATCCTAGGGTACCATGTCGCGGCTATGCAGCGTGAATAAATTCTGGAGATTTCATGTACATCACAGTGCGTATAGTTCATCAAAAGGTATTGTATACGTTAAGTTCGGTGAGAATACATCCGAACTGTTGTTATCACACACACACACACTCACACCATACTCACAGGTATTAACTGTAGGAGTTGATGAATGTTAATTAGCTTATCGTGGTGAGCAGTTCCCGAGGTACATACATCAAACCATTGCACTGTCTTGCTGGGACGAGCACTAGGTGTTCTATGTCCGCAATGAATCCCAGGAATCTACCCCCAAAACCAAGAGCACACCGGATACACTGTAGGCCAACCAACTTGACAAAAGATGAAAAGAACAAACAAGAACGGCACACTACCTGAAGTATCATTCTTGTCAATTTTACCTCACTTAGGAAGAAAATGCTAAATTTCTCCGAAAACAGCTACACGCTAGGAAAGCAAAACTATTCGCCAGCAATGGAGAACACATGGACAACCTCTGCAGTTTCACAGCCTATTGAAAATAGAGGAGAACCCCAACAACAAACGTATCTGTATTAGTGCCAGAAAGGTGAAAAGGAGAACATCAGAAGACCAGAGCAGTGAGGAAACTCTCAAAGGCATAAAGCGACTCCAACTGACAGCAAATTGCGACACTCTTGAGGAATTCCTAAGCGTCGAGACCGAAGCGGGAGAAAGGCGGTAAAACAGGACTTCTTCCCCAAAGGAGCACGGAACCTCCAAACCAGAAGGCATGGAGGCTGAGAAAAGGAACAGGCGGTAAGAAGGGTGATCCCCCAAAGGAATGGGAGAGGGCTGCGCCATTTGGCACACAGGCTAGAGCGCGCCCCGCCACTCCACCCGCAAGGTAAGGCCACGGGGAGGCCGGGGCGGCTCCCACCCCCAGGAAACACGCCACCCCACGCCCCGAAGGGAGGGCAGCCGGCCGGCCTCTGCCTCCCGGGGCCTCCACACGACTCACCGTGGAGGAGCCCCGCACGCCCTCCCCGCACGGAGGAGCTGCACTGGACCCGGCCCAAGCAGGACCCCCCGAGGCCGGCGCCTCCACGCGTGCACAAAACCCCAGGACCCCTCACACGACGGAGGGAAGCCAACGAAACGAAAGCCAGGCACCCAACTCCACAACCGGAACGACCGACAAGAGCCACTGCCGTTACAGACAATAGAGGAAAAGTTAGGAAGCTGTCCACCGAGCTTTGTTTGGGATCGATTTGGAAACAACAGGCGTCCGTCAACAAGAAGCATGGGCTGGCAACCTGGGCAGCTTCGCGGGCGAGATGCGAAAGTGGCCAGGGCGCGGAGCGCAAGGACAGGGCGAGGACGGAGGCGGGGGGGGGGGGGGGGGGGGGGCAAAAAGCGAAAGAACTTACTGCCAGGCCTGTCTCCCGCGCCACGATGCGAGGTCTCTACGCCCAGCCGGAGGCATCCACACCCACCCCGTTTGCACCGAAGCCTTCGCAAGGGCTACTCATCTGCACCATCCGGGTGGATTCAATCACACAGCGCTCCCTGGAGGCTGCGTCCCGCCAAATGGCTCCAGCTGTGGGAGCACGAGCGGCCCGGGGAACGCGCACAGCAAGGACGGGGAGGGGGGAGGAGCCTCCAGTTGCAAGGGTCTGACTCCGGGGTCAACCGGCGGTCACGTCTTCTCTTTGACCTCCAACAAGAAGCAACCCAGTACTTGAAAATTTAAAATAGCCTGGCCACTTTTCAAACGCTCAGTGCAGGGGCCCAAGGCATCATTTGAAGCAGGAAAATCAAGTCAAGGGATCTTCCTGGAGTACTATACCTTAATAAGAAGGGCAAAGTGGGGGACTGGGAGACAAAAACCCAAAGACCTGATGGTTCAGTCCATCAGGTATCTGGCTGTTGACTTTAGCTGAGGTCATGATCTCACACTTCATGAGATCCAGCCCTGCCTCGGTCTCTGTGCTTGCCGTATGGGGCCTTCTTGGGATTCTTTCTCTCTCTACCCCTCCCCAACTCATGCTTGCTCTATCTCTGTGTCTAAAAATGGATGAATAAACTTTTTTTTTAGTGTTTAAAAAGAAAGAATGCACATATCCTTTGGCCACGCAGCTGTGCTCCTGGGAATAGATCCTACAGGTAAATGCACATGGGTACAAAATGATGTGCAGAGACGCATAATGATGGGCTAAACAGAGAGGCCCCAACAAAGCTCAGCAAGCTGTCTCCACCAAATAACCAGTCTTCTCCTTCGTCCTGGACTTCTTTCATTTGCTCAGAGGTGCAACAGGCTGCCCGTAACACTATTTCTTCCCCCTCCTACCCATCTAAAGGTCCCAGACTCTTCTTTCCTAAACAATTTTCTATTGGTGTACATCCACAAGTAAGGCAGTGATATATTTTGGTATTTCTGGAGTGTTTTGAGGTATGCCAAAACACTCCTCATTCAGAGGTTATTAGCACTAGTGGAGAATGCCAAACTGAAAGATTCCAGAAGCTAAGTTTCCCTCCTATTGAAGAAAGGTGTCTTGCTTTTTTCTCTCTAAATTTATGATTTTCTGAAAGAAACTTACAAATGAGCTCTGTTACAGTCTTTCCAAGAAGTGTACAATATACCTAGAAGTAGTCAGTTCGAAAGGAGAAAAGAACACAAGCATAAGATGAGAGGAGAGACAAAGAAGAGAGTTTCAAAATTCAGTCTGCAGACTACAGGTTGCCTGGAAAGTGTAGGAGGGTCTCCTCTATGAGCTCAGCGTGGGTCTGTTTTAAGCTAATTCAAAACCCTTCCAAATGAGCTTATTACATTCCAATTTGGTGGCTCAAAACCTAATAAGAATTCAGATCAAACTGTTCTTCTTTCTCAAAGAGACAGCATTGTCAAAGAGCCAAAATTGGAGTAGGTGTTTGGGGGAGTGAGTTCCACAGCTTTCACAGTATGATTCACCTCTCCACTGGCAAACCCTTCCCCCACCTCAATAGCATCTCTCATACTTTTTTATTCAAATTCCTGTCCACGAAGGGCAATCAGAAGCTGAAGAGATGCTCCTAAAAAAGTGACCTCCACAAAAATAAAAGTCAATAACATGGCCAGCTGACACACAGAATGCCAGGAAGTGCAAAATGATGAGGACCAAGAAAAAAGGCAAAACTGTGTAGAGCAGTAGAAAAGGAAACAATCACAGGCCAGGATGAAAAATTAGGGCAATTATCTGGATAATTCAGCTTCAGAACTCGCTTCCTGATGATTGACATAAATGTGTTTGCTTCTCTGGGCTCCATTTTCACAATAGATGGAACACTGGAGATGTAATAATGGCTTTCTATTTACAGTAAGTTTAAAGGAAATATACCTTCTTTGCTCCTGCCTTAAACTTTATGTCTGGTGTGAAGGAATATTTTATAAATATGATGCTACCTGACAGTTTGGCTTAGTAGGAAAATAAAATTACTTCCTGCCTGGATTGTTGCTTGCCTGGATTATCCAAATATCCCATATTGGTCCCAATGCTTCACTTGAGTAGACTTCTAGAATTGGGTTAGCAAGACTCATTGACTTAGAGCCAACTCATAGATCATAATAAGTGCACCAGGACCTGCACCTACTTACTGTTTTATCCCTACTTTCACTTCTCACACACACAAACACACACACACACACACACACACTCACAAGCATACACACTCATGCCCTCACTGTGGACACACACACAGTTCCCTGTTTAGATGACAGAAATGCTAGAACTTTGGAAAAGGGTACTCATATTTCGTAATGTTTACAATTCTCTACAAGACCTTTAGGATACTGATGAAATATAATTTAACAAAATAAAGAGGAGGGGGAAGGGAACCAGTACTGGTTGAGCAGCTAATTTGTACCATGCCCTATATAGCATTTTTTTTCTTCACTTCATTAAATCCTTATATAATCCTTGTAACAAGAGCATTGTGAGATGAGAAAACATAGGAGGCTTAGAACAAATCAGGAGACTATAGATGCTGGAGAGGATGTGGAGAAACGGGAACCCTCTTGCACTGTTGGTGGGAATGCAAATTGGTGCAACCGCTCTGGAAAGCAGTGTGGAGGTTCCTCAGAAAATTAAAAATAGACCTACCCTATGACCCAGCAATAGCACTGCTAGGAATTTACCCAAGGGATACAGGAGTACTGATGCATAGGGGCACCTGTACCCCAATGTTTATAGCAGCACTCTCAACAATAGCCAAATGATGGAAAGAGCCTAAATGTCCATCAACTGATGAATGGATAAAGACATTGTGGTTTATATACACAATGGAATACTACGTGGCAATGAGAAAGAATGAAATATGGCCTTTTGTAGCAACGTGGATAGAACTGGAGAGTGTGATGCTAAGTGAAATAAGCCATACAGAGAAAGACAGATACCATATGGTTTCACTCTTATGTGGATCCTGAGAAACTTAACAGAAACCCATGGGGGAGGGGAAGGAAAAAAAAAAAGAGGTTAGACTGGGATAGCATAGGAGACTGTTAAAAACTGAGAACAGGGGCGCCTGGGTGGCTCAGTCGGTTAAGCGTCCGACTTCAGCTCAGGTCACGATCTCGCGGTCCGTGAGTTCCAGCCCCGCGTCGGGCTCTGGGCTGATGGCTCAGAGCCTGGAGCCTGCTTCCGATTCTGTGTCTCCCTCTCTCTCTCTGCCCCTCCCCCGTTCATGCTCTGTCTTTCTCTGTCCCAAAAATAAATAAATGTTAAAAAAAATTTTTGTAAAAACTGAGAACAAACTGAGGGTTGATGGGGGGTGTGGGGGGGTGGGTGATGGGTATTGAGGAGGGCGGCTTTTGGGATGAGCACTGGGTGTTGTATGGAAACCAATTTGACAATAAATTTCATATATTGAAAAAAAGAAATAAATAAAATACAAAAAAAATGAAAAAAAATAAAAAATTAAAAAATTAAAAAAAAATAAATAAAAAAAAAAAAAAAAAAGAAAGAAAGGTCTAGTACCTTGCCCAACATCAAACAGCTAATAAGTGGCAGGGCCAAGAGACCATACTAAGAATCATCTGGTTCTAAAATCAGACCCATTGACACTCCAGGAGATTAAAGGACACAAACATACACACTCAAGGGCATCTACAATGAAGTAGAAAAAAAAAACTGCACAAACAGAAGATGAGAAACCTTCGGTTTTCTCTTTGAGCTAAATGACACCCTGGCATCCACAGTGATAAGTATGAAAAGAAATGTCCTTTCTTCTCTTTTGGGCACTCTAAGATGTACAAATTCTAGTAAACCACTGGCAGTCTCATATTGGAAAGGAATAGCTTCAGCTCTTCCTAAGAGACAACAAATACCTATGATGTAATCTTTCATAACTGCTCTAACGCACAACTCAGAATTTCATGTATCAGGAGGCTGGTATGCAGAAGTGAGTCACTTAGTGAGTGAACCTAGTCTATTATCCACTATTCTCCCCTAATTTGGGTTTGTTAGTTTTTACTTACTGCTATGTTCATCGTCTACTGAAGAAAAATCGGCTGACGTGGTAGTTATTCATGAATGTCAAGGGTATTATAGGTGAGAGAACGGAGGAACCCACTGAAATGGAGGCCTCACCACCTATATTAAGCCTATAAAGGGAAATTTGGTAACCTACCAATAGAGAGAATCCTGAGCATTTTCTAGATCTTAGCACTTACAGGACACAGCCATGAAAATGGACGGCTCCACCTTACACGTCACACCTATCAAGTTCTGTATGCCTGGTCCATGGTGAATGACATTACAGTTCCCAGAGTTACGTACTGCAATGAAACTGGAATAGACCCGTGGTGTTGTGCTCCACTAGTTGCCCCTGCTCATGTCACGTTTACCACCACCCATGGATCATACTAATCATCCACAGACTGCTGACCTCCACCATGACCACTGTGTCTGGAAACCTTACCAGTTTCTGCTACCACCCAAGGAATGACTTCTCCCTTAGCTGCCAAAATTGGGAAGCACTTGGAGATCCACTCTGATGAATTAAACACTATTATCCAGCACACCCTAAATACCTGCTATGGGCTTGGCACCCCAGGAGGACATAGGTTAAGGACAACCACAATGAGATACTGCCTCACACTGGTCAGGATGGCTAAAATTAACAACTCAGGAAACAACAGGCAAGGATGTGGAAAAAGGAGCACCCTTTTGCACTGCTGCTGGAAATGAAAACTGGTGCAGCCACTCTGGAAAATAGTATGGAGCTTCTTCAAAGTATTAAAAATAGAACTACCCAGCAATTTCTCTATTAGGTATTTATCCAAAGAGTACAAAACTGCTGATTCAAAGGGGCACATGTACCCCAATGTTTATAGCAGTCCTATCAACAATAGGCAAATTATGGAAAGAGCCCAAATGTCCATCAACTGATCAAGGGATAAAGAATATGTGGTTTATATATACAATGGAATACTACTCAGTGATGAAAAAGAATGAAATCTTGCCATTTGCAACAACATGGATGGAACTGGAGGGTATTATGCTAAGCGAAATAAGTCAGTCAAAGACAGATATCATATGATTTCACTCATATGTGGAATTGAGAAACTCAACAGATGAACATAGGGACAGGGAAGGAAAAATACAATACAAAAAGAGAGGGAAGGAAACCATAAGAGATTCTTAAACACAGAGAACAAACTGAGGGTTGTTGGAGGAAGGGAGTGCGGGAGGGGTGTTAAATGGGTGATGAACATTAAGGACGGCACGTCTCGGGATGCACATTGGGTGTCATATGTAAGAGATGAATCACTGGGTTCTACTCCTGAAGCCAAGACTACACTGTATGTCAACAAATTTGAATATAAATTTTAAAATAAATAAAATAAATTTTCAATTGAAAAAAAGGGGAGAAAGAACCTTCTTCCTTTTTCATCCTAACATTAACTATTCTACTCCAGAATGAATAGCAAATGAAAGTTTTTATGTGGAAACTCAATTTCAACAGGCAGCGACTATCAAGATCAACTTCCGAATAAGTGTTGCTGCCGATTCTTCAAGGGCTGCCCACATATATATGGATACAATTGCTTTCTTGAACTAACAGAAAATACGTCAGAAATATAAAAATCTGGACTGTTTTGAAGTCTTTTGAACTCACCCAACATTAATTCACCAGAATCCAAATAAAACCGGGTGGGATGACAAGGCCATGCCATGAAAGGGGGATCTACCACTCCCTCTTTGTCCTTTGGCTTCACTACACTTTCTGTTCTCTTCTTTTCTGTCTTTAGGCCCCATAAGGGGCCCATATAGATGCTCCCAGCACAGGGTACAAGACTTCAGTGCAGAAACAGACCTTAGAAATCAACTTGGCCAAAGCCCTCCTTAGTGCTTGTCCAAGTTCAGTTAATGCTAATCTCTTCACTCCCGGCTAAGGGTTATCAACATGCAGAAACAGGGAAAATGGCAAATGACATTAAAGCAAAATGAGACATAATTAAGATGATCCACCAAAATAGTTCAGATCCACCAAAATAGTTCAGATCCACCAGCAATGATTTGTTTTTTTTTAATAGCATATATTTGATTCAGTGAAGAAACAATGACAGCGCTACAATTATCACCACAAATTTAATTATAAACACCAAAAAATAAATTTACACCTAAAATAAGAATTTACAATAAAGAAAATGCTCAAAGTGAGTTTATTTAATGATGTCATTTTGCCACTACTTCTTACGTGTGGTGATAAAAAAAAGCAAATAAGGGCACATGGGTGGCTCAGTCAGTTGAGCACCCAACTCTTGATTTCAGGTCAGGTCATGATCTCACTATCATGATATCAAGCCCTGCGTTGGGCTCTGTGCTAACAGCACAGAGGCTGTTTGGGATTCTCTCTCTCCTCTCTCTCTGCCCCTTCCCTGCTCGCTCACTCTCGCTCCATCTCTCTCTCAAAAATAAAATAGGCAAATAAATTTCACTGTCTTCCACTGATTTTTAAAAAGCAGCTGATACCTCTGTCCTGAGTTCTGATTCTAATTCTATGTAAATTGATCATAAAATCATATTTAAATGAAAAAAGGAAATAGTACTGTCCTAGTGCTTACTCTTGTGGTTAACTAGCTTCACGCACAAGTGGGGAATTATCTTCTTGCCAAATACTGTATAAGCTCTTTTAGCTATAACTCATAAAACAATGCATCAAGATTGGCATTATCATACATTAAATGCAGAATCAGCTTGGTAGTCCTCTTTTCATTGTCAGGTAAGAAATTGTGAAGATAAATGAACCCTGGGAATTTCAAGATCTGGAATATGATGCCAGCTGGTGCATAGAAGAAATGAATTCAATCAGGCTACCTGATGTTTTCTGCTGCTGCCTGGAGCAGACCAGTCTGCAAGGTTGTAAGAGGACCCAATTTGTCCTTGTCTCTCTTATGGTTTACATGCCAAAGAAAAAAAAAGATCTCTTTAACTCTGTTCAAAGAAAGAAAAAATAGATAAACTGAAGGAAACTTTATAGTAAGCCTAATATACTGGATTTTAGAGATCGAGGTAGAATTTTGACAATTGATTTTAACAACTAGGGTTTACTAGATAGAAAGATTGATACTGTACAAGGGCTAGTTTCTAAAAGTAGAGATACATTTTTTAAACCAGACTTGTGCTTTTTAACCCTGTGGTTTTCACTTGATAAAAGTCATGGTTCAAAAAAAAATGAAAAACCAAAACTTCAGAAGTTTGAATGAACTACTGTGCTATTCTATTAAACATTTTAATTCATTTTATACCTCTTTTTACAGTGTCTCCAAAATTCATCTGTTTGAGAAATATGTGTTAACCACCTATTCCAGGATGAATTCTGTGCTAAATGCTGGAGATACAAAGTTAAGTAAGACAAACTCCCTTCTTCATGGGCCGTAAATTTCCAAAACATAATAGTGCTGAAAACCAAACCACAAATTCCAGTCTGTCCTTTTATAAAATCATCTGGTAATAAGAGAAAATATGAGATGAACACACATTAGTGTCTGAACTTCAAGAATGTTATGAGGTAGAGATACTACTTTATGGGGTATGGAAACCAGTAGGATCTTTCCGTCTGGAAGGACAATGTCAGAGAGGGATTGGGATTAAAAGCTAATACAATTGGGAATAATATGCATAATTTAAATTTAATTATGGCCATCCTGCAATATCCAACCTTCTGCTTTTCTCTAATATTATTTCTGCCTCAGAGATGTGGCCCAGTTTCATGACCTCAACCATCACCCTTCCTCTTGGGGATTCTGAGTTAACTTCATTCTCTGCTCAATGCTCTCAAGTTCTACTAAGGTGTCTTCCTACCTTTTAGAATTTAGGACATTTGGGGCACATGGGTGGCTCAGTTGGTTGAGCATTCAACTCTTGATTTTGGCTCAGGTCATGATCCCAGGGTCATGGGATCCAGCCCTGCATTGGGCTCCACACTGAGCATGGAGCCTGCCTAATATTCTCTCTCTCTTGCCCTCTGCCCCTCTCCCCTGCTAGCATATTCTCTCTCTCTCTCTCTCTCTCTCTCTCTCTCTCATAAAAAATTAACAAAAAATAATAAATAAAATAAAATTTAGGACATTTAAAAAAATTGTCACCTCAGTCCCTGAACCAGCTTCCTCTCTTGCCTTCTCCATTTTTATTATTAATGCCATTCTCAAATTCACTCAAATGCAAAACTCTGGAGTCAGCTTTGTGCAATTAAATGTACCACCAAATTGTCTTAGGCATTCTCTGGACAACCTTAATTTTTCTTTTCCACCCCTACCACCCCAGTATAATAAGCACATCATAGTTACACTCTGGGAACAACAGAGTTACCAGTTAATAACCTCTTAATTGGCTTCCAGGCCTTCAGTCATATAACTCATCCATCTACCTCCATACAAAATTGACTACAGATATTTACTAAATAAATACATGCCAGATTAATTTTCCTAAGCCATTCTTTCATATCCTCCCCTCCCCAGAAACTCTTTGGCAATTCACTCCCTGATTTCATAAGAATAAACTAGAGCTTTTTAACTCTAGCATTGAAGATTTCTTTTTTTAAGTTTATTTATTTATTTTGAGAGAAAGGGAGAGAGCACAAGCAGGGAAGGGACACAGAGGGAGAGACAATCCCAAGCAGGCTCTGCACTGTCACTGCAGAGCCCAACTTGGGGCTCAACTCAGGGTTCAAATTCCACAAACCGTGATATCATGACCTGAGCCTAAATCAAGAGTCAAACGCCTAACTAAGCCACCCATGCGCTAGAAGATCTTTCTTAATATGGCCCCAAGATTCTTTTCTAGAATTTTCCCTTCCAATTCCTGCATGTGAGCTTACATCTCCAGTTAAAATGATCCTTTTGGGGCACCTGGGTGGCTCAGTCGGTTGAGTGTCCAACTTCACCTTAGGTCATGATCTCGTGGTTTGAGCTCAAGCCCCACATCTGGCTCACTGCTATCAGCCTATCAGCAAAGAGCCTCCTTTGGATCTTCTGTCCCCCTTTCTCTGCCCCTCCCTTGCTTATGCTCTCCCAAAAATGAATAAATTTTTAAAAGTATCCTTTTCCCACCCCCAAATCTCATCACTTTCCAGCATCTTCCTGAATCTTTTCAATCCTCCAAGATGCAGTAACTATCATCTGAAGTTTATTATATGCTCCCTTTTATTTTTTGAAATCTGGATAATATCACCTTCTAAATTCCAGCATAACCTATTATATTGAACAATATGAAGGTGTCACTATTTAACCAATATTTTACCAAATAGCAACTTCGTATGCTTCAATATAATAAGCATATAATATATGCTTCAATATAACTCTGGAACCCTATCCAGAGTTCCTAGAATAAGCCTCACATCATGGATATTCAATTCTATTTCATCCAATTTTCTTACCCCCGTTTGTAAGCTGGGCAAGAGAGCGGGAAGACAATAATTTACTAGAATAGAGATGGTAGTTTCTCTACAATTTGATATCCCTTCAGGGCCCATCATAATTTTGACTCCATAATCACATTAGGACTTCCACACAGAAAACGTTATTTCCTGCTTCTCTTAGTACAAGCAGGCTCATTTGGCTGTGATGCTTCAGTCAGAGATCTCTGGTAAAATTAATACATTCTATTCTATATTAGTTGCCTAGGGTTTACCACAAACTGTCCTCAAAACAACAGAAATGTATTCTCCTACAGTTCTAGAAGCAAGAAGCCCAAAGTCAAGGCGTCACCAGAGCCATGTTCCTTTGAGACTTTAGATGGAATCCATTCTTGCCTCTTGCTAGCTTCTAGTAGTAGCTGTCAATCCTTAGTGATCAGTGACCTACAGCTGCAGCATTTCAATCCCTGCCTTCAGTGTCACATAGCCCATTCCATCCAGCCATGGAGTCTGTGCCTGTGTTTCTCCTCTTCTTCTAAGGACATTGGTCATATTGGATGAAGGACCCAAAAGGCTCTAGGATGACCTCACCTTAACTAATTACATCTGTGATGACCCTGGTCCCAGATAATATCACAGTCTGAGGTACTGGGAGTTAGGGATTCAGCATATCTTTTTCTTGGGGGAGATAGTACAACCCATAACAGCTTCATTCTTGAAAATTATAGTATATGTAAAATGGAGAAAAGCATATTTTTACACAACTCATCCTTAAATACCTGAAGGTTTAAAAAGTTTATAATTTGGAGTAAGCATTTAAAGTAACAAGCATGCAGACATTACCTGGTAGCCTTCTGAACTATTATTAACTTATTCCAGGCCATAGTCTTATGCATAGACTCAGTTAAAATGCTCTCTTGTAACTTACAGAGTAAGGAATTCAACCTGATCTCTTAGCTGATACGAACTCCAGACACTCATTTACCACCTGGGATGACAGTTGCTGCAACCCCTTCCCTGAATTCATCACTTTTTACTCCCCTGTGACTGTTACTACCTGTCCTCTGCACATAAATGGAGAAAAGAGATTTTACCTTTTAACCTTTCCTATTCACTTCTGTTTCTACTTAATTCCCCTCAATGTTTTCAAACATATTCTAACTGAACTTTCCACTGTTTATCTACCCAGATCTCACTCTGAGGCCTTCTTCTCTGCTCTATACCTATCATTCATCTATCCTGCTCTCCTTTATTGCCTTACCCAACTCACTACATTGTCTCTACAATTGCCTTCTACTATGTATTGAAAGGAATGTGATCCACTGGAGAGAAAACTTTTGATACTCTTAAAGAGAAGACTGTGTTGTTCCATAAACTCAATCCAAAAAATGAATTCTAAAATTATGTACTGAAATAGAAACACTATAGGCATTAAAATGTCAACTACACCACTGGAAATCATAATCAATCATTTAATTAACCAAAATTACTCACAATAGCAGAATATACATATATATATAATATTACATGATAAATATTAAACAATATGAAACATCTATTAAAATAAAAATTATTAAAACTATTTAACAATGAATGTGCACATGTAATAATAAATATCAATAAAAATCTAATGAAAATATTTCTCTGCATTTTTTATAGCTATGGAAATGCTGTAAGAAAATAGTGGTACTAATGGATTCTAGAAGTCTTAGAAAAACATGCTTAAATGTGTGCTAAGTTTTAAAGGTAGCTAATAGAATAGCACAAATACCATGTGCACTTATCAAACTACTGGAGATAAAAGTCGAAACAAATAAAATTCATTAAGTAAAAAAAGGCTGCAAAAGAAAAGAAAAATCAAGGTTAAGATACAACATAAAATTAAGATGGCAAGAATGTATCCAAGATGTTAGAAGTAACAATAAATGTGAAAGTTGTTAAATAATCAGGCTAGAAGACAGAAACTCTCAGATAGGGCAAAAAAAAAAAAAATAACATAAATTCCAGACATATGTTGTTTATACACAATACTCTTCAAATAAAAAATAATGCTTTAAGGGGCACCTGAGTGGTTCAGTTGGTTAAGGGTCCAACTCGTGATTTCAGCTCAGGTCATGATCTCACAGTGAGATCAAGCCCCACCTAAGGCTCTGCACTGAGCATGGAACCTGCTTGGATTCTCTCTCTGCCTTTGCCCCTCTCCCCCTCCCCGCTCTCTCTCTAAAATAAAAATATACAAGTATTAACAATTTAAAAAAATAATGCTTTAAAATAAAGGTATGGAAGATGATTCCCCAGCCAATCTTAGCTGAATGAAAACAGAGTAGGATTCAAGACAAAATATTAAAATGGACACACATATTTTATATGTTTTTAAACTGATGAATAGTACAATCCAATAAGAAGATACAATAATCACAAACTTCTATGCATGTAACATCATTGCTTACAATATTTAAATTAAAACTACTTATAAAGCAAACAAAGAAGATAAATTTTAAGTCATGAATTGCAGGGGAACACCAACCACTTTTCTCAGAAATTCGGTTTACAAACTAAGTCAAAAGACTGAGGAGATGAGTAACAATGGAACTGCATATACTAGGTATCTTGGAACATCGTTGATGCCCAACAGGCAGAAAATATACCATCTTTTTAAATATTCATATATATTTTTTTTTTACAAATGGCTGTGTTAAGCTGTATGGAAATTTACAAAAAGTTTTAAAAAGAACATTTGGGCCACAACTGTGGAAAAATACAAATTTAAAATTCTTAAAAGTTTGGGGTGCCTGGGTGACTCGGTTAAGCGTCTGACTCTTGATACTAGCTCAGGTCATGAGCTCATGGTCTTGAGATGGAGACCCGCCTTGATTTATTTTGAGAGAGAGGGAGAGAGAGAAAGAGAGAGAGAGAGCATGCTTTCTCGGTCTCTCAAAATAAATAAACAAAAAGATTGCTTAAAAATATCCTATCAATTCCAGCACATGTATAGATTCTTTACAACAAAAAAGTCAATTTTACTGTATGTACTTTACTAAAAGTTAAATTTTAAAAATACTCTTCTTGTGTTAAGGTGCATTTGAAAACTGTATTTAAAAATCATCTAGAGGTGACTGATAATCAGAGTACTTGATATCAAAACATTATACTGCAGGCCAGGTGATGCCCAGAGGTAAAGTCATTGTATTAAAAGCATTTATGAGAAAACCAAAAAGTGAAAATAGCATCACTCCAAGATTTTAAAAAAAGTCCAAAAAGGAGATGAGACAATTATAACAATAAAAGTTAAACTTCATTTATAGAAAATCATAAGGACATAGATAACCTGAACAATACTGTCAACCAACTTGAACTGACTGACATTTGCAGAACACTTCACCCACTAATAGAATACACATCCATTTCAAGACATCCACCAAGACAGGCAATCTTCTGGGCATAAAACAACTCTTAACAAATTGAAAAGGACTGAAATAATACAAACTATGTTCTCTTAAAATAACAGAATTAAGCCATGTATAGAGGAGAGAGCACATATATTTCCTCTTGATATCTTCAAAAACACATTTAAATGACAGTAAAGGAATTATTTATTTAAAAATAGTTATAGAAGGGCGCCTGGGTGGCTCAGTCAGTTAAGTATCCAACTTCAGCTCAGGTCATGATCTCGTAGCTCCTGAGTTCAAGCATCATGCTGGGCTCTGTGCTGGCAGCTCAGAGCCTGGAGCCTGCTTGGATTCTGTGTCTTCGTCTCTCTCTGCCCCTCCCCCACTCACACTCTGTCCCTCTTCCTCTCTCTTTCTCAAAAGTAAATAAATATTAAAGTAAATAAACAAATAAATAAATCATGAAAACAGTTATATATATCCAAAAATAAGAGCAAAGAAGAGCAAACAAAAACACAATTTTGGAGGCTGAAAATCAAATGAACAAACGGTTGCCTATGTACCAGAATGGAAAAATCTGAATCCCATGGCAGAAAAGGACAAAGCCAAGGAGGAGCGTGACTATACTACATGTCCCCCCAAATGCTTGAGAATTTGTTGTTCCCATTACCTCTGAAGTAGAGTGATGATGTAGCTAAAACAAGAAAATGAAATCAACATCAGGGGAGGGAATAAAAGACCTCACCTCTCAATCCATGCAGTCAGGTAAGCTCCCTCTCTTCCCTTAGAAGAAAACTGCAGTTTATTCTCTGGAGGAGAGAAAATACAGGTTTTGTGGACTATGGGGTATCAGGCACAATGGAGAGAAGAGTACCATATGAAAAGCGGGATAAAAAGCAAAAGTTCACATGCTAAATGTTAAGACTTCCAACTTTCTTCTACTTGGCTCTCAAAATATGTCAGCCAGACTTATACCCTCTAGGCAGGGGACCAGAAGAGTATTTTTCTAGGAACTCTAGCCACCCAGCAGATATATAGATATAGATATATAGAGATAGAGATAGAGATAGAGATAGAGATAGAGATAGAGATATATAGATACAGACCAAAGACATAGATATAGATAAAATACTGGCACTGTGGAGTTTCTCTACAAATAGGTATGTCCAGAAGCTATAGTCAACTAGTCTCACTCAGCTATGTACAAAGAAGTCCCAGATGACCAGTTTTGTGCTCAAGGTAAGCACAAGTGAATAGTCGAAAATGCTCAGACATTAGAAACCCTCCTATGCTCGCTCTCTCTCTCTCTCTCTCTCTGTCACACACACACACACACACACACACACACACACACACACAAATAGATTGACAAAAAAGGAAAAGCAACTTGGAAGAAATAGATGATACAGAGGAAAAAAACTTTAAGAAAAACTATCGTTATTTTCCTCACACAGAAATGAGAAAACATTGCTTCTCTGAAAGAAGGATGCTATAAAACAAAAGAATATTCCAAGAATTTTAAAAAAGCCCTAGGAAATAAAAAATAAATGGTGCTGGTTTTAAAATCTCAATAGGAGGAAAAATACTATTGAGGAAATCTCCCAGAAATCACAGCAAAAGGCAAAGAGATGGAAAAGGGGAAAGAAATTAAAACACAGGACTCTTCCAGGAAGTCTAAAATCCTACTAAAAGGAGTTCCAGGAAGAGAGAAGAGTGAATGGAGAGGAAGAAATCACCAAAAACAGTACTCAAAAATCCTTCCCACAACTGAAAGACACAAGTTTCCAGAAAGAAAGTTCCCACCAATAGATAAAAATCCTCTCCAAGGATCTATATTTCACAGGAAATCTGAGAACACTGGATAAGAAGCAGATCCTCAGTTTGCAGGGAAAGAAAAAAAAAGAACTCATAAAAAAACATTAGACTTCTCAGTCGCATCGGTGGAAATGAGAGGACAATGAGGCATTTTATTGCAAATTCTGAAGAAAATGATCTCCAAACAACATTTCTATATAGCCACCTAAACTATTATTATAAAGATAATTTCTAAAAATTCACCTTCTATGAACTTGTCTCTGTATGGAAGTTGTTGAGAGAGGTGATGTACCATAATTAGGTAGAAAACCAACAGGAAAGACAACACAGATTCCAGGTAAACAGGCATGAACACAAGAGAAGAGACGGGAAGTCCCAGGAGAATGGTGGAATGAGGTACTGAGATGACCACTTGGCGCAGCCTAAAGAAAACACCTAGGCAAGCCGAGTACTGTCCTGAAAACTCCCTGAGTGAGATCTTCAAGAAGATGAAACCGGCTGAGTACATGACAGACATGAATATAGTGAGAGAAGCTTGGGGTTGAATTAGGAATAAGAACATAGAAGATTAAGCAAATATAAAAACAAGATAATTATTAGCTCCAAGGAAAATTAGAGTAATTAGCTGTGAATAACATTTCCTTGGTTCTCAACCTTGGCTGAACATTAGAATCATCTAAGGAGCTTTTAAACTTCCAGAAGCCCAAACTACAACTACATCAATTAAATCCGAAATAGGCAGCAATATTTTTTTAAGCTCCTCAAGAGATTCAAATGGTCAGCCAGTACAAAAACCACTGACTTGTCCATAATAACGTAAATCCTGACTATTGATGTAAGCGAAACTACCACAAACTGGGAGCTTGGGAAACATGGTCAGAAAGTGGAGGGATGGTAGAAATGGGGAGTAATTGAACAGAGTTAGTTCTCCATCTTACGTGATGGTAAGTCAGTTGATATTGCTTGAAACTGACCCATCAAGAAGTAACCATATAAGCATGCTATATAGAGATATGGAGATAAATACCAAATGAATCATCTAAATCACTTGAGAGTGAGAAATAGAAATGGGGGTGGGAGCTTCATGTTCCTTTTGTCTTATAGAACTGCTTGACTCTTTAAACAACGGGCACGTGTGACTCTTTCAAAAATGAAAAGTAAATTTAAAAATATTAATAAAAAGCCAAAATAATGAAGAAAATAACCACAGTAAACCTAAAATTGGTTTTCTGAAAAAGCTAATTAAGTAACAAAAAAATTTGCCAAGAAAAAGAGAACACAAACACACAGACTGTGAAATGAGACATAACTGGAAACAGATATAATACTGAATAAAATTGTAAAAGGAATAAAATGTATCACTTTATATCTAACAAATTTGGAATACAGATGACCTGAATGATTGTCTAAGCTATGTAAGTTAGTTACCAAAATAGAATTATTAAGATGTAAAAAACATAAATTGACTGATGACCATGAAAAAAATTTCAAAACCTACCATGACAAAAGTCCCCTGGCAGAGAAAGTTTTAGAGAAAATATTTCTGTATTATATATAAATAGTTCCAGACCATAGGAAAATAAAAAATCTCGTCAAATTATAACATAAGATTGGCTTAACCTCATCACTAAAGCAGTTCCCAAAATTTTTTAAATAAAATTATATGACATTGATTTATAAGGATAGATGAAAAATTCTAGTTAAATATTAGCAAATTGAGTCTGTGATTAAAGCAATAATAAACTGAGGGTGGATGGGGGGCAGGGAAGAGGGGAAAATGGGTGAGGGGCATCAAGGAGGGCACTTGTTGGGATGAGCACTGGCTGTTGTATGTAAGTGATGAACGACGGGAATCTACCCCAAAAACCAAGAGCACACTTTACACACTGTATGTTAGCCAATTTAACAATAAACTATATTTAAAAAAATAAAAAATAAAGTAATAATATGTTAGGATCAAGTAACTAAAATGGAAATATTTTTACCCTTTTGCCCATCAAATTAGCAAAATATTAAAAGATTTATGATATTCCATGTTGGCAGTGGTATGGAGAAATATTTGGACAAATACGTATGTTCAAGGGTGTGTGTTTCAACATTATTTATAATGTCTGTTTCCTTCTTCAGATTAGGGAAGTTATCAGCTACTATCTCTTCAAATGCATTTTCTGCACCCTTTTCTCTCTGTTCTTCACTGGGACACTTATATTATGAAAGTTCTTATGTCTGATGGAGTAACTGAATTCCCTAAGTCTAATCTCATTTTCCATAATTATTCTTTCTCTCTTTTGTTCAGCTTCCTTATTTCCCATTATTTTGTCTTCTAGGTCACTAATTCATTCATCTGATTCTTCCAGCTGGCTGTTTATTGTATCAAGTGTGTGTGTATAATCTCGTTTATTGCACCCTTCCTCTCTGATCTCTTTTTTAACTTTTACCTCTGTGGTAAGGATCTCAGTGATGTCTTCTATTCTTTCAAAACCAATGAGTATCCTAAGGATTGTTGCTTTAAAATTTTTTTAACGTTTATTTATTTTTGAGACAGAGAGAGACAGAGCATGAACAGGGGAGGGGCAGAGAGAGAGGGAGACACAGAATCTGAAACAGGCTCCAGGCTCTGAGCTGTCAGCACAGAACCCGACTCGGGGCTCGAACTCACGGACCGCGAGATCATGACCTGAGCCGAAGTCGGACGCTTAACCAACTGAGCCACCCAGGCGCCCCAGGATTGTTGCTTTAAATTCTCCATCAGGCATGTTACTTACAAATCTTTCACTTAGATCTCTGGACAGGGCCTTATCCTGTTCTTTCATTTAGGAGAGTAGAAGATAAGGAACATTTTTTTGTTGTTGTTGTTTATTCATTTTTGAAAGACAGAGATAGACAGAGTACAAGCAGGGGTGGGGCGGAGAGAGAGGGGGACACAGAATCTGAAGCAGGCTCCAGGCTCTGAGCTGTCAGCACAGAGCCCAACGCGGGGCTCGAACTCACGGAGTGTGAGATCATGACCTGAACCAGTCAGATGCTCAACCAACTGAGCCACCCAGGCGTCCCAAAGATGAGGAACAATCTAAATGTCCATAAATAGAAGAGTGGATTGGGGTTCCTGGGTGGCTCAGTCTGTTAAGCATCCGACTTTGGGCTCAAGCCATGATCTCACGGTTGGTGGGTTCGAGCCCCGCATCGGGCTCTGAGCGGACAACTCAGAGCCTGGAGCATGCTTCAGATTCTGTGTCTTCCTCTCTCTCTCTCTCTGCTCCTCCCCCACTCACACTCTGTCTCTCTCTCCTTCAAAAATAAGTAAACATTAAAAAATTAGAAAGAGTAGCGAACTATATTATGCTCCATCTATATTTTGAAATACCATGCAGCAGTTTTCAAAGTTTAAGTGGATCTCAGTCAAAAGATGTGTCAAAAATATATTAAGTGAAGAAAATTTGTTACCCAACCGGTTTAGCTTAAAAGTATATGTGTTTGTTTGTGTATATTTGTATACATTACAGTACATTGAAAGAATCAAATTGATACATATTAAGCCTTTAATAGCAGTTAAGGATGGCCTAATTAGGGTTATGAGCCTTAAGGAGAGAGAAGTATATACTTCTGTATTTGAATTTTTACAGTGAGAATGTATCTATGTAATTGTCCAATTAAAACCAACCAATTAAAATGTAAAGGTCATGTGTGTATGTAGAGAGATCTGAAAAGAAAGAAGAAAAAGTTTTTAATGAAAACAATTCTATGTTTGTTTTTGTTTCATTTAAGATGGTGTGCCTGTAAGCCTCTAAAAAAAAAAAACAAACAAAACATCCTAGGGGCACCTGAGTGGCTCAGTCAGTTAAGTATCCGACTTTGGCTCAGGTCATGATCTCATGACTTGTGAGTTTAAGCCCCACATTGGGCTCTGTGCCGACAGCTCAGAGCCTGGAGCCTGCTTGGGATTCCGTGTCTCCCTCTCTTTCTGTCCCTCCCCCACTTGCACTCTGTGTCGAGTTCCTTCAAAAATAAACAAATATTTTTTTAAATGTTTAAAATTTCCTAGAGTTTTAGATGAAGCTGGGTTTGTATGGATGGTCCAACCCAATAAGACACTGTAAATATTACCAAAAATTACAAGAAGATTTTGGAAACAGAAGTTTGAAGAGGGTGGCAAGCAAATCTTCCATTCCAAAATGTGTCACTGTTACACAATCTAGAAATAAGATAAATATATCCTTGGACTGTTTAAAATTTCAACATAACTATAACCTTACTCACAAATCTTTATAATCCAACAAAACACTTGCCTGATGTAAAAATATTTCTGGGTCCAACCAGGCCTTCCCAGAGTATATAAGAGGGATTTGCTTTTTAACCAGACAGGCAACTTACTTCATGATTAAAGAGAATATGCAATTGGTCCCAAACTACTTCCCATTTCCCCTGATAGTAAACAAATCTTCTGATACACATAAAAAATTGAGAAATCAAATAATTGAGTGTGATGTAAAATGTTTTGCCTTTGAGCAGCCTTAAGCAGTAATCCATTTGATGGAATCAATCCTGACTTTATAAAGCCTCAAAATTCCAAACTTCATATAGTAATTTAAGTATCTGGGAAGATACAGTTTCTATCCTGTGCCCCCCCCCCAAAAAAGCAGTTAAACGTAAAGCACTTAGAACAACTTAGTGATAGAGAAGTCTCTATTTTCGCCCTGTTTCCAACTTGGGATATTATTCCCTTTCATTTTCCTAGTTCCCTTAGAAGCAGGATGTTCAGGCCATGATTTATTTTAATGAAATTCAGAGAACAGAATTTTCACATAAAACACTGCCAATATACCTCTATACCCCTAATTTCAGGATCCCTGTTGCTCACCATAAATATTACTTGGTCACTCCATGATAACAAATTAGACAGCACTTAGAGCTGTACATTAATGCTTCGCACTTTGCTGACTCCAGGGCACCATTTAAAGTACTGTACTGAGGTGCAGGGGAGGGGGGAGTTCATGGGAATGAATTGTGAGGTTGTTTCCCTGCAGCCCTCCTCCTGTCACTGAGATAACCTGCCCTCTCCTTATGGTTCATCCAGCCCCAGGCTTTCAGATATACCTTGACCTTAATCTTTAGAATTAGAAGGTGGTATAATGTATCACCCTCACTCAGGATCAAGTTACCCTATACCTGTGGCTTTGTCTAATGGTGTGCCTAAGTATAATCTGTGGGTTTCTTCCATCTTCTTAAAATGAAGTTTCTACCAGCATTCTTGATCTAGGACCTAGGTCCAGGCCTTGTTCTCCAGTTCCAGAAACCCTGAGAATCTAGAGGCTAAATAGGACAGACTTTTGTTTGGGTCTCAGCTCCACCACCATGCCAGCTCTTATTGTGAGCAAGTTTCCTGTTTCCCCAAACCACAATTTTATTATCTTAAAAATGCAGAATAAAAATCCCTATCATATAGAAAATTTAGCATAGTATACAGCACATAGTAAATGCAGGTAAATGTTAATCCCCACCACTTGTATCTTTTTTATTTTTCCTTGATAATCTGAGCAGAGTATTGGAACCTCTGAAATTGGAATTCATCTTGCTGCTCTTCCAAATCTCTATGGCAGCCCTGAGGCTAAGCCTCTACTCCTACTGACTAAGACAGCAACATCTCCTGCCTACTCAAATCTCTAACTTTGCCCATTATTGACCTCTGTGGGACCCATGCTCCTTAGGAGGTAAGTGACTGGTATTTTCTTCTTTCCTAATGTTCTCTCAAAATGCTATGCTCCATCCTGGCTCAACAGCTCCACATTGTGTGAACCTGGATTTGTACCCTAGTACCTGCCCCAATGCACTGGGTGATTCCACTAACAACAGTCACTAAGATCCTGCTGGGATGACTCACTGGGTCTACCCATGGAATGCCTCTTGACACTCATATATCATAAGTGTTTCAAAAGAAAGAAAGAAAGAAAGAAAGAAAGAAAGAAAGAAAGAAAGAAAGAAAGAGAAAGAAAGAAAAAGGAAGGAAGGAAAAAAGAAAAAGAAAGAAAGAAAGAAAAAGGAAGGAAGGAAGGAAGGAAGGAAGGAAGGGAGAAAGAAAGAAAGAAAGAAAGAAAGAAAGAAAGAAAGAAAGAAAGAAAGAAAGAGAAAGAAAGAAAGAAAGAAAGAGGCGCCTGGGTGGCTCAGTCAGTAAGTGTCCGACTTCGGCTCAGGTCATGATCTCTTGGTCCGTGAGTTCGAACCCCGCGTCGGGCTCTGTGCTGACAGCTCAGAGCCTAGAGCCTGCTTTGGATGCTGTGTCTCCCTCTCTCTCTGCTCCTCCCCCACGCACACTCTGTCTCTCTCTCAAAAAAAAATAAACATTAAAAGAAAGGAAAGAAGAAAGAAAGAACCAAAAAAACAGTGGCAGTGGATTGACTTTCCTCTAGTTCCCTTTCCTCACTTTGACCCCAAGAGAGAGATTTGGAAGAGGTGGGATTCCTCAAGTTGGTAGAAGAGAGCCACGAAATTACTGTCTGGTTCCTACGATGTACTAGCATCATGCTAAGAACCCTACATTTATTACTGCAAACCCTCACAACACTGCCAGGTAGCATTGCCCTCATTTGACAGATGGGGAATTGCCCTCATTTGACAGTCATTATAAGGTTAAATAATGTTCCTGGGTTCACACACCAGCAAGAAACAAAACCAGAATGTGACCTCTTACATGTATGCTTTCAAAGTATATAAGGTTTCTTTAAAAACGGTGCATTCCTTTCTCACTATACCACATTTCCCCCCTCACTACACCAGTACATATAAATCAACAGATTGTTTCAAAATGTGGGCTTTTTTTTTTCTTATTTTAGAGAGAGAGAGAGCAAGAACAAGCAGGGGAGAGGGGCAGAGGGAGAGAGAGAGAATCTTAAGCAGGCTCCACGCACAATGCAGAGCCCAACGTGGGGCTCAATCTCGTGACCCTGGGATCATGACCTGAGCAGAAATCATGAGTTGGATGCTCAACGAACTGAGCCACCCAGATGCCCCCAAAATGTTTTTTAAATGTTGAAATTCCCAGAGTAATTTACTTCCTGATCAACAAAATAAGCCCATGAATCTGTACATAGACTTCTTTTGCCTAAATGATAGTAGTAGCTAGCACTTATTCATTGCTTATTATGTGTTTGACACAGTTTTCAATTTATGAATATTAACTCATTTAATCCTATGAGCTAGGTGATATTAACATCCCTATATTATAGGTGAAGAAACCAAGCACAGAGAAGTTAGGTAAGTGGCCGAATACCCTGCTGACAGAGCTGTGGTCAGAATCCAGGCAATCCAGCTGCAGAGCCCACAATGTTTTACTAAACAATCAAAATAATTGTGTAAATTCTCCACTTAACTTTTCGTGTAGAAATAATTTAAGGATCTAATTGATTCCTTTGGTAACTGAAGCTACCAAAAGCTATTTATTGAAAAACAACGAGTAGCATGTTGTTTGCAAGTCAGATTCTCTGATGACTTTGCCACACTTTGGTTTCTGGCTCTTTTTTTCCATAAAGACTGAAGACATTTAATTCTGCATATTAATATAGAAGTGATACTTAAGATGAAAAGGGCACAATTCAGGATAAAGTAGAATCTTTTTCTAAGAAAATAATTTCTCCTTTTATAACTGTAAAGAATATCATTTAATCCATTTGGGCAGCACTCTTTAGATTCTGGCAAGAATATAGTTCACCAAAACCAAAGTTTATCATCTAAACTTGCAGCAAAGTCATTTTTTGAAAAAATTTATATGCTATGTACCCCACAATCCCATACATTTTAACTTTCTGGTGTGAACAACAATAATCAATAAAGCATTTAATTTCTAAAAATCAGGCTTGTTTTGTTTCTCCATTGTATGAGTCAGTATCTGGCACATGTAAAGTAAAATGAAGAAAATTAGCTTATAAATCACAGTAATCTCCTTGATAATCACTATTCATTTAGTGAAGGGACAATGTGCTCACTACATGAGGCATTCTTATAAAAGACACCAAGCTGCAATTAACGATCTATAGATCTCATTTGCTCTGAATTAGTAAGTGCCCTGATTCTAATAAATTCTCATTACCTAAGGACCTTATTCTGATTATTTTTATCTCATGTTCCTTGCCCTGTTTCTCATACATCTACCCAGAAAGGTATTCCATCCCAAATAATGTCAGAACACATTTCCTTTTTTAAAAAGATTACAATATTCCTTCAAATCTCTTAACCCGAACATATAACTTCTGCAAGAATACTATGAAAAATAAAGTTTAAAATATCCTTAGTACTGAAAACAAATCCTAAAGCTCCTTCTAAATTACACAGGAAAAATTAAATTGACCTAGCTTTATTTTGAAATATTTTTATTATGCTACAAAATATATATTCTTATCTCTCAAATAAACAGATTACCTTATGCAAAATAACTCTACATAAACAAGAATATGATAACCCAAAAGATCCCATTTCACGGACAGAACATATAATATAGTACCGCCTAATCATTTCTTATAACAAAGAAGATAAAATTTCACTATTCTTGGCAGGAATTAGGGTTAAAAAATAAATGCAAAGAGGCAAAATCACCCAAGAACTAAAGTTTGACACACAGAAGAATGATTCTAAAACAGACTGCACAATACAAACACTCATTAAGTTATATTCCAAACAAACCTCTAAATCCACTGCTATTGCGTTTTGTCTCAGTCAAATGTCCTGAGATGAGGCACTCAGATTACAATTATGCAATAAGTTAAAAGTTCCATTTTAAAAAGTAAAAGAGTTTAATATTTATAAAGATGTAGGCAGGATGGAGTTCCTGCCCTAAGCATATCTCTCCTTCTTTTAAGCAAGGCTGAGAGAATGCTATGGCTGAGATAAGGCTTAGGTCATCCTAATTGTATAAAGTGTTAGAACCAATGTCTTTGAACTAAGAACAGAACAAGGACTTTCTCAGAACAAAAGGACTCTCCCATCTCAACTAAGCGGGCAGAGTAGAGGTGTCACTTTGAGAGGTGATCCAAAGACTCCGCTAATGATGGAGTCTCTAGGTATGTAGACGATAATAACCTGCACCCAATGATGAGGGTCTCTAACCTAGCACATTTCAGCACAGAGCTGTGGGATTTGGGGAAAGCAAAATCATCAGACAGTCTTAGCCTGACACATGAAGGGCAGAGATGAAAAGTTCATACCTCAAACATCAGGAAGGCTGCTATGAAAAGCCATTCCTCCCAGGACCTGTGACATCAGAATGCATTCTTTGTGTCCCCTAAAAGCAAGGGATCATGAAAGGTATTTCTGTTACCATAACTTACCAATTACATTAGAAACGTATCTACCAAGGAAATCAAGAGAAGGTATTGTCCATGTTTTGGGTGAGAAGTGAACTCACACCGTAATAAAAGTAAAGTTTTTTGACTCTTTTAATCCCAACCCCAAAAGGCACTTTTTCCCTGGCTTCTCAAGTATAACATTAATGAAAACTATTTACTCTAGCCGTGATGAGATGTCTGTCTTCATTCTGAATATCAACTTATGTGATGTGCTATGAAATACAAGGCAGTTTCTACCTCCTTTGGGATTTGCCTTCTCCCACTAATATAGAAAATAAATGGTCACCTCTCACCGTGGCCATTTTTTCCTGTCTTGATCAGCTTTCCACTTACCTTCTAGTGTAGGCTATCCATTTGCTATCTTAAGAAAAAACATATACGGAAATGTGTTGAGAACTGCATATTTAAATGCATAAATATCTGAATAAGTGAAGATTATTGTGATATTATTTCACCTGTTTTCTTTGTTTCCTTATTTAAGAATTTTCAAATTTCTCACCTACAGCACTATATTCAAAGATTTTGAAGTAACATACAGGAATCCAAATGGCAAAGTAAGACAAAAAATAAAATTGAGAAAGACAGAAACAGTAATGAGAGCAGGTGAAATATAAATTAGAATTGATGGATAAAAACCCTAAAGAGCAATTCAGGATGCATATATGGCACCTACGGGAGCCTATACTACAGTTTATAGCACAGAGAAGCCAATTTGTACTTGAGCTCACTGGCAGCTAAAGCAAAAGAGGAATTATCATCTTCTATCTGATTCATAACGCCCAGAATATTTTCTTATTACTTTCCAATTTGAGGTTACTGAGGATACCAGAAATCTGACCTCTGTTTCACATTAGAATCATATGCTATCTGAGATTAAAGGAACTAAAGATCATCTAACTCAATGAGAACTAGAGGGATCAAGTGAGTTTTCAGTCCCACAGAGAACAAAAGAGCCAGTTCTAGAACCCTGACATCTGGAGTCCACTACCTAGTTTAGTGCGTTTTTACATCAGCAACATTGCTAACTCTTTTGACAGTAGAACACGAGATCAAGAATATAAGAATCTTCTATCCAGGCCTCATTAAATTCAAGCAACCATGCTAATTTCCTGGTTGACTGGCTATATCAGGACAAGTGTCAGAGAACATAAAGCTAGATACATATTTAGCCCTCGTGATTGGAGGCAGCCCTGGGTATAGCTCACAATTAAGACAAATTTGTGAAGTAAGGAGGTGAGGTAAGGTTTGTACCTAAACTTACTGGAATGTGCTTAGTATCAAAGTGAAGCAAAAGAGGTCCCAAACCAGGCAAATATACATTACCTGCATACCCTAGTTCTTGCTCTATTTAGTAGTCTCTGTCTCCTCTCTCTCTCTCTCCCTCTTCCCCTCTGACTCACCTTTCTTCCCACTGAATTCATCCATTCTGCTTATAAAGAATTATTAGATAGCAGTAAGAAAAAAATTTCTAGAACTCATATGGGGTTAAGAGTCATTAAAGTGCTCCCACCAGCCAAAGTAAACATATTTCAGAGACCACAAGGATCGTTTATTAGAGACTTCATAAGAATTATTAGTTGGAAGTGAGGCCAAATCATCAACTAGATCTGTCCCTTAAAAAGAATAAAAATAAGATTTGAACGATAAAACTGATCCATGAGTAAACTAATTGTAGCACAAAGCCCAACACTCGTTAAAAGAATAAAACCAGATCCAACACTCAACAATGTAAACTTCACACTGTCCAGCATACAATAAAAAACTACTGGACCTGTGAAGAAGCAAGAAAATTTGATGCATAACCAGGAAAGGAATCAGTTAATAGAAAGAGACCAAGACCTAAGGCCCAGCAATTGCACTACTAGGTATTTATCCAAGGGATACAGGTATAGTGTTTCAAAGGGGCACACGTACCCCAGTGTTTACAGCAGCACTATCAACAATAGCCAAAGTACAGAAAGAGCGTAAATGTCCATTGATGGATGAATGGATAAAGAAGATGTGGTACGTATACACAATGAATATTACCTGGCAATCAAAAAAAAAATGAAATCTTGCCATTTGCAACTATGTGGATGGAACTAGAAGGTATTATGCTAAGCAAAATTAGTCAGAGAAAGACAAATATCATATGACTTCACTCATATGAGGACTTTAAGATGCAAAACAGATGAGCATAAGGGAAGGGAAGCAAAAATAATATAAAAACAGGGAGGGGACAAAACATAAGAGACTTAAATATGGAGAAAGAACAGGGTTGTTGGAGGGGTTGTGGGAGGGGGGAGGGGGTAAATGGGTAAGGGGCATTAAGGAATCTACTCCTGAAATCATTGCTGTACTATATGCTAACTTGAATGTAAATTTAAAAATAAATTAATTTTTTAAAAAAGAAAGAGACCAAGAAGTAACAGATATGGGGGGAGCGTGGGTGGCTCAGTCAGTTAAGCATCAACTCTCAGTTTCGGCTCAGGTTATGGTCTCATGTTTTCATGAATTTGAGCCCCATGTTGGGCTCTCTGCTGATAGTGTGGAGCCTGCTTGGGATTGTCTCTCTCTCTCTCTCTCTGTCTCTCTCTCTCTCTCTCTCTGTCTCTCTCTCTCTCTCTCTCTCTCTCTCTGTCTCTCTCTCTCTCTCTCTGTCTCTCTCCTTCTCTGTCCGTCCCCTGCTCACGCTGTCTCTCTCTCTCTCAGGAATAAAAAAAATAGACTTAAAAATTTTTTTTCAAAAGAAATAACACAGATGGTAGAATCAACAACATTAAATTGTTAATTCAAAAAATTTAAAACTGTTAAAGTTACCAACATTATAAAATGTTAACAACAACATAAAAATACATTAAAATGACAATGGAACTGATGTCTAGGTGGCTCAGTTGGTTAAACGTCCAACTTTGGCTCAGGTCATGATCTCATGGTTTGGGGGTTCCAGCCCTGCATGGGGCTCTGCACTGACAGTGTAGAGCCTGCTTGTGATTCTCTCTCTCCCTCTCTCTCTACCCCTCCCCCACTTGCTCTCTCTATCAAAATGAATAAACTTTTTAAAAATTACCATAGAAAATATGATCGACATGATCAAAATTTTAAAGAAAAACATGAACATGATGAGAATAGAAAATATAAAAGTCAAGTGAAAAACATAATATGTGAAATAAGAAATTCATTGAATTGGATTATCAGTAGATTAAATACAGAAGATATTGGTAAACTTGAAGATACAGCAAAAAAGACTACCCATACTGAAGCACAAGCAGAACAAAATCTGGAAATAAAATGAACAGAAACTCAATGACCTATGGAACAATAGTAAGTGTTCTAAGAAGCTAATTGGAGTCCCAGAAAGGATAGAGATAGCAGAGGAATAGAAAATTATTTGAAAAATTAATGCCTGAAATTTTTCCAAAATTATGTAAACTATAAACCTATAAAACCAAGATATCAACAAATCCCAAAGAGGATAAACAAAAGGAAAACCACAGGAAGGTATATCACTGTAAAACTGTTAAAAATAGAAAGTATTAAATTCAGCCAGAGGTGGGTTGGGAAAGGTGCATTACATAGAGGAACAGGAATAAGAATTAATGCAGATTTCTTGTGAGAAACCATTCAAGTCTAAAGACAACGGAATGACACCTTTAAAGCACTAAAAGAAAAAAAAACTGCCTAGAATTACATATACATACCTAGTGAAAATATATTTCAAAAAAAAATAAAGGTGAAGGAGAGTTATGGTTTCAGCTCCAACATGGAAAGAATTTAGAAGCTGTCACACCCATCCTTGTCCAGAATAATCTGGACAAACTTAAATGCAAGACTTTTCTCAGACGCGTGAGAAAACTGAGGTCACAGGGCAAACGACCACCTTGAAATTAGAGAGACAGATACATTCAGAGAGGCTCACCTAAGATCTGCTTGCCTGGAACAGAAGCCGCAGAAGACACAAATTGGTAAGAACACTTAGAAGTAGTTTTGACAAACTGTGGGGTACTAAGCCTGGACTAGTATGAGACCAAGAAATTTCTGGGCACCAAGTCTTAGCAGGACCCAACACTCTCATAGGCTTTACGTCCAGGAATCTGAACAGGTTCTGACACTGAAGATTGAAGAAAGACTCACTCATGGCTCCAGCAGGGGAAAGGGAAAAGTAATCACAGTGAAACATGCCCAGAGCCTTCTCCATAATGAAGGCCTACTCTCCAGAGGAAAAGACTTTTCCAGTGCTTTATCACCACTGGGTGAAGGGCATTTTTCCCACACCAGTCCCTTATGGCATTTCTGTCTCACCGAAGATAGAATTGTTTATAAAAACTATACCACTGAAGAAAAATTTGCAGTGTTCACAGCCCAGAGGCATAGGCCCATTAAACTATGGTGACCGAATCATACTACTATAGAACCCATATGTTCATCAACAGCTAAACAGGTAAGTTGCGGAATATCTATGCAATGGTATACCACTTAGCAATAAAAAGGGATGAACTACTCATACATGCAGCAACATGGGTAAACCTCAAAAACTTTATGCTGAGCAAAAGACAAAAACCTTATGCTAGACAAAAAGGGTGCATATGTATGATTGTATTTATGTGAAACTTTTTTATTTTATTTAAATCCAAGTTAGTTAACATATAGTGTAATCGTGGTATCAGGAGTAGAATTTAGTGATTCATTACTTACATATAACACCAAGTGCTCATTCCAACAAATGCCCTCCTTAATGCCCATCACCCATTTAACCCATACAGCAAACCTCAGTTTGTTCTCTGTATTTAACTCTATTAAGGTTTGCCTCCCTCTCTGTTTGTACCTTATTTTTCCTTCCCTTCCCCTATGTTCATTTGTTGAGTTTCTCAAATTCCACACGTGAGTGAAATCACATGATGTCTGTCTTTCTCTGACTTATTTCGCTTAGCACAATACCCTCTAGTTCCTTCCACATTATTGCAAATGGCAGGATTTGATTCTTTCTCATTGCCAAGTGGTACTGCATTGTGCATATAAACCACATCTTTATCCATTCATCAGTCAGTGGACATCTGGGCCCTTTCCATACTTTGGCTATTGTTGACAGCACTGCTGTAAACATTGGGGTGCATGGGTCCCTTTGAATCAGCACTCCTGTATCCTTTGAATAAATACCTAGTAATGCCGTTGCTGGGTCATAGGGTAGTTCTATTTTTAATATATTGAGGAACCTCCACACTATTTTCCAGAGTGTCTGCACCTGTTTGCATTCCCACCAGCAGTGCAAAAGGGTTCCCCTTTCTCCGCATCCTCGCCAACATCTCTTGTTGCCCGAATTGTTAATGTTAGGCATTCTGACAGGTGTGAGATGATATCTCATGTGGTTTTCATTTGTATTTCCCTGATGATGAGTGAGGCTGAGCATTTTTTCATGTGTCTGTTAGCCATCTGGATGTCTTCTTTGGAAAAGTATCTATTCGTGTCCTTTGCCCATTTCTTCACTGGATTATTTGGGATTTTGGGGTGATGAGTTTGATAAGTTCTTTATAGATTTCGGATACTAACGCTTTATCTGATATGTCATTTGCAAATATCTTCTCCCATTCCATCAGTTGCCTTTTAGTTTTACTCATGTTTCCCTCTCTATGCAGAAGTTTTTTTATCTTCATGAGGTCCCAATAGTTCATATTTGCTTGTGTTTCCCTCCCTATGGAGACATGTCTAGTAAGAAGTTGCTGCGGCCAAGGTCAAAGAGGTTGTTGCCTGTTTTCTCCTCTAGGATTGTGATGGCTTCCTGTCTTACGTTGAAGTTTTTCATCCATTTTGAGTTTATTTTTGTGTATGGTATAAGAAAGTGGTCCAGGTTAATTCTTCTGCATGTAGCTGTCCACTTTTCCCAACACCATTTGCTGAAGGGACATTTTTCCATTGGGTATTCTTTTCTGCTTTGTTGAAGATACAAAGCATACATTTGGCCATACATTTGTAGGTCTATTTCTGGATCCTCTATTCCATTCCGTTGATCTATGTGTCTGTTTTTGTGCCAGTATCATACTGTCTTAATGATTACAGCTTTGTGATACAGCTTGAAATTCGAGATTGTGATGCCTCCATCTTTGGTTCTTTTTCAGGATTGCTTTGGCTATTTAGGGTCTTTTCTGGTTCCATACAAATTTTAGAACTGTTTGTTCCAGCCCTGTGAAGAATGCTGGGGTTATTTTGACAGGGGTTGCACTGAATGTGTAGACTGCTTTCGGTAGTATAGACATTTTAACAATATTCGTTCTTCCGATCCATGAACATGGAATGTTTTTCTATTTCTTTGTGTCTTCTTCAATTTCTCTCATAAGCTTTCTATAGTTTTAAGTGTATAGATCTCGTTAGTTAGGTTTCTTCCTAGGTATCTTATGGCTTTTGGTGCAACTGTAAAGGGGATCAATTCCTTGATTTCTCTTTCTGCTGCTTCATTATTGGTGTATAGAAATGCAACCTAATTCTGTATGTTGATTTTATATCCTGTGACTTTGTTGAATTCATGTATCAGTTCTAGCAGTTTTTTGGTGGAGTCTTTTGGGTTTTTCACATGGAGTATCATGTTGTCTGCAAAGAGGAAAACTTTGACTTCTTCCTTGCCAATTTGGATGCCCTTTATTTTTGTTGTCTGATTGCTGAGGCCAGGACTTCCAGTGCTATTGTGAACAAAGTGTTGAGAGTGGGCATCCCTGTCATGTTCCTGACCTTAGGGGGAAAGCTCTCAGTTTTTCCCCATTGAGAATGATATTAACCGTGGGTCTTTTGCATACGGTCTTCATGATGTTGAGGTATGATCCTTCTATCCCTACTTTCTTGAGGGTTTTAATCAAAAAAGGATGCTACATTTTGTCAAATGCTTTTTTCCAACATGTGGTTTTTATCCTTCCTTTCATTAATGTGATGTATGATTGTTTCATTTGAGGATATTTAACCACCCTGGTAGCCCAGGAATAAATCCCAGTTGATTGTGGTAAATAATTCTTTTAATGTATTGTTGTATTCGATCTGCTATATTCTTGTTGCATGCTCATCAAGGAAATTGGCCTGTAGTTCTTTTTTTTTTTTAGTGAGGTCTTTGGTGTTGGAATCAAGGTAATGCTGGCCTCATGGAATGAGTTTGGAAGTTTTCCTTCCATTTCTATTTTTTGGAACAGCTTCAAGAGAATAGGTGTTAACTCTTCTTTAAATGTTTGGTAGACTTCCCCCTGGAAAGCCATCTTGCCCTGGACTCTTGTTTGTTGGAAGATTTTTGATTACTAACTCTATTTCCTTACTGGTTATGGATCTGTTCAAATTTTCTATTTCTTCCTGTTTCAGTTTTGGTAGTGTATATGTTTCTAGGAATTTGTCCATTTCTTCCAGATTGCCCAATTTGTTGGCATATAATTGCTCATAATATTCTCTTATTATTGTTTGTATTTCTGTGGTGTTGGTTGTTCTCGCTCCTCTTTCATTCATGATTTTATTTATTTGGGTCCTTTCCTTTTTCTTTTTGATCAATCTGGCTAGGGGGTTATCAATTTTGTTAATTCTTTCAAGGAACCAGCTTCTGGTTTCATTGATCTTTTCTGGTATTTTTAAATTTTAGTATCACTGATTTCTGCTCTAATCTTTATTATTTCCCTTCTGCTGGTTTGGGACTTTATTTGCTGTTCTTTTTCCAGCTATTTTAGGTGTAAGGTTAGGTTGTGTATTTGAGACCTTTCTTCTTTCTTTAGCAAGGCTTGGGCTGCTATATACCTCCTTCTTATGGCCATCTTTGCTGCATCTCACAGGTTTTGGACTATTGTGTTTTCACGGTCATTGACATCCATGTACTTTTTTATTTCCTCTTTAATTTCTTGGTTAACCCATTCATTCTTTAGTAGGATGTTCTTTAATCTCCAAGTATTTGTGGTCTTTCCACATTTTTTCAAGTTTCATATTATTCTGTTCTGAAAATATGCACGGTATGGTATTAATCCTTTTGTACTTGTTTTGGGCTGATTTGTGACCCAGTATGTGACCTGTTCTGGATAATGTTACATGTGCACTCGGGAAGAATGTATTCTGCTTTAGGATGAAATGTTCTGAAGATATCTGTTAAGTCCATCTGGTCCGGTGTGCCATTCAAAGCTATTGTTTCCTTGTTGATTTTCTGCTTAGATGATCTGTCCATTGCTCTAAGTGGGGTGTTGAAGTCCCCTACTATTAGGGTATTACTACTGACGAGTTTCTTTATGCTCATGATTAATCAATCTATATATTTGAGTTCTACCAAGGTGGAAGCATAGATATTTACAATTGTTAGATCTTCTTGGTGGATAGACCCCTTAATTATGATATAATGCCCTTCTTTATCTCTTGTTACAGTCTGTGTTTTAAAACGTAGTTTGCCTGATATAAGCTTTATTTTGATTTCCATTAGCATGATAGATGGTTCTCCATCCCCTTACTTTCAATCTGAAGGTGTCTTTAGGTCTAAAATGAGTCTCCTATAGGCAGCGTACAGATAAGTCTTTTTTCTTTTAAGTTTATTTATTTATTTGGAGAGAAACAGAGTGCAAGCTGGGAAGGGGCAGAGAGAAGGGGGACAGAACAATCAAAATGGGTTCCACGCTGACAGCAGAGAGCCCAATGTAGGGCTCGAACTCACAAACCATGAGATCATGACCTGACCCAAAGTTGGACACTTAACTGACTGGGCCACCCAGGCCTCCCAATGGGTCTTGGTTTTTTATCCATTCTGATACCCTATGTCTTTGATTCAAGCATTTAATCCATATACATTTAGAGTGGTTACTGAAAGACATAAATTTAGTGCCATTGTGCTGCCTATAGAGTTGGTGTTTTTGGTCATGTTCTGTGGTCCTTTCTAGTCTTTGTTGCTTTTGGTCTTTTTTTGTTTTGTTTAGTTTTTTTCTCCATTCAAAGAGACTCCCTTAAAATTTCTCACAGGGCCAGTTTAGTGATCACAAACTCCGTTTGTTTGTCTGGGAAACTCTTTATCTCTCCTTCTATTCTGGATGACAGCCTTGCTGGATGAAGAATTCTTGGCTGCATATGTTTCCGATTCATCACACTGAATATATCCCGCCACTCCTTTCTGGCCTGCCAAGGTTCTGTGGACAGGTCTGCTGCGAACCTGATCTGTCTTCCCTTGTAAGTTAAGGAGTTTTTCTCCTTGGCTGCTTTCATGATTCTTTCCTTATCTGTGTATTTTGTGAATTTGACTATGATATGCCTTGACAAGGGTTGGTTTTTGTTGAATTTAATGGGAGTTCTCTGTGCTTCATGAATTTTGATGTCTATGTCCTTCCCCAGATTAGGAACACGTTCAGCTATAATTTGCTCCCATAAACCTTCTGCCCCTTTTCCTTCTCTTCCTCTGGGACTCCTATGATACAAATGTGATTTCTCTTTAATAAGTTGCTGAGTTCTCTAAGTCTTGTATCGTGATCTTTTGCCTGTGTTTCCCCTCTCTTTTTCTGCTTCATTATTTTCCCTAATTTTATTTTCTATATCATTGATTCACCGCTCTGCACCATCCATCCTTGCCATCCCAACACCCATTCAAGACTGTATCTTGGTTATAGCAATTTTTAATTTCAGCCTGACTAGATTTTAGTTCTTTTATCTCTGCAGAAAGGAATTCTGTGGTGTCTTCTATGCTTTTTTTCAACCTCCGCTAATATTCTTATAATGGTGGTTTTAAATTCTAGTTCAGAGATCTTATTTATATCTGCATTGACTAAATCCCCAGCTGTCATTTCTTCCTCTTCTCTCTTTTGGGCTGAATTCCTCCATCTTGTCATTTTGGAGGAATAACAAAAAATCAATAAAATAGAAAACTAAAATTAAAAAATTAAAAACAAAGGAGTCAAATAAAGGAAGCTAGATCCTATGTGTGTTTCAATCTGTTCGTTGAGAGAAGCTTGACAGAAAGGAGAAAAAAGAGAAAGGGAAAAAAGTGAAAAAATTTTGAAAATTAAAAAAAAAATTTTAAATAATAAAATAGAATAAAATAAAATTAAAAAAAAAATTTAAGTTTAAAAAAAATGCTTTTTCTGTATCCAAGGAAGAGAAAAAAAGAAAGCAAAAAGAAAACAACATAAAAACAGAAGCAAAGAAAATGAATGGAGAAACAAAACACAGAATGAAACCCGAATGAAGTTACATCCATTTTCCCCTAGAACTAAAACTTTGCAGGACATAGACTAAGATCCATCGACTAAGCAGGTAAAAGAGATTTGTGCTGGTCTTCTGGGGGATGTGCCTGGAGGGTGCAGGCAGGCACTAGAAGTGAAATTGGCTTCACCCAGCTCTCTAGTCTCTGGCACGGGAATTTTGTGCCCTCGCAGACACGCAATCAAGCACCTCTCCTTTGTCTCAGGCTTCCACCCACTCTCCGCCTTTACCCTGTCTGTGTCCAAGCTACCTGCCATGTGGCACCTCCCTCCAGAGTTTTATCTCACTCAGATGGAACTGTGTTTCAAAACCCCCTGTGGCCTGGACCCATGCTGATTCTCTGGGGGAGGGTCTCACCAAGCAATGGCCAGGTGCCAGCTTGTCCCAGAAAATGTTCACATGATTGTGCAGTGGCAGAGGCTCAGAGTTTATGGTAAATCACAACACCAGCACCAGGTTTTGCTGCACTCTAGTGTCTTTGTTCCTGTATCAGTAAACGTGGCAGCTCTCTGGGGTCCACTGGGACTTTTGCCTGCAGGGAGCCCATATGGCCTCTACCAAATGCTCTCCAAGCAGGGGAACTGCTTCTCCCTGTGTGGCACATGGACTCTTCAGACCACAGTGCCTGCTCCTGGGGTTTCACCCTACTTTCTCACCAGAGCACTGACAGGCACTGAGCTCTGAATCTTCAGACTCTGTGCTCCACTGTTTATAGAGTCCTGGTGGTACTGAAACCCTCTCCTTTCTCTCCACCAATGGTTTTGGGGAACAGATGTTTTGTCCAGTCTCCTGCAAGTGTTTTCACTCTTCAGCTACTTTTGTGAGGAGTGATTTTCTTGCAAAATCCTGATATGCTGCACTCTCCCCCTTTCTCTTCCTCTCTCTGTCCTTTCTCTGCAAAAACAGCTCCCTACCCACCGGGGCTCCACAACTTTTCTCTCCCCCAATTCACCTCTCTACACCATGTACCTGTCAAGTTCTCTGGCTCAAATTATGCAGATTCTTGCATTAATCCTTAGATCAATTTTCTAGGTGTTCAAAATGGTTTGATGCTGACCTGGCTGTGTTTCAGGGATGAGACATGCTCAGGTCCCCATACCACTCTACCATCTTAACTCTCCTCCCCCTGAAACTCTTTAATAAGGCAAATCTAGGAGTGCCTGGGTGGCTCATTCACTTCAGCATCTGACTCTTGATTTGGCCTCAGGTCATGATCTCGCAGTTCATGAGATCAAGCCCCATATCGGGCTCTGTGCTGACAGCATGGAGCCTGATTGGGATTCTCTCTCTCCCTCTCTCTCTCTGCCCCTCCCCTGCTTATCCACATGCTCTTCTCTCTCTCACACACAAGTAAACAATAGGAACAAGCAAATCTAATCTATAGTGACAGAAAGTTGGTAAGTAGTTGCCTGGGGACAGTGACAAATAGGGGACTGACTAGGAAAAAGCGCAACATTTTGGGGCCATGGAAATGTTCCGTATCTTGATTTTGGTAGTGGATATATGTGTGTAGATATTTTTCAAAACGCATCAAAAAAGAACAGTTAAAATAGGTGTATTTGGTTGCCAAATCCTTAAAAAATAACCGTTTAAATAGTCTAGCTTATGTAGTAAGAACATTTCACCTTGTTCCTTCTTCAGCAAAGCTAAAAATGTACCCTTTGCCAATGCTCGCCTGACTGATCTCTAGACTTGAAGCGAGCGGCCTGTCATCCCACACTCTTCCCTTCTGAAAGAGAAACAATGGGAATTACATTAATCTTTTGTCATCCCTTGTACTTACCAGCCCTTAAATTACTCTGATTGCATTTACCACCATAAAGTAGTATTTATTGAACATCCACAGAGTGCTTTGCAACTCTACTTTATTCTTTCATATGTCAGTTGAGTATATTTAGTGCTCTCCATAATGTTATTTTAAATTATTTAATTATTTAAATAAAGAAATTACTATAATTTCTTTTTTTAATTGAAGTATAATTAACAGTGTTCTGTTGGTTTCAGTTGTACAACATAATGATTCAACAATTCTATACATTACTCAATTTTTAAAAACTGGTCTTGAATTATATGTAAAAGGGCAAACAGCAGCTGAGGTATTGTTCTTTGTCATATCTTACAAAATTATTGTTTTACCTCCAAGTTAACCCTCACAGTTCTTGCAAAACAGCCTGGCCCTCATGCTCCAAGCTTTCACCACAGAAGCTTGCTAAACAACCCCTACCTTCCTATCCCTGATTTTTAAAAACTTGGTCACAAAGCCATCTTCTTCCCTTTTGAAACTCAAACCTTTTCCTAATGACTCCCTGATTAATCAGAACAGTGATAGAAAATGTCCCTTGGCTAAAGAAGCAATTTTCTCTCCTCGCCACTACATTTATCACTGCTCTACAACATACTTCTCTTGTGCTGATAATGGCAATGAGTTATGGGTCTTCTCACTGAATGGTTGTTTAGATGACAACATGTCCCTTATGCTGGGCCACAAACATCTAATGAGTGTCTACTACTCAATTTGTATGTGATACTTCTTAATGAAGATGATAATGAGCAAAATCAACAAAGTCATCTTACATCCTAAAGGTAACCACACACTATGTGCTCTTGAGCCAGCCTTGGGTTATTATGAGCTAAACAGAAATATTAATTTAAACAATGCTTACAATCGGCCTTACTACAGAACTGTGTACAGTAGCTTTACAGAACACAAAATACATCTAGAGCCTAAGAAATTAAAGTAACCCTTTATTCAATCTGCCAAGGGACTATGGAACCTTGTAATTATCTGGCTTTAGATAGAAGAGATACATTGCAATTGGATGCACATGAGGGCACAGGTTTATGCCTCAGATGACAGACGGCAGATAAAAAGCTCTAGAGTGCAAGCTTTCTACCAGACCTTTTTAATTTATTTTCCCCAAACGCATCAAATTTTAATGCTGGCTCTCTGACCCAGTATGTTAGCTTTTTTATGAACTTATGATTAACTAGTACCATCGCAGCAGGAGCTACATTTTCTTCCATTTAAAACTAAATTTTGCTCATAGAAGTTATAACCCCTAAATACTAGGTGAAAGAGACCAAATGAGGAATGAAAGTATTTTAAAAAGACAAATGAGAACAGAAAATTTAGTCTTGCACTATAATTACCAGAGCATCTGGAATTCCATGAGCCAAATCTAGTCAGTTCCAACCCCAGGCAATTCAATCTGAAAAGCAGGGTTCAAGAATTAGCCATATCATCTACTGCCAAGTAGCTGTGTCCCTCAAATTAAGATGATCTCTTCCAGACCATGTGGTAATGCACAGCCTTGGATAGAATAGTAATGGTGCTTATAAGAGCTACTTTTACATCCCTTTTATTCAAAGACTACAAGATATAAGACTATAATTCAGGTGCCTGAATTATGTGGGTAGGATCTGGACTTACAAATATATGGCTGGGATGTGAACTTGTCTCTTGGCTGTCCTGGAATAACGAAACAGGGCAAGGTTAAGTTATCAAGCATACGGTAGTATCCTCTGGCCTGGTAGCTTCGGGCATTTTGAGCATCCTGCCTACTCCCAATGCACCCTATGGTTACTGAAGAAACATTTGCAAAAAGATTTGTTAAAGTTGATGAATATAAGCTGATTAAAAATTTTTCCCTAGGGATGCTGGTTAAGGGGCAACTCAAAGGTTATAACTTGGCATTGTCAAAAGAGAACACAAGTCTCAAAGAAATCCATGCTTCCCCTCCCTTCCTTTTGGTTTTTTGGTTTTGTTTGTTTGTTTGTTTGTTTTTGTTTGGCTCCAACCATTCCAGTACATTTTACAGTGACAGTGTTACATTTATTTCAGAACCAAGCTCAATCGAGGTGCCTAGGTGGCTCAGTAGGTTAAGCATCCGACTCTTGGTTTCAGCTCAGGTCATAATCTCACAGTTGATGAGTTTGAGCCCCGAATCAGGCTCTAAGCGGACAGTGCAGAGCCTACTTGAGATTCTCTGTCTCCCTCCCTCTCTCTGCCCCTCACCCCCACCTCTCTCTTTTTCTCTCTCTCAAAATAAATAAACATTTAAAAAGCCTGTTCTACCAAAAAAAATTTTTAAAGAGAACCAAGCTCAGTTCCACATGTTGTTATTAATATTGGTATAACTCATTTCTGAACACATTATCATAAAAAAGAAGTCCCTCTACATGTAAGTAAAAGTCTTAAATTATTTAAATTCTCTCTCAATAATGAAATAAGACCACAATAAATCTAAAACAGGACCTCCATACTTCCAGAATGTCTAAAAATGTTTTACAAACTTTGGTTGGCTTCTTTCAAATTTAACTCATTTTCTCTCATACTCTGCAGAGAGTTACGTTTGTTCAGTGTTCTACATAAATGAATTACCCTGTATTCTCTTAATTTATCATGTTTTCCTATTATCTCTACCTTCTTAGAACTCAAGCATTTGTCCTTACTTAGCACTGTTTAACCTAGAGTTATGTCATTTTCAAATAAATTAAGATATATTTATTGGAGTACATATGATAGTGAGTTTCTACGGGGTAGAGACCTCAGATACATGTCTTCGCATTCCTCACTGAACCTAATAGAACCCTAAAGAGTGATGATTCATTGGTCATTGTGTCCCACCTGATCCTGGAATCTGGCAGCAGTGACAAAAGGTCATATCCAAGTCCTAGATGAGGCAACTCAGGTTCCAACTAACCAAGCATACGTTTGATCAATAATTATCAAGTATTTACTATTTATCAGGCATGGGGATATAAAGATAAATAAAACATGGTTTCTGTCCTCAAGGATCTCACCATCTAAAAGAAGTAGGGGTAAGCAAGTGGATGTCATATGACAGTGTTATGAAAACAATGCTTTGGGGATGTCGTCATCATCATCACCACCCCTACTTATTGAGTACTTACTATGTACCAGCACTATTCTAAGAACTTTTAGTGTGTGACTTCAAATTACACACACACAACAGCCCTATGAGGTAATAGTTAATCCACGGAAACATCAAGTAACGTGCTGAAAGTCACACAACTGGTAAGAAGTAGAGCCTGGCTTCAGACCCCAGCAGTCCAGACCCAGGAGTCCAAACTCATAACAACTAGGCAATAATGACTCTCATAACCCCAAGGAGAGTACCATTAATTCTGTTAGTGGATTAGTATGTAATGTCATAAGGAAGGGTTTCTACAGAAGGGGACATTTACTCTGGTCAAGCTAGGAACAAAATATGAGTGGAGCCTGTGTTCATCTTTTTAGGTTCAACCAACTTTTAAAAATTAACTTTTTTATCTTGGAATAATTTTAGATAATACAGGTAATAGAGAGTTCTATTATATCCTCTCAACCAATGTAGCCCTTTGCTAACATCTTACATCTCCATCACGTATTTGTCAAAACTAAGAAACCAACATTGGTACATTGCCATTAATGTTCTTTTTCTGTTCCAGAATCCAGTCCACAATACCACATTGCATTTACTTTTCATGACTCCCCCGTCTCTTCTGGTCTGTGACAGTTTTCTCAGTTTTTCCTTATTCCTTATGACTTTGACAGTCTTGAGGAGTCCTGACCTGGTATCCCATAAAAAATCCCTGGATTTTTCTGATGTTTCTCTCATGATTAGACTGGGTTAAGGGTTTTAAGGAAGAACATCATCGAGATGATGTGCCCTTCTCAAGCTACATCGTATTAGAGAGGGACATGATATCCCTATGATGTCAATCCCTATGATGTCAACGAAGATATTAACTTTCCTCGCTTGGTTAATGTAGTATTAGCCAGGTTTCTGTACTGTAAATGTACTATTTTTTTTTCCTTTCTCTAATCTATTTTTTAGAACCAAGACGCTATGTCTAGCCCAAACTTGGGTAGACTAGGAGATTAACCTATACTGCCTAGAGGGGGGAGTATTTGCATAGATTAAAACCAACTTGTTTGAAAGCCAAGGAAAGTAATGGCCTTACTCGCATAGGGAAAGATTACTGGATTAGATATCCACGCTTCAAATTTGTGACTCAACTTCCATAAGCCTCAGTGAAGTCAGGTATAAAGTAACTATTGATAATTTACCTTTGTCTCAGAGTAATGATCAGAATCAAATACTCTACTTCTTAACTCATAAATCTTGGAGTAAAAGTTATGGACCTCATTACCACAAAATGTTCATGATATACACAATGTTTCATCCATTACTGGGGATCCTCACCCTTGAATCTCCAATAAAAATCCCTGTGCTGAATAAGTAGTCCCAAAGTGTCCAGTCTCTTCATACTAGAGATGACACCATTTCACTGAAGTAAGTTTCCAGGCAAACAAAGCAACAAAGGGATGAATCCAAAAACAGGAAGTCTATTTCATCTCATCAAAGGCCTGACACTAGACAGAAGCACAGAAAGATGTAAGTCCACCACGGGTTTATATCACATACTCACCTAGCTCATCCCTCGTGTGTCCTCAAACCCGTGCCATAGGTCAGGCACCTTGCTGGGGCTGGCTAAGCAGGGAGCAGACGCAGACTTAAACCACAGTTTCCCTGGCTTCAGCACTTGGGGGAAGTATAGTTGATGCTGAGGCAACCAATGCAGCAAGATTTTTTTAAGCACACATTATTTATCATTTTAAAATCTAACCATTAAAAAAAGACCTGTAGGCAGAGATTATTTTATGAAAGATAAAGAGATTTATTTTAAATTTTTACTTAGATGACTATAGTGTTTAATAAAACTGTTCTTTTTCAAATTATTTAAAACAAATTAATGCTTATAATTCTTCAGGCTCTGCCCACAGATGACAGGCATATTAAGACTTTATCTGCTGAAGCGAATGAGTAAATTGCACTTAAATACCAACATTATAGGTCTATTTGTTCTGAAATCTTCCTCTCAAAGATTCCTCCGCCCTCTCGCCTCCCTCTTCCAAGCCAAGAAGGTCACTCATTCTTACTGTAGTGCAGAACTATATTTTTGTTTGGGATGCTACTGTTAGTCACTGCATTAGTCATTTTCAACTTCCTTGAAGCAACACTGAGACCTTCTTTGCCAAATACATTACCTGCTATGACTAGAGCTGAAATTACCCCTTCTGCACTTGTGGGTCCGCCAAACTCTCAATCCAGTGACTTACGGGACGTATATGTGAAATGGGGTATGCCCAGAGGAGAGAAAATAGCAGATAGAAACAAGCGACACAGTATATTATTGCATCTCGGCTGAGCATAATCCCTCATCAGGAAGAAATTTTCTTTCCTCTGCACAATTTTCTCAGTGGTTAAGCGACTCTTTTTTTTGCAAAATTAAATAAGAGTTATAAAAAAAATCCAGAGAGGTTCATGGAGCAGCAAGGGATGGGTATTGTGGCTCATAGCAGCCCCCCTCTTCTTTCAAGGAAAAAAAAAAGAAAAACTCATCCCTGTACCTCTCTTTCCTAGGCTCCCAAAACAATATGATTGTTTCGGGGGATATAATTTTGCATTTCAATTTCTTCCCAGCACACGGCGGAAAAAATTGCAAAACTGGAGCCTGAAACCAGAAAGTCATGCAGAGCTTTGTGTGTGCTTTGGTGGGAAGGGGGGAAGCGATGAACAGAAAGGAAGCAGAAACCCATTGTGCTGCTCTGGTCTGCAGCCAAACCACCCCACTTACTCCTGCTTCTGGTGCCTCAGGGAGTTTGTTTTTCAAGGTTTTTTTTATGGAAAAAAAGAAAAATGTATTGGGGAATGGGGGGAAAATCTGTTCTTCAAATGATATTATTTAGTCCTATCCTGGCAATCTACAGGAGACGAAGATGAAGGCATGTAAGTGACTTTTTTTTTTAAATCTTATATGAAAGAGATTTTCATGTATAATTGCTGTATCCTCTGAAGATCAAACAACCTCAGTTCTTTGAAGTTAAAATCTGGAGTTAGTTTTTAATTATTTCCCAACAAGCAAATAGGGTTTCTGGTCCCCACTTTGCACATTTGGAAGTAAAAGAAATGACCACTCCTGCTGGCATCTCAGGAATCAGTCTCATGGAGCTGCATGCTTCATTAGACCCTGACAGGACAGTGGAGTGCTGTGTTGGAAGGCGGAGGGCCAGCAGTGAGCAGATGTATTACAAAAGGTCATGTCTCAATCTGCTGACTCCCCTGAGAGCTGGGGACCTTCTCTTTAGGAAAACTCTTCAGTCCTAGAAAGCTGAAAGTTTTAAAAAAATCACTTTGCCCTTCTGTGTATCAGACTATTCTCTTTTCGTGAAAAAGTGTATGAAAAAAAGTAATGGATTAGCTGTTAACTCTTTCCACATAAGTGTTACCAGAACACAATACTGTTATAATGTTGATCATCTGGTCTGGTTATGGTTTTTCCAATGGTGACCTCTCTTGAAAGGTGACAGACAGATAGATTTTTAAAACCTATACGATAGATAGTTTATAGCGTAATATGCAACATTACATATGCAATATGTTATATATACATCTATAACTGAGATCATATGTAATAAATATACAATATCATATGTATATACACTATTATATCGCAAACTTCTAGCTATAGTTTGACAACTTCACCTTTTCTCAAGCATAAAAAGACAGACTAGTGAGGGCAAAAAAATTTTTGTTAGGAACCTAGTGTGTATATCTACGACCATGGTACTATATTAGGAGTAAGTAATAGAAGCTTTGGGTTTAAGTAAACAAAAATGAGATAATAATAAAGGGTCCTTACTGACCAAATAATGTAAATCCATCAGTTTATGGTCAAATAAGTTTTTGTTACTCTGGTAGAGTCTCCATTACTAAGTAAGTTAATCTCTTCCAGAGCCATAAATGACTTTTAAATTCTATCAATAAGGATGCTCGAGGTCAAAACCAACACCCAGTGTGTGCTTTTAACCTTTTGTACTAAAGCACTCATGAGTATCTTCACAGCACTTAGTCAAATAACTATATATGAACGGCATTTCGAGTAGTTCTAATTCATGACAATACTTCCTGGAGGGTAGAAACTCACCAAACCTCATGGCAGGGACAAAGAATGAGTCACTAACTTTGCACCAAAATCATTCATCCCTTTGCCATTGATTATGTGCCTAAGACATGCCGGACACTGTGCCAGGGATAAAATCTGGGCCCTAGATCTAAACTCTGTCCTTGAATGTTGGGCTTGAGCATAATTATTTCCCTCAGCGCGTTCCACTAAGCACCTGAGGTTCCAGAAATTTAGGAATAAACAGGGTCTTTTCTGTTAAAAAAATTTTTATTACTTATAGCAATAAATTTTCATCCCCCTAAAACATTTATTTTTATTCATGGAGAATGTTTAAAGTATTAGAATCCTTTAAAATCTACAACCTTCCTTTCTTTTCATAGTTTGAGAGGGCAAATCTCTGGCAGTGCTCTCTCTCTCTGCCTTTCTCAAATAACTGCACTATTTTTCTTTGACTCTTTTCTTTAGGATATAACCTGTTGAATTTATCAGGAGCCTGGCTATTTATCTTGTGAAACTCTACATCATTGGAGGTTGACAAAAATCCAGCAACCACAGAAATCTCAGTTTTCAATCCCAGAACCAGTGAGACAACAGCACTAGAGGTGCGAATAAGGGAATTTTCTGCCTTATTTCTGCAGCCGAGTTCAGAATATGATATCAAGTTGCCTACTCTCCAGAAACTAGAGCCATGGGAGCTATCCAACTTGTTCAGAGGTACTGTACAAGGAGAACTTGTTCAGTCTCTGCCGCTCCCAGAAGTATCCTGAAATCAGAGAAAGCCATAAGAAAACATAAAAGCTTCGATACATTGACATGTTCCAGGAGAAGGCTCCATTTTGAATGGCTGCATTTTTAACTTTATGAAGTCATCTTAAAAACCTAAACTCTGGAACTCTCTTAAAAAGACCACAAAGAACCATTGAAATAGTAACATCTTACTATAAATTATTTCCTAGTGGTCAACTTCGTGCCTTCACAGAGATACCAGAATTTTAGTCGCCGGCCTCAAAAGTCAGGTTCACTCCTATTAAGAGCAGTGTCTTTTCCTCCCAATTCGTTTTTTTCCCTTTGGCTCCCATTCCCCACATCTACTGTTATGTCTTCACTCCCATAATTACTATAAGCTAAATACGTAACAACTTGGTTTGGAAAAATATAGAAAGACTAGATTTTAGGCTTACAGAAATATCAAGCATGTAAAACGTTCTACACAGGGAGGTTAGCGTTTTGGCTTGGAACTATAATAGGGCAATGTTCTCAAGTAAAATACAGGTTTGATCCTTGGACCGAATTGGCAAACAACAAAAACAATGAACACTTGATAAATATGCCAGTGGTGTCCCCCAATACTTCGGTTTGCTAATGTGATGAAGACCTCACGGGCCCCGGAGGCATTTGTTTGCGAAGTAACATTTTAGTTTGGCAAATTTCACTCTACGTTTTTTGGGTGTTGTAGGATGGGGATTGGCACTAAACCTTTTTGAAGTGCCTGAAAGAGAAGGATTTAAGTTGAGTTCATTATCTCTTTAGCGCAGAAGTCTGGGAAACGAAGAGGCTAGACCAGAGAGACTCAATCCATCTAGCGTTCCTTTTTGTTTTTCAAGCTGCCCTGACAATAATGCGGCAGGGTGAAAAGATCAGGAACACTTTATACACATTGTGCTAATTACTGCAAGTACTTAAAGTTGTAATTAGCTTATTATACTGCAGAGATCCTAACATGGCATGTCTTTCAAAAGAATTTCTCTCCAGATCATTAGTGGGAAAGCTAACAACATCTGCTTCAAATAAAATCAACCAATTAGCACAGGCAACTCCACATAGTTTGCAATCAGAGAATTATATTGTGCCAAGTGCTAATTTCAATGTGAATGCTATCTCCTTCTCATATCCCACGCTTCTCTGCCAGCACAGCTGGTGTTTAACACCACTGACTTCAGCGAAGTCTCCAAAAACTTATGTTAATTTGAAATAACCTAATCAAAAGTGTGCGATACAGACTGAGGTTGATCTCAGCTTAATTAAAACTGACCTTGTCATTTCACTGCCTGTAAAACACCATTATCTCACCATTTATCGCTCAACTACCACAAATATTCCATTTATCTGAAAACCCAGGAAGACGAGCTCCAAACCACTAGAGCTATTTTGAGCGCCGGAGTTTAATGGAAGGAGAGGTCTGCCTTTAAGTACCAGGCAACAATAAAGGTAATTCAGCAGACTCAAAATAACTTGTCAGCCCTACCCATGAAGGCTGCTTTTGCCCACTTCCGTTGGCTCGAATGGCACATTCACTCCAGAGGCTGACAGGCATTAGCAGATGTGAAGGCTTTCATTTTAAAATTAATATCTCACCCGGTACCTTTCAGCAAGCTGAATCGTTCAATCAATAAGCATGACATGGCAGGTGTGATGTGTACAAGGCACTAAATTCTTCTGCCAAAGGTACTAGAAAACATCTGCTCACATGCGTGTGTGTGCATGTCAATGGATAAACTGCGGAGCAAATGATTGCAAGTGGAATATATAATATGCTTGTATTCAATGAGATAAAATTAAAAACAAAGATCCTACTTTCACGGTACAGACCTGCCATTAAACACACCTTGTTTAACCTGCCTTGTCTATAACCCCATGTTTTTGTATGTACATGGTCACCTGTCTGTCAAGCTAAGCAACCACCATTCTGGTTTTCTGCACTTTAACAGAAATATCTCCAGGTTCTCCTTCTGTGCTTTGTTTAATTTCATACCATCTTAGTCCATAAAGTATCCAGGGCAAACGCTCTAAGTACTGAAAAATGTATTTATGAAATAATTCAAATGATTCATGTCTGGAAGACGTTTAATTTGCCCACAAATCACGTGCCCAACCGTAACTCAACCTATTTGCCAATGCTTTTCTTTCAGTCAAGCAAGCCTCCCTTTTCCTCTTTTCTATGCACTTAGCCAGACCCCATCTCTGATTACCATAGCCCACATGGACTTCACCCCTTAACACTTGCTAGGCCAATCTTTTGATACAAACAGATATTGAGTATCTTGAATTGTTTAATGTGTTCCTGTTTTTTCTTGGCCAACTCACGGAGGGATAGTCTCATTCCGTTCATAAGAAGACCCTCTGATCTTTTGGAACAAACAGAAGACAGGTGAAAATATTTTAATTCTTATCTTGATTCTCCTGACTCTATGACCTTGGACAAGCATGACCTGGAACCATATACCAAATTGTGCAAGCCCAGGGCTCCCCATCTGTAAAGGAGATTAATCATACCCACCTAAGAAAGTTCATTTTGAGATTAAAAGAGATATTATGGGGTGCCTGGGTGGCTCTCTCTCTCTCTCTCTCTCAAAAATAAATAAACATTAAACAAAATTTTAAGAGATATTATGACAGATGTGACTGAGTCTGAGAGTTCAACAAAAGTTTACTGAATGAGGTACATGGGAAGTAACCAAGATTTAGTGAAATACTGCTTTGAAAAATATAAGACCACCAGGAAATAAACTTACCAAGTAAGGAAACAGAGAGTGGCCATTTTATAATGTTCATATAACTAGCCTATGTGCAAACAAGAGGCGTTACTTACCTTCAAAACCTCATTTTTAAATGTAAAAAAAAAATGGCATTCAGGCCTAAGAGAACAAACAAAGCTCATGTCCATTTGAACCAATGTGGGTGAGCAAAGGTGCCTCCATTTCACTAATGAGAGGGCCCTGGGAGATGGTGGTATGATTGGTAGACTTGAACGCTCTGTAATGTGAAGTACTAACAAGAAGAAGAGAGAATATGTAGACAGGATGGCTCCATCTCTGCTTTCACGGACAGTACTATTTTCTTTTTGCTATTACTATTATCACTATTTCAGTCACTTTGGAAATCCATATGAAACAAGACTTCAAATCAGAAATGAATTCGCAACTAAGCCCTCAGACGTGATAGAAAGCTTCTGAATGAAAATCTTCATCATTTCTCAGACAACCATTCAGAAAGAAGTACGACCACAGTTAAACCAAAGAACCAAAACCCAAACCCAAACCTGTATCCACCTAAGTACCATTTGTCCAAACTAGATACCAATTAAAATAGCCTAATATTAAAAATTTTTTCATTGGTGTTCATATGACCCTGAGGTCATTGATTCAACAGACACATAATCTGTATTAAGTGTATTTCATCAACTAATAATTGTAACATTGTTAAAATGTGTATGATTTCACTGTATCATGACCATTCCGGCTTTTCCAGGACCATCTCAGTTTCACATTTTCTATCATTGTATAAAGAGACATGCGTTTGTCAGACCGTATGTCCCAATTTGGGATGCAAAAATTATGGTCTCCATATTTAAAGTCCTCAGTTAACTGAAATGTATAATGACCCAGAAACTCCATTCCAGGTCACTAGGACTGTGCTTCCTAACTTAAGTATCTGATTTATGCTTTATAAGAAATATTTCTTTACCGCTTGTGTGTCATTTCATATGTGGACTTATCAAAGCGAAGGGATTCCCAAGAATGGATTTGGGTCAATCTCGCTTCAGCACAAATCAGTAATCACAGAAATTCCCCTTTTGTCCTCTTCGTGGCTTTTCTCAGCCTCTTTTCCCGTTCTTCTTGTCTCGCTGCGTAGTAAACCTTCTTAGTGCCCATGTTATAACAACTTCCATTCCAAAAAGCCCAGACAATGGATGATGTTTACTTGCTGTTTGCAAACAACAGAATCCACAGCGTTGCCAGCAGATGCCCTTGATTCACTGTGAATGAGAAAGGGAATTATAGGAAATCAGTGTGCATTGTGTGTCCAGCTGAGATGGAAGCTGGCAGAGGAGGCTCCAGGCAAAATTTCAGAGCATGAAAGTGTATCTTCTGGGCCTTTCCCACTATGGGGCAATCCCTTGGAGCCTGACCATCTCCCTTGTATCTCTATTCAAGATACGTCCACTTTTCAATTCTTTAAAGCCATCTTTCATTTTCTCAAGACCTGCTAGTTCATCTGATAAAATGAATGGCTAACACCATACTTTCCAGATAATCTTATATTTCCATAGGGAATGCCTAGAAATTCTATACTCTAACCTAAAGCAATAATTTCTAAAACAAAAAATACCTTGTTCCACAGTAGGTCAGTAAGGACCCATTTACTGAGAACTGAGAATGGCCTGAGATTATGGTCTGAGAATGGTCTGAGGTAACCTACTTTCAAGCTGACAAATTAACCTGCCAGTTTCACAGGTGCTGACAGAAGGCAGGAGAACCCCAGATCAAAGCACAAAGGACTTTATTACCCACAGTACAGCCTGCCGCATGAGTCTCAAGTTTGTGTCAATTCCTCTTACCCACGTGACCCACGGGGTGACACAGAAGGGCTCCAATGGATCCTTGCCTGCAGTGGGTCTGCACCACAGATGAGGATCCCCAAGCTTAAGGAACCTGAATCTTTTATAATGGGAAGCCAGCATGCCTGCTCTTTGTCCCAATGGGAGAAAATATTTTTATTCTACTGGACAGTAAGCGAATCTGCCTTCTTCTCCAAAGGGCTGTGATCTGTATCTTCCAAGGAGGTTTGCTGTACAGACATCCTCGGAAAGAGAGTCCAGAACAAAGGCCAAACAGTGCCTCTACTCACGAGATGTGCAAAAATAAGAGACCCATGAAGAATTGTCTCCCACCGCTATTCAAAAAATGATTTTCACCAGTTATCCCAAATAATATCTGGTAGACTTTTAGTCCATACCTAGGGAACTAATAGACATACATATTCGTAGGCCCTACCCCAGAGATTCTGATTCAGTAAGTCTGGGGTGAGGCTTACAATAGTCATTTCTTTTTTTTAATTTTTTTTAAATTAATGTTTATTTACTTTTGAGAGAGAGACAGACAGACAGAAAGTGCGAGCAGGGGAGGGGCAGAGAGAGAGGGAGACACAGAATCTGAAGCAGGCTCTAGGTTCTGAGCAGTCATCACAGAGCCCAAGGCAGGGCTCGAACTCACGAGCTGTGAGATCATGACCTGAGACGAAGTGGGACGTTTAACCGACTGAGCACCCAGGCGCCCCTAATGATAGTCATTTTTGAAAGATCCCAAGCGAAGTGGATGCTAGTGGATCCTAGACCATCCTTTCTGCACTACTGTAGATGACAATTTACTGATGTCTAGAAAATCACTGGAATTAGAATAGAATGAACAGGTGACAAAGCCCACAATTAAAAGCATATAAAGAAAAATGGAGTAAGCAGAGGAGTTAGTCTGCTCTTCCTCAGGGTGAGCAATACTAGGATTTGGATTTCAGGCCTCTATGCATAGCAATGACTTTTTCCCTGTGACTTTCAGCTAGGTGGTGACAAAGTTATTTTGCTTTCCTAAGCTCAGGGCTCAAAACTGGTGAGGTGTGATCCTACACAAGCCCAGTCTGAGAGGTAAAGTCGCTGCTTAACAAGAGTGCCCGTTCTCATTTGTTTCCTTCTTCTGTTGAGCTCCGTTTTACCCAGCCCTTGATACTGAAGGTTTCCTGAGGGGGTGACACTGAATTTCTCCACCTCAGAAACATTTATCTCTTGATCCAGTATGTTCAAGGCATGCACATTCACATTGGCATTCGTCATACTGGCAGACCAAGAAACACATTATGTAACAGGTTTTACTTGAAAATGTTTCTTATGTGCTTTTTATGCCATTCTGAGAAATTAGGCCAAATCATAGCTTTATTTTTATAAGTTCAGTTTTCCTTAACCTCAGAGATAGCTATTGAATATGAGTCTTTAGAGATACTACTTATCCTGTTACTTATTAAGCGTGACATGGTGTATGTGTAGTATACACGCCCTGCCCCGTGAGACCAAAATGGAAGGTGCCATTTGAAAACAAGGATCCAGAGCCTACAATTGGAGAAATAATGATTGTTTCTCAGTCTTCACCCTCTTCAATTTCTCTACTCTATTTGATGTTGTTATTTGTGCTCTCTTTGAGGCATCCTACTGCCTTAACTTCCAGGACACCAAGTTTTAGATTTTTTTACATAATGATTTTTATCATTTTTTATAAAATTCATCCATGCTGTGTTTTTTCAAGATAAGCAATAGCGGGGCACATGAATGGCCCAGTCGGTTGAGCATCTGACTCTTGATTTCAGCTCAGGTCATGATCCCAGGGTCATGGGATCGAGCCCCGCATTGGGCTCCACACTGACCATGGAGCCTGCTTGGGATTCTCTTTCTCTCTCCCTCCGTCCCTCTCCCCTACTCACGTCCCCTCTGTCTCTCTAAAATAAAATAAAATTTTAAAAAATTTTAAAAAGAAACTCTTTTTAAAAAAATAAAAAAGATGAGCCATAGAGAAAAGTATCAAAAAGCAAAGACTTACTCCAAATTACATCAAACAAAAATAAACATTGTTAAACTTAGTGAACAATATGCCAAACTTCTATGACTGTAGAGATGGGACAGAGAGATGGGTAGGGATGTACATAGATTAGAGAGAGAAAAAAAGAGATAGGAAAACAAACAGGAAAAGATAGAGTGATAAAGACCTCCTTATAAAATGGGATTATATTTGGGGTGCGTGGGTGGCTCAGTCGGTTAACCATCTGACTTCACCTCAGGTCATGATCTCACAGTCCGTGAGTTCAAGCCCCGCGTCAGGCTCTGTGCTGACAGCCTGGAGCCTGCTTCGGATTCTGTGTCTCCCTCTCTCTCTGATCCTTCCCCATTCATGCTCTGTCTCTCTCTGTCTCTCTCTGTCTCAAAAATAAATAAATAAATATTTTTTAAAAATTTAATGGGATTATATTCTAAATGTTGTGTTAAATAAGATGCATTAAAATTTATATGAATTTAAAAGGAAGAGAAGAAACTGAAGGCATATCCAGTTTAAACTGCTAGGTTGAACACATGTGGTTACCTCTAATACATCCTGAAACATCATTAAAATGAGAACAAATGAAGAAAGAAGAAAACAGTGTAGGTCCCCAAGGATAAAAGAGAATGGGGAAGAGCCCATAGCACACTATTTTGGAGAGGTGAAAGCCCAGAGATGAGCGGAAACCCATATACCCGTGTGTGAAGCCAGCAGTGAGAAAAGGTGAAACACATCACAGATTCCTAGTGACTTCAGGTGGCGACATGGAAGGCAGTGCTTAAACACTGCTAGAAAGCTGCTTTAAGAAGCAGATAGAGGGGCGCCTGGGTGGCTCAGTCGGTTAAGCATCCGACTTCAGCTCATGTCATGATCTCACGGTTTGTGGTTTCGAGCCCCATGTCTGGCTCTGTGCTGACAGCTCGGAGCCTGGAGCCTGCTTCTGATTCTGTGTCTCCCTCTCTCTCTGCCCCTCCCCCCCTTTCATGCTCTGTCTCTGTCTTTGAAGAATGAATAAATGTTAAAAAAAATTTTTTTAAAAGAAGCAGATAGAACCCTCATGCACAGTCAATGTAAAATGTTGCAGGTACCTTGAAAAACGATGGGACCGTTCCTCAAACAGCTGAACACAGTCATGGTATGACCAAGCAATCCACTCCCAAGAGAAGTGAAAACCTAGATCCACACAAAAGCTTGTGCATGAATGCTGACAGCAGCATTTTTATAAGAGCCAAAAAGCCTAAACAACTCAAATGTCTGACAGCTGATGAATGAAAAAACAGGATGTGATAGAACTGTGCAATGGAATATTATTTGGTCATAAAAAGGAATGAAACGCTGACACAGGCTACAACATGGGTGAACCTCAAAAACATTATTACAAGTTACAAAAACCACTCACCAAAGGTCACATGTTACATGATTCCATTGATATTAAGGGTCCAGAATGTACTGGCAAATCCAGAGAGACAGAAAGTAGGTTAGGGGGTGCCAGGGGCTGGGCAGGTGGAGGAGAAAGGGGAGTGACTCCTAACAGGTACAGGATTTTGTTTTCCAAAAATGTCTAAAAAGTATCATCGTGATATTTACACAACTCTGTGAACATACTAAAAAGTACTTAACTTAATAGCATCAATGGGTGAACTGTATCTCAAAGCTATTTTTTTAAATAAGTAATTGTTTCTTAAATTCCACCTATGAATGAAAATCACATGGTATTTGTCTTTCTTAGTCTGATTTATTTCACTTAGCATCATACCATCTAGATCCATCCATGTTGCTATAAATTTCAAGATGTCATTTTTTTTAAATGTTTTCTATTTTTATTTTTGAAAGAATATAAGCAGGGGAGGGGCAGAAAGAGAGGGACAGAAGATCTGAAGCAGGCTCCAGGCTCCGTGTGGACATGAGCAAGCCCGAAATGGGGCTTGAACTCACAAACCGCAAGATCACAACCCGAGCCAAAGTTGGATGCTCAACCAACTGAGCCACCCAGGTGCTCCAAGATCTCATTCTTCTTTATGGCTGAGTAATATATATATATATATATATATATATATATATATATATATATATACACATACACACATATATACATACATAATATTTAATATATTATAATATATATTATATATTTAATTATATATATAATATAATATATATAATAATTATATATAATATATTTATATTTATATTTATATTTATATTTGCAGGCAGAGTCCCTGTCTGCTTTCTTCACCATCATATCCCTGGCACCTGCACAGCATCAAACATACAGGAGGCACCTAGTGAAAACCTGATGAATGAATACAGACACTGGACAGCAATATCACACCTGTTTTTCAATTGGGATGTTGTGATAAGGAATAAATAAAGATATATATATATATATTAATATAAACCCACCCCACATCTTTATCCATTCATCCATTGGTGGACACTTGGTAATATATACAGTTGTTGAATCATTGTATTATACACCTGAAACTAATATCACACTGTATGTTAATTATACTTCAATAAAAAACAAAGTAGTAGGTTACATTCCCAGATGTCCTCCTTACTCTGCACAGTCAGGCCACGGGCCCTTCCCCACCTCTTCAGAAACTCAGAGACCTGTTCTCTTGTGAGGGTAAACCAGCAGGCTTCTGGAATGGGTGGCAGCAGGCCAGTTGAAGGCAAGAGTTCTTATGAAAGCAGCGGACTATGGGGCACCTGGGTGGCTCAGTCGGTTGAGCGTCCGACTTCGGCTCAGGTCATGGTCTCACTGTCCATGAGTTCGAGCCCTGCGTCAGGCTCTGTGCTGACAGCTCGGGGCCTGGAGCCTGCTCTGGATTCTGTGTCTCCCTCTGCCTCTGCCCCTCCCCCGCTCATGTTCTGTCTGTCTCTCTCTGTCAAAAATAAATAAACATTAAAAAAAAAAATGAAAGCAGCGGAATTTGAATAAGGGAAATTTCATGTACTGAACATAGAGATTCTTAGCCTTCTTTCCCATTCAGATCCCAGAACCCTGGTTGGCAGGCAGGATCTGTATGAGGGACTGTCTCCTAAAACCAAGACAAAAGATGAAGTACCTGCCTGACCTGGAGCCCTCGTGCGTAACAGTGGTAAGCAGGTATTATGGTGTGGTGGTTATGGACACTGACGATGGATCTCCATTCTCTAGACCAGAAACCTAACTGTGCTGGCTATTGGCTGAGAGGCCTCTGGTAAGTTATTAACCTCTCATGCCTCATCTATAAAATGGGAATAATCACAGAATTTATATTATGGGATTGTTGTGAGAATTAAATGTAAACACAAACAAGGCATGGCATAAGTTTAAGCCTCTAATTATTTTTACAGTGATTATTTATGCCCCATTCTTAAATGTGACTAGATAAAGCATGCCAGGCAGTTAAGGAAAGTGTTTGCAATGAAAGATAGAAATCAAATAAAACAACAGGGAAAAAAAGCCACTGGGAACAGAAAGCATGAAGGGAGATATGAGAAGACACTGTGACCCTGATCAATAATGGAATGCTAGCAAAGAACAAAAGTAAAAGAACAACAAAGAATGAAATAAAATAACTCCTGGTTAGAACTAAGAAAATAATTCAAAAAGGAAACCCATGGGGCCATGGGTCTAGCAAGGCAGAGACAAAGCAAAATTTGAATACGGTGAATGGAAGAGGGAAAATATGGTAAACGAAAACTAAGAAATTCTACATGACAGTGATGTGCCACCTGGTACTGTCTGTGGTCTCCTGCCTAGTGGGTGCTCAACAAATATTTTGTACATTAATAAATAAATCAATGAACGACTAGAGAACTTCAAGAGAAGCAACAAGCCATGTGCCACTGAGAAGCGATATGCTGGCACAGTAAATCTTTTCTGGAAAGCAATTGAGCAATATGTCTCAGAAATGCACAAGAAAGTTACCCCAATAATTATATTTCCAGTAATTTATCCTTGGCAAATACTCTCAGAAATGTAAGCAAATGTTTATGTGTAAAGATCTTCGCTGCAGTATCATTCCATAATCAGAAACTTAGGGAAATCTAAATATTCAGTAACAGAAGTTTCAGTAAATATATTGAATATACTATACAAGTTAGTGAAACTCATTAAAATGTGATTTTGAAGGCCATTTTATGATAATATGGAAATGTTCCCAATGATGGGTGAAAATGGTAGGACACAAAAAGAAGTAAACTATATCAAGTTTGAAAATGTCAACAACTTCGAAATAAACTTTTGTTTAAACCTAACCCTCATATGGAACCACAAAAGGCCCCAAATAGCCAAAGTAATTTTGAAGAAGAAGACCAAAGCAGGAGGCATCACAATCCCAGACTTTAGCCTCTACTACAAAGCTGTCATCATCAAGACAGCATGGTATTGGCACAAAAACAGACACATAGACCAATGGAATAGAATAGAAACCCCAGAACTAGACCCACAAACGTATGGCCAACTCATCTTTGACGAAGCAGGAAAGAGCATCCAATGGAAAAAAGACAGTCTCTTTAACAAATGGTGCTGGGAGAACTGGACAGCAACATGCAGAAGGTTGAAACTAGACCACTTTCTTACACCATTCACAAAAATAAACTCAAAATGGATAAAGGACCTGAATGTGAGACAGGAAACCATCAAAACCCTAGAGGAGAAAGCAGGAAAAGACCTCTTTGACCTCAGCCGTAGCAATTCCTTACTTGACACATCCCCAAAGGCAAGGGAATTAAAAGCAAAAATATACTACTGGGACCTTATGAAGATAAAAAGCTTCTGCACAGCAAAGGTAACAACCACCAAAACTAAAAGGCAACCAACGGAATGGAAAAAGATATTTGCAAATGACATATCAGACAAAGGGCTAGTATCCAAAATCTATAAAGAGCTCACCAAACTCCACACCCGAAAAACAAATAACCCAGTGAAGAAATGGGCAGAAAACATGAATAGACACTTCTCTAAAGAAGACATCCGGATGGCCAACAGGCACATGAAACGATGCTCAACGTCGCTCTTCATCAGGGAAATACAAATCAAAACCACACTCAGATATCACCTCGCGCCAGTCAGAGTGGCCAAAATGAACACATCAGGAGACTATAGATGCTGGCGAGGATGTGGAGAAACGGGAACCCTCTTGCACTGTTGGTGGGAATGCAAATTGGTGCAGCCGCTCTGGAAAACAGTGTGGAGGTTCCTCAGAAAATTAAAAATAGACCTACCCTATGACCCAGCAATAGCACTGCTAGGAATTTACCCAAGGGATACAGGAGTCCTGATGCATAGGGGCACTTGTACCCCAATGTTTATAGCAGCACTCTCAACAATAGCCAAATGATGGAAAGAGCCTAAATGTCCATCAACTGATGAATGGATAAAGACATTGTGGTTTATATACACAGTGGAGTACTACATGGCAATGAGAAAGAACGAAATATGGCCCTTTGTAGCAACGTGGATGGAACTGGAGAGTGTGATGCTAAGCGAAATAAGTCATACAGAGAAAGACAGATACCATACGGTTTCACTCTTATGTGGATCCTGAGAAACTTAACAGAAACCCATGGGGGAGGGGAAGGAAAAAAAAAAAAAGGTTAGAGTGGGAGAGAGCCAAAGCATAAGAGACTCTTAAAAACTGAGAACAAACTGAGGGTTGATGGGGGGTGGGAGGGAGGGGAGGGTGGGTGATGGGTATTGAGGAGGGCACCTGTTGGGATGAGCACTGGGCGTTGTATGGAAACCAATTTGACAATAAACTTCATATATTGAAAATAAATAAATAAATAAATAAAAATAAACCTAACCCTCTCAGCCCCAATCCAGATGTCACACACCATCTTTGAATCTGTTTCCCTCTCTTTGCCTGCTTGAACCACGCATGATACCCCCATCCCTTGTTCTTCTGAATTCCAATAGCAATCTAACTGCCCTTCTTTTTTAAGCTTCTGGAAGGCAAGAATTACATCTCAAATTCATGCCTCCTTTCGTAGCCAGTAAAATGCCTTGCACACAAAGCACTCATCACTTATTTGTAAATTCAAAGAAAATTATTATATGTCTATTGCATGCCTCGAACTACTAAGAAGTTAAAAGAGCATACACATGGACTCAAGAGATTTGGGTCCAAAATTAGGCTGTGCATGACTCTAGGCACATTAACCACATTAGGCCTCATTTTCCCCATAGTAAAACGAGAATGCCTAAGGCAGCGTTCCCAAAGAACCTTAAGATGCAGATTCATGTACAAATGCTCCCAAGAAAGACGAAGGTTGGGGGTGTCAGAAAGGGAAAAATCCAAACAAGGGTGTGATCTCAGGTAAACTCCCAGCCTAACCCTGACCAGGGGAGCTCCATTCACACATATAAAAGCTCCAACACTGCCCTACTTGAGTCATACTCAACACCTGTCAGTCATTGGCCAAGATGCCCTGTTGCAGGGTGGGACGAGGAGTGGGACCGTAACACTAAAGTCCCAGGCACTTCCTGCTCTGTGTGTCTGGGCAAAGCGGCTCCAGTAGTGCAAGTGTTGGCCATCCTTCAGAAGAAAGTCACACGTAGAGGCCTTTAGAAGCAAAAGAACACAGAAGCTGTGGGAGGCACAGCATTCTGGGTAGAGGTCAATGGCCACTACAGAGGGTTTTGGAGTAGGTGACCTCTAAGCAAGTTTTCTAATTCAAATTTCAACAAGAGTCATTTATATTTAATCTAGAAGATATAATCCATAAGAGACTCTTAGGGATTGAGAACAAACTAAGGGTAGATGGGGGGTGGGGGAGAGGGGAAAGTGGGTGATAGGCAGGGAGGAGGGCACTTGTTGGGACGAGCACTGGGTGTTGTATGGAAACCAATTTGACAAGAAATTAGATTTTAAAAATCTAAGAACAAATCTAAAAAAAGAAAAGAAAAGAAAAGAAAAGAAAAGAAAAGAAAAGAAAAGAAAAGAAAAGAAAGGGGAGTGAGCCAGGTTCAACTTGAATCAATTGGGTTAATAGGATTTGTAAGAAAATAGTTATTCCTATTCCTAAGGTATCTAGAACCAAATCTCCCTATCCCTGATATGAATACATTAGGTTATACGACAATGAAAATTAAGGTTGTAGATAGAAGGATGTTTAATAATTATCTGATTTTAAGGTCAGATTATGCTGAATTATCAGGATAAGACAATTATTTCACAATCTTCTCTAAATGTGGAAGGAGGAGGAAGAGAAAGTGTCACAGTATAGAAAATGAAAGTAGACATTATTTTTTTCCCAATTGTTTTCTTGTTAATTCTTTCCCCAATAGCATAAAATGAACAATAGTTCAGCTATAAAAACACCTGTGAATTCTTTATCTGGCTATCAAAATTTTATCTGTCATGAAATTAAAGCAAAAATAATCATTTTTGGGTATAAATATTTCACGAATAAGTAGTTATAAATTGATCGTAATTTTTCCACATTTTTGAAACACATTTTTTATCCTTTTAACCAAACAAATTAACACCAATGCAATGACAGTGGCATACACATTGGATACAAGCTTCTGGAAATCCAGGATTACTGGGTCATATCTCCATAACACAGTTGCAGAGGAGGAGATAATGATGTCCACCCAGTACACGACTACAAAGAAACTCACCAACAACAGGAGAGTCTGGGTGGCCCTTCTCTCTGGGGAGACCCTCGAGGAGAGGCTGGAGCTGTGTAGCTGCTGGCACTGCCTCTGATGCCTGGACAAGAGAATCACCATATATGCACTAGAGAGCAGCATGGCGCCTATAAAGAAAACATCCCTGGGTAATGTCAAAATGAGAAGCCGTCCCCTGATGATGGAGTGTGTGGGGGAAACGGAGCAGTATTTACTGACATGCAGTAGATTGATCTGGGTCATGTTAGAAGAAGCAGCAGTATACAAGATGCACTTACTATTGAGAGACAAACTAAGAAACCATAAGACAATAAAAGGACGGAAGATGCATTTTGTGCATTTATGTTTAAACCTGACCAACCTGGAGGTGCTGGTGCTGATGATGAAGGCCTGGAGGATGCTCAGGAGGCAGGTGATGTTCATGGACAGACATCGTGTCACTCTGTTCATGCAAAATAAAGCCTTATATTTGAAATCGTTCAGAAAGTTTAGTGTTTCCAACAGGTCTGTAGACAACAGCACAGTGAAGAGTTTCATCATGTGGACAAATGCCAAGTGACAGATGATCAGGCTGGTGGGCTTAGGCCTGCGATCCAGAAGGTGTGTGAAGATGTGGAAGAGAAGGAGGAAGCTGTTGGCTGAGATTCCTATGACTACTTGTAGATAATGTCGTATTTTAATAGTCATGTAAACGGAAGATGTGATCTTCATGGTCACAAAGAAAAAACATTTTTATCTGGAAGAAACGGGTCTCACATCAACAATATCATTTACTTTGTTGTCATACTCATCGCCACATCACAGTTTTCATTTTATCCATATTACTTCACCCAATTAATAAGTAAACCTATGTTGTATAGAGTATTAGAAATACAGTCTCTCTTAAATATGGAGAACAAACAGAGGGTTACTGGTGGGGTTGTGGGAGGGGGATGGGCTCAATGGGTAAGAGGCATTAAGGAATCTACCCCTGAAATCATTGTTGCACTATATGCTAACTAATGTGCTAACTAATGTTGCACTATATGCTAACTAATGTGGATGTAAAGTAAAAAAAATAAAACTAAAAAGAAGAAAAAAAGATATAACTTAAATCTATTTGGGAAGATAAAATAAACATATATAAAATCACTGGATGCTAAGTCAATGTACACTCAAACATAAACACCATTCAGAAAAAGAGAAAATGCTAAGTTTAATCTGAAAGACATTCTAAAGGGGGTAAATCTGCAAGTTAGCCATGAAGGAAACATAACCTTGAACTGGGACCTCTTCAACACAAATCACTGCTTCCTGAAATCCTGAACAATAAAATCCTTCCTTTGAATCCAGCCTTCTCTCTCTTCACCTTCTTTCCCACTGAACTTGTATTTCAACTCTTTACGATATCCAGATTCTCAAATCCTCTTCCAACCCTTTGGTCATTATTTCCTCACTTGTTCCCTACACACACCTACACAGACGCGCGCGTACGCATCCCTGTATTTCTTTTTCAGTTTTTCCATCCTACAATGTTCTTCTTCCTTTCCCCAAGTTATTTAAAAAATCACAGTTCCACAACCAAACTTCCACAAACACTTCAGTGATTCTTCAGCTCATAAACTGCCTCCAACACCCACAAAATGATTAGAAACGATATGACAGTGTATAATTAATGTCTAAACCCTATGGTACTAAATTTGGCTGCTATGAGCATTTCTTCTTTCTCTTCAGCTAGGCTGTAATCCCCCAAGGGCAATGTATTGTACCCCTTCACACCAACTGGCAGAGATCTAGACAAACCACAGACAAACACGTGAGAGATGACATCTCCCCCCGATAAAAATAATGATTACCAAAGACAATCATACAACATAAACTTCACTTTATAAAATAACACATGAATACAATGCAGAATCAGCTTGTGGATGCATTCTGACATATTACTTCAGGATGAGAAAGCAGAAAGTGAAAAAAAAGAAACTATCAAAAACATTTTACAAAATACACATCTTTAAATGCATCTTCAGGCTGATTCATTCAGGTGTTTATATGTCTGAGGATCACAGTTTATCACATTATTGTGATAAACAATATTTTATGCACAGACAGCTGGCTTGTAAGCAAAATATGAAACCTGAGGCACCAGAGTGGCTCAGTAGGCTGGGCACCCGACTCTTGATTTTGGCGGTCATGATCTCACAGTTTGTGGGATCAAGCCCAGCTTTGGGCTCTGCACTAACAGCACAGAAGCTGTCTGGGATTCTCTCTCTCTCCCTCTTTCTCTGCCCCTCCTCTGCTCTCTCTCTCTCTCTCCCTCTCTCTCTCTCCCCCCTCTCTCTATCTTTCAAAATAAATAAATAAACTTAAAAAAAAGAGGAAACCAGGCAGCCGAAGGCAGTAAGAATGGGAGGAAAGCTTTTGTGATATGGCAGGTGTCTGACTACAACACAGTGACTATGTTCTATTTGGATGTCAAAAGCCGATTTTTTTACGTTCCCTACAGTCAGTCTTAGGAGAGATTTAAATTTCCACCCTATAGAATACTGCCCAAAATGAGAAAAGTATTAATGATTCTTAGGAACGATGCTTCATATGTTACTGATTCCATGAAAATCTATTTATAAACAGAGAACACCTGGAGAAGACAAGAATGGGTTAAGCAGGGTACATAGACCAGATTATCTGGGGTTCATGTCTGCATGTGGCAGATACTCCCTTCCTCAATGGTTCCAACAAGTGCTTCATAATCTGCACATTTCATTCTCTGCCTATGTCTTTGGTTCCTTCATCCTCCTACTGATTCACCTTTTTCCCCTCTGGCCTTGGAGCCCTGGATCTGCTAAGCCTTAAGCATCGTCATCTCTACCCCCAGCCAGGGCCACTTCACAGGCATTGGAATCACTTGAAACTCGGCTCCAGCTCACTGATTTCCAGCTCGGAGACTGCCTTCTCGAGTCACACTTTCCTGTCCTTCAACCTGTTACATCCCTCAATTCTACCTACCTTTTTTTCTCATTCCTCAGGCTCTAATGTTTTGCTATCCTCCAGGAAAAGGAGAATACATTCCTTGTGGTGATATGTGATGCCACCAAAATGTTTAATTGATGCAGATAATAGAATCTACATTTCTTCACTCTATTAGACAGCATTCATGTCTACCTAAACATGACTAATTTTTCTAAAGTCCAGTTTACTACATTATTTTCTTTTATGCCTCATATCTAAGAACTCTTGGCGTGAGAAGAAATATGAACGGCAAATAAGCACATGAAAAGATGCTCAACATTACTTGGCTTCAGGGAAATGCCAACAAACCACACAGTGAGGTACCACCATGCATCTATTAGAATGACTTTTTAAAATGGCAACCCTAAGTGCGGACAAGGATGCAGAGCCACTGGAACTCTCGTTACCATACGTGTAGCACAAATCTACTCTGCAAAACAGTTCTAGAGTTCCTAATAAAGTTAAATATAGTGAGCATATACCCAAGAAATCCCACTTTTAGGTATTTACCTCAGAAATGGAAGCATGTCCACACAAAAATCTGTACCCAATTGTTAACGCCAGCTTTATTCATAATTACCATCACAGAAGCAACCCAAATGATCCTCAACTGGGAAATGGGCAAACCAAGTGTTGGGTATCATTCCATCTAAACAATGGAATTATTTAAACACATTGTTTAGATGGAATGATTCCCAACAACAACAACAAAAATGAAGTACTGATATATGCAACGGCATAGATGACTCTCAAATGTACTTTGCTGAGGAAAAGAAACCAGACCCATGAAACTTCATATTGTATTATTCCATTTACATGACATTTCTGGAAAAGGCAAAATGATAGGGATGGAGAGCAGATCAACAAATGCCAGAGCCCAGAAATGGAGAAGGGAGTGGCTAAAAAGAGGGAGCGGAGGGAATGTATTGGGGCGACGGAACTGTTCTGCATCCTGATTACGGCGGTGGACACGTGGCTGTACACATTTGTCAAAAGTCATAGCACAACAGTAATTTACAAGAGTAACCTTTAGGATACTGCAAATTTTTAAATAAAATTTGTAAAAAATATGAAGTGTGGGTGAGGATATAGAGCAAATGGACATTTATACAATTTTGTTGGGTGCAAGTTAGAATAATCGTTTTGGAAACAATTTAGTATCATCTCATAGAGTTGAGTATGAACATATCTGATAGTCTGGCAATTTCGCTCCATGGAGAAGCTTGTGCCAGAAAACATGTATGTGTGTGTATGTACATATATGTATATGTGTGTGTGTGTGTATTCCCCTCATACATATATAACCCACATATATACCCATAACATATATATACCCATACAGTACTTTGTAATAAAAAAAAATCTGGAAACAAATTTCCACTAGCTGGAAAATGGACGAATGTATTGGGAAATACCTAGGGGCAATATTCAGTTCAGGGGGTGTTACAGTAGGTTGCTCCTGCTACGTGACCTCGGCAGTAGCTCCTATTGGCCAGCTCTTGATTCTGCAAACCTCCTGATAGGGTCTGAATGTTTGTATCCCCTCAAAATTCAAGTATTGAAATCCCAAGGTGATGGTATGTGGAGTTGATTGGATTGGGATTAGCACCCTTATAAAAGAGATGCCAGAGAGCTAGCCTGGACCTTCTGCCATGTAAAATTACAGGGAGAAGATGGTCATCAGCAAAGAGGCTGGCTCTCACTAGACACCAAATCTGCCAAATGCCACGCATGATTTTGGACTTTCCAGCCTCCAGAAGTGTAAGAAATAAATGTTGCTTCTAAGCCACCAGTTTGTGGTATTTTTCATACAGCGCTAAGACACCTCCTATCAACTCGGTAAGCCCCAATTCCTCCAGAAAATTTCCTTTTTTCTTATCATAGCCAGGCCTGGTTTATGTTTCTTGCAATCAAGAACCCTGAAAGGTACAAAGCCCCATCCAAACTTAACATCTGCCTTCAACACATGTAGAGCCATCACCTTCCAAATCACTCACACTCAAACCTGGCATCACTTTAACAACTTCATCTGCCTCACCACCCTGTCATTTCTACCTCTTTAACATGTCACACATCTGTCTAAAATAAATGCAGACCTCTGTGAAATCACAGCAGCAGATAAACCTGTTTAAATCTCACTCATCCCTTGAGAACTAGTTCAAAGTCAGCTCTTGCCTTATCCCTGCCTCCTATGCCTAGCCAGATATAACCACTCTTCAACCTGAACTTTCCTAGCACAATTTGCCTCTTTTCCTACCCCTACTAGTGCATTCAACTAATATCTAACGCGAACCTACTCTGCACCAGGTACCGTTCTAAGGGCTGGAAATAAAGACACTAATCCTTGGCAGACAGAAAATAAACAAAAATCATAAAATGTTTAGTAGGCTACTGAGTGTTCAGAGAAAAAGTGAGAAGAGAAGGGGTGAAGGGGTTAGCAAATGTCATGGAGTGTACCATACTAGATAAGATGGGCACAGAAGGTCTCAGGAAAGGTGACATTTGAGAAAAGACCAGAAGGTAGTAAGCAAGTGGACCAAGCGGGTATCTCAGGGAAGTTCATTCAGGACGGAGAGAACAACAAATGCAAAGTCCCCAGGTCTGAAGCAGGTTGGAGTTCTGGTGAAAGAATGAAGAGGCAGAGAGAGTAAGAGGGAGAATAGAAAGAGATGAGGTGAGAAAGGAAAGGAGGAGCCAGGTCAGACCAGAGGGCTTTGGTGATGCTGATGAGGACCTCGGCTTTTCTCTGAATAAGACGGGAAGCCTCTGAAGAGTCTTCAGCAAATATGGTCTAACTTACAGGCTCATTCTAGGTTGCAAATAGAGTAAGGTGAGGAGGCTGAGCAGAAGCAGGAAGACGAGTTAAGAGGTTGCTGCCCTTTGGCACGATGTCGGGGGAGACAGCATAGACTTCCAATCTCCCTATGTTCTTCTTGGAAACAGAAAAATCAAGGAGGGAGCATAGAAAAAAATTAATTGAAATGAATCTACATGAACCCAGAATACAAATTGGATGCAAGAGTAATGTGGGAATAGCAGCTCTGCACAAAAGGAGAAAAGACCAAGGGATTTCTTGTGGTCTTAAGAGCTAGAGAACCCAGAAATTGCCAACAAATCATCACCACAAAGAGGAGGAGTCCCTCCTGAGAAGGGAAGGCTCAGTGGAATAATTTGAGAAAAAACGACAGAAACAGGAGGCGGCTTCTCAGACACACATTTGCACATGTGAGGTGAGTCCGAGAGCACCACAGGGAGGGCTCACTTGCTGGGCAGCCTGATCCCACAAGCTTCTGAGAAAGAGCTCTGCAATGAGGACATCCCAGGGCAAGAACTTTGAGGGAGGAAAAGGGATAGTCCAGATCTGGGGGATGATGGGACGGGAAGCCAATAGAGGCAATTTTCAGAAATAACTGGGCAGATGGCTGCACTTAGAGACCATGTTTTCTTATTTTATTTTTTAAAATTTTTTAAATGTTTTATTATCCATATTTGAGAGAGAAGGAGACAGAACGTGAGCAGGGAAGGGGCGGGGGGGGGGGGGGTGGGGCAGACACAGAATTTGAAGCAGGCTCCAGGCTCTGAGCTGTCAGTACAAAGCCCGACACAGGGCTCGAACCCATGAACCGTAACCAACTGAGCCACCCAGGTGTCCTGAAAGACCATGTTTTTTAATATGTCAAAGTAACACAAGAAGAGGGAGCCCAAGAGCTCTGCAGCTTGGAAAGCTATCCTGGTCGAACCCGCACGAACTTCCTTGTAAAAGTACAGGTAAACTTCTCTTACTTAAACATGAGTAGCAGAAAAGCGGAGCATGCAATTTGATATGCAAAAATATCAGTTTTCTACATTTTTTCTTCTTTTAATGAGGATAAGGAGAGCAGGTAATTATTGTATGCTCTAGCAATGCAGATTATAATACAACTATCAAAATCAGAAGAAGAGGAGACTGCAAGGGAAGAAGAATACGTTTGCCTTAAAAGGAAATCACTTAAGAATAGACACTCTGGAAAAGTGTGAGGAGGCAAGAAGTTACTAGCTAACTTAATATTGCCCATCGTAGAGACACAGTAGACAGTAGTCAAGAACCTCTGTAGCTCTGGGATATGGAGGTAGGAAACAATTTTGCATTAGGACCCTAGAGTCTCTTCAAGAATGACAAGAATGACTTTGGAGCTCTCAGTCCCACTCCCAATGAGCCACGTTCCCAAACACTCGAGCAACTTGGGGAAAGTGCCCTTGGAAAGTCAAGGAACTTACCCTGCAGCAACCAGAAGCCAGAGACCGTATGTATGTACACTATTTAGGGGGCATGAGCCAGTGTTGCCTGAGGAAGCATATGGAGCTGTCACAAGACCAGCTCCTCCATATGCTTCTAGAACATGTAATCTAAATTTTTGAGGAGGGAGACAAAAGATTTGCTACATAGAAAACAGAACTTCTATTTCAGAGCATAAGAGGTGTCAACAGCTGCAGTGAAAAGTAGTCTGGCAAGTAGGGAAAAATAGGAGCTTGAAATCAAACGGATCTAATTTCAATTCGAGTTTCACTCAGTAAAGGTTATCTTGGGTAAATTCCTCACTTTCTACGAGCCTCACTTTTCTCTACGGTGCCACTAATAACATATCTGGCAAGATCACTGTGAGGGCGGGCATGTGGAGGTACGAAAGACCTTAGTTCTTCCTTCTCTCCTTCTTCCCCTCCCCCGCTCAAATCACCTTTGTCGGTCAAGTGTAACTATACCTTACATATTGGGAGACTACTTATTGTTCTGGCTTCAGAACTTAAAACAGCTAGCTCTCACTCTCCAAAAACTTACTCTGCTTAAAATTTAACTTCATGTATAAAATAACAATTTCTACTCAGGACACATATTAATGATGTTTTAAATAGCTTTTTATAGTTCCTGCCTGACTGTTTTGTTATACACCATTAAACAGTCGTTACATTCCATTTGTGGTTGAAGTTCTCTCCGCTTTGCGTTTACGGTGTCATATTGGTTTATAAAGCACGTGGGAAAACAGCCAGATGAAAGGCTCTTCATCAGTGCAAGACATTAGTATTCTATCTTTTTAGAAGAAGAGTTTACTCTCTAGGCATATGGAATTGAATCTAATTAAAGGCATTTGCATCATTTAGTTCTAGCAAAAGCAACACTGTCATTCTGTCATATTAATTTTGTTTCTGTCACCTTAATGTTTTTAATGGCTGGGTCTAAAAAGCTGGGATGCTTGGCCATGCAGGAGAACAGTGAGGAAGGCATTTGAACAGTATCATCATTCACTTCATACTCACTGGCAATCCAAGGGGCTTCCTGAACTAAGCTCTGGTGGTTATAGCCATAGGGGTCCAACATCACAGTTTCCCACAATGTAGTATAGCCCCAGGAGCTAAGAAAATCACACTCAGTAGACAAATACACAAAACAAGCTGGTGAAGAGCATCAGAGACAATGTGACTCCTTTCTGGTCAAAAAGTGAGGGGGAAAAAATCACAAACCTGCCAGACAGCAAACAACCATTATATCTAGCTTGCGAGAAGCAACCATGTGCAAATAAACACTTATCCTTACAAGAACTGAATAATCTCCCCCAGATGAGCCAGCCACATTTCCATGACCTCACACCACCTTACTTAAAACCTGCTTAAAACCGTGCCCATTGACCTTAAGGGTAAAATAAAAATCCTTAGTAGAACTTATTCAAGGATTTCAGGCCCGGTGTTAGATGATAAATGGCAACTGACCCTAGGCCTGTGTGTCAGGAAGGTATAGGAAGTGATGGGGACAGTGCTGAATGACAGAGCACAGGGGGCATTTGACCCAACTTGTTTCTGGATGAAGATAAGAATGCCCGACCTTCCGAGTGATGAAGAGAAGCAAGAGAACTAGATTTTGAAATCTGGTTTTTATTTTTATTTTTTAAGTTGTTATTTTAATTCCAGTTAATTAAAATACAATGTTATATTAGTTTCAGGTGGACAGGATAGTAATTCAGCACTTCCATACATCTTCCTGTACTCATCACAAGGATGCTCCTTAATTCCCAGCAACTGTTTCACCCATCCCCCACCCACCATCAGTTTGTTCTCTATAATTAAGAGTCTATTCCTTGATTTGTCTCTCTCTTATTTCTTCCTTTTGCTTGTTTTGTTTCTTAAGCTTCACATATGCATGAAATCATATGGTATTTGTCTTTCTCTGACTTATTTCACTTAGCATTATACTCTCTAGCAAATTTGTCATTGCAAATGGCAAGATTTCATTCTTGTTTATGGCTGAACAATATTCCATCGATGGACACTTGGGATACTTCCATATCTTGGCTATTGTAAATAATGCTGCTATACAAGAATGAAACTAGACCACTTTCTCACACCATTCACAAAAATAAACTCAAAATGGATGAAAGACCTGAATGTGAGACAGGAAACCATCAAAACCCTAGAGGAGAAAGCAGGAAAAGACCTCTCTGACCTCAGCCGCAGCAATTTCTTACTTGACACATCTCCAAAGGCAAGGGAATTAAAAGCAAAAATGAACTATTGGGACCTCATGAAGATAAAAACCTTCTGCACTGCAAAGGAAACAATCAACAAAACTAAAAGGCAACCGACGGGATGGGAAAAGATATTTGCAAATGACATATCGGACAAAGGGCTAGTATCCAAAATCTATAAAGAACTCACCAAACTCCACACCCAAAAAACAAATAACCCAGTGAAGAGATGGGCAGAAGACATGAATAGACACTTCTCTAAAGAACACATCCAGATGGCCAACAGGCACATGAATAGATGCTCAACGTCGCTCCTCATCAGGGAAATACAAATCAAAACCCCACTGAAATATCACCTCACGCCAGTCAGAGTGGCCAAAATGAACACATCAGGAGACTATAGATGCTGGCGAGGATGTGGACAAACGGGAACCCTCTTGCACTGTTGGTGGGAATGCAAACTGGTGCAGCCACTCTGGAAAACAGTGTGGAGGTTGCTCCAAAAACTAAAAATAGATCTACCCTATGACCCAGCAATAGCACTGCTAGCAATTTACCCAAGGGATACAGGAGTGCTGATGCATAGGGGCACTTGTACCCCAATGTTTATAGCAGTTCTTTCAACAATGGCCAAATTATGGAAAGAGCCTAAATGGCCATCAACTGATGACTGGATAAAGAAGTTGTGGTTTATATATATGATGGAATACTACTTGGCAATGAGAAAGAATGAAATATGGTCTTTTGTACCAACATGGATGGAACTGGAGAGTGTTAGGCTAAGTGAAATAAGCCATACAGAGAAAGACAGATACCATATGTTTTCACTCTTATGTGGATCCCGAGAAACTTAACAGAAGACCATGGGGGAGGAGAAGGGGGAAAAAAAGTTACAGAGAGGGAAGGTGGCAAACCATAAGAGACTCTTAAAAACTGAGAATAAACTGAGGGTTGATGGGGGGTGGGAGGGAGGGGAAAGTGGGTGATGGGCATTGAGGAGGGCACCTGTTGGGATGAGCACTGGGTGTTGTATGGAAACCAATTTGACAATAAATTTCATATTAAAAAATGTTTTTTAATTTAAAAAAATAATGCTGCTATAAACATAAGGGTGCATGTATCCCTTTGAATTAGTGTTCATGTATTCTTTGGGTAAATACCCAGTGCAATTGCTGGATCATAAGGTAGTTCTATTTTTAACTTTTCAAGGAACCTCCATACCATTTTCCATAGTGGCTATACCAGTTTGCATTCCCACCAGCAATGCACGAGATTTTTAAATAATTCAAACTTAAAACACTATGTAAGCCAATATTCTGCAGAACAAACAAAAACAAATCTGGACTAAAGACCACCATTTCGCACTTTGGCACGTGCCAAGAAATATATATGTGTATATTACTCTAACTATATATATGATATACATAACCATATAACTATGTATATAGCTCTATTTACATACATGGTCCGATATAGTTTTGTATATATACATACACAAACACAGTGATATATTTATATGGCTCCATGTATATCACTTACATGTAACTATAACTTTTATATAAAACTATATATTATATATAGTTGCACATGGCTACATATATATCCATACGTATCCATGTATCCACATGTTTTATATATATATATATATATATATATATATATATATATGCGCACACACATAAACACACATAGTGGATACATGGTAAGAAATAAATACATGGGGTAATGTTTAAACTAGGACAAGAATATATAACTAGAACAATTTGTATCATCTAGGCTGCGTTCCATATTTTTAATCATTTGGGCAGGTGCTAAGCTGAAGTATCTCTTGGTACTGATTATAAAGACAGAGTCTTACGAAGCAAATTTATAGTATCAATTTAAGTGAATTCTCAACTTTTTAAAATTAATTAATTCCAAAAGCCTCTGAGTATTCACTAACACACAAGGCAATTATGTATTCACCAAGACAAAAACTGATTCTTTAATAAATTAAGACATATATTAGATTACTGTTTTTGTCCTGTGTTCAGAATACATCAATATTCGCAACTGTCATTTTTTAATGGCAACAATTTAAATATTTCACTAATTTACATAGACCCATCCAGTAACCAGTTCAAAACAGAGACTTCTAATACGATTATACTGCTTTCAACTTAGGCTTATTATGCTTAAAATACAAGATTATTTCCAGCGACTTTGTTTTTGCTTCTAAATACTAGAAAATTGTGCTTGAGTTTGATAAGAGATATCAGTATATTCTTTCATTAGTTTCTTGCATGACACATAAACTAGCTTCAAGGAAGTTCCAGGTATGGCTTTCAAAAATGTTTGAGCAATGGTAACATCCATGTAATAAGTCCCTTCTCCCAGGGTGCTATTTTTGAACAATGAATTTATTTTAATATCTAGGACACAGCATATTTTTAAACATTATTTCCTTATCGCTATATTCTATGCAGTAAAATCTAATAAAAGTTAAATGGACTAATTCCTTTTTTATTGCCTCCAGTATGTGGGTATATACATTGGTGTAAAGTTGAAAAACAAACCACCCCTCATAATAAGGTAAGGAGTCTTACTATTTCCTCATGAATGGATTTTTCATAACTGGGTCACTGGATAATTAACTATTTGCCTGAAAAATCCACTTAGCATATTATGCATCTACATGTACTAAAGCTGAAATAATGCATTCCTAAGTTTGAAAACACTTCCCTCTAATGCTTTGTCTCACAACTGCAGAGTACCGGAGGGTCTTTGATTTGAATTTTAGTTTTTTGTACCACAGCTTTGTAAATAATCTGGAGCTTACAAATACAGCAGGCACTTGTCTGGGCAGCTCTCCTCATGAAAAATGTCAGTGCTCCTTTGGTTCACCCACTGTCTGGAATGATGAGCGCTAGTGCCTTCCAATTCAGACAGCTGTAAGGACACCAACAGGTATCCTTTTATTTTGGACCTATTGTTGCCTAATGGGGACAAAAATGATTACTGAGCATCTGCCAATTTGATAAAGTGCTACAATTATCCTAACTGTGTAATACCTATCAGCTTTTTAACAGGGGTGTAAGCGGGATATGCCCAGGGAAAAGTAGCTTAAGTCTCTCAGTGGTTTTAGGATATATTTCAGTATATTTGGGATTTCTCCTTAGAAATAATGTAAAGGGGAAACTGTATTTTTCTACTTTAAGCCAAACTTAGATATACTAACATACCTATTTGTTTTATTTGAAGAAATTATTTGTTGAACATCAATTAATGCAATCCATCACATCAACCTACTAAAAAAGAAAAATCGTATGATATCAATAGTTACAGAAAAAGCGTTTGACAAAATCCAACAGGGAATCATGATTTAAAAAAACTAGGAATAGACAGGAACTTTCTCAACCTGATAAAGTTCATCTACAAAAAACCTATAGCTGACATCATACTTAACGGTAAGAATCGCAAAGCTTTCTAAGATCAGGTACAAGGCAACAATGTCTGCTCTCACCACTCCTTTTCAACACTGTATTAGAAGCCCTTGCTAATAAAATAAGTCAAGAAAAGAAGAGAAAAGAAAAGGTATATAGATTGGGAAGAGAACATAAAACTGTCATTGTTTTCAGATAACATAATCATCCATATAGAAAATTTGAAAGAATAAAAAAAAACTTCTGGAACTAATAAACTATAATAGCAAGGTTGTAGGATACAAGGTTAATTTACAAAACTCAATTTCTTTCCTCTATACCAACAACGGACCAGTGGAATTTGACATTAAAAACACAACACTATTAACATTTGAACCCAAACAAAGAAACACTTATAAACCTAAAAAAATATGCACAAGATATCCATGAGGAAAAGTATAAAATTCTGATGAATAAAATTAAAGAAGAACTAAATAAATGGCGAGATATTCCATGCTCCATGAATAAGAAGAATCAATATTGTCAAGATGTCAGTTCCTCCCAAAAGGACTAATAAATTCAATGCAATGCTAACCAAAATCCAAGCAAGTTATTTTATGAATATTGACAAAATGACTCTAAAGTTTACATGGATAGGCAAAAGACTCAGAATAGCCAACACAATATTGAAAAAGAACAAACTTGGAGGACAAACACTGCCCAACTTCAAGACTTACGATAAAGCTGCAGTAATCAAAACGTTATGATAACTGGCAAAAGAATAAACAAATAGATGGCACAGAACAGAGATCAATGAAACAGATCACCATAAATACAGTCAACTGATCTTTGACCAAACAACAAAGGCAATACAATAGAATAAAGATAGTCTCTTCAGTAAATGTTGCTAGAACACCTGGAGATACACATGCAAAAAAAAAGTCTAGAAATGGTCCATTCACCCTTCACAAAAATTAACTCAAAATGAATCACAGACCTAAATGTAAAGTGCAAAACCACAAAACTCCTACAAGATAATGCAGGGAAGAAGGTAGATGACCTCGAATTTGGTGATGCCTTTTAAATACAACACCAAAGTCATGATCCATGAGGAATCCCTGATAACCAAAACTTGATAAAAATTTAAAACTTCTGCTCTACTGGGTGTTGTATGGAAACCAATTTGACAATAAATTTCATATATTGAAAAAAATAATAATAAAAAAATAAAATAAAACTTCTGCTCTAAAAAAGATGATGTCAAGAGATTGAGAAGCCACAGACTAGGAAAAAAAAATACTTGTAAAAGACACATCTGATAAAAGACTGTTATCAAAATTTACAAAGAACTCTTAAGACTCAACAATATGAAAATAATGAAATGAAATATCTTAGGAGATTCCTCACTAAAGAAGCTATACAGATAGCAAATAAACATATGAAAAGATACTCCACATCATCTGTCATCAGGGGAATTCAAATCAAAACAATGAGATACCATCATACACCTATTAGAATGGCCAAAATCCAAAATACTGACAACACCAAATACAAATGAGGATGTGGAGGAAAAGGAAGTCTCATTACTGCTGGTGGGAATACAAAATGATATAGCTGCTATGGAAGACAGTTTAGCAATCTCTTTAAAAACTATACATACTCTTACCACACAATCCAGCAATCACATTCCTTGGTATTTACCCAAAGGGAACGAAAATTATGTCCACACAAAAACCTGCACACAGCTTTATTCATAACTGTTAAAACTTGGAAACAACCAAAATGTGGTAGATATAATGTTGTAGATATAAACTGTGGTCCATACAGATGACAGAATATTATTTAGTGCTAAAATGAAGTGAGCTAGCAAGCCATGAAAAGACAAAGAAGAAACTTAAATGCATATTACTAAATGAAAGAAGCCAATGTGAAAGGCTATATATTGTATGATCCAAATTGTATGATATTCTGGAAAAGGGAAAACTATGGAGACAGTAAAAAGATCAGTGGTTTCCAGGGATTAGGGGTAGAGCACAAAGGATTTGGGGGCCATGAAAATACTCCCTATAATACCATAACAATGGATACACGTTATTATACATTTTTCCAAAACCACACAATGTACAACACCAAGAGTTAACAATAATGTCAACTATAGACTTTAGGTGATTATGATGTGTCAATGTAGTTCATCAATTTTAACAAGTATATTATTCTGATGGAGGATGGTGGTAATGGGGGAAGTCACGCATGCGTGGGAACAGGGAATATATGGTAAATCTCTTTACCTTCCTCTCAATTTTGCTGTGAACCTGAAACTGCTCTAAAAACAAAGTCTTAAGAAAACAATTAAAACAAACTCTCCCATCATTATTGCGGATTTATCTAGTTCTCTGCGTTATTCTGTCAATTTTGGCTTTATGTATTTTGAACATACACTATTAGGTGAACACAGATTTAGAATTTTTTTTATCTTCCTTGATAACTGGACTTTTATCATTATGCAGTATCTTTTTATATTGCCTACTAACACTTTTTCCCCTTAAATTCTACTTTGTCTGTTATTATTATAGTTATACTAGCTTTTGAGTGTGCATGTGCAAAAAGAGGCATGAGTATTTCCATGGTATATTTTTTCTTCCTTTAACTTTCAGCCTTTCTATACCTTTATATTTTAAGTTTATCTCTTGTAAGGAACGGAGAGCTGGGTTCTGTTCTTTGTTCCAGTCTGAGAATGTTTTACTCTAATTGGAAAGTTCGGCCCTTGGAATTTAAAGCAGTTGTTGATATACTGGGGTATAAATATACCATTACACTATTTTTTTTTCCATTGTCTCACTATGTCTGAATTCCTTTTTTTTTTTTTCTTTTTTCTTGCTTTTCTTTGAATAGAATGAAATTGTGTTCGTCTGTTACTTTACTCCTCTGTTAGTTTGGTAATTGCTCATTCTTTTACACTGCTTTAGTAGTTAGCCTATAGATTTTAACATGGTTCCTTAACATACTAAGTTTAACATAAATTGATGCATTTTCCACTCTTTGGACAATGAGAAAACCATAGAATATTTATTCTACTATCAACTTAAGCTCTATTTTACATTTTAATGCCACATATGTTTTAACACTCAGAATACATTATTTTGGTTTTATACATCTAACATTCACTTAGATTTTTCCACATACTTATCTTTTCCATTACTCTTAATTTCTTACTACATTTTCAACCTTCCTTCTGGGTCTGTTGGTATCATATTCTCTTGGTATTTGCTTTTCTGAAAATGTTCTTATTTTATCTACATTTTTGAAGGATATTTTCACTTAATATAGGATCCTGGATTAACCATTAATTTCTTTCTGCACTTTAAAGATATCATTCCCTTATATTCTGGCTTACTTTTTTGATTGACAAGTTAGTTGTATTATTATTGCTGCTTTTGAAGGTCACATATCTCTTTTCTCTGAATATTTTCAATACTTTCCCACTGGTTTGGGTCTTTATAGAGTCTGCTATGATTCACCTCATTGTGGGGGGGTGTGTTTCTTTATATTTATCCTTATTGGGTTTTATAGTGCTCTTGAGTACATGGATTAATGTCTTTCATCAGTTTATTATAATTCTCAGCCAATATCACTTCAAATGCTATTTTTGAACCATTATGTATCTTCTCTCCTCCTGGGACTCCAATTAAATGTATGTAAGAAATTTTTATTGAATCTTTGTCTTTTATGCTCTTTTATATATTTCCTATTCCTTTGTGTCTTGATGTTTCCTTTTGGATATTTTCTTCTGACCTACATTCCAGTTAACTAATTCTTTATTTCTCAGTATCTAAAATTCTTGAAATTCATCCAATGAATTATCAAAATCAATTGTTGTAGTTTTCATTTATATTTCCATTTGGTTCTTTTCGAGAGATTCTAATTTGCTCCTGAGATTATCAATCTTGTCTTTTATTTCTTTGAAGACATTAAGCTGCCACTTTAGTGGTTTTTTTTTAATTTTTTTTTTCAACGTTTTTTATTTATTTTGGGGACAGAGAGAGACAGAGCATGAACAGGGGAGGGGCAGAGAGAGAGGGAGACACAGAATCGGAAACAGGCTCCAGGCTCCGAGCCATCAGCCCAGAGCCTGACGTGGGGCTTGAACTCACGGACCGCGAGATCGTGACCTGGCTGAAGTCGAACGCTTAACCGACTGCGCCACCCAGGCGCCCCTAATGTTTTTTTAAGTAGTCCCCATTAATTTCTGTTTAATATCATTCTCACAAACAGTTTCATCTTAAAATTCTCAAATTATCTATTCTGAACTACTAATTCAATGCATGATCAATATTCATAAAATTGATTACCTAAAACTATTCACTGGGAATATATGGCAAATTTAAATAACAGTAGAGACTAATAATTACACAGGAAAAGAGAAAAGGCTGGTCCAATCCTGCTACTCTGTATATATATGAAATCACTGACAGTTTTTACTTAGCTTACAAGTGACTGGATACACCTAGATTTCTGAAAAAATAATATCCTCTTTATCTGAGAAATCACATATTTCCCCTTCTAATTGGCCAAGAAAAAATAATAATTCTCCAACTTGCTATTCTCCTCCTCCTCCATACCTTTCTTTTTAAACATAAAAGGAAAGAGGAGCTTTTCAAAAGGAAGATGCTAAGCAGGTATTTTTTAAAAGTTCTCAGTTGTTGAATTTCCTCAAGACAGGGTTTGTAAAAAACACTAAATCCATTTATCTTAGATACAGATTATATTTCCCATCTCCATTTCTCCAAGTTATGTAACTACTTCAAAGTTTAAGTCTGGCTTCCATTATAAGAATATCTATTAGGGGTGCCTAGGTGGCTCAGTTGGTTGAGCATCTGTCCAACTCTTGATTTCAGTTCAGGTCATGATCCCAGGGTCCTGGGATCAAGCCCCACATTGGGCTCTATGCTGAGTGTGGAGTCTGCTTGAGATTCTCTCTCTCTCCCTCTGCTCCTTTCCCTCACTCACACACTCTCTCTCAAATAAAAATTAAAAAATTAAAATAATTGGGGCACCTGGGTGGCTCAGTCGGTTGAGCATCCGACTTCGGCTCAGGTCATGATCTCGTGGTCTGTGAGTTCGAGCACCACGTCGGGCTCTGTGCTGACAGCTCAGAGCCTGGAGTCTGCTTCGGATTCTGTGTCTCCCTCTCTCTCTGCTCCTCCCCCGTTCATGCTCTGTCTCTCTCTCCCTGTCAAAAATAAATAAAACATTTTAAAAAATTTTTTTAATTAAAATAATTTTTAAAAGGATATCTATTATATGCAAATTACTCAATACCAAAGTGACATCACTATTCCTTTAACACATCTGGAAAGGGGATTAATAAATTCAAATTAATCCCATAGGGTTCTATATAGAAGGAACTTTTCTATAACTTTAGTGGGTCCAAACACTCTATGACTGATGCATAAATAAAAAATCAGAAAAATCTGAATCAAGAATATTTGCAAAATGTCAGAATTCCCAGAAGCAAATAATCTCTCATCATATAGCTAAGTTTGTGTGTGTGTGTGTGTGTGTGTGTGTGTGTACACACTATTTTAAATTACTTTGATTTAAAAATGATTCATTTCCTTTCATAACACTCCATTACCTACTTCTTCCAGATAAATTTAGAATGTAGGTCTCTCATCCATTCATTGGTCTTCAATATTAACTATGGTTAGGTATCTCTACTTTGTGAAATAGACACAAAAGTCAGTAATAGTAATTAATTTTTGGTCCATCCAATCTTAATCAGAATTAAACTGTTAGTGTACAATTTATGGACCTACCCTCACATTATTAATCAATTTAGCATAGTCATATACTCTGCCTCATAGTTTATAAGATTACATAACATAAAAGCCTTTCTTTACGCTGTAAATTCTTACATTATGCTAAGTTAAATAAGCCAGCCACAGAAAACCAAATACTGTATGATTCTACTTATAATAGGTATTGAAAGTAGTCAAATTCATAGAAATATAAAGTAGAATGGTGGATACCAAGGGCTAGGAGAAGGAGGGGAAAGGGAGTTTAGTAGGTACAGAGTTTCAGATTTGAAAGATGAAAAGTTTCTGGAGATCTCTCTTACAACAATGCAAATACACTTAACACTGATGATACTGTAGTTGCTCTTCTGACCGAATACATTTTTTGCCTTTTACTAAAAAATATAGTTATGACTTTAAGATACAACTGTATCACATCAAGGATATAATCTTATCACACTAATCCTTTACAAAGGCAATTAGTCTATCTAATAATACTCTGATAAACAAAATTATCAGAGTAATGTCACCAAAAATACTGTTTTCAAGGTCAGTGAAGTATAATTTTAAAGAACTAGGATGCCAATACCTCCTATTATTTTCAAACTCCCAAATATAACTGGTAATATGAAGTCACTCCCCCCACCCCAGACATTATATAGGTCAAGCAATTACTTTTCTCATTTAAAAGTACATGTTAAAGGCACAGTGGTAATAAGGCAGGGTAAATCATTTCTGGCCAATATTTATAGGGCTACAAACAAGCCTGTAAGAACAGAGTGACATTATCTGAATTACATGCTTTGTCTTTGCACTAAGTGATAGCCAGAAGGCCTATAAGAACTAATTCCTAAATCATAAGTAAATAATTCAATTGATATCAAAGTTCTTTGAAAGTATATAAAAAATTGGTATTATTAAAAGTCCTGCTAGAAAATGCTAATCCCATTATAGGAAAAACTTACTACTATTACTCATTTTTGACAAATTAATGCATTTCTGAGAAACTGTAATAGCTTTTGCATTGGTCTTAGGTCCCTATTTTCTACTCCTCTGTCTTCCTATCAGCTATGGCTCTGACTAGGGTAGGAAAAAGTTAAAGCATTTTTGAATACTGACAGGAGCTTTTCTATGAGAACAATAGTATTTTGGATGTGAGCTGAAGTTTCTGTTTTAAAAAATGGCAATTCAGTAAGGTAACTGTAACAACCTAAGTCAGAATTTTTTTGCATATCCTCTAAAAAACAACAGATTAACAAGAACTATAAAATCACACAAGTTCCATGAGATCATCATAACTAGAACACACACAAAAAATTTTTAAACATCAAATTACCTCTAAGTGGGAAAATAAACACCAATTTCCATTAGAGCTATCTTCCAAGTTCCCTCCTCAAGCATGTGCAGAAAGCTAGGGTGACCCAGAAAAAAATGCAGTGGAGAAAAGAGGACAACAAAGGCCCTAAGACTGAACGAAAATAATTCTCAGAAAGACCCTTATCTTACATCACATACAAAAATCAACTCAAAATGGATGAAATACTTAAGCAATCATTAGAGGGAAAAGGCACCCTATGGAATGGCAAAAAAACATTTGCAAACCAGATCATCTGATAAGAGTGAATATCCAAAACATGTATGCTGTAACTCAAGAGCAAAAACTCAAATGTTCCAATTAAAAATGAGCAAAGGACTTAAATAGATCTTTTCTCAAAGAAGACATACAAATAGACAACACGTATGTGAAAAGGTACTTAACATCACTAATCATCCAGGAAATACAAGTCAAAACCACAAAAGTGTGCCACATCACATCTGTTAGAATGGCTATTATTAAAAAGATAACAAGTGTCAGCAACGATGTGGAGAAAAGGGAACCCCTGTGCACTATGGATGGGAATGTAAATTGGGAAAGCCCTATATAAAAGAGGACGTAGATTCCACAGAAAGTTAAAAACAAAACTAGCATATGATCCAGCAATCTCGCTTCTGGATATATATCCAAAGGAAATAAAATCATTATCTCAAAGAGATATTTGTATTATCTTGTTCATTGTAGCAGTATTTGCAGTACCCAAAATATAGAACAACCTATGTGTCTGTCCAGAGATGAAGAGATAAATAAAATGTAATACACGAGCTCACACACACTATGAAATATTATTCAGCCTTTTAAAAGAAGGAAATTCTGCCATTTGTTGCAACATGAGTGAGCCTGAAGGACATCATGCTAAGTGAAACAAACAAGCCAGGCAAAGAAAGACAAATACTGTATGATCTCACTTTTATGTGGAATCTAAATAAGTTGAACTCATAAAAGAAGAGAACAGAATGGTAGTTGCCAAGGGCTAGGGGTTAGGGGAAATGGTGTTGCTGTTTAGTGAGTATAAAGTTTCAGTCATGCAAGATGATTAAGTTCTAGAGATTCACTGTACAACATCATGCCCAGAGTTAACAACACTATATTGTATTCTTGAAAATTCATTAAGAGGGGTGCCTGGGTGGCTCATTCTGTTAAGCGTCCGACTTTAGCTCAGGTCATGATCTCACTCTCATGAGTTCAAGCCCCACACAGGGCTGTGTGCTGACAGCTCAGAGCCTGGAGCCTGCTTCAGAATCTGTCCCCGTCCCTCTGACCCACCCCTGTTTGCACTGTCTCTCTCTCTCTCTCTCTCTCTCTCTCTCTCTCTCTCTCAAATATAAATAAAAAAATAAACATTAAAAATTTAAAGAAAAGAAAATTCATTAAGAGGGTATATATCTCACCTAAATGTTCTTACCACAGTAAAAAAAAATTATTTAAAACAAGTAATATTCCAGGGAGGTTTCTCAATTAATGTGAATCCTGGATTGAGGACAATGTGGAATAGAACTCCAACTCTTAGTAGTCAAGTACCATGGTTGAGAAATAAACCTTTGTTGTTTAAAGTTAAAAAAAATGTTTTTGAGGAAAAAAGAGATCATAAACTCTACAGGCAAAATTATTTTGCTCAAAAAATGAGCAAAAGAGATGGTTCCCCCGCCCCAAAATACAAAAATAGCCCTTAAATATATGACAAGATATTTAGCTTCTCTCAAACTGATGGAAAAGCAAATTAAATCTACATCAGTTCTCACCTAGCAGATTAACTAAACCAAATCAAACCAAAACCACTTTGCAACATATTTTGTTGAGGGAAACAGACTCTCTCCTTCTCCCAAGACTGGGTTCCTTTTCATCTTTTAGGTGTCAACGCTGGTGTCAGAGTGAAGACGTGACTTTCTTTGGTCACCCAATACCAAGAAATCTGAAAATGTTTGTTAATAGCTTATTTATTATTTCTTGCGCGTATCCCAGAAAACAAACTCGCTGGAGGCACAGACTTTACCAGTCTTGCTAAATGATGGATCTCCATCATAAATGTTCAAATGATTATATAATGAATGAATGAATGATAGATATCTAAACTCTTTACAGAAAAAAATATAACGCATGACAACTTTAGAAGACATTATAAATTCTAAAAATATGGATTCTCTTAGAATTCGAAGGACAGTTTGACAGATCAGCATTTCTTTAGATATGAAAATGCAGTAGGAGTGAAATTTTAGTTTCTATAGGTTACCTTTAACGTTCCTGATTTAACTTACAATTACTGTTTCTCACAAAGTGGTCATGACGTATTGTAATTACAAGCCTCAAGAAGCACACATCACCGTGTCTTTAGAAAACAGATAGCAAGGTTATCTCTGGGTGGTGAAATTACAGATTTTTGTTTTGTTTTTTCTTTGGAATTTTTGGCATTGAGCACGAATTATTTTCATAATTAGACAAAGGCAATAAATGTTATATATTAAAGGGAAAAAAGAAGCATAGTTCGGGAAGGAGCAAGAAGGAGGGTTTTTGATGTGAATACATTTCATCCCAAAGTCTACCAGTCCAAGCAGAATAATTGGGAAGAAAAGGCCAGGTGTTTGCCTTTCAGCTTCTCAATTCAATACAGTAAGTTGGTTTGTTGTTGTTGTTCTTGCTGTTCTTGTTCGTGTTCTTGTTTTTAATATGTTCTCCCAAATGCTGAGAGCAGTGTTCCCAAGCCTTAAAAAACATATTTATGTAGGTGAGTCATTGCAACCTAAATCTGGCTGGACAAGCAGGAAATCTAAGTACATTTAAAAATAAACTTCACTTTTGAATAGATACACAAGAATGATGTTTTGCAAACTGGCAGTATCAGGTTTGCAACTTGGGTACTTGTTACAAACACAGATTCCTGGGTCCTATCACAGCATTCCAGTCAAAATCTCCAAGATCAGTGCAGTTTGGGCAACATGAAGCTGGACCTTGAGTCAAGCTTGCTCTTGGTCCCCATCCATCTCAGGAGCCCTGGGAAGATTAATTTTTTTTTATGAGAGCCTTTCTTTTTCTCCAAATGCAGGGCTCTCGCACCATGCCAGAGCCCCATGCTTATCGTCAAATGGTATTAGCATAACCACAGCCAAGAGGGAAACAGAAATAAAAAGAAAAGGATTTAACCAGAGGCCCTGACCCCATCTGGACTCTCTAATCTGTTCCTTTTTTTTTTTTTGGATAACAATCAAGAAAGCTCCTCCTCCTTATTGTTTCAACTCTCCACACTAGATAACTCATCACAAAAGCCAGGAAAGTGATTTGCATGCATTTCATGTCTATCTGAATCCTGTAAAAGAGTTGTTTGAGTATTTAGTTATATTTTCTGTCAGCTTTTTCAGCGTTTTGGATTCTCTCATAAATCAATGTTATTTTCTCAACAGCTCTGGGAGAGAGTAAAAAATTGACCAGCTATCCACAGAGCATTCTGCCACAGGAATACTGTCTTCTCAAACATCTACTGACAAAGACAGTATGTCCAAAGGCTCAACGGTTCATCTGTTGCCAGAGCTCCTCAAAGAAGGAAAGGTTGGGCTTTGCCCATTTCTCCTTGCTGCCATGTGTTTGCACGTACCCTGAAAGACAACTAATGAATTCTATTTCTTCCACTGACGGCAATTTAAGCCAAGCACAGGCAGCGGTGATAAAACTGGCGTTTGATTCATCGTGCCCACAGTTTGGCACCTGTGTCACTGCCAGCAGGAACGAGGCAGTATAACCTAACACTTTGCTCATCCACCTCCCTGGGGACGAGAGTATAGACCAAGGAAAACAAACTCATAATGCAAATTACTTCTATTAATCAAAATGTACAGTTCATAGAAACCATTCCCTAAAACGTTGTATCTTATTATAATGCTTAAACAATCTCGTATGAGTATCTGCACCTTGTCTGCTGATCAGAAGGATAAAGTCCTTCAGGGCCATGAAGCTTCTCTTTTCATGGCAACCAACAAGGCAACCAGTTTCTTACATGCCAGAGCAGATGGGCTATCATAGCTGCTCTGGGGGCTGCTCACGATTTATCCAGAGGCCCTGACCCCATCTGGACTCCCTAATCTATGCCATTTTCCTTTGGATAATAATCATGAAGGCTCCTCCTCCTTATTATTTCAAGCCCACCACATCTATCAGGGTGTAACCGACCTCCTCTCCCAACCACATCTCTAGAATACAATCTTGAGGGAAGCGTTCTCAAGAATGCCAGGTCGCATTCACTCCACATGCCATTTTGTCCTGCTCACATCACACCCACCCAGCCAGCCAAGACAGCTGAGCTCCTCACAGAGCCAGAAACCACTGTGCCCACCAGCACAGCCAGGTGCCCTTTCTTCCACTCTACCCCCCCCACCCCCCCATCCTCAAACCCAACCAAAGCAATTCATTTGGGTGAAAAACAACTACCTGAGGGTTTAAGTTAACCAAAAATGTAAAAGAAGCTGGGTCATTCTAGTCAGGACACAGGAACCAAACCAGTAATTTGAATAGGGAAAATTCAATGTAAATAATTAACAAGTAAAAGGTGGCCAACTACTAATAGGGTAAAAAGGAACTCTAAGAATAGAGGAATAGCAAATGTAGGGGGCGGCTACTCCTTCTAGGACTAAGGGAGATAATGCAAGGAAGGAACAAACTTGGAAGAGACCCCACTCCACCCAAGACAGATTTACCATTGGAAAGGGTGTGACGGTAGTTCCCTGGATGACAGAGAAGATCAGTGGAGTGCCATAGGCAGAGCTGGTTCACAACCAGTGGACCAGAGTGATGAACAAGAATCTACCCACCAGGTACTAGGGAAATTCCCTAGATGGTGAGTATTACTGGGTCTCACATACGCCACTAGCAGCCATGTCACAAGAGCAAAAGGTAAAAAGCACCTGAAACCAGCAAGAGAAACCCCTTCCTCTGCCATGCTTTGTACTATCCCTACAACACCCTCTACTGACAAGGCTTAACATTGTGTCACCTGGCAAAAGAAATGTTGACAGGATCAAATGCCAGTATCAAAAAAATAGGGCATTGCTTTCACTGCTCCTATTCAACACCATACTGGAAGTCCAAACTAATGTAATAAGGAAATAAAAGGAAAGGAAAAAAAAGGTATATAGATTGAGAAGGAAGACAGAAAACCATCGAATTATGTATTCAACATGACTGTCTATGTAGAAAACGCCTAAGAATTGACCAATAAACTCCTAGAACTAATGAAGTGATTGTAGCAAGGTACAGGATACAAAGTTAATCTATAAATTCAATTGGTTGCCAATACATCAGTAAGAAATAACTAGAATTTCAAATTATCATTTGCATCAGCACAAAAAATGAAATGCTTACACATAAATATGACAAAATATGTACAAACTCTATACAGGGAAAACTACAAAACTCTTGACGGAAGAAGTCAATGAAGATCTAAATAAATAGATAGTCCATGTTTCTAGATAGGAAGACTCAATATTGTTAAGATATCAGTTCTTTCCAATATAATTTATAGATGCAATGCAATCCCAATAAAAATCCAGGCAAATTATTTTGTGGATATGGAGAAACTAATGCAAAAGTTTACATGGAAAGGCAAAAGAGCTAGAGTAGTCAACACAATATTGAAGAAAAAGAACAAAGCTGAAGGACTGGTACTACCTGATTTCAAGACTTACTATAAAGCTACAGTAATCAAGACAGTGTGGTATTGGCAAGGAATAAACAAATACACTCAATGGATCAGAACATAGAGCACAGAAATAGAGCTACACAAATATAGTCTCCCCTTCTTAACAAAGGAACAAAGGCAATTTGATGGAGAAAGGATAGTGTTTCTAACAAATGGTGCTGGAAAAATCGGACATCTAAAAGCAAGAAAAAAAATGAATCCAGATATAGACTCACATCTTTCACAAAAATAAACTCAAAATTAATCATTGATCAAAATGTAAAACTATAAAACTTCTATGAGATAACACAGGATAAAATCCAGGTGATCTTGGGTTTGGCAACGAGTCTTTAGATACAACATGAAAAGTACAACCCGTGAAAGAAAAAAAAATGATACGTTGGGCTTCATTACAATTACAAACTTCTGCTCTGCAAAAGACAATGTTAAAAGAATGAAAACACAAGCTATGGACTAGGAGAAAATACTTGCAAAACATACATTTGATAAGGACATGTATCCAAAATATACAAAGAACTCTTAAAACCCAACAGCAAGAAAAAGAACCCAATTAAAAAGAAAACAAAAGATGTGACCCAAAATGTCACCAAACAAGACACACTAATGGCAAAGAAGCATATGAAAGAATGCTTAACATCATATGTTATTAGGGAATTGCAAATTAAAACAACAATGACGTACCACTATATCCATATTAGAATGGCTAAAATTCAAAACACTGACAACACCACATGCTGACAAGGCTGTGGAGCAACAGGAACCCTCATTTACCGCTAATGGGAATGCACAATGGTAGAGCCACTTTGAAAGACAATTTGGCAGTTTCTTACAAAGTTCCATGCATACAACATCCTCTTGGCCTCTTTCAGTGCCCTTTTATGTCTCATCTGTCACATTTCCTCAGTATACGTCCACCCGCAATGAACAAACAACAAATAAAGTTAAGGACACCAAAGTGGGAAATGCTGTGCTCGCTTCAGCAGCACATATACAAAGTGGGAAATGCTTTTTTTAAGTGTCACATTTTAAGATGTGACATATTTTTTTAAAAATTTAAAGGAAAAATGTAATATCAGGGGAAACATTAGCAGCTTACATGTCAGCAAATTTCTTAACTTTGATTTAAAAAGAAAAAATACCATAATAGTAGGGGACTTCAACACCCCATTTATAGCAATGGGCAGATTATCTAAGCAGAAAATCAACAAGGGAACAATGGCTTTGAATGACACACTGGACAGGATGGACTTAATAGATATATTCAGAACATTTCATCCTAAGGCAGAATACACATTCTTCTCAAGTGCACATGCAACATTTTCAGAATAGATTACATACTGGGTCACAAATCAGCCCTCAACAAGTACAAAAATATCAATATCAAACCATGCATATTTTCAGACCACAGTGCTATGAAACGTGAAATCAACCACAAGGAAAAATGTGGAAAGACCACGAAAGCTTGGAGATTAAAGAACATCCTACTAAAGAATGAATGGGTTAACCAAGAAATTAAAGAGAAAATTAAAAGTACATGGAAGCCAATGAAAATGAAAGTACAATAGCCCAAAACCTCTGGGATGCAGCAAATGTGGCCCTAAGAGGGAAGTATATAGCAATCAGGCCTTCCTAAAGAAAGAAAAAGGTCTCAAATATACGACCTAACCTTACACCTACAGGAGCTAGAAAAAGAATAGCAAATAAAGCCCAAAACCAGCAGAAGAATGTAAATAATAAAGATTAAAGCAGAAATCAATGATATAGAAAAAAACAGTAGAACAGATCAATGAAACCAGAAGCTGGTTCTTTGAAAGAATTAACAAAATTGATAAAGCCCTAGCCAGGATGATCAAAAAAAAAAAAAAGGAAGGGACCCAAATAAATAAAATCATGAATGAAAGAGGAGAGATAACGACAAACACCACAGAAATGCAAACAATAATGAGAATATTATCAGCAATTATATGCCAACAAATTAGGCAATACGGAAGAAATTGACAAATTCCTAGAAACATATAAAGTACCAAAACTGAAACAGGAAGAAATAGAAATTTTGAACAGACCATAACCAGTAAAGAAATGGAATTAGTAATCGAAATCTTCCAACAAACAAGATTCCAGGGCCACATGGCTTTCCACAGGAATTCTACCAAACATTTAAAGAAGAGTTAACAACTATTCTTTTGAAGCTGTTCCCAAAAAAATAGAAATGGAAGGAAAACTCCCAAACTCATTGTATGAAGTCAGCATTACCTTGATTCCAAAACCAGAGAAGGACCCCACTAAAAAGAACTACAGACCCATTTCCCTGATGAACATGGATGCAAAAATTCCCAACAAGATGCTAGCAAACCAGATCCACCAATACATTAAAATAATTCTTCACCACGATCAAGTGGGGTTTACATGGTTCAATATCCACAAATCAATCAATGTGATACATTACATTAATAAAAGGAAAGAACTACATGATCCTCCAGGCACCTGGGTGGCTCAGTCAGTTAAGCATCCAACTTCAGCTCAGGTCATGATCTCATGGCCTGTGGGTCTGAGGCCCACGTTGGGCTCTGGACTAACAGCTCAGAGCCTGAAGCCTGCTTCAGATTCTGTGCCTGTTTCCCTCTGCCCATGCCCTGCTCATACTATCTGTCTTGTCTGTCTGTCTGTCTCTCCCTCTCACTCTCTCTCAAAAATAAACATTAAAAAAGTATTTTTAAAAACCACATGATCCTCTCAATAGGTGCTGAAAAGGCATTTGACAAAATACAGAATTTCTTGATAAAAACCCTCAAGAAAGTAGGGATAGAAGGATCATACCTCAAGATCATAAAGGCCATGTACAAAAGACTCACCACTAATATCATCCTCAATGGGGAAAAACTGAGACCTTTCCCCCTAAGGTCAGGAACACAACAAGGATGTCCACTCTCACCACTGTTACTCAACACACTGTCGGAAGTCCTAGACTGAGCAATCAGACAATACAAAGATATAAAAGGCATCTAAATCAGCAAGGAAGAAGTCAAACTTTCACTCTTCACAGATGACAGATACTCTGTGTGGAAAACCCAAAAGACTCCACCAGAAAACTGCGAGAACTGATTCATGAATTCAGCAAAGTAACAGGATATCAAATCAATGTACATAAATTGGTTGCATTTCTATACACCAATAATGAAGCAGCAGAAAGAGAAATCAAGTAATCAATCCCATTTACAATTACATCAAAAGCCATAAGATACCTAGGAATAAACCTAGCCAAAGAGGTGAAAAATCTATACACTGAAAACTATAGAGAGCATATGAAAGAAACTACAGACACACCAAAAAGGTGAAAACATCCCCTGATCATGGATTGGAAGAACAAATATTGTTAAAATGTCGATACTACCCAAAGTAGTCTACATATTCAATGCAATCCCTGTCAAAATAACACCAGCATTCTTCACAGGGCAAGAACAAACAATCCTAAAATTTGTATGGAACCAGAAAAGACCCCAAATAACCAAAGCAATCCTGAAAAAAAAAAAAAAGCTGGAGGCATCACAATTCCAGACTTCAAGCTGTATTACAAAGCTGTAATCATCAAGACAGTATTGTATTGGCACAAGAACAGACACATAGATCAATGGAACAGAATAGAGGACCCAGAAATAGACCCACAAATGAATGGTCAACTTATCTTTGACAAAGCAGGAAAGAATATCCAATGTAAAAATGACCATTTCTTCAGAAAATGGTGTTGGGAAAACTGGACAGCAACATGCAGAAGAATGAACCTGGACCACTTTCTTATACCATCCACAAAAATAAACTCAAAATGGATGAAAGCCCTAAATGTGAGATAGGAAGCCATCAAAATCCTAGAAGAGAAAACAGGCAACATCTGTGACCTTGACCGCAGCAACTTCTTATTTGCCATGTCTCCAGAGGCAAAGGATAAACTATTGGGACTTCATCAAGATAAAAAGCTTCTGCACAGACAAGGAAACAATCAGCAAAACTAAAATGCCACCGACAGAATGGGAGAAGATATTTGCAAATGACATATCAGATAAAGGATTAATATCCAAAATCTATAAAGAAGTTATCAAACTCAACACCCAAAAAAACAAATAATCCAATGAAGAAATGAGCAAAAGACATGAATAGACACTTCTCCAAAGACATCCAGATGGCTAACAGACACATGAAAAAATGCTCAACATCACTCATCACCAGGGAAATCCAAATCAAAACCACAATGAGATATCATCTCACACCTGTCAGAATGGCTAAAATCAACAATTCAGGCAACAGATGTTGGCAAGGATTCAGAGAAAGAGGAACCCTTTTACACTGCTGGTGGGAAAGCAAACTGGTGCAGCCACTCTGGAAAACAGTATGGAGGTTCCTCAAAAAATTAAAAAAAGAACTACCCTATGACCCAGCAATTGCACTACTAAGTATTTATCCAAAGCATATCGGAGTGCTGATTCATTGGGGTACATGCACCCCAATGTTTACAGCAGCACTATCGACAACAGCAAAAGGATGGAAGGAGCCCAAATGTCCAGTGACTGATGAATGGATAAAGAAGATGTGGAATATATATACAATGGAATGTTACTTGGTAATCAAAAAGAATGAAATCTTGCCACGTGCAACAACAGGGATAGAACTACAGTGTATTATGCTAAGCAAAATGAGTCAAAGAAAGACAAATAACATGGGATTTCACTCCTATGTAGAATTTAAGATACAAAACAGATGAACATAAGGGAAGGGAAGCAAAAATGATATGAAAACAGAGAGGGAAACAAACCATAAGAGATTCTTACATACAGAGAACAAACTGAGGGTTGCTGGTGGGATGTTGAGTGGGAGGAAGGGCTAAAGGGTTGATGGGCATTAAGGAGGACATTTGTTGGGATGACCACTGGATGTGATATGTAAGTGATGAATCACTAAATTCTATTCCTGAAATTATTACACTATATATTAACTAACTTGGATTTAAATTAAAAATAAACACATTAATACATGTAATAATTTAAAAAATAAATAAAATAAAGGAAAAAGAAAAAATAGATAAATAAAAAGAAAAATATTGTTACAAGGCAGCAAGAAAATAATGAAAGCCAGAATAGAGAATGGGCAAAAAGAAGCAATTTACAAAATAAACACCAAGGGCCAAAAAGCACATGGGGAAAAAAATATTCAACTTCATTAGCTAACAAAGGAATGCATGTTAGAACAACTTGTCACGTTGGCATTGGCAGAGACAAAAAATGCAAAGCACCCACAGGCAGCAAGGTGGGTGGGAAAACAGGCATTCACACACATTTCTGACTTAGAGTCAAAGTGGGTTAAAATTTTCAGGAGACTGATGTAGCTCTATGCACCAATGCCTTAAAAGGTGACTTCCTGTAGGATATTTGCTTAGAGAAATAATCATGTACATATGCATGGGTTAATCAACAAGGACATTTTTCAAAAAATCATTTATAATAGCCAAAAATTAAAAACAGCTTAACTGACCAAAATGAGGAAAGAGAATGCTGTAAAGTCCAGGAGAGAACTATAGAAGTACTTAATGGCATAGGACAGAGGTCTTCAAACTTTTTTCTTCACAGGGCTAGAGTCTCTGTCACAACTACTTGACTCTGGCATGGTGATACAGAAGCAGTCGCAGACAGTATGTAAATGAAAGGGCATGGTTGTAGTCTGATACAAGTTTAGTGAAGGACACTGTAATTTGAATTGCATATCATTTCCATGGGTCACAGGGTATTCCTCTTGTGATTTTTTTCAACCATTTGAAAATGTAAAACCCATTCTTACCTGGCAGGGTGTGCAGAAACAGGCGGCAGGTTGGATTTGGCCAGCGGCTGTGGCTTGCCAACTCCTGGCATGGGAAAATGCTCAGAAAATACTGTTAAGGGAGTAGGGTAGGTTACTAAGAATATCAAAACATGGAGAAAGACTAGAATCAGAAGGTCCAGGATTGGAGCCCCAAGTTTTTTCAAAGCTTCATAGACATAGCCAGGTTTGAGAGTCACTGTGATAAAATGTTAGTTATTTCTGAGAGATGGGATTATGGGAAACTTATGTATTTTTTGTGCTTTTTGTATGTTTGAGATTTTCTACAATGAATAGGTTTTTCCTTACCGGTCAGGAAAATGTTAAAATAACTAAAAAATATTTTTAGCTTAGATCAGAGTTCTCAACCTCAGTAATGTTGACATTTTGAGCCAGATAATTCTTTCCCGTGGGGCTGTCCTGTGTACTGGAGGAAGTTTAGCAGCTTCCCCCATTTCTACTCACTACATACTAGTAGTAAGCCCCCCCCCAAGTTGTGACACCTCAAAATATGTCCAGATATTGTCAAATGTTACCTGGGAAACAAAATCGCCCCCAGTTGCGAACCACTAACTTTTAGAAGAAAGATCTGATCTTCAGCAGACTTTTGTCAGGGGAAAAAAGACTGAGTACTACACATGCATTTCTAATCTTAAGACCTCTGTGAAAAGTTCTATGCTTGTCCAAACTGTACGATAATAAAAAGATAGTGTTTATCAGAGTAAATGCTGTATAATTAGAGTGTAACAGTACCTGCAACATATTCTCTTTTTTTAATGTTTATTTATTTTTGAGAGAGAGAGAGAGAAAGACAGAGTGTGAGCAGGGGAGGGGAAGAGAGAGAGGGACACACAGAATTCGAAGCCTGAAGCAGGCTCCAGGCTCTGAGCTGTCAGCACAGAGCCCAATGCAAGGCTTGAACTCAAAAACCGTGAGATTACGACCTCTACCTAACCGGCTGAGCCACCCAGGTGCCCCTACCTGGAATATATTTTCTTGTTTTCATTTTCTCACAACTGCCTGATTAATCAACATGTTGGGCCTAAAACCCTTCAGAAGGGTGGATTTGTTGACTAACTAAGATAAATACAGTGAGTCCCATGAGCTTTGGACCCATGAAGAGGCTACTTAGGCTCCTGCAATGGATAATGTGAAAGTGATTCTTAACTTGTAAGCTCATCTCTGCATAACATGAGGAAAAGTTTTGCACCTAACCCTTTTTGTTATGAAATAGTCCAGACACACAAAACAAAATGGAGAATTACGTAACAACTACATACTAGCCACCAGAACAGACGAACCTCATCCCTACAACTGCCATGTTGCCCGTGTATCACAATTCCATCCCCCCAAAGTAGTCACTGTTCCAAATTACCATCCCCATATTTTTAACCAGTTATACAGCCTAGTTTTAGCTATATGACTGGCAGGATATAAAAGACCCTTGAGTAAATTTGTGTCTCAGCTCCCCCGAGGCCCAGGTACCTCACACATATCTTAGTGGTCTATAATCAAAAGATGAAGCTCATTCTGGGCAAACAAGAATGGTTCTTGGGAGCTGCATGTGAGAGGCTCAGCCCCCTCAATGACCATCTGGGCTTCCTTCCTCCTGCTATTTCTTTACATTCCTTGAAGCCTTACGTGAGTAGAGCCTTGTGAGTCCTTTCAATTTCCAACCGTATATATTCCCTCAGTGATATTTGATCTTTGTTTACAGAACAGGATTGCATTTATTCTTTGTGGAAAAGATGTATTGTTTTCATATACCTTTTGGAAAAGGGCCTTCAAATGTTTCTCATCCCTTAGACTCAAAACTGATTAAAATTGCATACAGCTAATATGAAACACTAATACATAGTATGGATGCTAATGACAAATTTTTCACATTGCCCATTTGTAGCATTTTTTATTTTTGGAAACCTGAATAAATATTTGGTCCCTAATAAAATGTTTCTATCAGAAACCTTGCTTTTGACATCTCCAGTTATAAAAGTTGTTTTTTGTATAATTCTTTCAGTGACTGTAATTTACATTCACGATTGCATTATTTGGTAATATGAAAGTCTGAAAAAATAATCTTGACTACATGCAATGAGACCCCTTGGCCATGCCTTTGATGTTCTCCCAGCCTGTGTTTGGCTTATGTTGTGTTCCTCCTTTGCCTTTTGTTCCTGCCTGAAATGTCCTCTTCCATATGTCTCTTGATATACACTCTTTTTCTCCTTCAAGAGTTAGCTAAAGTCTGGCCTCCTCCACTGAAGTCTTCCTGGTCTGCTCCAATGCCTTCCTGTAAATTCATTCCTAGAGAACACCATGTCAGTGTCACTCAGCACTCAGTGTGGCTGACACTAATATTCCATTAGGCAGACCTGTGGTCCTTCCAGAAAATGGTTAATAATAGTTCTTACAGAACAGGAATCCTGCTCGATATGTCTTGCTTTATAGATCTTTATTTTAAGGACAATGCCTAAAAACTGCCTTGCATTTATTAAGAGCTGGATGAGTACATATGGATCTGCTTGATAAGGAGACTACTGTATTCAAGAGTTTAGGTTGTGGGGGCACCTGAGTGGCTCAGTAGGTTGAGTGTCCGACTCCTGATTTCAGCTCAGGTCATGATCTCATGGTTCGTGGGTTCGAGCCCCACGTTGGGATCTGCACTGACAGCACAGAGCCTGCTTGGGATTCTCTCTCTCCTCTCTCTCTGCCCCTCCCCTGCTCGTTCGCTCACTCTCAAAATAAATAAATAAACAAACATAAAAAAAGAGTTTAGGTTGTAGATCAAGCACCAGTTGTACTGTTTACTATTAATTTACTTAACCTCTCTGACTCCATTTTCTCATCAACAAAAAAAGGATAAGTATAGAATCGACCTCACTGGGCTGTTGTAGTGATTTGCAGAGATGAACTAAGGTAATACCAGGCGCCTGTGAGAAAAACTCCCTGTGTTCCCTCTGTATTCTCATACTCACAATACTCCTGACACCACGTGCACAGGGTTTTCCACACATCAAGCAATTCTGCAACATCAGCTGGGTGGCCTACAGTTCAGTTCCATTTCTGACACCATCTACTTGGAGTTAGCACCAAATCCCACAAGTTAAGGGCTCAACCCCAAAAGACAACCTGCACTTCAGAAGCCAATGGCAAGTCCCAGCTTGTCAGCTGTACTTTTGACTGACCTGCTATAAATCAGGGTTCCCGTAACCCCCTCCTTCCTCAGGTTAATAATTTGCTGGACCACTTTGCAGAAATCTAGGAAATGTTTCCATTTACTGGTGCGTTCTATAATAAAGGATATGCTAATGAATACAGATGAATAGCCAGATGAAGAGACACACAGGGTGAGATCTGGAAGGGTCCTGAGCACAGGAGCTTCTGTCCCATGGAGATGAGGTGCACCACCCTCCCGATACACAGATGTGTTCACCAACCCACTGGCCCCCATCATGAACCTATCCGGGAACCAAGCAAACATTGCCTTGCCAAAACAAAAGACAGTCCGATCACCCAACAAACTCCAAGGGATTTAGGAGGCCTGTGTCAGGAAATGGAGTCAAAGACCAAACATCAGGACAAAAGATGCTCCTAAGTGCTCTTGTGACTTGGGAAATCCAAAAGGATTTAGGAGTCCTGTGCCAGGAACTGGGGGCAGAGACCAACATACATATTTTCTATTATTTCACGGTGGCTTAGCACAAATAAACCTCAAACAATGATAGATTTTTTTAAGATTATCATCAGTAGGATCCAGAAGGATGTTTCTTTTTGCCTAACAACTGTACTAGCTTCTTTAAGATGAGAAGACACTATTAATTTACACAATAACAGGGACTCTCACAAGAGGGATACCTCATTCCCCAAATGGCTTTGCAGAAGTCAAATTTCAATTCACTATTTAAAATGTGCAAATAGGCATCAGCAAATCAGAAATAGCTAGATTCTGTATACACTATAGCCGATGATGCTGTTAATAGCCTTTCGGTGCAATTGAGTATTTTTGCACCTTATTGTCAAAATTTTTGTTATTCCATATTACGTGTTTTTACTTCTGACTAAATCTACTACTGGCCATAAATACATTAAATTTATCTTTAAATATTTAGCCTTCTTGAATTTATGAGTTCTTTTGGTGACTACTGAGTACAGACTAGACTGGGTTAGGCTGTCTAAGGCATTCAGACATGAACAAAACATATTAGATCCTCTTAAAAATCTGTACTCTCTCAGAGCAGATTAAACACATACACAAGCATCCATAACATGATGGAGGTTGGACAAGTGTCATGAAAGAACTAAGAGAATTCAAATAAGGAATGAATGACTTCCGGAGGAAAGAGCAAGGTAATGTGGCAGTAGTCTGCGCAGTGGCCCTCAATCCCCAGAAAGGTATGGAAAGACGGCAGCACATTTCACAAGGACATCATTCCTTATAACATATTCAACTGTTCAAATGTGAACATACTGAGTTATTGATACCTGGAACAAATATACAGAACTTAACTGAAACTAACAAATTATTTTATTTTCAAAATAGAAGGTAAAAAGCACAATAATTATTAATTGTATTATTCCCTATAATGGATTTGATCATTCAAATCCTTTGAAGTAATTAGTAAATACTCAGATTGTAAAGATTTATAATATGCCCTTACTAATAGCAAATGCTTTTTGGATTGGAGTACATACACAAACACCTGCATACACACACGCATACACACACACACACGCACACACACACCTTGAATCCTGTGCAGGTAACACTTAAAAACTGAAAGAAAACATTCTTTTTTCTGTCATCATACTCCCTCAGCCCTCTAGTGCTTTGGAACATACTATTTCCACCAAGCAATGAGCCACGCATTATACAGAGGAAATTTAGAATATCATGTCTAATTCTGGACATGTTCAAAATTTAAGAAAGACACGGACATTTATTTGTATAGAGGAGACTGACCAAGACAGTGAGACTCTAGAAATCATAGTTTATGAGAAATGGATAGAAATGGGTATGAATGATAAGAAGGCTAAGGATGGATATTAGATCTGTCTTCAAATATTTGATGGACTTGTGTTTTGCTCTGGAGATGAGTAGCAAAAAAAATCTGTTATTTATAATACAGTGTGGATTTTGCAAGCAGTTTAGTTTTATATAGACAAGAAAGAGGTCAGTGTTACCAAGATACTCCCTCTCCCTCATTTGCATTTCAGTATTTTCTTAAATGCTCCAGAAGTGTGGTTACATGTAGAGCCAATTACCTATACTATCTATATCCCCATACATGTGTCAAACAGTAACTTCCCTAAGGCTCAAGTACCATAATACAAAAACGTTGTATTCTAGAGCTAATGAGGAGAATTAAAAGCAGGCACATTTGAGCTCTACCAAAAAAAAAAAACCGAAAAAACAAAAAACCTTGTTTCATCAAGGAAATGATCTTTCTAGAAAAGCACTGAGCTGCCCAATACTGAAAGTATTAAAGCATAATCCACAGGTTTATGTGAATGGTTATAATAGTGGTCACCAGAGTAAATAGGGTCATAATCTCTGAAACATTGAAAATCCATGCAATAGAACAAAATATCTGGAAAACACACTACCATATTTTAATCCCAAAGCAAGTATTTTCCAAAGCCAAAAACAAAAACAAAAACAAAAACTGCAACAATCTTCCCTCTTTCTGCAGTTTTCTAGTAACACAATCCCTTCTACACGGGTGGTGCGGTAGAGCTAACCTTGAAAACAGTGAGTCCCATCCCCTACATGTAAAATTCTTAGACTCAATTACAAATAGAGGATCATGGGAAATACTATCACTCAACCTATTGGAAGAACAAGAACATAGTTTCTCTAAGGAAAAATCCTACAGGACTACATACATAAGCGTTTGAATAAGGGGCAACCCATAGATAATCTGTTTAAAATTTAATTGTTTTGTTGATCATAGCTGAATTAAAGACAGGCGATCAAAGGCAGTGACTATAAAGCACTCATCTAGCTGGAGTCATGCTAACAACGGGATTCCCCCAGCCATCATGCCAGCACTGATATTATTTTGACATTTTTATAAACAATCTGTGAGAGGGAGACATCTCCAGATTTGAAGAATTTATTTACCTTTTCTAAATAGTGAGCTGTCAAACTAGTTAGGGATAAACTGCTTTAAAATGTCACATGATTGAAGGAGTGGACAGCAGAAAAGATGTACAAGGGCTTCAAGGTGAATGCCGAGTAACGCTTTTAAGCAAGAATTACCCCAAGAATCAACCACTTAGTAATGGATGACTCTCAAATCTAGATCTTTAATCCTGACCTCCCTTCATGAAGACCAGGCTTGTATAGCCATCTGCCAACTACATATTTCCCCCTGTATGGCCCACGTGTACCGCGAACTCAAGATATCTCAATATGAACTATTCATCTCTCCTTCTTCCGTACTTCACAGCCTCCTCTAGTCTCCTACACATTTTCTAGTACCATCAATCATCAAATGCTCACGCCAGAAATGTCGAAGTCACCACATTCCACCTGTAGCAGAGACTGCCAGCTATCCACCGAAATCTATGCTCCCCTACAACACGCATCTGTTGCACTTTAAGAGTGGTCTTATGACAAGGTTCTCTGCGATGAAATGAGAACAGAAGTGAGAGGGGCCTACTTTTGGGTCTGGCCAATAAGCTGTCCTGTGTTCACGTCTTCATGCACTTTCCTCCTTCCTGAGGATGAGAATGGCAATAATCAAAGCAATCTCGGAAAATATATGTTGAAGATGGCCCAGGTGTGATGAACTGGGACGCCTGAAAACTGGAACAGATCCACCCACCATCAACATTAGTGACCTAGAACACACTCTGAACCTGAAAAAGAAATAAACTTTGATTTCTGAAGCTATTACATTTGGGCCCTCTTCATTATGGTAGTTTAGCCTCGCCTAATTAATACACCACTCTTGTCTCCTAACAATCACAAATCACCAAGTCCTTCTTCCTACGTATTTCTCTAGTTTACTTCCTCCTGACTTTCACTAGTCCACCACCTCATTACATATGTCTGTTACTCCAGGCTTGCTCATTTCTCTGCTGTAAAGGATATTTCTTAGGTTCCCATCAAGTTAATAGTTCTCCATTCCACCTTCCTAACAGCCTCTGGGGAGGTTGTCTTTTGGAAAACCACCTCTCCTCAATGACTTAGCAGCCTTGCTATCCAGGTTGGAGTAATACCATCCCCTAGACTCAGGGGCGGGTTCTAGATGGAATTAGTCAATCAGAATAGTTCTATCCCCCTCCATCCAGTGACTGATTCAGTGGGCATGTACAATCAGAATCTTGGTTTGATTCAGTGAGACATGGTCTTTATGTCCCTGTTTTCTCACTTTGGTTATAGGAAATGAAGTATAGAGTCTCAGGAGCTGTTGGCAGCCATCTTGCAGCCAGGAAGTAGCAGGGACACCCTGGAAGGCAGAGGTGGAAAAAAAATTTATCTTTGGTGACACCATTCAGCTGTGTTCAAACCCACCTTGCTACCTCTAGACATTCCACTTATGTGTGTCAATAAATTCCCTTGTCATTTAATCCAATTTGAGACTGACTTTCTATTATATACAATATAAAGAATGCTAATTGAAACACTCCTCATCCCAATCCCAGTGTGACCTGCACATAACCCACTGGAACAAGGTCTTTAAAATGAAAACCTGATCAAATAATCCCCCACATAAAATCAGTGAAAGCCTCCCCATGGCCTTAGCCCCATATACTGGGCCCTTTCCCTCATTTACCTCTCCAAACTCATTTTATGGTCTTTGAATCTGCATAATACACATCCAGAAATTCCAAGGACCTTTTTTGTTTCAGGAACACTGCAATGTTCCCCTACACCACACTACCTTGCCAGAACTGCTCTCCCAACAATGCTCTAGTTTCCTCCTCCCAGATGGATGTAGTAGCTCTTAAAACTATATACACCCTTATCCATGTTGAAAGAGAGGCAAAGACACATTATTAGAAGACATTCATCGCAGCATTGTGTGTAGTCATAGACAGTCAGCAACAACTCAAATGCCCATCCACAGGAGAATAGATAAATGAATTATGATATATTCAGATAAAACCACAGGGAGTAAAATAAATGACATGTATCAACACGGATAAATTTCAAACACATGATGTTAAGGAAAAAAGAAGTCACAAAAGAATTCACACAGTGTCAACGAAACATGAAAAACTGTAATATTTACTGTAGAAGTAAAAAGGTGCTTGAGAATGACATTTCTGTAGAAAGGAGATAAATGACATCAGGGAGGGATTACAAGCAGCTTCAAATCTATATGTACTATTTCACTTCCAAAAAAGGTTTAAAGTAAATGTTGCAAAAAGGATAAATCATAGCATTGTAAGGTGGCGAACAAGAACGTTCATTCTGATATTTATTCTGTTTTGCATGCTTGAAGTATTTTTAATAAAATATATTTGTATATAAAATATAATGTTTTGAGGCTTTCTTCTCTTCTTTCTCCAACCTCATTAAGTACAATAAAGTGGGTTCCATAGCAAATGGTCTATGACCAGAATGATGATGGTCTGGTCACCAAATTTTAGAAAAGATACCATCAAGCTAAGGAAGGTTTACAAAAAGTAAATGAAACAATACACTGTGTTGGCAGGACTGTGGAAAAACAGCTTCCTTACACTGCTGGTAGAACTATGAATCCGTACAGCTGACATGAGAAGAAACTGACAATGTATATGTCTACGGAAGGAAAGAAGGAAGGAAAAAAGGGCAGGGAAAAGGAGGGAAGAAGCCCAAGTCAGCTTACTAGGGTTTTTGGTAATGCCTCCAGAGGAATTGTCTGAGCTATTAATAAAGACCTTTGGGCACATCAAATCCTTAATTTACCAACCAATATGGTAGGAGGCAAGGCAATCGTATTGCTTTATTCATTATCTTTTCAAGTTTTGTTTCTTTTTTTTTTATTATTATAGTAAAGGTCCCTAACCATAAGGTTTGCCTATAAAAGCTCTCACACTTATATTCTCACTTACATAGCAGCCAAGGAGTTGCTAGATTGCTCGAGGACGATTTTTTTTCATAAGATTGAATCTGGCCCACCTTGTGTAAATCAAATAATCTCAAAAAGTTTATGTAAAGTTAATAAAAATCACACAAGTAGAAATTTTATACTTTGCTGCCAAAATCACATAGATGATAGAATGTGTGTGTGTGTGTGTGTGTGTGTGTGTGTGTATACACATGTGTACTGAGAGAGAGAGACATTTAGGTGCATGAAGGCAAGAAATTTACACTAACTGCTAATTCTGATTATGGAATGTAAAGAATCACATACCAACATGAAATAAGACTCTCTACAACTTGTAAGTTGGCAGCTGAAAATTGTCCTAAACACAAATGTCATAGTTATTATGGTGATTTGATTATAGCAATCACTAACGTTGAGAAACCATATCATAAATTAGGAATATACTGAGATTCTGAGTGCTTACCGTGTGGGGGTCAAAACCTAGCTTACTCATAATCTTACTGTGCCTTTAAATCATAGTTTAATTAGGGAGGAAAGCAGGTTTTAAGGGAATTCAGAGAAAAAACAAATTTAGGTTTCTAAAGGGAGACAAATATATACAGCCACTCCTCGGTAGGAAGAGATGGAGAAAACAGCAAATCTACTCCTGAACACTGATTAGAAGTACTACCTACTATAAATTTCGGTTTTGTTAAATATCATTAACCTTGGTATTAACTGGTGACCCAAATATTATGTTTGTTCTGATTCATAAAACACTCACTCGACTTAAGAACACTGGCAGCCCACAATCAGATTAGCAATCATTTAGCAACTGCTGCAGTGCCCATCGACAACAACACACATAAAAACCCTGAAGTCGCAGAATGGGTTGCTTGATAAAAGTCATTGACTGGTTGTCAGTAAACTGTCAAGTTCAAGCCCTCCAGGAAAGCGGAGGGGGAGAGGTCATGAGAATCCAAACAACTGTGGGTCTAAGAATGGTTCATTTACTAGAACCCTTAATTTATACTAGAACATTTTAAGCTATTCTTGTGGCTGAATTAAGAAAATATTTGTGAAGCACCTGCCCTCTGCTAGGGACTAGAAGAAGACAGCAGTACAAACCTACCCCTCTCACTCTACCTCATCCATCACACACCATCACACGTCATATACATCACATTTTATCAATTCTGCCTCCTTGCAGGCTTGCTCTCGCACATTCTCTCAGCTCCTCCTCTCCCTCCAGGTTGCTTCCGCCTTAGTTCAAGGGTTTATCACATGCTTACATCTGGGCAAAATGACATATATACACAAAAGAAAAGTCCCTAAAGCACTGTCTATGCACAGTAGTGAATGGCTGAAAGCAGCCTAAATATCTAAATATCCATAATAGGGCACTGGTTAAATAAATTATGGTCCAATAATCAAATTCTATGAAGCTGTTAAAAAGAAAAAAACAAGGCAACAGGGGGGCCTGGGTGGCTCTATCAGTTGAGCATCGGACTCTGGATTTTGGCTCAGGTCATGATCTCATGGTTCAAGGGATTGAGCCCCATGCTGGGTTCTGCTCTGACAGTGCAGAGCCTGCTTGGGATTCTCTTGGCCCCCCTCCCTCTCTCTCTGTCCCTCCCCTACTGACATGTACTCACTCCCACTCTCTCTCAAAATAAATAAATAAACTTACCAAAAAAAGAACAAGGGAACATTCCATGTATTGATGTGAAATAATCTCTAAGATATAAAGTGAAGAAAGCGAGACAATATGCAAAACTTGCTTACAGTAGACTACAATTCGACTTTAAGGTGAGAGTGTTAAAATAAAATGGAGACCAGGCTTAAAAATCCCCAGGCAAGCGAAGTCATTTAAGCCACATGAGCAAAACTAAATCTCATTTATTTCATGAACACAACCAAAACTTAACTTAGGTTATTCTCATAGATGCCTCTGATAATCATCAAAGAAGGAAGTCACCTTCCTAAAATGATACAAGATAATCACTTTTAAGCAATACCCTGCTGTCTGGAAACCCCTACTGTGATAACCAATCCTTGTAAAGGTTAACAACTTCCTCATTTTCACTTTATAAGCCATCCTGTAATGACAAGCTTCTGGGCTTCATATCAGTTGATATTGAAGACTCATGAACTGTTCTTTTGTATACATAAACTCTTACTAAATACAATTTTACTGTTCTGGTTTTAATTTTCACTCTTTCTGGACTTCTGATAATACATATATATTAGAATACACAGATACATATGTACACATACATCATTATACATATACACGCACACTATTTTATGTACACACACATACGCACACACGCACAGGCTCAAAATATATCTGAATCTGATAATAATGTCTTCCTCACAGGAAAAGGAACTGGGTGACTGGGAGATGGGGAAGGAAGGAGACTTACACTTTCTTGAGACCCTTTGTCCTTTCTTTTTTTAAACTGGTACCATGTGCATGACTATTTACAAACCACATAAATACAATGCCTTTAGAATAAAGAAAATACTTTTAAAATGTAGCTTGCATCAGAGCTATCGCCAGACAAGTCTTTTAACTGCTCTCTCCCACTCTATCTTTTATATTGAGGTGGAATTTACATAACATAAAATTAACCATTTTAGGGGCACCTGGGTGGCTCAGTCGGTCCGACATCCGACTCTTGGTTTCACCTCAGGCGATAATCTCACAGCTCATGGGATCAAGCCCTGCATCAGGCTACGGGCTAACAGGGTGGAGCCTGCTTGGGATTCTCTCTCTCTCTCTCTCTCTCTGCCTCTCCCCAACTCGCTGTCTCTCTTTCCAAATAAATTTAAAAAAATTTTTTAATCAACCGTTCTAAAGTATACAATTCAATGGGTTTGAGTACTTTCACAGTGTTCTGCAACTGTCACAACTATCTAGCTACAGGACATTTTCCTCACCCCAGAAGGAAGCCCCATACCTATTAAACAGTCACTCCTCATGGCAACCGCCAACCTGCTTCGTGTCTCTGTAGATTTGCCCATTCTGGACATTTCATATACACAGAATCATGCAAAAGATGTGACCTCTGACGGCTGCTCCTCCGATCCACACTTCACTCTACTCCAGAATGGAGTGCCACTCTCACGCACCACCCTAGCTCCGTGTGTACTTGCTTGCGTGCTGCAGTGTACTTGCTCGCTGGTCTGCACTTGGGTAGAGTTGATGTAAGAGGGCAAGCCCCATGCCTGTTGTGTCCCTACTGTGTAACACATGCCCATAAACCTATGATGTTGAACGAATGCTTCTAAAACAATATCCTAACATATATTCCCTCACTTACATAACTAGCTTATTGAATAAACTAGACTCACTAGGGTGAAAGCAGGAAGTGACTTTTTCTCCCACCATTATTTGCAGACGTCCTTTGTTCAGTCAATCTCCTGTTTCCATCCCTAGACGATATCTCAGCTTTCTTTGAGGAGCAAAAAAGGTCCAGTCTGAATCAGGAAAGAGGCATCCATGAGGGATCTTAACACAGAACAGAGGCAAAAGGAATTCCCAGACTGACCAAAAGGAACAGCTCTGAGACACAGATTGTGCAGTGCACCTGCCGAACAACCCATCCAGCCTGGAACAGAAAGATGAAATTTTAGAAACAATGGTGCAGAAGAAAAAAAATGCAACTGGTAGGTTTCCTCATTGACTGTATCAATCATCATGTTCAAAAGTTTGGAGCAGAATTAGTGAGGGTTTGGAGAAAACTAAGCAATTATTAGCACCATGAAGAGTAAGAAAAAATACAAAGAAATAATAACTTGCTGAACTATAAATCTGCTATGTCCATTATGTAGACATAATAATGCAAACATGGGATACCGATATTATAAAATAAATCACAATACAATTAAATTGGGAAAAGGGAGGAGAGACGACTATATATGTATGACGTGGGGGAAGAGGGTAGTAATGAAAGATAGCTAAATCGCCCATGGTCATTACATTCTCTCTGTAGCCAAAACTCCATAGGAAGGCCAAGTGTAATCAAAAGCTTGCTTAGTAAACACATCACAGTTAGGGGAAATGGGTTCGTCCTAGAACAGTCCTATTCACACTGATGCCCTGAATTAATTATTAATAGCCACACACACTTCACACTCTGTAACAATGTCCCAGTTTGGAAGATAAATGAGATACGATGGGATACACCTGTTTCTCAAAGCAGTGACTGAGCCAGGGCACGCCCTCCTCGTGGCACCCTCTCTTCCAAGACATGCTACAGACAGAGTCATCATGTCCCTTTATCACTGTTCTCTATGTTGTATAACTGATTAGCCCTCCCCCACTCTCAATCCCACCCCCAGGGACGCAGCATTTCATTAGATGGCCTAAGGGCTAGCCTCAATAAAGGTAACAATTAGCATCTTTAGGGTGATTCTGCATAACTGTGCTAGGATCTATTATATTTCGTTTATAGTTTAAGCCTTTGAGCCATCTTGACTTCATAGAGAAGAGGGAGGGGACAGCAGTGGATACTGTAACCCTCAAGTCCTAGCTACAGAAATCTTGCTAGCTATGCATCCTTGATAACTCAATCGTAGTGCAGTAATACCTAAGTTGGGTCATTCGCACTTTATCTGTGGATAGGAAGGTGACACAAACTTCCAAACTTATCACACAGCAAAGGGACATTTGGTTTTGGGGTGAGGAGCCTCACCTGCTGAATAACAGCATTCATACATCTGCCAGGCAAACTCCGAAACTGAAAAGAGAAGAGGGAATCCCGATCTACTGCTCCTTTAACATTGTGCACTTGGAGCAGGTTCCAGCAGTTCTGTGCCCTACAGGCCTAAGGGTCATTTTCTTCCCCTGTCAAGATTCTGTTTTTTAATATCTCAAAATAATCTGTCTTAACAAACCAGACAGGTTTGATTCCTGCCCCAAAACACAACTTGTTTCTGAATCACAGGATTCAGGTCCCTGCTTAGCTGGATTCGGTTTTGGAGTCTTTGAAACTTACATTTATTGTCTTCTGTCCTCCTTTGGAGAAAAGAAAGTCATATTGTGATGCAGAAATACGAATTGCACAGGTGGTAGGGCTTGGCACGTAACAGCAGTCTGCAAAGGGCTTGGCGCGCCCGGAGGGCCTGGCAGGGCTCCTGGTCGGTCCTGCACTCCTCCATTCCCTTTCTCAAGTGCTTCCAATTCCCGCTCCCTGGCCACTGGTTTTGTGACCAGTTTCTATCAACTACCTTGGCTCCAATTCAGCAGCAGAGGCGGCAGCCGGCTCCTTCGCGAGCGATGGGAGGATGCAGCTGTGGCCTTGCCGGGGCTGAGCGTAAAGCTGAGGATTCGGCCAGTCTCTTTCAGCAGCGAGGCCACACAGGGCTCTGATGGGACAGGACATCGCGCCACCTCTCAGGAAAGGCCTTCCTTAATCCTCCAACCAGGATCGTCCTCAGACTTCCCAGTTTCTTCTAGTCTGTGGCCATTTGGAGCGATGGGCCACAAATGACACGGCCGCACAAACAACGAACACAACAAACACAACACAACACAGCTACAGACTGGAAGTCCAAAATGTTATCCCAACCTGCCCCCAACCCTGAAATTCAATAAGAATAAGCAGACTCCTTCCCAAGTAAAAGAGCTCACTCCTATTTCCCAGTCTCACAAAGGAATTATGTGTTTGCATACATTGTAATAATAGTTTTCATATAATGTTGAAATTTCGTTATAGATAGGGAATAGGGGGAACCATAGAAGCCAAATACCTTGTTGAAAAACAAAGATTTCTGGGAAATCATTTAGAAGGAGGAAAACAGAAAACTTCGTAAGTCGGTACCAAAGGAAGGAAACAAAATTCCAAAACCAAGCCAACATGGTATAGGGCAAAGGTGTCCATTTAATTTTTTCCCGCCCCTCAGATGCTAAATTTTGCATCATCAAAATCATGGAAATTCTCACTCATATCCCCAAATTTGGAGAGAATCTAAGCTGGTATCACTCCCCTGTCCCTCTTTTCACAGGGGCACAGTGGAAATGGCTGCGGGAGAGAAACAGATGAAATATAAGAAGTTTAAAGAGGCTAACCTCTGGGGCGCCTGGGTGGCTCAGTCGGGTGCGCATCCGACTTCGACTCAGGTCACGATCTCACGGGTTCGTGAGTTTGAGCCCCGCATGGAGCTTGCTACTGCCAACACAGAGCCCACTTCGGATCCTCTGTCCCCCTCTCGCTGCCCCTCCCCCACTTGTGCTCTCTCAAAAATAAATAAACATTGAAAATAAATAAATACATAACTAAACAGGCTAACCTCTGGATGAAATGAGGCTCCCAAGATGAGGGCTGAATCGGGGAACAGATGCAAAGTCCATGGTACACAGCTGCCACCCACACGTGAAGGAGACCTACATCTTAGCTAGGTGGAGGGTACCGGGTGCAGGGCACTTAACGCTGGAAAGCCCAGGGACTTTAACTAAAACACATGCTCCCTTCCTTAGCCCCCCATCCTCTGCTATGTCCCCAGTTTAACAGAGATTAAGTACTACATGTCCAATTTCAACTGTGGCTTAAAGTACAAATAAAATTAATCTCATATAAAGTGAGGAATAAGGAAATTTTCTATACTGTATTAGAACAATCAAAAATTATAGACAAAGCCGTCCAAGTAAAGTATGAGAAAAATAAAAAGCACCAAGGAAAATATGCAAGCACACCACACCAAAAAAGTAAAGAGAAGGAAAAGAAAAAAAGACTAAGAAATCACTCTAAGGAAATATGTTATCCAAGGAACAGAAAGAAATTACTCCACAAATCAACATAACAACCTAACAGGAGCTCCATTCAAAAAAAAGATTTTTAAAAAAGACTAGGTTTTTATTTTGCTTAAATACTCATAATCTCCAAAAGGGCACTGAAGTCACTAATAACACTGGTTATGTCCACAGCAAGTTAACTGGATGGGTGGAAGATGAGAGTGGGTCTTTTTCTAGAGATTTGTTCTTTCATTTTCCAACTATGCAAATATAGTAAAAACTATACAAAACTATACAAAAAATAAGTTCTGGTTAACAGAAAAGAATGGAGGCTCAAAAGCAAGATGATAAAAAGAGATGAAGAGAGAGATTGCAGATATGAGAAACAAACCGAGGGTCAAAACCATGCGATACAAGACTAAGAGATAAAATAGAGAGAAGGCACATTATTGATAAGGTTGAGATTCACCCAACTGGCAAGGGGGAAAAAAGAAAACCAAGGTATCACAAAGAGTGTAAATAAAAAAGTCAAAGCGAGTGGAGAAAAGCTAACAATAAGAAGGAAAGACAAAAAAAAACAGTCCAAAAGAAAGATAACTGGTGTCATTAAAGCAGAGAGCTCATCAAAGATCATGTAAAGCCATAATATGCAAAATAAAAAAGCACACACGTCCAGGAAAGCTTACACAGGACACACTTCATGCTCTGGTCAGGGTTATTTACTGTCAAAGATCAGGAAAGAGTTCTTCAGGCATTCCGGGGAAAGAAAGCAAATTAATGCAAGGGATGATGGGGCAAGTGGGTTGGATCAGGCTGCAATCAGTCTTCTCATAATAACATTCCAAGACAGAAAAATGGGACACATCTACAACATTCTACAGGAAAGTATGCCCAAGAATATTACACCCAGTCATGATGACACTCAACTAAAAAGGCAACAGGCCGGGGCGCCTGGGTGGCTCAGTTGGTTAAGCGCCTGACTTCAGCTCAGGTCACGATCTCGCGGTCTGTGAGTTCAAGCCCTGCGTCAGGCTCTGGGCTGATGGCTCGGACCCTGGAGCCTGTTCCGATTCTGTGTCTCCCTCTCTCTCTGCCCCTCCCCCATTCATGCTCTGTCTCTCTCTGTCTCAAAAATAAATAAACGTTAAAAAAAATTTTTTTTTAAAAATAAAAAGGCAATAGGCCGACATTCCCATCGGTGAACAACCCAGGGACTGAAACACACATAAGCCTTTCTTAGAAACAACTACATGAATATCTAATCTACCTAATTAAGATAGGCACCAAAATGACAATTTGGGGATGAAGAACACATGGTAAGACAATTGGCAGTAACAGTCCCATTTAAAAATAGACCAATTCCAGAGAACCGTGTGAATTACCAAAATCGAATAAAACAAATGTAAATCTTAATTCAAAAATAGTAAAAGGAAGATGAGGTGGAGAAGTGGAAGAATAAAAATGCTAATGTCTTCAGGAGTTTAAATTAATTCTGTAAAAAACCAAAGCATACACACACACACACACACACACACACACACCCTTAATTTTTCATATTGGCTTTTATCTTAACCTAAGAGGGATCATGCGATCATTTAGGAGAGAATAACTGTGGTAGAGAAAAGCTGATTTAAATTATAACAATTCCTTTAGGTTCATTTTTATGTATTTTAATTTTGCTAAATCCGAGTGAAATTAAAATTATACTACACCCTATTTTAAACTATTTTATCTACTTGTTCTTCTTTCCATACAGGAGCACAGAATATTATCTGGATGGTGGTCCCTAATGATAATATTGATTCTTTTTACGTAGTAGCTTCTTTTCCTTTAATTACTTAAAAGATTTATAATCAGCAAGAATTTTACCAAAACAAAAGAAGTGATAGTATTAAAAATATAAACCAAGTTGCAATAGGCCAAACTGGTTTTCAATTCAGTTATGTGAATATTTTTATGAGCACTTACTATGTACTGAGTCTTAATGTTAGGCTTTGGGAACAGATCAGCAAACAGAATAAACACCACCTCCGTCCTCACACTGCTCACAGTCTATTGAAGGTTTAAGGTCATTCAGATCCACTCACCTGAAACCATTTGGACTACAGCCTCCACACATGAGAATATTTAATGGCGACTTCATGGAAAACCTACTTGGGGCTAGATTTATGAGGATCCTGGCCATGCAGACAAGTTACCTTTAAGAAGAGAAACAAATTCGTTTCAGAATCAAAATCAACTTAATCTGCTACACTTTACACAAAGGGATCTGGGTACTTGAAGGAGGGTAGGGTTGGGAAGCACTTGGATACTTGAAAGAGGGTGGGGTGGGAAGCTGAACAGGAATTCACATCCCAGCTCTGGCACTTAAAGCCATTGAAATCTCGACAGGTCTTTTAATGTATGCTTCCATTTCTTTTTCTGTAAAAGCTGAGAACATAAGTGTATTGTTATAAGGACACAGTTAAGTGTTAAAATATATAAAGCACTGAGAACAGCAGCTGAAACGAAATGTTAGCTATTGTCATTTTTTAAATTGCATTACTTCCGTCAAAAATCACAATTTATTGAGATAGATTCTGCCATCTTTGTTGGTTCCACTGTCATCAAGGTGATCTAAAATTCACAAAACCATTTCTCTACCACGTGAGGAGATAAGAAAAACATTGAAAGGTAGGGAAAGTTTTTCTTGGGGTTAAGAAATTAACTAAAGTAAATTAGCTCTTTAACCTTTTTGAAAAATGAAACTCAACATAGTCCTATTACAAATGACTAGAGGCATATAATAAAAGGCTTGCATTCACCAAATTGTAACGTATTATTACCAAAGTATAGAGTCTGTGTTTGATTAGCCTTGAGGCAAGGAGCTTGAAGTATCTTAATTGCTTGTTGCTTCTCCTCTACCTTCTATTGATAAACTTGAAGATAAAGGAGGGTAAATTTGATTTACTCAGGCAAAGACAACAGATGTTACATGTTATAAATTTTGCTAAAAGCCAGTGAGATAAGAGAAGGCATTTACATGGTTGTCTAACTATTTTCAGTTTAATTTATGTGGTACGAATAGAAAAATTAGAAAAGTTTCGCTTCTTCCTGCCCAGCACTGATTAAATCAACCTGAAGAATCCCACTAAATTAATCACCGCAAGACAGTGTTCTTTACGGCTTCTAATGTTATTGTGACAAGAAAAAGACTAGGAGTCATCGATTTCTGATAACACAACCAGGGAACAAACCAAGCAAATAGAAGGATACATAAAATAAGTGAGAAGAAAAATAATTTACAGATTAGATAATGGTGCCTTAGGGTTAAAAGTCTCCACTATTAGCTCTCTGGAGGAGAAACTATCCTCGCCAGTTTGGTGAAGAGTCATTGGCTATATACAGCTTGAAGGGGAAAAAGGTACCAAATCAGCAAAACATATCACACAGAGAAAGAGAACATTTAAGAGGATGGGGTGGGGGAGGTATCATATTAGGAGCTTTATAAAGGAATCCTCTGTTCCCCAAATTGCCATACTCCAAAATAATCTCCTCAAAGGCAGGCCTATAATCTACAGGTTTCACATCGACAAGAAAAAAGCAATGCAATTATTCTTCCTTCCTTCATTTTAGACCCGGACAGAAAGGCTGTCCTGCAGTGTTAAACCCCCAGGCTGGAGCAGGTCAAGAGGATGCAGTGTAACTGAAGTTATTCAATTCATATGAGAAGTCTAATGTTGCATTTTTGTTCTCTAATCCTCTAGTTATTTTAGAAACCCAGAGCTGTAATTAACTTTGCTCTGTGTCTTAGTTTAAACAGTTGAGAAAAATAAAATGGAAGTTTAATGAGGGATCGCGCCAAGCCTTTATTATAAATGCAGTTGTAATACTAATGCTAATTACCATTCAGAGAGCACTCAGTATGCTCCAGGTATGAGGCTAAACCACTTACATACAGCATTTATTTACTCTCCCAGAACATTTCTGGGAAGTAGATATTACTCCTGTTTTACAAATGAAAAAGCACAGGATCACAACAATTAAGTAACTATGACCTCCCAATTCTGTCCCTCAGGCCCTGTTCTCCTCTTGGCTGACACCAGGAAGGCTTACCGGGCACTGAAACACCCAAATGGGTAGAAACTGAGAAAAGCAACGTTGTGTAGAGGGGGTTTTCTTTGCTGCCTGTTTTTATCCATTCTGTGCCCAGGAATCTCGGCCTGCGCGGACAGTTAGTTCCTCCCAATGGAAATGACTGTAATGACTTCTGGAGGGCTTGGTAAGGTAGAACTTTGTTGAAAACAACAATAAAGACTGGAAACCCACTGTGGAATGAAATAGTGGATCAACAACCAGCTGAGCGAGCAACATTATTTAACAAACCACAAATGTAATTCGTTATGGTTCTTCATTTCCAGTTCTTTCAAACCATTAGCAAATGTAGGTAAGAAAACGATCTCTGCCAAGATCCCGTCCATCTTCCTCTTGGCACGTGACCCAGGTTCTGTGGATCTCCTTTTGTGTGGCTTATGCATTTCTGGTCTCAGACCCGCTTTTACTGGGGTGACATTTTAGTTCATGTGAACCTGCAGTAACATTACAGATGGGCTCAATCTCTGTCTACAGTTACACAGAGATCACTTGAAGTACTGAATCTTGCTCAATGGTGCACTTTCACTATGCTCTGTGGAAACGGCCTACCACAGTTAATGAATCCCCACCACCTCGCTTGTGTTGGCTTTCCTCTGGGTTCTCTGACATCCAATGTCCTCTGTATTCTGCCCAGCAGCCAGCAGCAGGAGGGGTGTTTGTGGTTCTAGTTTTCTCCAGGAAAGACTGACTTCCTGACAGAGGTCCAACATGAAAGCCACTCTTTCACAGGTCTGATTTCACATGCCACTGTACCTCCTATGTAACAGAGCTGCCTAGATGTGGAGTTTCTAAAACATTTCCCCCATTATCATTTGGGTTTCATTTCTTGCCCCCCAACCCCTAAAATGGGCTCCTACTTTAAATAGTCTTCAAGATGGAGTGAGATTTAGGGGCACCTGGGTGGCTCAATCAGTTAAGCATCTGACTCTTGGTTTCGGCTCAGGTCATGATCTCATGGTTTCATGAGTTCAAACCCCGCATCAGGCTCTGTGCTGATGGCGTGGAGCCTACTTGGGATTTTCTCTCTCACTCTCTCTCTCTCTCTCTCTCTCTCACTCTCTCTCTCTCTCTCTCTCCCCCCTTCCCACATTCATGCTGTCTCAGTCTCTCTCAAAAATAAATAAACTTAAAAAAAAGATGGCATGAGATTTAAATCCAACCCAAATGTCAGAAAACATCCTTAAACTCTGTTAATTACAAAATAGGGAAAGAGAGAAGGACAAGGAGGTAGAGGGCAAGCAGGAGGACAAGAAGAAGAAGAGGGAAAAATTGTACTTAGAGAAATGCAAACATCAGGAGTAAGTCAAAGAGCAAAATGTGATTCTAATAGCACTAACTCTGCCTGTGCCTTGCCAGCCCAGGAATAGATACAAAGGCTTCTCTGCACCAGGTCAGTGCCTCTGACATCCATCATGCCTTGAGGGTCCTCTACCTGCCCACCAGCCCAAAGCCCCAAGTATCCTAGGCAGAGCTTCAAGTCTAGCATGTGAGACTAAGGGCAGAACAGCATGGTACTTAGAATTGCTGTCATTTGGAACCCCACTACGATATGAATAAGAAAAGATGTGAAATTATTAGCTTCAAGTCATAATTTAAGTCTGGGCATGATCATATTTACAAAGATTAAAATTAGCCCATGGATTGCACTTCAGATTTTTAACAATTAAACTAAACAGCAGAAAGAACTATTGAGATGCAACTATGGGAAAGGAAAGGCAAAACTATCCCTATTTGCAGCTCAGACGATTATATTCCTGGATAACCAAAGAGAACCAACTGGAAAAAAAAAAAAAAAAGAAAGTGGGATATAAAATCCATACACAGAAACCAATAGTCATCCCACAACCAAACAACAACAAAATGGAAGACAAGACCATCTATACAAGAGTGGCAAGGAGGGTAAAATGCCTGGGAATAAACTAGCCAAGAAATGTACAAAACCTACATGAGAAAGACGGTGAAATCATCCCAAAGGATACCAAAGCAGACTCGAAAAATGGAAAAACAGACCATTGGAAAGGAAAGCTCAGCATCACAAATGTATCAATTGCCCTAAGTTAGTTATAAATGTTAACATAATCCTCATAAAAATTCTACCAGATTTGTTTATAGGAGATAAGCTGATTCAAAGGTCTACGTGGAAAAATGAGGGGAAAATAGCTAGAAGAACTCAAGAAAAGAAGAAGAATGAAGAGGAACAGGCACTACAGGAGGCCTTGGTGGCTCTGGGAAAATCTCTTGCATCTCCATTTCACACTGTACCCCAAAATAAACTCTAAATGCATCAAATGTTTAACCAATCAGCTTTGAAACCATTAAAGGGCTAGAAGGAAATATAAGAGAACTGATAACTGTGGCACAGTAAAAGCCTTTCTAGCTATGCCTTAAAGTGCTAAAGCCTAAAAGATAAAAGTCAATGAAGTAAAAATTAATTTTTTTCATGGAAAAAATATGTAAATCCAGGCAAAAGACAAATATAAGGAAATTCATTTGAAACATGGCATTAAGTACTAATCTCCATGTTAAGTTTTTTAAAAAAAATATATAGAAATTGAGATGGAAAAGAGGAATATCCCAATAGAAAAAATGGACCCAAGACACGTCCAGTTACAGATGAAAATGCAAGACCCTTACACATGTGATGAGCCCAATCTTACTCCTAAGATCCAAAAACTTGACAGCAATCACAGTCTGCTGCCAAGAATGTGAAAGTAATTTATACGTGATCAGTACAGTGCAAAATGGCAGAACTTCCATGAAGAGCGATTTGGCAATGTTGACCAAAATTACAAATTTGCCCTCGGACTTAACGATCCGTCTTCTAACAATTCAACCTATAGGTGTATCTGTACATAGAGTAAATAATGTGTATCTGGGTTCTTTTCTTTTCTTTTTTCTTTTCTTTTTTTTTTTTGAGAGAAAGAGAGAAAGAAGGGGGATGGGGGGGGTGGAGAGAGAGAATCTTAAGCAGGCTCCACACTCCGCACAGAGCCTGACACAGGGCTCAATCCCACAATTGTGAGATCATGACCTGAGCTGAAATCAAGAGTTGAAATCAAGTGGCTTAATCAACTGAGCCACCCCAGGCGCCCCACGGGTTATTTTCTTGTAGCATTGTTTGTAATACCAAAAGATTGGAAACAAACCAAGTGTCCAACAAGAGGATGCTGACTAAGTATGCTGTAGGACATTCACACAGTAAATGACTAAGCAATCAGGAAGCTCTCCATGTTCTTTCTGAATAAGAAAGATTCCCATGATATACTATTAATGAAAACAATGCGGAACAATACATACAGCATACTACCTACTGTGTGGGAAAGAGGAAAAATACATGTAACTTTTTTAAATGTTTTTTTATTTATTTTTGAGACAGAGAGAGACAGAGCATGAACAGGGGAGGGGCAGAGAGACAAGGAGACACAGGATCTGAAGCAGGCTCCAGGCTCTGAGCTGTCAGCACAGAGCCCGATGCGGGGCTCTAACCCACGAACCTTGAGATCATGACCTGAGCCGAAGTTGGACGCTCAACCGACTGAGCCACCCAGGCGCCCCCATGTATCTTTTGTATTAGCATAAATACTGGAAGAACAAATAAACTAAAATAAATGGGAATTCATGGGGGCAAGGGTGGAGATTAGGGAGGACAAGGACAAGAATTTGAACCATGGGAACATACAGAATCTTAAATGTAAAATTAAACAATATCGACTAACTTTTTAAATGTTGTGAAAGATTTCTTCAGTCTTATAATTTATCTACTTTAATTAGATTACAAAAGACAATTCAACACCTTTTTTTACTTAATTCCTCCCCAAATATCTTAAGTTTCCCTAAGAAACCACATTTCAGGGGCTCCCTTAGCATAGTGAAATTCCAAGTCCCTTTGCCTTTTCTACAAAAGTTGGTCCCAAACCATCGACCTGTCTTTAATTCCCCAAATGTACCTTTCACTCCAGCCAGTATACCAGCTGTTACCACATGTGAAAGAGTCTCATAGAAGTGGAAAATAAAAAGGGTTAGAAGTTAGGAAGAGGAGACAGAGCCAATCCAGATATGGACAGGAGTGTCTACAAGAAGAGATCTCCTTGGGTGAGCCTGTATAAGGACAGGGCAGGTCCAAGTTCCCAGATATTTGTGACAATGGCCCACAGGCTCTTCAAGAACATTAACCACCAAGTCGTATTAAGCCTACATCTTCTGTATTGGGGTTGGTCTCACTTCTACTTAGCAAAGATCCTAAAGCTTGGAACCTTAGATAGTCTCTGTGAACCCCAATACTTCAGCATGTGACATATTGCATTATTGGTCTTAAATTTCACTCATCCCTATATCCATACACCCTGGCCAAGTTTCTCAACAGTCCTTCTCACTAGAGGCACAGTGAATTTCCCCAGGTCATTACTGTTGGTCTGGGCCTTAAGCCTTGGTCTAGCCAATGGAATGAGGAGAGATGTGATTGTGTCTGTTAAGACTTCAGACATCATAAACATTTCAAGGATATTAATTAAATGAGTCAAAAAAGTAAACTGATCTACATATTTTAAAAGAAATCTGTTAATATGATATGCTAGCTATATGTATTTTCTATATAATCCTTTAAACAGACATCCAGAGATGTTATACTAAATGAAGTCACATTAAAGGTCATAGAATTGCTTTCCCTTTGTCAATGCTGTAATTAGTCATTTTTATTAAAACTGACCTCTTTAATATGTTTACATTTTTGAAGAATTTAGCAGGCAGAATTCTAGAAGTAATTTCTCATTGATGTTGTATAATATGTCTGATTAACTAAATCTTAGAGAGCATATTTAAATATGTCTAATTTTAATACTTTTCTGGATTCATCTGGGTATACTCGAAACTCCAGATGTGGATTTTGTGTGCATGTGCTATCTACACCATATATGTAACATGCGATTTCCAAAATCAAATAAAGGGTATCTTAAAACCAAAATAATAAATAAATAAATAAATAAACAAATAAATAAATAAATAAAATAAAAGACTTCAGACATTAAAAGACATTGTGTACTTGGGCTCTCAGCTCTCTTGCACCTCCACCGTATCCATAAGAACACACCCATCTAACCCAGTGGCCCAAGAAAGATGACAAACATGTAGAAATCTGACCTAACTTGCAGTCTGAGTCAGGCCCAGCCAACCCAAACCTAGACAAGAAGTCCCTCAGTTAATACACAGATATGTGAGCGGTAATAAATTGTTGTTTGAAGCCACTGAGTTTTGAGATAGTTTCTTGTGCAGCATTGCTGTGGCAATAGCTAACTCAAACATCTAATTAATCCAGTTCTGGAAACAGATATAAAATGTGGTTTCATCACGTTTATATACTCATTCCCACATAAAAAACAACTTAACCTACACATCTGCTGGTACCTTGAGTTCTATTTTAAAAGAAGAAAGTGCTTTATTTCACAATTAAGAATTAATGCCTCGGGGCCCCTGGGTGGCTCAGTTGGTTAAGCATCTGACTCTTGATTTTGGCTCAGGTCATGATCTCACGGTTCGTGAGATCTAGCCCTGCCTTGGGCTCTGTGCTGATGGTGGGAAGCCCGCTTGGGATTCTGTGTCTCCCTCTCTCTCTCTCTGCCCCCCCCCCAACCCTACTCGTGTTCTCCCTTTCTCTCTCTCAAAATAAATAAATAAACATTTTAAAAAAAGAATTAATGCCTAAAATATATGTTGGAAATAAAATGTTATTTAGAGGTAACTTAAGGGCTGAATTGTGTCTCCCCAAAATTTATAGGTTGAAGTCCTAATCTCCAGTACCCAAGTACCTCAGAATGTGACTATATTTGGAAATAGGACCTTTAAATAAGTAATTGGGTTAAATGAGGTCATTAGGGTGGGCTCTAATCCAGTATGACTGGCGTCCTCATAGGAAGAGCTTAGGAAACAGACACAAACACAGAAAAGACCATGTGGAGTCACAGGGACAAGACAGCCATCTATAGGCCAAGAAGAAAAGCCTCAGAAGAAACCCACCAGACTGACACGTTAATCTCAGGCTTCTAGCTTTCGGGAGTGTGAGAAATTTCTGTTGTGTAATCCACCCAGCCTATGATATTTGTTGCAGCAGCCCCAGCAAACAGACACAGATTTGGGTACTGAGAAGTGGGATACTTCTGTAACAGATACCTAAAAATGCGGAAGTGGCTTGGGAATTGGATAATGGGTAGACAATGTGTTAATACTTTAATACTCATACTTTTATGAGAAAGTGCGAGTAACACTCTGAGTTGACAGGAACACACCCCCTGTGGCACAGAGGAATTAAGATCTCTGTTCCCGCCATACCTCTCTCTCCTTAGGCTCCAACTCCCAAGTATAGCTCAGCCTTGGAGGCTACAGGTGGAGAATGGGGAACTGTCCTGACACTAGCCGATCAACAGGGCAGAGCACAGGGAACAGCAGCAGGGCCGGCTCGCAGAGGGGAATGTCTGAAGGACCTAGCAGGTTACCAGATAAAATATAGGCTACCTGGTTCAACTTCAGTTTCAGATAAACAACTACTGTTTAAATAAAAGTGCATCTCAAATAGTGCATGCCACATTTTTACACTAAAGAAGTATTTGTTGTTTATCTAAAATTAAAATTTGAGCCAGCATCCTGTACTTTTATTTAGGAGATCTGGACAAATGTCCCTCTCCTTCACTGCTGTCCAGGATTGAGCCAGTAACAAGAAACGGTGATGGGGTGATGGAGTGGTCTCAGGCAGCGGCTGCTCAAGAAAGGGGCAGAAGAGAGTGGACGTCCCGAAATGTCTATTTTTCATTAACATGACTAGATAAACAAAATGTAGTGTATAATTACAATGGAATTTTACACAGCCTTAAAAAGGAATGAAACTATGACAACACGGAGTAACCTTGAAAACATTATGCTAAGTGAAATCAGGCAGACACAAAAAGAACAACTGTTGTATGGTTTCACCTACATGGAGTACCTAGAACAAATTCCTGGAGGCAGAAAGTAGAACAGAGTTTACCAGTAGCTGGAGGGAGGGGGGGCGGATGGGAAGTTGTTGTTTCATGGGTAAAGAGTTTCTGTTTGGGAGGATAAAAAGTTCTAGAAATGGATAGCGGACATGGTTGCACAACATTGTAAATGTACTTGTGCCACTGAATCGAACAACCTGATAGGGTTAAAAAGGTAAATCCTATGTACATTTTACGGCAATAAAAAATTAATGTACAGTTCCCTCCACGTTGCTGCAAATGGCCAGATTTCATTCTTTCTCATTGCCAAGTAGTATTCCATTGTATATATAAACCACATCTTCTTTATCCATTCATCAGTTGATGAACAATTAGGCTCTTTCCATAATTTGGAGGGTATTATGCTAAGTGAAATAAGCCAGGCAGAGAAAGACAGATACCATCTCACTCATATGTGGATCTTGAGAAACTTAACAGAAGACCATGGTGGGGTGGGGCGGGAGGGAAGGTTACAGAGAGGGAGGGAGGCAAACATAAGAGACTCTTAAGGACTGAGAACAAACTAAGGGTAGATGGAGGGTGGGGGAGAGGGGAAAGTGGGTGATGGACAGAGAGGAGGGCACTTGTTGGGACAAGCACTGGGTGTTGTTTGGAAACAAATTTGACAATAAATTATATTTTAAAAAATTAATGTACATTTCAAGAAAAGAGAACCCCTGAGGCCCCTTGCCATTGCCTGGAGTGATTTTTTTCAAGCCAGGGAGGGATAAACATCAACTGAGTGCTACTGCATTATTTTTCAATGATCTGCATGGAGGTATATAACTAGATCATAAGATCTTGTTGGTAGTAAATCATGCTTCTTTATATCCTCCTCAGTGTAATGCACATAGCAGATGCTGAAAGTTACTTCTTTTTTTTTTTTAATTTTTATTTTCTGAGAGAGAGAGAGAGCGCGCGCAAGTGGGGAACAGGAGGAGTGGGAGAGAGAGAGAGAGAGAGAGAGAGAGAGAGAGAGAGAGAGAGAATCCCAAGCAGGCTCTATGCTCAGCATGGAGCCTGGTGCAGGGCTCTATCCCACCACCCTTGAATCACGACTTGAGCCAAAATCAAGAGTTGAACATTCTACCAACTGAGCGCAAAAGTTACTCCTTAAAATAATCAATACCTTTGGCCATAGATTTCTTTCAGGTCAGCATGAATTAATTAGCTTATGTTAGGAGTTTTCCATATAATGAACGTCTGTACCAATGACTCATTATGACTTCTGACTGGCTATTCTGGATCAAGTTTTACTATTCAAACAGATTTTAATATATTATATTAAAGTAGTTTCATAAAGTCCATATCCCACACAAAATCCCAAGCCCTTGTTAACCTGCTTGCTGCTATCACAGTGGTAGTTTACAGAGCAATAAAAAAATTTATACATCAAATACTTAAGAGATCAAGGTCTACCAAAAGAATTTAGCAAAAACTTTGAACCTGGAAAATAATATGTACAATGTTCTTGAAAACACTGATCTTTTAAAGTATTCAAGGAATAACCCCTTACTCCTTTATTAACCTGACATCAGATGAAGGCTGTAATAAGACACCAATGAAATAAATTTATTATATCTCATCTGAAATCTGGTAACAGTACCCCTAACACAACCATTATGAATATAACTTATAGGAAGGACTTGTCAAACTGTCCTGACAAGTGGACAAACAGTAAATGAATTGTCAGAAGGTTATGTTTAAGCACCCAGCAAGTCTCTACCTACTTATTTCTCAGTTTCCATGTGCATCAAAAGGATTTAAAAGTATCTGCTCCACTGATCTCACAGAGTTGTTTTGATAGTCAAATGAGACTACTAGTAACCTTGAACACACCTTTGGAACCCATAAAGTACTATACAATATCATGTTGACATTATGAATTTCAGGAGTGAAACTGAACTTATCCCAACCACAGACAAGGAGCTGAACTGTCAGCAAAACTCTTGCATCAAAAAGTCCAACATGATATCAAATCCTTAGGAAAGTGAATTCATATTTCAGAAAATATGTTAAATTCCAGGGCAGTAATTAATAGGATCGTAAATGGGACCATGTGTCTGGACCAATTCCCAGGGCTTATTCAAAAAATTCACTGAAGTAACCAACATTTGGTTTGGGAATGTTTGAAGGGAGTGTTTAACATATTCAGCAGATAAGAGCTTCATAATTTTCCAGAGATGAGGCAAAAACCCTCATTTAAAAAAAAAAAAAGCATGAAATAATGAAGTCATCAAATAAGTTGTATATAAGCTTGTAAACTGCATCATGTCCCCAGTATACACAGCCAATATCTAATGAGATCTTTCTCCTTGGTAGAATCTAGATACCCCGGTACAGGTCACGCTTATTAGAAATCCAAATGTTTCAGTTGGAAACAATTTCTGTTAACTGAGCCAAAAATCTTAACTGGTTCCTAACCTAACTGTATTGCCTTGGCCTCATCAACATTATGTTCTAGCCAACTAAACTGGGAGTCTTACCTCCTTCTACAATGACCTTCAAGAATATAAGCAAAGGCTTCTCTGTTATGACAGCATGACACAGGGATACAAGGACAGAGCCAGACAGAAACAGCCCATAGAATAAAAATTTCAACTTTGAAAAAGAAAATTACAAAGCTCTTGGACTTGCTGAATTTCTAGGAAAAAACAAATATATCCCCAGACTCTACTGAAGAAGCACATGGTCTAAGGAATTTGGAAGTTATATTTATTTACCCTAAAAGATAAACAAAGAGGATCAAAATATCCCAACTTTGGATATTCCTAGTGATTTTACAATTTGGTTACAAAATTAAGTTAATTTACTTCAAGAGTCTCAGGGTTAAAAGATTTACTCTTAAGAAGCTTTCTACTCGAAATTGTTATTGTTGAGGACAGATTTAAAATGCATCAGGTATATTGAGAAAACTAAATGGAAAAATAACAACACTAATTGGGCTGACCCTCCAGCCTCCAGAAAGTTAAGATATATGTTTGACAGGTAATTAAATGCAATATTCTAAAATGGGAGTGAAATCAACAGAGAAACTCTCCAGAATACCAATGGCAAAGTGGCTTATGTTTCTCATACCTTCTTTCGACTCCCACAGAATGTTTTCCACTAAAATGAGTATTTGAGCCACTGCCAAAATGAAGAGCTCTCTCTGGGAATAATGCCTATTTTGTATGGTGAGAGAAACAATTTGATGCTGAAAAAATAGGTTTTAAAATTTGGTGAACAGGGTCCAAATTCTGGTTTTGTCACTTACTAGCTTGTGATACTACTAACTTATTTAATTTCTCCAGGCCGCAGGGTGTTTTTTCTCTATAAAATTGGGACAGTAATATGCAAGATTTTTTGGGAGAATAGAAAATTTTATAAATATGTATACAGCCCACCACAGTGCTAGCGCATAGTATACAGCCCACCACAGTGCTAGCGCATAGTATATTCACAATAAAAGTTTGTTGAGCTGCATATACAGTAAAAAATGTCAATCTCGGGTAATATCCATAAAAGAGAACATCATCATTGCAAAGATAATAGCTATTATTTTCCTGAAAAGGATGTAGTTACCTTCTACCAGGACTATTCTTAGTGCTAACCACTTTCAAACACAGATCTGGCTTTGCTCTTAGTGGTCATACCCAACCACAAGTAGATTTAATCCACATCAGTCTTTTCTTTAAAGAGTTGTGATTTTATCAAACTTTGAAGGTTCTGATTGGATAGCTCAAAGCATTTCGCACCTGCTGTGATTCCAATTGGCTGAGTGGAAACAAGAAAACAGCTACATGCGGGTTGACCCACAAAACCCATTTTCCAAAAGGAACCTGGGCATTTTAAGAAAAGATAATCATCTCCAAATGGGAGGAGAGAGTTGTTTTCTCAATCACATTATTCATTTTCTTCCTATTGTATTTCTTTAGGGCCACTAGGAATAACGTGCACAAACAAAATGATAAAGGGGATGCTTATTTACATTTAAGGGCTCAGAGAATGCTAATGAGATTTTTTAACTCTAAAAAAAAATCTCATAGCAATGAAAATATACTGAAAGGAAATCTACAAAAATTAATGAAGAGAAATGCAGAAAAAAATCTAAGACTGAGTACATATTATACTCCAATGAATTGGTCTGCTCAAGCTTAACAACAATTATATATATATATATATATATATATATATATATATATATGTATGTATATAATATAGATGGCCTATTTGTGGTGATTTCCTTCGGTTCGAGCATGAACAAATTTTCTCTCTACTAAGAATGGGTTCTTTTATTCTCAGTTTCATTCAAGTAATAGTGGACTCAACTTTTCCTCAGTATTGTAGGATACCATGCTGCGGAAATGGCTTCATATAATGAGCACCGGCGGGGTGAAAGAAATGCTGCTCGTGTTTACACTGGCACGCGGGCACACACAAAAGCTCCAGCGCACCAGCGTTCTGTTGATCTGCTCATTCTCTCCAATATGGCTCCTGCCGAGACACAATCATGAGGGAAAATAACAAGAAGTCAGCTAAAAGATCTGGTGTGGGGACGGGGAGAAACGCCTTTTTAAAATAAGACTATAATATGGTCATATAGTGCTGAAATTCACCTACACTGGTCAAAATGATTCATAAAGATGAAGTTTCAAGTCTATTCAAAACACTGCCATGGGAGCTCTACTGGCACACATCAAATAATAGAGTCCAAGGGCGTTAGCCCATCTACAGGAAATATTCCTTATGTATGCCACCCCTTCTCCCTGCCCTTCTTACCACCCAACTTAAGGGTAGTGTTGGAGGCAGCCAACAGTAGGTCATGTGGCCAGAAACGGACACAGTTCATAATGGATATGTAGTACATAACATGAATACAATAATGTTATGATCTGTGAGCTTCATCACCATGCCTCCATTTTTAGGAAACAACAATAATTTTTAGTCATTTATGAGACTTCCTACGGAAGACTGAAATCGATACCATGTATCTTCCTGGCCTTCCCATCCCAAGGAACACTAATTTTGTATGAGCATTTACCAGAGATTAAGTTCCATAAACTTTAGGAAAAAGAAAGGTAATAACTTAACCTGGGATTCCCTTAATTAGGTGTAATGTTCTGTATTTCCATAAATAATCTTACATCAGAGCCTCAAAATCAGTTACATTTTGGAAGGCATAGTTGATATTGCAGTAATTTGCTCTGATATCTCAATAATGAATCAACAGCATGTCTGTATGCCATGACACTGGTAGTAGGTACATTGCAGAAAGGAATCTAGGCTTAGGGAAACGTCTGGCCTTAACCCCCAAACTGTTAGCAGAGGGAATACAAGTGAAAGCAACATAAAAAGCCATATAATGAATTTAATGACACTCAAATGGCTTGATCTCTGCTGGATGCCACTGGCCCCCCTTTAAACATCCTATTCAATGCCACTCACAATACCAGCAGCATCACTTTTATGGACAATTTTCAATTTGCCGTGACTCTTTGGACCAATTCAACCATCCAATCACTGCAGTTAAAGTGTTGGAACAAAGGTAAGTTAATGGCTCAAAATAATTCTTCCTCTGCCACCACGATATCTCTCCCACCTCCCCAGTTCTGATCTTCCTTTCTATGTTTGTCTGTTAGATGGACAAAAGGTTAAAGAGAACCAGAAGAACTGAGAGGAGAGAGATTCAGCAACCACTCATGGCCCTAAGGCCCAATACCAGAACCTGTGATATCATCCCACCAAAGACATGGAGACTGGAAAAGACTCAGAAATAAATTTGACAGTGAGACCACAATGGGAAACAGTCTTGCTCTTGGACAGATTTTGAATTCAAACACTCCTAAATGGAAAAGCCACGAGACCTAGAAGAAATGAAGTGTAGGAAGGATTATGGTGGTGGATTCATAAGAATTCTTTCAGTTGTAATTGACAAAATCTAACACAAGATGACAAAAATAAATGGGATTTTTTTAAATTATGTAGTTAAAAACTCCAGAGAGATTCTAGCTTCAGGAATGGTTTGAACCAGGGACTTAAACAATGTCTTCAGAACACCTTTCTCTATCTCTCCATTCTATAGCTCTGTTTCTCTCAGTAGGTTCTTTCCTGTCATTCATCCCAACAACTCAGTTGTCCCAGCATAAAAAAAAAAAGAGCTTAACCTTCTCATTATGTCCAATAAAAACACCCAGGTTTGAGTTCCATTGATCATTACAAGTTCACATACCCTTCCATGCAGTGAGGGTAAGTGTGGTGGGGAGGGGCATACTGGCCCAACCCACAGTTCCTGGTCTGAGAGTTTTCCAAAGGAAAACTGAAGTGCTATTACCCCAACAGAGAGGAATTGACACAGGGAAGAACAAAGCAAAAGATATCCACCACATTAGGGCTTCATGCTTAAGGAGGAAATGTAATCTAAACACATACAGTTTAGTTAATATAAGAGAAATTGCTAAATGTCCCTCAATATCCATTTTCTCTTTCTTTTTACTGATACTAAATTCCCCAAGTCTCTTCTTGTACACCACCACCCTCAAAGTTAGGTGTGGTTATCTAACTAAGTTTAAGTTGATGGGATGAGCGAGAAAGTCATGGGCAACTTTCAGATCATCTCAGAGATAAAGTTGCTTCCAGGAAATTCTTTCTCCCTTCTTGCTATGTGAGAAATAGCCACGACTGCAGCTACTGTTCTGAACCAAGATATAGAAGCCATATATTGAAGATGACAAAGTTGACCCACTAGCCTGGATCACTAAATGACCTGGTAGAGCAGAAATGTCTTCCCAACCTAAACTACCCAACTACCTTTGGACTTTTACCTGAGATAGAAGTTAGCACCTTGTCCATCTATCTTTTATGTCTTATTTAACCCACAGTATTTGGGGAGTCTTTTTGTTTACCTTACACCCTAATATAAGACTCACTGAAGCCACGTTCTAGAGAAAAATGGCCAAATTATTTTAACTTTTTTTTAAGTTTATTTATTTATTTTTGAGAGACACAGAGACAGCGTGAGTGGGAGAGGGGCCGAAAGAGAGGGAGACAGAGAATCCCAAGTAGTCTCCGTGCTGTCAGGGCAGAGGCCGATGCAGAACTTGAACCCACAAAACCGGGAGATCATGACCTGAGCCAAACCAAGAGTCAGACGCTTAACTGACTGAGCCACTCAGGCACCCCAAAGTATTTTAAAAGGCGAAAGATTTATACAATCTGAAGAGAAACCAGAGTATGGCCAAAATATTTTAAAATAATGGACCCATAGTGTTTATGAGTACATTTTATTACATAATATGTAGCATTTTATGTAACCATAATACTAAGATATATATTAATAGCATATTTCTTACTCTTTCTAACATTAGATTCTTACACAAGTAAAAGAATAACAATAGTTATCTCTGGGGGGTAGAATTAGACATTATTTTTACTCTCTTCTTCATGCTTGTCTTCATTTTGTAAATTTTCTAAAATTAACTTATAATATGTTTGAAGTAAAGTACAGGTTATTCTCAATCTTATAAAAAGGACTGCAATGGCTTTTCCAAGGGAATTCTGTTCAGGAAATTAAGATATATTCACTGTTAAGTGACAGATGATATAGTAATGGTCAAGAGCCAAGTATATAATTTCAGATACTGTGGTAGCTTACAAAACTGGTCACAAATTCTCTCCATTTCTGTATCTACACCCTTTTGCAAAATGCCTGTGCACTTTTTTTTCTTTTTATTATTTTAGAGACAGAGAGAGAAAACACAAGTCGGGGAAAGGGGCAGAGGGAGAGAGAGAATCTCAAGCAGACTCCAACTTAGTGCAGAGCCCGATGAGCCCTGGGATCATAACCTGAGCCCAAATCTAGAGTCGGATGCTCAACCTACCGAGACACCCAGGTGCCCTTAGACGGTACTGTTCTCTCCAATAAGAGATAGAAACTATTCCCCCACCCCTTCAAATATGACCCTGTCCATGTGATTTGCACTGGTCCATGAGACACTGGCAAACATGATGGGAGCTAAGACTTGAAAAGTACTTGCACATTGAAGCTTGCTCCTTCCTGCTGTTCTTGGAAACTCAGAGAACACCACGTGTGAACAAGGCCACTCTAGTCTGCTGGATGATGACACGTGTCCAAGTTAACTTTGTTGCCCTAGACAATATCAAGCCAATCACCAGACACGTGAATGGGACCATACTAAACCATATAGCCCTGGCCATGCTGGCCCAGACTGAAAAGGGCAGCCAGATGATCCACAGCACTGTGAGAAATAGTCCCATTTGTAGAGCCACAAGTTTTGTGGTTGATTGTTACACACCCTCTTAAATACAGGATGTCCTCTAGTTTAATCATTTTAAAGAGTAAAGTAGGGGCACCTGGGTGACTTAGTAAAGCATCCGACTTTGGCTCAGGGGATGATCTTGCAGTCCGTGGGTTTTAGCCCTGTGTCAGGCTCCCTGCTGTCAGCTCAGAGCCTGCTTTCAATCCTCTGTCTCCTTCTCTCTCTTTCTCTTTCTCTCAAAAATTAACATGAAAAAAGAGTAAAGTACACGTTGTACAGATTTTACTGATAAAAATGATGAGCTTATCAGTGAATACAGATCATAATTTGAGTTTGTTTGGCCTAAAGCATAGTGAAAAAAATGACTAAAGCCAGAAGGTAGAAATTGAAAGCAATATATAAAAGCTGTAATGAATAAGGCATTTTTTAAAAAAATTTTTTTTCAACGTTTTGTATTTATTTTGGGGACAGAGAGAGACAGAGCATGAACGGGGGAGGGGCAGAGAGAGAGGGAGACACAGAATCGGAAACAGGCTCCAGGCTCCGAGCCATCAGCCCAGAGCCTGACGCGGGGCTCAAACTCACGGACCGTGAGATCGTGACCTGGCTGAAGTCGGACGCTTAACCGACTGCGCCACCCAGGCGCCCCAATAAGGCATTTTTAAAGTTACAAGGTTCAAGTAGCATTCTACAATTATTTTTCCTTCCTATATAATTCTCAGGAGAAATGTTATGGGCAGGAGAATCATAGATGTTTTGAACAGGAAAGGAATTTATGGTTCATGAGATTCCTGCACTTCACTTTACAGTTGAGAACACAGCAACTTAGAAAGGTGAACTGGTTTCCTATGTTTTACACAACTTATGCCAACTCCAAAAAAATGCTTCACTGCATTGCAAAGATTTCTTGATTCTAACCCCAAATCATAGGGCAATTTCAGAACCTCAGAGACAATGGATTTAGGAATTTTGAATCAGAACACCACCTGACACTTAGTAAGAGCCCAGCGTAAGAAAGTCACAACAGGCAGCTTATGGATGTAATAAGGTCACAGCGAGTCCAAGGAGCTCTCCATCAACATTGGCTAGGTTCTAATGGCACCCTTGTACTCTTCCTCTAAAATATAGCCCCCCAAAGTTGAAGGTAGATAGAATTTTGAAGGAAGATAGATTCTGACTGGCAATTAGAGATCATAAGAATTTGATTAAAGCTTTAGATTTCTCTTCTGCCACAAACTCCTGATGAAAATTCTGCCGTAGACTGAATGTTTGGTCTCCTCAAAATTCATATGCAGAAACCTCATTCCGGGGCACCTGGGTGGCTCAGTCGGTTAAGTGTCCAACTTGGACTCAGGTCATGATCTCACCGTTCGTGGGTTCGAGCCCCGCATCAGACCCTGTGCTGACAGCTCGGAGCCTGGAGCCTGCCTCAAATTCTGTGTCTCCCTCTCACTCTGCCCCTCCCCTGCTCACGTGCTCTCTCTCTCTCTCTCCCTCTCAAAAATAAATAACCATTTAAAACATTTAAAAAAAGAAAGAAAGAAACCTAATCCCAATAGGATGGTACTAGGAGGTGGGCCTTTTGGAAGGTCCACAGGTGGTCACTGCTTTTATAAAAAGAGACCCCAGAGAGATTCCTCGCCCCTTCTACCACGTGAGGGCACAGCATGAATTTGGTCATCTATGGACCTGGAAGTAGCTTCGCACCTGACATCAAATCTGCCAGTGCCTTGATCTTGGACTTCCCAGTCTCCAGAACTGTGGGAAATAAATGTTTGTCGTTTAAGTCACCCAGGCTATGGCATTCCTGTTACCGCAGTGTGAACTAAGACAAATGTGCACGGCTGAAACGGAAAACTTCTAGAATCACGCACTCAATTTATTACCAGAAACCAACTACCTCATAACCTCAGAGGCTTATAACAATTTATTATGTCTCCCAATTCTGCAGGTTGACTAGGTGGTTGTTCTGGCGTCTCTCCTGGATGCAGGTGTGCAGCTTTGTTTGGCTGGCAGATCAGCTGGGGCCGTGCTCAGTGGGGACAGAGCATAGCTGAGCCTCTCTCTCTCCACTTGGTCCTTCATTCAGGGCTTCTCCATGCATGGTGACTGCTGGGCGGTCCCCAAGAGGACAAAGAAAGGCTCCGGGACATAGCCAACTCAGACTCAGGGGGCGGGACAATAATTACAGTCTACACAGTAGCCACACTTTTCATCTTCCCGCAAACACCGACCCAGGCTCAAAAATCTACTCTTCTGCCATTAAAACCTAGTGAAAGTGACACTGCGGGATTGAAATTCTCTAGAATTGCACACCTAAACCTTTCAGTTGCACCACCCTCAAGTTTCTCTACGGAAAGACACTGTGGTACTTGCCCTATTGTGATTGTCAAAGACATTAATAACCCTCCTGAAAGAAATGCTGCATTAGAAATTATGCTGAATAGTTATCACCACAGGTCATTTTCAAGATGATTATAAATTCAGCGCTGCCAATACACAACGCCACGAAAGGAAGTGCCAGAGTTTTTTTGTTTGTTTGTTTTTTGTCAAAAGGGATTTAAGAGTTGAATGTTAGAAGGTGTACCAAGAGGAAATATGGGTGAAGCTTTTTTTTAAATAATATTTAGGTGAACATCTTTTTAAGCATGACTCACAGGCAGAAACCACAGATGAAAAGAGTGGCAGCTTTGCTTATATACAAATTCAAGAGACCTGTATAATAAAGAAATATATCACTTTAAAAAAAGAATAAAAAGAATAAGCACTTATAGTCCTTACTAAGCACCAAGTACTATTGAAAGTACCTTGCATATTTCAGTTCATTTGATCTTAATGGCCCTATGAGATAGATATTATTATTTCCCCTATTTTTAGGTGAGCAAACTAAGGCACAGAATGGTTGTATAAGATACCAAGGTCAAGCAGTAAGTAACATAGCCGGTATTTGAATCCAAACAGTGTTGGCTCCAAGGTGTACGTTCTGAATTACGAGGCTCTACAGAAAACCTGGAAAACATGAGCAAAATAAATATGAAAAAGGCTTCATGTCATTGATATGTTAAGGACTCTTACAAATAAAAAAGAAACAGAAAAATATACCATTTTCTAGGGACAAGGGCTATGAAAAAACAATTCACAAAAAGGAAATGTAAATGGCCTATAAAATATGAAAAATGTTCATCCTCACTAGGCATCATAAGAACTCTAACGAGATACCATTTGTCTCCTAGCCAGTTTAGCAAAGACAAAAGAATGATAATACCCATGGACATTATCTCCTTGGTGGTAGGAAGATAAATTGATAAAATATTCCTGGAGGAGAGTTTTGATATAGGTATACCACTCAACCACTCAAATATGCATACAATTTGAACCAACAATTTGGTTACTTCTAGTAACTTTCCCAAAGACATAATCAGACAGGCACATGCAGATGCAGGTTAAAGAAAATTATTATTGCACTGTTTATAATATTTATTAAAATACAATGAAAATGGAAAATTGATTAAATATGCTATGATACCTCTCTATATGGAAAATTATTTCGCTTTTATTTTCGAGTTTATTTATTTATTTTGAGAAAGAGAGAGACAGAGAGAGAGGCAGAGAGAGAGAGATAGAGAGAATCCCAAGCAGGCTCTGGCTATTAGCATGGAGCCCGATGCAGGGCTCAGTCTCATGAATTTTGAGATCATGACGTGAGCCCAAATCAAGAGTCAGACGCTTAACAGACTGAGCCACCCAGGCACCCCTAAAAAAGATGACGTATATTTCCACTACCTGACATGGAAAGACGGTCATGAGATACTGTTAAGGAAAACAGTAGGTTTACAAAACTGTTGAAACAGAATAATCCTATTTTTACAATCTGTGTATACATAGGGTCATGGAGGATTTTTTTTTAAATCTTTATAATGTCATACTTTAGCCTGTGTAGAACTCTTAACACATCACTTCTATAATTATGAAAAAGGAAATGACCTTATTTCTAGAAGTTTAGAGCACTGAAACTTCCCAAGCCCTAAAGCGATTCCCTTTAGAACAGCTACAGACAAGAAGACTTTCCTGTTCCTCATCTCAGTGAACACCTATGTGACTGATTTTGCTAGAAGCACAAGGAGAACATTTACTGTTACACAGTAAGGGCTATTTGATCCTCAGAATGACCCAGCGGTCAGTGCCCCATGGCCTCCAACACCACATTCCTTGCCTGGTCTGCTTTCCAATCCCCAGTCGTCTGAGAGCTGAAAATAATGATAGAGATGGCAAATCACAGCTCCCCAGAGCTCATCAGCCAATCCAAGTCAAGGGGAAAAAAGCAGCCCGCTAATAAATACTCGCAAATGGGTTTGAGAAGAGAGGATGAGAGCTCAGGAAAACTCACTTCATAAGTGCAGGCAATTAACAGTCACTGCATCGCGGGCCTTCTTAAGCAAAGCTGTCACATGCTCCGAGCCAGGGACAGTCAGAAGCTGCAGAATGTCCTCACCTGCTGACTGATGAAAATGACTGACGCCGGGGCGCCAGCTGAAAAATCAATTATTCACATCTACTAGGCAGCTACCCCCTACACAGCAGCAGCGGCAGGTCACAGGAAGGAGAGACTGCTGTGCTTTGTTGTTAACATGCGCTATCCATCTCACTGGCCTTGGAGCTCAACAACAGCAAAATCAATAGGCTGCTTCAAACTAAGAAACAGACTAGCTGGGCGCCCCCTGCATTCCAAGCACCTGGACATCTCCTAACACCTCTGCCACAAATGACAAGGGAAGAGTCCTCATGTCACCACCATCATTTTCCATACTCTGCCTTTCCTATTTCCCACACTAAGGAGGAGAGCCCAACGTTTTGTGTATTCCTAGTGATCAGGACACCTTCACTGAGAATGGGGATTCACTCTCAAAGGCTCCTCGGCTGTGCGTCATGCTACTCACCACTTGCCTTATGTCCTGGTGGCCCAAAAAGCTCTCTTCCCATAGGTGTACTTGTCTTCTGAAAGAGCAGAACCTAGTTAAGATCAGGCTCGGAAAACTCACTGCAGTATTTGCCAAGCATTGTGAAAGAAAGAAAACATAAACGGGTTTTGCCAAATCATTTCTGTCTAAAATACATTTTAAGAAAATATTCACGTGTATGGTTCTAATGTCTGCCACTCTTTAAAAACAAAAGTTAACACAACTGTGGGGATGCAAAATGATAGACACTGTGGGAGACAGTTTGGCAGTTTCTTATAAAGCGGGGTATATACTGATCATCTGACCCAGCAAGCCCACTCCGGTTGAAATGGAAATTTATGCTCACACAAAAACCTGTGCATGACTACTTTACAGCAGCTTTACTCAGAATATCCCCAAACTGGAAACAAGTACAATTTCCCTCCCCGGGAGATGGGGAATGGGTAGTAAACACACTGGGGTACATAAATAGGAAGGAACATGGGTCAGTAACAAAATGTAACAAACCACCAAGATAGGCGAAAAAACGTGGATGACTCCCAGCAGTCTTCTCCTAAGTGAAAGAAGCCAGACACTCAAAAGCCACATACTGTATGAATCCATTTATAATGACATCCTGGATAAGGCCAGAGTGTGAGACCAGAAACCCGATCTGTGCTTGACAGGGGTTGCAGGTGCAGGGAGGGGCTAACTACAAATGGGCAGCTGGATGGAATTATCTGGAGCGATGGAATTGTTTTTATATCTCAATTGTGAAGGAGGTTATACGACTGCATGTGTTTGTCAAAACTCACAGAGGGGAGTCAAAACTCATACCGCAAGGGTGAATTTTACTGTATGTAAATGGGGCCTTAAACATAAAAAATTTAGGTAGGAAAAAGAACTGCACGAATCCCTCTACAGTGGTAAACCACTCTGTCTCTCATCCCAGTGCATCTCCCCACTGTTTCACCATCCTCGCGTGTGCCACACCGTCTTCTTTTATATCCAGGCTAGATGTGCAATGCAGTTTGGAGCCAGAGCAAACAGAACGCCCCAGAGCGGATTCTTTCTTGCAAGGCTTTAGTACCATGGACAGAAGTACTACCCAGGACCGACCCTGATAAAAATGCATTTATGGCTTATGAAGCCTCAAAACCTTTCCTTCGAGAGCTTCCTAAAAAAGAACAAACAGGCAGGGATGTCACACACATACCAAAAAATCAGGAGTCCTGGGAGGAGTTTTACCATTTACATGGTGGTCTTCAAAAAGTTAGTTCACATTTATATCTGTCAAGGTCTCCGTAGGGAAAAAAAAAGTCAAGTTAGGTAGCTCAAGAGACTTCCAAAAGCATTGAAAGGTAAAGGGTATCAGTCAGAAGTGTTTGAACACCCAGACTTTAACAATAATGTGAAGCTGTTTCTGCCCTATCCTGAAGATACAAGAGGAAGAAGTGATGGCATCAGAGGGACCTAGTGAGATATGAAGCCGTGAAAAGGGGACTTTACTTGAAGGAGCTGTCATCATGAAAGAATGACCCAAAGCCAGTATCACAACTCAAAACTTTGGAAACATCATTTCTCTCCTCTATCTTCCTAATGGGGTCTCTCATTGGGTAAACCCAACAGGTCAACTGGAAAGGGAGCTTAAGTGATATAGGTCTTGGTGGTCGGCTTCTAGGACCCAGGGCAGGGCAGAGACGGATAGACAATAGATCTGAAAAGAAGTGGAAGAGAGAGAAAAAACTAAGAACAACAAGGACCATGTTATTTAGTAAAGTTATGGAGTTTGACCACGTCTAAAGCCTTGGATGTGTAAACAGTCTATGAATCTACCTGACAGTCAACTTTGGAAGCCCCCCTCCCCATTCCCTAGGAATCACACCTTCACACAGAATAATTCAAATTTCCTGAAAAATGCAATTACCTTCAGCCATTGGGCTAAAACCTGTTTTCCATCCGACTGAATTAAATTTTACCTAATGGTAGATGGTCAATATCCTTAGTCAAGCAGAACCTCTTTAGAAAAATTCTCAGTTGCCTATCAAACCTTTGACCAACATACTTGAAAGGAATAAGTATAGGACTAGATTCTGACTTTTTCCCACTCAAGAGTTAAAGATCCTAGAGCTTTGTTCTTGCAGATGGTGCCACCATCTGGTAGGGCTTCCTTCCCCACTCCACCATCTCAGACATTACATACCTCACTCTACCAACTCATATATTATGTGAATATAATATAGACATAAAGCAGAAATAGTCTGAAAACCTCTGGTTTTTTAAATTCAGTTTTTATTCTGGATGTAATGTATGTCGATTCTGACTCCATAACTCAATTAGGTGTATGAGTCCATATATATACACAAATATACATATACACACATATATATATACATATACATATACATATGTATATATATATATACATACATATACATATATATGTGTATATATATAGAGAGAGAGAGAGAGAGACTTTCTTTTCTTTTTTCTTTTCCCTTTCCTCTTTCTTTCTTTCTCTTTTCTTTCTTTCTTCTTGAATTTATATAAAGTTCCAGAACTGAAACACAAACTACACGGAAAACTGGGTCACGTGAAGATAAACATGGTCTGTTCTCAGTCCTTAGAGTACTGCTTAGGACTTACGTGTGATGAGACCTGCTTTACTTGGATATTTTTTTCACAATCTCCCAAGTGACACTCTTCATTCTTCCCTTAAACCCAGAAAACTTTGTTTCATATCCCTGTATGTTTCTGGCTGCAGAGGGAATAAAAACAACTCCGCAGCATGAGAAAGAGAACTATACAGGGAGGCGAGCCACGAACAAACAGCCTTAAGCAACACAGCCTCTGTTGTGCTCGAAAGTCCACCAGCGGCATCCAGCAAGGCACTGGTGCTGCCAGCCAACAGATCATCAGCCCGCAGCTCCCTCACTGAGCTCCCAGGGGTGGCGGTGTCCAGGCTGCTTCTTGAGCGGACGTAAGCAGTACTGAGGCTACTCCTCTGTCAAAACCCTAACGCTCTTCATCCATCAGGCGTTGCGTTGTTGGACTGATGCCTGAGAGTAATAACGTATTAGGCGGGTCACCCGGGGCTCCCGAATTGAAAGGAAGGGGCTAAGCAGCGTGCACGCGGGCTGCTGACACCTTTCCAATGTGGGGTCTTCGTCCAATTCAAAGACTGCCAGAATCTATTTCCAGGAAATACAGTCAGACAATCAGTGGCTGGTTTGAGCCACCTCATTTTCTGAACAGTTCTGTACAGAGCGGCTGACCACCTGGCTAATTTGCCTCACAGTGCGAAGGTGGAGGCCCTCTGGCACTCTTCAAAGGGCCGCGGTGAGCACATTCTCAGTATCACACATGACTATAAATGCAGCTCTCTCTCTCCAAGGCCTGAGGCAAAAGTGCAAAGCAGACTCTTCACAGGAGTCTTTCCTTCCTTTCTAAATCACTTTTCCTTTCACCTCTTCCCCATCCTGCTCTTATGCAAACCCATTCCTTTTCTTCCATTTCCTGTCCTCTTAATGATCTATGACTCTCCAAAGCCCCAATCTTCAGGACACCCAGCAGTGGTTATCCTTCCCCCCAAAAGTCCCTCGATCCAAAATCACTTCTCCCTCACTAGTACCCCATCAGATACACATGATGGAGAACTTAAGACTCTCTAGAGATCTGTGGATTTTGAGGTAGAAATTGTTAAACCGCAATAACATCACTCTCAAAGAAAATAACGAGAATATGGGCTTCTCCATTTTCAATTGACTTTGCCTCCCTCAGTTGTCCAGAGGGAAGACAGTGGAGGGGGTGGGGAACTCTCCACCATTTCAGACCTCCTTTCCCTAAAGGAGAATTAATTTCCTGTCTGGCCTCCTCCAGGAGGAAAGTATAAATGAAACGACACCTATCTCTCCCATGGAAGCCATCATTCGCTTTATGATACCCCATTTCTACCTTGTAAATAAGGTTTCAGAGAGGTCGTTAAATCTATTTTAACAATTTGAATTAAATTATCCTTTTCAGAAATAAGTTTATCATATGTGTGTCACAGATCCTTAACTTCCAAATTTATGTCACTAATAATAATCTTAAATTACTGTTTTTTAATTAACCTCTCTAACTTTGGGGATCCTATGTTTTCCTCATAATTATCCTACTTTCAGTTGGATTCCATGTGACCTGTCTTAGTACGTTTTTAGAAGTAAATGGGGTATAAGTAAATGTCAATACAAATATATTTTAATTTTTTAATGTTTATTTTTGAGAGAGAGACAGAGACAGAGCATGAGTGGGAGAGGGGCAGAGAGAGAAGGAGACACAGAATCTGAAAGCAGGCTCCAGGCTCTGAGCTGTCAGCACAGAGCCAGATGCGGGGCTCGAACCCACGAACTGTGAGATCACGACCCGAGCTGAAGGCAGATACTTAACCGGCTCAGCCACCCAGGTGCCCCAATACTAAAATATTTTAAATACCTCTACAGATGATAAATATAATTGTCCTGATTCTAGCAACCAGCATAGTCACATGCTCAGGCAGGGGTAAGATACTAACTCCTAAGCTGTAAGAGGACCCAGGGCTAACAAAGCTAGTAAGATGTTGGCAACTTACTCCACAGAATTGGACTCACCGGCTATTGAAACAACTCACACACATGAAGCAGAATGACCTCCGGAGAGCTTCTTTCCCAGACTAAACTGTCAACTCTCTTCCTTGAAAGACGTCTCCATCTAAAGTAGTATCTTGACTTCCCAACTGACTCCACCTGGCTCCTATGGACAGTATCTGAATGCAGGAAGACCATCACAGATAATTTCTTGTTGTGTTGGGTGCTTTCGGAAAGAGGGAGCAAGATTGGCAAACAGCAACTGAAAAATCCATTAAATAAATCTGTCAACAAAATGCAGAATAAGCTGGAAAAATAATGAGACCATTGCTGAATGAGGCAGATGGCTTGGCAACCGTAAAAGACTAACGTCAAACAAACACTCATTTGAGTCTTCATCTTGCTTCACTAAATTAGTATGTGAATTCAAACATTTGTCTTTCGATATTTCTTTCGCAATGATGGGAACCATGTGAGTAAAGACCACTAGCAGGAGGAGGAGGAAATGCTAGCCAAAGAAAATGGCACTTGTAAGTCACGCTGACACTAAGCCTTATGGGGGTAAAATAGAAACTATTGGAGACCTTCCATCTATACCTCAAAGGCCTAAGGACACATGTGAGTTCTTCCCTCGTGTGTAATTATCCATAATTATTGCCCCAAGTTTTTCAAACTTTGCCACCACATTCTTTTGCATTGCAGTAGAATCCTTGCCATGCTATTGGTGAACTGATCTTTGGTGATACATGTCCTCACAAACAGGAAAGATAGATGCTTACCCTCCATGGAAGTACATAGAGGGGTGGGGATTGAGGGGAGAAAATCTCTTAAGAACCTCATACACAAAATGAGGGATATAGCCTTATTAAAAAACACAGGCTTCAAAGAGTTTATACTTAGGAATATCAGATCATGGCCACCAACCGCGCAAACACTAAACGGAAGATGTGTGTGTGTATGCAGATGTATGTGTGTCCCCTAACACTGACTTTGATTTTCTATGCAAAAAATAAAAAATTCAACACACTGAATATTTATAAGAGACCATAAAAGAAAATTAGTAGTTAAAAAAGGAAGCCCCTACAAAGGAGAGAATTTGCCATTCATTCTGGAGAAGTCCATGATGATCTCTCTTTTAAATGATTCACTATGAAAATAAAAGAAGTTCAAAATGCATCAACAGAATATTTAAGTGGGATTAAAGGCAAAATAAAATTTTTAAAAATGGCTTTAATAAAAAAAAATGATGAAATCTGAAATCTTGCCATTTGCAATGACATGGATGGAGCTAGGGGGCATGACGCTAAGCGAGGTAAGTCAGTCAGAGAAAGGCAAATACCATATGATTTCACTCATATGTGGAACTGAAGAAACAAAACAAATAAGCAAAGGGGGAAAAAGAAACAGACTCTTAACTACAGAGAACACACCGATGGTTACCAGAGGGGAGCGGGGAGGGAGATGGGTGAAATAGGTGATGGGCATTAAGGAGAGCACTTGTTGTGATGAGCAGTGGGTGATGTATGGAAGTGCTGAATCACTATACTGTACAGCTGAATATAACACTGTATGTTAACTATACTGTAATTAAAATTAAAACTTAAAAAAAAAACAAAAAAATAAACGGTTTTATTCTCTTTTCAGGGCTGTCAGTCCAAAGTATTCTTGTGGTACTGGGAAAAGAATGACCTCTCTAGTCATCTTACAGAACTCTTAATCCTAAAGAGAAGAAAAACGATGCTTCGTAAGCATAAAATACTAACACATGATGGGAGGCCGTCTTCGGTGAAAAAGTACTTCCTGTTAGACAAGGACTGAAATTCTTCTAAAAGACAGAAAGGCATTACAGCTTTTCTTCCCAGGGTCCAAGCAGACTCTGTGTGCTAAAACCTAGGAGAGACAACTTCAACGACTCAGCCAAGTGTGTATAGTCTGAGAGGAAAAACTACCTAGAAGGAAATACACGAAAATGTTAATCTATAGCAAATGCCCTTGGGTAGTCCACAGAGAAGACTTATCAACTTTCTGCAGTTTCCATATTTTTTACAATGAGCACATACTAAGTTTATAATCAGAAAAAAGATTTTGCACCTCTTCAAAATGTCAAGATAAACTATAGAGATAAATTCTTTACATTGCTTTCCCTCTTTACCAGGTAGGTAATGAGGCAAGCTTTCACCCTGAGCCTCTCCCGTGAAGCACTTTTTGCAGTGTCACTGAAACTGTTGCTTCTCATCCTTTGAAAACCCATATGATGTGTCAAACCAAGAAGTTGTTTCCCCATTTTAACTTTAAAAGTGTCTGAAATATCCTTTGCACATAGAGTTATTAGTCAAAGCCTACAATTACAACCAGTTTCTTGCGTTAGCTCGATTTCATAGGGAACCCGGAACCGATAAAGGAGGAGTTAATAGATAAAAGGTTTCTCCTCTAGATACCAATTGTGTTACATCGATTACAATGTGAAATTCAAGAGTACGGAAATTCACTTGACAGCTTCTAAAGAAGACAGCATGAACAAGAGTAATCTAATATATACTAATTTCAGTGGAGAAAATAAATGTTTGTGGGAGGGGGGAGTTTAAAGTGGCATTTAAATGTAAGTACTATTGTAAGTATTATTTCATTGTAAGTCCCCACTGTGCTTCATACAATGCTCAGCGCACAGTGAACAGTCAAGTGGTTGAGTAGAAAGAACACTGGTTAAAAGTCAAGAGGTCTAGATTCTCGCCCTAGCTTCACCACCATGTAATTAGCTAAATTTTAATCCAGCGTTTTATCCATTCCCTCATCAGTAAAATAGGAATTGAGTCTACCTCACCTGCCTCAGAGGCCTGGGTGAAGATATTGAGAGAATGAATGCGAACGAGCATCTTATTGACATAACACATTTTTCAGTTGGCTAATTTACCCCTTGTCTATAATCCTAATATGCAGACACCGATATCGGATTGCATCTCATTATCACCAAATTTCCCCAAGGTCCAACGCAATCAAATTCTACCTCCTTCTAGAAATAAATTTCAGGACATGAAATGGTAAAATCAACGATATTTGAAGGGTTGCTCTCTAAGTTATGTGAAATTCCTATTAATATAACAAAAAAAAATCCCTCTTCTCAGAATCAAGCCAGAGTCCTTTAGTGTTTTGACAACTGACACACACTGAAAACTGAGCAAGAGCTTTGTTTCTTCTACGAGACCCCCACAACAGAAAGATCCAGCCCTTCCCTCACCTTACAGAAGAGTGGGGCTGGAAAATCCTAAATACTTCATTTTCATTTCTCCCTGGAGTGACAAAAGGACAGTGGAAAGACCTACAGACTGATGGTCAAGTTAGGCCAGTGGTGCCAAAGCCTTGAACATGCTCAGAATGGAACAAACCACACAAAGCTGGTTCACTTCACACTACGGCTCAGCAAACTTTTTCTGTAAAGAGCCAGAGAACAAATATTGAAGGCCAAGTGGCAATTGTCTCAACTGTTTAACTCTGTTACTGAAGTGTGACAGCAGCCACAGGCAAAACATAAAGAAATATGTTCCAGTAAAACCTTATTTGTGGATGAAGTTTGAGTTTCATGTAATTTCCAGATACTGTGAAAACTTTACTATTTTACAAAAAAATATGCTTCGTTTGATTTCTTCACTCATTTATAAACATTAAAGCCATGCTTAGCTTGCAAGCTGCAGTGAAACAGGCCACACGCTGGATTTGGGCCACAGACTGTAGCTTGCTTCCCTGTTTTAGACAAACAATTAGCATGAATTTAGGCCAGCCTCCCCAGAAACAGATCCTAAGACAAGAATTAGCGTATAAGTAATTTATTAAGAAAAAGCTGCCATAGGAATCCAGTCAAGGAGAGGAGAGAGCAAGAAACAGGGAAGGAAAAGAAACTGTGATAGCCCTCGAGATGGTTCCCAATGGCTCCCACCTCCTGGCATGCATACCCTTGTACAGTCCTCTCCCGTAGTGTACCAGGGATGGTTTCTATGTGCAACAGAACACAAGAGAGGTGACGGTGTATCATTTCCAAGATTAAGGTATAAAAGACTGCCACCTTGGTCCTGCGTGCACTCTCACTCACTCTCTCGCTCTCACTAGCTCTGAAAGGATCCAGCTGCCATGTCTTGAGGCACTAAGCAGCCCTGCATAAAGGCACACTTGAGGCAAGGGCTTGAGGTCTCCAGCCAATAGCCACGTGAATGACCCCCGAAGCGGACTCTCCAGCTTCAGATGACCACATTCCCAGCTGACAGCTCAACTACAACTCCATGAGACCCAAAGCCAGAAGCACCAGCTCAGCCATTCTCAGATTCCCACCCCTCAGAAACTGTGTATCAAAACATTACTGTTGTTTTCAGCTGCTGAGTCATTGCAGTAATCGATCACATAGTCATTGGAATTCCAAGGCCAAACAAGGAGGTGGTCTCCAGCAGGTTCCAGAGAGTCACATCAGCCTGATCCTGCAGGGGGACTCTGGGGCCCAAGTTCCTCCTGAGTTACCCTGACCAGAGAGGTAAGGGAGCCTGTGTATTCAAACTCTAGCCCCCACAAGCTGAGAGCCACCCCAGGGAACACAAATTCCCAGGCAGTTCTCTCTCTCTACATGTGAGCGGCAAAATTGGGGGCAGGCTGCAGAGAACGAGCCACAGGGGCTGGTAGTTGGAGGTTAAAGGTTTAAAAGAGTTTTCTTTGCATCTGGATATAGCACTGACATTATCCACTATAGGCCATTTTCTTGAAACTGAGATACAACTGACATATGATATTGTGTGAGTTTAGGTGTGTGACATGTTGATTTGACACATTTATATACCGCAACACGATTACCACCGTGGCGTTAACTAACAACTCTATCACATCACACAATGATCATTTCTTCTTTGTGCTGGGAACAATTAAGATCTAGCCTCTTGGTACCTTTGAAATTTATATTATAGTATCGTTGTCTATGATCACTATGCTGTATATTAGCTCTCCAGGACTTATTTATTTACTGGTTGCAAGTCTGTATGCTTAAACAACATCTCCTCACTTCCTCTACCCTGCCCCCAGCCCCTGGTGACTACCACTCTACCTCTGTTTCAATGAGTTTGGCTTTTTTAGATTCCACACATGAGTGTGAGATCATACAGCACGTGTCTTCCTCTGTCTGATTTATCTCATTTACCATAATGTACTATAGGATGTTTTTATGCATCTGTCAAATGTACAGACACGTGTGTAAAGCTGAATTTGAGTGTAAATGAATTAACTTACCAACAAGGCTCAGGATTCCAATTTCACATTCCATATATGTCCCAAAGACAAGTTGAACATTCCATACATGTCCCAAGACAAGAATGCTCACCAGGAAAATCAGATATTGCTGCCTTTAGATAACCTAGCATGAAGACAGTCAATAAAATCACTTTGCCAATTACAGATGTTAAGATAAATGATGAAAACCAGTCTGAAGCACTTGGCAATGCCACAGAGATCAACTTCCCCAGGTGCATACAGTGTTCTAGCATCTAAATTCCTAAGTAAACTTAGTTCAGTATTACAAAGTTTATAATAAATTCTTCAACAGATCAAATAACTCTTCGACTAAGGACCTGTTCCCCAACCAATACTAAAACTTCTACATCTACCTTGGTATTTTTTAAAGGAAAACTGAAATAGCCCTTGTCTCTAGATCTTAAATATCCTTCTTCATCTCTGCAAGTTACCCCACTTGTTAAGGAACTCAAACTGGACCAACAGAGTCAGCACAAGTGCACTCTTGCTAAGCATTGATTCTACCAGAGCCTGGCTTTTTGGGCCACAAGGGCAACGTAAAAACAGCATGGACCGAACACAGGGTCGAACAGCCGAGCCACAACACTGCCAGGACATGACCCTGGGAGGTCAAAACTTAGGTCCCCAGGATTCTGCAAAATGTCAAGGGCATGCGGAAGCATCAGGACCAATGCCAGTTCACATAGACCCCTTGAAGGTCCCGAAGCATCACACACATACACATACTGTACCAGTCATTTTTTGTTTGCTTTCAGATCCCTTTCTTGTACTTCCCTGCTGTGTTCCAGATCACAGAGAGGCAGAGCCCTGCAGGCAACCGGCTTTTCTGGCTTAGTTCAGCCAATGGCAGGCACAGGCAAAGCCTGGAGGGCAGGAGAAACAAAATATCTGGAATACTTCTGCCCCACTGTCTTTTTCCTGCAGGGCAAAACTGTGTGTTCAGGGCTCCCATTCCCCCGGAAAACCCTTCCCTCGTAGCTCCTGCCAGGAGATGGGAGCTTCTCAGAGACTCTGAGGATCACACTAATTACACAAAGCTTTTCAGACAAACTCACTTCACTGCTTTTGGCTGAAGTCTCCATGGTCTGCTTTGTTGGCCTCCTGGAGGCCACAGCTTCCTGACCTTCGTTCTCACTTTCTCAATACTCATCTAAGCTCTTATTCCTAGATTAAACCACTTTATTCCCAAATTATTTAGAATATCTCTGTTTTATTGACCAACGCCAGACTAATATACCATATAAGTGTATTTTAAGGGCCACTGCATCAAAATCTAGCCAATGTGCCATCTGAAATTTGTACGACATCCCATCTTCTCTCAAAGTAACTAACACATCGAACCATCAACTGTGAATTGTCCAGTTCAATATCGTTCCAACCCTTTATTGCTTATCTTCTTTTACTATAAAGTCAGGACAGCTGAAAACTCATCTTCTCAGACTCTCTCACCTCTAGCAGTGACCATGGGACTCAGTCGCATGCAGTGAAACACAAGTAAAAGTCAACTGGTGCTTCTTTCCAACTTTCTTCTTCCACTTGTCTGGATCTTTGGTAGTGCTCAAAGTAAAACAGCCATTGGTTATGAGGGTGCTACCAGAGGACAGGAAGAATTACCTTCCTTGATGGTATTCTTCTCAAGCTGTTTCCTCTCACACTCCTGAAGCATCAGACAAATAATCCCATTAATTGTTAAACCACTGTTTGTCAGCTCTTCTGGGATTTTCTGCCAAATGCAATCTCTAACTGATACAATTTGTATAGAGAAGAAACTGTGCTTTTTTAAAAAAAAAAATCAGATTAGCTTAAATTTACTGAGTCTCAAAATACACTCCCTGCTGGGTAAAAGCTGTGTGTGTCTTCTCATTTCTCCATTGTAATCATTATTTAGAACAATGCGTCTTTACCAAGAATGAAAATAACTTTCTTTGCAGTTGGAGTTTACAAAAGAGGCATGTTGCTAGTAAAGTCAACTGAAAATTTAATTATATTCTAACGCACACCAGAAAAAGTTACTATTTAAAGTAACCTGTTGGTGAACATTTTTACAATGGAAACACTATTTTAATTTATCTTAAATCCAAATATTCAAGTATCAGACTAGCTTAATGTGGCACCGGAGTATAGGACTCTATTTTATAGGCTTTCATGTGGAGCTAAGAATTACGTAGAAATATATTTTCTTTAGAAAAGGATATCACCCAGGTCAGTATACATGGAGGTGTCCAGAGTCTATAGAGTAAATGCTCCCATCTGAGAGGCTTCTCAAGCTAAGGAGCAGATGTCATGCTGCTGGATGCCTCCAACTGCCATCAGGGAGTATCAATTTCTCCTTCCCCTTTGGTTCTGCCATCCCAGTGAATGCAGCACACTGAACAGGTTCAGACGGTGGAGCCAGGCACCCTGCTGTTGGTATCTCAGAAAGAATTCTTCCTTATTTCTCCATCTCCCATTCCTTTATCTCTCTTCTTGATAAGCTAGCAAGCTGCTTCTCAATAACATCTCTTATACAGAAGACTTTGCCCAAATAATAGACGTCCTGTCTCACTGAAAGGAAGTTCTTCTCCACCAGGCCTTGCAGGAGAAAAGAGAAAAGAAGGAAAAACAAAAGCAAAAGAATACAGCGATTTCCCCTCATACAACACTCTGGCGCGGTGCCTAGTGTTTTACACTCGGCCCACTGCCAAATTTTTTAGCTAGTCTTAAGTCCACACTCTTTGACTCATTACTTTAGGCATCATATCATTCATTCTCAAATAAATCTTGCTTAAAATGCTACATCGACCAACTTCAGTTTATTCAGAAGCTTTCTGCAGCTCTCTGTGATCTACCACACCAAACTTCAACTCTTCTATCTGGTAGAGCAACCCCCCCCCCCACCAAATTGGAATTGGGTCTGGGAACTCTAAAAGAAAAGCAAACTGCTAGGCCAAGTGTTTTCTCTTCCATATAGATATGTATCACATATCTATATCCAAACTTGGCAAGAGAAGAGAGACCACCAGGGCTGTATAAAGGAACAGAAACACCTGCAAAAAGAAATTGGGTCTTCTGGCCTGGAAAAAGAGGGAATGGCTGTGGAAAAGTCAACCACAACATTTGCAATATCTCACCTTGTTCTTATCCCTATAGATCGCCCTCATTCCAATGTCTGTGCCTTTGTTCTTGATTTCAACAACTTATGCCCTCTCTCTTCCTTTCTGTCTAGACAAATGTTTTCCATTCTTAAAGATCACAGAGATGTAAGAAAGAAACACTGACACTGAAAGATCAAACAGCTGAAGGCACATAACCAAAAAAAGGCCAAACTGGGATTAAAACCCAGAACTTTCTAACCCCAGATCATGTGTGCCCCCTTCCACCCTCTAAGACCCACCTCCTCTGTAAAATCTCCAGTTGTCTTATCATTTTCTCAATTTTGTTTCAAGATAGCAACCTGATGCTAAGCAGTTAACTTCTTTCTCTCCCAAATTCCTACTATGATAATCAAAGAAATAGAAAATATGAGAAAATCTGTATCAATCCTGGGAAACATGGAAGGGTGGCATGTTATGCAGATGCAACTGGGTTAAGGAAAGGATTTATCAGTGGGCCAATATATGGGAAATAATGGATACAATTTCGCAGAAGCTCCCAAAGTCAGAGCAGCTCTAAATGGGAAAAGGTAAACTATGGACTACACGAGAACGAGAAAACCCAAGCATTTCCAGAAGTATGCAAGTAGCTGTATGTGGGGCAGTGAGAAACCAGTGGACATCACTATCAGGCTCAGCTTGGATAGACAAAGGGGCTGAGAAAAGCAAGGGCACTGTGCTAGAAGAATGTTAACAAGGACAACTGTGATCTTGGAAGAAGTGGGTCAGGACCCACCATTTGCTACAAAAAACATGGAAGAGAAAACACTTGGCCTAGCAGTTTGCTTTTCTTTTAGAGTTCCCAGACCCAATTCCAATTTGGTGGGGGGGGGGGGGGGTTGCTCCTACATAATACCAAGCAAATCTCAAACACCAGCAGAGGGTCTGAGAATTCAATTCAATTCTGACACTAGCATCAGATTCCACTGGTCAAGCGTTCAATCCTTGACTGCCCACCATCTCCCACTTCAGATGCCAGTTACAAACCCCAGGTTGTTACCTGTGTTACTGACCAACCTTCTACAGATTGGAGGTTCCAGTGACCTCCTCAGGTTCAATTAATTTGCTAGAACAGCTCACAGAACTAAGGGAAATGCTTACATTTACCAGTTTTTTAAAGGATAAGATAAATGATACCATTCAACAGCCAGATGAAGCCAGATGCACAGGGCAAGGTCCCGAACAAAGAACATCTGTCCTCGCAGAGCTTGGAGCCCAGCTCAGTGGCACATAAAAATGTTTATGTAAAACTCTCTCAAAAAAGGACCAAAAAGCTGTCCTCTTGAATTTTTATGGAGGCTTTGTTACACGGTCATGATTGATCAGGTCACTGGCTGTTTCAACCTCCAGCCTCTCTCCCCTCCACAAAAGTGGTTAGACAAAGGGCTGGTCCTCCTACTAACCAGCCTCCACCTTGGGTGGGGTCTAAAAATCAGTTTCATTAATCATAAAACACTTACTTTACCTTCATGGCTCTGGAGCATTTTCAGGAACTGTGGATAAAGACCAAACATATCTGAGAAGTATATTTTGGTCATCTGAACAACCAAATATATATTTCTTATACATCATTATATTGCAGCTTCCTTGCCCCATGTCTGTCTCCTTTATTCCCTCCAGTAAAATTAAATCCCTATTTATCAAAGGAAAACAATAGAAAATATAAACTTTTCTTTGTGTCTTAGATTAAAACATTACACTGGGACACACATGTCAATCCCAGTAATTGTTAAGCATAGATATCAGGAATAACAAATGGAAAAATCTTACTGGATGAAGAGAGAGTCAAGAGGCCAAAATATAAAGACCCTACAAGGATTTGGAACAAAAAAGTTTTAAGGAACCTCTTATAAAAAGTAAAGGAGAATAATATAAAAATCTATCTTTTGGATTTATATTAAAATTGGAAATGCCATTTCATTTCTAAAAACAGAACCACCTAAGGTCAAGGAAGATTGCTTTCTGATGAAAATAAAATATACTGGAGCTAGATGGACTACTGCAGAGAACTAAACTAGAGAATTAGAATGAGTTTGAAAAATTTCCCCCAAAGTCAGAGGAAATTGATAAAAAGATATATGTCATGGGAAAATGTAGGAGACATGAAGGATAAATCTAGGAGACTACATGTCTTAACTGTAAACCAGATGTCAGCTGGCCTTCTTGCTCCTTGGGAATCTAGGTGTAATTGGTTTGGGCCTTGCTATTTCTATGACCCATGAAAGTCCAATGCAATCCCTTCCTTTTCTGTTCACTAGAGGTTTAAGCTCCCAGTGTCCCAGTGGCCCCAATTTCCATATTTTGTCTCTAATTCTTGCCATATAAACCTGGACTCAACCCCTTAACCAGCTCCACCAGAATTCCACCCAGTATTAGATTAGTACACAGTTGACCCTTGAACATGCAAGGCTTAGGGCTACCAACCTGCCTCAGAGTTGAAAATCCATGTATAACTTTTGACTCCCCAAAAACTCAACTACTAACAGCCTACTATTGACCAGAAAGCTTACTGATAACACATTTTGTATATGTATTATATGCTGTATTCTTAAAATAAGACCCTTTTCTTAAAATTTTCACTATTTCTAGGTGTGTGTCTCATCTGTAAATTTTTTCAAATGGCTACAAATCTTCAAAAAATTGTTCAATATGTTTATTGAAAAAATCCATATATAAGTGGACCTGTGCCGTTCAAATCCATCTTGTTCAAGGGTCAACTGTACTTGAGACTCATGATCGTTTGCCTTTTCAGTGTCTCCTACCCTTTTTTCTTTCTCTAATCTCTGTTCCTCATCCTCTTCTTCGAAAATTTCCCTCATTCATTCATTCATTCATTCCATATCCATTATGCTGGCAATACAAGACAGACAAGTCCCTGCCTTCATGGAACTTACATTCCAGTGGAAGATAGAGAAGACAAGTAACAAATATAAAATATCAGATAATGTATTAGCTGTACAGGGCTGCCATAACAAATTGCCACAAACTAGATAGCTTAAAAACAACAGAAATTTATTCTCTCACAGTTCTGGAGGCCAGAAGTCTGAAATCAATATTTCGGCCAGGCCATGCTCCTTCTGAAGTCTCTAAGGAAGAACCCTTCCTTACCTCTTCTAGCTGTTGGTAGTGGTCAGCAATCCTTCCCATTCCTTGCCTTGTGGCAATATAACTACAATCTCTGCCTCTGCCTTCACATGGCTTTCTTCCCTGTATGTCTCCTCTGTGTCTCTGTAGCACTCTCTCTTTATGAGAACATCACTCATTGGATTTAGGGCCCACCCTCATCTAGTACAACTTCATCTTAATTTGATCACATCTGCAAAGGTGCTATTTCCAAATAAGGTCATATTCATGGGTACCAGAGTTTAGGACTTTGTTATGGGCTGAATTGTGTCCCCTGCCCCACAATTCTTATGTTGAAGTCCTAACCCCCTCGTACCTCAGAATGTGAATGTATTTGGAGAGAGTGCCTTTAAAGAGGCAATTAAGGTTAAATGAGGTTACTGGGGTGGGCCCTAATCCAGTATGACCTGTGTCCTTATGAGAAGAGGGGACAGGATACAGACACGTGCGGAAGAAAGACCATGGGAAGAAAGAAGAAGAAGAGAGCCACTTACAAGCCAAGGAGAGACTCCTCAGAAGAAACTAACTTTGCCTACATCTTGAAGTTCGACTTCCAGCCAAACTGTTGTTTAAGCCCCCCCGTGTATGGTATTTGTTACAGCAGTCCTAGCAAATTAACATAGATTTCAAGATATCTTTTGGGGGGGGACACAATTTAACCCACAAGAGATAGTGATACATGTTATGAAAACAAATAAAATAAAGGAGTAATCGAGTGAGAAAGAGGGGTGGGTAGTGGAATTCAGTTCTCTCTATCTCTAATCACAAACTTGCTTACCCCAAACTATCAAGGTGTGTAGCAAAACAAAGAGCTGTTTCTATAACTGGATCTACTTTCCTCGGAAGAGGATTAGAAAAAAAATAGCTAATCACTTCTCGGCCTTTTGGCTAAGATCAAGTGTAGAAAAAATAGCTAAAAGTTCTGTTAAATTGCATGAACAATTATTCAGCACTGTCAGGCAGTGTGCCAAACTTTAACTGCATGATCTCACTTGATCCTTATAAAATCCCTATACAGTGAGTTCTGTTATTTTTTCCATTTACAGATGGGCAAACAGAGGCTTAAGAGAGTCAAATGGCTTGCCCAAGTCCAAATAGCTAGAACCTATATCCTCTAACCCCAAAGTCCCTTTCTCAACCACTATTTATAGGTTAAAAAGGAGGGCTTGTTCTATAGAACTTCTTTGGGGGTCAATAATTTCTTTGAAATGTAAGAGTTCTGTGTAACTGCACACCAGATATATGTATGACTTACCACATTTCTCCCTGTTTTCTGTTTTCAAATATGAAAGTAACTAATGGAAACACTTAGTGTTACATTAAAAATCAATTTCTTTTAGCCATGAGAAAGACCCAATGACCCATGTATTCTCAAAGGCAAAGTCAGGCCTCCTCCAAAGCCAAGCTCTTTTTCAGATACTTTGCCTCCCGTGACACACATCCTCACCATACGCTGAACTCACTGGGGAGCTACCAGTGCGGGCAGATACCTTCAAAGAAGGAATTTCAGTAATCAACCCCACGTCCCCCAAAATACATTTACTAAGCAGCTTAGAATGAAACAGAAACCCTAAAAATGCAGTTAGCCTAGGGGATTTTCAGCTGGTTGTATTACTGTGTTGCTGAAGAGGACTAAGGCAGACGAGGAGACACTAAAATCCCCAGCTTAGCAGGTGCTCTTTAGGAAACACAAAGCTGGGTCTTCTAAAGGAATACAGTCACCGCAGAAACAAGACAAAACAGAAATCCTATACCAAAGACCTGGAAAATGCTCCCAGCACCATGAAAAATAAGAGTCATAATTAAAACAAAGGGAAGGGGAAATGCAGGCGGAGGAACTCCCGCTGTGAGTGATGGAGCACCAGTCACAGTTTCAAACTGGAGACTGGGAGGAGGGACCTCCATTCCCAATCCTTCCCACTGAGTAACATTCATAGCTATTACTTTCTTGCTGTTTGTAGCAAGCCTTTATAGATGTCTTGAGAATACATCCAATATAGAAGAGGGCCTGTTGTTTTGACTTTCTTACTGCTAAGCTATTGATATTTTAGGAGAGTAATTGAACCTCCCAGTACTAACTTGTTTTCTCCATGAACTAGTATCCCCTGAAGATAAGTGAGTTTGCAGGGCATACACGAAGGTAACCATAAATCCAGTGCCGAAATGGCATTTGTGCTTATCAGCCTTTGAGGGGGAAGGAGGCAGCCTAGCTGTAAAGCATTTCCTCCGGTTTAAATTTGTCCTGGCCTCATCTTACACACATACGCACATCTTGCAATTTGGCATTTTTTAAGAACGAGGACAAAAAAGCAGATTTATTTTTGCAAACTAACAAGTGATATTTCTCCAAGAGAACTGCCATGATCTGTTTGCCTGCACTAAAAAGTTGCTTTCATCCCACACAGTCCAGCTGTTATTTTCAGGTTGCTGAAATAATGAGCAACATTAAATAAGAGAGTTGAAATCAGTCACCAAGACTCACAACCACATTTGGTCCCATACAAAGAGCCTTACTGGGAATGACAGTGTTCCTCTTGGCCAGTGCCCCCCCCTTCCTAGCACCTACAACAGCCCCCTTGCAGCACTATCAGGCTGTTAAGGCAGCTGGGAACAGCAGGGATGGGTGTCCCCCACCCCCAGCACTTACCACACATAGAGAAGAATAAGTCTTTTTTTTCCTAAGTTTATTATTTATTTTGAGAGAGAAAGAGAGCACAAGCAGGGAAGGGGCAGAGAGAGAAAGACAGAGAGAGAGAGAGAGAGAGAGAGAGAGAGAGAGAGAGAGTCCCAAGCAGGCTCTGCACCATCAGCATAGAGCCTCATGTGGGGCTCGATCTCTCGAACCATAACATCATGACCTGAGCTGAGATCAAGCGTCGGATGCTTAACTGACTGAGCCACCCAGGCACCCCAAGAAGAATAAATCTTTTTGTTGTTGTTAATGTTTATTTATTTTTGAAAAAGAGAGAGAGCGCAAGGGGGAAGGGCAGAGAGAGATAGAGACACAGAATCTGAAGCAGGCTCCAGGCTCCAAGCTATCAGCACACAGCCCGATGCGGGGTTGAACTCACGAACCGCGAGATCATGACCTGAGCCGAAGTCAGACGCTCAACCAACTGAGCCACCCAAGCCCCCAGAGAGAAGAATAAATCTTAATCTGTCATCTCTCTGATATTTTCCTTCCTGCCTCTGCGGCCAAGTGGCCAGTACCTAAGTTAATGAAACAGCACTTGTAACAGACCACACCTCTCCCCCAGACAGGTGCCACCCTCCTTCTAGCCACGTGATCAATTCTCTTAAGACAGTCAGTTCACTGCAGTCATTCAGCAACCTTACCTCAAGTGCCTATTATGTGACAGGCCACATGCTATAGGTTATAGGTGAGGGCTAACCATGTTATCATCATTCCTAACCATGTGGTCCCTGAACCTCAGGAAGCTGACCTTTTAGTAGGAGAGGTGGCCAGTTAGACAAGCAACCACAACAACACGGGCCACGGGGAACAAGGTAAGGATGGCCCCAGAAGAACATACCCAGGGCAGCTAACCTCTTCTACCTAACCGCAGGAGGGGCTTGTAAGAGGAGGTGCATCTAAATTGAGACCTAGAGGATGACTAAAAATCATTAGATGAAGGTGGCAGGAGTGTTCCAGGCAGGGGTGACGACATAGGTGAAAGTTCAGGAGAGAAGAGGCGAGAGTGGGGTGCAGTGATTAGAGAAATTTCAATATGTCTGAAACATGGAGTGAAAAGGAGCCGTGGCTTCCCACACTTCCTTCCACAGCTCATTCTACTCTCCACAGCATTTGTTTCCTCAAACTTCAGGGGCTCCCCTAACGCAACACTCATTACCTCCCCCCTCACTCTCAGAACATCATATCACCCACTGTTTTATACATGAAATAGAGGCCACTAGACAGGAACTCCTTCAACTTTCTGCTACCAAATGTAGAAAGCTACAGACATCTGTGCCCATCCTGAGTGCTTTCCCCAACCTGATCCTTTACGATACGATTGACGCCTGCTTCTCAGGTAAGGCCAATCCCTTGATGCTTTGGATCCCATTTTCCTCTGCCCCCACCCCCAGAAACTTACTTCTCAATTATTCCTACTTTCTCTTATATATTCAACCTCCTCCCTCAAACAGACAATTCCCCTAAGATCTCCAATATGCTCAAATTTCTCCCATTTAAAAAAATGCCTCCTTTTATACCATATCCTCCAAGTAAACAGTGACCTATCTCCATCTTCTGCTTCAAAGCAAAACCTCTCCCAAGGGTTGTCTACATGTGTGATCTCCACCTGCTCAGCTCCTCGTCGTTCTCCAATTCATTCTAACCTGGCTACTACACTCATTCAAATCTGGCTACCACACGCATACTAACCTGGCTACCACACGGCGACTCTTACTAAAGTCACGAATGACATCCACGTTGCTAAACCCAACGGGGACATTTTTCTGTCTTCACTCTCTTTGATATCTCAAGAACATGTGACACTGTGATCCAATCAATTTTTAATGCTCTCTGTCCTTGGCTTCCACATAACACTCCCTTCTCCTGTTTTCCTCTTAATATTTCTGTTCATTACTTCTAAGTCTCCTTTCCATAGTTTATCCTCCGCCAAGCCATTAAAGGTCTGGATTCTTCAAGACGTGGTTTGGGGCCTTCTTGTATTCCCAGTTCTCTCAATGTAAAATCACAACCATGACTTTGATCATCATCTTCATACAGATAGTTCATAAATTTCTATCTCTGGTCCAAAGCTACGGTAGGTTTCAAAGCTGTGTATACATAAATCCACCTACCTGATATTTTGCCTCGTTGTCTGAAATGTACTTCAAACTCTACATGTCCAAAACTGAACTCAGGACCTCCCATGCCCTTCCTTCCACACACATATGCATACTCAAACATGGTCCTCTTCAAGTATTTCCTACCTCAGCAAATGGTACCATCACCCATCCATTTTCTCAAACCAGAATTACAGGAATCCTCTTTTATACTACCCTTTCATTCCTTGCTTTCAACTTAATACTGAATCCAATTAATTTTGCCTGTAACATGTTTACATATGGGTGAATACAGGTAAAGAGAAGTTACTAGAAGTATATACACCAAAATACTAATTTCTACATCCCTGAATATTCTTTTTTACATCTTCTAAAATGTCTTCAATCATTTGATAACCAAAAGAAGAAATAATTGCTTTTTTTACTAAAAAGTATGTCTTCTCATTATTTTATAACAAGATTGTTATGAAATATGATGACTGTACTGTGTTCATTCCATTCATTCATCAAAAGATCGATAGTCCACCGTGTACCACGCACTGCTTAAGCCCACAGGGAACACAATGATGAGCAGAAACAGACTCTGTTCCTGCCCTCATGAAGGAGAGACCAACGTAATCAACAGATGAAAAGCACCACGTTAAGAACTATGAATAGATGGTATACGGTACCATAAAACCCCAAGAAGGAAACCTCACCTGAGATGGAAGAAAAAAAGATATTGCAAGTATTGGTGGACGTCCAGACCTCTTATTTAAAACATTTTAAATGAAAAGGCTGTAAGTTTTCATCAAAAACCAAATTGTAATAATCTGTGGGTTACGTGTGGTTTTCTATTAGTCATGTCTCTAGTCCCTTCTATCAGGATGAATAGTAAGTAGTCGCTTGAACTTCTAAAATGTCAGATAACGAACAACCTGATGACAGAGTACTTGGCAAAATCAAAATTATTCTAAAACAATAATTTTGTACACCCTCTCGTGGTCTCTCCAAAAGGTGAAAATCAAAAATAAACTTTTAATGTAACCGTAAGAATTATGAGAAGACAGAAATTCTAGCAGAAGTAGAAATTCTAGTGAGCCAATCCCTGGAGAGATGGTCTCCTTTACTGTGTTTCCTTGGTTACCACTAAAAATTGGTGAAAGATACGTGGGAACAGTCAGATTTTATGTGAAAGATGTGACAAGACAAGATCAAACTTACCTCAGATAGAGTTAAACAGACACTGTCAATCTCATGGTCCTGCCCTTCCCAATTTATACATTTCGCCAATGTGCAAATGACTTAAAGATGCATAAAAATTTGGCTTCTAGGGGCGCCTGGGTGGCTCAGTTGGTTGAGCGTCCGACTTCGGCTCAGGTCATGATCTCACAGTCCGTGGGTTCGAGCCCCGCGTCGGGCTCTGTGCTGACCGCTCGGAGCCTGGAGCCTGTTTCGGATTCTGTGTCTCCCTCTCTCACTGCCCCTCCCCCACTTGCACTCTGTCTCTCTCTGTCTCAAAAATAAATAAACATTAAAAAAAAAATTTGGCTTCTATATGCACTCTCAAAAAATGCTAGACGACAATAAATTAATACAGATTATCATCTCATCTGGTTTTCTAATATTGCTCTCCTAAAGCATTTTAAAGGGTCAGTGATTTTTCAATTCCTTAAATCATTTCGGCCAACATGGTCACTTGCAACAAATTGCTAGAAGCCTAACTTTGCCATGTTCCTTTCCTTGATGAAAATGTAAATCTTTCCAAACATACTGATTTCATCGTTGTAAAAACAGAGCATACCGTCTAGCATTTTGCAAAGCTCTAAGTCACATTGTATGATGGGAATCTTAAAGACAAATGCCACCACTTTGCCCATCATTATCATTTCTCCCTTCTGGAGAAGTGAAATGGTCCTGGGCAGTGCACCAGAGCACACACCGGGGATGCACACCAAAGGTACTGGCCATTCTTGTAAGAAGACTTCATGATTGGAAGCCCAAATGACAGACAGCACTGTGACACTATGGACTATTGAGCTGCTGAATGTGGGGACAGAAATGAATGTTGATTAGCGTCTGTTTCCTCTTTGGATGAAGAGAGATGATGCTAAGGCAATTCTTTTTCTTGCCTTTCCCAGAAAGATGAGAGAAAAGGCAGCGTGTCATAGTTAACGACTCTCTCAGCTCCATTACTGCTGGCCTAGCATCTGAGAGAGGTAAATGATATCACTGATTAGAAAATGAATCTTGAAAATGCAAGAGCTGCACAGAATGCTGGTCCAGAATTGTACAGGTATTTGAATGAAAGCTGAAGAATAAATTCATTTAAAATTACCAACCACGAAAATGTACCATTAAAGATGCACATTTTGGTCCAATGATCATCACTGATAATGCCATTAAATACTCTTTCGTGGTACTACAGTCACAAACAGGACATTTAAGTATGCACATTATTAAAAATTATAATTCTAGCTCAATTCCCACCAATCCATAGGGATAGATATGCCTTATTTCTACAAATGAGCCTCTTTCTTGGGCTGAGCAAGTCCTATCTTAATTGTGTAACAAAGGTGAAGAGAAGTTGTAAGAGCGAAATGTTGATGGTGATGGTCATACTGACATTTCTATAATATATTGGATGTGATAATATAAGGAATTAGTTGCTCCCTGGGTATGAGGTAGACATTTTGAGAGGTGCATTAACTTGTTCAGGCTAGTAGTGTACCATTTAGTAAATTGTATCTCCAGGGCATTAAATAGCATCTTACTGGTCAGGAACAAAGTTAGGAAAATGGGAAATGCATTATCTGCTGTGCTGAGAGTAGTTCATTCACCCCATGAAATCTAGCCCAATGATCATTTAATCCAGTACATTGACAATTTCTAATCTGGTACACAAAATGTGTGCGGTATATATCTTTGTCTTTGGTGCATTGAGACAAATGTTCCCTGTGATAAGACATGTCTACAAATAACACCTAGGACAGCCATTAGACCACAAAGCCTGAACAAGAGATGGTTAGAACTAATGGATTTTGTATCCAGCCCCTCTCTATCAGCCATGTCTTCTGTCTTCCTACTCCTTTGTGGACGAAGCTATCAGATAACTTCCTCAAGATTCTCTCCTCATTCAGTGAGGACCTAGCCCCAAAGGCTGAACCAAGTACACACAGCACCCAACAGACACAGCTGCAAAGAAAATTCTGTGACATACGGGTTGCACTTGTGCTGCTTGCCTTGATTAAAATTATGTATCCACTGAGACGTGCCAAACCACAGCCATTTCATGGTTTGTCAGTGAACATCAAATAATAGCAAACAAAGGTAAAATGTAGCTCAGGTCAATAAAAAAGAAGATAAAAAGGAGTAAGATTACAAATATATGACAAATACAAAAAAAACATATATTTGTGACGGTCTTGATGCTGAAATTACATGGGTGGCCAAGGAGAGGAGTTCAGGCAAGAAAACCAAGGCTAACAATGGAGTTGGAGCACCTGAATTTCAATATAAGAAGGGGCCTCAAGGAGTTTCTTTTTCAATCCCATCACTTATCAAACAAAGAAGCTGAGGCCCGGAGGGGCAAACAATTTATTCAAAGTCACATGGATCACTAGTTACAATGAGAGGACTAGAAGCACATCTCAGTTCTGTCTTTCCCTCTTTAGCATGAAACAATGGCAATGAAATGCATAAATGGAGGAAAGTGGTTCCTGGTCGTAGAGAAGCGGAGCTGATCTTCTGACAGTTTGAGGATCTTGCCTTAGACTCCTTCAAGGACACTATACCATACTTAAAAAAAGCAACAACAAAAACAACAACAACAACATGTGCATAATGAAACTCTATTTATACATAATCTTTAAAACACAATTCCAATGTATTAGTAAATTCCCTGAAATACAAACTCACGTGCTGTGTGAGACAATGCAGTTTTGTGGCTCTGTTGCTATACTGTGTATGTAGCCCAGGAAAACAAACAAAACAATACTCTTCTGTGAACAGAGCCACCAGATTGTATTAGTTAATACTCCTGATAGATGACAGTCATTTTTCCAAGAGGCATCTGGCCAAGATTGCAGGTCTCCAAGAGTGCCTCAACCACACTCAATCACTGTATCTCCCTCTATTAAAAAACTGGATTGAGATTTCTAGAACTCACAGCAATCAATCTGCTTGATTAAAGAAATTTTTTTAAAAAGCTTTTGTTTTCCTGGCACTGGCTCTCCAAAAAATTAGATGCTCATTTCCTCCTCCATTTGTGGTTCTAGGAAAGAGAGATTTGGTGATAAATATTTATTATCTTCCAATTCCTGTCTCCCTCATGGTGGGGTTATTGCTTTATTCAGTTCCAGAGCTAAAAACAGTGTCTGCCATGTCATTAATAATAAACAAATCTGTAGTGTGTGTGCAATAATGAATTAGACTCATCCTAGCCCATCTGTGCATGACCCCCATTGGTATCTTGTCGAACAAAGGTTCTGCAGAATCCATAGGTCCTTGGTCCTCTCATTATGGAAGTAATCTGAGGGAGGAGGTGAGTTAAGTTGTAAAATGTTATTGTACAAAGTAAGCAACCTTGGGACGCCTGGGTGGCTCAGGTGGTTACGCGTCATGGTCAGGTCACGATCTCGTGGTTCATGAGTGTGAGCCCCGTGTCGGACTCTGTGCTGACAGCTCAGAGCCTGGATCCTGCTTCAGATTCTGTGTCTCCCTCTCTCTCTGCTCCTCTCCTGCTTGCGCTCTCTCGCTCTCTCTCTCTCAGAAATAAATAAAAACATTCAAAAAAAACCAGGGGTACCTGGGTGGCTCAGTCGATTAAGCATCTGACTTCAGCTCAGGTCTTGACCTCATGGTTTGTGGGTTCGAGCCCTGCATGGGGCTCTGTGGAGACAGCTCAGAGCCTGGAGCCTGCTTTAGATCCTATGTCTCCCCCTCTCTCTGCCCCTCCCATGCTCATACTCTGTCTCTCTCTGTCTCTAAACAACAAATAAATTTTTTTTAAAAATTTTTAAATAAAAAGTAAGGAACCTCTTCTCCCAAAAAAGTGTCTGGCAATGAAGCAAAATTCTGGCTAGGACTGCCCTGGGGTGGAGGGAGGGGGTGGAGAAAAAGGAAAAATCACCAAGGCTCATTTGATAATGGAGAATCAACAGAACAGCCTTCCTATGGAAATTAAGCAGCTGGAGAGGAGCAAGGATCAGTCTGAACTTTTCCCATTTCCTGGCCAATTTAAAATAGTTTCCTCAATGTACTGGTGAGCATTTTCCAAACTGCTTCATAAAAATTTCACTGACAACATTCCTATTCTTTCCCAACCTTAATTGTTCCCTAGTAAACAACACTGTATTTATTGTTCTTTACCTCTGTTCTCTCGTGTAAAAAAAAAAAAAAAAAAAAAAAAAAAAGGCCTCCACACTTCCTTGACCTATTGCTAACATAAGGGATCCCATAAATCCACACTTCTCAAACTTTAATGAGCATATGAACTGCCGAGGAAACTTGGGAATGCAAACTGGTGCAGCCACTCTGGAAAACAGTGTGGAGATTCCTCAAAAAATTAAAGATTGAATTACCCTATGACCCAGCAATAGCACTACTTGGAAATTATCCTAAAGATATAGGAGTGCTGATTCATAGGGGCACACGTACCCCAATGTTTACAGCGGCACTATCAACAATAGGCACATTATGGAAAGAGCCCGAATGTCTATCAACTGATCAATGGATAAAGAAGATGTGGTTTATATATACAATGGAATACTACTCAGCAATGAAAAAGAATGAAATCTTGCCATTTGCAACAACAGGGAAGGAAGTGTAGAGTATTATGCTAAGTGAAATAAGTCAATCAGAGAAAGACAGATATTGTATGTTTTCACTCATATGTGGAACTTGAGAAACTTAACAGAAGACCATGGGAGAAGGGAAAGAAAACAAATATATATGTAGTTACAAACAGGGAGGGAGGCAATCCATAAGAGACACTTAAATACAGAGACCAAACTGAGGGATGACGGGGGGTTGCTGGGGAGACAGGGAAAATGGATGATGGGCATTGAGGAGGGCACTTGTTGGGATGAGCACTGGGTGTTGTATGTAAGTGAGGAATCACGGGAATCTATTCCTGAAGCCAAGAGCACACCATATATACTAAATGTTAGCTAACTTGACAATAAATTATATATAAAAAATGCAGATTCCGATTCTGTACGTCTGAGTGGGACTTGAGATTCTGCATTTCTAGCAAGCTCTCCACCAATGCCAGTGCTGCTGTCTGCAGACCTCCCTTTGAGTAGCAAGACCCTAAACAATTCATCTCTCCCTTTAACACTTCCAAGAGTCAAGCAAAGACAATACATTAAGAAGCGCACATAAACTATGACAATATTTTAAAATACAGTATATATTTTAGAATAGAGGAATTTGATGTTTTCATCCAGGGTCACCTCTCAACATGTTGTTTCTCTAAATTATAATTCCCCCCTGACTGGATGCACAGATAAGTCCCACAAACTAAGCAAGCCAATACCCATGTGCTCTTGTGAATGGTCCTGCTAGAAAAGGATTCTTCTACTGTTTGGGGTCAGTATGCCTTCTCCTCAACTAGATCATAAGCTCCCAAAACTACAAGAGACATCTAATATTCTATCTTCACAGTCCCTCGCTTAGCATGTTGTCAAATCCAGTGCAACCAATGTTACTGAATACCTACCACATGATCAGCACCATGCTGAGCACTAGAGATGCTGAAAGGAACAGAAAACAATATGCTCTCAAGGAGTTGAGCAGTTTGCATAATACTCTCCCTGAATCGCTTAAATATGGCATAGTTAGCAAGCTAGCTAAAGTCAATACTACTCAGTCAAGACCATTGTATGTTATAAAGGTAAATATATTCATTTCCAATTCTAATATTTTAAAACCAAATCTTCTCCTATGTGAACTCCATATAACTCTTCATTCTTTGGAAACTGTATATCAACTTCAAGACCCATAACTTTTTTGTGAATCCAATGTTCTGTCGTGTTTTTTATACACCACGAAGTGACAGCATTTCAACTGCCCAGGGTAAACAAATGAGAAAAATAGAAAAATAACAACAAAAGGTATTGTTAATTCCTGAGAAGATTTGACAGCTCTAATATGGATGAATTCTCTACCACTGGAGTGGAAAGCATTCACAAACAATCAAAAGAAAGATGTTTTCTCCTACTTGGTACTCAGCAGTCCAGTCACACCGAGGTTAAAAATATAATTTCCATATTCCTTATCTAAGGGGACTCAATCAAGCAAGACTCCTTTCAACCCTCATTGGGACAGGAAGGAACAGATGTAAAAACATCTGCCCTGCTTCAAAATGATGAAAACACCACCGTGATATCAAAGACAGCACCGGGTCACTCCACAAAAGTCTCTAGTCTCAACATGAAAGTGTTTTCTCGACTGTCACTGTGGCGAAAAGCAAGAATGATACTGACTAACATTTTAATTACCAACCCGAAAACCCAGTTATTGGTCTTCTCTGTTCCATTTCACAGCATTATCACCGATATCCCTAATTGACGATTCCTCGTGTGTCTTTTGGGGGACTGAAAAAATGCTTGGATTCTTGACATTTTTGGTGCAGCAACAGTGACATCCAGTGGGTAGCAAGATTAACCCCGAAATTCTGTGCAAACTCAATAAATGAGGGTTAGGATATCCCAAAAAATGTTTTTGGTTATTGATGGTCATTTACTATGAAAACCATAGGCTTTTAACTCCCTTGGGACAACAATCTATTTAGTTGCTATAGTACTTAACAAAGCAAACTTGTACCTTGTCTAACTGACCAAGACATTGCTACAGTTTCTTCCCAAGTCACTGCCCCCTATTACAGCAACAGAAACTTGCTAGCCAGAAAAGTCGTATTAAATTAATTTTACAAATAATATTCTTTCCACATTTGCTCAGATTCTCAGTTATTTAATGTCATGTATCACCTGAAATGCTTCCCATTACCAAAAGTTTCATAACATTTAAGTGCAGAAGTGTAATTACTAGGTTTCCTTTGTGTATATTTCCTTTCTGTATACTGTTATGTGCATATTTATAAATATATTTCTATAACATGTGATATATATTTTAAATACACATATATAAGATAAATCTGCACCTCTTGTTCAGTTGATGGCTAACAGAATTATACAATACAAATACAATGTTCATGGAATTCCAGACTTTATTTGAGTAATCTGGTTCTATCATGACTACACGTCATTGTTCACATTTCAGTTTGAAGTCACTTCTATCTAACTTCCGGCAAACAGACACCACAGGAGTGTAACCGTTTTGGAGAAAACAACTGCTCCTCAGGCAGGGTCCCTCGGGCTTAGTGGAAAGAAGTTAACTGCCTAGGCCCTGAGAACCTTTCAGAGGAGACGCTGAGATTGCTGAAATCCCTCTGAAAGTAGATCTAGATTTTAAGGTGTTTTGTGGAGGAAAAGAAAGAAACCAGTGAATCTGATTCAGTAGCCCAAATGGGCTCCCTTTGCAAGAAAGAAAGCCAGGCTGCGAAACAGAAGAGAGTACTTAGTGATTCATCTGTGTATATATCCCCAAAAAGTGATCCATCAAAAAACAAGATTAGATTCATTTTACAGAAAAATCAAATCTATACAGTTTCAAAAGCAGCAGGAAGCACAGAATTCCTGGGCTCTGCTATTAACACAAGAGGTTTCATAACGCATTGGAACAGGCCCGTCAAACCTTTTAGACAAACTAAATGACAGTGTATAATGTACATGCCAAAAACCAAAAAAAAAAAAAAAAAAAAAGAAAGAAAGAAAGAAAGAAAGTCAGAAGAATGCATGGAAATCAAAACATAAGAGGGTTGCTCCTAAGACATTCAGCATGCTAAGCCCACACTGTCCAATATAGCAGGCCACCAGCTACCTGTGGCTACTGAGCATGTGAAACACGGCCAGTCCAAACTGAGATGTGCTATAAATGTAAACTAAGTCCTGGATTTTGAAGACTTAGTATGAAAATATATATATAAAATAATTCTGATATATTGTGTATGATTAGATGTTAAAATGATAACATATTAGATGTACTTAGCTAAATTAAAATATCAAAATTATTTTACCTGTTCCTTTTTACTTCTTTTTGTTTTAAAGTGTATTTATTTTTGAGAGAAAGAGAGAGCACGAGCAGTTTGAAAACTTTCAAATTCATTCTGAGGCCAGTTATCACCCTGATACCAAAACCAGATAAACCAGACATCACAAAAAAGAGAACTATAGGCCAATATCGCTCGTGAATATAGATAGAAAAATTCTCAACAAAATATTAGTAAGCTGAATCTGACAGTATATTTAAAAAATTATACACCACGATCAAGTGGGATTTATTCCTGAGTTTCAAGTGTGGTTTAATATTCATAAAACAATCAATGTGATACATCACATCAATAAGAGAAAGGATAAAAACCATACAGTCATTTCAATAGATAAAGAAAAAGCATTTGACAAAGTACAACTTCCATCCATGATAGAAACCATCAACAAAGCAAGTCTAGAGGGACCGAATCTCAACATAATAATGGCCTTATATGAAAACCCCACAGCAGGGGCACCTGGGTGGCTCAGTTGGTTAAGTGTCTGACTCTTTTTTTTTTAAGTTTAATTATTATTTATTTTGAGAGAGAGAGAGAGAGAAAGCATGAGTGGGAGAGACGCAGAGAGAATCCTAAGCAGGCTTCATGCTGTGAGCATGGAGCCCAAAGCAGACTTGAACTCACAAACCAAATCAAGAGTTGAACACTTAACTGACTGAGCCACCCAGGTACCCCAAGTGTCTGACTCTTGTTGTCACCTCAGGTCATGATCTCGCAGTAATGAGATCAAACCCTGCGACTGGCTCTACGCTGAGCATGAAGGCTGCTGGAGATTCTCTCTCTCTTTCTCTCTCTGTGCTTCTCTCTCTCTCTCTCTCTCTCTCTCTCTCTCTTTCCCTCTCTCTCAAAATAAATAAATAAACATTTAAAAAACCCACAGCCAACATCATACTCAATGGTAAAAAACTAAGAGCTTTTCCCCTAAGGTCAGGAACAAGACAATGTCCATTCTCATCACTTTTATTCAACATAGTACCAGAAGTCCTAGCCACAGCACACAACATAAAGAAATAAAAGGCATCCAACTGGTAAGGAAGAAGTAAAATACTCACTATTTGCAGATGATATACTATACATAGAATACCCAAAAGAATCCACCAAAAAAACTACCAGAACTAATAAATGAATTCAGTATAGTTGCAGGATACAAAATCAATGTACAGACATCTGTTGTATTTCTATATACTAATAATGAAGCAACAGAAAGTGAAATTAAGAAAACAATCCAATTTACAAATCCACCAAAAACAGTAAAATATCTAGGAATAAACTTAATCAAAGAGGTAAAAAACCTGTACTCTGAAAACTATAGAACAGTGATGAAAGAAAATTCAAGATGATGCAAAGAAATGGAAAGAAGTTCCATGCCCATGGGTTATAACAAATACTGTTAAAACACCTGTATTACCCAAAGCAGTTTACACATTTAATGCAATCTCTATCAAAATACCAACAGCATTTTTCAAAGAACTAAAACAAGCAACCCTAAAATTTGCATGGAGCCAAAGAAGATCTCAAATAGCCAAAGCAATCTCAGAAAAGAAAAACAAAACTGGAAGTATTACAATTCCAGATTTCAAGTTATGTCACAAAGCAACAGTAATTAAAACAGTATGGTACTGGCATAAAAATAGACACATAGCAATGGAATAGAACAGAACACCCAGAAATAAACCCAGAGTTATAAGGTCAGTTAATCTTTGACAAAGGAGGAATGAATATCCAATGGGAAAATGTCTCTTCAACAAATGGTGTTGGGAAAACTGGACAGTCACATGCAAAAGAATGAAACTGGACCATTTTCTCTCACCATACACAAAAATAAACTCAAAATGGATTAAAGACCTAAACGTGAGACCTGAAACATAAAAATCCTTGAAAAGAACACAGGCAGTAACCTCTTCGACATTGGCTGTAGCAACATTTTTCCAGATATGTCTCCCAAGGCAAGAGAAATAAAAGCAAAATAAACTATTGGGACCATGCCAAAATAAAAAGTTTCTGTACAGAAAAGGAAACAATCAATAAAACTAAAAGGCAACCTACTGAATGAGATAAGATTTTTGCAAATGATATATCTGATCAAGGGCGAGTATCCAAGATATATAAAGAACTGACATAACTCAATACCCAAAACACAAGTAATCCAATCAAACACCCAAAAAACAAATAATCCAGTGGAGAAATTAGCAGAAGACATAAAGAGACCCTTTTCCAAAGAAGAAATCCAGATGGCTAATAGACATATGAAAAGATGCTAACATCACTCATCATCAAGGAAATACAAATCAAAAGCACAATGATATACCACCTCACATGGGTCAGAGTGGCTAAAATTAACAACTTAGAAACAACTGATGTTGGCAGAGATGCAGAGAAAAAGGAACCCTCTTGCACTGCTGGTGGGAATGCAAACTGGTGCAGCCACTCTGAAAACAATGTGGAGGTTTCTCAAAAAATTAAAAATAGAACTACCCTACGACGCAGTAACTGCACTACTAGGAATTCATCCAAATGATACAAAAATGCTGATTTGAAGGGGCACATGCACCCCAATGTTTATAGCAGTGCTACCAACAATAGCCGAATTATGCAAAGAGCCCAAATGTCCATTGACTGATGGATGGGTAAAAAAGATATGGTATATTACAATGGAATACTACTCAGTAATGAAAAAGAATGAAATCTTACCATTTGCAACAATGTGGATGGAACTGGAGATATTATGCTCAGCAAAATAATTCATTAGGAGAAAGATATCATATGATTTCACTCGTATGTGGAATTTGAGAAACTCAACAGATGAACATGGGGGAAGAGAAGGAAAAATAAGATAAAAACAGAGAGGGAGGAAAACCATAAGAGACTCTTAAATACAGAGAACAAACTGAGGGTTTCAGGAGGGGAGATGGGTTGGGGGATGGGTTAAATGGGTTATAGGCATTAAGGAAGGCTCTTTCAGGATGAGCACTGGGTGTTATATGTAAGAGATGAATCACTGGGTTCTTCTCCTGAAGCCAAGATTACACTGTATGTTAACAAACTTGAATTTAAATTAAAAAAAAAAGGACAGAAGACATGAGCAGACATTTCTCACAAGAAGACATCCAGATGGCTAACAGACACATGAAAAGATGGTCAACATCACTCATCATCAGGGAAATGCAAATCAAAACTACAACGAGATATCACCTCACATCTGTCAGAATGGCTAAAATCCACAACACAAGAAACAAGTGTTGGTGATAGAGTAGAGAAAAAGGGACCCTCTGGCACTGTTGGTAGGAAAGCAGACAGGTACCGACACTGGAAAACAGTACGGAGGTTCCTTAAAAAATAAAAAAAAAACATAACTACTCTACAATCCAACAATCTCACTACTGGGTATTTATCCAAAAAATACAAAAACACAAATTCAAAGAGAAACATGCACCCCTGTGTTGCGGCATCATTTACAATAGCCAAACTGTGGAAGCAGCCCAAGTGTCCATAGACGGATGAATGGATAAAGAGGATGTGATATACATATATATATAATGGAATGTTATTCAGCCATAAACAAGAATGAAATTTTGCCATTTGCAACAACATGGATAAAGCTGAAGAGTGTAATGCTAAATGAAATAAGAGAAAGACACATACCATATGATCTCACTCATATTCAGAATTTAAGAAACAAAAGAAACGAGCAAAGGGGAAAAAGAAAGAGGCAAACCAAGAAACAGACTGTTAACTATAAGCAACAAACTGATGGTTACCAGAGGGGAGAGGGATGGGGGATGGGTGAAAAAGATAATGGGGCTTAAAGAGTACACTTATCATGATGACAAATAAAGTAAAATGATAAAAAATTAACTGTAATCCAATAACCCAAATATAATCACTGTTGTCATATTCATGTAGATCTTTCCAGTCTTTTTCCCATGTACCTACACCCATATATATTGCTTTCTAAAAGTAGGGTCATACAGTACATACATTCTCACCATCTAATTTTCATCTAATATACATAGAATGTTCTTCTATATCACTGAATCTTCACCGATACGATGATGTTTGATGGTCATATAATAGGGATGAGTAATTACTGAGCATTAGTGTTCCTTTTACTCCATAGTTCTCTATTTTTCCATTGTGTCGAGTTCCCCTTCCACTGATTCTCAAGCTTTAGAACAGAGGAGGAAGTAGTTAATAGTAAATAAAATTCAATTCTTCTTCCTACTCCTCAGTTTAACCAAACCGGCAAATCATTGTTTTTTATTACCTAAAATTTGATTTCCCAGCTATGGCAAACAAGCAAGACAACACTCTTCTCTAGCTGTCTTCATTCATGTTCCTTCATTATGAAATGAGATAATGACTATGGAAGCACAGTGCATTGTACTTAAGGATACAGGGCTGGAAGCATAAATAATAGATTTTTCTGACTTAAAAAATAACTGCATGCTGGGGCATCTGGGTGGCTCAGTTGGTTGAGCGAATGACTCTTTTGATTTCAGTTCAGGTCATGATCCCAAGGTTGCCGGATCGAGTTCCACATCAGGCTCCACACGGAAGGAGGAACCTTCTTAAGATTCTGTCTCCCTCTGCCCCTCTCCCCCGCTTGCAATGCTCTCTCGCTCACTCTCTCTCTCTCTCCCTCTCTCTCTTTCAAATAAAATTTAAAAAATAAAAAAAAGCATGTTTAAGATACAGCACTAAAAATAACTGCTCACAAGGCCAAAATGTATAGTATAATCTTATTTGGAGATAAATTATCTATTTTAGATAGATATGGCAGGCTATGCCACAAAATGTTAACAGTGATTAATCCCTGGGTTTAGAACATATGGCAATCTCTGGGGCACCTGAGTGGCTCATTTGGTTAAGCATCCAACTCTCCATTTCGGCTCAGGTGATGATCTCAACAGTTCTTGAGTTTGAGCCCGCATTGGGCTCTATGCTGACAACATGGAGCCTGCTTGGGATTCCCACTCTCCCCTCTCTCTCTGCCCCTACCCCACTTGCGCTCTTTCTGAAAATAAATAAAAACTTTAAAAATTTTTTTTAAAAAAGAACAGATGGTGATGTCAAGTTTCTTTGCTTTTACTTTCTTTTCTTTTTTTAATTTGCTTCCCTATAATTCCTCCCATAGCTATGTATTTGGTTTTATTACTCTTTTATTAAGTTTTTTCATTTTAATTCCAGTATAGTTAACATACAGTGTTGTATTAGTTTCAGATATACAATATAGAGATTCAACAATTGTATACATGATTCAGTGCTCATCACCAGTGTACTCTTAATCCCCTTCACCTGCTTCACCCATCCCCTCTGCACCTCCCCTCTGGTAACCATCAGTTTGTTCTCCATAGTTGAGTCTGTTTCTTCTCTCTCTCTCTCTCTCTCTCTCTCCCTTTTCTTTTCCCCTTTGCTCATTTGTTTTGTTTCTTAAATTCCACAGATGAATGAAATCACATGGTATTTGTCTGACCCTGACTGGCTTATTTCACTTGGCATTATAGTCTCTGGCTCCACCCGTGTGATTGCAAATGGCAAGATTTCACTGCTATGTATTATTTGTATAAAGAGATTCTTTAGAAGTATTATCTAAATATGATTCTGTGATGCTGTTGTTCATTTTTATAACTATATGTATTATATCATTTCTTTATACTTGTGCTCTGACACCTATCAAAAAGGGAGATTATTTTTTAATCCCAAACTTGGATTGCATTAGTTTCCTCAGGATACCATAACAAATTACCACAAACTGGGTGACTTATAACAACAGAAAGTTACTGTCTCACAGTTCTGGAGGCTAGAAGTCTGAAATCAAGGTGTCAGTAGGACCACACTCTTTTGAAGCCTCTAGAGAAGGATCTGTCCCATGCCTTTCTCTCTGCTTCTGGTGTCACCAGCAATCCTCAGCATTCATTGATTTGAGTTGCCTAACTCCAATCTCAGCTTCCATGATCACATGCCATTCTTCCTCTATGTCTTCACATTGTCTCCTTTAAAGACACCTGTCACATTAGGAACGCCTGGGTGGCTCAGTAAGTTGAGTGTCTGACTTCAACTCAGGTCATGATCTCACACTCTGTGAGTTCGAGCCCCGTGTCGAGCTCTGTGCTAACAATTCAGAGACTAGAGCCTGCTTCGGATTCTGTGTCTCCCTCTTTCTCTGCCCCTTCCCCAGTCACGCTCTGTCTCTCTCTCAAAAATAAATAAACATAAAAAATTAAAAAAAAATAAAGACACCCTTCACATTGGATGAAGAAGGGTCCTAATTATACCTGCAACAGCCTTACTTCCAAATAAGGTCACATTCTGAGGAACTGGGGATTAGGACTTCAACATATGTTTCTGAGGGACACAATTTAACCCATAATACTAATGAAGGAATTTTGTTTTTAATTCTTGTTTCACAACCTACACATGCTAAATAAAATAATGTTCTCAGTTTTTTATGTCTTGCTTTTCAAACATTAATATAGTAAATCACTTTAATAGGTCTAAACGTCTCAGAACACCATTCCAGAAGTGTTGCTACAACAGTGTGATTCGTCATCTCTACATAATACATGGGAAAATTATCATCTATACAAAATGAGTTTGAAAACTAAAAGCCCCATGCATTTGAACCATTCATCAGCACCCTACCAGGAACAGATACAGCTCTTGTGTCACTTGGGAGACTGAACATTTCATAATGCAACTCCTTGTGAATTTGAAATAGATTTTTAAAACATTTTTTCTTTCTTTTATCAAGACTAGATTTTGTTGTTCAAACCCATACTAAAGCATCACAAGAAAAAAAAACACATTTTTTCTTTTATTTTATGCTCTACTCAGAAACAGTTTCTTACAAAGAAAAAGTGGGAAACCACAACCCTTAAGTAATCAAGATGAGCTCTTGAAGAGCAAAAAGCTACTAAAGTCTAAAAAGCAGCAGATCCACCACACTCTGAACAACTTCTAAGTGTATTTGAGCAATCTTTTGAAAAAGTACCTTTTCATGTACAGCTGATGATCATTCTCTGAAAAAGGGACACCCCTATTAAAGAGATACCATTTGAAAATGTATAAAAATCCAGAATAAAAAAACTGCCATATTGTTGTTTCAAAGGTAAGGTTACCATTCCTCTTTCCCAAAAGATAAAGTTTTCTCATGATGGCCTTGGGACCTGTAAGTGATAATACCAAGTGGTTGAGAAGTTCAACCCCAGGGCAGGTCTACCTGCTAAGACTTCATCTTACTGGATTATTCCAATGAGAGATATAATCACTGAGACTTAAGTATTCTGTAATAATAACATATCCATTAGCCAGTGTCACAATAATGCTGCATAACAAACTTCTACACAAATCTCAATGGCATCCAACAGTAAGCATTTATTTCTTGCTCATGCATCTATGGGGCAATTGGGTTTTACCGATATGGGCTGGGTTCAGCTGTGATTCAGGGCTATGAGTTAGGTCCAGGTCTGCTCCACATATCTCTCCTCCTTCTTGGAGAAGAAGCTCCAAAGCATAATCTTCTCATGGTGAAAGGCAGGAGGTCAAGGGAGGCAAAGTTAATCACAAAAGCATATTTCAAATCTTTGCTTGCATCACATCCACTAATATCCCAGTCACTTACACAAGTCACATGGTGAAACCCAAAATCAAAGGGCAGGGAAGAAGCCTTTGTCTTCCACAAGGCCATGGCAAAGATAGTGAAGAAATGAGACCAATGATTCAATTGACCACAAATAGCATATAAATTTTATTGTACTGAACAAAATATACTCTCCTTGGAAGACACAGTAAATAAAGACCTATCCCTTGAAAGCATTTTGTCCACCAGGAAACTACAAGATCATGATTGCCTACACCCTTCTTAAAGATTACTTTGTTTACTGCTATGAGTATTAGTACACCAAGCAATACAGTAAAGATTATCATGATGGTATAATTTAATCTCTATTATTTTGCCTTGAATTTTTATTTACATGTTTATAAATCCTACTGTTACGAAAAGTATTTAGTGATATCTCTAAACTTATTTGAGTGACACTTTTACTAACCTACTATCTATCAATATTCCTATTTAACTATTTGAAAAGATCTAAATAGTTGGTTTGTTCAAAAATTTATTAATTTTTTTTAAAAATTGGTCGTTTTTACATTCATCACTAATTATTGTAGCATCTTGTTCTTGCAATACCATTTAAGTTTCAACTGATAATATAAATACATCAATATATCTGTTATGAGTTGAATTATGCCCTACAAAAAGATGTTAAGGTCCTGATGTCCAGGACCTGCGAATGTGAGTTTATTTAGAAATAGAGCCTTTGCAGATGATCGACTTAAGATGAGGTCATTAGAGTGGGCCCTAATCCAATATAACTGGTATTTTTATAAAAAGGGAAATTTTGGACACAGGGACAGGCACATAGAGGGAGAAGACTATGGAAAGACTCAGGGACAATGACATCTACAAGCCTAAGGCTTCCAGAAGTTAGGAGAGAGGCACAGAACAGATTCTCCCTCGCAGCCCTCAGAAGGAACCAACACTACCAACACTTTGATCTCAGACTTCCAGCCCCCAGAGCTGAAAAATAATACATTTCTGTTGTGTAAGCCACACTATGCTAGGTACTTTTCATGACAATCCTAGGAAACTAATACAACCTAATATAAGGAGATTCCATGCTCTAAACAGAACACTAGATATTAATAATAAATCCAAATTATATTCTTTTTTATTTTACTGATGCCACGTTCATTATAATTAATGGTAACCTTTACAATCAGACGATCGATGATCTCACACAAGTCCATGAGTGCAAGAAATGACAAAGAAGGAAGTATTTGGCGGTTCGGACTTCTAAAGGCCAAAGACAAAGCCAATTTGGGACAAGTGGCGGAGCAGAAGCTAAAAGCTCCTATATCCCTATTTATCACAATCTTCTATATGCATATTTTTACTTCCTTATTTTGTGTACAGTCTGCCCCCCTGCTACTCCTGTAAAATGTAAGTTCCGCGACAGTAGAGATCTTTGGTTTGCTTTGCTCACTACTTCACCTCCAATACTAGAACTATGCCTGGCAATGACAGATATTTAACACTTATTGTTCAAAGGATGAAATCAATCTCTAAGCAGGAATCTAATAACTAAAGCTCCTATTAATCATGCCACAGCTATTTTTTGTCATGTCTTCACTTCTTCCCTTGGATGACCAGAGATACACACGGGCTTCATTCTTTTCCCTCAGGGAAACCCTAGAACAGCTCATTTGCCAACTCCCCAGTCATAAACTGAGAAAGTAGGGCCACCATAAGGAAACCCCCAAGAGGGTCAATTATTTCAATACTGTTCTCAGCCGGCAGTGTTCCTGGGAGAGAAATTCTCTCAGATGAACAGTGAGAACTGCAAGGTAGAGCCGGAAATGCACAGGCCTTGAAGTCAGACTAAACTTGGTTAGAAGCTCAGGTTTAAAAATCTCTCTGACTTGCAGATTCCTCCTGTAAAATGGAAAGAATAATGTTTCCTCCATAGGCTGCTGTACCATTAAATGGGATATATATCATGACCCTAGCATTACTCCTAGTAAAGTGAAAGATTCAGGCACATATCTAAGAAGTGATGGTACCTGCAGCCAGGTGAAGAGGGGCCAGTTCCACCAAGACAAAATATATGCCACCAATGAGTTGCTAAAAGTTTCCTGTATGATAATCTGGCTTTACCTAACGCTGTTGTAAGCAAAATCATCATAGTCTTCACAGTGAGAGCTATTTGCCTCAAAGGTCAAAGGGGAGTTGTTGTTGGTTTTTTCTCCAGTTTCTAGAGACTGCGTACAGATTGCTCTGTTGAATGGTGGCATTAGCTGAAGCAGCATTTAGCAGTTCAACACACGGTTGAGTAAAGCCTGGGGGAGAATTAGATGATAACATTTCAAGGGGAAATTGCCAATGGACAAAAATAGCAAGGAGGCAGGGCAGCCTAGGGTTTAGCAGCAGAATTTTTAAAGAGGCAAAGCCACACAGTCCTGTTCTTTTCAGCAAGTATTCTCCTGAGAGCCAGCTCTTTACTTCCAATCAGTGCTGTAACAGCTGAAGGCTTTGGCCTTTGAAAGCTACAGCAATTGCTCAGAGACAAGCTGAAATAACTAACATTTAATTCTGCATTTGCCATTTCTTCCACTCAGACACAATCGGGCAAATCCTGTCTGATGCTAGAACTAAGGAATACACAAAACTACATTCGCAGATGTTGGGTTTATGACCATAAGAGGTTCCAGGAGAAAAAGGTCTGTAGACTATAGCTCCCACTTTCACCACCATGAAGATGAATTCTATAAACAGACAATAATTCAGAAGATGGTTATCCAATCTGAGGCAGATCCAAGTCTTCCCACTGCTCACTTCTGGCACTTTCATAATTCTGCAACTCAACACCAAAAAAATGAATAAGCCAATTAAAAAACGGGTGGAAGAACTCTAGAAAACAGTGCACAGGTTCTTCAGAAAGTTAAAAAGACAACTACACTATGACCCAGCAATTGCACTACTAGGTATTTATCCAAAGGATACAACAATACTGATTTGAAGGGGCACAGGCACCCCAATGTTTATAGCAGCACTATCAACAATAGTGAAGTTATGGAAAGAGCCCAAATGTCCATCAACTGATGAATGGATAAAGAAGATGTGGTATACATATACACATATACAATGTACTATTTATTACTCGGCAATCAAAAAGAATGAAATCTTGCCATTTGCAACAATGTAGATGGAACTAGAGTGTATTATGCTAACCAAAATAAGTCAGGCAAAGAAAGACAAATACCATATGACTCTAATAATATGTGGAATTAAAGAAACAAAACAGCTGAACACAGGGGAAGGCAAAGAAAAACAAAATAAGATAAAAACAGAGAGACACGCAAACCATACGAGACTCTTAACTACAGAAAACAAACTGAGGGTTGCTAGAGGGGAGATGGGTGGGGAGATAGGCTAAATGGGTGATGGGCAATAAGGAGGGCACTTGTCGTGATGAGCACTGGGTGTTGTATGTAAGTGATGAATCACTAAATTCTACTCCTGAAACCAATTCTACACTATATGTTAACTATCTTGAATCTTGGAAGAAAAAAAACATTCTTGAAGATTTTAAAAAATGGGCAGAAGACATGAATAGAGATTCTTCCAAAGAAGACATCCAGATGGCCAACAGACACATGAAAAGGTGCTCAACATCACTGAACATCAGGAAAATGCAAATCAAAACCACAATGAGATATCACCTCACACCTGTCAGAATGGCTAAAATCAAAAACACATGTGTTGACAAGGATGTGGAGAAAGTGGAACCCTCTTGCACTGCTGGTGGGAATACCAACTGTGGAAAACAGTATGGAGATTGCTCAAAAAGTTAAGAATAGAACTACCCTATGATACAGCAATTGTACTAGTAGGTATTTACACAAAGAATACAAAAATACTAATTCAAAGGGGTACATGTACCCCGATGTGTATAGCAGCATTATCAACAATCGCCAAATTATAGGCACAGCCCAAGTGCCCATCAACTAATGAATGGATAAAGAATATATGGTGTGTGTGTATGTACACACACACACACACACACACACACACACACACACACACTTACAGTGGAATATTACTCAGCCATAAACAAGAATGAAATCTTGCCATGTGCAATGACATGGATAGAGCTAGAGTATTATGCTAAGTGAAGTAAGTCAGTCAGAGAAAGATACCATATGATTTCACTCATATGTAGAATTTCAGAAACAAAACAAACAAGCAAAGGGAAAGAGAGAAAGAGAGACGCAAACCAAGAAACAGACTCTTAACTATAGAGAACAAACTGATGGTTACTAGAGGGGAGGAGGTGGGGGATGAATGAAATAAGTGATGGGGATTAAGAAGAGCACTTGTCATGTTGAGCACTGGGCGATGTGTGGAAGTGTTGAATCACGATACTGTATGCCTGAAACTAATATTATACAGACTGTCAATTAACTGGAATTTAAATGAAAATTTCAAAAAACATAAAAAATAAAAATAATTTTGCAAGTGTTCGCAAGAGGTTATGTATTGGCCTGAAAAAGTGAAATTGAAGTAAATACATTCTGCTATTTATTAGCAGTTCCAGGGAAGTTTTTAATAGAGGACATTCTTTAAGCTCTTCTTTGCCCCATTTATGAATAGACACATGACTATTATCACCAAAAGTCAGATGTGACAATTTTACATGTGACTTCCTCTTGTCCCTTAGCTGTTGGAAATGGTTTTATGACCAAGCATTAAAGCAGCTTAGCTATCACCGACCAGATACGGTTATTAAGTAGTTTAAGACTAATAGCTTCAGTACACTTTCCCTCTAGTACCTCATTAAAAGAAATAACCTACATAAAGTCTCTATCACTGGCATGGCACCCAGAAGGTGCTAAGTGAATATTAGTTCACATTCACAAGTACACTTGTGTCCCTCTTCCCAAATCTATCAACTAATCTTGTTCTTCACATCGAACCCTTCCCAAAATTGCTCTTATTGATGGAACACCTAGAAGGGCCTACCATGAGGGCCACTACTTTCTCATATCCAATCTTTCAGAAACTCACCTGGCTTATATACCATCTCTTAAGAACAGGTTCTTTGCTTTCTGAAGTACCACCAAGTAATATAATAAATTAATTGGCATTAAGGTGAAAACAGTAAAATCCTAAAAGCAAGCCAAAAGAGTGTTAGTACCCATCAGTGGAAGTTAATATGCCTAGTAGGCAAGAGTTTCTTTGAACATGGGGAAAAAAAACTAAGAGCTCAGATTACCTAAATGTACCAAGAGTTTAAAGAGTTATGTATAATACTGTCTTAGAAATTAACAATATATGTCCTTAGTCAATTCAACAATACTCCATACTCAAACAGAATATAAATACCAAAGTAGGACTTTCTTCTTCCAGTAATCGTATGCAAGGTTATTCAGATCAAACCATCTTTTGAAAACAGGGGGAGGTGGGCTGGATAAAATTGTCTTAATCACCTTAAAAGCATCAAATTGACCCAACGCGGACTAAATTTTGGATAAAAGACTGTCCAGAGAGGGGCACCTGGGTGACTCAGTCAGTTGAGGATCCAACTTCGGCGCAAGTCATGATCTCATGGTTCATGAGTTTGAGCCCCACAGTGAGCTTGCTCCTGTGGGCACAGAACCCACTTTAGATCCTTTGTCCACCTCTCTCTGCCCCTCCCCCGCTCATGTGGGTGCACGCACGTGTGCATGCCCACACACCAGCACACTCTCTCTCTCTCTCAAAAATAAATAAATGTTTAAAAAAAATTTTTTTTAAAAGTAAGGCTATCCAGAGAGATAAAGTTATTACTGGAGCACCAAAGCCACTTTTGCCCACAGGGCATTTGCCTACACCACACTGTACAATTGGTCTAGAGGAGACAAAAATCAAGGTCTAGTGTCAGCCAGGCGCAGGCATTCTAACAGGAGAGCCTCCACATATTGAGCTGTGGTCTTAAAGGATACACAACCATATCTAAAATCAACCTCTGGTTCCCAAGACCAGGAGACTAAAGTTCTACCCTGGCGGAGGAAAAAATGAATAGGAAAATGATCCATGATACACTTTGCCACAAAAAAAGGCCTCAAATGGATATGGATATGCACCTGGGTCAACTAAGGAACGTGGGTTGAGATCATCTCTGGTTTTAATGTGTCTGAGCACCTGGCAAAATCAAACCCAAGGCATCCCTGAAGGAGGGCACATTCCTCCTAGGCTTCAAAGAACTTCACAAATCAGAGACCCATAAGCAGTCAACGATGACAAGGGACACAGGAAACAAAACACATTAATCAGAAAAAGTATAAAAATAGACAGCAGAAACAGATGTGCACAGACTTCAGATACTGTAATTATCAAAAAGAGATATCAAAATAGCAGTGTTTAAAGAAATACATAACAAACTGGAAAATATCTGCAAGGACAGGATGTTAAAAGTGACAGAGTAGGTTAAAAAAAACTTTTAAAAATAAAAAACTCGATTCTGAAATTAAAAACTCAACGGACGTATTTGGCAGCGGACTGAACAGAGCAGAAGGGGGAAAATGTGACCTGAAAGATATGGCGAGAGAAATGAAAGAGAATAAAACCCAAAGACACAAGAATGAAAATGAAAGAAAAGGGAGTGATAGATATGGAAGACACAGTGAGATGGTCTAAAATATATTTGATCCAAATTAAAGGGGAGAAAGAATGGAGCAGAGGCATGCATCAAGAAATATTGGCTGATCATTTTCCAACATGAATGACAGAATCAAGTACCCAGAGAATTTCAAACAGGACGAACAAAAAGAAGTCCACATGTCAACGCATTACAGAGAAAAGGTAGAAAATCAAAGGCAAAGAGAAAAAAACTTTTAAGCAACCGGAAGAAATGATGGCAGTTACCCTTTAAAGAATGGCAATTAGATCAAGTTGTCTTCAACAATAAAAGCCAAAACCCAATAGAATAATATTTTCATTGTGATCCATGGAAGTAACAGGTCACCTGCATATACCAGATGTGCCCTTCGAATGTATTTTTAAAACACTGAATTGTACACTTTGAAGAGGTGAATTGTAGGATATGTGACTTATATCTTAAGTTGTGTGAGACAGAAAGACAGGAAGGGAGGGAGGGAACAAAAAGAACAAAAGCCAGCAAAAGGGGAAAATGGAACCCAGAAGAAACAGAGAATGCAGAGAACAGAAGATCTCAAAAAATGTAATTAAGTCTCAGAAGGATAAGAGAAGATATTACAACCATAAAGTAAGAAGAGAATGGCATTTCAACAAGAAAAAGTCCTTGGAAATTAAATTTTTATATCCAAAATTTTAAAAGTTAAATGAGGGATGCCTGGGTGGCTTAGTCAGTTAAGTGTCCAAGTTTGGCTCAGGTCATGATCTCACGGTTCGTGAGTTCGAGCCCTGCATCGGGCTCTGTGATGACAACTAAGAGCCTGGAGCCTGTTTCAGATTCTGTTTCCCCATCTCTCTCTCTCTCTCTCTCTCTCTCTATCTCTCTGCTGCTCACACTCTCTCTCTCACTGCAAAAAAAAATAAACATTAAAAAAATTTTTAAGTTAAATGATTTACATAATAAAGTTAAAGAAATTTCCCCAGAAAACAGAACTTACAATTACAAAGGCATAGAAAATAGGAGGGGAAAGACCAAGAAACATAAGAGGATCAATCCAAAAGATCCAATATCCAATCAATTATGATTCCAGAAAAAGAGAAAAAAAATCACAAGGGAGGGTAATTATCAAGATACTAATACATGAAACCATCCCAGAGTTGAGGCACATATGCCTATAAAAGAGGTCTTCAAGAATTCAGCACAAAGAATTAAAAGAAGACACATACTAAGGCTCATCATATTAAAATTCAAAATGGGGAAAAGACAAGACTCTAAAATGATGCAGATAAAAATACTGTAAGACTTCCTAACAAGAGATTCTAGAAGACAATGAAGCCATGCCTTCACAATTGGGAGGAAAAATGATTTCCAAACTAAAATTTTAAAACCAACCAAATTACAAATTAAGTGTGATGTTAGTTGTAGATCTCTTGAGACACAGATTTCCCAGGCATCCTTTTTAGGAAGTTACAGGGGAAAAATATGTTCTAGTCCAAAAAAGGGAGTAAGCTTAGAAAATATCACGAGATCCATAAAACAAGAGATTCAATGCAGGGACATAGCTAGACGAGTCAGGAGGCCGACTGTGCAAGGGCCTTAAAACCCACCAACCAGCAGGGGAGAGAGCTCTGGGGTGAGATTCCGGGAGAAAGTCAATTGTGTAGACTTCCATGTGGAATACAATTTTGATAGGATATATCATATAAAGATGTGATGGAGCACGCAGAAAAAAGTTTAAAGAAAAGGTAATAAAAATAGGTCAGTTATAAACTTCACGAAAAACAATAAGTCATTCAAGAAAAGAAAAGTAACCACAGATATAATTCTGGCTCAGTGGTAAACAATATTTAATAGAGTTGTAATAATGTAAATACTGACTCTTGGTCATCCAAAAATAGTAACAAAACCCTAGTGGAAAAATGAGGGAAGGTCAAGTGTATGCAGCATGTATTATGTGTATGAATAATATGAAAATTTTTTTCAGCTACCCACTGCAGGAAGTCAACAGACTGCTGTCAAGTTAATAAATCAAAAAAATACCTTTTAAATTATTTAGAAATACAGAGGAACAACAGAAACATAATTGTTTAAAGTGATTGCCTTTGAGCAGCAGACATATGAGGAGAGAAAGCTTTTTATACAGTATAAGTTTTTCAGTATTTTTTGCTTTGTATACTATGTGCATGTATTACATTGATAGAAACAAAAATGTAATTTAAAAATATTTATAAAGGAAAAAAGGAAATCCAACCATGTTCCATTTCGATTAAGTTCCTTAATTAAGGGGTGGCTGAGTGGCTCAGTGGGTTAAGTATCTGACTTCAGTTCAGGTCATAATCTCGTGGTTCGTGGGTTCAAGCCCCATATCAGGCTCTTCACTGACAGCTCAGAACCTGTTTCACATTCTCTGTCTCCCTCTCTCTCTCTACCTCTCCCTGTTTGTACGCTCTCTTGCAAAAAGAAATAAACATTTTTTGAAAACAGTTCTTTACTTAATAAAGAAAAAGAAGATATTTAAATATGTCCCAGAGGATATTAACTTCTAGGGCTTTGTTGGGGCTTTTGTGGGTCGTGGGGACAGGTAAAAGTATTAGACATTCTCCTAGGTGATTTCTCTAAATTATTGCATGAAATCCTCACAATAACCCTACAGGTAAATATTATCATTCCTACTGATATAAGAGGAAACTGACTCAGAGAGTTTAAGTGACTTATCCACAGCCACAAAGCTGGAAAGGGCCAGAGCCAACATTCAAACTCACATCTGTCTGTCTTTAAAGTCTGTATTTTTTAAAAAATTTTTTGTGCTTATTTCTTTTTGAGAGAGAGAAAGAAACAGAGACAGAGTGCAAGTGGGGAAGGGGCAGAGAGGGAGACACAGACTCTGAAAGCAGGCTCCAGGCTCTGGGCTGTCAGTACAGAGCCCAACACAGGGCTCGAACCCACGAACCGTGAGATCAGACCTGAGCCGACGTCAGATGTTTAACCGACTGAGCCACCCAGGCACCCCAAAGTCTGAACTCTTAATGCTGTGGTATCCCAGCTATCAGAGATAGGACCGCACCTGACCTCCTCCATGTCTGCACCCAACAGCTCACTAGGATCCACTCCTCTGCCTTACTGCGTCCTGTCACTTCTTCCTCAAAACCTACAGTTAACCAGGAGAATATTTTTCAGCTAAGTACTAAGGAAACAAAACAACACATTACCTTATGAAAAAAGGCTGTCAAATTGTTAGGTTTTTTGGCCAGGATGTGGAGAAAAGGGAATCCTCATGCACTGTTGGTGAGAATGCAAACTGAGGAAACCGCTATGAAAAATGGTATGGAGGGTCTTCAAAAGGTTAATAGAAAATGCCAGGAGCACCTGTGTGACTCAGTTAAGCTTCTGACTTTTGATTTCTGTTCAGGTCATAATGTCACAGTCATGGGATCGAGTCCCACATCGGACTCAGCGCAGAGCATGAAGCCTGCTTGGGATTCCCTCTCTTTCCCTCTCTGTCTGTCCCTCCCCAGGATGTGCTCTCTAAATAAATAAACAAACAAACAAACATTAAAAAAAGAAATACCATACAATCAAGAAATTTTACTTCTGGGTATTTGCCCAACAAAACCAAAAACACTAATTTTATTGACACTATGTTTATTGCAACATTATTTACAATAGGCAAGATATGGAAGCCCAAGCATCCATATATAGATGAATGGATAAAGAAGTGACAGAGATATAGATACAGATAAAGTTATAGACACAGATATACAATGAAATATTGCCCATAACAAATGATATCTTGCCATTTGCAGCAATGTGGATGGACATAGAGGGAATTAATCTAAATGAAAAAAGTCATACAGAAAAAGCTAAATACTACATGATTTCAATGTATATTAAATCTAAGAAACAAAACGAGCAAACAAAGACAGAAACAGAGTCATAAATAAGAGAACTGGTGGGGTCCAGAGGAGAAAGATGTAAGGGAGAAGGGTAAAATAGGTGAAGGCAATTAAAAGGTACAAACTTCCAGCTATAAAGTAAATAAGTCACAGAGATAAAAAGTATAGCATAGGGAATATAGTCAAAACTATTGTAATAACTGGGGCACCTGGGTGGCTTAGTCGGTTGAGCGTCCGACTTCGGCTCAGGTCATGATCTCAAGATTGGTGGATTCGTGCCCCGCAACGGGCTCTGTGCTGACAGCTCACAGCCTGGAGTCTGCTTCAGATTCTGTGTCGCCCTGTCTCTCTTCCCCTCCCCCACTCATGCTCTGTTTCTATCTCAAAAATAAATAAACACACACAAAATTTTTTAATATATTGTGATAACTTTCTATGGTGACAGGTGACTATGCTTGTGGTGAGCATTTCATAATGTATATAATTTTTGAATCACTTTATTGTACACCTGAAACCAATATAATATTGTATGTCAACAAGACTTACATAAAAAAAACAAAACAAAACAAAACAATAAAAATAAAATAAAATAAAATAAAATAAAATAAAATAAAATAAAATAAAATAGACTGATGCCCCAGAGGCACAATATCAAATATAGAAGAGTGAATCTAAACAAAATGGATGTGGACCCCAGTGGGCTGAAAACCTTGTAACCAACAAACTCTCCCCATTACTGTTCTTGATCTCCTCAAAGAAGCCTTTGCCATTGTTCTTGGAATTAACTGCTTGCTTTAGTCCATTTCAGCTCAAGTCTGGATTCACCTTGGCTTGGTACTATTTGCCTGGGTGGAACAGGCAAACATAGCCTGATACATACAATTTCCAAATATATGATCTTTTATCTATGGCCTAGGGTGCCAGAAAATGTCAATGACAAGGCCCAATCCCTGTTTTATTATGCAGGTGGCCATGGTGATGAGAGGAACAGATTTTGAGATTTGTTTATGAATATTATAAATTTGTGATTATGTACATATAGAAAAACTGGGGTTGATAAAAATTTGGTCAAAATCTTTCCTATCAGAATCAGGCTTGCTGTTGTACATTTCCTCACTCAAGTTGTGGCCATGAGATGTAGCCCTTAGAATCTCCTAAAATCTTTGGGCCAAACTATCTCCACCACCTCTTGGTGGAGATAGTCCACCAAGTCCTTTAGTCCAAGGGGGCCGAGCCAATAGACTGGGTGGGTTTCATTTAGTAAAAGTCTTGGTGATAAGCTTCTCTAAGTCTTTTCTGCGAAAAGTCAAAAGATGTCAGAAATTGGGGCACCGGGGTGGCTCAGTCGGTTGAGCATCTAACTCTTGATTTTGGCTCAGGTCATGTTCCCAGGGTCATGGGATCAAGCCCTGCATTGGGCTCTGTGCTGAGCATGAAGCCTGCTTAAGATTCTCTCTCTCTCCCTCTCTGCCCTTCTCCCCCACACTCGCTTGCTCTCTCTCTAGAAAAAAACAAGAAAAAAGATGTGAGAAATTAAAGTCATCAGCAGCGTGCAGAACATTTAGTTTGGCCAGCACAGTGTGTTGAAAGCATTTGAGGGGCACCTGGGTGGATCATTCGGTTAAGCGTCCAACTCTTGATTTCCACTCAGGTCATGATCTCACAGTTTATGAGTTCGAGCCCCACACTGGGCTCTGCGCTGACAGTGCAGAGCCTGCTTGGGATTCTCTGTCTCTTCCTCTCTCTCTGCCCCTCCCCTGCTCATGCTCTCTCTCTCTCAAAATAAATAAATAAATAAACTTTAAAAAACTTTTTTTAAACAAATAAAAGCATTTGAATCTTACTGCCTTTAACTGGAGCTCACCCTCTTGAGTTCACCACATGCTCACATAGACCACTGCTTTCTATAATAGGAATCAATATTAAATACTTTCCTGGCCCTTTTGGCATTTGAGTTTGAGAACCACTTCAAGGGTTGTTGACCCAATTTATTTTCTCATGTGAGAAAAGGGAGGCACACTTATTAGTTTCCTATGGCTGCCGTTACTAACTACCATAAACATGGCAGCTTAAAACAACAGAAATCTGCTCACTCATAGTTTTAGAGGCCAGAAGTCTGAACTTAGCATCACTGTACTACAATCTAGCTGTCAGCAAGGTCACACTCTCACCAGGTTCTGGTGGCTGCTGGCATTCCTTGGCTCGTGGCTGCATCCATCCAGTCTCTGCCCCAGTCTTTCACGCTGACTTCCATGTGTCAAATCTCCCTCTCTTACATAAGGACACCTGAGATGGCATGTAGAGACCATGCATATAATCTAGGATTATCTCCTCATCTTAAAATCCACGACATAATCGTATCTGCAAAGATCTTTCTTCCAAATAAGGTGGTATGTCCAGGTTTTAGGGATTAGGATCTGGTCTCTTTGGGGCTGCCGTTCAGTCCACTACAAAGTCCAGATGTAAAACGTCCCCAGCCCTGGTGACATTTCTTGCTCACTCTGCCAAGAACAACTCGGCCAGTTGTCTTACGATCTGTCTGAATCATCTACACCATGTCCATGAACTATCTTTCCTGACTTCTTGACAAGCAGTCCCCAAATATTCTTGACAGTGCATCTCTCCTGGAAAATCAAATGAGCAAGCTCCTCCAAGACATGATGGTTATTTATAAATTACAGGTGCCAACGTATGAGTATATTATTATATTATCATACATGCAAAAACAGAAACTTGCAAAAGATGAGTAAGAACTAAATATAAATAGAATTACTACCATTTTCTCCCAACACCCAAATGAGTCATCTCAGCAATTCTCTGAGATATACACATCCCACCACCCAAACCCTCTTGTTGTGCATTGTCGATCCCCAAAACTCCAAGGAGGGGTTTTAAGGACTGTGGCTTAAGATGGGGAAGCTGAAATGAGTCCTGGGCTCCACTCTGACTTCATCCACAAGTCAGCTTGGATCTCTGTGACACATCTGGGGGTTTTGCAAATGATTTCAATGGGAAAACGTATCCTCTGCAAAAAAAAAAAAATAATAATAATAATAGGCCTGAAACCCACTTCTTTGGAGCAATGCCTTTTGGTGTGAGCCTCTGAGCGGCCTTTCACGCAGGTGGTACATGACATCACTCGGCCCCAGCTGTTTCTTATTAACTCAGCCGCTCGGCGACAGACACAGCCTTTTACAACTTGACTTTTTTAAGGAGACAGCCCATTTTGTAAATCAACCAAACACATTAAACACAGTTAGACTGCCACATTCCACAAATATAAATCGGACAAAGAAATCCTATCTTCCCAGCCTCCTCGAGATACGGATCAAGTTGAAGTTCTGAAGGACAGCAGGCTTGGTGGAGAAGCATCCCCGCCTTGTCACTCTAACGGAAATGGCTGCCGAGCAAGCGCACCTCTGGTGCATTAAAGTTCAAGAAATCCAGAAGCCTATAACCTTCAGCAAGGCCTCGAAACCATCTCCCACACAAGCAGACTCTGGAAATGTGTCTCGTGCCTGCTCGTGATGCCTAATTAGGCCTCGACCATGAGGCTAAGAGGTGGAGAAGAAAAGCCAGGACGCCTGCAGGCGGCCACCTGAGTTCACGGCAAAATGACAGGCGGCATATGTGATCCAAGGGGAAGAATTGGACAGTCACACTTCAGTCTTGCAGCCACATTTTTTTTTTGCATGGGGAGGTTATAGCATCAAGAGTGTCATCTTCTAATAGAAAGGACAACTACACATAATGCATAATTGCCAGTCTAAATGACTTGTTATTTTGACGGCCTGTTTTAAAATGTCTGTAATTGCTTCCAATGAGACTTGGAATAAATGATAAGTCAGCGCAGGCAATCACTAGTGGAGACATAGCATGGCTTTAGAAAACTCAGTACAAATTATTTCGTCATGTGTCAATTTCCACCAATCCCTGATTACGATCACAAGGCATTTGTATCGCTGTATTGGGTATTTCTTCCAATGATGCCCCACTTAAGCAACAGAAAGAATATCACAGGCAGGTGTATAAAAGACAAGGCAGTCTATTTTCAAGGGCAATGAACAGAAGCTGGTGGAGCCTGATAAATTCATGTTACAGAATTTTAGCTTGTGCCAAATCCTAGCCCTTTCTGTAAAACAAAACAAAGTGAGGTAAAAGCACACCTCACTGAGAGTTATTGCTGTCGCTCCAAATGAACTTTTTTCCCCTCTCATATGCTTGTTTGCCAAGTCTTAAAATAACAAATCACTTCTTTATAACAAAATTGTCTCCCTGGAATAATAGGCTTCAGTGTGAGTTCTGATAGAGCAATAGCTCCTCTAAATGACAGCAAAGGCTTGCGGCAGGGATGCGAGGCACATCTATTTCAGGGTTTCCCATTAAAGAGGAAAGCAGTTCGGTAAGAAATGAAGTCATTTCCTGACTCATTGGGATGCCATGTTTAAACCACAGTTTTCTGCCTGAGGATGTAGAGGTGGGAAATGTGTGCCTGAGCCTAAAAGAGATGAATCATCCCTTAAGGATTCAGGAAACCAACTTTTTAAGGTCCTTTGCACCCTACTACAACATATCAGATAGGGAAAGAGGGTTAGTGAGAGCCTTCACCCATTCCTTCCATGGTAAGAAGAAGGTCCTCTATCCTACACCCTTGGTTAAAGCCAGTTCCATAAATGATCAGTTTAATTATGATTACATCTTTTACATGTGGATGCAACAGAATAGAAGGACGTTTAGGCATTAGAAATACTGGGAGATGAGGGGAAGATGAATCCAAAGCCTGTTCATTTTGTGGGTTTTTTTCTTTTTAGTTTAACATTTATTTACTTTTGAGAGGCAGAGACAGAGCACGAGTGGGGGAGGGGCAGAGACAGAGACACAGAGAATCTGAAGCAGGCTCCAGGCTCGGAGCTGTCAGCACAGAGCCTGATGTGGGGCTCAAACCCACAAACTGTGAGATCATGACATCACCCAAAGTGGGACGCTCAGCCGACTGAGCCACCCAGGAGCCCCAAAGACTGTTCATTTTGCATGTGTCTAAATAGGCGAGTCAAAAATTTTATTAGAAAAAAATTTTAATATTCAGTCTCACTGAATGATCAAAGATACATTTTTTTACTTAGAATAACCATGAGGGCGCCTGGGTGACTCAGTCAGTTAAGCGTCTGACTTCAGCTCAGGTCATGATCTTGCAGTCCGTGAACTGGAGCCCCTGATCGGGCTCTGGGCTGACAGCTCAGAGCCTGGAGCCTGCTTCGGATTCTGTGTTCCTCTTCGCTCTCTGCCCCTCCCCCACTTATGCTCTGTCTCACTTTGTCTCTCAAAAATAAATAAATGTTAAAAAAATTTTTAAAAATAATTACCATGAGATACCATTTTCACCTATCAAATTAGCAATAGCTAACAAAATAAAGGTGTGTGGATATTACTCAGAGCTGGTGAGGGACTAAAAATTGGCTCAACTTTCTGAAAGATGATTGGGCAACACCTACAAAATCTTTTAAACTGTTCACACTCCTTAACCCCATGATTCTTCTTCTAGAAGTCTTTCTTTGTCTTTTTATATTGAGATATAATTGACATATAACATTGTCTGAGGTGTACAACATGCTGATGTGATGCACTTATAGACCATGGAATGATTACCACTCTAGTGTTAGCTAACACCTCCATAAGGTCACATAATTACCATTTCTTTTTTGGGGTGAGAACATTTAAGATCTATTCCCTCAGCAGCTTTCAAGTATATAACACAGTATTGTTAACTGTAATCACCAAGCAGGGCATTAGACCCCCAAAACTTATTCAACTTATAACTGGAAGTTTTACCCTTTGACTAATATCTCCCCATTTCTCCCACCTCCACCCCCAGCCCCTACTATGCAGGGTAGAATACTCTGTTTCTATGAGTTTGGCTTTTTTAGATCCTACATATAAGTGAGATCATTCAGTATTTGTCTTCCTCTGTCTGGCTTATTTCACTTAGCATAATACCCTCAAGGTCCATTCATGTTGTCACAAATATCAGGATTTCCTCCTTTCTTGTGGCTGGATAATATTCCATTGTGTATATACACCACATCATCTTTATCCATTCATCTAAGAGTCTATCTTGAAGCAAAAATCTGATACTTGAAAAGAGATATATTCAGAAAACTATCAGTACAATATTATGTATAGTGGAAAACTTGAAAAGCAACTTAAATGACCAAAAATAGGAGAATAACAATAGTATTGTGGGACACTAATATGATGAAGCATTATACAATCACTTCAAACTATGCTTAGGGATTATCTTTAATAATAAGGAGCCATATCAGTGAAAAAAATCAAGGTGAAAAACTACATACACAGGAAGAAAAAATATGCAAACTCCTAACTGGGTATCACTCTGCAGAATGGGCTGGAACAATCTTCCCCATTTCAATTATACCAGGTCATTATCAATGTCATATTGGTATATTCATACAGTGAACCTCTGAAAACCTGGTGGTATTTCTTGCTGAATCTACATCAATAAGTATCTTCACAAACTTCTCAAAGAACAGTAGAGGTGAGCTATCTGCTGGTTGACCTTGATTCCAGGCCCATGGAAGTTTACAGCCAATGAGAAGAGAACCATGATGGGAGCAGACAGTCTGCAGACTCTCCAATGGATTATAGTCACCCTTTCAAAAATACTTCTACCACACTCCAGTATTGCCATAGAGGCCAAAACCCCACTGGATGGATGCTTCTTGAGTTCTAGTTGATTTCTTACAAAATAATAAATATTGGATGGAGATGAGAGGAGGAGTATCAGAGAAAGATATAAACAGAGAAAATCCAGAGAAAGAAGCAAACCAAGTAAAGAAGAAAGATCTAAGAAATGTCATAGAAAAGAAAGAAGGGAAAAAGGAAAAGAAAACAATAAACTATAGGAGTGCCTGAGTGGTTCAGTCAGTTGAGCATCCGACCCTATTTCAGCTCAGGTCATGATCCCAGGGTCATGGGATTAAGCCCCACATCGGGCTCAGTGCTGATCATGGAGCCTGCTTAAGGTTCTCTCTCTCTCCCTCTGCCCCTCTCCCCTGCTCGTGCTCTCTCTAAAAAATTAAAAATAAATAAAAAGAAAACAATGAACTATGGTTTCCTCAAAATTACTGGATTATAGCAAATTATTTTACTAATTTAAAAAATGAATATTTCAAAACACAACTCTAGAAATTGTATCTCCTGGGGCACCTGGGTGGCTCAGTCAGTTGAAGATCTGACTCTTTTGGGGGGGGGGTTGGGTTTTGGGTTTTTTTTTTTATTTACATCCAAGTTAGTTAGCATATGGTGCAACAATGATTTCAGCAGTAGATTCCTTAATGCCACTTACCCATTCACCCCATCCCCCCTCCCACAACCCCTCCAGCAACCCGTTTGTTCTCCATATTCAAGAATCTCCCAAAAAAAAAAATCTCCCATGTTTTGTCCCCTCCCTGTTTTTATATTATTTTTGCTTCCCTTCCCTTATGTTCATCTGCTCTGTATCTTAAAGTCCTCATATGAGTGAAGTCATATATTTGTGTCTTTCTCTAATTTCACTTAGCATAATACCCTCCAGTTCCATCCACGTAGTTCCAAATGGCAAGATTTCATTCTTTTTGATTGCCGAGTAATACTCCATTATATATATATATATATATATATATATATATATATATATATATATATGTAACATATATATATATATATACATACATACACACCACATCTTCTTTATCCATTCATCCATCAATGGACATTTGGGCTCTTTCCATACTTTGGCTACTGTTGATAGGAGCATCTGACTCATGATATTGGCTCAGGTCATGATCCCAGGGTTGTGGGATTGAGCCCAGTGTCAGGCTCCACACTGAGCCTGGAGGCTGCTTGAGGTTCTCTCTCTCCCCTACTTGCTCTCTCTCTAATAATAATAATAATAATAATAATAATAATAATAAACAAGTAAATAAATAAGTGTTAGGCGATGTATCCCCTAACAATGACTAAGATTTATTGACTGTTCTCCCTATATATTGCTTTCCGTGTATCCAGCACTGGTCAAGGAGTCAAAACACATGTGCTATATTTACATTGACTCATTTAATCCATATCATTCCTTTGTGGGCTAGGTGTATTTATTGCTACCTTTTATAGAAGAGAAGTGAAGCCCAGAGAGGTTAAACAACTTCTGGCAGCACTCACAGCCCTTGAGCGGAAGAGTAGGGGCTTGGCTCCAGGGCTTCCTTGCCTATTCTATTCAAGCCACAATGGTTCCTACCTTGTGAAGCCCTATGGTTCTTACCATCAGTCATGCATACTTACCAACTGCAAATGTACAGTTTTGCATGTTTGTGGCATTTCCATCTCAGTACAACATGTCTTCCCAACTAGGCTCTGAAATACTGAATGCAGGAACTGTGAATAATACTTCTTTAAAATCCTCCCAATACTTAGCATCATTCTCCACTCATTAAATAAGATTTAATTGGACCCTCGGCAAAGAGATAACTTTCAAAACAACTATTCCGACAATTTTGCAATCAAATAAACTCTACCAACATCTGTGCTAAGAAGCAGTCACCTTTTGAGACTGCTGGAAATTTAAGTTTAGAAAAAAGACGTTAATGCTTTTTTATCTCATTCTATGCCTTTTGACGGATGAAACCAAAAATAATCACTTTGCATCTCCCAAGTACTCCACCCCCGTGAAAGCAGGGGGAGAGTGAGCCGTCCCCAGGACACAAATGTGTTCTGCTTGAAGCAATCAAATAAATCAAGCAACCCCCAAAATATAGTTAAAGCAAAATGACTCAGACAGAGTTCATGTTTTTAGTCACTTAGAATCCAAAGTTACTCTGAAACACGAATAGTTTTTAAAGCCTTACTCATTTTGCTTTCTCTGATAAAACTAAAAAAAAATCCAATACAATTATCTGAATGGTTATAATTTAAAGATTTAAAATACATGCTCAAAACCTAAAATTCCAAATTAGTGCCACTCTTCAGGACAAACTCTAACTAATGATAATGATCTGGTATAAAAGTATCCTGGAGAAACTAATTCCCCACCATTTTCTTTTTATTAAGCTAATCTTTAAAAAAAAAAAAAAAAAAAAAAAAAAGACCATTCTTCCATAAGGCTGCCCTAGAGAGAGCATAGCACTATTGAAACTATGCACCTAAAAAGTCATTATTTGGGGGGGGCGCCTGGGTGGCTCAGTCAGTTGGGCATCTGACTTCTGCTCAGATCATGATCTCATGGTTCATGAGTTCAAGCCCCACATCAGGCTCTGTGGTGACGGCTCAGAGCCTGGAGCCTGCTTCATTCAGATCTTGTGTCTGCCCCTCTCTCTCTCTCTCAAAAATAAATAAACATTAAAAAAAAATTTTACGTCATTATTTGGAATCAAAAGCTGTTTTCCTATCTCTCCTAGGAGTAAAAGCAAAGTCCTTTTACTAACCAAGACCCTACAATACCCTGCCTATAGATTCCTCTCTGACTTCAGCTCCCGTTAGATTCCCCACTCACTCCACTTCAATCACATTAGCCTCCTTGTTGTTCTTGGAACACAAAAGGCCAGCACCTTTGTACTTGCTATGCCCTCTTCCTAGAATACTCTTTATCCAGACGTCCATTGTCTACTTCTTCACCTTCATATTCTCACCAAAATCTTCTGTGACCACCCTATTTAATTTATAAGAAACTTGTGGCATGCCCTTTCATATTGCATTGTTTTCTTTCTCTCCATAGCAGTTTTCACCATGAGACATACTACCTGTTTCATACATGCTTGTCCGTCTACCCCCACCAGAAAGAAAACTTTATGAGAATATAGCACTTTGTTCACTGATATTTACCCTACATCCAGAACAGTACCTACTACAGAACAGGCAATAAATATTTGTTGAATTAATGAAGGAATGGATGTTATCTCATTTTATCTTCAGTTAAAGCCTATATGGCAGATCTTATTATCCCTACTTTACTGATGCAAAGTGAGGCTCAAAACGGGTTAAATCATTAATCCAGTAGCATACATCTAGTGAATACAGGAGTCAAGATGTGACCCCCAAGCCTATTTCCCAAGACTGTCCTTTTTTTTCATGACACTGAATCGATTGCTTTTCAGAAGTAAATACTTGTCCTTGCGGCAAAAAGTTAAAATCAAATAAAGAGTCCCTAAATCCCAATCATGTGATAGCAAATTAACATAAGGGATTCTGGGAAGATAATGGCAGTGATGGTGTATTTTCTTACTCTGCTCAAATCTCCCCCATAAAACCAGGTAGAGAAACTTGGCAAAACCAAACACCCACGGACAATACATAACAAACTAGGTAGCAAGATATTCCCAAACAATAATGTCAGAAGGTGAGGACCTATTTGGGATCAGCATCAGCACAGGATGCACAGATAGTTTGGTGATGATGATGATGCCGCCGCCGCCGCCTTTAGAGAATGATAGGAAACCAATCCATTATCTTGAAAAAATGGGGGAAACGAATCAAGTATTTACTGTGCCTTTTTTATATGAACTGTAGAACTGGTTAACCAAATGACAGATGAAGGGAAGTGTCTTATATAGAAATATTCTAACTCGGGCGCCTGGGTGGCTCAGTCGGTTAAGCGTCCGACTTCGGCTCAGGTCATGATCTCGCGGTTCGTGAGTTCGAGCCCCGCGTCGGGCTCTGTGCTGATGGCTCAGAGCCTGGAGCCTGTTTCGGATTCTGTGTCTCCCTCTCTCTCTGCCCCTCCCCCGTTCATGCTCTGTCTCTCTCTCTCTCTCAAAAATAAATAAACGTTAAAAAAAATTTAAAAAAAAGAAATATTCTAACTAATAAATGAAGAATAAAGTGGAGAACTATAACATCACTATTTTGCAACCACTAATCCAGGAGTTGAGCATCTAAGGTTGTTAACATCACAAAAATAGAGACATCCAGACATTATGTGCCTGCTGATGAAAGTTCACAACACAAAAAGAAAGAACGAAAAGAAGGAGGAAGGAAAGGAAAGGAAAGGAAAGGAAAGGAAAGGAAAGGAAAGGAAAGGAAAGGAAAGGAAAGGAAAGGAAAGGAAAGGAAAGGAAAGGAAAGGCAAGGCAGGAGGGAATTAGTTGACTCTGAATCTGAACAAATCTCTCAATAGGGATTTCTCAACCTCAGTACTAATGACATTTAGAGCTGGATACTCCTCACTGTGGGTGTCTGTCTGTCCTGTGCATTGTAGGATACGCCAGTAGCATCACCTAGTCTGTTGTAAAAATTAAAGATGTCTCTAAACAGTGCCAAACGTGTGCAGGTAGTAGGGACAAAATCACACCCCGCACCCCATTGAGAGCCACTGCTCTAGATGGAAGTACCATTCCACAGGTTAAAACAAGAGGACACAGGAACACATCAAACTAAACTGTATGGATGCGATCAGTAAAACACAGACTGTGGAAAATGTCACAGATCAAACAACCCAGACTGTCCATGAAAAAAATGTCCAGGGAATAAGATAGAAATGGAGAGGGGAACCTTTAGATCAAAAGAGACTTACTGGATATATCTTTTAAAAACAAGTAAAACTAAGCCATAGGGTTTAATGATACATAGTTCAGTGATGAAACTATAAGAAAACAAAAGTGATTAAAGTTCAGTAGGGAAAGAGGTGGGTGGTTGAGGTTAGGATGGGTGTTTTGGATGCCATTAGGGATTCTTAGGTGACTGGAAAACTTCTAATTCTTGACTTGGATGTCACTTAAAAGGGTGCTGATCTTATAATAATTCACTAAGGTTTATATTGGTTTTGCCCAATTTTGTGTGTCTGTGTTTTCACGGTAAGAATACATACAGAAGTGAGTAAAAAACATAATAAATAAACAGAAGAATATGTCTTCCTTTCTACTTCACTCGGGTTGAAATTCTGTGGGAAGTGTCCTTGAGAGGAGAACTTGGAATTTATTAAGTTCAGGTCGATGTGTATGTTCCCTTGGCCCAGAGGTGTAAATCCTCATCATCGCTTCACAAATGACTCTGAAAGTTACAGCAGGACTCATCACAGCCCTACACAAACTATATGTGTGACATCCGTATCTCGGCCTACTGTTTAAGAAGAGTCTTGCATCAAATCAGCAAATATCTATGAGGGGCTTGTGACCCAGGCAACCTGCCAGGAACCATGAGGAAAGTAAAATGCCAAGCAGTGCAGGGTTAGCAAATGTGAACAAAGCTCACGAGGCTGAGTCGGGATTTGTGGAATGATGACTTTTAGAAGGGTCGGCAAACCCGGTAGACAGACACTCCACAGGTGTACCTCCTTTCTTGCAAAAGATATACTCCTGAAGAATTCTGTGATTAAATTTTTATGAATTTAATTACATTTTCTCATTGACTTACATTATAATCAGAGAGTGGCTTTATCTACATTTTGGATTAATCTTCAACGGGCGATGGCTCCCAACAGTTTAAGTTTCCCTGCTTCTCTGTCAAGTAGTTAATAGTTTATAAACAAACATTTAAAGGCACTATTTAAAGGAACCCTTGAGTGAATCCTTTTGAACAACAAAGGATTCTTTGGTAACATTAATAAATAATCGTTAGATTGAAGGTTCATCAAGTTTTCTTAAAGTGAAGTGTATCTATCCACAAGACTCCAATGTCCTTTGATAGGATTTCAATGAAATCTTATTGCTTTACCTCAGGGTCAGAATCTATTTTTTTGTGTATTTTAGGACAACATCTTGCATTACAGGTCTCCCCACTTTTATTAACTGTATTTTTTTTTTTTTTTGAGAGAGAGAGAGGGAGAAAGAAGGAACACAAGCTGGGAAGGAGCAGACAGAGAGGGAGAGAGAGAAAATCCCAAGCAGGCTCCACGCGGTCAGCACAGAGCCCGATGTGGGGCTCGAACTCATAAACCGTGAGATCATGACCTGAGCCGAAACCAAGAGTGGGACACTTAACCGACTGAACCACCCGGGCGCCCCTCCCCACTTTTTCCAATAGCTTTTAGAAGAGCACTTTTGCAGGGACTTATGGAAAACACTACAAAATGTAGCTCATATTACTGAGTTCTGTGATAAAATAGGACATTGGCTTTCATTTCTCAGCTGAAAATGACAAAACAAAAACACAATGCTACTAAATCCATGAGAAAGGTAACTTGAAATGACTGGCTCACTGCCTGGGCTCTACGGGACAGAAGATGATAAGCTGCTTACTTTAGAACTATCTCATGAAGAGTGTGCCCCCTAGAAATCTCAAGTAGGTCACTGGAAAGTTTGAATTAAGGATGGAGCTCATCGGTCCACGATTCTCACCTTGTCACCACATCTCTCCCCTTCTCCACACGCCTGCCATGACTCCTTCTCACCACTCTGTTATCCCTGTCAACACTAATTCTTAGTCAGCCCTCCTGATAACTTCTCCTGGACAAGCCAAAGAAAGACACTGTTCTCTGTGCCAACAGTATAAAAAGCCATCACACTTCACATTGGTCAGGTCACACTAGAGTCTGGAGAATGGTAAGAGATTCCCAGGCTGCTACAGAATGGGGAAACTCTAGGTCCACTACTGCTTCTCCAGTTGGTATACATTTTTTTTATGTTTGTTTATTTATTTTTGAAGGAGAGAGAGACAGAGCGCGAGTTGGGAAGGGGCAGAGAGAGAGGGAGATACAGAATCTGAAGCAGGCTCCAAGCTGTCAGCACAGAGCCTGGGGTGGGGATCAAACTCACGGACCATGAGATCATGACCTGAGCCGAAGTCAGACGCTTAACCAACTGAGCCCCCCACACGCCCCCCGCAGCTGGTTTAGGTAAAATTGCTCTCACATGTCATCCTGACTGGAATTTGTGGACTGGTTTTAAATATAATAGCTCACCCTGCTGGTTACACACACCCAAGGGATGTGATTTATGATGAGTTTCAGTCTGAGTAGCTTTGTTATTTCTGATTGAAGACTCCATTTGTTCCTGGAGTAAACGGGTAAGGGTTGGTTCACTTTTTGTTGTCTTCGGTGAAAAGAATATAACTTATAATTGGTTTATTTAGAAAATACACCGGAATAAAAAATGGAATACAGCACAGAAGAATAAATCAAGGACCACTTTTATTGTAGAAGGGAAAAACAGTGTGCTTGCCAAGTCAATTACTTTTCGTGACTTATAAAACTGCTTCCCAAGGACTAGACATTGCCTTCCAAACTATGCTCAAGAAGCTTCATTCATAAGACACTTATCCGAATGTAGTGATATGGCCTCTGAGTTATAGCTCTGGAGTACCTATGGAATTCTGCAGCTTTGACAGACATTGCACTATAGTCATTGTGATAGGCAAAATTCTCAAATGAACCACAATGGCCCACATCCTTTTAAAATCCCCTCCTCTTGGGGTGCCTGGTGGCTCAGTCGGTTGAGCATCCGACTTCGGCTCAGGTCATGATCTTGCAGTCCATGAGTTCAAGCCCCGCTTCGGGCTCTGTGCTGACAGCTCAGAGCCTGGATCCTGCTTCCCATTCTGTGTCTCCCTCTCTCTCTGCCCCTCCCCCACTCATGCTCTGTCTCTCTCTGTCCAAAATAAATAAAACATTAAAAAAATTTAAAAAATAAAATTAAATCCCCTCCTCTTGGGAATGCAAGCTGGTGCAGCCACTCTGGAAAACAGTATGGAGGTTCCTCAAAAAACTAAAAATAGAACTACCCTACGGCCCAGCAATTGCACTACTAGGCATTTATCCACCGGATTCAGGTGTGCTGTTTTGAAAGGACACATGCACCCCCATGTTTAGAGCAGCACTATCCACAATAGCCAAAGTATGGAAACAGCCCAAATGTCCACTGATGGATGAATGAATAAAGAAAATGTGGTATATATATACAACAGAGTATTACTCAGCAATCAAAAAGAATGAAATCTTGCCATTTGCAACTACGTGGATGGAACTGAAGGGTATTATGCTAAGTGAAATTAATCAGAGAAAGACAAGTATCATATGACTTCACTCATATGAGGAATTTAAGACACAGAACAGATGAACATAAGGGAAAGGAAGCAAAACTAATATAAAAACAGGGAGACGGACCAAACAGAAGAGACTCCTAAATATGGAGAACAAACTGAGGGTGATTGGAGGGGTTGTGGGAGGGGGGATGGGCTCAATGGGTAAGGGGCAGTAAGGAATCTACTCCTGAAATCATTGTTGCACTAGATGCTAACTAACTTGGATGTAAATTTAAAAGTTAAAAAAAAGAAAATAAAATCCCCTCCTCTTGAATGTAGGCAGGACCCATGACTTGCATCTAACCATCAGAATATGGCAAAGGTGGAGCATTTTACATATGTAATTAAAGGTCCTAATCAGCTGACTTTAATTAAAAGGGAGGTTATCCTATGTGGGCCTGACCTAATAGGGCGATCTGTTTAAAAGAGAGCCCAGAGATCAGAAACCTGAAGCAGTGGAGATTCTCTTAGTTGCTGCCTTTGAATAAGCAAGTTTTCATGAATTCTACAGCCTCACAGAAATGAATTCTGTCCCCAAATCATGCTTAGAAGTGGATCCCTCCCTAGTGGAGTCCCCAGATGAGAACGTGGCCTGGCTAACACCTTTATTTCAAGTTTAATGAGACCCAGAACAGAAAATTCAGCTAACCTGTGCCCAGATTTCTGACCTACAGAAATTTGAAGGTAACAAATGGCTTTTGTTTTAAGCCTCTACATTTGTGGTAATTTGTTATGCAGTCATAGTAAACTAATAGAGTCATAAACAATCAACAGTGGGATGGAAGTCTTCCACTAAGTAGATCCCTAGCCCACAAGAGTCAGTGAACAGAAAAACAAAGAAATCAGAGCAACACATATAAGAACACGGGATTCCACTCTCACCCACCATCATCTACCTCTTTATGTCTATGAGCAAAGGATCTAAAAGGGAGACCTAATGTATGTTTCAGAAAGGTTTTCCGTGCCCCAGTCTTGTTGGCTGACTACAGACCATCATTCTGTGTCTACATTTTCCTTGCAAAAAGCCACACGTACAGTCCCTAAGTGCAAAGATTAGAAGAATCAAATACATCGCAGAAGAAATGAGAAAATTCTCAATTCAGTATGAAACTATGAGTGCCAAATTAAAATGCATGCCAATGTCAAAAATCAACCTCCAGGGGTACCTGGCTGGCACAATGAGCAACTCTTGATTTTGGGGTTGTGAGTTTTAGCCCCATGTTAGATGTACAGATTACTTAAAAATAAAATTTTTAGGTGGGGGGGGGGTGCCTGGGTGGCTCAGTCAGTTAAACCACCGACTCCTGATTTCGGCTCAGGTCATGATCTCACAGTACATGGGCTCAAGCCCTGTGTCAGGCTCTGTGCTGACAGCACAGAGCCTGGTTGGGATTCTCTCTCTCTGCCCCTCCCCCACTCATGCACACACGTGCGCACACACACACACACTCTCTCTCTCTCTCTCTCTCTCTCAAAATACAAACTTAATAAAATAAAATAAATCTTTAGGGGTGCCTGGGTGGCTCAGTCAGTTAAGCATCTGACACTTGATTTGGGCTCAGGTCATGATCTTACAGTTTGTGAGATCAAGCCCTACTTCAGGCTCTGGGCTGAAAGTCTGCTTGGGATTCTCTCTTTCCCTCTCTCTGCCCCTCCTCCACTCACATGTATGCACACATGTGCATGCTCTCTTTATCACTCAAAATAAACTTCTAAAAATTAAAAATAATAAAATTTAATTTAATTTAATTTAATTTAATTTAATTTAATTAAAAAAAAAAAACCCTTCAAGGGCAAAGACCAAACCAGAAATAGGAACAGAGGCAGCAAAGCAACTACTGTCACTGGTGTCCAGATTGGGGAGAAAAGAAAAAAAAAGATTTAATGGAAAGAAAAGAAAACTGTTCCTGATATGTATCAGGTACCTGGGAATTGTCTGTGGATGGATGAATGAATGAATGAGAATTAAAAGGAAAGGTTTTATCATTGGAAAAGAGCAAGAAAGGAGAGGAAAACACAGTAGCTGTGAAAAGCAAGAACAAGGACGGCATCAGGGAAATTCTCAGTGCAGCAAGCCATCAGAGTTTATGTAGCCATAAAACAGTGGTTCTCAAAGCGTGGTCCCAGGACCGGCACCATCAGCATTACGTCGAGGCTTGTTAAATATGCAAATTATGTGCCCTCACCCCAGTCCCACTGAATTAGAAAGTCTGGAGATGCGGCCCAGCAATCTGTCTTAAGAAGCCCTCCAGGAAATTCTGATGCACACCCACACATAATAGCCACTGACCTAGAGAAAGGAAAGAATCTCACGGGAATGTTGAAGGGAGAAGCCTAATGATCTTAAAGCTGGCTTCACATTAAAACGAGCTGAGGAGCTTCAATAGTACTGATGCCCAAGCTGGCCCATCACCAGAGACTGGTTTAATTAGTGTGAGGTGGAGACCAGGCATCCAAATGATTTACCAGCTCTCCAAGTGATTCAAATGTGCAGCCAGGGCCAGGAACCTCGGACGTGAAAGGTCAAGCAGCTCAGGAGGCTGAGATTCAAGTCTGCTGCACAAATGACCTCTCAAAGAAGGTTGGACTCTCCCTGATGTGGTGTTCCGCCGCCTTCAAAGTATTCACACGTACATTCGCAGCTGTCAACACCGCTATGCTTTTGCACAGGTCAGGGAGACTGCTTTTATGTCAGCAGCACACAAAAACACTATCAGCCGCCAGCCCTCTTCACTGGCCGCCTGCTCACCCTCTGAGCCGGCCTCGTACGAGCAGCACTTCCCTTCCCTGCCCTCCGTGAACGGGCACCCCTGGGAGACAGTGACTAAGAGGCTGCATTTGCTTCATCCGCGGTGGCAGCAGCCACCCCCGGGGTCACTGGCATATCTGCCCCCCAGACCTCCCTCAGGTCCCGGCAGACGCAGGCAGATGCACCGAGAGAACTAGATGTCGGACTGGCAACTTCAAACCACTCTACCCCGTGGCCGCTCTCTGGCGACTGTCTTCTCCTGGACCCCGCAAGTGAATGAAGGTCTCCAGGGGATGAAGAAAGGAAGCACTGAGTCAACCCCAGCTGGGAGGGGACCCACAAGAGGCTTTCCACTGCTTGGGAGCACATGACCCTTTTTTCCCCAGGGCTTAGCAACAGGGTCAACTGGGTTGACTGTCCAGAGAACCTGGGTCCACTCAGGCCAGCAGGTGAGAGGGAACACTCAGGAAAGGACCAGCCTCCAGGTAAAGATCATAAAGATTCAAACTATTTGCGAACACCAAAGAATCTGTATATGTTTGTGCAGCTTGTAACAAGATTCTCCCCCCATGCCGCACATGTGCGCAGGGCCTCTGGTGGCACGCCCAGCGGAGACTGCCTCACCACTGAATGGCCGAGGGGCAAGCTGACTGGGTGGGCTCCCATTACACGGACAAGTGAGAACAAGCCACAGTGCCTTGTCACAGAGCCTCAGAAGGTTACAGATAATACATGACAAGGATGATGATGTAACCGGATTCCCCACCGGAAATTGGAGGTTTCCATAAAGCTCAGTTAAGCGTTCCTTAGAAAGGCTGGAAGAACCTCTAAGCGCTTGAAAATCTGTACGCATGTTGCCTCCATGAAAACACCCATGAGCAGCCAAGGGGAGGATGCCAGGGCAGGAAAGGGAGGTAGGGCAGGTGGTGTGTCACAGACAAGTTCTCAGGTTGGGGACCGCTATCTGGGGCAGTGGTTCACAACTGCACGTACTTTTGTTTCCCCCTCCAGAGGACATCTGGCAACGTTTGGAAACATCTGGCTTTTTACAACAAAATAGGGAGGTGCTGCTGGCACCTAGTGGGTCAAGGCCAGGGACGCTGCCGAACACCCAACACTACACAGGACAGTTCCCCACAGCAAAGAGGTACCCTACTGCAAATGTCATTAATGCCAAGGTTGCAAAACCCTGATCGAGAGAGATACCCCTGCAAGAAACAGTAGAGAAGGGTAATATTGACAGATTTTTTTCCATAAAGACCCAGATTCTACCCACAGTTTCTATTAGCATCCTAGAAGAATAGAGTTGTTCTCAAGGAGACAGGCAGATAAATTAATCTTGACAGATTATCTCATCTACCCCCAGCTTTCAGGGAACTCAATGTCTAAATCACCCAGGACAAATAATTGGCTAGGCTCTCATCAAATATTTCAGAACTAAAAACCCCACAGCCTCCCTGTAGCAACTCGTTCGAACGTTTGTCTTCCTAATGGACAAAATGTTAAGTTGACCCATTCAAAATTGCCAACAACTGACTGAGTTTGGCCTTCAAATAAGGCAATTTCATGTGGTTCAACCTAATAGCATTCCCTTCAACAAAACTGTGTCCTGCTTTCAGAAGCCACTATATTGCATTGACTCTTCAGTCGGCACCCAAACAGTGGTTTTTGATGACAGCGATACCTGGCCATCTACTGGCTGGGACAGCTCCCCTCCCCACCCCCACTCCCTACCCACAACCTTCATACCCAGTCTTGGTCGGTTCTTTCTCTAGAAAAATTATGTGCTTTTTCTCCAGGTCAATTATTACTACTATTTTTTTTTCATCTTCAACTCTAACTCATTTTATCCTATGGGAAGGAGCTGAAATTAAGTTGGCACACTGCTGTACATACAGTGTTGTTTATTTATTACAGCCCTTATATTACATACTATACCTCCATTAAAATAACCTGACCAGGGTGCCTGCGTGGCTTAGTCACTTGAGTGTCCGACTCTTGATTTCGGCTCAAGTCATGATCTCATGGTTTGTGGGATCAAGCCCCGTGTTGGGCTCTATGCTGACATTGCGGGGCCTGGTTGGGATTCTCTCTGTCCCTCTCTCTCTCTCTGCCCCCATTCTCAAAATAAATAAATAAACTTAAAAAATAAAATAAATAAAAATAAAACAAAATAAAATAGCCTGACCTTAAATTGATGCTCCACACTCAAAAAGGGGAAACTCACAGTTATTAAACGGCTACGATGTGCGAGGCAGTGTGCTTCAAGCTACCACCTGTGTTATTAATTTAATCTCTAAAACAAGGCTGTAAGGAAGGTATTCTTATTCCGTTTCACAGATGATAAAACTGAGGAAGCTTGACAAGGTTAGATAACCAGTGCCAGTGTTTATGAACCAGGATGTGCACCCCTATCTTTTGAACACCAATGCCCACAGTGTCACCATTACCCTCAGCAGACTGAAGAAAGCTCTGGAGAAACTGAGAATTTCAAAGTGCCCCAACGAGCGAGCGCATTACATTGTTACATTGTTACTGCTGAACTTACCTGCCCTGTGACCCCTACGCTTTACCATAGCATAGCACCCACTGACCAAAAAAAGAAAATCCACAAAATTATTTCACGGTATACGTGATCTCTTTTAAGATAGCAGCATCCTCTCCTTTTCTCATGTCAGGATTGAAAAAAAAGCCAATAAAACCGCCTGTGAGCTTTTTTTCACAAGAGTCTTGCTACATCCGTCTTCAGCTGAAAACATTATCTGTTGCTTTTCATTCAGCCGTTTCATAAAAATCATAAATTCTCTGATTGTAGATGAAATCATATTTATTCTTATCTTCTACAAGCACTACTTAACATACTTAAAATTCCCGGCATGGTAGATGTGCAAAAACAGGGGTGGGGGGTGGGAAGGCGGCGGGAGCATTTCTGAGCAGGTGAAGGGGGAGCTGTGGCCACCTTGTGGATAATTGCTGAAGGGAGCTCTGACGGCGACTCAAGCGCTTGTGACTACAAAGGTGACAAAGGCAGCAGATCCTTCCCTTCGGTCCCGGCATCTGCAAACTTAGTTTGTATTTTCTTTCTGAGTACAGTAAATGGGCACTCACTGAGCAGAGCCACACTCTCCACAATAGATTTTTAAGGTTTCATAAGTTAGGGTGTTAGATGCAGTCTCTAAGGGGCATTAAAGGGGCAGGTCAAATCAAATTACTTTTTCTTCTCATGACTTCTCAGGACTTCAATTCTGCCCATCATTGGCTGCAACCTTGCCCGTATTCTGAAATAAGAATATGTTGTGGACAAACATGTAATGTGGTCATCCTAAAATCAACTAATTTGCTTCTCAGTGTCAGACATAGAGAATTGTCGGGCCCGCGTGGAAAGTCACTGGCTGGGGGAACAGAGAATCTGGATTCCACCACTAACCAGCTGTGTGACTTTAACTCATTCCTCCTCAGTTTCCTCATCTATAAATCAAGGGATTATAACATCAGGAGGTTTTCACACATTTGTAGCAACAACCCTTCCCCTTTTTTTCCCCAGAAAGTCTCCAGAATCCTAATATGACAAGCGGTCAAAAGAGAGCTGGCTATGTCCAGACAGGCAGCCCAGACTCATCCACCACTCCCCTCCCGCTCCTTCTTCCCATTCCCCACACCCCTGAACCCACCTCTGCAGAATCCCGCGCATCAGGACTTGAAGATCATTGGACCCAGTGATTTCTAAAGTCCCTTTGTGCCTTTCAGTGTCTAGCAGGCTAAATAACCAAAGTTTTTTTAAAGGCAAACATTTTACGACAACACTTCATAGACACACTTCCACTCTGTCAGCCTACCTGGGCAGACTCTGCAAACCTAGCAATTAGAGAACAATTTAATTCTCTATCTCTACATTAAGCTATGTGTCCCTGGCTCAGAATACAAGACAAGGTCCTTTGAAGAGCGCTAGTTGAAGCACTCTTCCAAAGCACCCAGAGTCCTTGTGGCCCAGAATCACTGATTGGCTCCTCCGCAGCGACCCTCACTGGCCTCATGGTGGCCCCTACAGGACATGTGTATCAGGTACCCAAGGAGCCTGATTCATCAGTGTTTGATGTCTACTCAGAACCATATGTGAGCTGATGCTTCCTTTCAACCCAGTGCATTCCCTACTCAACTGGCAACTGTTGCCTTTATTAATGGCCGTCTTCCCATCTGGATGATAAAATGTGTTCCCATATGCCCTTTAGCCCTGAAACCTAATTACCAAGTGATCTAAGGTGGGGAGAACTGTATTATTTTGATGAGCTATGAGGCCCCAAAGGAGGACTTAATATGAGAATTAAATCAACAGAGACTAGATGGATATTAGCAAAATTTCATCATTTAGAAAGATATCTACCATCGAATCATATTTTAAAAAAAACCTTTCAAACAATTACAATTAATTTGTTTAATAATTCAAGCAATTTTTATTATGCATTGACTCTTGTCCAGGCACTGGGTTGGGTGTCAAGGATACCATGAATAGCAAGGCCTTGTCCCCATCCTCAAGTCAATGGGTTACCACTGCCACTCATGTAAAGAACTAAGTGAAACACAGCATGATATATACCACATATACTACAAGTGAGGGGAGGAAGGTACAGTGGGATCACAAGGGACAGAGTGCCTACCTTGGGCTGGAAGGCTGGGAGGAGTGACTCCTGAACTAGTTCTTAAGGGCGAAGACTGCTTCCCTTCTGCTCACTGTGGCAGAAACCACTGGTGTTCCTTTTCTCTTGGGAACATGGCCACATTACACTTATAACCTCCCACCCCTGCAGCTTGCAGTTAGAAGTTGCCATGTGACTGAGTCCTGAATGTAAAGAGTGGTGATGTATACCGCTTCCGAACATGGCCCATAAAAATATTCTCCTACTCAACCCTCATGCTCTTTCCCTCATCAGCCATGTGGCTGAATGGAAAGGGCTCCAAGGACCTAGAGGAGAAGGGTAGATCCGCAAGGTGGGAGAAGCCAGGATTCCTGAACGCGTGGAACAGAGCCCCCTCTGGGCCCTAACTGTTAAAAGGGGTGGCGGGGAGATACTTAGAATTCCGGGAACCAGGAAATACTAGCACTGGAAAACTTTTCCACTCTTGACTTTATTCCCGAGGCAGTAGGAAACTTTTGAATAATTTTATACAAAGAAAAACATGACTGTATTTGTTTTTATGAATGATCACTCTGGTGGCAATATGGAGCACAGACAGAAAGATGGGTCAAGACTGGAAGCAGAGAGAACAATATGGAGATTGGATCATAGTAAAAGCAAGGAAAGATGTGAATCCACTAGCAGTGGGGAGATGCAACAAGGGAAAGACTCAAGTGCTACCATTAGAAGCAAAGACCCATTAGAACATGACTGTGGCGAGGGGCAGGAGAGTCACGAGCCACAGACAACTTTTGGATTCCTGGCTTTTGTGAGGTTTAATTCACAAGCAAAGAAAACAAACGATGTTAAGGTTTGGCAGACAGATTAGTGAGCATCTTGGATACTCTGACTCTGACATCCAGGTAGAGATATCTAGGAGATGGTTGGATACATAAGTCTAGAACTCATAAGAGAGAAAAGAACCAATGCTTAGAAGTGAGAATCACTTCATTAACACCACCGAATCTGATGAGGTTGCCAAAGGAGGACATGTAAAGCAAGAAGGTTAAAACCCAGAGAATATTTAAGAGATGATAAAGAAGGAAAAACCCAAAGAAAAGTGAGACGTAATGGTCTGAGGGGTAAGGGAAGAACCAAAAGACTAACAAACAACAAAGAAGCCAAAGAAAGAAAATTTAACAAGGTTAAAAAAAAGGTGTTCAGGGCACCTGAGTGGCTCAGTCAGTTAAGTGTCTGACTCTTGATTTCGGCTCAGGTCATGATCTCTCACCATTGTGAGATCAAGCCCAAGTTGGGCTCTGAGCTGACAGCACAGAGCCTGCTTGGGATTCTCACTCTCCCTCTCTCTCTGCCCCACTCCTGCTAGCTCTCTCTCTCTCTCTCTCTCTCTCTCTCTCTCAAAATAAATACACATTAAAAAATATAGGCTAAGTGCAGTAAAAGCTCTAGCCCTATAAGGCTAAGTGCAGTAAAATAAAGAACTGTAAATTACTGATAATTTTATCAGTCAGGGTCTAACCAGGAAGGGAGACACTACTCCACACAGACTGCCATAACAAAATATCACAGACTGGGCAATGGTAATTTATTTTAAACAACAGAAATTTATTTTCTCGCAGTTCTGGAGGCTGGAACACGTAGATCAGGGTGCATGCAAAGCCAGGTTCTCTTCCTGGTTCTCTTCCATGGCTGCCTTCTTGCTGTGTCCTCACATGGCAGAGAGGGAGAAAGAAAGCGAGCTCTCTGGTGTCTCTTCTTATGAAGGTACAAATCTCATCATTAGGACCCTGCCCTCATGGCCTCATCTAAATCTAATTACTTCCCAAACACCCTATCACCAAGTACCATCGCAATAGGGCTAGAGCTTCAACAAATGAATCAGGGAGCAGCACAACTGAGTCCATAGTGCTAGATATTTCAAAGAGGCAATGTAATACACCAAAGTAGTCACAGGTGATGAAAAACAGAGACACCAAATAGGAAATGATGAGCCATCCCAGAAATTATCAACAGGGCTGCAGGATAATGATAGTGGTAAGAGTGGTATTACCTTAGCCCAAATCTGGGGTCACCCCAGCTAAAGTTGGAGCACGGTGGGCTGCCCTACAGTAAGTGATGCCACAGAGGGAGGGACTCTGTATGGGGGTTGGAGCCAAAGAGAAGACATAGTCACCACGAGAGGTAACACTTAAAGGAGAGGGAGGGAGAGAGAGAAAGAGAGAGAGAGAGAGGAATGGCTTCTCTCCTCCTCCCACCCTCCAATCTTCTGCTAGTGCCACCCAAAGCTGAACCTGCCCAGAAGCCAGAGGGCAAAGGCAGTTGTTCCCTTCAAAACAGAGCCGAGCAGGAGAAAACAAAGAATAAGATCTGACAGCAAACAAGCAAATGAGCTATTCTGACTTTGTGAGGAAGTTGCAGTAAGTTAGTGCAGTATCTGGCAAAGGAAGTTGAACATGGGGAGGTAGAGACAGTGATTGTAGATAATTTTTGCATCAGTACAGTACAGAAGGAGGGAGAGATATATAGGATCATCAGTAGGAAAAAAGTATGCAAGATCTAAGGTGAACGTCACGAGGATGGAAGCAACCAAGTGCTGATGGAATACAGTCAACAGAACGGGGGACGTGACGGAAACATGACACAGAGAAAGAATATTTGACAGTGAAAAGACGCAGAGAAGACATAAGTAGACTTAGAAGAGATGATGTTCTTGGACATGCTCATTCAGCAAACATTTACTGGGCATCCACTGTGTGCCAGGAGCTATTCTAAGTGCTTGTGATGCACCAGCGAATAACACAAATAAAAATCCCTGGCCTCACGGAGTTTGCATTCTAGTACGAGAGGCAGGAAGAACAGAAGAGAATTGTGTAAGCCACTAGGACACGTAGGAAAAAATTACATGAGGTCATATCTTGAATTAGTCACGAGAGGAAATCTTAAATACTACAACAACCCTAAAATGTCAGTGTTTAGACACAATGAATGTTAGTTCCCCCTCCACAGTATCCAGTGAAGGTGTCCCTGGCCAGAAAGCACTCCTCCAGTGACTCAGGGACTTCTTACTTTTGTGGCTTTGCCTTCTTCCAGATCCTCAATAGTCCTCTCCATTCCACCTTAACACAAGTAAAACGATGGAGAATGGAGCTTGGAAGGGTTTTATGAATCAGGTCTGGAAGTGAAATACATCACTTTTGCCCACATTGTATTGGCTTGAATTCAGACATATGGCCACACCAGACCAAATGACACCAGAAAGTGCGTTTCTAATAGGAAAAGAGAAATGGTTTGCTGAAGAACCAACTAGTGTCTGCCACAAACCTCTTGGCCTCAATTTTCTCAAGGACAAAGGAGGGAAGGGTGAATTTAATGGTAGTTTGGTAAAAATGTGCGCAGAGATTGAGAGCAGATTCGAAGACACTGGATAAGGGCTGGAACAACTCTAAGAGAAGAATAAACCACTAGGTGAAAGGACTGACCAGAAGCATTGAGGGATTGGCCAAAACTGGAAATCCTAAATGTCTGTTGGCAACAGTCAAATGTGTGATGTCCTTGAGCCTCCAAATTATAAACCTCTAAAACACAGAGCACCAAATGCCTAGCACCAAGCCTGACACACAGTAGGTGCTCAACATTTCTTAGCTGAATGGATGGATACATGAATAAGGTGGGAAAATGCAGAAAACCTTGACCAGAGAGTCGCTGGGGTTGACATGAAGTCCACAGGACTCTCACCAATCCCTAAGAAAATGTGCACTTGGGACTATCTAGGCATGTGAAAAACAGGGGTAGCATCCTGACCCTTTTATGTACTTCCTGCTCCTCATGCCTTTGCTTAAGGGTCCTACTGAAAGCAACATTTCTGTTCACATACTGAGTCTGGAAATGGCTTCTTTCAAAAACCTCCCTATGAAGATGTTCATTCTAGACCGACAAGTGCCTTGACTTCTCAGCTACTGTCCGTCTCTAAATGCAGGGAATTCCAAAGCCCCTCCCGCCTTAGTTTACCCAATCCTCTCGCTTACCTAGGTTCTCCAAGGGAATCCTCCAAGGAAAGTATTCTTGGAGACTTCAAATCAGGACTGCTTTAAGAGCTCAAAGTACTTGGAGCACAAGACAACATCTCAGTGCAGTTCGAGAAGAGTTCCGAAAAGCAAGTCAGGAGTTAACAAGAATCCACAGACTGGTACAGCACAAACACTTCCTACCTGGAGCAGTGGGATCTCGATTTAACACTGTAAGAAGTGACCCCCAAAACACAACTTCACCTTGTAGGTGGATCACACAAAACAAACAAACTGGAGACATCAGGATTAGAGGAGAGAGCATTACAGGAGAAAAGTATTTAAAATGGTGTTGCTATAATTTTTTGACAACATAATTTAGAGGCTCTTTCAGTCAAGTACATCTACACCTCAGTCCCTCTCCACCTCCTTTCCCCTATGGTGTTGTTGGCTGTCAATTTAGGGAGGGAAGGCTGTTCTTTAAAAGGCTTTTAAATGATATTATAAATGATTGGAATCATACCTAAAAGCTCTTGGAAAGAAAAAAAAACTAGAAAAAAGAACTCTTCATCTTCTGCTTGTGTTGCATAAACCACAAGGTCCTGTTTTGTTTATTTGTTTGTGTGAAAGCCAGAAGCAAAGATTGAGTACAGTTCATTAAGGTTAAGGGAGAAACGAATCGTCAGCATTGTTTCTGACCTATGGACTGAGGGCCCTCTCTGACCTTCGGTAAGGCAAAATTTCAGGGAACGAGGTGGGTGTCCCTCTTGTTAAGAGTCTCAATGTGTCACCAAAATGTTGCATGCAACCCCAGTCCCACTAAATGCATAAGGAGTGCCTTGCTATTTAAAACAGTTGCTTCATAAAAGAAAGAATTCATCCACTCATAAAATTATCCAAGTAATCATGCCCCTCATTTGTGTGTTAGTCCAAATTTCCATCCATGGTGGAACGGCGGCCTCTGCACCTGCCAGCACCCCGGCAGTGGTGGTGATGATGGCACGTGCAGTTAACTGCACCACTGCCACGAATGTGTCCTCTGCAGTTACTGATGCTCACATAACGACACGTTTCTTATGATCAACATCTTTGACAGGGTCGGCAGGGGTTTTTTCTTATTATGGTTTATTTTTTTTTCTTTTTTTTTTTTTAAATAGAACTCGTTAATTTTTTTTAACATTTATTTTATGTTTGAGACAGAGAGAGAGAGAGAGAGAGAGAGAGAGCATGAACTGGGGAGGGTCAGAGAAAGAGGGAGACACAGAATCTGAAACAGGCTCCAGGCTCTGAGCTGTCAGCACAGAGCCCGACACGGGGCTCGAACGCACGGACCGCGAGATCATGACCTGAGCCAAAGTCGGACGCTTAACCGACTGAGCCACCCAGGCGCCCCTTATTTATTTATTTTGAGACAAAGCGCAAGTGAGGGAGGGGCTGGGGGGGGGTGAGAGAGAAGCCCAAGCAGGCTCCGCACCACCAACGCAGAGCCCAACACATGGCTCGACCCCACGGACCATGAGATTGTGACCTGCGCCAAAATCAAGAATCGGAGGCTTAACTGACTGAGCCACCCAGGCTCAGGGCTTTCAGAGTTTTAAATGATGCAGACTGTCTCCAGGATACTTGCTGGACTAGCCCTTCCTCTTGTCCACCCAACAAGCCCTTCATCTTATGAGACATCAAATGTTGCCTTCATGCCCTCTGACACATCATCTCGGGAAGGGTTGGGCAGATGCTCTTCCATACTTGAACGTGGACTCGTGAGCATGTATTGCATGGTGCCCATCACTCATTTGGCTGTTTGGTTTTCCCACTGGACTCCTTGGGGAGTGATATTGTCTTATTCTCCTTTGAATCCCCATTGCTAGCCCTTTAATGTGGGCAGAGAGGCACTTGCACCAACTAAAAAAAGGCTCATCTGACCTGCCCTCTGGGAGAGTGGGTCCCCTTCTCTCACCTGGTCCCAGAGTCAGTGATGTTGGCCTGCAGCTGCAGACTAAAACAGAAAGAGCTGGGATGTGAAAGAAACTGCATCACACCTGTGATGACAGGAGGGCGGTGAGGTCTATTTCATTATCACCTTGAACACTATATTGGTAAGAGCTGGGCAGTGTAGACCACACCAGTACATCACAGCTGCTAGCATGTGCACAAGTTGCCCACAGAGATAATGTCTTATCATCTGATGAATACAATGTGCTCCCCAAAGCGACCTTCAGAGCCAGGGATAACACAAAGGATATGATCCATATGTTACACAAGCATCTAGACAGACATTCATCCATTAATTCCTTTAGTCATTCAACAAACATTCATTAAGCGGACTGTACTAGATTTATGAAAAGTGAAGAAGATGTAAGACTAAACAAAAGGAACCAAGTCTTGGGGTGCTTGGCTGGCTCAGTCCATACAGCATGGGACTCCTTAATCGTGGGGTCATGAGGTTGAGCCCCATGTTGGGGGTAGAGTTTACTTAAAAAAAAATTTAAAAAGAACCAAGTCTCTACCTTCACGATGCTGATATTCACACACACAGGAATAGGAGAGACCTATGCCAAAATTTACACTTGTATAACTGGGACCAGGACATGTTGGGGCTGGTGGTAGCGGGGTTCAGCTGCTGAAACACACTTGTGACAGGAGTCCTTTCTTCTTCACATGACTAGTCATTCCAATAACTTCTATTTCAAAATGCGATTTATTATCAATAATTAAACTGTAGGTCAAGATCATGAAACACAAATCCTAGAGAGTAATATAGCAGAGTTAAAAGCTGCTCCCTCTGTCCCAGGCACTTTGCAAACATCGTCTAACCTGTGTCTCACCACAATGCTAGAAGGGGACACTGCATCATGTCGCCATTGCACAGAACAGGGAAACGAGACTCACAGGGGTAAGGCTGCTTTCCTCAAGTCACATGAATCTAAGACTCAAACTCCAGTCCATCTGGTGCCAACATCTTTGCTTTTTCCCTACACCTTTACAAAATGACTTTGAAATCATCCATTTTAATGCTCCTTTTTATCAAGGAAACACCACTAAGTGCTCCTAATGTATACCTATTTGCTTCAATCTCCTATTTAGGTACACCAGGTTTATGACTACACCTTATAATCTCCTTCTAGCTCTGAAATCAATGACAGTATTAAATGAATTGAGCATCTGCCCTCAACATTATTATTCTGGATAAGAAAATGATTACCAAATTCATGCCTAGGAGTTCACCTTTCAACATACATTTCATCAAGATGAGTAATTACCCTAGCGGGCAGTAATTAGGTAATTAGTAAAACTAGTTAATACAAATAGCATATTAATATAACCAAATAAATGCTAGCATAATTTTTATAATTATTATGGCATATAGGTCTATCCGGTTTTTTTTTTCTTTTAGTAAAAGACACATAATTTCTGGGCTACGTATTGCGCAATTTCAACTTGCATGTGGGAATGCCTTTTGACATCCGTGACCCTGCAGAGTAAAAAGGAGATTGAGACAATTATCTTGGGTACTGAAGCAAAAGGCAGCTTGCACTAAAATTATCTGCCTAGTCTTTGCCGGATTTTTCTGTAAGTGGTTAGTACATTAAAAAAAAAAAAAAAAAGAGCCCTCTTATAGCCTTGTACCTAAGCATCCTTCCATGCTTAGAAAATGAAAATATAATATTCTAAGAACAATCTAATCAGGACAAGCAAACAGCTGTGCACACCCGCAGAGCATTCTCGGACTCTGTAATATAATCCTCGGCTTCATATTTACTGCCCCTCCCCAAAAGATTTATCTTTATCAACACCACCCTGTGGACTCTACCCCCCCCCCCCACAGAAAGACCAACAGCAACCGTCATGAATAAACACTTTCATGAGAGAAAAACAAGTATCTCTTGATAGTGTGGTATAACCACATACAATATTAATCTATGTATTTTGGGTAGTAGATATTATTAAGATATAATTAACTATACCCTGTGCTAATGTCATGCAAATTGCTTCCCAATCTTAGGATAGTCTTGTGATAGATACTGACCCACACCCAGGATATGTAATAATTTATGTGCACTATATAGGAAAAATTTTCATCTCTGAGCATGAACTGCCAACTGGATTATGTGCATTTATAAAGCCTGTAAGCCAACCACGGCCAGCTAATGCCCCAAATATTAGAATACGAGCAGCACGAAAAATAATTTGCAAACCCTCAAATGGGATTTGGTTTGCAGTTCTCTTACTTGAGCTAACTTCTTATGACTGCATTAGATTTCACTATTGCCCATCAATATAAGATAACACCGTGGACATCCAGGCCTTCCTTTAATGGCAGAAACGCAGGCTCAGTCAATATTTTTATATGCTGACATAAGTAACAAAGGCATATACATGAAAATTGATTCATTAATTTCCATGGTGTTACTCCTTCCTATTAGCCAAGGTTTCACCCTTAGCCACAACGGTAGAAATGACAAATACCACAAGTTAATTAAAAACATTTTCTTTCTCATGAACCTTAACATGATTATGTCTGAGGGTGCAAATGCAATTTTTTATTTTAAATTCTTTTTTAATGTGTTTATTTCTGAGAGACAAATAGCACAAGGGCATGCACAGGAGCAGGGGAGGGGCAGAGAAAGAGAGACAGAGAGAGAGAAAGAGAGAGAATCCCAAACAGATTCCTCACCGTCAGCATGGATCTGGACACATGACTCAAACTCACGAGCCATGAGATCATGCCCTGAGCTGAAACCAAAAGTAGGATGCTTAACCGACTGAGCCACCCATGCACCCCTCAACTATAATTTTTAAATTTTTTTTTAATGTTTATTTCTTTTTGAGAGAAGGAGAAACAGACTGCCAGTGGGGGAGGGGCAAAGAAAAAGAGAAACACAGACTCCGAAGCAGGCTCCAGGCTCTGGGCTGTCAACACAGAGCCCGACATGGGGCTCAAACCCATGGGCCGTGAGATCATGGCCTGAGCCGAAGTCAGATGCTCAATCGGCTGAGCCACCCAGGCGCCCCTCAACTGCAATATTTTAGAGGCAACTGACCCCCTTCTTTCTAATCCAATCTCACTCAAACCTCACTAATTCACAAAACAACACAGAAATTTCCTTAGTTTCCCAAGCCCATGAAGTTCCATTTTTCTATGGTTTTTCTGTTTCCAAGAAGAGTGATCATTTCTGGAACTATAACTATTGGTTTGAATTTCCAGTCTGTAACTTGTGAAGAAGGTCTGTAGGTGTGAAACAAGAGAAGATAAATTGCAAATTAGAGCTAAAGAGAAAATAAATAAAAGAATTTAGTTGAATCTAATTGTTTTCCACATGGCATGGTAACAGCTATTATCCTTCCTTCTCAATTTATGTCATCTGTGCATTTATCTATATTCCTATTTGTCTGGCATCTGTCTTCCACCTGCCTGTTAGTGTCTATTTATTTGGCATGGCACGTTGTGCTGTCTTTGTCTGCAGAGAAGAAAAGAAGGGGGGAAATGGTGAAAAATCTTAGTGTAGTATGAATAGCAACGAGGTAAGACTGATTCCTGATGTGCGGATGAATCCTGTAAATGAAGTGGCCCTTGAATTAAATTAATTTAAAATCTGGCAAATATTACCCGGCATGTTTGTCAATGTGCTGTATAATTATTAATTTGTTCATTGAGGCAACTGTATAAATAAATAGAAAGCAGAATGCCATGATTAAGCAAGCATTGAAAAATCCAGGGTCAAGGAGCCCCACTATAGGGGGATCTCAATAGCTTTCCTGGGTCCTACTTTTACATCTCCTCGTAAACCCATACGTCGATAACAGCAAATTAATTGGCCCACATTTAGATGCCAACAGGGCTTTTGTATTCTCAGTGCACATTTTTGTCTTCTCAGAGTGAGATGTTAGTAACGGGGGTTTTAATATTACCCCTACGGGAGCACCAGAAAATCTTAACAATTTCCTTCACTAGAGTATTTTCATTAGCGCTAAATGCCGTGCAATTTACATTTGAAATCAGGTGTAGGGGTGAGCAGAACGTGACAAGACATGTTGCAGTGGTGCCTTTTTTTTTTTTTTGTTCCAAGGTTCTTTATTTACTGCCATAGAGTCTCAGAAGAAAAGCATGCAAGTCCACAAGGAAATATTTCTCGATTTCTCCCTGCCCTTACTTTTAGGAGATGAAAACTTGATCTTATTCAAACACTCAAAGGACACATTTAAATCAGCCCTCTTTCACCAAGAAAAAAAGCACACTTAGAAAAACAGTAATAAAGCACCTAAAGTAGAACTGAACTAAAAATCACCTGACAGCTGTGAGCAGATATTCCGGGAAGGGGCAAAAATCCTGTAAGGGAAAGGAGTAGAAGTTAACACAAACACTAGACTTCTAAGCTATTGTCTACTCAGCTTAATTGCCTGCCTAATTCAGACCTAAATTAATGAAAAATTTACCTACTCTTATTTTTATTGTAAATATAGACTGCAAGTGGATTTCACGTTGAGAATGTGAGGGTAAATAAGTCATTTAGATTCAACAATATTCAATGACCACTACTGGAAAGACGTGCAATGAACAAATACATTGCATCTGGGCTCTGCATTCTTTTGCACACTTACCACTCGTTAGAATAAGATCTTCCAATCTGACTGATGTTTGAGTTCTTGAATGTAAAGAGGAAAACAAAGCCAGGTGAGCAGCCATAATAGCTAGAACTCGGGAAGGGCTACTAGGTGTCACCGAGGGCTCTAGGTGCTCTACATAAATTCATTTCATCTAACTTGCCTGCTAGCTCTAACATGTGGGTGCTGTTCTCTCCATTTTATAAGGTGTTGAAACTGAAGCATGAATAAATTTGTAAAAATTCAACAACTTATTATTGCATTCACTAATGTCTCTCATCAAGACAAGGTCTCAATGACCATGGTATTAGAAGAGCAAATAAAAGCCTCACTGGTGATGGTGGAAATTAGCCAGCGTTTGAACTTTAGGTAGGGCAGGCTCAGGAAGGTCTCTGGATGAATTAAAGACAAGGCTATCCTCCAAATTTCCCTGAGTGAATGAATGTTAAATGTACGTGTCCCATTTAGAAGGAGGAGTTAGGGGGCGCCTGGGTGGCTCGGTCGGTTAAGCGTCCGACTTCGGCTCAGGTCATGATCTCACGGTCCGTGGGTTCAAGCCCCGCGTCGGGCTCTGTGCTGACAGCTCAGAGCCTGGAGCCTGTTTCAGATTCTGTGTCTCCCTCTCTCTGTGACCCTCCCCCATTCATGCTCTGTCTCTCTCTGTCTCAAAAATAAATAAGCGTTAAAAAAAAATTAAAAAAAAAAGAAGGGTGAGTTAGCCAGGCTACTCCCTGACCTATTGCTATGCTAACAGGTTAATGAGAGTGCACTGCTCACAGCCTCAGGTTCCCAAAAGAAGTTCCCAAAAGGGGGCAAGGACAAGATAATAGAACAAGAGAGGGAGAGTTTTCTAGTCCAATGGTTCTCACTTTACTGCACATCACAATCACCTTCTAAAAACCCCAAATCCCAGGCCACACCTCAGTCCAACCAAATCAGCATCTCTGGGCTGGGCCTCAGGCATCAATAAAGCCTTCTTTAAATCACTAAGCACAAACATTAACCAGCATGAGCACCAGCTCATACAAAAGAAATACACAATTTCTACTAAGACTTAACTATTAACAAATCCCCACATATATTTAAGTCCTGTGGTGTGAGAAAGAGTCAGAAAATTCCAGTGAGCTCTGCTACTCTATCATCTCTGACCTCAGGTAAATTCCAGAACTTTCTTAAAGCTTCCTCTCCTTTCTTTAAAATAAAATCACACTTACCTTACTTAACTCACAAAGAAAAGTGTCAAATAAAATTTTTCAAACTTTACAACCTTCTTTTTACAAAAAGCTGCTTCATGTTTTTCATACCTTCCAAGTGTAGCCAGTCATTGCTTGATCTAAACATAATTCCTTCTCTAGGCCTTAGCTGACCAACTCAGCCAGAACCTTCCTGGACCTTGTACTTCCAGGGACCAGGAGCCAGTTAGCACTAAAACTGCATCCCGGATTATTTCCACAGCTGTCAGCTCATCTCTTTCACAGTTACTGATGGTTTATCAACTCTGCTTAAACTACTGGAGAACAAAATAACCTCATTTTGCCTTCTGATCAACTAGCTCATCTTTACTGTCTTCATTCTGCCTTGGTTCCTTCCTATGGTGTGACTTCCACCCGGGACCTTCCTACGGTGTGACTTCCATCAACTGACTACAAAAAAAACTTCCAATGTTATTTTTTTCTCAATCACAAAATGGTAGTGGCAGGAAATCCTGAGCTTAACATATATTTCAAACTCACAAAAGACCCTACATTCACATTCCAGGTCCACCACTTAAAAGTAGAGGCAATGTACCTAATTTCTTTTTTTTAATATGAAATTTATTGTCAAATTGGTTTCCATACAACACCTAGTGCTCATCCCAACAGGTGCCCTCCTCAATGCCCATCACCCACTTTCCCCTAACGTACTTAATTTCTTGACTTCCTCATCTTGGGTATAAATGTACCTATCTCAAAACTGTCAGAAAGAGCCAGAGGGAGAAATGTTTCCAAAATCAGGGACGTATTGTTTCTAATTTTAAAACAATGGTAAGATCTACCCAGTACAACCTTCTCCAATGAGTCTTGCCATAGGTTTTTTTTGCTACTGTCCAAAAGTAGCCAGAACATAAACTTTAGTGATACATTTTAGTAAACCCAATAAAAACTGAAGTGAAAATGAAGCTGCTTCTTTACATTTCTCTTCCCTATTATTTTATTTTTTAAAATTTTTTTTAACGTTTTATTTATTTTTGAGACAGAGAGAGACAGAGCGTGAACAGGGGAGGGGCAGAGAGAGAGGGGGAGACACAGAATCGGAAGCAGGCTCCAGGCTCTGAGCCATCAGCCCAGAGCCCGACGCGGGGCTCGAACTCACAGACCGCGAGATCGTGACCTGAGCTGAAGTCGGACGCTTAACCGACTGAGCCACCCAGACGCCCCATTCCCTATTATTTTAACACAAGGTCAAATACACTCAGGAAAGATAGAACCAAAAGATCCCGGGTTGGTATAGCCTTTTGCTGTTTTCAAATCCAGGAGCATGTAGAATATTCCTCTGGAATTCCCAAGTTTTCTTTTATCCTCTCTGTAGTTTGTTAGAACCTACTGGTTTTTATTTTTGTCAGGGCTTTATAAGCAGTATACACAGAATCAGCTTCAGACCAAAAATGCCTCTCGTGGCATTTGAGTCATAAATGTCAAGCCCTTTCTCCTCCCCAGATTAATGCAGTGGTTTCAAAAGGTGTTGCTGAGAGTGGTGTGGGGAACTTGCTATAAAGACAGGTGCCCAGCCTGGACCTAATGCCATGCCTCCCTAGAAGGTAATTCAGTACCAGGTGAGGCCAAAACCTCTGCGCCGTCACCAGGACCTCATGTGGTTCTGACGTAAGAGTCCCAGTGTTTGGAAACTACCAAGTGACACACTTTCCAATGGCAGCATTCCACTGACAACCCTAAAGAAGAGTGTCGTCAGACACATGTCATCACTGTATGTTTGACTTCCGAGAGTCCAAATTGGAATTTACTGATCTTCATGGCAAATGTGGGTTTCAGACTCTATTCAACCCCGGCATGCCATCCTGTGAAGAGGTCTTTCCCGCTGAACGAATCATCCGCAGTCTCCAAAGCAAAGGCAGACATATGGGACCCTTTAAAAGCTGTTAACCCACCGGTTTTCAACCTTGGCTGCACTTTTGAAACATCTGGGAATTCTTTTTAAAGTCCGGATGCCCACATCTCACCCCAGACCAGCGGTCCTCAAACATGAGCGCCATCAGAACCATCTGGCGGACTTATTACAACACAGGGCCTCACTTCCAGTGTTTCTGTGGCAGTAGGTCCGGGATGGAGCCTGAGACTTTGCATTTCTAACAAGTTCCCAAGTGATGCTCACGCTGCTGGTCCAGGGACTACACTTGGAGCACCACTCCCCCAAAACAAATTAGATCAGGATTCCTGCCGGTGGTAATTCCACTGTGTGCTCCAAGATTGGAGACACTGCTCTAGACCCAGATCAGATAACATTTTCCTGAGGCTAGTCGTACAAAAAAGGTCAGGAGACAGGAAAATATCCATCTTGACTCAGCTAGAGCAAGGACACGTAGTTTTCAGGCGAAGCAAGGGACAGTGGTACCAGTAATGGACCCAGTGCAGTGATGCACTGATAGCCCAGCTCTCAGAAACAAACAAACAAAAAAGCCCTGATTTGCAGCATTTGTGGACTTCCATGGCGTAAAGACTCCCGGCACAGCTGATGTCAAGCTTCCAAATGGACTGGACATCACTGAACGCCCAACTGGAAAGAAAGGCAGGTAACTGGCCCTCCAAAGCTGGTACAAATTTGCTCCAGCACTCCACCGCCTTGTGGCACTAGCGGTGGCCTCCGTGACGGTGGAAGCTGTCAGTGCCCTCACCAGACTGGTTCTATGGTGTGGCTCTGGCTGAGGTTCTAGCAGACCAGCAACCTTTGTTGCTCACAGCTAAGAACACTGACCTTCTAAAGGTCACACCGGGAGGTTAAGGACCAAAGACCCGGAGTCTAAACTCCTGAAGTCCTAGGAAGGATTTTAAGATATTTGCATCTTAAGGGAGACGAAGCTCTTAAAACAGTGCTTCTCAAAATTTAATGAGAATCACCTGGAGATCTTGTTAAACTGGAGATTCTGATTCAATAGGACTGAGGGGAGGCAGAAATTGTACATTTCTCAGCAGCTCCCTGTGGCTGCTGCTGGTCCAAGAAGACACAGCAGAGTAAGTCCTTAAACCATAGAGCTAAAGTGCCAAGGGTGTGGCCTCGGGCCTGTATTCCTGCGGGCATCCTTGATTTCAAGCCACATAAGGGCTGGCCTCCCCTCCTGATCCTGATCAATGCTCCAGCTAACCTACTGTCATGGCTGACACAAGCTGATCCCAGCTGCTGTTAAAAGTCTACCTCTGAATACCTGAGATGCTGTGGTATCTATCACCTGACCACCTCTCTTGGTACACCACCCATAAATTTAAAGTTGCCTACTTATTCATTAAACAAATATTTGCTGTTTGCCTCATATATGTAATATTCTCAAGCTGAGTTTAGATAATTCTAGACTCTCCGTCTGTGCATTTTAAGTAAGCTGAATTGGGAGTATTCCAATCCAAATGAGAAGTGGATTTAGCACATGTAAGAAGTTAAAGGTCAAGGGGATCTGTGTGGGCAAGAAAGAGTTCCAAGCCTGTCAGCAGTCTGGCTGTGGGAAAATGCTACTTGATAATCTGTCAACTTGAGCTGTCAGTCAAAGCCCATTATTACTCTTATTCCACTCATCTGACACTAGATCAATAGGATAAGTACTTTCTGATGTCAGATCAATGATATGACTAAGTTTGGGGGTGACAGCTAAACAATTGGCCCCATCCTAGTATGTGAATGTTATTACCAGAACATCAACTCAAAGTAAAATGATAAACCACTTCCTGCACAGTGTTGTGAAAGAAATGTTCAAATCCCCAGCAACTCTTGGTTCTCCCACCTACTAAGCCAGAAAAGGTGAAATGCATGTTTATTTCTACGATTTATAAAGTACCCATTTTGCAACTAGGCTTATGGGGAAGATACATTCACAGAGCGACAGGCTAACAATTGAGCCCCTGGGGCTGATAGGATAAGAGATTCTTGTCATGCCATAGAATTTGAAGGAAATTCACATGAACTGTGATAACATCTTTTTTCCCCCTTTTCCCACTGTAGCAGTTTCCCTCCTTGAACAGCTTCTATCCCAGGGGTCCAGGAACGAATTTTAACGAGGATGGAGAAGGGTCAAAGAAAGGAATCCCAGCATCAGTTTCCTCATCCCTCTTCCGAGCTCTCACCACCCATGTAACCCACGCTTACTTATTCAACAGCAAGTATTAACACACCCCATGTGCTAATAAGCACTGAGTTAAGCTCTGGGAGTATAAGGGTTAAAATTTCTCAGAGTATTACTGGGCACACGGACACAAACCTAGTGTGGAAGGGGTCGGCACTATCTCCTAGGAAGCAATATCCGGACTAATGCCTGAAGGGTAAGTGAGACAGAGCTGGGCCAAGAGAGTTGGAAGTGTACTTCAGGTGGCAAAAAAGAGCGCGTGCAAGGGCCCTAGGCTTAGAGAAAATGCAAGATCTTGAAATGAGACCCATGATATAAGCATATAGCATAAGTGTACAGTGTAAGCAAAGGGGAGGGTGGAACTTGCCAAGGTGGGTGAGGGAGGCAGGGGCGGGATCGTGGAGGTCTGCGAAGCCTTCCGTATGCACTCCCCCACCCCGATGATTGAAGACTCATGCCCAAACATGTGCCAGGAGACAAGACTCTAAGGGACAGAGAAATGAGCTCGGTAAGAGTGCACACGTACCAGAGGACAGGAAGGCCTCCCCTCAGCTCCGCACAGCCCTGAGCACACGGAGAGGGAGGCAAGCGCCAACTTGAATCTCCTTCTGTATCCCATTCCTGTTCTCAGATGCTTTCCTACAACCACCGTGCCCCCGAGCCTGCTGCTCTGAATGTCCCACCCCACTCCCACCCCAGATTTCAGTGAAGCTCAGATGGTAGAGAGTGACCAATCCCAAAGACATTAGGGCTTCGATGGGGATGACCGCCCACCTTGAGGTGAAAGTGACAATGAGTGGGCAAGGGTAAATTCAGAGAGAAAGAAACGAAAAGTGTGAGATACACGCTGATCTGACCATTTCTGGTCATGGAACAGCCTATTATTCCCTCACATATCAGTATATGTGAGTGTACATATATGCATGTAGACCCACAAATATATGTGCGTGAGTGTGTAGGTATGTACACATGCAAGAGTGTGTATGAAAGTGAATGGCTGTGAGTGTATGTGTGGTCACAGCCACATTTACAAATGTTTAAACAGCTCCTGATCACTGAGCACACACACAGCTGCAGACACTCTGCTAAGGACTCTGTGTTTCTGTTAATTTCTTTAAATTTATTTATCTATTTTTAGAGAGGGAGAGAGAGAGAGAGAGAGGCAGAGAGAGGAGAGAGAGAGAATCCCAAGCTGGCTCCACACTGTCAGTGCAGAGCCTGACGCGGGCTTGACCTCACAAACCGTGAGATCACGTACCTGAGCCAAGACGCTTAACCGACTGAGCCACCCGGGCGCCCCCTCTGCTGAGTACTTTGTATGTGTAATTTCACTTCATTTTCACAAGGGCCCTGAGACATACATTCCCTTTATTATACCCAATTTTCAGATGAGCAAACAAAACAATGACACAGCTATTAAGCAAATCCTGGTTCACCGTCCACCTCTTGCAAAAAGCATTTCTTTTCCTTAGTAGTCACACCCGTTTTCCCACCAACCACAGTTTTACTTCAACATCATCATTAACTACAGGTCTGGCCTGTTCGATCCCTTAAGGAAAAACAAACGGGGTGTGTACCCTCGGATGGGTCATAAACACCGAGGCCGGCACTCACTGGTGTGCGTTCACGTTCGCACTGTGAGTGCTGGGCTGACCTTGGCGAAAACACCTCTACCTGGGGCCCGGTGAGGCCTAGGCTCCTGCCACGTGGTCATTAAATCGACTCAGATCGAAGGACATGTCAGAAACTAGGCCCCGCCACCGTAGGGCAATCACAGAACATTCTGCAAAGGACAGGCTGAGATTCCAAACCAACTGAAAGGGTGCATAGTGACAGACGTGAACGGTTCTGATTTGGAGCGGAGGAGAGTTAATCAGAGCGCCTGTGCCAGCCTCACAATCACAGGGGCTGAAAGATGGATACTAAAGAGCTTGCCTCCTTTTATTTACATCATGCTACATCTATACTTACCAAGAAACAGTTTCACTTACCTTTTAAACAGCCAGAGTGCCACTTTATCATTAAGCAGAGATGCCGGGAAAGAAATGAGTGCGTATTATTTAAAATGCAAACAGAGTGTAAAGGATGGCGGCCAAGAAACAGCTCATCCCAGATGCCTCGAAGCTACCACTGTCTGCTGCGACAAATGCCTGCAGGAGAGAGCCTGCATAGAGGTCTGCGGTTCTCAAACTCTGGCATGCAGCACGATCGCCTGGAGGGCTCATGGAAACACAGAATGCTGGCCCCACCCCGAATTCCCCATCCAGCAGGTGTGCGGTGCGGCCTGACAACTTGTACTTCTAACAAGGGCTGGGCTGCCGGTGATTCCGGGACCACGCTTTGAGAACCACTGGGGCAGGCATTCAGTCCAGCCCAACAGCACTGCTGACAGTTAAACCTAAAAGGAGACTAGAACTATTCTGGACAAGAAGATCCTTTGACCTGAGGAGAGACGTCATCATGAAGGCTTCAGGTCCGTCAGATAAAAAGTTGCTTCCTTGCAACTACGTGGATGGAACCGGAGGGTATTATGCTAAGGGAAATGAGTCAGAGAAAGACAAAAATCATATGACTTCACTCATACGAGGACTTTAAGAGACAAAACAGATGAACATAAGGGAAGGGAAACAAAAATAATACAAAAACAGGGAGGGGGACAAAACAAAAGAGACTCCTAAATATGGAGAACAAACTGAGGGTTACGGGAGGGGTTGTGGGAGGGGGGATGAGCTAAATGGGTAAGGGACACTAAGGAATCTACTCCTGAAATCATTGTTGCACTAGATGCTAACTAATTTGGATATACATTTTAAAAAATAAAATTAAAAATAAATAAAAACAATAAAACCCGACTAAACTCAGAAAAAAAAAAAGTTGCTTCCTTCTGGAGGCCCAACGTCCTACAATACCCTGGGGTTCAGTCCTTCCACAAGGGTAAAGAAAGTCTTCAGGCTAGATAAAGGCCGGTGATTACAGCAGGCCACCAAGGGGAAAGCGGCCTCATTGAATTACAGCTGTTACTTAAAAATCCCCAAAGCAATCAAGATGATTTTTCTAAGTAACACAGAGAAACCCTAGCAACACAAAGATCTGGCCTCTCTTCTTCCCCCAGTGAAAAAGAGTAATTCTGGCAGAGACACCACTGTGCCCAGAAGGTGTCTGATAATGAACTACCTTTCCTCTCTACCTCTTTCAAGCAGAGCTTGTCAAAACAAACCTGCTCTGAGTGCCGAGAAGAGGTCTGGTCCCTGGCAAACAACAAAAGAGCTAAACCGGGGAGAACTGGGCTTCTATTGCCACCCCGTTCCACCAGCAACCCCCATGTGGAATCCTATTCCTATCTTGTTCCTCCCTGCTGTCCGTGAATTAGCCAGCCCCGGGCTTAAATCAGTTCCGGAGATTCCAGGCTTGGAAGAGCATCTTACAGCATCATCCGTCTGCACAATCACAAAGGGAGAGGTCACCACACAAGGCCTTGGCAGCCGGAAGGCTGGAGGGCCACCCACGGGGAATGACGCATTGCCTGGGACATCTACGGTACGTGTGACACCCCTTAGGTTTAGCGGAGCCCTGTTAATCCTTCCTACGGTGAGTGTCTATCCTGTCAGGATCTGTGATTGAGAGCTGCTTAAACAGGTGAGAAGATTTCAGGAAGCTAATATGTCCCATCTAATCAAGGCTAAGTGTTCCCTCTTTGCCCAAGCCCTCTTACTTGCACGAGTACCACATGGTAATGGGTAAATAATTTTTGTCAAGGTTGTTTGAGATGCAGGCCCTTAAATAAGTGATCTAGTGCTCAGTTTCATCTAACGGAGAGGTTACTCAGCAAGCCTCAAGATTCAGACCCTCATCACAACCATTTCCAGCTCGACCTCACCCTTCAGAAACCCAGTACTACAAAATTAGCTACAGCCGCGTTATAAACAAAGCGTTATTTCTTCGCACACACCTGGAAACTCACTTTCACCATCTTGAAGAGCTGGAGCAATGAGCGTTAGTTACATAGGACGACCATCTGTTAGTTATGTTGGAAGTACCTCTCGAACTTCCTCCTTCAATTTTGTGGCTTTTCCTCCCTTTGGTCCAGATACACTGTTGATTTACAAAAACTTACCTCTTCCGCTTAGCACCTGGAAACAGATTTTGAGCAAAATCTCTTGCATGCAATGTCACTAGGGCAGTGGTTCTCCAAGTACGGTCCCAGGACCCTCAAATCAGCACCTGGAAACTTGTTACACATGCAGATCCTCAAGCCCCATGCACCCTGAAACTGTGGGAAACTGTGGGGTGGGGCCCGGCCATCTGGGTTTTAACAAGCTCTCTGGGTGACTCTGACGCAGGCCACAGTGTGAGAAACACTGTTAGTAGAGAACGTAAGCATAAGGTCTAAGCAACGAGACACATCAGCAGCGCAGGGAAGGACTTCTCCTGACCCATAAGCGTATTTTTCTTTGAGCCTTTATGTTATTCTGCCACGTACAAATAACCCAGACACTACATATATGTTGTTACTTCCTTACTATAGCAGTATGGTGTGCTCCTACCAGCTCGTGAAAGCTACGTGTTAAACATTCAGGCAGTTTATAAGCCAGCTGCTACCCCGCTGGTATCTCGCAGTCCACCACGGTGAGAGTTGACATCACCGAAATCAGCAGACCCTACACATCGGAGCTTGTATTCCTAAAGCCAGTTGACCAGCACACCACCAGCTGATTTTTAAAAGCTTTGCCACAGTCTGTGTTGGGACATAAGGCCGTGAGAGGTAAAAATTCACAAGGTAGGGGTGCCTGGGTGACTGAGTCAGTTACGTGCCCGACTCCTGATTTCGGCTCAGGTCATGATTTCACAGTCCTGAGTTCGAGCCTGGCGTCAGGCTCTGGGCTGACAGTGTGGAGCCTGCCTGGGATTCTCTCTCTCCCTCTCCCGCTGGCCCTCCCCCACCTGCGTGCGCATGCTGGCGCACACTCTCTCTTTCCCTCTCTCTCTAAACATTAATAAACATTTAATATATATCTAAGAAAATTTTATATGTGGAACATGAAAACAGACCATTTTGGTAATCTTGACTGGTGGTGATGTATGGATTCATTCATTTATTCAGCAAATATTTATTGAATGTTTATACCAGGCACTGTGCTAGGCTCTGATGACCCAGCAGTGAATAATACAAAGTCTCTGCCATCACAGAGCTTACAGCTTATAGACAACAACAACATAAATCTAAGGATATACAATTTAGTATTCCAATGATGATAAGCAGTTATTTGCTATAAGTGATCATAAGTGGTTATTTGATATAAGATGCTCAGGGTGAGCTCTACTGACAAGGTGACATTTGAACAGAGGCCCAAAGGAAGTGAGAAAGCAAGTCATACTGGGGAGACAATTCTCCCTGGGTCTCATGCATTTTTGCACAATTTGGGAGCAAAGGCACTGACTGCCTTTGCTCTGGATAGCTTTCCAGGGATGTTCATAGAGCACACCTCCGTGGAAGGCAGAGATAATTTCTCTCTGTAAAGTTAATCACAGAAACACTTACTATCCAGTAAAATAAAGATAATGCCTCCTGGGGAGGGAAGGACAGCCATGCTTACTGCTCATTTTCAGTGATGCCAGTTCCTGAATCTCAGCATTCCTCTCCTATAAGACAACCCACTGCCTGTGCTGGCATCACCCAGCCCTCTCCGTATCTCCTTGGGGGAACTGGGACTAAGGGAGCCAGCACAAAATAAATGCTGATACTCTGGCTGCAGACACTGCTGTGAATAATAAAGCCCTCTGTCTCTGACCCAGAGGGGTCATGTCTTCTGCCAGCATCCACGGAACTGAGGCAAGCTAACGAGAGAGCCTGCAAGCAAGGTAAAATGTCAGGCCCTTCAGAGTTCATGACATCCATGAGAATGAACGAGGAAAGGTGAGGCAAATGCCCTGAGGTGAATGACGGTCTTCCTCAGCCAGACTCTCCTCTGTGCCTTGCCCTAGCCCTGGATGGCTATATAAATCGACTCTCTCTTACTCAACTCGTTCTGCCTAACCCCGGCTTTTGGGATGCCACCACTTCTTGCAGCAAGGCCAGTGACTGTCAACACGGGGGGGGGGGGGCATCTCCCATGCCACCCCCACCCCTGGTCCTAAAGGGGTCATAGCGAGTCTAGGAACTCATGAAATGTATTTAATTTCTGGCTTGAGAAAAACAGTCCTATAAAGACTTTAGAATGCCCAGAACAGACACTACAGAGAGCAAAGAAGGGGGACAGTGACCAACACCACCAGGCAGCAGCCAGGAGTCTATAGAGTTCAATGGGAGAAAACGCAAAATTCAAAAAACGAGAGTATAAACACATCCTTGAATAGGAAGGGCTCAGTCTCAATCTCTCTTTCGCGGGTAAAGCCCATGACAAATCACAGCAAAGCTAGCCAGGATCACAGTGGAGAAAAAAATTAGGACCACCTCACTTATATAAAGAGCATGAGAGTTGAACAAAACAGCATCTGGTATACAGATCCTAAGAGTCACGTTTGAATGCATTTTTCAAATTTTTTCAGAACACATCTCCAACTTGATCGTGAAAGTCCCTGAAGAGATAGAATTCTATACACAGACACTTTCATTATGAATCACTCCTTAGAAATGACTCATCTCCTTAAAATTAAATAAGTCAGCACCTCACGAGAAGCACCTCTAAAAATCCCTACTGTCATCTTGGGAGAAAAATGTGAACTTGGCTGTAGTTTTTCAGTGTAAAAAAAAACAAAAAACAAAAAACTATACTCAGCTAAGTCTAAGAAAATAGTCAATACTTTGCCAGCTACTCTGAAGGTGATAAATCTTAAATGAGAAAAGCAGACACTTTGATTTCTGTTTAAACTACTTGAATTTGCTCTCCAATCACAAAAGAATTTCTCTCCTCCATAACTTTTACAAACGCACCACTCCAATGAGTAACAGGAGTATGGGAAGAGCTTAGAGTAGACAGTCAGTGCAATGGACTGAATGTTTGTGGTCCCCCAAAATTCATATGCTACATCCTAACCCCCAATGTGATGGTATTAGGATGTAGGGCCTTTGGAAGGTGACTAAATCATGAGCGTGGAGCCCTCATGAATGAGATCAGGCCCTGATTAAACGGACCGCAGAGATCTGTCTCATGCCTTCTGCCATGTGAGGACACAGCAAGAAGGCCATGTATGAACCAGGAAGTGGGCCCTCACCAGATATTGAAGCTGCCGGTGCCTTGATCTTGGACTTCCCAGCTTCCAGAACTGTGAGACATAATGTTGTTGAAGCCACCAGTGGATGGTACTTTTGTTAAAACAGCCCCAACAGACTAAGGCAGTCATAAATACACACAAAAGGTTTCCAACGCAATTTGATCCTGAGATCATTAAATCCATTTCCCTGCTTCCATATAGGACTGAAGCAAAACTGGCTAAATCAGTATTTGCCATGTTTTCAAAACCTTCAGTGAACAACATCTTGCCATCTCTCGTAATAGTCTCCTTTTTAAAATTCCTGTGAAGAGGATTTCGTTATACCCGTGACTGTCGCTACCGTGTTGGAAATGAGAAAAACTGGAGACCACCTAAATGTCACCCAACAGAGGAACCGTTAGACACCTAAGGCCACATGCATGTGGCAGGACAGCTTGCTGCCATTCAAGTGGTAATGTAAAATGTTAATGACATGAAAAGATTGTCACAATATTTTGTTAAAGGTAAGGGGGTTACAGAACAGCATGGATAGGAAGATTCCATTTTTGTTCAACAGAGTGTATGCATATATATTCCCCGTGCGTACACAAAATGCGCATCAAGCATCTATTACGTGCCAGGCTCTGAGGGTGCAGTGGTGTTGACGCAACCCTTGTACAGCTTACAGTGTGGCCAGGAAAACAGACATGAGGCAACTAAGTATACAAGCCATTACTTCAGTGCAGTTATGAAAACTGCTATAAAAAACAGGACGTTGTACTTTCCATCTAAGAAAACCCTAGCTCCAGACGTTCTGCGCATCCTCTCTGTTTCGGTTTGACAAAGCCCCTCTGGGTGATAAGGCTCTAGGATACATTCCGCTTCCCAATTTCTCCTACGAATGCATTGTGCTAATAAGACCAACAAAAGAAGAAAGTTTACAATTCCCGGGGAATCATTTCTCATTAAGCATGCCAGCCCACCAAGCACGACCTTGCAGTGACAGGAAATCCTCACTCCTTTTTGCCAAGCTAATAATGTGAATCGTTTTGACCTTTCCTTATAGGTTTTATTTTCCGAGCCTTAAATCATCTTCATTGTCCTTTTATGAACTGCCTCCAAGTTTTACGTGATTAATGCCTGCTCATTAGATGTTGAACAAACTTATAGACGGATGCACTCCGGTAACTTTAAAGGCTTTGGTTTTGTCAAAGAATGGCTGCAGCCAGTACACGATGTATATCATCTGCATCTATTATAAACATACCTCTTAATGTTGGGTTCTCCGTAAAAGCATTCAATCTTCCCATTTCTTTCTAATTAAGATCTTCTTCCCATCTTCAAAGGCCTGGATTGCATCCACAAACCCTAAATAATGTGTTTCATTTCTTTAAAAACAGCATTTCCCTGAAGCAGCATGACATAGAAATTTCAACGTGGAGGGTTTTTTTTTTTTTCTTTTCTGTCCAAGCCTGTCCACAGATCTGCTACTGCTCTGGCTGTCCAACACAACGCATAGTCCAAGCCATTCTACCAGCATAGCGTGTTTATTTTATCCCTGGAAGGCAAGTGAAGATGCTGCTTTAAAGACCCCAAATGGCCTGGATGATTTTGTGACTATCTAGTATTTCTTGTATGTAATATGTATATAATATTTCTCTCATATGACTAAGCAAGAAGTTGAAGGTCCCTATGTTGCAAAGACTGGCACCTAAGTGGAAAGAGAGTACAAACAGGTGGGTTTAAATGTGAAAACTTAGTGACCTCTTTAACACACATTAAAAGGCCTCGGTCACTGGGAAAAAATTTAAAAAACAAAGGGGCACCTGGGTGGCTCAGTCGGGTAAGCAGCTGACTTCAGCTCAGGTCATGATCTCACGATTCGTGAGTCTGAGCCCCATGTCAGGCTCTGTGCTGACAGCCCAGAGCCTGGAGCCTGCTTTGGATTCTGTGTCTCCCTCTCTCTTTGCCCCTTCCCGGCTCTCTCTCACTCTCTCTCTCTCTCAAAAATAAAATAAACATAAAAAAATTTAAAGGCCTGGGTTATTGGAAAAATACACAGCAGTGCCTAACAACACCATACAACCTTAGCAGAGCATTAAGATTAAGCTCTACTCAGCTGTGGGAAGTTTCCATAGACTAGATGACTTTTATGTGACATTTTGATTACTCTTGCAAATAGCACACAGGGCCTAGCCAAATGTGCAGACAACCACTGTGCTGAAGCACTTTCAGAACCACCACAGCTAAAATTAAGCTCGACCTCTTTCCCGCCACCAAGAACTTCAATAGCTAGGAAATGGGATAACTTTGAATCACACTCAAGATGCTGATAAAATTGAGTTGGAATCAGAATTAAATAATTTAACTTCTATTCATGCTGTTGCAGACCAGAATTCCAATCTATTTGTAGAACAGAAACTTCTGCACCAAGTTTTACCTTTGGGGGCAAAATTCAAGTGCCTTAATGGTGGTGGACAGAGTGGATAAAATTTCAGATTATGTACTGAAAAGGCGTGGAAAGTGCCATTTTTTTTATTTGGATCCATAGTTTTGGCTTAGTCCACTACGATTGCCTGAAAAGATTCAGCTGCAGACAGAAATGTAAACAAAAAAGGATGTGTATTCTTCTAGCTATTCAGTATATTCATTTGTGTATTTATTGACTCCAACAAAGCCTATGCACCTTCATTCAGATGTTCCTCATCCTATGTGATACTACCTTTCCAAGGCTCTATCTCATGTGCGCTGTGATGAAGAAAGGACCTTACCCTCCAACAGGTTCATTTTCAGTTGAAGCCTGACCCTTAGAGAAGTTTCACTTTGGCATTTCTATCACTCAGCCATGTGCCAACTGTCCAGAGCAGATGTTGGCTACCTTATTTCTTTGGAAAGAAAAGTGGGTTAAAGAGGAGGGCTTGTTCTTTCCTCTCCCTTCCTTGTCTTATCATGTACTGCGTGTGTTACTTCCACAAATATAAATTCATTTCTCCAAACAACTGGTGCATGTTTGAGCACTGCTCAGTTTTGCCAGTTCTAGGCCATTGTTTCCTCTGGCTTCAGCCATTTGTGATGAGACACACACACACACACACACACACACACACACACAGAGGCACCCAGAAGCTTCCAGTGGGCATTGTTTTCCGAAAGCTTCATATCGATCTATTCTATAATGTTATGTTTACCTTGGTACTGGTCAATAACAGAAAACGTTACAACGTTCACAGGCCTGCCTGTAAACCTAGAATGGAGCCACGCGGTCCCACAGTCAGACTGTAAATCTGGCAAGAAATGAAGTTTGAACTGTGCCATAATCTCTTACAGAGACTGCAGATATGTTGGAAACCCCTCCTTTTTCTTAAGTTTTTAAATTCCCGTTCGTTGACATACAGCGTAATAGTAGTTTCAGGTGTACCATATTCAGTGATTCAGCACTTCCATACACCACCCAGTGCTCATCACAAGCGCGCTCCTTAATCCCCATCCCCTTTCCCCCATTCCCCCACCCGGCCACCTCCCCTTGATGACCGTCAGTTTGTTCTTTATAGTTAAGAGTCTGTTTCTTGGTTTGTCTCTCTCTCTCTCTCTCTCTCCTTTTTTTTCCTTTGCTCGTTTGTTTTGTTTCTTAAGCTCCACACATGAGTGAAATCATATGGTTTTTGTCTTTCTCTGACTTACTTCACCTGGGATAATATTCTCGCTCCATCCACAAGACCCGTCCTTTTTATGTGTGCCTCTCACACTTACCTAAAATATCCAACTAGTAATTCATTTATTTCTTCATTCATTCATCTATTCTACAAGCATTTACAGGGAATCATTCTTAGCAAAGTACCAGAGAAGTGAATGTAAGACAAACTCTGATTTAGGCAAGTCATGAGCTAAGCTAGGTGATGGAGAGATAAAGAGCCTTTAAATAGCTAATTATGGGGCACCTGGGTGGCTCAGTCGGTTAAGTGTCTGACTCTTGGTTTCAGCTCAGGTCATGATCTCACAGTTCATGGGTTCGAGCCCTGCATCGGGCTCTGGGCTGGCAGAGGGGAACTTGCTTGGGATCCTCTCTCTCCCTCTCTCTCTCTCTCTCCCTCTCTCTCTCTCAAAATAAATAAAGTTTAAAAATCCTAAAAAAAAAATAGCTAATCATGCTGTGATGAGTACAATGAAAGATATGTGCATGGGGCAGTAAAAGAGAAGTAACTAACTCAGGCCCAATAGAGGACTGTCTCTGGGAAGTTTCCTCTGGGAAGAGGGAAACCATAACTGATCAGAAGGGATGAGTTAGGCAAAGAAACGGGAAACATATTCTAATTCAAAGCAACAATAGGAGCGAAGCCCCAGAAGCAGCAAACAGCATGACCCAAGTAAGAGCTCTATGGGCAACAGTGGTGGTGTGAGAAAATGGCAACGAAGGGCGCCTGGGTGGCTCAGTCGGTTAAGCATCTGACTTCGGCTCGGGTCATGATCTAGGGGTCTGTGAGTCTGAGTCCCATGTGGGGCTCTGTGCTGAGAGCTCAGAGCCTAGAGCCTGCTTGGCTTCTGTGTCTCCCTCTCTCTCTGCCCCTCCCACACTCATGCTCTGTCTCTGTCTCTGTCTCTCTCTCTCTCTCAAAAATAAGTAAACATTAAAAAATTTTAAAAAGAAAGGAGGCCAGGAGAGCCGTGCTGCACAGTGTGGTCTGCATCCCAGACATAAGGGAGAAAAACAAAGCATTCTGCATTTCAGATGGACTTCCCGGCAGGCAGGCCTGAGAAGGCCACAGCAGTAAAGGCAGGGAGCCGGCAAGGAAGCGCCGCAAGCCCCAACAGCCTCGTAACCCGGGACGCTAAACATCTGGGGAGGAGGATGCAGAAGGAAGGTGACCGGGCTGCCGGTGTCCCTTAGTACAGGGAACCCCCAAATCGGCAAGTATGGACAGCAGGCCAGTGTGGTAACAGCCACCAAAACCGGGAAGGGATCCTGCTTGATTTGATTTGGAAAAGGGTGCCTTCACCAAGGTGATGGTGAGGCAGTAAGCTACAAAGGGGCAGGAGCAGTCTAGGCACCACACACTCCAAAACTGACAGAACACGTCTCCCTCCCCAAATGAAAGCCCACAATGAGGATAAAATGCGGAGAAGAAAATCTACACTGAGCAAGACTGAAACAATATAAACACCTTTGATAATGAGGTCAGACAGAAGTGGAGGAGGGGCCCAGAAGAGACGATCCCAGAAAGAGTGAGATCATATTCTCTCTCACTGTGAAAAAGCCTGAGAAAAAGGTTCTGTAAATTGGTGAGGCCAGAAAAGCTACCTTGTCCACCCTTCCCTTCTAAAAGTAAAGGAGGGGCTCCTGGGTGGCTCAGCCAGTCGGGCATCTAACTCCGTCTCGGCTCAGGTCATGATCTCATGGTTTGTGAGATCGAGCCCCGTGTTGGGGTCAGCGCTGACAGCACAGAGCTTGCTTGGGATCCTTTTTGGGATCCTCTCTCCCTCTCTCTCTCTCTCTCTCTCTCTCTCTCTCTCTCCACCCCTCCCCCACTCGCACATTTTCTCCCTCTCAAAAGAAATAAACTTTAAAAAATAAGTAAATAAAAGTAAAGGAAAATTCATTCACAATTGACTTTCTACAGAGTTACTTGACAAAAAGAAGGAAGAGAATAGCATTCCTACAAAGAAGGCAATCCAAGAAGTCATGCCCACAAAACTGATTAAAAACGGTAATGTGGTATTTCCACACAATCTAACACTTCTTAGAAAATGGCAGAAGCTATGAAACAGCAACACAGATCAGAACTACGAAACCTCAAAAAATAAGGAGATTGGAGAAAAGGGAAATTGGAAAATTGTCTTGAAAATAATTCCAATGAAAATACAATATATCAAAATATGTACAGTACAGCTAAAACCTATATAAAATGAAAAAACATGCAAAACCACCCATGAAGTTGTCATGCCCCCCCAAAATCAAATAGAAATCTGATAGAGCCTCCAAATCTACCAATTTACAGGAAATCCAGAGGACAGAAAATCATGTTAAATGACACTTGTACAAGGCTTCAATCAACAAATCCAGATGAATAACAAATCTATAACCATCTTCTTCAACAAGTGAGTGGGGGTACAGGAAGCAGGTGAAGAGACAGAGAGAAAGGGAAACCAGATTAAAAGAGATTTAAGAGACATATCGGCCAATCGAACCGTAATTAAATGCAAATGAAGTACATAAACTATCTTTAAAAGTTATAAGACAACATTGAAGAGGGCATCTTTTGGGATGAGCACTGGGTGTTGTATGGAAACCAATTTGACAATAAATTTCATATATTAATAAAAAAATTTTTTTAAATTTAAAAAAGTTATAAGACAATCAGGTAATTGTGAATGACTAGATAGCTGATGATATTGGGGGTTATTGTCAATTTCTAGATATGATGGTGGTATGGTGGTGAGGTATTTTTAACTCTCTATCCTTCAAAAATAAATTTTTAAATATTTTTTATGAATTCTCTCCCCTAAAACGTTTATAGACAAAACTATATGTTATTTGGGATGTTCATCAAAATAATCAGGGGTGGAAGGTAGGTAGGGCTCTATAGTAAATAAGATTGGCCAGGTATTGACAATTCTTGAAGATGAGTCCCTTACCACAGCATGTCTGCTTCGGTATATGCTTTTTAAATTCCATTTAAAACTTCTAGGGTGAAAACTAAAGAGTTTTTTTTTTTTAATGATCCTAAAAAATAACACATTACACCAAATGAGTCAGTTACACCAGAGAGCAAATCCATTCACTGGGTTGTGTAACCAGTCACAAAGCCAGGCTCTTAGACTGGAAAAATGAACCAGTGTTATTGTGGCAATGAAGCCAAGCAATTTCCCAAGTATTAAGAGAACTGCCCAAGCCCAGACCTAGGTAAGCAGACACAGTAGAGTTTCTGGGCACCAAGCTTGCAGAACAAGCAAAAAGCTCCAAAGAGAAGGAGGATGAAAACAGAGGAGTGCCATTTCCATCATTTCGCACATTTATAGCAACTTCCCTCTGCTGATAGATTTATGGCGGCTCAAGTATCCTTCTTGAGGCCAAAAGATGCTTATCTCCCATGTTTTCAGACATTTTTGTAGAAATCCCTGGGACGAAAAAGAGGAATGTCACACTTGTTCAGTAATGTGATCAGGATTTATGTAAATGACCTACATTGAACATAAGTCAACAGACTCCTCTGCTACGGATGCCTAGAGATCAGAGATGTTGACCCTATGTTCATCATGTTCCTTTCTTCAAGATTTGAAAAAGCCGAGGAAATGCTGACAAAAGTGTGGCTTCCCCACAGTACACCAAAAGGCCTTGTCAGTTCTCATTACTGAGTATCTACTTAGCAACTCAGATACTTGAAGTTCTCCATTTACAAATAGGAAACAATCTCTATTACATCATAACCACTTGGTGAAGACAAATAAGTTGTGTCAAGCATGGTCTTGATGCAAATATAAACACTGAAGTAAGTCAATAGGTCTCACTCTACTTCAAGCTGTAGCCAACATCTTGAAAACACAGGTTTCTAGTTTCCACTGACCTGGACTCTGATACCTCAGAGCTTCTGAACTCCCGTGTATTCTTTTCCTTAACTTTACTCTTGAGCGTCCTGTCAAAGTGAGTTACATGAGAGATTTATGTGCCCCCGAATGTGTGCTGAGAAAAGTTTTTCTTTGTCTTGAATTCCTTCGTCACCTTTGTCCTTAAAGCATAATTTCCATGACATAACTATGGCTCTTGGATCTAGTAAACTTGACAGGCCTTTAAAATGTCACAGTCCTGAAGGCTTCCTAACAAGGCAAAACAGATGCACTGACAACCCATGGCAAATCTTCCTGCCAACCAGGACTAAATTTTAAGGCCTCTGGGATCTTTTGCTTCTAGTTTGATGCGATCCCGAAACCATTCTGGTATCTTACCGTTAGAAAAAAATGGAAATGGTAGGGAATTGCAACCTGAGCTGCTCAAAAGCACTGGTGACTTTTTGGTTTTGTCACCAAGACAGCTCAAAAGTACCACCTTCCTCTGAGTGGAGCTGGCATCTCATTCTCTTGCACTTAAATCATCACCCTTATTCCCTTCCTGCCTCCACTGCTAAATGAGCTGTCAAAAATTACACCAAAGATAATATGAGTGTAGTAGAAAGACGCCGGGTACAAAAGAGTAATGGCAAAAGACCAAGAGCAGTGAGTGGCAACTCACAGTGAGTTTTAAAAGGAGACACTGAGGGGCGCCTGGGTGGCTCAGCCGGTTGAGCGTCTGACTTCGGCTCAGGTCATGATCTCACAGCTCGTGGGTTCAAGCCCCGCGTCAGGCTCTGTGTTGACAGCTCAGAGCCTGGAGACTGCTTCAGATTCTGTGTCTCCCTCTCTCTCTACCCCTCCTCTGCTCTCTCTCTCTCTCTCTCTCCTTCAAAGTTAAACAAACATTAAAAAATTAAAAAAAATTTTAAAAATAAATTAAAAAAATAAAAGGAGACACTGAGAAATACCAATGGACAGGCACCTGGATGGCTCAATAGGTTGAGCGTCCAACTTAAGCTCAGGTCACGATCTCACAGTTCATGGGTTCAAGCCCTGCGTCGGGCTCTGTGCTGACAGCTCAGAGCCTGAAGCCTGCTTCAGATTCTGTGGCTCCCTCTCTCTCTCTCTCTCTCTCTCTCTCTCTGTCTCTCTCTCTCTGTGCCCCTCTCTTGCTCACACTCTGTCTCTGTCTCTCTCTCAAAAATAAATAAGCATTAAAATTATTTTTAAAAATACCAGTGTATATCTCTAAAACAGAGACTCTGGCAGTATTCAATTCAATCCAATTCCTCAAGCATGTACTAAGCATCTATGACAGGTAGCATACTGGGTGGCAAAGAAAGCAGAGGAGTGGGTGGTACATAAGTCTGTGATGAATCTCAACTAGGAACAAAGCTGTGAAGTCACAGCCCAGTAGAGTGAGAGCAAGTGAAAAGAAAACGATAATATTGTGTGATAAGCACAAAGAGAGCCCACCTAATTAAGACTTGGAGGTTCTAGAAAAGCCATCAAAACAAAAAGGATAATGTTTGCTACATGTAACTGGGAAAATCTGAATATGGTCTGTATACTAGTAATACTGTTTTATGAACGTTACACTTCCTGGAGGTCATAGGTACATTGTACTTAGGCAGGAGAATGCCCTTGTTCTCAGGATGATGTATTTAGGGATAAAATGTCATGACATCTACAATTCCTCAAATAGTTCAGTGTAAAATAATGCAGTTGAGTGGGGGCAGGACAGGGAGAAAGGGGGAACGGTTGGGGGGGGAGACAAGAGGAGGAGAGAGAATCATTAAGAAAAAAAAATTCTCAATCTAATCCTGAATGTGAAAACTAAAACCATACTTTGCCCAGCTATGCTGCTAACTAGTTGAAAAGAAGTGATTTTACATTCTGTTTTATAAAACAGGTAAAATGAGCCCACTTCCAAAGACATAAAGGAGAGAAGACCTTATAACCAAACTGAAGGAGAGAATCACTTCCAAGCTGTGGACTGTACAAGACAAATCCCCCAGAGGCCAACGTGCACATGAAAAGGAATTCTCTGGCCGGGGGGTGGGAAACAAAGAGACCTGGTCGTGATCCTCTCCATGGGCTGTGAATTTGGCCTCATCCCCTTCTTTCCTCATTGTTTGAGCAACCAGACACCAAGACTCTAATCAAACAGAGGCCCCAGCACAAAGCTCTACCAAAATCACAGTCAGGGGAGCAATTTCCCACCCATTCCAACTCATATTTCAGACCTCACTGGAAAGTATTAGTTCCACATCACAATTAGCAGCTATGGCAGTGATCCAGCTAATACTAGACATTTCTATAAACTGGGAAGTCCTACAACCAAGTACCAGTCATTGTGCTTAGTAGTAGTAATTGTAATTGTTAACAGCTTTGTTGAGATATAATTCACATGCCATACAAGTCACCCATTCAAAGTGTATAATTCAATGTGTTTGCTATATTCACAAGTCTATACAACTATTACAACAATTTAACTTTAGAGCGTCTTTATCCCCCTAAAAAAAAACCCCATTAACAGTCACTCCCCTCCAATCCCCATCCCCACCAAATCCTAGGTGACCGCTAATCTATTTTCTGTCTCTAGATCTGGCTATTTTGGATATTTCATATAAACGGAATCACACAATGTGTGGCCTTTTTTGTGACTGGCTTCTTTCACTTAGAGTGTTTTCAAGGCCCATCCATGCCGTAGCATTTATCAGTCCCACATTTCTTCTTACGGCCAAACAATATTCCATGGGATGGATAGACCACATTCCCTTTACTCATGTATCAGTTGATGGGCATTTCACTTGTTTTCACTTTGGGCTATTATGAATAAAGCTGCTATGGCATTGCATGTGCAAGCTCTTGTGTGAATGTATGTGTCTATTTTTCTTGGGTATATGCCTAGAAGTGGAATTTCTGACTCATAAGGTAACTCTTAATATTTTTAGGAACCGCCAAACTGCTTCCCAAAGAAGCTGCACCATCATTTCACATCCCCACCAGCAGTGGATGAGGGTTCCAATATCGCCACATCCTCTCAAGCATTTGTTATTATCTGTCGTTTTTTATTATAGCCATCCTAGTAAGACTGAAGTGGTATCTCGCTGTGGTTTTGACTGGCATCTTCCTGATGATTAATGATATTGAGCATCTTGTCGTGTGCTTACTGGCCACTAGTACACTTTCTTTGGAGAAATGTCTATTCAAATCCTTTGCCCTTCTTTTAATGGGGTAATTGGATTACGCCTTTTTGTTATTGACTTTCAATATTTTTTTATTTATTCTGGATACAAGTTGCTTATCAGATATATAATATTTATAATTTAAGATAATATTTACTGAGCATCTACCACATGGTGAGCACTATACTAACTTCTCCCCAGTTATTATCTCATTCAATCCTCACAACAATTTATGAGATCAGGTACTTTATCATTCCTGTTTACAGATGAGAAAACTGAGGCATGGACACCCAAGCTTATGCCACTAGTAAGTCATAAAGCAAAAATTTGATGCCAGGCAGTTAGGTGCCAAAACCTACATCTTACTACCCCAGATTTACACAGGCAGGCTCCCTTTCTGCAGCTAGAAGAATCTGGCCAATTTATCCTCTGCTTATTTCACCGGATGTTACGAGAATATGGTAGACCAGCGTCCCTGAAGGAACAGGATTCATTAGAGAAATAGGTTAGAGCAAAATACCCCAATGTATTATCATTTTAGCCCAATATCATTCTACTCCTTGAACAGCGTTTGAGAGAAATTGCCTAGGAAATGTTGCAAGTTCCACCCCTCTCTGGAAGAGTCATAATGCATCTCAGTACATTAAAGTCTAGAATTCCTGAAATTAAAAAAAAAAAAAAAAAGTGTTAACTTTTTGAGTGGTCATGCGTTTGCAAAACCTATATACCCCCCCAAAATCCCAAATCTCAGAACATATTTTAGAAAATACCACACGTGGGGTGCCTGGGTCGCTCAGTCAGGTGAGTGTCTGACTTCATCTCAGGTCATGATCTCACAGCTCGTGAGTTCGAGCCCCGTGTCGGGCTCTGTGCTGACAGCTCAGAGCCTGGAGCCTGCTTTGGATTCTGTGTGTCCGTCTCTCTCTGCCCCTCCCTGGCTCATACTCTGTCCCTCTCTCTCTCAAAAATAAATAAACATTAAAAAATTTCTTCTAATTAAAAAAAAAAAAAAAAGAAAATACCACACAGGATAAATGTATGATCCGCAGGAGGAGGTTTGACAGTCACTCAGTGCTTCTAAACTATATAATCTCCCAGGCTATTTTATGCCCTAAAGCTTCAGGGATTGAACATAGGTGAGCTCAAACCAAGACCTTGACCTGCTTTCCACTTTTCTCGGCCCTTTTTTAAATGCATAAGATCAACATCTTAAAAGGTGAAAAACAAATTCTGTCATTGCTCAGATAGCTACTGTCCACATCTCTATCTAAATTTCACATCTCTGGACCATCAGTGCAGAACAAACCTCTTCACATTGTTAGTTATTTTTATTGTAAGTATCCAGTTTTCCATTTCCTTCCCCGTCATTGCTTTTCTGCGGATGGGAACCATTTGTGTCATTCAAAATGTGTTCACTTATCCATCTCAGATAATGTTTCAGAGTGGCAGACATGTTCCCTAACTCATAAGTGGATTATACCCGGAAGCTGAGGACCAAGAAAAGCACAGGTAAGTGGTATAAACTGGTATAAACTGGTAAGTGGTATAAACTTGGTTGATAAAACCAAGTATCTGTATTCTTGACTTTTAAAAGAAGTGAGAGAAAGAGATACGAAGACACATAACTTCTAAGAATATTTCTATAATCATACCTATCATATGCTGTTACAGAATTAATCATTTGAGAGTACTGGCACTTCTTTTTTTTTTAATGTTCATTTATTTATTTTGAGAGACAGAGAGCATAAGCACAAGTGGAAGAGGGGCAGAGAGAGTAAGGGAGAGAGAGAATCCCAAGCAGGCTCCGTGCTGTCAGCACAAAGCCCGACTTGGAGCTCGATCCCACAAACTGTGAGATCATGACCTGAGCTTAAATCAAGGGTCAAATGCTTAGCTGACTGAGCCACCCAGGTGCCCCTACTGGAACTTATTGCTGTAGTTGTTTTAGAAATGTCAATTTAGGAATAATTCCAAATTTGATGCATTAATAGTGATTAATAGTGCACGTTCTTAAATTTAAACTGCCAGGTTCTTTATCAGTTAGCTATTGCTACATAACAAACTGCACCAAACTCAGTGGCTGAAAACAACAATCACTTATTCTTACTCACCTATCACTCACTATAGCTGAGCTGGGGTGGCTCTGCCTGTCTAGGCTGGGATCAGCTGGGCTTGGCTTCCCCACTGTTGGTTGGGTATATGTCTGCTCAACATGTTTCTCTTTCTCTTCAGATCAGTGGGTTAACTGGGGCATGTTCTTCTCATGACAATGGCAGAAATGCGAGAGAACGGACTCAATCACATGAGCACATTTCAAGTCTCTGCTTACATCATTTCTGCTAATAGCCCATTGGCCAGTTCAAGTCTATGGCCAATCTCAAAGGCAACAAGTGGTAAACTACACTCCATCAACCATGAGACGAAAGGAAGTCACATAGCCAAGCCCAAAATCAGTGGGAAAGGCAAATATATTCCTCCCTTGGAGTTGTAGGTGAGAATATGAGGATTTGTGATCAATAATCCAATCTTTCACAAAATCCTGTCCTGGTTTTGCCACTTATGCTATGTAGCCTTGGAAAAATGTAACCACTCTGTTCCTCACTTTAATCTTCTGGTAAAAGGGAATTAAAACAGTGCTTACATTACAAGCTTGTTGTAAAGAGTGAATGAGGAAATTCATATAAAGTATGAGCAATCATTATTTGATTATCATCAGCATCAGCAGTTGCAAGAATGATCTAAATATTACAGAGACTTTATTTTTCTTTAGACAGTGACACAAGGCTCCCTACTTATGACATGTAAATAACAAGGCATGTTTATAATGGCTAAAGGAGATACTCCAAACTCCTTTTCAATATGGAAAATGTCTACATTAATACAAAGGAAGATGAAAAAGGAAAAACATCTTAAGACTATTAAATAGACCTTCATATAGTATAGGAGTTTTGCCAAAAGCAAGAGACCCAGAAATCAAGTATCCTACATTGAAAGACAACTACTGTGGTCTGTTTTTCCATAACTCAGTTGTAAAAGTAATTCAGCCCAAAAAGTTTCTAAGAAACTGACTTAAAATTGAACTACCTTCCAGAGTATACATTCTACCCATCTAACTACTTCTCCAACAGCTTGAATTCTGAATCCTGCTTTCTCCTCAGGGCTTCTGAAGACCTTACTATCATTCTCAATGATTCAACACTTACCTACAGCTCTGAATTGTGACAAACCTTTTTTTAGGTACTGTAAATATGGCTCATCCTCCAATACAAATGGAATCAAGTCAGGGTTGATGTCCCTTCAAATTTCCCTAAGGAAATTTGTGCCTAGTACCTAGTACCTAGTACCTTGGCACTTGAGGGTTTCCCATAAATACCTGACTAGCTGAACCACTTGTCTACATAATAACCCATTCCTTCAGTCCACAGAAGATCTACAAGCGATGTCCAGAGAACTCTTACTAATGACTTGAAAATCACCATGTTTGTGTGAATAGGTGAAAACTGTCCACATCTTCTCTACCTAGTAAGGTCTGTACTTCTAGTTCTCTTTCTCATGTTTACCTATAGGGTCATGTAGAGATTAAACTTTTTAGGCTAGTCCAGTTCAGCTACAAATATATGAATATATCAATAAAGAATGCCCACAGAAGGATTTTATGGATCTCATTTCACTCAGAAGCTCACGCTGAGAACATGAATAGAATCTATGATTCTGAACACACTACACACACACACACACACACACACACACACACACACACCCTTAATGACCAAGGTCTCTTGATCCTGTCTCTACAATATTTTTTGAAGTGTCTACTTCCCTCTATCTCTGGTGCCACTATCCCTCATTGCCACTCTTTCAGATGATTGCAACTGACATCTGCCTCCTCCTGCTGAGGGCTTGCCATATTCCAACCCATTCTCTATAATACAAATTTAAGCATGACAGATCAGGAAAAATCTGACCACACTATGGACAGCTCTTCCTATCAAGTAGAAAATTTGTTTCTCTACCCTTTGAATCTGAGCTTGATCATGTGACTTGCTTTGGCCACTGGGACATTAATAAGCAGAGACTTCAGAAGTGATCACACATTGGTGCTCGCCCTCTCTTGCTGCTGGGCACCCTTTAGCCATCATTAGAACAAGCCTAGGATAGCCTAGCAGAGGATGAGGGACCACGCAGAGAGGTATCCCAGCCATCTCACCTGAGGTCCCTGACGTATGAGGTCTTCTTACATCATCCAGCCTCAGCTGAGCGGGCCTAGACCAAAAGAATAGCCCGGCCTATCCACAGATTCATGATAAATAATAAAAGGCTATCATCTTTAGCCACACTAAGTTCGGGGGTAGTTTGCCATACAGCCAAAGGTAACTGACCTTTCTGTCCCCTGTTGAAAATCCCAGAATAGATCCCCTCAAGATAAAGCCCAAACACCTCTACTTGCTAAAACGTGGCCCTTCACCACTTAGCACCAGCTAAACTCTATAGTTTCATCTCTCACCATTCTCTCTCCCCCCTCCCAACTTTTGCCATATAATTAACAGTTTTAAACCTCTAAAACCCTACCTAATAATATATCAGTTTCATTTATGTCCCTGGCTAAGCCCCCATTATTCTCTGAGTCCTTCCAGCATCCTCGTAAATAGCCATTTCTTGTTGATTTTAATTTATTAAATACATACCACTCAATTTTCAGTGCCCTGTAGGAGGTTTTTTCACTGTATAATAAAAAGTTGCTGCTGTTTATTCATATTTTAATGATACTGTGAATACAATGGTGCATATTATGACTCCTATTCTTAGAAAAATGGTCTCTGTTGGATTCTCACTGCCATTCATTTTTCTATTTATTGTTGGACTTTGCTATTATAATTCCAGATACATCAAAATAATATCATCATGGGCCAGCTGCTTTGTTCAAAAATGAGCCACCTTGTCGATTTGTTTCCTCTTATATTCAATGACAGAGCTTACAGCCAGATTAATGTTTTAATTGAACCCCACACGTGTTTGTAGCTCCCTGTAGAAGGCAGCTCCCTGTGAAAACACTGGACTCCCTTATGCTTCTCCAGCTGCTCTAAGCTAATCCACCATCACTTAGTTAAAAGGAGTCATATTCTTTCAGGCCAACAAACATTTGCCATGATAGAGAATATACAGAAAAGGTCGTCATTCTGGCTGATGTGATAGCTACCTGGTTATCCTGATAAATGTATGCAATAAAACTAGATCATTCTGGCTCCAAAGCACATACGTAGTGACAGCGACCTCAGATTCCCACCTCAGATTCCCACTTGGAGCTGTGGGTCCACACCATTCACTCATGTACCTCGCAAGCTAGAATTCTCATGAAACTCAGCAGAAAGGAGTGAAGAATCTTCTCTAAATTCCAGGGTACGTGGGCAAGTACTCATTTACATGGTTCAAACAGCATCCTAGAAATGTGTTGTTTTCCTCTACTCCACTGCCCACACATACAAAGCCACTTTTAGCACGACTCTTACATTTTCACAGTGATTCTGTGGACAGAATGTTACTACAAAGAAACAAAACTAAACCTGAGCCAAGAAAGTGGTCACTTCAGCAAAACACTCCACTGTGTTTCCCTGTCATGCACCCACTGGAATCACTACCCCCAGCTCCTAGGGACCCTCCTACGGGGACCAGCTAAGACAGCACACAACACCCACTGTGACGAAAGGGGGACTGCTTTTTAAAAACAGTCCTTTCAGTTTTATGGCTAAGTGACAATTATGCTATGCAGCACATTTATATGAACAGCCTAGCTGCACTTGTTTATTAGACTGCAATTCATTCACAGAGTCAACAAATATTTACCTGACGTCCGCTAAATGGCAGCCATTCCCTATTTTCAAAGACTCGGATGAAACTCATGCCATGATTTACAGGACTCCAGGTAACATGGCTCCTGTTCCACACAATTCACCACGAACTCTTCCGACATCCATCGTCTCCCTTCAGGTCCCACACGCAGTCACCAAGTCCTGTCAATATCATCTTCTAAGTATCATCTAGCTCTGCCCCTTGCTCTCCATCTCTACTCTTACCACTCACATCTGGGCAAGGACTTACCACCACTTCCCAGTCTTCTCTTCACGGCTTCACCTTTTTCTCTTCAAGTCAGAGTGACAGCCTAAAAGGCACACATGAACGTGTCACTCCCCAACTCAAAATCCCTCGAAGCAAAGGGCCCCCTAGTCTATAAATCCCTGGATCCTAAGGATGGCCTAAATCCCCCTTTGTCACCACCACTGAGGCTTTCTCTCTCCTTCCGGGGCTGTGAAAAGGGAGCTCATGGGGCTTTGGGGCAGCATGGCATAAAAAGCGCACAAAGGCCCGAGCCACACCGGATTCCCTCTTCCACCAAATCTCTCTTAGTCTGCTCCCTCCCAACTCCTTTAGATGTTGAACTATGCTATTTTTGGCATCCATGAGGCAGAGAATCAGGCTTGGGCAAGTAACAAAAGAATTGGCTAAATCATCGCCTTTCTCCCAGGCTTTGCTTCACTGAAGCTGAAAATCAATGATGAGGAATTGACTCATGAGCTACTGCGCAGGCTCAGAGCAGCTTCTGTTTTCCACCCAGGTGTGGAAACCTGACCACAAGCCGTGTAATTCAGGACCAGGCACTAACACGAAGATTCTAGCCTAGAATGGTGATTATGAAAGACCTGAGCCTACCCTGAGGGTTCAAGTCTACCCACAGGCTCAGAGTGGCCCACAGAAAGACCAGAGCCTTTGTAGCGACCCTGCCTTGGTTCACCAGGCCCCATCAGCCTGGATACCCTGTAGCAGAACATTGTGGAACTTCCCCAAAATTAATTTTAAATAACATTTATCTTTTATATACCGGAAAAACATGGGCTTATTTTTAAAATGTAGAAAATATAGTCAGAAAGAAGATGCCAAAATTACTTATCATCTCATTACTAAGGTATCAGGTCCATGTACATTTTTAAAAGTTTTTATTGAAGCATAATATACACACAGAAACATTTACATAACAGCACCATTTACACTTTGGTGTTATCTTGATGGTCTTTTTTTTCTATGTGTAGATGTACATATATTTTCACCAAAACAAGATTACATTGCACACACTTTGTTATCTTTCATTTTTTGTTTACAACGCATTATGAACAATGAACCTCTTTCGAGGGCATTAAGTATTTGTTCTATCATTTTAAAATAGCATCAGATTCCATTGTTCAATTTAGCCAATACCCCAACCTAGATGTCGATATTTACAATGTCTTCACTTTTCATTACCATAAGCAACAGGGTTTTTTGTTTTGGTTTTTTGTTTGTTTTGTTTTGTTTTGTTTTGTTCTTTGAGCAGACTCCACATCCACTGTGGAGCCCAACGCAGGGCCTGAACTTATGACCCTGAGATCAAGACTGGAGCCAAGATCAAGAGTCAGATGCTTAACCGACTGAGCCACCCAGGCACCCCTAAACAACCATTTTAGATTTAATCTTTGCATAATTCCATATTTCTGAGACACTTAAATCTTAAAAAACTCTTGAACTATATCTTGAAAATTTATAAAACCAGTACATTTTCCTTAAGCATCATTTTATCTGTGGTTAATATTAAAAATAACTGGCCAAACAATAGCATTTGGGGAAATTAATTAGATGGTTAAGTTTCTCAGAAAAGGGCTATGGTTTTACCTTTAAACATACACTACTTGGTCACACTGGGGACTAGATGAGAGAAAAATACAAATCAAATCAAATGTCTTTCATATATATAACAAAACCACAAGAGGATGTTTAATTGGGAATTCTGACTGAGATACTAGGATATCCGGTACCAAATGACTTGTAAGACAGGCCACCACATGGAAATTTCATGAAAGTAGACAGAGTGGCCAGTTAGGTATTTTACCCACATCAAGAATGCAAAAGGAGACTGTTGGAAATTAAAAGGATTTGTAAGGAGCATCACCTTTGACTTTCCGGAGAGGGCTGATTCTGAGTCTCACCACTGGGCCCTCCAAGGGGCTGGGAGGGCGTGGCGGCACCACCTCCTTCCCCAAGCCGGCTGAGATGCGCTCACAGGCACCACTTGGAGAGCGTAATAGGTGTTCAGAAGAAGAGGGCACAGGGTGAAATGATGGCTGACTCCTACTTTAGGAAGCCAGGGCAGCTGGAGACATCAGCTAAAGGGCTACATCGAGGAAGTAACTACACTTCCCTTCAGGGATGGGTCAAATCTGTATAAATCCCAGGGACCAGATGTGGATCCTGCCCAAGAGGACATCCTGCTGGGGTGCGGAGCAGACAGGACTGTGAGGCTGTGGGGTGCGTCACCAAGGCAGAGATTGAGAGGGGGTGAGGGCAGCTGGCTGAAGGAGGAACACTGCCCAAATCCATGGAGGCGCAGCAGAGGGTCTCTGCAAAACTCAAAAACACGCTCTAAGACGATCAACTTCCAACATTTGACCAGAGTTTTGCGAAGCCACTCTGACACAAGGCCAGCAGATGAGAACACTGCTGCTCCTCTTTCCCTTCCTCTCTTCCCATTCTCTGATTCCGAAGGGGCCAGAAACCCTAGGAAGCGCGCTGGGGAAGGCAAGCAGGGAACAAAGAGAAATTTCACTTATAGTCAGGCTTGGAATATCTGGGCCTGGACAAGTTTCACTGAAATGAGACTGAGTATACAAGTTAACTTGCTTTTTTCCTATTAGCACCCAGGAAATATCGGGACTGAAACAAGGTTTTAAACAGTGGCTGGCACTTTCTGAGTTCATCCCAAGAGTCCCGTCCATGTGATGTACAGTTGCACAGCTTAATATGTGTATAAGTTACATGAGCCAAGAATTGGGCTAAATTTTTTATGCACAGTTGAACTAAATCCTTACAACTCTGTGAGTAGGTACTATAATTATCCCTATTTTGTAAGTAAAGAAAACTAAGGTCCAGAAATGTGAAATAACTTATCTAAGATCATGCATCCATTAAAGTAAAAACCAGGTCTGTTTGACTCCAAAACCCATGTTTTGAACCATTACTCTGGTAAGTTACTAGTAAACACTTTGGTATGGTAAGGACGAGTCTCAAATCATAAGGCTTGGATTATCACACAACTGTTAATGTAAACAGATTGCACATACAGGACAAATTACCAAGATACAATCTTTAAAATAAAAATGGCAAGTGAAATGCTCGATTGTGTATTACTCAGGGCTTAGAGCAGCTAAAAGGTTTCAGCGACGTTATACTGCATACAAATCGCAGATTAAACATGTCCGTGGAGTGTCCCCATGCAGTCGCCATAATATTCTATTGCAGAACAACAGCACAGGTCCTGATCCCTAGCTCTTGGTAAACATGAGTAGCTGGAATCCATTGTTGGAAGGGCTTAACATCCCCCACACATGAACTTGGCCTGAAAGCAAGTTTTCCAAGGCCTGACATCAATAGAAACCTCTTTGCTGTAGATTTGATTTTTATGAATTGGGATCAACAGAATGAGCATACAGTAACCACAGTTATTAGGGAATGCTTTCATCAACTAAAGCCGACTGGAGGAGGGAGAGGGTTATCCAAACAGCTCAGCTGTACGTCTCTGCTAAGTGTGACTTAATCCCAGTTTATGAAAGCACCTGTGTTATTTGTCATGGGTCTTAGTCCTGCCCAACTACACCAAACAACGCCAACCTCTGTGCAGGGGGTGCGGAGAGAGGGTTAAACGATGCACGTCAATGTCTAGAAGGATTAGGATGATGTAAGGCTCATTTTCACAAACATCCTGGAGTACATTTTGAATGTCTTTCCAGAAATGAAATTCTACAGCACCATCTACCACCTCCACTCCTTATGGCAAGTTTAACTCATCTCAGGGGGACTGGGCTGTATTTACTCCTCTGCCTTCCCTAGAATGGATACTTCTTTGTTCCTTTTGCGGCGGCGGGGGGGGGGGGGGGGATAGATTGGGTAGTGCTTTATGCCCGAGAAGCTCTCAACAAATTGTTAGGTGCACAACTTCTTTTGGTTTTCTTTCACTGACATGTCAAAATGTAAATCATCTCTCTCCCTAGGCTCAAGGCAAATCAGCACTTGAGCATAAGATCATCTGTTCTTCCCTTCACTGTCTCATCAGCCCACCCTCCTCTTTCACTGTGATTCTATTCATCCTCTCTTCCATTGACTTACCGGGTGGAAGGCAACTGCCACAATCCCTTATATTTCCTGTAACCAAGAATTAAAAGCATGTCTGAATTAAAGGCATTTCCAGGGACTAAGGAAAGATTTCTCTGCCTTCTACAGCGTAACAAATATTAAAACATAGGTTGCAAAGACAAATGAACCTGGATGTCTGCAAATTTAGCCCAGGAATCAGAATTCGGATATTTATAGTGTGTCCCCAGGAATTCTAAATCCTTCGTCCTTCTCTGAGAACTGCTATGCAGAGCTTTGAGTGACAGGCAGTATGGTGCAAGCCACAATTTCAATTCCGCTGGCCTCATTCTTTGCACAGGCAACATCGGGCTGATAGAATGCAACTGAAAACATAATTTAGATGGGAAAATACAACGCGGTTTTCCCAGGAAGGGGGGCGGGGAGGGAGGAAGAACGGGGACATGGCTTGATCCAACCAGCAGAGGGCGCAGCTTACACATGTAAGTATAAACGAGCCTTCACTGGAAGCTGTAAGGGCTCCTGCGATTTTTGTCATAAATTTCGCATTTTCGAATACCATGTGCAAGCTCCCGAGGACAAAACTCTGCTATAATCAGTAAGTTCTCCTCTCTTGTTCAAATAAGACTATTTTCTACTGCCCCCAGGTCCAGCCACTCAAACCGCCACTTTTCTGCCCCTGGCTCTGGCATGGGAAAGAGAGTGAAGATAAACTCCCTGAAAAACAGCTTCCCAGAAAGGGTGACCTGTATTCCCAAGCAGCCTTCATTTGTTTAAGAGACTTGCACCTAGAATTTCTTGATCAAAGCTAATGCGCTGTAAATTTCTTCATTTAACAGACTTAGTCTGTTCAACTCTTGACACTGGGAATTGGGATTTCCCAGAACTATTAGCACTGCACAGTAGGCGCTCCACGCCGGCCAAGAACGGGGGATTAACAGGTATTTGTCTCAGCTAATTTCACTCTCTATACCGGGTCTATAGAGACTGGGGCTTCTTGGCGGAGTGTGCGCCACCCTGCTAATTGGCTACGAATGTAACTAGTCCAGCATGCCAATGGAGAGCACAGACTACTCCGCAGTCTTAGCAGGCTACAGGCAAAGGGATCCTTACATCGGGTGTTTGGGAAAGTTGAGGGTTGCTGGGCAGCACTGTAATTGTAAATGGTTCATTTGCCAACTCTCACCTCCAGCTGGCCATCAAACGCTCACTCTGTAGAGCATTTGGTGATCCTTTTTTAAATTATGCTCAATGACAAATGCATCTGTGAAATCCCGTAGTCACAAAGAATCTCCGTACATTCTATTCAGGATGCATCTGCAGAATCAAAGGTCCTAGAGGTAGCTCACATAAAATACATAATTCCCCGAGTCAGATAAAATCATTACACTCATCGGGATATTCACAGATTGTATATGTCATTTCTGGGAAGAAGACCATAAATAGAGAGTTGCTAGGCCCTTTTCACATACTCCACTCTTGCCCTCCCTGCTGAAAATGAGACTCTATTATTGATAGATCCTCCTTCTGAAGCTTCTGATACAGGAATCGAAGAGTCAAATATTAAATAATACTATGTGTATTGGCTACACAACAAATCATCTCGAACTCAGCAACTGAAAACAACAAACGTTTATTATTTCACAGTTTCCTTGGTTCCAGAATGCAGTAGCAGTTTAGCTGGAGAAGCCACGTCAAAGAGCGCCCATGGCTGTAGCAGACCAAAGAAGACCCCCTTCCAAGCTCACTAACATGTGCCTCTCCACAGGCTTGCCTCATAACATGGCAGTCCGCTTCCCCCACGTTGTAGACTGAACATTTGTGTCCCCTTACAAAGTTGAAGCCCTAATCCCCAGTGTGGCTGGAACTGAAGATGGCACTTTTAAGGAAGTAATTAAGGATCACGAGGTCATAAGAGTGGAGCCCATATCCAAGAGGATTAACGTTGTTAGAAGAAGAGACACCAGGGTGGCTCAGTCAGTTAAGCATCCTACTTTGGCTCAGGTCATGATCTCGGGCTCCGTGGGTTCGAGCCCCATGTCAGGCTCTGTGCTGACAGCTCGGAGCCTGGAGCCTGCTTCGGATTCTGTGTCTCCCTCTCTCTGCCCCTCCCCCGCTCACACTCTGTCTCTCTCGCTCTCAAAAATAATTAAACATTAAAAAAAAAAGAATAAAAAAAAGATACCAGATGCTTGCTTGCTCTCTCTCTCTGTCTCCTCTCACACACACAAAGAGTACATGCCAGCCCATTCAAGATGGCGGCCGTTTATAAGCCAGGAAACAGGTCCTCACCAAGAACACAATCAAGGAGCACCTTGATCTCGGACTTCCAGCTTCCAGGATTATGAGAAACTAAATTTCTGTTGTTTAAGCCACCACGTGTGTGGTATTTTGTTATGGCAGCCCGAGAGGACTAATATACCCCAGAACAAGCAGTCCAAGAGAAAGCATCCTGAGACGGAAGTCACAGTCTTTTTATAACCTAGTACCACAAATGGCACCCCGTCACTTCTGCCATACTCTATTCATTATAAGCAAGTCAATAAATCCAGCCCACACTCCAGGGGACGTAATTACCCAAGGGTGTGGATGCCAGGAGGCAGAGATCATGGAGGGTCATCTTGGAGACTGCCCGCCACACTATGTGTGAGCCAATTTATTAAATAAAAATGTATCTATACTTACACTATTACCATTGTATAGGTTACAATACAAGCAGTACATGTTACATTATTAGCATTTGTAAGGAAACAAAACCAGATTTCAAATCGTGGGTGCATTTTGAAAGCTGGCTCATAATTTGGGAATCCACTGCTTTACAATCCCATTCATGCATGTACTCTTCTTTTTCTCCCCTTTTCCACTCCTCTAAGTAAATACGTGCATATGGATACTACTTCCGGTGCCACAAATGTTGCCAGGGGGGACGCGTGGTTCACCATTCCAAGCTTGTCGTCTGGGCTGTCTGCCACATCTGCCACCCAATAGTAAACCTCTTATTACAAATCCCATCTTTCTATCAGATGGCTACACCCTTGATTGATTAATTGAGCCCCTCTCAACACTGTCATAATGATAATAATAACAATAATACACTTCCAAGTGTGTTTGCTTTACCATGATGAACTGTAGTGGTCTCATTATCATTTAGCCACCCCATAGGCCTTGGGATATACTATTGTTCACCTCAAATTTATTCTGACATCTGCACTAATACTTGAAATGGAAACTTCTTCAAAGATAAACACTGGGGGAATAAAGCAAGTTTATGGTAGGATAAAAAATTTCTATGTCAGGTTTATTCTATCTTGCATAATTTTTTTCAACAGATGAGTTTCTGGATTATAGTTCCTGCATTTCCTTCATTGTATGCACTGAAATGATACTAAGTCTTTTAAGGGATATCTAATAATTCTATTGTATCAAACTAATGTAAGTGTCCCATGTGTCATACAGAATGCACTTGCCAGCATTCATCAAATTCTTAATATTTAATTTGGCATTGAAACATAACTCCAACATTAGGAAACACTGAAATGCTGAATTATTGCTTAAGATAAAGAAGTGCTGTGTAAAATATCTCATACAGCTGCAGAGAGCTCAAAGTCATATTCCAAATAAATACTACTTGATATTAAATTCTGGCCATAAAATAAAGTGTAAACAAAAAGGAACTAAAGAGAAACCACCCCTGCCCCTGGAAAAAAACAAAAACAAACAAACAAAAAAAAACCAAAAAAAAAAAAAGGGTGAAATGGATTCTGTATGGATCCAGAACTGAAAATAGGAAACAGGTTACACTGACAGGCAATCCTTCGGCCTCCCCATCCCATTAACATACAAATCATTAACACTATGCAAATCAGTAACCCAATCAAGACTCCCAGAGTAATTTCTATTCCCACCTCTGCACAGAGATCTAGTCTAGTTAGTTGTAGGGAGAGAGCTTCCGGAAAATTTGATTAATTGGGGGAAAATATGATAGTCAAAAGCAAAAACTTGCACTTAATCCAAGTTCAGTTAGTCAAGGTTACAAAGAGGGGAATGATCTAGGCTACTTAACCTTGTTTTCGTAAGAATTCCATTCCTCAGCCACTAATCTACCTCTCACTGCAGCCAAGCAACTCATAAAACTAGGTGTTTGGGCAAAGGCATGCATAATGAAGAATCTGAATGATTTTTAGCATTCCTACTGAAAAGTAACCCCACAAAGCATTCCTGCTACAGTGGAGCAAGATGTGACTGAGACAGTCATATCTTCTTCTATAAATACTGGCACCAACAACTCCCAACTCAAAACCCTGCTGGCTAAAAGGCTAAAATAACATTTAGGAGAGAAAATTCCTCCTTGAATTTGCTAGTGCCACCCAATATTTCTATGTGACAGTCAAGCTTCAGAATAACGGAGAAACCTAAAAATAACATTCCATTTGGGAAAATATACTTAATTTACATTAAGTTAAAAACAAAATTTTTCAGCAAATAATGGTGAGGTTTTTCTGTTTAAGATGTGTTCATTTTGAAATAAGCACAATTTACAGGCAATCACAAAGACAGTAAGGCACTGTCTATCCCATGTCCCCTACACCCAGTTTCTCCCAACAGCTACATCTTATGTAACTACAATACAATTTTAAACCAGGAAAGAGACGTTGGTTCAACACATGTGTATAGTTCTATGCCTTCTTATCATGTGCTGATTTGTACAACAACCACTATAATCAAGATACAAAACTCACGGCACCTGGGTGTCAGTGGGTTAAGCATCTAACTCTTGATTTCGGCTCAGGTCAGGTCACGATCACACGGTTCGTGAGTTCGAGCCCCGAGTTGGGCTCCAGGCTCCATGCAGACAACACGGAGCCTGCTTGGGATTCTCTCTCTTCCTATATCTCTGCTCTTCCTCTGCTCACTCTCTCTCTCTCTCTCTCTCTCAAAATAAATACACTTAAAAGATAAAAACTATGCCATCACCACAAAGATTTCATCATGCTACCTGTAGAGTCAGGTCCACCCCCACCACCACCCTTAGCTCTTGACAGCCACTCATTTGCTCTCCATCATCTTAAGGGTGCTATTTTGAAAATGTTATTTAAATGTAGTACACTGTGTGACCTTTTAAGACTGGCTTTTTACATTCAGCAGAATGCCCTTGAGGTCCATGAAAACTTGGTTCATACATAAATTTTTAGTGGTTGCTCTAAGTATTACAGCATCCGTTCATAACTTCTCACAATATGTCGGTGGTGAAACTTTACCAGTTCAAGGGAAATGTAGAAACTTTACTTCCCTTCAGGTACCTTTATGCTCCTCCATTGATAATTATCTTAAACATTTCCTCTACACACATTAGAACCACATCAAAACGTGAATTTTAGGCTTCCCCTGCCAGATATGAGTTAGAAGACTGAAGAGGAGGAAGTCTACTACCCATATTTTTACTCTTTGCTTTGTTCTCTCTTCCGTCCGGAGGCTTCAAGATTGATTTCCATGCAGACAAGAACTTCCTTCGGACATTTTTAAGGGTAGGTCTGCTAGGTACAAATGTCTTTCAGTTTTCCGTGATCTGAGAATGTCTTTATTTCCCTTTCACTCCTGAAGGATAGTTTCACCAAATATAGAATTTGTTGTTGACACTGCTCTTCTTTCAGCCCTTGAAAAATGTGCCATTTCTTTCTAGCCTCATGATTTCTGCTGAGAAACGCTGTCATTCAAATTATCTTTTCCCTACAGATAATGTGTCATTTCTCTGTGCCTGTTTTCATGATATTTTCTTGGTCTTAACTTTTTGAAGTTTGCTTATGAAGTGTCCTGGTTTAGATTGCTCTGGGCTCATCTTATTTGGGATTCTCTAAGCTTTTTGAATTTGTAGGTTTGTGTCTTTTGCCAAATTGGAATTTTCAACCATTGTTTCTTTGATATCTTGTCGGCCTCACCCTCTTTGTTCTCCCCTTTTGGCACTGCAACCACACAAATGCTGCAGCTTTTGTTATAATCCCCCAGGTCTCTGAGCCTCCATTCAGGTTTTTCAGTCCATCTTCTCTCTGTTGTTCAGACTGGGTATTTCTATGGTTGTATCTTTAAGTTCACTGATTTTTTCCTCTGTCCTCTCCATTCTGCTGAGGGTTTTTGTTTCTTTGTTTTGTTTTTTGTGGGGGGGGGGTTTGCCTTTGGTTAATTTATTATTCAGTGATCAAATTTCCATTTGATTCGTCTTTATATATTCTATAGAATATATTTCCTCTTAACGGGCTGGGTGAAACCAAAAACTAACAATCCCAGACACCCGAGTCTCATACAGGAGAAGATTTGTTTATGTTGATGAAATGCACAGAACGGCACAATAGCAAATACACCATCAGAGCATTAACTGAAGATATAAGAAAACAGAAGCCAATATTCTGCCGGCAAGAAAACACAGAGATATATATACCCGGTCATGAAGAAGCCACCAAATTTCTCTGTCGGTGCACGCTTTAGTGTTTCCGTAGGACTGAAAAGGAGCTACAGAATTATTCACTGGCCAGTCCAAGCACCGATGCACCTCCAACTGCCCGAAAGAGAAAAGGCTAGAGGCATGACTTCAGGCATCTGAGGAGATCTGGGTTTCCCAGCATTGCAATCTCAGCTGATAGGACAAGCAGACACAGGAATTGAAATTAACGTATCACCTGAGAAACAGGGACAAACTATATAACCCTGTGCTTTGCTTTCTACAGAGACTCGTTCCCATCTTTCTCACTAACCACACAAAATGAATTGGGGGACTTTCTCACTATGTGTAGTCTCTAAAACAGTGTGTACGGAAGGGTCCAAGATGGCAGTGTAGTAAGATACAGAACTCACCTTCTCTCACAGACACACTAAATCTACAGCTACATATGAATCACTTCCCTCTAAAAAAAAATTAGGCAAACCAGCTGAACTGCTTGTCCACAGCAAAGGGTGAAAGGACCCCATGAAGATGGGTAAGACAGGCAGACACAAGGTCTCAGCAAAAAACCCTACCCCCCAGCATGGCAACACACAATAGAGAGGAATTTCATCAAGCAGGTACTTTTCCCAGAGAAGCAAGGGGTTGGTGCCCCACATCGGGCATCCTAACTTGAGATCTGCACTGGAGAGATGAGCTCCCAGTCTGGCTGAGACAAGCCAACACATGGCTTAGAAAACCAATAGGGCCAATGTCCAAGGGACTGAAAGTGCTATCGGAAACTGAGATTCTCCCTTTAAAGAGAATCTCACTCAACCCAGGATTCAGCACAAAAGTGCCAATTTGAAAAGCACCTGACTGTAAAAGAGTTTCATTTGCTGGTCAATGGCATCTGCCAGACAGGCAGGGAGTACTTCGGGCTCTCTGCAGAGACAAAGGGGCTGGGAGACATCATTTGCCTATTCTCTACCTACCCTGCTAGCACAGACGGGCTTGCTCAGACACAGCGCCCTCCTTCTCCCTCACCTGAATGGGCAGAACAGTCTTATTTAGCACTGTCTCACTGCCTTTCTGAGGCCAGAGAGCAAGGGCAGTCACAGCGATCCCCCACTTCCTGGCTGGGGCACGCACACAAACAGCCACGGCATTCTCTCGCTCCTTTGGTAAGGTCAGCAAGCACGGGTGGTTGCAACACTCCTCAACACCCTGGCTGAGGCTGGCAAGCATGAGCGGTCATGGCATCCTCCTGCCCGTCACATGGGGCCAGTGCACAGCCACAGCCAGAGCGCGCTCCTACAGCCTCACTGAGGCCGATGGGCACGTGCAGGTGAGGCATTTTACCATGGCCTTTCCGAAGCCAGCGAGCCTACCTCACCCCCTACACTTTCCAGCTGTCCTGTTAGGACTAGCGGGTACGTGCAAACCTCACAGGGGGTGACCCTTATTCGTGTGGCCCTGGTGTCCAAGGGGGCTGGCGTTCCTGAGCTCCAAGTAATTCTAATAACCAGAAAGACACTTCTTGGCAGGCCAACACCCACAGGGCGCTGCACACAGAGCAAACAGAAACACGGCCCCAGTCTTCTGGGAAAATTTACTTATCAGAGAGCCCAACGGACAAGTTTTAGGTTTTCCACAAATCTAAAGACTAAAGAGGCACTCCCTGGGAATGCAAGTAAGGGGACACCATCCTTGTGCACCCTTCCTTGGCCTCACTACAGCTCGAGGAGACCTCCTAAACAGGAGCTCATACACTCATCTCGAGCCCCAAATCTTGTCACTGTTGCCCAGGGAAAACCTCCAGGGCTCCCACTCTGGAGGCCAGGAGGGTTTTACAACTGCAAGCCCACAAGACTATATATATTTGTATACCTTAGAAGGTACTGCTGGAGTGTCAGGCTTCCAATCAACCTGAAAATAGGTGCTCAATGAGATTCCCGTCCCTTGCATCACTGACAGGTCTGGGCACACCCTCAACAATGGGAACATATCAAAAATAAATTCGGTGGTTTAGACAATCACAAAGGTTTGGGCAAGGGTGAATGACAAGGTTCATCACCTTCACAAGGCCATTCCTTCAAGACTGAAATACGTTGGACAGCCTGGGTGGTTCAGTCAGTTAAGCGTCCGACTTCGGCTCAGGTCATGATCTCACTGTTCGAGCGTTCGAGCTTCTGTCCGGCTCTGTGCTGGCAGCTCAGAGCCTGGGGCCTGCTTTGGATTCTGTGTCTCCCTCTCTCTCTGCCCCTCCCCAACTCACACTACTCACACTCTGTTTCTGTCTCAAAAACAAATAAACATTAAAAAAAGACCAAAATACCTATTTCACATAAAGCACAGAAGAAAAGCAAAGAGTGTCAAGCAAAATGAGGAAACAGAAATATGTTCCAAATGAGAGAGAACAATACAAAAGATACGGAAATAAGAAATCAACCCAATAAATAATTCAAAGTAGTGATCACAAAGATGCTCACCAACTTGGGATAAATATGGATGAACAAGCGAGAACCTCAAAAAAGAAAGAAAAAGTAAGAAAGTACCACACAAAAATCACAGAGCCGAAGAATATAATAACTAAACTGACGAATACTCTAGAAGGAGTTCAACAGCAGACTGAATGAAACAGAAGAACAGATCAGTGAGCTGGAATACAAAGCACTGGAAGGCACACAGACAGAGCAGCAAAAACAAAAAAAGAATTTTAAAACACGAAGATGACTTAAGAGATCTACAGGACAACATCAAGCAGAATAGCATCCACATTATAGAGGTCCCAGAGAAGAGACAAGGAAGGGACAAATAACTTATTTGAAGAAAAAGTGGCTGAAAACTTCTGTAACCTGGAGAAGGAAACATCCAGTTCCAGGAAGCCCAGAGAGTTCCAAAGAAAAATGAACCCAAAGAGATCCACACCAAGACACATTATAATTAAAATGTCAAACATTAAAGGTAAAGCGAGAAGCTCAAAAGCAGGAAGAGAAAAGCAACCTGTTACATACAAGAGAACCTCTGTAAGATTATCAGCTAATTTTTCAGTAGAAACTTTGCACACTAGAAGAGAGTATCATGACACAGTTGAAGTGTTAAAAGGAAAAAAAACTTCCAATCAAGCATACCTTGCTAAGTTATCACCCAGAATTGAAAAAGAGGTAATGAGTTTTGCAAATAAGCAAAACTAAAAGAATTCATCACCGCTAAAGCAGCCTTACAAGAAATGTTAAAGGGATTTCGTTAAGCTGAACAGAAATAGCACTATTAACAACAAGAAAACATACAAAAGCAAAAAACCTCACTGAAAAAGGTGCATATATAATAAAAGTAGTGGATAAATCACTTACAAAGCTAGTATGGTAAGCTCCCTGATGTCATTCTAAGCAATGTTTTTTTTGCATCTGAGTCAAAAGGAAAGGACAACAAAAGCAAAAATAAGTAACATTACATCAAGGTAAAAAGCTTCTGCACAGCAAAGAGACTATCAACAAAATAAAAAGGCAACCTACTGAATGGGAGAAAATATTTGCAAATCATATATCTGATAAGGGGTTAGCACCCAAATTATGAAGAACTCACACAACTCAATAACAAAAACACAAACAATCCAATTAAAAATCGGCAGAGGGGAGTGGGGTTAGGAGGGACAAAACAGGTGAAGAAAACCAAAAAGTACAAACTTTCACTTACAAAATAAATAAGTCATGGGGATGTAACATACAGTATAGGGAACAGAGTCAGTTATATTGTATTAACTTTGTAAGGTGACACATGGTAACCAGACTTATTGAGGTGACCATTTCACAGTGTATACATTGTGAAAGGTTGAATTACTATGTACTACATTGGAAACTAATATAATATTCTATGTCAATTATACTTTAATAAATTTTTTTTTAAGTTTTTATAAGGTAAGATTTGTGTTGCTCTAAATTTTCATAAACTTCATTTGTAGAAACATCCAACCCAGGTGTTTGTGTTTTGTTTGATGTTAAGGGTGGGCTTTTGGGGAGGATTTTATGGGCAAATTCTTGACTACAGATAAATCTTTTTAAAGAGTATGAATTTATTCATGTTTAGTATTTCCTTTAAAGTCAATTTTAATAATTTGTATCTTTTAACAAAATTATCCATTTTGTCTCAGTTTTGAAACACAATACTCCCAATGAATATATCCTTAATATATAGGCAGTTTGTAAAAGTAGAGAAGAAACTCCTACACTAAAGAAACTGTATGATAAATCAAAATGGGGAGACTGCCTGCTAAAATAAAAGAATAGGACCCAGAGTTTCCTAACATAATAGCCAAAATGTCCAAAATACAACCGAAAGTCACCCATCATACAATGGACTGGGAAACTCACAATTTGAATGAGGGAAGACAAGCAAATGATGTCAACACCAAGACAAATCAGCTGTTGGACTTAACCTGACAACAATTTAAAAGCAACCATGATAAATATGCTTCAATAAGCTATTATATATTCTCTTAGAACAAATGCTAAGGTAGAAAAATCTCAGCAAAAGAAATAGAAGTTATTTTAAAAAGAACCAAATGGAAATCACAGAACTAAAAAACCAACTAACCAAAATTAAAAATTCTATCACTGGGTTCAACCAAAAAATTTATAGAGCAGAAGAATCAAAGAATTTGAGGACACATCCATGGAATTCACTCAATTTATACAACAGAGAGAAAATAGACTAAAAGATTTAACAAAGCCTCAGACACCTGTGGACCTATGAGCAAAGACCCAAAAAAAGAAGTCTGTGAAGTCCAAAAAAAGAGGAGCAAAATCCAAATGGAGAACATGAGGCTGAAAGAATATTCAAGGAAATAATGGCAAAAAAAAAACTTCCCAAATTTGGGGGAAAAAAAACAAAACATGAACCTACATACTGAAGGCTCAACAACCCTCAAATCAGGTAGGCACAAATAAATCTATGCCAAGATGTGTCATTAGTACACTTATAAAAACTAAAGACAAATAATATTGAAATCAGCCAATGAGAAACAATCTATAGGAAAAAAATCAATTCAAATGGCAACAGATTTCTCCTTTGAATCTACAGAAGCCAAAAGGAAGTGGCCCAACGTTTTCCAAGTGTGGAAGAAAAGAAATGTCAACTGTGCATTCTATATCTGATGAAACTATTCTTTCAGAATGAAGAGGGAATAAAGACATTCTCAGATGAAGGGGAACTAAAAGAATGTGTCACTAATAAACCTACCCTTAAAGAATGGCTAAAGGAACTTCTCCAAACAGAATGAAAATAATCACTTGGATGTATATTGGTTAATTTCCAAATGATCAGAGAGGAAGTCAAAAATGAAATAAATTACCCATGACACCAAAAGAAAATGAAAACAAAACATGACAAAACAAGCAGAAATACAGAAATACAGAAGTTCTGAGAGAGGAGTTTATAGCACCACATACTTACAGTACAAAAGAGAAAAGGTCTCAAAACAATAATCTCCTTTATTAACTCAAAGCAAGCAGAGGATGAGATAGGAAATCAATGCACTTGAAAACATAAAAACAATAGAGAAAATCAATTTAAAAAGCTGATTCTTTTGGCGCCTGGCTGGCTCAGTCAGAAAAGCATACGACTCAATCACAGAGTCATGAGTTCGAGTCCCACGTGGGGTGTAAAGATCACTTAAAAAAATAAAACTTTTTACAAAGCTGATTCTTGGGGCACCTGGGTGGGCTCAGTCAGTTAAGCATCCGACTTCGGTTCAGGTCATGATCTCATGGTCTGTGAGTTCAAGCCCCGTGTCAGGCTCTGTCCTGACAGCTCAGAGCCTGGAGCCTGCTTGAGATTCTGTCTGTCTGTCTCTCTCTCTGCCCCTCCCCTGCTCACTCATGCGTGCTCTCTCTCTCTCTCTGTTAAAAATAAATATCAAAAAAAATTAAAAATAAATAAAACAAACTAAAAAAGCTGATCTTCAAAAAATTCAACAAAATTAATAAATCTTTGGAAGACTGACAAAAAATAAAACAGAGAAACACATTACCAAAATCAGGAATGAAATGGAACATTAGTAAAGATCCTGGAGCTGTTAAAAAGATAATAAGAGAATATGACAAACAAATTTACACTCATAAATTTGAAAACTTCGGAAAAAGAGACTGATACTTTTAAAGCCATGAAATTCCAAAATTAAACCAAGACGGAATAAATAATCTAAATAGTCCTATAACTATCAAAGATATTAAGTTCATTATTGTAAAATTCTCAAAAAATAAAGCTCCATGCCCAGATGATTTTATTGGAGAATTCTACCAAATTTTTAAAGGAGAAGTAACACCAATTCTACACAATCTCACGCAGAAAATAAGAAATGAAGGACACTCCCAACTCATTATATGAGGCCAGCATCACCCTGATACCAAAATTAGACAAATACAAAAAAAAAAAAAAAAGGAAAACTACAAATCAGTATCTCTTATGGGAGATAAAAGCTAAGATGGAAAGAAGATGAAAGATAAAAAGGGACAGCAGAGAACTGTCCTATAGAATCCTTTAGCACTAGTTAAGAAAGAAGATTAAGGAGGGAGAGGGAGACCGACAGAGAAACAGAGGGAATCGTGCACACTCATGTACAGAGAAAAAAGGATACAAAGAGAAAGAGCCCAAAAGAAAGCAAGTAAAACACACTGTGAAAACATTAGTGAGCAGCAGATTTCCCACAAGAGACAAGAACCACACACAGAGACCTAAATGAACCAATTAAACTGAGACTTAAAGAGAGAGACTCCTCAAATGTGTAGAGGTAGTTGTAACTCTGTGCCACGGAAGACTCTAAAACCTTGCTGCAGTTTTGTAACCATGAGAAGTTTCTATCTCTGGTGTAAAGAAGAGGTGACAGGACTGGAAGAAAAAAAAAAACCTCTGCAATAAGCCACCAATGTGGACTTCAGGAGCTCCCCTAATTCTTGGGTTTTCATTTTTTTAAGCTACAAAATGAAGACACACCAGATGTCCAGTAAGTTTCCTACCAGGTCCAAGCTTTCATCACGATATGGTAAACTTTCTTGGCATTTGGCAAGTGAGGTAAAGGCTTTTTCTAAAATAAGGGCTTGGGGCACCCGGGTGGTTCAGCCGGTTGGGCTTCAACTCAGATCACGAACTCACAGATCATGGGTTTGAGCCCCATGTCAAGCTCTCCTCTCTCAGCGCAGAGCCCTCTTCAGATTCTCTCTCCCTCTCTCTCTGCCCCTCCCCTTCTTGCTCTCTCCCTCTGTCTCTGTCTCTGAAAAAAAAAATTAAAATTAAAAAATAAATAAATTAAATAAGGGCATATCTTAAGAATCAGCCTGTGGGTCAGCTCTCTCTCTCTCAAAAAAAATTATTAATTAAAAAAAATAAATTAAATAAGGGCTTATCCTAAGAATCACCCTGTGAGTCAGGAACTGTTCATCCCAGACCTACACTTTTCCATGGAAAAGTGAAAAGAAAAAAGAAAAAAAAAGACGCCAGAATGTACTTAAGTAAGCTCTCATCTTTAGGGGAGATTTATGAAAGAGAAAGGTCTATAATGTTCCAGATTGATGGGAAAAGTTCTTAATTTTAAAATGTTCCCCATAAAAAGGTTTTCATTAAATCACTTGCCTTTGTGTTAATCACATGAAGTAAAAAAAAGAATTGTAAAAAATATTATGCTTCTATTTCTCAAACCGAATTTTCTTCTGAACCTAAGGCACTCCTAGTTTAATTTTCTCCTTTATTTCTTTTAGTTGTTCCAGTCTTACTCAACGTTTCAACAAAGACTTGAACTCTGAAGACATTCAAAATAAAGTGCTGCTAACAAAGCAGTGAATCGGCCTCTTACGTACATATGCACATGGAGATACACACAAGCTCTCCCAGCCTAAATATATAAAGTCTAGTGCAATAGAGACCTACCTGGAGGCATATCCACCATAGGAATGGGGGCCACAATCCCAAACACTGGGCTTTGGAGAGCTTCTCTTCCAAGTAGCCCTGCTAATTAGTGCTAAAAATACCCAAGGTTTAAATACTCAAAAATATGTCATATATACACATACATACAACTAGCTCATAAACATCATCTTATAAAACCAAGTAAAAAAGATATGTCCCTCCCCTACTGTACTCACACATCTCAGGCCCAGGACGCTTTTGTTGATCTCTCTTTTCAACCATTGGGATTCACTGGGATTAAAGTGCGGTAGAAAAGGCTCCTGGGGTCGGGGGCCTGAATGGCTTAGTTCGTTAAATTGATTTCAGCTCAGGTCATGATCTCACAGTTCGTGAGTTTGAGCCCCCATCAGACTCTGTGCTGACAGTGCGGAGTCTGCTTGGGATCCTCTCTCTCCCCCACCCCCCCTTCCCCTGCATGCTCTCTAAATAAATAAACTTTAAAAAGAAAAGGCTGGGGCGCTTGGGTGGCTCAGTCGGTTAAGCGTCCGACTTCGGCTGGGGTCACGATCTCGCGGTTCGTGAGTTCCAGCCCCCAGTCGGGCTCTGTGCTGACAGCTCGGAGCCTGGAGCCTGCTTCACATTCTGTGTCTCCATCTCTCTCTGCCCCTTTCCTGCTCATGCTTTGTCTCTGTCTCAAAAATAAACAAACATTAAAAACAAAAATTTTTTTTTTAAAGAAAAGGCTCCTGGGGTTAGCATCCAGCTCAAGATATTCCCTGCATTTTCCTAGAAATGCAGATTCCTGCTCACAGAAACACTTAAACCTTCACACAGCTAGCATCTCACTTTGCAGTATGCATATAAACAACCTATAGAAATAAGCTTCACAGCACCGCATCAATTCCCGTCCCATTCTGTAGCCCCTCAATCCTGTTTTAGAGAAAAGTGAAAGTAATGGAGGTGAAATCTATCAACCGCCTCCACTCCTCCACACATATTTATAGCTACATCTATCCTGACGGCTCTATCCTACCTACCTCCTCTCTTTAAGAAGGTGAACTCTCTATCCATATTGGTATATTCCTTCAATTATACCTCCCTCTCCGGAATTTTCTCTTTCCTGGCTCCTTCTGTTCCAGTCATAGCACTTTCAAATTTCCTCCCATACTATAAGTCAGTGTGGTTCTCAAAATGTGGTCCAAGAACCCTTGTGGGAGGCTTCCGAGGTCCTTTGAGGGGATCCACAAGGGTCTTCCTTTTACCAGCTACACACCTGTGTAAGGCCAGATTTTTCTTATTTACTTCAACCATGACAACATATTACGACAGATTGGATGCAGAAGAATCGGTTTTTTTTTTTAACTAAGTCAGATATTAGAGAGATGTGCAAAAATGAAAAACAGTGCTGCTCTTTTCACTAAATGTTTTTGTTCTGAAAAAGTTATTTTTCATTAAAATATGATATGTTAAATAATGAGCTTATTATTTTAAACTAAATCAATACCTATTTTTAAAGTTCTGTGTTAATATGTAATATGGTAAATATTATCCCACATAAAACATGCAAGATCTTTGGGGTCCCCAATAACTTTCGAAGACTAGAAATGGGTCCTGGAGCAAAGGATTTAAGAATTGCTACTATAAATAATAATTTTCTCAGTCCTGCTACCCCTCAGGATATTTCTCTTTCTCTTTCCTTGCCTTTGCCACTAACATCCCCTGTTTCCATTTCCTCAGTTCCAATGATCTTCTCAGTCCACTGGAATCCAACTTCTGCTTCCCATCACACCACTGAAATCATGCTCACCAAGGTCACCGGTAACGTCCTCTTGTAAGAATTTTTATCATATTCTTTTAAGATTACAAGAGTAGTGCATGGTCACTGTAGGACATTTAGAAAATGCATATAAGCAAAAACACACAAAAAAGAGCAATAAAAAAAAATCACCCCCGATCAGACTGGGAAGAAGCGTGCCAGGAGCCAAGAAATTCACGCAGCCTCTAGAAGCTGGAAAAGATCAGAAAACTAAAGAAGAAGTTAAATAACATGATAAAGACCATCTGGCTAGAAAGTCACATACAAAAATACAACAAGGGGCTTTTCACGCCAAAGTCCATGTTCATTCTTCTGTGCTCTGCTGCCGCTGTATGGATGGGAATCGCCAAGTTTTTTTGTAGCCTGCTCAGCTACTATCTCTTCAGAGAGATTTAAAGAATGAGGATGACTCAATCTCTCATTGCTGGTTTGAGATAGAGGAAGGAGGGCAACAGGGAAGGAATGTAGGCAGCATCTGGAAGCTGAAATTAACCCCAGCTGACAGCCAGCAAGAACTGGGACCTCAGAAAGCAACCTCAATGAGGTTCAAAGTAGAGTCCTCCCCTTAAAAAAACAAAACAAAACACTCCTAATCCCACCAACCAGAGGTAACCACTCTTAGAAATTCGTCCCTTCAGAGTTCTGAATGCACTGTGCTATAAAAATGGTATTAGAGAGTACAGATTGTTTGGATGTGTGTTCTACATATTGTTTTGGAAACCGGCCTGTTAACCGACTTAGTCACTTATTACTTCCTAAGTGATAAATCCTGAGGTTTTTCTTATCAATGTTTAGTCTCCTTAACATCATCTGGCATCATCTGGCATTGCCAACCATTTGGTCTTTTTGGACTCTTTGCTTTCCATGCAGGAGTCTCTCTTGGTTCCCTTCTCCTCTCTGTCTGCTCCTTCCCTGTTCCCTCACATGAGCCTATTACTTCTAAAGCTTTAAATGCCCCCTATATGTAGACAAACCCCAAGTCGAACCCCTATTTTCTCCAGGGCTCCAGACCCAAATTTCTAACATTCCACTGGTCAGTTCCACCCCTACATTTCACAGAGTCTTCAAACCCAATATCCCAAAACGAATTTTTTCATACCCGTCTCCGAATTTACTTATTCTGAAATTCCTTATCTCAGTTAATGGCACCACTTTGCCTAAGAGAAACCTGAAACTGAAGGACTACTCCGCACTTTCCTTCAACAACACTGAACAATTCGTTTTCAAACACAGCGAGTAGTCTCCCCCCAAGGTCTATAGACCCTCTCTTACTCGTGCCCTGCCACTGCTCTCATCAGTACCCATCTTGCAGGCGTCCCCCTCTCTCCAGTCCTCCCTTCCTCAAACCCAACCAGCATATGGAGTTAACTTCCTGAAACACAATCCCGATTATACTTTTCTATCCTTCTATGGCCCTCCATGGCTCAGGGGACCCCTTCACTGTGTGATTTCATCTCACCTCTCCAAGCTCTTCTCTCTCAAGTCACACATACATATTCTGCCCCTCAGCCACACCAAGCCACTCGTGGCTCCACAAACACTCCGTGCCCTTTGATACACTTTGCGTTTGCAAGAGCTCTCCTTCCCCATCCAACAAGCTCCTCATCTTTAAAGACCCAACTCAAAAGCCACCTCCCTTGAGAAGCTTTCCACAAATCTTCCATAGACAGTTAGTTGCTCCCTTATCTCTCCTCTTAGGACTTGGCAGCTCTTAGTCCTTATTATACTGTATCGGGGCAGCCACACAACCTGTCTATGGTCACATCAAGGGCTGAGATCTTGTGTTAACCTGTCCCCTCACCTATATTGGACAGCCGTTGGATAGATAACTGAACCGATATTGAACAAAATTTGCTTTGTACCCTCCCTACTTGGTATACCATTCTATGAAGAAACTACAAATCAAATAGATATACTGCCAGACATCACTCATTCATTTATGTTCACAGAAGCAACATCGGAGGTGCGAAGAGAGTCAATCCTCCAGCAAACCAGCACAGTTAAACACACCCCCAAAGTAGTACAGGGATGTTTTCTCAGACGACACGTTCAATGAACTCGTGCTAAATCCTTTTCTGAAATGTATTGAAACGAACTACAGTAACAATTGAGCAATGTAGACAGAAAAACAAGTAGCACTATTCGATGGGGTCAGCTCCGGCTTTTATTTGTTTTGTCACCTTAGGCAAGTTACTAACTCCCTCCGAACCTTCGTTTCCTCATCGGTGAGATGAAGACAGATCTTTAGAAGATGTTTTTAAATTGAGAGACAATATTTGTAAAGACTCGAATACAGTTCTCTTCAATAAGGTAGAAATTTCAAAAATTTGGCCCTCTGAAAATGTCTACACTGGGAAATATCTGCAACTAGTCGGCTTTAATAAAGGCCATTTCAGACTGCATCAGATAAAAAGTTCAGTACAGAACCAACTCTAAGGGGGGAAAAAACTGCTCACGACCAGAATGTTGTCTTAACACCAAGACTTGATCATCAGCCAGGCTCAATTCTTCGCTAATTAATAAACCTCAGCCCTTACACACACACACACACACACACACACACACACACACACACACACACACAAATGCGTGGTAGGACATCCCACTCTTAAACCAAGAACATATTACCCAGGGACTAGGAAAATCCAAATGTTATTCTTGATCATTTAGGAACCTGTCTGTTTAATGAGCATAACACGCAGCTGTGCCCGAAGACATGCTCCTCCAACCTTTGGGTGATTTCAGAATTTTTGAAATCCTCCGAAGTCTCTTTCAGGTTTACTCCCAGACCAGACAATTATACAGAGCCTATCCACGGATTTCAACTGGCTGGGCAGCAGCCTTCTAAGCTAGCTAATTTCTGTCACCACCCGTGGCCGTCTGTGGGTAATTAAGAGGTTAACAGAACAAGAGTGGCGAGTATACACTTATGGTGGGAACCTGTACAAAGGGTAACCTTTGAGCCTTCCACCTGTCGCTGCCCATTCTGGCCACACACCAGCTTTCTTTGTGAATCATGAAAAAGTGCTCTGGGGCCTCAGCAAAGGTGGCCAGCTGTCCTGAAATGCTAAAATTTCCCAACAGCAAGGGGACAGGAAACTGCAGTGTGAGTTAACAAAAATGAACTAACAACTATATATGTAGTTATATAGTAACCATATCAGCATGTAAGTTAAAGACTCCTCAGAAACAATGCAGAAAATGGGATTTCAGAAGAGGGACCATATTAAATTGGTCTGTTGTAACTCCCGGTTTTTTTCACGACAGCAATAGGATTTTTACACACACACACCCACGCACACGCACACCACTCCTTTAGAATAAACAATTACATCTGACAGAAAGACAGAATGGATACAAACAAGCTTGGAATCAATAAATGCATTATTAACTTTAGACAAAACAAGTTGACTAGAGATAGAATTGGGAGGACAAACATATGGAAATGTTTTCCTGAAATAGCCTCTCTAAAGATCACCTATAGAGGAAAGAACCTGTTTCCATGTTTCCACTTCCGCCCCCGAGCTCTAATGCAAACGTATTTGTATAATTTATGCACATAATAGTACTTAATAGCAGCAACTCGCACCGGCTGATTTTCCTCCGTGCGAAAGGAGGAATATAAAAGTCAACCAGATGATTTCCCTTCAGGTAGTGGAACTATACAGAATGCAATTCAAATCCCGGTGCTGCCGTTTACCAGCTGTGTGACTCTAGGAAGTTATTTAACCTTTCTGTGCCTCAGTTTTCTCCTATGAAAATAGGATTGATGAAAGAACTGATCTCATGGCTTTGTTACGAAGATCCCATGAATCAATACAGAAAATGCATTTAGAACTAAATGAGGCCCACAGAAAACTATTGTTATTGTCATTATCACTCCGTTATTTACACTCTAAGAGACTGTGGTAGTGAAGTAATCAGCATGTCACTTGAGTTTATCCGACAAGGGCCAGCGTTTACTATCAGTTCACGAGGCTCTCATTGGAAAAAAAGCAAAAAATGAGTGATGTGTAAAAAATTTGCAAGAACACTGCCAGTCCCAAGCCCTCAACCTAGAGCACGTTTGTTTCTTAAAGCCTCCTGAGAAAAAACTATCCACATACGTGTAGATGAAAGACGGCTGCAAAGTCTTTACTACCTCTCTCATGGGGAGTTCTGTGTCCCCTTCTCTTAAATGTGGGAATGCTCTGTGACTGCTGTGACCAACAAAATACAGTATAAGTGACATTATACCAATTTTCTGACTCCAGCATTAAAAGTCTGGTAGGCTCTGGGTCACCTGGGTGGCTCAGTCATTTAAGCATCTGACTTCGGCTCAGGTCATGATATCACAGTCTGTGGGTTCGAGCCCCGCATCAAGCTCTGTGCTGACACCTTAGAGCCTGGAGCCTGCTTTGGATTCTATGTCTCCATCTCTCTCTGCCCCTCCCCTGCTCACACTCTGTCTGTCTCTCTCCCTCAAAAATAAACATTAGGAAAAAAAAAAAAGACTGGTAGGTTCTACTTCATGTCTCTCAGAATACTCACTCTTGGGAATACAGACAGCCACCATGTTGTGAGAAGCCCAAACCACATAGGGAGACCATGTGTAGGCACTTCAGGGGACAGCCCCAGCTCGGCTTCCAGCTGACAGTCAACATCAACTGCCAGCCATCCTAGCCCAGGTGCCCAGCATGTGAATGAAGTAGCCGTCTTTGAAGTGGACTGTCATACCCCAGGCACCCAGATAATGCCACATGGATCAGAGATGAACCAACTAGCCAAACCCTTCCTGAACTACTAATCCGCAAAATAAAAGTGGACAAAATAAAATGATTTTTTTCAAGCCACTAAAATTTGGAGTAATTTGTTACTCAGCAATAGAAAACCAGCACATCCTAATGATAATGATCCTTTGTCTAACACTGAATGAGATAAATGGAGCCAAAACTTAAGCTCTGCCTGGAGTTATTTTCCCCTTTCTGCCAGAGCACACGTTGACTTATCAACGTCTCAGATAGTGTTCGGAAGAAAACTGTTTTGAGGGATGATGGGGGAAGGGTCCAGAATAGGGATACTATGACTGTGCAAGGCTCAGCCATGATACCTGCAAAGCCAGCAAGCACTTAACCTGCTAAAATTGGAAAGAGCATAAGACCTCTTAAGGGAACAAGGAGGAAAGAAGAAAGATGGTGGCCGTGAAGGCCAATATGTCATCAGTGGATCCATCAAGGTGACAGCATCCTCCATGACCATGAATGTGTGGTGACAGAGAGAGAGAGAGAGAGAGAGAGAGAGAGAGAAGGGGGGGAGGGAGAGAGAGAGAATGTATTCAAATCAACAATAAAGGTCCAGGTTGTCTGGCTGAAAAATGAAACCAATGAAGGCAACTTCAGAGTGACGCCTCTATGCATGCTACAAAACGTGTACATTATTTTACTGTGTATTAGTCAGGTTTCTGCTGCAAAAATACTGCATAACAAGCCAAAATTTCAGTGGCTCACAACAGTCAAGTTTTCTTTTTCTTGTTCACAGCTCTGAGGGTCAACTGGGGTGTTTCTGCAGCTGCAGATTGAATTCAGGCTGCAGGTAGAGTCCAGGTCAGCCCCACACGTCTCTGCATTCCATTTGGACCGGTGACTATTTGAGATATGTTCTTCTAATGGCAAAAGCACAAAAGAGCAAGCTGAATCATCAGAGGCATTTGAAGGATATCAAGGCATCTCTTTCACTAACATTCCATTGGCCAAAGCAAGTCCACGGCCAAACCAACATCAGTAGGGGTAGAGGAATACACTCTACCTACTCTAGTGGGACAAAAACAAAGTCACGTGACAAAGGGCACAGTTACATAATTCTATGTCCACAAGAGAGGGACGAATTGGTGACATTTATCATTTTTGTCTTGTTTTCAGATTTTATTTTAATTTTTTACGTGTTCACTTATTTTTGAGAGAGAGGGAGAGCGCACACGCAGGGAAGAGGCAAGGGGGACAGAGGATCCAAACCAGGCTCTGTGCTGACAGCAGAAAGCCCGATGCGCGGCTCGAACTCATGAACCATGAGATCATGACCTGAGCCAAAGTTGGATGCTTAAGCGACTGAGCCACCTGGATGCCCCAACAGTTATCAGATTATTTTTAAGTAATCTCTACACCCGATGTGGGGCTCAAACTCATAACCCTGACATCAAAAGTAGCATGTTCTTCTGACCAAGCCAGCCAGGTGTCCCCAAAGATATCATTTCTCACTTCACTAAGAGTTTCACAAATTTTCCAAATGCCCAATTGCACCTGAAGTTGCCCTGGAGCCACTAATGGCATTAAAGTCACAAAATTGTTGGGGAGCCTGGGTGGCTCAGTCGGTTGAACATCCTACTTCGGCTCAGGTCATGATCTCGTGGTCCATGAGTTCGAGCCCTGCATGGGGCTCTGTGCTGACAGCTCAGAGCCTGCAGCCTGCTTCGGATTCTGTGTCTCCCTCTCTCTCTCCCCCTCCCCCACTCACGCTCTGTCTCTCTCTCTCTCTCTCTCAAAAATGAATAAACATTAAAAAAAAATTTTAAGTCACAAAATTGTTAAATACGTTGTTGGTTTTAAATGCTTTGCTTATATTACACTAGTAGAAAAAAAAACACTAGAAACACTTCTTCCTGCACTATGTTCATTCAGTAACCATAAGCCATAACAACTAATTTTTGCATAATGTGTTACACGTTGTGAAGCATTTGCACATATACTGCTGTATCTGTGATTATAACAGCTCTGTGAGTTGGATGCAGCAGGTTTCTCTACCCTACTTACAGATGGACGAACACAAGTGACTTGTCCAAGATCACATCAGAAGTGGCAGGACGCTCACACCCAGGCCTCCACATCCTAGGGCCATGCTCTTTCCACTCCCCTTCCCGTTGCTTCCCCTTCCCAGTTACATGGCCCCCTTCTGAGACAAGCAACAGGGCCCTAATGGGATCTGATCTGGCTGTTACTTCTCTCTCTCCCTCCCTGACTTCATGACATAAAAACTTAGCACTAGTTCGTAAGTCTTCAGCACAAAATCAGTAATGACAACGGGGCCAGGAGGAGGATCAGTTAAAGTCTAGAATGCCGAGATGGTGTCTATGCACACACACAAAAAGATCTGACTGTTTGAATGAGATGAGTGGAAACTAACCAATTACTAACCAGCTCAGTTAATATTTCAGCCTGACATGTAAGTAGTCTCAGCTTGAAGTGAAGCGACAGGTGCTGCATTTTACTTCTGTTGTACTGTTGACAAGACTCGTGTCTGATTCATAATCTCATTGGCACCTATTTACTGCACCTGTCTTGCAAGTGTAATAATAATAACAATAATACAGGCCAAGCACATTGGCAAGTTAAAGCAGTAACGCGAGTTGTTCCAAGATAATGAGAAATGAGGGTCTTTATTAAGTTGGCTCCATAGCAATAAAAGAAGGGACCGACAAGATGATAATCTTCAGCATAAAATGGCCTCAGTGGGCTCATAGAGAAGCCCAGACTCTGCCACCTGATTTCCATCAGGCACACTAGAGTGCACGTGAGGGCTGCTTGGGAGGATGGGGTATGAGGGAAAGCCAGGTTTTCCCTTCCTCTGCGTTTCCTCTCCTCAAACGAAGGCCCACCAGCGCTCAGTCTCTGACGTGCCCAACAGCCTGGCATTACATCCTCGACCTACCACCCGGACCCACAAAAGGCTGTAGCTGGAGAGTACCTGAGGAGTGCTCCTCCAACGCCTTCCCCTGCAGATAAGAAGACAGAAGTCTAGGGGCACCTGGGTGGCGCAGTCGGTTGGGCGTCCGACTTCAGCCAGGTCACGATCTCGTGGTCCGTGAGTTCGAGCCCCGCGTCAGGCCCTGGGCTGATAGCCTGGAGCCTGTTTCCGATTCTGTGTCTCCCTCTCTCTGACCCTCCCCCGTTCATGCTCTGTCTCTCTCTGTCCCAAAAATAAATAAAAAACGTTGAAAAAAAAATTTTTTTTTTAAAAATAAAAAAAAAAAAGAAGACAGAAGTCTAGGGAAGCATGTCACCGGCCCAAGGTCCCGTGGTGAGTCCTTGGCCTCTTGAGTCCGCAGTTCACAAGGCTTTTCACAGCTAATCCTAGTGGCATCGTGCTATATAAGCTAGCTAATGAGAACAACAGATGACAGATACCGAGCGCTGAACAACTCGGGCACCATTCTAAGCTCCCGGTATATGCGGACCCATCCCACAAATGAGGGGGTGAAGTACAGAAGCAGCGCCCGAAGGCCCAGGGCCAGAAGTGGCCAAGCTGGAACCTGAATCCAGACAGCCTGACACCAGAGCCCTGTGCTTTACCGCCACTCTACACCGCTTCCCCCACAACACTGTAGACACACCTTTGTGCCAGGCGCTGCTCTAGATACCAAAGATACAATGGAGAGTAAGACACAGGCTCCACCTTCAACAAGTTTTCATTTCCGGGGAAGAGATGAGGCATAAATAGGTAACAGCAGGTACATTCACTCAAATAAATACTTATCAAGCACTGTATTTATTTCCTACAGCGGCCGTAAGAAAGCACCACAAAGTGAGTGGCTTAAAACGATACAAACGTATTCTCCCACGGTTCTGGAGGCTAGAAGTTGGAGATCAAGGTTACAAGTACCAGTAGGGCCATGTGCCCTGTGGGACTCTGGATGAGATCCTTCCTCACCTCTTCCCAGTTCCTGGTGGTGGTTACAGCTGCTGCTGTTGCCACATGGCATTTTCCTCCTTTTATAAGGACACCAGTCATACTGGATTAGAGCTCACCCTATAACCTCCTCTTGATAACATCTGCAAAGACCTATTTCCAAACAAGGTCATATTCACAGCTGCTGAGGGTCAGCACTTGAGCACATCTTTTTGAGGGACACGACTCAGCCCAGAGCAAATATCTACTATGTGCCAGACACTGTTCTAGGCATGTGGATACTGCAATGAATAAAATAGGAAAAAAAATCCCTGCCTTGTGGACCACACTTTCTGGAAATGGGTAAGAGGCAGTAATATGATAGATAAATAAAGTCTGTAGAATGTTAAAAAGGAACCGGCCAGGGCACAGCCACTAACTGTGGCAAGAGCAAGTCTGGCTTGATCGATGAACAGCCAGGAGACCAGTGTTGTGGGAATGAAACAAGTGAGGGGGAGAACAGCAGGAGAGAAGTCAGACCGGTCACAGTGGGCCAGATCATGAGGGCCCTAGAGGCCGTTACGAAATACTCTGGCTTCCTCTCGGAGAGTAACGGAGTTTCACACGATGTGACTCCCGTTTTAAAAGGATTCCCCTGGCCGATGCATTAAGAAAAGGCTGGTGAGAGTACACTGAGGGTGGGCCAAGGACACCACTGCAGAGGCGACCGCGGCCATCCTGGTGACAGATGATGGCGGCTCTGACCAGGGGGGGAAGTGTGGAGGGGTGAAGGTAAATAAAGTAATTCCAGGCAGTTGTAAGTACCATAAGGAAAATAAAAATGGAGTCATGCTTGAGCTGAGACCGAGTAATGAGAAAGAAGTAGCCATCAAAGATCTAGAGGAAAAGCATTCCAGCAAAGGAATAGGCCCCAAAATGAAAATGAGCTTGGAGAAGAAAATCAGGGGGAAGAGAGGAAGCAGGCAGATAGGCAGGGACCACCCCTGGGGCCGAATTCTATGCATTTGCAGGCTCTTCCCTCTCTTTTCTCCTCTTCAGGATAATATTCAGATGTGATTTTACAAAGGCCTTTCTGCCCACCCACATCCAGATGTTCCAATGAAAAATTTTAAATGTCGAGGTGCCAAAGCCTCAATAAGTTAGGAAGCGGTCGCCTTACTTCTGCCTACAGCTGATCAGCATGAAAACAGTTTTGAATTCCTCCGACTCCAGAGAAAGAAAGTGCACAGCTGCCTTCAGGAACCCACTCGAGAGTCTAGCAGCCTCCACTGTGAGGAAACATGTTCAGTGTATCTTCACTAAATCCCCTCTGATTACACTGTAAGACCGTGTCCTCATATTCCAGGCTCCTGGCGCTGAAAGACAGCTGCTTTCTATCCTCTACAAAATAAGGCTCTCTATGCTTAGAGACTTCTGGTAAGTCCTCTTCTGCAGGCTAAACAGTCTCAATTAATTTAAGCTTTTCTTCCATAAAATCTCTTTCTCAATGTTCCACATTCCCACATTCCCATTTCAGTTGTTCATGACTGGTTGTAGTCCTCCCTGAAGGATAGGAAGAACAAGAAAATGCAAGAATGGGTTAAAGGAAACATAATTATAAAGAATTATGGAGCACCAGGGCAAATGTCAAATTTTCCAGTTTCATCAACACCATTAACAATTATTTTTTTTGAAACTACCACCTTTTTAAGTTAATTAACGAATACACGGTAGTTATGAATTTCAGATGATCATAGATAATTGCGTGACACAGTTCACCAAATACTGTTTATCTTACACAACCAACAAAACATGGGGAAAACAGAGCAAATGGTAAATGCCACTAACTTCACCTGTGTAATAATGGTTACATATTCTATTTAAGTGGCAAATGAAGAAATGCTCACCTATATGACAATGACCAAATTACAAAGAGCAATGGCAATTAGCTCTGGGTTGCTAAATTCAAGCAGATGCATGTGACAGAAAATGTGTAACATCACACCAGTAAGTCTTTGTAAGGCACACAATTGCAATCCCATTGAAATTTATGCATTATGACGAAAGTCCTTGGGCCCCACATTAATCGATTGTCAGAGCCTCTTACAGTGTTTCTCTTATGTTCTTTTCAACAGTGGCCCATGTGTATGTTTGTGGAGCAGCAAGTCTCAGACTTTTTAGCATCAAGACCCCTTATACTCTGAAAAATTACTGAAAACTCCAGAGAGCTCTTGTTTATATGGGTTCTATCTATTGATACTTACCATATTAGAAATGAAAACTGAGAATTTTTTAAATATTTATTAACTCATGTGCAAATAACAATAGACCCGTTACACATTTATACACATAACATGTTTTGTGCAAAACAGACTTATTTGCCAAAACAAAAACCAATGAGGCAAATGGCATTGTTTTTCTATTTTTGCAAGTCTCTTTAATGTCTGACTTAGTAAGAGACACCTTTCATATATCTGTTTCTGCATGCAGTCTGTTGTGGTAGCACATCACACAGCTTCTAGAAACTGCCACTCTACACTCAAAAAAATCAGAGTTACAAATGCAAATAGATTTGTAATATCAGTAGAGGTTGCAGGGACTGAAATGCTTTCTAGGAAACCAAACTGAGTAAGAACAAAGCCTGTAGAGTCCGGGCATCATGAAAAGTAAACTATACCTGTTTGTGAAATGCCCTGTGCTTTAAACCAAGCTAATCATATCAAATTCAGAGGCAACAGGATTGCCAACAAGATGGTCACCAATCACCAAGTGTTATTCAAGCATTGTTTTCATTTCATTCTGAGAGTTAGTTTTCACCGGATTAAAGAGAAAGTATCCTTGCCTCTTAGGGCATACAACATGATTTCCAGACTCCCTTCAGCCTATTATATTCTCGTTTCTCTCTCCTTCCTTGTTCCTAGAATCCCAAGACAAATGGCTTCAAGGTATCAAACAAGGCAAGGAAGGCTCCATTTAAGCAGATTTTATTTTTTATTTAATTTCTTTTTATTTAAGATTTTATTTATTTTTACTTAAGACCATTTAAGCAGATTTTATTCAATCCCAGGGAAATTTATATAATGTGATCTTTTCTGAACCTGAAACCAAATTCCAGCCTTCTCACAAAAGGCTACAAATGTTATGTTAAAATATCTGTATCACAGTGTAGAACAAAGCTTGCCACTCTCCTACGACCCTAAGACATGAAAAATTATTTTGAGGGGCACCTGGCTAGCTCAGTCGGTAGAACATGCAATTCTTGATCTCAGGGTCATGAGTTTGGGCCCCACACACTGGGTGCAGAGACTACTTAAATAAATAAACTTTAAAAAAATTATCTCACAACTCAATGTTTAGTTGAATATCTGAGAAAATACCTATGTGTGGGGCACCTGGGTGGCTCAGTCGGTTGAGCCTCTGACTCTTGGTTTTGGCTCAGGTCATGATCTCACTGTTCACTGGTTCAAGCCCCACCTCGGGCTCCAAGCTGATGGCATGGAACCTGCTCAGGATTCTCTCTCTCCCGCTCTCTGCCCCTCCCCCACTCACACATGCCTGTGCTTTCTCTCAAAATAAATAAATAAACATTAAAAAAAAGAAAATACATATGTGACCACTTAGTTTACACATTTTTATCTTTTACCCCTTCATACTGACCTATTAGAGGAGAAATGTGTGTGTTGGAGATGGGCAGTATGTTAATTTCTATTAAGATAAGAAAAGTAACAACGTCATCAATCCCATTTCTACTCATAAAAAAATGATAGTTATTTGGCTCTTGGGAAATATTTTACTTATCCATTGCTGACTATAAAAAAAAAAATTGTCAAACAAAAAAAGAGCTTAACTGTCCCAATCCAGGAACTAAATCCCTGTGAACAAAGCCATATTCCTGTTGAGAGATGGCAGAACAGCCCCCACAAAATTACACTGGAGTATATGCTTCTATGTGTATCTTTCACCTCTGTAACTGGAAGGAGAAAACTGGTTGGTTCTATCTTATAGTGGAACATGTATTATAACCAAACGTAGTTTATAAAAACAAAAGCAACAAAGAGTTTTTGGGTTTTTTTTTAAATAAAAGGAGCTGTGGGGTTTCGCCTTTTTGGATAAGATATCACCAGGGACATTTTTTTTTAAAAAATTCACTAAAATACTCAAATAGCAAGTGTCAAGGTATTGTATATCCACCCAGTTGGTAAAATAAGTCAGTTAATTTGGCAGGTAAGTATTAAGTAATCATGCTGTCAGAATCTGGTGAGTATCAAAGGGAGAAAGACAAAGACTGAACAAAAGAGCAAAAATAAAATAAGTAGCAGATTATCAAATAAGTAAATAAAAATGAGAACTTCTCAATGCTCTATTGTATCCCCCATAAACCAGTTCAACCCTACAGATTTTGTCCCTCCTACTCCGGAGTCGGGAAAGCAACGTGGGTGTGAGGAAACCGGGGCCTGCCTGCCTGTGAACTGTGCTGTTGCGAGGGGTTTTTGAAGGTTTTAGGGAAGAAAGGCCTGGTCCCTTTAAGAATTAAAAGCTGGCCTCTGACAAGCAGGGAAATGGAGAATGGCACAGCCCGCTTGTCCACACAGCAGCTTTTCTCCTGAAGGAGGGGCTGAATTAGAAGCATAGTTATCAGGAAAAGCCTGAATAGAGGGCATTTAAGCATATTTTATTCAAGCCCAGGGAAATTCACCTAACTTGGTCTTTTCTCACTTCTTACAACAGAAACCTTATCTGTGAGTGCACTGAAACCACCCTGTCTGGGGGGCCGGGGCGGAACATTTATTTATGTGTGAAACTTACCAGTGCTTTGCGGAGCTGGGCACAGAGTAGGCCCTCAATACATGTTTGGGGAATCAAAACAAAGAGATAATGTCTCTAGACAACTATGCACATGGAGTTATTAGGATTTTCTTGGCTCTGCAAGAAATAGTGTGATTTCAGGCCTCTTCTAAGGCTAACGTTGAGTTCTTTTTCATAAAAAAGACCAGAGACCTCAAGTAGAATTATGCAGTAGAACTGAAAGGGATAGTGGAGCTTAATGTACGATAAACCTCTTACTTTACAGATCAGGAAACTGAGGCCCAAAGAGGTTGATGGGTCTGCCTAACTAAGGTGGCCTAACTACTTAATGACAGAGCCAAGAGTACCCCAGACCTCCTACCTTCCCAAGTACATCATCTGTAGAGCTGAGATAATGAGCCTACATCCATGGATGAGCTCTAAGAACTCCAAAACCCAGCCCAATAATGTGTATGTAAAATTCCATATGCAATGTATCTGACAGGGAGAGGGTCCAAAGTTGTCACATGATTTACAAAGCCCCTCGAAACTGTTAAGAATCCCAGTCTCAAAGGGACAGTCATGAGGGACTGATAAGGAGCCATTTAATGTCATTTCTCCCATGTTGTGAGGGGCTGAGATCAGAATTTTCATGACAAGCTCCTCTGAGACCTTCAGCAGGCAGAAACAACACACTACAACAGGACCTGTAGAAGCTTAGGCCTTCCAGTGTGTGAAGGTGCTAAAGGTTCTCTTAATGCAAAATAAGAACATTTAAAGGTAGATTAAAAACTGTATGGTAAGGGGGCGCCTCGGTGGCTCAGTCAGTTGAGCGTCCAACTTCGGCTCAGGTCATGATCTCATGGTTCGTGAGTTCGAGCCTCGTGTCGGGCTCTGTGCTGACAGCTCAGGGCCTGGAGCCTGCTTCAGATTCTGTGTCTCCCTCTCTCTCTGCGCCTCCCCTGCTCACACTGTCTCTCTCTCAAAAATAAATAAAGATTAAAAAAAAACTGTATGGTAGGGCACCTGGGTGGCTCAGTTGGTTAAGTGACCTACTCTTGATTTTGGCTCAGGTCATGATCTCAAGGTTCATGAGATCAAGCCCCATGTCAGGCTCTGCGCTGACAGTGTACAGCCTGCTTGGGATTCTCTCTCTCCCTTTCTCTCTTCCCCTCTCTCTCTCAATCTTAAACATTTTAAAAAGTGGCTAGTAATAATTGGATCTCCGTGTGACAATGGTACCACATTGCACTTGGGTATTTGGATTCCTTTAAACTCTGCTAAAAATTATGTGACCTTCTGTACATATTTATTAATTAGAAAACATCCATCCTGGTATTAAAGCAGCTAACATATGGTAAGAAAATATAATGGGATTTTCAGGCAAAAAGTGTGCCCAATGCAATATAAAAACATGGTTGGCTGGTTAACAAAATAAATCAGGTAAAGCTAGGAGTTACAAAAATAATGCAATCATACATTAACTATTAGATTTAACTTAAAAAGGAAATGTAAAAACTCAAATATTTGCTAATATTTTGAGGAAAGTTCAAGGCCTTTGAATACGGGTCTGCTAAATGGGAGTTGTATACAGTCTTTTTGCATAAACCATACCCATAATGGATCATCTATGATTTCCAGGTTCCATTTCTTCGGGGTGTATTGAAAACTCTAAGACACTTACAGGCAATTGAGGGGAGAATCCCTGGAGAAATCTAATTATTTTTCCCATCTTTCACAGATGTCTCCCCACACCTAATTCCTCAATAACTGTTTTTAGCAAATCATATGTAGTAAGTCTTACAAACACATTCAACCTAATTCTCATAGAAACAACATTACACTCACATTTCATCCATTAATTTAACATTTAATTTATGTAACTTATACTACTAACTACAACTGGCATAACCAGTTTGGGGAACAAACACAACTAGCCTCTGTTAAGGACAGAGTTCATTTGGTAGGAACAGCAACTATAGTATTCAGGAATCTGTGAGCATCAGTCAGTAGGGCTTAAGAGATAAAATGGAGAACGTCAGTTCTTCCAACAACATAATCAGGTCTAGGTCAATTAAGAGAGCTTCTATTGTTCACTTGTCAGTCATTTGGTTTTGGCCTCAGTTTTGCTATTTCAAAATACAGGATTTTGGCAATGGGGTAACTGGTTCACAGCCATAAAAATTAAAGCAACTGAGCCATAAACCAGAATGCAAAAGTGTTCTCTTGTGGTATATTAAACACTGATGCCCAAGGCTGCGATGGTCCATCCCATAGCTTCTCTCCCTACCAACCCGAACATTAACCTGACGTCCTAAAACCTACAGCACACAGAGATGGTGGGGATGAATATCAAGCATCTCAAAAAGTCTTTCTCATAAAGGGATGATGGGGAGGCATGGTGGCATTGTGATTAAGAGCATGGGCTTTGGGGTTAGATAGACCTCAGTCCCATCCCCGATATGAAACTTACCAGCTGAAGCAAGTCACTAAAAGTCTCTAAGTATAGGTTTTCACATCCCTGAGACAGAAGTTTTAATACCAACATGTACTTCATAGCATTATTGTAAAGGGTAAGTAAGACAAAGAATGTACAGCACCTAGCATAGTCCCTGGCACATAAGAAACACTCACTTTATGGTAGTTATTTTTGTCATTAATATGAATGCAGACTCAATCCTAGAAGAAAAGTTAACATGATTCCATCTTTCTTGTCACTCCAAGCAATGGTCCCCAATCTGGCCTCATGGATTTTCAAGGATAAGGACTGGTACATAACACTTTACCCTTAGGCTCTGAGAATATGTGTACACATACACAGAGGCAACTATCACGGAGAGAAATCTGAAAGAAATGAATCATAGTATTTGTATCCTATGATACAATAATCCTAGTCCTGGGAATATATCCAAAAAAAATTCACATACGGCCCCAAAGAAGATATTTATGAGGAGTGTTACTTGTGGTAAAGGAAGTTGGAGTAACCTAAGTGTCTGACACTAGGGTATAATGGGTAAGGAGAATGTGAATGGTGCATTCTGTCGCATATCATGCAGCAGTCAGGAGCAACAAAGTAGAAGGACACACAACAACATGGTGAGATATTAAGGATGCAGTCCCAAATGAAAAAAAATATTAAGAAGCAGAATGACTTTTTTGGAAAAACCATTAATGTGAATCTCTAAAACATACCCACAATATAATCTTGCATATTCTGTAAGACTATTCTTACATAACCTACATATTCTGATACATACAAATATGAATATACACATTAGACACATTGGAATCATTGCCAGTGAAGAGTGGCAGTAAAAGGGAAGGAAGGAAAGAAAGAGTCACAGAAAGTAAAGAAGGAAAGAGAGAGGAAAGGAGGGAGGGGAGAGTCTTGTGGGTTTTAAGGATAATACTGTATTTTGTATTGGGGAATATACCTCAACCCTCCAATATGATAAATAAACAGCACCACCAGATGGTTGCCAATAACGCTTGGCTGGTACAATAAACTTGGGGTCATTTCATTTTTTTAATCTTTTTTTTTTTGAGAGAGAGAGAAAGAGAGAGAATGCATGATGAGGAGCAGAGAGAGAGGTAGCGAAAGAATTTCAAGCAGGCTCCATGCCCAACACAAAGCCCAATGCAGGGCTCAATCCCACAACCCTGAGATCATGACCTGAGCCAAAATTAAGAGTTGGACACTCAACTGACTGAGCCACCCGGGCGAACTTGGGGCCATTTCAAAACTAAATTTTGGGCAACTACGGTAATATGGACTGTTCTGCTGTTCTCATTGCTCATTTGACTAAGTGCTCTTTCCTCTTTCATTGTAAATATCTCAACTTGGAGAAATGAAAAGGGAGTCTAGAAAGTGAACAGGAATGGAGGATATTATTAATTTTAATATTAATTTATTAATCTTCATTGAACTGAAGTCAAACAGCAAAAGAGACACAATATACTGTGATGCATACTTTAATTCAAAACAAGCCAATTACCAATACTGTACCAATATTTGAATGCTGGCACCATTATTTATTCATCATGGACACACAAAAAATGCAATAAAATACTCAAATAGCAAGTGTCAAGGTATTGTATATCCACCCAGTTGGTAAAATAAGTCACTTAATTTGGCAGGTAAGTATTAAGTAATCACGCTGTCAAAGTCGGGTGAGTATCTAAGGGAGAAAGACAAAGAATGAACAAGGAAGGGGGGGAAATTACAGAAAAGAAATAAGAAGGGGGTCAAAAATAGGCATAAGGAGAAAATAAATACAGTGTGACAGGTTCAACAGTGGGATGGATGTCTCCATTCCATCACAGAGAGATTATCCTAGAAATAAGGACATACACTTCAAAGTGACGCCAGCGGAGTGGAGGGGTTCTGTCTATCAGAATGCGGCTGTACATGAAAGTGAACTGTGGATTAAAGTGGTCTTTCAGTGTTAGCTTTCTCCATCTTCTATCTTAATGTTTTACTTGACCTACAACATGTTGGGCAGCATACATAACACACTCACATAGAGGTGACTAACCTTCACTGCCTAGGCCAGGGGCTGCCAAACTCACCTTTTTTTCTTTTTTTTTTTTTTCTTTGCAGGCCAATGATGACACCATGGTTCCTCAGGCCTTCCCTCTCTGTTGGACTAGCCATTATTTTCTCAACTCATGTTTTCCTCATATTACTGTGTTGTGTCCTTTGTCTTTGTAAGAGGGAGGAAATCAGTGTCAGTCAGAGATGAAAAATGGATTTAGGTGATAGCCAATACCCTGGCTTCTGGGTATCTCCTTTCCACCAAGGCCAGTTCCCTCTCTGTCTTCAGCCTGCGAGTTCCTTATTTCCCAGACCTTTACTCCAATCACTTGACTTACAGGTGCCCTATTTCTCAAGTCAGTCTTTGAATTTTTTTAAGACGCCTAGTCCTCAAAGAGAGGCAAGGAAGTACCATCTAAGACATCTCAATATGGCCTCAACTCCTCTTTCTCTTCCCCTTACAACCAATCCGTCAGCAAATCTGTTGCTTATACATTCCAAATATATCCAGAATCCAGTATCTCATCTCTCTGTTGCAATACCCTGTTACAAACCACCATCATTTCTTGCCTGGACCATGTGTAATAAAATCTGAATGGGTTCCTCCTTCAGCCCTTGCCCCACGCTACACCTATACACACAATTTGTGTTCCACACGTAACTCACTTTTTAATGTTTTATTTTAAAATAGTTTTATACTTGCAGTAATGTTGCAAAAACAGGACAGAGAATTTCACTTATACGTGTAATCTAAAAAACAAAACAAATGAGGCACCTAGGTGGCTCAGTCAGTTAAGCATCTGACTTGGGCTCAGGTCATGATCTCGCAGTTTGTGAGTTTGTTTGAGCCCCATGTCAGGCTCTGTGCTGACAGCTCAGAGCCTGGAGCCTGCTTCAGATTCTGTGTCTCCCTCTCTCTCTGCCCCTTCCCCACTCTCACTCTGTCTCTCTCTCTCTCAAAATAAATAAATATTAATTAAAAAACAAACAAACAGGGGCGCCTGGGTGGCGCAGTCGGTTAAGCGTCCGACTTCAGCCAGGTCACGATCTCGCGGTCCGTGAGTTCGAGCCCCGCGTCAGGCTCTGGGCTGATGGCTCAGAGCCTGGAGCCTGTTTCCGATTCTGTGTCTCCCTCTCTCTCTGCCCCTCCCCCATTCATGCTCTGTCTCTCTCTGTCCCAAAAATAAATAAACGTTAAAAAAAAAATTAAAAAAAAAAACAAACAAACCAAAAGACCAAAAAAAAAAAAAAAAATAGACTCTTAAATACAGAGAACAAACTGATGGCTCCTAGAGGGGAGGTGGGTGGGGGAACAGGCAAAATAAATAAAGGGGAATAAGAGGTACAAACTTCCAGTTATAAAATAAATAAGCCACAGGAATGAAAAGTACAGCATAGGGAATACAGTCAATAATATTGTAATAACATTGTGTTGTGACAGATGGTGACTACACTTACAGTGATGAGCACTGAGTAATGTACAGAATTGTTGAATCAGTATGTTGTAACCCTGAAACTAACATAACACTGTATGTCAATTATAATTTAAAAAAAAAAGAGCAAAGGATCACTGTATACCTTTCACCCAGCTTCCCCTAATGTTAGTATTTTGCAAAACCATAGTTCATATATCAAAACTAAGAAATATATGTTAACATATTAACTCAATTATAGGTTATATTTGAATTTCACTAGTTTGACTAATGTCCTTTTTCTGATATAGGATCTAATCCAGGATACCATGTTGCATTTAGTCAGCATGTCTCCTTAGTCTCCGCCACTCTGTGGGGTGCATTTCATGCTCTTGACACTTTTGAAAAGTACCAGTCAAGTATTCTGTGCCATGTCCCTCAAGTTGGGTTCGTCAATTTTTTTTCACGATCAGACTGAGGTTACAAATTTTCGGCAAAAACACCACAGAAGTGATGTGTTCTTCTCAGTGCATGATATCAGGTGTAAATGATATCAATATGTCCTATTATTAGTAATGTCAACCTTGATCACTTGGTTAAGGCGATGTCTGCCACTTAAGGAAAGTCTGCCAACTGTCTCCACACTAAAGATGACCATTTTCTCTTTTCTAATCAGTAAACGTCTCATGGGGAGACACTTTGAGACCGTGCAAATATCCTGCTTCTCATCATACTCTGTCTGCTGATTTAACCAACCACTGATAACCCTAGCCCCTAAGATTTATTATTGTGATGTCTGCCAATGATGATTGTCTATCTCCTTCATTCTTGCTACATCTACATTTCCTGCCACCCAACTGAGCCCAGCCCAGATGACGAAATCCTGAGGAAAACAATACAAAACAAAACAAACAAACAAAAACCCATGGCTGTTGTTCGAAGACACTATGCTGTGGGGCAACTGTTACGTAGCAATAACTAACCAGTACAGTGTCTTCAGTCAGACCCTCTCTTACTCTAGCACCTTGAAAAAAGCTTACTATGTTAGCAAATCTGGGGCTCCTTTAGAACAGGGAGGATAAACAGAGCTTCAAGTTAAAAAATTATAGAAATATAAAAGTTACTGTATTGGGTGTATTCAGACACCAGTAATGGAGTGGTATTCGACTGGCAAAGCTAGAAAATTCAGAACGAGAGAAAACAGTGAGCTTTTAAGGGCACCAAGAAGCCCCCTTCGCCTCCAAAAATAAATTTTTCCACTGATTAATTCCTTTCCTTTGTTCATTCAATATTTATTGAGCCTTTGCCGGGTTCTAGATGTGCAAAGATGTGATGCTGGACTTTGATTCCAACTTTATTAAAATACAAGCATGGTTTGTATGTCAATGATACTCAAATAAAAATGTTTTTTAATACATGCATGGTGAGTGCTTACACTTTCCTCTGTTGTTAGTCACCTGTACCTTCCAAAGAAATCGGGACCTGAGCACAAATGCGGCCAAAGAAAGGGGGAAAGAGACCTGAACACACACATTTCTTAGCCTGGAGAACCTAGAGCCAGCCCCACCCAGTCACAGAGGGCTGACACATTTCCTTGTTCTACCAAGGGCTATTCCAGAAACTGTCATAAACCAATTTAGTCATCTGTCCCATGGAGGCTGTGCATCCAGCCTATAGTGAGTGAAATGAATGGAAGGCAAAGATGTGAATTTTTATAAGATACTGAGAAAAGAGGAAGGGCAAAAAGCAAGTTTTTTGTTCTCCTTATCACAATGACTTTGAAATGTTCCCTGACCTTGAAAAGACCATCTTGAAATCCTTTTTCCTGTGAAATTAAAGCTCCACAGAAGAATGACTTAGGAAGCAGCAACAGTAATAACAACAATAATTATTATTATTACAGCAATGACTCATTTTTACTGAGCATCTGCTGTGTATTAGGCACTTTGTTCTAAATATCTAACTAGTGGGGTTTAGAGAAGGATGCAGTGAAGGAGGGCACCAAGAGTTATGCATAAATATAAGTGCACTAGATACCTTAAAAGAAACCAGCAACCTTAAAATTATCATTTGGTTCAGGGCACCTGGGTGGCTCAGTCGGTTAAGCGACCGACTCTTGATTTCGGCTCAAGTCAAGATCTCACAGTTTGTGAGTTTGAGCCCCATCGGGGTCTGCGCCGACAGTGTGGAGCCTGCTTGGGATTCTCTCTCTCTCTCTCTCTCTCTCTCTCCTTCTCTCTCTGCCCCTGCCCCTCCTGTGCTCTCTCTCTCTCTCGAAATAAGTAAAATAATTTTTTTTTAAAAAAGTATCTGGTTCACACTTGTGTTCAAAGTGTTCCATAAGCCTTCCATTTGTTGGACGTGCAATGTAAACACGATGTCAATATAGCAATGACAAGAGTAACTACTGCCATTTCTTGAACACCCACTTACTCAAAAGCCAAGAAAATGGCCTCATTTTACTCACACAACAGCCCTTAAAGGGTCCTACAACGTTCCCCATTTCACGAATGAAGAAACTCAGCAAAGTCCTGGGGCTACTAAATAATGGCAGCAGTGTGGGAGCTCAACTGTCTACACCTGTCCCTTCACTAACCCATGTCTTTCTATCCATCAAATAGGCTACAATAAACACCATTAAATAGAAAGGTATAAAGGTAGGGACTCTTAATCTGGGGCCATAATTTCAAGGGTTCTGTGAACCCCTGAAATTAAATGTCTGAAGCATGTATAAATATGTGCCTCTGGTGGGGGGTGGGGGCTATTTATTGCTTTTATTAGTCTTAAAGGAGTCCCTTATTCTAACTAAATAAGACTAAAACCCTAATTAAAAGGAAGTCCACACTAGAAGATGTGCTACCCCAGTTCACACTGGGTGTTAACAGAACAAGGCAGGCAATGCCCCAATATGCGTGATGGTGGCTGTTCATCCACACCTGCCTCTAAAACACCGCATCCAATAAGAGCCCGTTTCTTCTAAACTATTTTTTTTAATTTATTCACTTATTTTGAGAGAGAGCGTGGCACACATGCAGGGGAGGAGCAGAGGGAGTGGGAGAGAGAGAGAAGCCCAAGCAGGCTCCGCACTGTCGTGGCTTGAACCCACGAGTCATGAGATCATGACCTGAGGGGAAACCAAGAGTTGGACACTCAACTGAATGAGCCACCCAGGTGCCCCAAGAGCCTATTTCTTTATCCACACAATGTCCTCACACAAAGCACAGCTGGGCTTTCCGAGTGATGTTAAACCTGCTTTGTGGTTCCAGGGCCTTGCCCAGCAGAACAGCCAGATGAGCCGAGAGCCTCGGTGCACAGTGGCTGGGAGACCACCCTGTTTAGAAACAGAAGTAGCAACGGATGCCTGTTGTAGGTCTCCTCTAGGCTTATTTGTCTACAGACACAGATTAGATTCTGATTCTGATCCAAACAGAAATTAGGTCAGTTATTCCATTTCTGAAAACCTGGCAGGAATACCTTTTGTTAAACACACTCGTTAGGCCAACTGAGTATTTTCCAAATAGGAATTAGAGGGAAATTTCCAAGGCTCATTTGAGCCCATGGCTTGATTTTGCTTTTCTTTTTTGTTGCTGTTTTTTGTTTTGTTTTGTTTTGCTTTGCTTTGCTTTTCAATCTCCTTACAGAATGATCCATGGGTCACCCACTGTCATTGCTCTCTCCTGACCATACTCACTAGAAGACTTTTACTCGCAATGTTGGAAGAACTCAAGTTCTTATGGGAAAATTCTTCATCTCAGTGAGAAAGAGAAATGCTAGACCTTTTCCTGTGGAAAAAAAGGGGGCGGCGGTTGAGGGGGATTTGTTGTGTTTTTATTTGGGCAAAGCAGGGAGGAGAAAGCAACATCTCAACAAATACCAGCTCAGCTCTCCTCTCTTTCTTGTCTGGCGAAGTGCCAGGGTAAGTTGTGAGATACAGGTAGGCCCGTGTATTGCCCACAGAAGGATGATTCAGCAAAGCCCACTCAGGCTCATCATTCCGTCAAACGCTTAAATGGGAGACACATTCCTTCCAAATACAGGGCTCGTGATGACGGTATACCGGTAGTGTGGGAAGACGGGTGCTCACTCCTCCTCGCGACCGAAATCACAACTTTCAGCTAAGAAAGCACAGAGGAAACTGCTATGCCCTCTCCTTCTACATTTTCCCCACTTGCCTACATGTTTAATATCTTCACACAGACCTAGAATGGTGGGGAACGGTAGTAAGGGCTCACTAAGTCCATGTGGCTTACTCAAGGAACTCACATAGTCTACTACCTGAATTACTTTGAGCGATTCATCTTCTGTTCAGGCTATTCTAAATCTTAGTGTTCCGAAATATACTTTTTAAATTAAAACTCATCAAGTCCTTTGATTTCCCTTCAGATTAGTGAAACTGTGGGGAAAATTACAAATAGCATTCCAATAACCCCAAGACCTTTCTCTAATGGCGGCCTTCTATGGTAGGTTGGATTACTATTCCCAACTCTTCACTCTCTCCCCGTAAAAAGGATTATAAAAATCCACAGCCTTTGCCACTGGGCTTTGCAATAGAGTGGAGTTCACAAAGTAAACATCCCCACTCAACCGACTTTAGGTCCGGCCTTATAACTTTTGACCAATAGAATGTTGGTAGAAGTGACGTGTGTTTGTAATGAGCTGAAATTTTAACAGGTGTGGCAAATTTGCACCAGCAACTTCTGTCCTTCTGTCATTAACGATGCCCACCAGCACATCTCAGGTAACTGTTGTTCCTTAGCCTGGGTCCCATGGATGTGGAGCAGACCTGAACTGGGCCCATGTCCTGGGTCCACAGCCAGCTGAGCATAGGAAGGCCAAGCCAACCAGCAGACCCATGAACAATAAATAAAGGAGGATTTTTGTCAGCTACTCAAATACCGGGTTTGTTACTGTGGCTAAAGCTGACTGACACATCTTTCAAATCCAATGCGTCAACAGGTTGCTGTGTACCTTGCAAAGCTTCATAAAGGTATGGGGCACTTGTCAATTTCTGTTGCTAACATACAAACAACCAAAAAGAGGTACCCTTATCAAACTACCCAGATCCATGTCAGTTCATTAGAAAGTAGCATCCTAGGAGCGCCTGGGTGGCTCAGTTGGTTAAGTGTCCAACTCTCGATCCCAGCTCAGGTCTTGGTCTCAGGATCATGAGTTCAAGCCCCACGTTGGGCTCCACACTGAGAGTGTGGAGCCTGCTTGGGATTCTCTCTCTCTCCCTCTCTCTCTCTCTGACCCTCCCCCACTCGGACTTTGAAAAAAAGATAGCATTCTATTCTTCTTCCTTTATTAACTGCAGAAGTATCTCTGGCAGTCATTGCAGAATTGTTAGCTCAATTTTTCTTCTTTAAACCTACATAGAAAGGAAAGCTGACAACAGTTTTATTTCTTGAAGCCTTTTGACACACTCTATTGTTTGGGGTAGTTTAGAATCTCCACCACTGAGGCTTACCATTCTTTTATTTACCCTCCTCTGTGCATGAGAAATATCTACAGCTGTTAGAGTCAGTACTGAAATAAGCATACACTGTAAGCACACTGTATGTTACCAGCTGATCCAAAGAAAACAACAAAATGAATGAAAAGCAAGAAATGACTGAAGTCTCTAATAATATAGACGACTGAGGACACTAGGAATGGAGCATAGATTGCAAGGTCTTGACACTGATTTTTCAGACCCTTAAGCCCATCTGTTCTTCATAATATTAACCTGTCATCGTATTTCTCAGTCTCTGAATTTCTCCCCTTTTTCTCCCTTTTTTTTGTTTCTCTATTTCTTTTATAGAAGACTGAATAATGTTGAGCTGCTTTCACCCTAAGAAGCTGTGAATTGCTGGGTTCTGTTTAGTTCCCGGTATAATTGGAAACAATTGAATTTGAATAGCAATTTGGTTTTCACATCTTTTATTTATTAACGTTCTTCAAAATATAGAAGTAAAAGGGTAAAAACAGCTTTACATAATATAGAGAATGTCAAGAATAGAAAAAAATGAGGACAAAGAAAAAATAGAAACTGAATAAAAATATGAGTTTAGTTCTATCTAGAGACTTTCAGTTTTTCCAATTCATACCAATATGTATTTCTCATCTGAAGCAGTGTTAATCCACATATATTATAGCTACAGGGTTTATTCATTTAATAAATAGACCCAGTGGTTAGGTAACTAAACATTCGGAAAGAGGTGAAGTGTTTTCCTTGGTCTTCACTTAAAATGTAAGAAGAGCAAAGAAGTAGGTATGGCTTGCCAAAGTCCGTATATAAACGGTTGGCATCAGCGGATGTGAAACGACTATTTGCTCTGTCCCTAGCACACATAAGCATGTTCAGTTTGTCCTAAGCGCACTCTTCTGTGTACACATCATACTTTAATAAAAACTGCTTTTGGGGCATCTGGGTGGCTTAGTCGGTTAAGTGTCTGACTTCGGATCTCATGGTTCGTGAGTTCGAGCCCCACGTCGGGCCCTGTGCTGACAGCTCGGAGCCCGGAGCCTGCTTCGGATTCTGTGTCTCCCTCGCTCCCTGCCCCTCCCCCACTCATGCTCTGTCTCTCTGTCTCTCAAAAATAAACATTTAACAAATTTTTTAAAAAGAGGATAGAGGAAAAAGGATTTTAAAAAACTGCTTTTTAAAACTCTAAAGAACAAGTAAGAAAGTAATGCTTGGTCATTTTCTTTCCTGAGAATTGGTGGTAAACATACTTATGAACTAACTATACAGTGATCAAAAGCCAAGGGGGGAATTTGCCAAAAAAAAAAAATTCAGAAAGTTAAAAAGTCCACTAATCAGAAAATCCTTCCTGCACCATACAGTTCTCACAGTCCTTGTCATCCCTTACCAGTTATGGAACCTTCAAGTGACCCTTTCCTCTTGGGCACTAGACCTGCAATCCTGGGTACTCTTCTTGGTGGTTCAGGGATCAGGTTCTTAAGTCAAAGTGCAAGGGTTCAAGTACCAGCCCAGTCACATCCTGATGATACAACCTTGGGCAGGTATTTAACTCACCATATCTAAGCCTCATCATCTGTAAAATGAGGATAATAATAATACCCACTTCATGAGATTGTGGCACAGAAATATGTGCTTAAGCACCTAGGCAGTGTCAAAAAAATGTTGTTATATAACTTCTATTGTAATGTTTCGATATACAAAACAGGAATAACTAGGAGAAGAAAAATAACACTTAATTCTGCCAAAATGGCTTTCTCCATAAAATTTTTTTAAGTTTAGGGGCGCCTGGGTGGCTCAGTTGGTTAAGCGTCTGACTAAGGCTCAGGTCATGATCTCACGGTCCATGGGTTTGGGCCCCGCATCGGGCTCTGGGCTGACAGCTCAGAGCCTGAAGCCTGCTTCCTATTCTGTGAATCCCTCTCTCTCTGCCCCTCTCCCACTCGTGCTCTGTCTCTCTCTGTCTCAAAAATAAAAAAATTAAAACATTAAAAAAAATTTTTTTAAGTTTATTTATTTATTTTGAGAGAGAGTGTGTGAGTAGGGGAGGGGCAGAGAGAGAGAAGGAAAGAGAATCCTAGCCCGATGCGGGGCTCAAACTCAGTAACCAAAACTGAACCGTGAAATCATGACCTGAGCAGAGATCAAGAGTCAATAGCTTAACTGACAGAGCCACCCAGGCACCCCTCCACAAATTTTTTTTTTTTAAATGGCCAAAGTGGTCATGGGAGAAATGTACTGCTGCTCGCAACTTACTTTATTTTTTTAAAGATTTTTTTAAATGTTTATTTATTGGGGCACCTGGGAGGCTCAGTCGGTTAAGCATCCAACTCTTGGTTTCGGCTCAGGTCATGATCTCACAGTTTATGAGCCCGAGCCCCGCAATGGGCTCCGCGCTGACAGTGCAGAGCCTGCTTGGGATTCTCTGTCTCCCTCTCTCTCTGCCCCTCCCCTGCTCGTGCTCTGTCTCTCTCTCAGAATAAATAAATAAACATGAAAAAAATGTTTATTTACTTTAGGGAGACAGAGAGCATGGACACATGCAAGCAGAGGAGGGGCAGAGAGGATCCGAAGTAGGCTCTGTGCTGACAGCAGAAAGCCCCCTGTAGGGCTCAAACTCACAAACCATAAGATCATGACCTGAGCCAAAGTCAGACGCTCAACCACCTGAGCCACCCAGGCACCCTCGCAACTTTAAAATGCACCAAAAAATAAGTTATGTGGATTAATGGATGGATGGCAGGATCAATAGATCGCTATGTGATAAGACAAATATACCAAAAGGTGCACTGTAGAATCTACGTAATGGGTATGCAAGTGTTCACAGCACAACTTTTCAATTTTTCTGTATATAGGCGATGGGGGGAAAAGTAAATGGCATAAATATTTAAATTCTGCATAATTACTAAGTATAAGCAGAGCCTCTGTACTGTACAACTTGAAGTTAAATATATACACCTAGTTATGGATTTGCTCTTCTCTTTCTTGGCTTAAGTGTTAAACTTCAGGTTTCCTTTCTAATTTCAGAAAAACGTTTACTTTTACCCCAATTCTTCCATCTTGTCAGATATTCCAATGAATGCTTCTTTCTTGTTCAGTCTATAAGCAGATTCTGTGTTCGAAGCCTTTTTCCTAACAAATTGTTAAGAACCAGAAAGCCCACCTGGTCCGTCCTATCCCAAGACAATAAAAAAAGGAGTGTGGGTCCCCTTCTCTTTTAAGAGCCCAACAGGCATGATCCAATTATCCCAGAGATATAAGTTATTTATATTTTATCCATCCTTTAAAATTAGGCAAATTCTAAGGCTATGTGTTCCAAGAGTACATTATTTCTCCATAGAGAAGTGTGGTCTTCTTTGTTCAAAATTCTATCATTGTTATCTCTTTTTGTAAAGAGGTTCTTATTTGGCCCATTATTTATTATTGTCCCATTTTGGATCAACAAAAGGAGAGAAATTTCTGGCAGACACAGTTGGTTTGCCTTCCATATAGCCTGTCCCCACTTTCTTCCTTGCTTACCAGCCCATGAGAATATCTACAGGTCAAAAATTAGGGACGCCTGGGTGGCTCAGTCGGATAAGCATCAGACTCTTGATGTGGACTCAGGTCATGATCTTGTGGCTCATGAGATCAAGCCCCGTGTAGGGCTCTGCACTGACAGTGCAGAGCCTGCTTGGGATTCTCTCTCTCTGACACTCCTCTGCTTGTGCACAAGCTCACTCTCTCGCTCTCTCGCTCGCTCTCTCTCTCTCTCAAATAAAAATTTTAAAAAAGAAATTAAATTGGAGGCATGGCAGAATCCCAGTGAGTTGTACCAGACTTCCCATTTCTCCTTAGTTAAAATAATATGATTCTTGGGGTGCCTGGGTGGCTTAGGAGGTTAAGCATCTGACTTTGGCTCGGCTCATGATCTCACAGTGCATGAGTTCAAGCCCTGTATTGGGCTCTGTGCTGACAGCTCAGAGGCTGGAGCCTGCTTTGGATTCTGTGTCTCCCTCTCTCTCTGCCCCTCCCCTGCTCACACTCTGTCTCTCTCTCTCTCAAAAATACACATTTAAAAAAAGCTAAAAAATAAAAATTAAAAACTGGATAATTTCCACTTTTAAAAAATTTTTAAATAAAGTAACATGATTGAAAGCTGAAAATGCATATGAATTTTTATCAGTCATGGATGCTGTAGCAGCGTAAAACATGCCCACAAATTCTGTTTTCCCAATGAAAGATAGGAAAGATCTCCATGCAATATTTGAAAGAGAGGCTGAGAAAATGAGACTCTAGTTTTTCCAACATTTATAATAAGAGATCTACAAGGAATATGAGGTTGGGAATGGCTTTTAGGTAGTCAACCATGCAACAAATATCTTTATAATAAATACAAAATAAAATGACCATCTTATTGGTAGAGGATAAGAACCAACAGATGTATTTTGCTATCAGGTGACTGTTTTGAGGGCTAGTAATTTATCAACACCTGAAAACAATTTCTAGTTATGTTATAAAACTCTTGACATTTTTATTATGATGGCTTGACATCAATGCCTCTCCCTATCTGTGTTTCTTCTTAAGGTTTTCGTCTTTGTTTTGTTTACTTTAATTGAAGTGTAATATACATATAGTCATTATAGAATGTGCTGTAATTTCAGCTCAAGACATTTTGACATATGTGCACATCTGGGTCACCACCCCCAGACCAAGATCTAGAATATTTCTAGCACCCAGAAGGCTCTCATAACCCTTCTCTCAAAAATAACAACTATTCTGACTTCTATCATCATGTATTAGTATTGCCTGCTCTTGAACTTTCTATCAATGGCTTATATAGTACGTACTCTTTTGTAACTGGCCTCTTTCATGATGTCCATGATAATCAATGGGGTTTTTATGTTTATTTGGTTTTGGCTGAGCAGTATTTCATCATATGCACATATTATAAATTATTCATCCATCCTTCTACTGATGAACATTCAGGTTGCTTCCAATTCAGGGCTACTATGAGAAGGCCACTGTAAACATTCTTACAATGCAGGTCTTTTGACAAACATGTGCACTCACTTCCCTGGGGTATCTATCTACAAGTAGAATTTCAGGATTGGATGATAGGGATATACTCAGCTTTAGCAAATACTGCTGAGCCACTTTGCAAAGTTGTTTTATCCCCCCGTTTGTGTTCAGTTTCCAAGGGAAGGCACTAATATGCTCCCTGATGCACCTCTTCTCAGCTATTCCATACTTATAAACAGAACTCCAACAACACCTCGTTTTTCCTCCATGACTGGCCCCATATCACCCTCGCAGTCTTTCTCTGTCATTCCAACTACAAAGGCCAGCTCAAAGAAGCCTATGCTAGGTGAAGATTTAAGGCTCTCTCAAGACCTAATAAAAAACAAGCAGGTAAAAGCAAATGATTTTTAGGTCTACTTTAATTGCATCTCATTGCATAAACTTGAGTAACATTTTTTTTTTTTTTTGCCTTTGGTTCACACCTTGGTGGTTTCAAGAAACAAATGCAACTGAACTATGGGCACATTGTGAAAATAAATGAGTAAAGTTCTCTAGGCTTCCTGGGGACAGGAAGGAGGATGGGAGGAAACTGTTCCAGAAATGTAATCATTATTGTAATAGGCCTGCAGTGCTATGAATAAGTCATAATTATCTCACAATATGAGTTAATGCTGTGATGCTTTCTCCTGTCATGTCAACATATGCACTTACATATCAAGAAGAGCCACAGAGCCGCTCCAGTGCTGAACACCCCAAGCCCACACTGCACATGCGTACTGACCTCACATTCTAGGAAAATGCTCAATACCCTCAGGACTAGGAGGGGCATTTTCACCCACAGTGGCCTCACCTTTCCCTATTCCAATCCCTACTCATATTTTGTGTGGAAACCCCCATAGGATTCAACTATAATAAAGGCCTATTTATATTATATTGGAAGGGGGCCTATTTCTGACATTTCTGCAGGTGCATTCTCAACTTAAGCTAACAAAAGTCCAAGAAAAATGTCATATTCTTGTGCATATGGATGTTCCCAACTTCATCTTCCTTCCATTTTTATGGGTTGTAAGGAAGAAAGAAAAGAAAAGAAAAGAAAAGAAAACAAAACAAAACAAAACAAAACAAAACTAGAGGAATAAGATACTGAGAATGAAATTTGGAAAACTTTCGTGTTCGTAAAATGGGTCCATTCTAAGTGTGCTCAATTGGATGCCAGCAGCTTAACTCCGGCCCGGCTACTTTGTTGTTCTCAGATTTCTAAGACACATCAAGAGGCGATGCTAAATCCAGGATGTGTGTGGTGATTTCTGAAGATTAAGTGGTCCCTGTGTTCAAAGTTCAGGGTTTCCTCAAATGCTCTGTCTCTTCATCACCAAGACTAGGTTGACACACAGTCCTTATTGGGCCCCTGATGAACTAACGGCAAAGCTCTGGAGGAGGAAGGGCCCAGACACTGGTAGGTTTTATCTTTGGTGAGGGGGGAGGTAGAAACCACTATTCTATCACATTCCTGGGTACATTCCCACCATTCAAGAGAGATGAACCATCCACAGAACTGGAATGACTCACAGATCCAGAGGCAGCAAATGGCTCCTGATAAACCCCTGGTTTCTCATCATAAGGATTTCTGTTCTCATAACTTAAGCCACCCACATTGGCTTTATTTGTTGTCCAACCATACTGGCCTCTCTCATACACACATTAAAAAAAAGGGGCCTCAAAGAGTGAATCCAAGGGACTAATAAGCTCAGAAAAATGCTAGCAAACCATGGCAGGTTAGGGAGCAAATTCCAGACAGCGAGCCTGACTCTCAAGATCTCTGCTTAATAACTTCCACTAAATATAATTTAGACAAACTCTTACTTGTGGTGTTCTGAACAGGGCCATCAGTGCAACAATTGAAAGAAAAAGTCAAAAACAATCCTGAACTTTCTGAAGTTAAAAAAGGAAAAAGCTCTGTTTTTCCTACTGAGTTTCCCTTTTACATTCTCCTACTTTGAGGACATAAATATTTCCACTTTTCAGCACTTGGTCATAGCAGAAGAAAGAAGTGCCCATTGCTCAAAAAAATTACAGTCATGAAAAGATAGAAACAAACAATGAAAGCTTTGCTCTAATATTATATTTAGGAGTCCAGACCATAGGACCACCTTGCAGGCAAAACTACTTTCTACCTCGTCGTGAGCATGCCTTGATAATTAGAATCCTTTGGATGAGGTCCAAGACAGAATCCCATATACCCAATTCTGTGTTAATAATCAGAACACTAAAGAAGTGCCAATTTGTTTCCCCAAACAAAGCTAAGAGCCACCCAGCAGAAAGGGGTTCTACTTTCTAAATGAAATAATATTTAAAAACCCCTAGCACACCATTTGTATTGGCCAAAACACTGTTGCTATCCCAATGAGAGTTACGTTAGGGAGAGCAGTGACTGGGAAGCCACAGTACAGCTTTGTCATTAATTGGGTTTATGCCCAAAGTACTGATACAGAGCTCTCATATCTAGGATGCAAAGCAGTGCTGAGGCTCAAGGTCCAAAAAGGGTCTCTCTCTGTTCTGAATCCAAATGTGAGAAAGGAGAAAAAGAGATGGCGTGGCCTCCAATGCCATGGAGAAGAGGGCCAGACTCTGACCCATATAAGGAGAAAGCAGAAGAATTCCAATGTGCTGCCCCAGCTTTGTGGAGGAAGAGTAAGAATAAAGAGCCACATCCTTGTGTCTGACCTGTGAATACTAAGACCCCAGACGCTGGGATGGGTGAAACATCCTGGCCAACCCAACCTTGGCAGTCCAGACCAGTCAAACATATGCTCGCAATAGGGTTTCCATGGACCAGGAGTGCTGTCGGCAAAGAAAAAAATGTGGAGTGTGTCAATGAGCATGCTGGTAGGGGAAGTCTGTCATACCAAGTTAACAGAGGCAGCTAATACGGCTGGAGACATTGAGAGCTAGGTACAAGGTTTGAATCCTGAGTTTCCTGTTTACCAACTTTGTGATTTTGTCAAGTTACTTCTCCCAGGCCTCAACTTCATCATCTGTAAAATGAAGCTGGTAACGGCACCTACCTCATAAGGGCAAACAAGTTAAAGCACTTAAAGCACAGAACATTACTTGGTACATCATAAACAGGCTGTGAGCTATTATTATTTAGAACTTTTTCTGATGGTTTCAAATTATAACCTTTAGCCAGAAATGGATTACGATTAACAACAGGATACTTGAAACAAAAAAAGTCAGTGAGGGGGTGATGAGATTGATTGGGCTGGAGATGAAACAACACAAAATAACATACTGGAATCAAATGACTCCTTCTCTAGCAAGTGACAGTACATAAAATGAAAATAATGTACCTAAAATGCTCTCACAATGTCATTTAAAGACAAAATAAAATGGTGGCTGAATTTGTTACAGGCTATAAGCTTTTATCATGTTTAAAACAGTGCACAAGCCATCAGCAGAGTCGAAGCAGTGAAATTTTTCAAAATAGTTCTGCGGCCCTTGCCAAGTTACAACATCATTTGGAAACAACACGCGGTGAGCATAAAAATAAGGCTCTTGGTTCTTTCAGCATAAATTAAACAACTTAATGTTATTGGAAAAATTATGCAAACAAAATTTAAATCGGATTTTGTAAGTACACATAGGATCTTTCAAAGAAAAATGCCACGGTGCACATAAGAAAAGCTCACTAAAAATAAAGAGACAATGTAGTTTTTAAAAATGGGCAAAAAACTTAGACACTTTACCAAAGAGGATATCCAAATGGCTGTTACAAATATATGGAAAGGGGCCACTTTAGTCCTAACACTATGGCTGTGTGGTATGGCAATGCCATATCACTGCAGACCCACAGGAGAGGTAAAATGGAAAAGACAGACAATACCAAGTGTTGACAAGGATGGGGAGCAACTAAAACCCTCCACCAATGGCGGGGGCGGGGGGTGCAGTGCGTAGAATAAATGGGTTCAAACATTTTGGAAAACTATCAGTATCTACTGAGGTTGAACATAACTACACTCTCTGAGGCAGTGATTTCATGCCTATTTATATATCCAACTGAAATGCATACAAATGACTACTGAAAAGCAGGCACAAGACTGTTTACAGCAGACTAGGCATAAACAGCCAAAAATAGGAGACCACCAAAAGCACACTAACAGGAGAAGGGGAAAGAACACATTGTGGTATATTCATACAATGGAATATGATACGGTAAGGAGAATAAATGAACTACAACTACACAAAACAATTCAATGAATCTCATGAACAAAACTTTGAGAAAAAAAATCCAGTGGGAGAAGAGCACATATTATATGATACCATTTAGATAAAGTTCAAAGGCAGGCACCCTAATCTATGGCATTAGAGGTCAGGATAGTGGTGACTCCCAGGAGACAAGAGACTGAGGCTACACAAACAGGATCTAGGGTTCTGGTTATACTGGCTTACTCACCTTGTAAAAATTTATTAAGTTTTTCCATTATGAATTGTGTACTTTTCTCTACATGGCATATTTCAGTAAAAATTTCACATCTTTAAAAAAATGCTCAGTAAATCCTGATCTACTGATCTTGCAACACAAATGGAAGCTCCATGAAGGGAAGACATATTTCTTTCTTTTGTTCACTAATGTGTCCTAAGCACCTAGAACAGTACCTGATACATAACAGGTGCTCGACAGAATGAATGGTAGATAAGCACACTGCTCCAAACATAAAATTTGTACCACAATCTGAAACAGCTAGAAGAGAACCCAAGAACAGTGCCTAATATACAGTAGGTGCTCCACTGATGTTTACTGAATAAATGGTTATCTGTTCAAGGACTGATAGTATATGAAGTCCACAATTCACCTGCATATGAGTATGGATTTGTGTATTTCTCCTTTTTGCCTGTTTTTATATATGTTCTTCCAGGTCACTACAAAGAAGATTTGAGTACATAAACCACTTACCAACTTATATTCAACAGGAATATAAGTCTTCAAGTATACTGATAAAATTTTAGTTTATTAACAAAACCATATAATACGGAGCACTTTACTGAATAAACTGGGGAAATGGGCTTCAATCAATGCTGGTGCCACAATGTTTTAACCACAGTAGTTCTTATTCTATTGAGACTAGCTCTAAGCATTAATAAGATGTCAGCATGTCTCAAATTAGGATTCAAAAATGCCCTGTAGACTGTCAATTTTATTAAGGAGCAGACTTTAAATTGCAGACTTTTCAGAGATGTTTGTAATTATATGGGCAGCAAGTATCATAATTTCCTTTTTTGTATTAAAGGCCAATCAAGTAATGCACTGGGAAGACAGAGGAAGGGGTCATGAGAAAAGGAAAGCAGGTGGCCTCTAGAAGGTAGAGAAGGCAAGGACACTGATTCTCCCTTAGAGCCTGAAGAAGGAATTCAGCTCTGCTGACACCTTAATTTTAGCCCCATTAGACCCATGTCAGATGTCTGACCTCCAGAACTATAAAATAATATATTTGTGGTTATTTGTTGCAGCAGCGATACCAAACTGATATAGTACATGTGCCTCACACACATGGGTCTTGCAATGTTTCAAACGTACCAAGCGTTTTCATGCCTCAGAACCACCATCCATGGTTTTCCCACTGCTTCAAATTGTCTGGAATAATTTGTCTTCTTCCAAATTTTTAAATGGCAGTTTCCTTTTGGCAATTAGGGCTCATGCTAAATGCCACCTTCTCAGAGAAGTCTTCCCCGCCCAATCTAAAGTAGTCACCATTAGGGGCACCTGGGTGGCTCAGTCATTTGAGCATCCAACTCTTGATTTTGGCTCAGATCATGATCCCAGGGGCGCAGGATCGAGCCCCACGTTGGGCTCTACGCTGAGCATGGAGCCTGCTTGGGATTCTCTCTCTCTCTCTCTCTCTCTCTCTCTCTCTCTCTCTCTCTCTCTCCTTCTGCCCCTCACCCCCACTCAGGTTCTCTATCTGAAAATAAAAATTAAAAAAAAATTTAAAAATAAAGCAGTCACCATTATTCTCTGTCACAGTATACTGCTCTTTTCCATCATAAAAACCATTTTTGTAAGTATTTATCTAGTTGTTTGTTTACTTGTTTATTATTCAGCAATCCTACTAAACTGTGAGTTCATGAAGTCTAGGGTCATATCTGTTTTCTTCTTCATTTGTGAATTATGGACCTGGCATGGACATCCCATAAATTTGTGGAATATCAATTTAGCAATACAGAGATTGTTACCAAGTTTTAAAATTGCAAAAAAGAAAGAAAAGACACTGAAACAAAGTATAGAATCATCAAAAAGAATGAAAAACATACGACTGCTTTGAAAGTTTGAGAAAATAAATTACAGAAAAGTACAGTGAGAGGTCAAAGATTCCCTCCAATGACATCATAAATTGGATCATTAAATACAGATGTTAACCGGCTAAAAACTCTTTCACTAACTCCAAATTGTACACTTAGCAGTTGGAAAAAAAAAGAGAAGAGCCTTTTAGGTACCGCTAATGATTAACTTTAAAACTAAAATGTCTCATAATATCTCCTGCATCATTCTATTTGACATTCAGATGAGTCATAAGACATTATGGCAAGCTATTACAAACTACTGCCATTTCCAACTTCTTAACCATTTGCACTATTCACCGACATGAGTTCAGATTTTTTCCCACTGTATAGCCAAAGCAAAATACAAAAGTAAATTGGCTACTGCAAACAGGGCCTCAAAGAAATATCTGTGCACTCACATCCACAGTAGCATTATTCACAATAGCCAAAAGGAGCAAAGCAACCCAAGCATCCATCGAGGGATGAATGGATAAACAAATGTGGTATACACAAAGAATGGATTATTATTCAGCTTTAAAAAGAAGGAAATTCTGACACATGCTACAACATGAATAAATCTTGAGGAGATTATGTTAGGTGAAATAAACCAGTCACCAAAAGACAAACACTGTGGGTCAGGGGATGGGTGGAATAGGTGAAGGGGATTAAGAGTAGCCTCAGGATGGACACTGAGTGATGTACAGAATTGCTGAATTGTTATACTGGACACCTTCGACTAATAATATAACACTGGATGTTAATTATACTTGAACACAAGAAGAAAAAAAGACAAATACTGTATGATTCCAGTTATACGAGGTACCTGGAGTAGTGAAGTCCACAAAGACAAAAAGGAGAAGGGTGAGTGCCAGGGGCTGGGGGAAGGGGAGAATGGGGAGGTAGTGTTTAATGGCTATAGAGTTTCAGTTTTGCAAGACGAAAAGTGTTCTAGACAATGGTTTCACAACAGTGTGAATTTCCTAACACTACTGAACTGTACACTCAAAAATGGTGAAGATGGTGGGTTTTATGTGTGTTTCACCACAGTTAAATTTGTTTTTAATTTAAAAATAAGTACATTAGCAAAAACAAATAAGTTAAATTAAATTAAAAATAAGTGGGGCACCTGGGTATCTCAGTCGGTTAAGGGTACAACTCTTGATTTGGGCTCAGGTCATGATCCCATGGCTCGTGAGTTCGAACCCACATAGGGCTCTGGGCTGACAGCTCAGAGCCTGCTTGAGATTCTCTCTCTCCATCTCTCTCTGCCCCTCCCCTGCTTGTGCTCTCTCTCTCTCGAAATAAACACTTAAAAAATTTAGTAAATAAAAAACAGGGGCGCCTGGGTGGCTCAGTTGGTTGGGCGACTGACTTCAGCTCAGGTCATGATCTTACAGTTTGTGAGCTCGAGCCCCGCATCAGGCTCTGTGCTGACAGCTCAGAGCCTGGAGCCTGCTTCGGATTCTGTGTCTCCCCCTCTCTCTACCCCTCCCCTTCTCACGCTCTGTGTCTCTCTGTCTCTCAATAATAAATCAAAAAATGTTAAAAAAAAAATCAATATAAATTTTTTTAATTTAATAAATAAAAAATAAAAACAAGTAAATTGGCTACTGATACTGACATGAGTACAACTTATGTATGTACAGAGATAAGCATAAACCTATTAATACTTAGCATATCAATACTTTAATGATTAAGTCAACACTATTATATCAGGTGCTTTGTTATTTTAATGTATTACTACTTACAAAACAGATATTTATAAACTAAATTTCTACTATTAAAACATCTGCCTTTCAGTTCTACATGATATTTAAATATTTAAAAGAAATAATTTTATTGTTCAAAATGATTGAAAACCACAGGATCATGAAGGTCTACTCCAATCCAATGTGGGGCAGGACCAAGTTCCCCTCCTGTTTACATCTTTTATTTCTCCCCGTGCTCACTCCTGGTGTAAAAGGGCCTTTTAGTGATGCTTATGTTCATTACCTTGACTGAAGTAATCACCTCAAAGTGTATACATATGCCAAAATGATAAAAGTATATACTTTATTTTGTAATTTTTTGAGGAGAGAGAGAACATGTGCACACGAGTAGGGAGAGACAGAGGGAGAAGGAGAGGGAGAGGGAGAGGGAGGGAGAGGGGGGAGAGAGAGAGAGAGAGAGAGAGAGAGAGAGAGAGAGAGAGAGACAGAGAGAAAATCTCAAGTAGGCTCTAAGCTCAGCATGGAGCCAGACTCAGGACTTGATCCCACGATCCTGGGATCATGACCTGAGCCAAAATCAAGAGTCTGATGCTTAACCAACTGAGCCACCCAGGCACCCTGAAAATTATATACTTTAAATATGTGCAGTTTATTGCATGTCAGTTATAGTGCAATAAAGCAGCTAGAAATTTTTAAAAAGATAAAATACTACACACTCCTTAAAATACTTTAGCCAAAAAAAAAAAAAAACACATATTAAACCTGAATCTGATAAAGCCTCTCAACTTCTCCATTTACAGGAACAGCAAGAGACAGTAGAATATGTTAAATGACACTGTTCAGCAAAATCTAGACTGTAGGAGATGCTCCAAGACAAATGACTCTATTCCTTCAGCAAATTAACTGCAAAAACTGATTAAAAGAGATGCAAGAGGGGAGCCTGGGTGTCTCAGACAGTTCAGCGTCTGACTCTTGATTTCAGCTCCAGTCGTGATCCCACCCTTTGTGAGTTCTAGCCCTGCATCAGGCTCCACACTATCAGCAGGGAGCCTGCTTGGGATTCTCTCTCTCTCCCTGTCTCTCCGCCCCTCCCACATTTGCAATCTCTCTCAAAATAAATAAATAAACTTTGAAAAAAAGAGAGAGATGCAAGAGACATAATTAATTTCAACGTATAGACTTAGATCCCGATTTAAATAGTCTTAAAAATTTTACAAGACAATCATGATAACTTGACATTTATCTAGATATTTGACAATATGAAGAAATTATGATTTTTTAGGTGCAACAATGGTATCATAGTTACCCTTATTTAACATTCCTTCTCTTTTCTTCATTCACAGTGAAATGCTTATGGAAAAAATGATAATGATGCCTCAGATTTCATTAAATCCAAGTATAGAATATCAAAAAAAGGGTTGGCCGTGAATTGATAACTCTTGAACATGGGTGACAGGTACAAGGGGGCTCATTATACTATTCTCTTTAATATGTGTCTACCTTTTTCTGTAACAAAGCTTTAAAAGTTCTTTAAATTTTAGGGGCACCTGGGTGGCTCATTCAGTGAGGCAACCAACTCTTGATGTCAGCTCAGGTCATGATCTCACAGTTCGTGAATCTAGTCTGGCTTGGAGCTCTGCACTGACACTGTAGAGCCTGCTTGGGACTCTCTTCCCCTCTCTCTTCCCCTCCCCTGCTTACGAGCACATGCACGTGCACTTGCTCTCTCAAAATAATTAATTTTTTTTTTATGGAACCAGAAAAGACCCCGAATAGCCAAAGAAATCTTGAAAAAGAAAACTAAAGCGGGAGGCATCACAATCCCAGACTTCAAGCTATACTACAAAGCTATAATCATCAAGACAGTATGGTACTGGCACAAGAACAGACACTCAGATCAATGGAACAGAATAGAGAACCCAGAAATGGACCCACAAACGTATGGCCAACTCATCTTTGACAAAGCAGGAAAGAATATCCAGTGGAATAAAGACAGTCTCTTCAGCAAGTGGTGCTGGGAAAACTGGACAGCAACATGTAGAAGAATGAACCTGGACCACTTTCTTAAACCATACACAAAAATAAACTCAAAGTGGATGAAAGACCTCAATGTAAGACAGGAAGCCATCAAAATCCTCGAGGAGAAAGCAGGCAAAAACTTCTTTGATGTTGGCCGCAGCAACTTCTTACTCAACACGTCTCTGGAGACAAGGGAAACAAAAGCAAAAATGAACTACTGGGACCTCATCAAAATAAAAAGCTTCTGCACAGTGAAGGAAAAAATCATCAAAACTAAAAGACAAACGACAGAATGGGAGAAAATATTTGCAAATGACATATCAGATAAAGGGTTAGTATCCAAAATATATAAAGAACTTATCAAACTCAACACCCAAAAAACAAATAATCCAGTGGAGCAATGGGCAAAAGACACTTCTCCAAGGAAGACATCCAGATGGCCAACTGACATATGAAAAAATGCTCAACATCACTCGTCATCAGGGAAATACAAATCAAAGCCACAATGAGATACCAACTTACACCTGTGAGAACGGCTAACATGAACAACTCAGGCAACAACAGATGTTGGCGAGGATGCGGAGAAAGAGGATCTCTTTTGCATCGTTGGTGGGAATGCAAGCTGGTGCAGCCACTCTGGAAAACAGTATGGAGGTTCCTCAAAAAACTAAAAATAGAACTACCCTACGACCCAGCAATGGCACTACTAGGCATTTATCCACGGGATACAGGTGTGCTGTTTCGAAGGGACACATGCACCCCCATGTTTACAGCAGCACTATTCACAATAGCCAAGTATGGAAAGAGCCCAAATGTCCATCGATGGATGAATGGATAAAGAAGATGTGGTATATATATACAATGAAGTATTACTTGGCAATCAAAAAGAATGAAATCTTGCCATTTGCAACTACGTGGTTGGAACTGGAGGGTATTATGCTAAGTGAAATGAGTCAGAGAAAGACAAAAATCATATGACTTCACTCATATGAGGACTTTAAGAGACAAACCAGATGAACCTAAGGGAAGGGAAAAAAATAATATAAAAACAGGGAGGGGGTCAAAACAGAAGAGACTCATAAATATGGAGAACAAACAGAGGGTTGCTGGAGGAGTGTGGGAGGGGGGATGGGCTCAATGGGTAAGGGGAACTAAGGAATCTACTCCTGAAATCATTGTTTCACTAAAAGCTAACTAATTTGGATGTGAATTTTAAAAAATAAAAAATAAAATTAAATAAATAAATTTTTTAAAACTTCTCTAAATTTTAAACATTTAAAATTATAACATATAAAACAGAAACTACTAAATGACTAATTTCATTATATATATATGTATATATATATGTATATAGTATTCACATCTGCATACATACATAAAAATCAAAACTATATACTATATATGCTCAATTAAAGAGCATTCCACCTGTTTTACAATGTGGAGTTTGCTCCCAAAAATGACTTTGTCAAACTTAAATATATAAGCTCTTATGGATATGGATGAAATAGCCAAAAACTATTCATAGTATCATATTCATTTCCTTATTTATTATACATACCTAACATCACATTTAATATAAACCAAATATTAATTTAGAAACACTGCTTTTATCCCCACTTCATGTTACACAAAAACAATTTTCTTGACATTCTTCACATGCTTGTGATCACCAGAACCATGTTTTGAATCTTCTCACAGTGAGACGTTAGAATCTATACTAGATTCTAGAGCCTGAATCTTCAAGCTCAGTTATGCATAGACCCAGGAGTATTCTAAGAGCTCTTCAAGTGGCACATGGTGACAGACAGTTTTAAAAGAATCAACATCCAGATCCTCAAATTTCTACACTCTTCGAAAACTGAGCTCCTACAAGCGTATCTATGGTAGAGGAACAGGTTTTCTGTTTGTACACCCCCTTTGACAATCCCGTATTTCTAAATTTACTACGGCACATTGCTCCAAGGTGCCAAACAAATGGACAACTCCAAACACAGTACAGGCAGTGGCATTAAGACAATGGAAGACGTTCGTGGCTAGATAACAAATTCTCTTGCAAGCATAGTGGTTTCCAAAGCTTCATTCTCAACAAAATTGAAGGAGGGTCAAATGGAGCTGTCAGCCACTAGATGATTTAAAATTAGTTTGCATGACAGAATGCCACATGATTCTTAGCATCTAAGTAGGAGAGAATTCAGAGAATTAAGTGGCATGGCTATAAACAAAAACTGCTTCGATCCCAACCTTTTTATTTACATGCACAAGTTTTCTCAGAGCCTAAGCCTATAAAAAATGAAAACTGGTAATATACTTGATGTCAAACCCTGTCTCATTCTTGTAAAATTAATATTTTTAATATATAAATTGAGGAGAAAAAGTCTCATCTACCTCAACGAGAGATTCTTCTCCAATATAATCTTGTAAGTTTGATAAGCATTTACCAAAATGTGTCAAATATCTGTGATTTTGACAATTGTATAACTCTATCTAGAATCAACCTGCTAACACATATAGCCTCATGGTCATGAGAGCATTTTTTTAACATTTCAAATACACTCATACACACACACACACACACACACACACACACACACACACACAATTCATTTCCAAGAAATATGACAGAAGTCAATATAATACTTTCACACATAAAATGTGTTACATTAGGATAAAATTCTGTGGGGAAAATTGAATGCAATTATTACTTCATAGTGAATGTGTAACAGTATAAATTTTTAAAGTAATTTTTTAGTGGAAGATGGGATTATCAAATCACTATAGAATTGAGATTTCATTAAATGCATTTAAAGGAATGATATAAAATAGTTTTATTCTAAAATGTCAATATTTATAATATGCTAGAATTGCATCCTTTGTAACCAATTAGACTTACAATTAAAAATTTTAAATGTCAATTTTAAATTATTAGGAAGTATACTGTTTCCAATATTCTTTTAGAGGCTTGACGAGTAAGCAAGTTTGAAGACCACAATTCTAGAGGCCTCATCTCCATCAAATCCATTCTGTTTCAGACAAATAATTATTTGAGCCTTTGTATGATGTCTGCACTGGAAATTTTATCCCAGTTCAAAGTGTCCATTTCTTTTTTTTTATGTTTATTTATTTTTGAGAGAGACAGAGAGAGCACGCACAGGGGAGGGGCAGAGAGAGAGGGAGACACAGAATCTGAAGCAGGCTCCAGGCTCTGAGCTGTCAGCACAGAGCATGTTGTGGGGCTCAAACCCACAAACCATGAGATCGTGACCTGAGCCCAAGTGGGGCGCTTAACCAACTGAGCCACCCAGGCACCCAAGAAAGTGTCCATTTCTATAACACAGGGATGTTGAATTTTTTCATTCATCTTGTGAGAGCATACTTATGCCTTATACCAAAAAAAAAAAAGTTGATCTTTAACAACATCTAATGTATGCTAATTTGAATTCATACACCCAGGCCTAATTACTCAATCTGTGCTCAATTTCTTTGGTTCCATTATACCAATTCTATTAGATGACTTCTAAACACATCCAAGACTATCAGTAGTTAAGGTCATTTCAAACTGATATATCTTCCTCAAATAGAAGTCATCCCATAATGAAGAGGTTTTATAAGAACTCACAAATAAGGTGATACCTTCCTTTCTGAGGAATAATTTTAAGAGAAAAACCTCATTTATATTTGGGTGTACATGGTACAACAAAATATAAATACTGACGGTCTCTATGTTATTTGTGGTATCTTCCAAAATCTTCACTTATACAATGAAAACATATTATCTTTCTCATTGGAAAAAAGAATGTACTATTAAGAAGGATGGATGCACCCAATAATAATAAGCATCCCAGGAACCAGAATGTAATCTCTAAATACCATTTTCCATTAAAAAAGAAATAGCAAGGTCAGGAAATGTACAACAGGAGACTGCATCATCTTCTATCAGGAATCAAGGAAACTATAATAATTCTGGTGTTGTGTCAAAAATACCAGGGCACCAGCGCACTTGGGTGGCTCAGTCAGTTGAGCGTACAACTTTGGCTCAAGTCATGATCTCGCTATTGAGTTTGAGCCCAAGGTCAGGCTTGCTGCTATGGGCACCGAGCCTGCTTCAGATCCTCTGACCCCCACTCTCTCTATCCCCCCTCGCTTGCAAGCTCTCTCTCTCTCAAAAATAAACATTAAAAAAAAAAAAAACTAGGGCACCAACTTAAAGAGTCTCCTATTGACCAAGGAGGAGATCATTTCAAAATCACTAACAATGAGGGGCACCTGGCTGGCTCACTCAGTGGAGCATGTGACTCTTGATCTTGGGGTTGTAAGTTCAAGCCCCATATTGGGCCTAGAGAATACTTAAAAATAAAATCTGTTTAAAAATCATTAACAATGGACTGTATTTACATACATCAAATATTCGAAAATCCATTGGTTCATAAAATTACTCAAATAAGGGGCGCCTGGGTGGCTTGGTCGGTTAAGCGTCCGACTTCGACTCAGGTCATGATCTCACGGTCCGTGAGTTCGAGCCCCGCGTTGGGCTCTGTGCTGACAGCTCAGAGCCTGGAGCCTGTTTCGGATTCTGTGTCTCCCTCTCTCTCTGCCCCTCCCCTGTTCATGCTCTGTCTCTCTCTGTCTCAAAAATAAATAAACGTTTAAAAAAATTACTCAAATAAAAATTATACAATATATATAGAATGCAATATTACACAGTTATAAAAAATGAGATCATGTCATTTCTAACAACATAGACAGACCTAAAGGGTATTGTGCTAAGTGAAATAAGTCAGGCTGAGAAAGGCAAATACCAAATGATTTCACTCATAAATGGAATCTAAAAAAATGAATAAACACGCAAAAAGCAGAATCAGACTTATAAATACAGAGAACAAACAGATGGTTGTCAGAGGGGAGGGAGGTGGGTAGTTGGGCAAAATAAGCGAAGGGAAGTGGGAGACACAGGCTTCCAGTTATTGAATGAATAAGTCATGGGAATAAGAGGTACAGCATAAGGAATACAGTCAATGATATTATAATAGCAATGTATCAGGAGAGATAGTAGCTACACTTGTGGTGAGCACAGCATAATGTATAAACTTGTGGAATCACCATGTTGTACACCTGGAATTAATGTGGCATTGTGTGTCAACTACACACACACACACACACACACACAATTTTAAATCCAAATGATCACCTTTGGTGAATGCAAGAGAAACAATTCATTTGCATGAAAACTGGTAAATAAAGCAAAAGAAACAAGCATTTATTTTGCCTTTCTTTACAAAGACTACCTCAGAGTCACCAAATAGTGAATGAGGAAAAGTTTCTCTTCATGGAAGTATTTCAGCTAATAAGCAAAGAAGAAATGACAGAAATACCCCCTTATTAATTAGTGGACCTTAACAATGACCATTAGCTGCTGGTAACATCACTGAACGAGAAACCAACAGACATCATGTGCCTCTTGGCTCCAACTCTATTTATGAAATATTATTGCCAAAGAATCAAACCTGAATCTCAGCAAGCCTCTATATCTAACTACCAATTTACCAATTTACAGGAAACACAGGGGACATAGAAGATGTTAAATGACACTGTGGAGATGCAATTGGTAAAATCTAGACTCTGAAGACTTCTACAGGTCAAAAACCCAGATTCTTCAACAAATAAGAAATTCAGAAAAATAAACGGATTTGTGGATTAAAAGAGAAATAAGAGGTATCAATGAATGGATCTTATTTGAATCCTGTTTCAAACAAATAGACTGTTTAAAAAAGATGTGTATGGCACAGTTAGAGAAATTTAAACACTGAATATTTGATGATTTTAAGAAATTACTGTTTTGTAGGTATGATTATAGTAATGTGGTTATGCTTTAAAAAGAATCTTTGTGGGGCACCTGTGTGACTCAGTTGGTTAAGTGTCCGACTTCGGCTCAGGTCATGATCTCACACTCCTTGAGTTCAAGCCCCGCATCGGGCTCTGCACTGACAGCTCAGAGCCTGGAGCCTACTTCAGATTCTGTGTCTCCCTCTCTCTCTGCTGCTCCTTGATTCATTCTCTCTCTCTCTCTCTCTCTCTCTCTCTCTCTCTCTCAAAAATAAACATTAAAGATTTTAAAACAACAAAAAAAGAATCCCTATATTATAGAGATGCATAGTGATGTCTGTGATCTGCTTAAAAATATTCAGGGTGGGGAAGTGAATGAGGGTAAAGATTAAACAAGAATTGGTAACTCTTGAAGCTAAGTAATGGGTTCGTGAAAATGTATTATTCTAGTTTCTCTACATTTATTTTTTTAAGATTTTAGGTTTAAGCAACCTCTACACCCAAAGTGGGGCTTGAACTCACAACCCCGAGATCAAGAGTCACGTGCTCTACCAACTGAGCCAGCCATGCGCCCCCAGTTTCTCTACTTTTAGATGTGCTTGAAATTTTCCATTTAAAAAAAAGAAAGAGGAAGAAGAGAAGGAGGAAGAGAAGACTGATGCACATTCTGCCATACGATGCCCAGGTTAGCCCAATAAGGCCCTTCACTTTGAGTCACTCAGCCAGTAACTCTGCCAATCCTGGCTGGGGCTGAAAGTCTATGGGGGCATCAGGATCCTAAGGAAATAAGGCCTGGAATTATGCATGCAGCTATCACGCCAGGATCCAGAGGAACTCTGGTAATAACTGGACATACCCAGCTCTAAGGACAGTCCTTCCCTAATCTCTACAGAATCATCCATACAGAGCTACCTGTAATCTCATTTTCTTGCTACCCTAGCTCTCTCCCAGAATAGAAGCCTATTCTAAAGCTTTACCTACCTGAGACCTTCCCACGCTCTCTCATTCCTACCTTCTCCCTTATAATCCCAGCCTCTGGGGGCACCCGGGTGGCTCAGTCGGTTAAGTGTCCAACTTCGGCTCAGGTCATGATCTCACAGTTACTGAGTTAGAGCCCCGCGTTGGGCCCTCTGCTCTCAATGCAGAGCCAGCTTCAGATTTTCTCTCTCCCTGTCCCCTTCCCCCACTGGTGTTCTCTCTCTCTCTCCCTCCCTCCCTCTCTCTCTCTCGCTCTCACTCTCTCAAAATAAACTTTAAAAAAAACTTATAATCCCAGCCTTTGTGTTCAATTTTTCCAAGAGCTAATAATAATAGTAACACTGAAAGAGTACTCGCTGTGTGGCAGGAAGTCTCAAATGCATTATCTACTGGGTGTTTCATCTTCACAACAGCGCTATGATTTTAGTTCCATTTTAAACTCCACTTTGCAGATGAGGACACTGAGGCACTCACTGGGTTAAGTCATACACCCGAGCTGGTGCTGCTAAGGGAGGGGTGAGGTCGGGATTCAGATCCCCATACTGCAGACCCAAATTCCTTGGTTTTCCCCCATATTGGTGACCTGTATTTCTCACAAATAAAACATTCAAGGGGTGCCTGGGTGGCTCAGTCGGTTAATCATCCCACTTCAACTCAGGTCATGATCTCGTAGTTCGTGGGTTCGAGCCTCGCGTCGGGCTCTGTGCTGACAGCTCAGAGCCTGGAGCCTGCTTCGGATTCTGTGTCTCCCTCCCTCTTGGCCCCTCCCCTGCTCATGCTCTGTCTCTCTCTCAAAAATTATTTAAATAAACATTAAACAATTAAAAAAACATTTCATATCACTTTCTAACAAATCCAGCTTAACCCACCCTTGGTAAATTCCTAAGGCTCCTGAGGGCTTTATTCAAAGTCAAGAGCCCTGCTGGTCAAACAGCTGGAATTAGAAAACCGACAGCCAGAGAAGTTCTGCTGTTGATGACAGAAACCCTGGCTCCCTCAGAGGGTTCTGCACCCGTGCTGTGATATCCCCAGCCCTGACCTATGAGCAACAGGGTGCGTGAGCTGGGAAGGCCATTCTGAACCGCACACCAAAGGGCACAGAGAGCAGCTGATACACCTGCAGAGTTCGCTGTAATGTGACTTGACCGGGGCTAAAAGTGTCCCACTGGAAGTAAGAATGAATATGGGTATGCTGAGGGCGACACAGAAAAGGTACATGATAGTGTGACAGATGGAAATGGATTTACGGAGACATTAATAGTATCTAGACAAGTTTTCCAGCACACCTGGGAATACATTACTGACACATTACGAGAATACACCGACACACTTTTATTCCCAAAGCATACAGAACAACACTTGAACTTTACAATCCAAAAGAAAACTGCACTCCAATGACACCCAAATCTTTTAATTTTGTCCTCTGGACTAAAACTAAATTTTTGCCAGTTTGGGGCATCATTGGTAAAGGGAAAGTATTTTTGACAAGAATTCACCAAGATCAAGTCTTTCTTTTGCTATCATTTCAATGTCATGTGGCTTATTAGTAACTTGCTAATCCTTCCCCTAAATAATATATGTTTATGTGTGCACTTGACCCTTGAACAACATGGGTTTGAACTGCACGGGGCCACTTATACAGAGATTTTGTTAAATAAATACAGTGTTGTAAATATATTCTCTCTTCCTTGGGATTTTCTCAATATTTTCTTTTCTCTGGCTTGCTTTAAGAATACGATACAATATATGGGCGCCTGGGTGCCTCAGTCAGCTGAGCATCCAGCTTAGGCTCAGGTCATGATCTCATGATTCATGAGTTCGAGCCCCGCATCGGGCTTGCTGCTGTCAGCTCGGAATCTGTTTCGGTTCCTGTCTCCCTCTCTCTCTGCCACTCCCCATGTTGTGCTTTTTCTCTGTCTCAAAAATAAATAAAACCATCAAAAAAACCTTTCTTAAAGAATACAATATATAATACATATAACCTACAAAGTATGTATTAATTGACTATTCATGTTATCGGTAAGGCTTCTGGTCAACAGTACGCTATGTGTAGTTAAGCGTTTGGGGAATCGAAAGTTATATAGGGATTTTAAGATTTTATTTTTAAGTAATCTCTACACTCAACATGGGTCTCAAACTTATATCCCTGAGATCAAGAGTTGCATGCTCCACTGACTGAGCATATAACCCCAAAAGTTGCACGGGGATTTTTGACTGAGTGGGAGGTTGGCACCTATACCTTCCATCACATTCAAGGGTCAACTGTACACATATATATTTATCTAACCATTAAAATGTTAAATGCATGCAAATGTATGATACACGCCCCACATTTTTACATATATTTGCATATACAGTTAATACAATCCCAATCAGAATCCTAAGCAACTATGTTGGGAATGCTGGAAAATGACTTTAAAGTTTATACGGAAGAATAAATGGTTATAAACTGATTGCCAGGTCATTTTCAAGAGGAAAATTAGTGAAGGACTTATCTTACCCAATATTAAAAATTACTGGAAAAACAAGAAAATAAAAATAGTCTGGTATGAATACAGTAATAGATATATAGGTCTGTGGAGCATAAATGGATCCAAACATATATAGGAACTCACCACACAAGCAGAAATCCCCTAAACGTAGATTTCCACACACTTCAATTTCCACAAAGATGGAATTTCAAATATTTGCCAAAAGGGTGGATTTAATATATGGTACTGCTAACGAACCAAAAGAAAGCAAAACTAAACCTTTACCTCATATCATGTAATAAACACAAGTCAGAATAATAATAAAAGAAAATTTAACATAGTTTTATATTATCTTAGGTAGAGAAGACCTTCTAAAGCAGATCGGTAACTCAGGACCCATAAAGAAAAAAATAGACATAACTACATTTTGTGAATCTTACTTTTTTAAATGTTTTAAGTTTATTTATTTTGAGAGAGAGAGAGTGCACACAAGCAGGGGAGGGGCAGAGAGAGAGGAGACAGTGAGAATCCCAAGCAAGCTATGCAATGCCAGCGTGAAGCCCGATACGGGGCTCAAACCCATGAACCATGAGATCATGACCTGAGCCGAAGTTGGATGCTTAACTGACTGAGCCACACAGGCGCCCCTGTAACTCTTAATTTTTTACGTAGCAAATGAGACCATACACAAGGTGAAATATTGGGAGCAATGGGCAAAGAATAGGAATAGGACATTTAAATAGCCAAAAATTACATAACAGGTTGCAAAGACTCATTAGTAGTCACAGAAATGCAAAATACAATGCGTTTTTACTCATCAGATTGGGGGGCAGGGTGGAGATTAAAAAGTATTTATATCTGGTAACACTGAAGATTTGGAGAAACAGGCACTCTTATATATTGTTGGTGGAAACATGTTACAAATTTTTTGGAAAGCGTGCAATGTTAAAAAATATTTGGGGGCACCTGGCTGGCTCAGTCGGTGGAGCAGGCAACTCTTGATCTCAAATCAATGCTGTAAGTTCAAGTCCCACAGTGAGTGTAGACTATTTAAAAATAAAATCTTTAAGAAAGTGTTTTAAATGTCAAATAAATGTCAGTAACCAAATGTCAAATAAGTAAAAAAAAAAATGTCAAAATTAAAAATATACAGCCTTCTCAATCTACATCGGGCAATCTATTCGTCAGAAATAAAAGCATCAGGGGCACCTGGCTGGCTCAGTCAGAAGACCACGTGACTCTTCACCTCAGGGTCGTGAGCTGAAGCCTCGTGTTGGGTGTAGAGGTGACTTAGATAAGTAAATAAATAAACTTTAGAAAGAAAGAAAGGGAGGGAGGGAGGGAGGGAGGAAGAAAAGTATCAGTATTTCAGAATACTTAAAACACAAGAATGCTCATTGAGACATTTCTTTTTTTTTTTTTTTAACATTTATTTATTTTTGAGACAGAGAGAGAGAGAGAGCATGAACAGGGGAGGGTCAGAGAAAGAGGGAGACACAGAATCTGAAACAGGCTCCAGGCTCTGAGCTGTCAGCACAGAGCCCGATGCGGGGCTCGAACCCACAGACCACGAGATCATGACCTGAGCCAAAGTCGGATGCTTAACCAACTGAGCCACCCAGGCGCCCCTCATTGAGACATTTCAATGGCAAAAGAACAGAAACAAACTGAATCGCCAACTAAGGAATGCTTGAATAAACCCTAGTTCTTTATCCACATAAGCAGGCTATCCAATGTAACATTACACCTTTTTTTAAATGAACACAAAGAAAAAAGCCTACTTTGATTCAGTGGTCACTACTTTAACCAAGTTATCAAATTATTTAAGAGTGGGTCAGTCCGATGTTATACAATAGAAACACACAGAATCATCTGCAAACTATTCTTACCAAATATGGAGGAGTTTTTCTACTTACAGTCATTGCCAAATTTGGGGCCAATGTTTTGGCCAAAAAACAAATTCCAAGACACACAGGGAACAGAAGAACAAGTTACACAACACTCCAAGGAAAATCACTCAAATACAGAATGTGGTATATTCTGCAAGACAACTGATCTAGTCTTTTCCAAAGGTCAGGATTAAGTTTAAAAAAAAAAAAGGGAACTATTCTAAGTTAAAAAAGACTCAAGAGGCATAAAACTAATTGTAATGTGTGATGTTTGATTGGAATCTGGTTCTAAAATAACTAGCTATAAAGAGATTTTAGGCAGGGGCGCCTGGGTGGCTCGGTCTACTAAGCATTTGACTCTTGATTTCGGCTCAGGCCGTGATCTCACAGTTTGGGAGTTCAAGCCCCGCACTCTGCACTGACAGAGTGGACCCTGTTTGGGATTCTCTCTCTCTCTCCCTCTCTGTGCCCTTATGCCATTTGCTCTCTCTCTCTCAAAACAAATAAACTTTAAAAATATTTTAAAAAACAGATTTTAGGCATAATTGTGGAAATGTGAATATAAACTAAATATTAGAAGATAGTGAATTGATTTTTTAATTTATTTACTTATTTAAATTCAAGTTAGTTAACATACAGTGTAGTGTTGGTTTCAGGAGTAGAACCCAGTGATTCATCACTTAAATGTAACACCCAGCACTCATCCCAGCAAGTGGTCTCCTTAATGCCCATCACCCATTTAGCTCATCACCTGACCCAGCTCCCCTCCCCAGCAATCCTCGGTTTGTTCCCTGTATTTAAGAGTCTCTTGTGGATTGCCTCCCTCTCTGTTTTTATCTTATTTTTTCCTTCTCTTCCCCTATGTTAATCTGTTACGTTTCTTAAATTCCACATGAGTGAAATCATGTTATCTGTCTTTCTCTGCCTGACTTATTTCGCTTAGCATGATACACTCTAGTTCCATCTACGTTGTTGCAAATGGCAAGATTTCATTCTCTTTGATGGCCAAGTGGTATTCCATTGTGTATATATATTACATCTTCTTTATCCATTCATTAGTTGATGGGCATTTGCCCTCATTCCATAATTTGGCTGTTGTTGATAGCACTGGTATAAACAATGGGGTGCATGTGTCCCTTCGAAACAGCACTCCTGTTTCCTTTGGATAAATACCTAGTAGTGCAATTGCTCGGTCATAGGACAGTTCTATTTTTAATTTTTTGAGGAACCTCCGCACTGTTTTCCAGAGTGGCTGCACCAGTTTGCATTCCCACCAACAGTGCAAGAGGGTTCCCCTTTCTCCCCATCCTTGCCAACAGCTGTTGTTTCTTGTATTGTTAATGTTAGCCATTCTGACAGGTATGAGGTGGTATCTCACTATAGTTTTGATTTGTATTTCCCTGATGATGAGTGATATTGAGCATCTTTTCACATGTCTGTTACCCATCTGGATATCTTCTTTGGAAAAGTGTCTATGCATATCTTCTGCCCATTTCTTCACTGGATTGTTTTTTGGGTGTTGAGTTTCATAAGTTCTTTATGGATTTTGGATACTAACCCCTTATCAGATATGTCATTTGCAAATATCTTCTCCCATTCCGTAGGCTGCCTTTTACTTTTGTTGACTGTTTCCTTTGTTGTGCAGAAGCTTTTTACCTTGATGAGGTCCCAATGGTTCATTTTTGCTCTTGTTTCCCTTGCCTTCGGAGACATGTCAAGTAAGAAGTTGCTGCAGCCAAGGTCAAAGAGGCTGTTGCCTGTTCTCTCCTCTAGGATTTTGATGGTTTCCTGTCTCACATTTAGGTCTTCCATCCATTTTGAGTCTATTTTTGTGTATGTTGTAAGAAAGTGGTCCAGTTTCATTCTTCTTCATGTTTCTGTCCAGTTCTCCCAGCACCATTTGCTAGAGAGACTGTCTTTATTCCATTGGATATTCTTTCCTGCTTTGTCAAAGATTAGTTGGTCATACATTTGTGGGTCCATTTCTGGGTTCTCTATTCTGTTGCGTTGATCTATGTGCCTGTTTTTGTGCCAGTGCCACACTGTCTGGATGAATACAGCTTTGTCATACAGCTTGAAGTCCAGAATTGTGGTGCCTCCCACTTTGGTTTTCTTTTTCAACATTACTTTGGCTATTCAGGGTCTTTTCTGGTTCCATACAAATTTTAGGATTGTTTGTTCTAACTCTGTGAAGAATGCTGGTGTTATTTTGATTGGGATTGCATTGAATGTGTAGATTGCTTTGGGTAGTATAGACATTTTAACAATATTTATTCTTCCAATTCATGAGCATGGAATGTTTTTTTCCATTGATTTATATCTTCTTCAATTTCTTTCATAAGCTTTCTATAGTTTTCAGCATACAGATCTTTAACCTCTTTGATTAGGATTATTCCTAGGTATCTTATGGCTTTTGGTGCAATTGTAAATAGGATTGATTCCTTGATTTCTCTTTCTGCTGCTTCACTATTGGTGTATAGAAATGCAACCGAATGAAGCGCCCAGTTGGCTCAGTCAGTTAAGCGTCCGACTTTGGCTCAGGTCATGATCTCACAGTTCCTGGGTTCAAGCCCCACATCAGGCTCTGTACTGACAGCTCAGAGCCTGGAGCCTGCTATGGATTCTGTCTCCCTCTCTCTCTGTCCCTCCCCCACTCGTGCTCTATCAAAAATAAATAAATGTTAAAAAAAAAAAAGAAATGCAACCAATTTCTATACATTAACTTTATATCTTTCGAGTTTGCTGAACTCATGTATCAGTTCTAGCAGTTTTTTGGTGGAGTCTTTTGGGTTTTCCATGTAGAGTATAATCTCATCTGTGAAGAGTTAAAGTTTGACTTCTTCTTTGCCAATTTGTATGCCTCTTATTTCTTTTTGTTGTCTGACTGCTGAGGCTAGGCCTTCCAGTACCATGTTGAACAACAGTGGTGGGCGTGGACATCCCTGTCATGTTCCTGATCTTAGGGGGAAAGCTCCGTTTTTCCCCATTAAGGATGATATTAGCTGTGGACTTTTCATATATGACTTTTAGGATGTTGAGGTATGTTCCTTCTATCCCTACTTTCTTGACAGTTTTTATCAAGAAAGGATGCTGTATTTTGTCAAATGCTTTTTCTGCATCTATTGAAAGGATCATATGGTTCTTCTCCTTTCTTTTATTAATGCGGTAAATCATATTGATTGATTTGCCAATACTGAACCAGCCCTGCTGCCCAGGAATAAATCCCACTTGATCATGGTGAATGATTTTTTTGATGTACTGTTGACTTTGATTTGCTAGTATGTTGGTGAGAATTTTTGCATTCAGGTTCATCAGGGATATTGGCCTGTAATTCTCCTTCTTAGTGGAGTCATTGTCTGGTTTTGGAATCAAGGTAATGCTGACTTCATAAAATGAGTTTGGAAGCTTTCCTTCCATTTCTATTTTTTGGAACAGTTTGAGAAGAATAGGTATTAACCCTTCTTTAAGCATCTGGTAGAATTCCTCTGGGAAGCCATCTGGCCCAGGACTCTCTTGGCCTGTTCAAATTTTGTATTTCTTTCTATTTGAGTTTTAGTAGTATGTGAGTGTCTAGGAACCTGTCCATTTCTTCTAGATTATCCAGTTTGTTAGCATATAATTTTCATAATATTCTCTTATAATTGTTTGTATTTCTGTGGCGTTAGTTGTGATCTCTTCTCTTTCATTTGTGATTCTATATATTTGGGTCTTCACTCTTCTTTTTGAGAAGTCTGGCTAGGGGTTTATCAATTTTGTTTATTCTTTCAAAAAAACAAGCTTTTAGTTTCATTGATCTGTTGTACTGTTCATTTTGTTTCTGTATCTTTTTTTTTTTAATTTTTTTTCAACGTTTTTTATTTATTTTTGGGACAGGGCGAGACAGAGCATGGACGGGGGAGGGGCAGAGAGAGAGGGAGACACAGAATCGGAAACAGGCTCCAGGCTCCGAGCCATCAGCCCAGAGCCCGACGCGGGGCTCGAACTCACGGACCGCGAGATCGTGACCTGGCTGAAGTCGGACGCTTAACCGACTGTGCCACCCAGGCGCCCCTGTATCATTTATTTCTGCTCTAATCTTTGTTATTTCCCTTCTTCTGTTGGCTTTGGGATTTATTTGCTGCTCCTTTTCTAGCTCCTTTAGGTGGAAGCTTAGACTGTGTATTTGGGACCTTGATTGCTTCTTGACAAAGGTCTGAATTGCAGTGTATTTTCCTCTTAGGACTCCCTTTGCTGCATCCCAAAGGGTTTGGACTATTCGTGTTTTCATTTTCATTTGTTTCCATATTTTTTTTTATTTCTTCTTTAATTTCCTGGTTAACCCATTCATTCTTCAGTAGGATGTTCTTAAACCTCCATGTATTTGAGGGCTTTCCAAATTTTTTCTTGTGGTTGATTTCAAGTATCATTAACATTGTGATCTGAAAATATGCATGGTATGATCTCGATATTTTTGTACAGGTTGAGGGCTGATCTGTGACCCAATATGTCATCTATTCTGGAGAATGTTTCATGTGCACTCAAGAAATATGTGTATTCTTCTGCTTCAGAATAAAATGTTCTGAATATATCTGTTACGTCCATCTGGTCCAGTGTACCATTCAAAGTTGAGTTGTTACATTTCTGCTTAGATATGTCCATTGTTGTAAGTAGAGTATTTGTTAAATGTTTATTTATTTTTGAGAGATAGCAAGTGAGCAAGGGAGGGACAGAGAGAGAGAGAGAGAGAGAGAGAGCATCCAAAGAAGTCTCCAGGCTCTGAGCTGTTAGCACAGAGACCAATGCAGGGCTGGAACTCACAAACCATGAGATCATGACCTGAGCCAAAGTCAGATGCTTAACCAACTGAGCCATCCAGGCGCCCCTGTAAGTGGGGTATTAAAGTCTCCTACTATAATGGCATTATTATCAATGAGTTTCTTTACATTTGTGATTAATTGATTTATACATTTGGGTGTTCCAAGTTGGGGGCAAAAATATTTATAATTGTTAGATCTTCTTGATGGATAGACTCCTTAATTATGGTATAATGCCCTTCTTCATCTCTTGTTACAGTCTTTGTTTTAAAATCTAGTTTGTCTGACTTAAGTATGGCTACTCTAGCTTTCTTTCGACCTCCATTAGCATCATAAATGGTTCTCCATCCCCTTTTTTTAATATTTTTAATGTTTATTTATTTTTGAGAGAGAGCCGGAAAGGGGCTGAGAGAGTGGGACAGAGGATCCAAGGTGGGCTCTGTCTAACAGCAGTGAGCCTGATGTGGAGCTTGAACTCCCGAACCACGAGATCATGACCTGAGCTGAAGTCAGACGTTTAACTGACTGAGCCACCCAGGTGCCCCTCCATCCCCTCACTTTCAATCTGCAGGTGTCTTCAGGTCTAAAATGAGTCTCTTATTGGCAGCGTATAGACGGATCTTGTTTTTTTATCCTTTCTGATACCCAATGTCTTTTGATTAAAACATTTAGTCCATTTACATTCAGAGTGATTATTGAAAGATATGGATTTAGTGCCATTGTGTTATCTGTAGATCTAGTGTTTCTGGTGATGGTCTTTGGTCCTTTATAGTCTCTGTTGCTTTGGTCTTTTTTAGTGGTCATGAATTCCTTTAGTTTTTGTCTGTCTGCGAAAGTATTTATCTCTCCTATTCTAAATGACAGCCTTGCTGGATAAAGGATTCTTAACTAAATATTTTTCCTATTCAAACCATTAAATATTTCCTGCCACTCCCTTCTGGCCTTCCAACTTTCAGTGGACAGGTCTGCTACTAACCTTATGTGTCTACCCTTGTAGGTTAAGGACCTTTTCTCCCTGGCTGCTTTCAGAATTCTCTCTTTATCTTTGTATTTTGCCAATTTCACTATGGTTTGTCCTGGTGTTGACCTGCTTTTGTTGATTTTCAAGGGAGTTCTCTGTGCCTCTTGGACTTGGATGCCTATTTCCTTCTCCAGATAAAGGAAGTTCTCAGCCATAATTTGTTGCAATAGACCTTCAGCCCTTTTTTCTCACTCTTCTTCTTCTGGGAGTCCTATGCTACAGATATTATTTAGTTTCATGGAATCACTTAGTTCTCTAAGTCTCCTGTCATGATCCAGTAATTTCCTTTCCCTTTTTAAGCTTCATTATTTTCCATAGTTTTAGCTTCTATTTCTCCTATTCTTTCCTCTGCTTCTTCAATCCTCACTGTCACTGTATCTATTTTATTTTGCATCTCTGTTATAGCATTTTTAAATGCATCCTGAGTAGTTTTTAGGTCTTTGATCTCTGCAGCAAGGGTTTTTCTGGTGTCTTCTATGCTCTTTTCAAGGCCAGCTAGTCATCTTATGACTGTTCTAAATTCTTGTTCAGATATATTGTCTATATCTGTGTTGAGCAAGTCCCTGGCTGTGATTTCTTCTTGACCTTTCTTCTGGGGAGAATTCCTCCATCTTGTCCTTTGGCTAATTTTCTGTCTTTTGAGTGTTTTGAAAGTCTGTTATGTTTCCTGCACCTGAGAGAAATGCTATATCAGAAAGGAGTCATACACTGTCCAGGGCCTGGCATTCCAGGAAGTGTTTCTGGTGTATGCTGTGTGCACTCTACAGCTGCGTTTTGGCTGCTCTTTCCCACTGGTCAGTCCTCTGCAGAGGACTGTGGGGGGATATTTGAGAAGGTACTTTCTTTTGAAAGTGCATACTGAACTATTTATGGGTGAAGTGTCATAATGTTAAATTTATTCTGTCTCAGATGATATAGGAAAATATAAATATTAGGTTCCACTATATCAAACTGCCATTTTTTGTACGTCAAAGCAGTTAAGTATTGGCAACTTTACACAGCTCAACCTAACACTGGGGGTAGGAGGGAGCATGAACACAAATATAGTCAAATGTTAACAATGCATGAATCTAGACAGAGGTTAGATAAGTATTCATTACTATTATTTCACCTTCTCATAATAAAAATTGAAGGGAAAAAACAGATCTATGTCTATTGGCCTGGATGGATAGGAAATATATTATCTAGGGTTTTTTTTAATGCTAGGAAACATATATAGAAGAGGCTCAACAATGAGTAGAGAAACAATTTATGTTTTCATAGATCTGTCCATCAAAAAAAGTGTTCGTGAGAATTAAGCTATTAATATTGTCCATCTGATGGTAGTTAAAATGGAGGAAGTGGAGGAAAGATTAAGAACATTGTCACTATATATCTCAGAACTGTTTCACCTGTCAAATTAAGAAGGTTTTACTTGTATAATTTTTGACAATCTAATTTAAAATACACACACACAGGGGCACCTGGGTGACTCAGTTAAGCGTCCAACTCTTAATTTCAGCTCAGGTTATGATCTCACCATTTGTGAAATCGAGCCCCTGCATAGGGCTCTGTGCTGACAGCACGGAGCCTGCTTGGGATTCTCTCTCTCTCCCTCTCTGTCCGTACCTCACAAAATAAATAAATAAATTTTAAAAACCACACACACACACACACACACATACACACGCACCCTAAAGAATCTCCCAGAGGGGGCACCTGAGTCGCTCCAGGTGGTTTAGCGTCCAATTTTGGTTCAGGTCATGATCTCACGATTCCTGGGTTCAAGCCTTGCATCAGATTCTTTTCTGACAGCTCAGAGCCTGCTTCGGATTGTGTGTCTATCTGTCCCTCCCCTACTCATACTCTCTCTCTCAAAAATACATGAATAAGCCTTTAAAAAAATTTTTTAAGAAAAAATTCTCCCAGAAACGTGGGATATAATTGTTTTTCAAATGGAGGTCTGCAAAGACGTCCCAAGAATTTTTCACGCCGTACTTTCATTTAGATCAGGGATTAGCAAACTACATCCATTGGCCAAATGCCACCTTCCATCCACTTTTGTAAATAAAGTTTTACTGAAACATAGCTAAACTCATTCTGTTATACGTCTATGGCTAATTTCACAATACAATAGCAATAGTTGAGGAGTTGTAAGAGATCGTTTGGCCATCAAAGCTTAAAATATTTACTGTCAGATACTTCACAGAAACAGTTTACTGATCCTTGATTTAGACGATCATCCAAACAAATGCCCTGGACAGTCTGCCTTCTAGGAAAGGCTATTATTCTTTTTTAAGTACACTAGATTTCAGATGAACTTCTAGTCATTTCAGCCAGAATAAGACTGTCTGAATTATAAACTAGTGAATAAAGAATACCTAAAAAGTAGTTTCAGAAAAACATCATTCTTGTATGGAAACCAATTTGACAATAAATTTCATATGGAAAAAAAAGAAAAACATCATTCTTTACTTTAAATCACTGTTGTTATTTTAAATGTTATAGGGGAAAATGTTATGGGAATACAACTGCTAGTGTTTCATGTATGTTGCTTATTTTGCTTTATACTCATATAAGAGGTAAAAGCAGGAGTTAACAACTAATAGTGTGATAGCATATAACCAAAATTATTTAAGTCAACACTAGAATCCAAGAGAGTATTTTTGTTTTCTTAAGTAGGCTTCACACCCAGCATAGAGCCCAATGCAGGGCTTGAACTCACAACCCTGAGATCAAGACCTTGAAATCAAGACCTGAACTAAGATCAAAAATCAGACCCTTAACCGACTGAGCCACCCAGGTGCCCTGATAACTTTTTCTTTTAAAAAGGTCTGACTGGAGCACCTGGCTGGCTTAGTCGGAAGAGTATGCAACTCTTGATCTAGGGGTCCTGAGTTCAAGCCCCACGTTGGGTATAGAGATTACATAAATAAATAAAACTTTAAAATAAAATAGCATAACATAAAATAAAAAAGACTATGTATATCTGAAAGCTTCCACAATAAAAAGTATATAACTAATTACATAACAAAAGGAACTATAATTTACTCATATTTGAGAATTATTTCCTCTTAGTATTGAAACCACAGCCAAGAAAACTGAAGGAAATAAAACTCTCTGTCTAGGCCTAATTATGCAGGACGAAGTACTGATTGAACGTAGTTGTTTGGGGGTACCTGGGTGGCTCAGTCAGTTAAGCGTTTGAATCTCGATTTTGGCTCAGGTCATGATCGCAGGGTCATGGGATGGAGCCCCGCACTGGACTCGATGTAGAGCATGGAGCCTGCTTCAGATTCTCTCTCACTTCCTCTGCCCCTCTTCTCTGCTTGTGTGCTCTCTAAAATAAAAATAATAATTTAAAAAATTATTTTTAAAAAGGTGTTGTTGGGGTGCCTGGGTGGCTCGGTGGGTTGAGTGTTCGACTCTTGATTTCAGCTCAGGTCATGATCCCACGGTTGTGGGATCGAGCCCTGGTCGGGCTCCACGCTGAGCGTGAAATCTGATTGAGATTCTCTAATTCTCTCTCTCTCCCCCACTTGTACACTCTCTCTCTAAAATAAGAAAAAGAAAGAAAAAGAAAATTGTTGTATTTGTTATATATTTAAATAATATACTAGAGTATAAAATGAAATTTCCTTCTTTGAATTTCTTTTTATTTTATTTCATTTTTTAATGTGTATTTATTTTTGAGAGAGACAGCGAGAGAGAGAGAGAGAGAGAGAGAGAGAGAGAGAGCGCCAGTGGGGGAGGGGCCGAGAGAGAGAGGAAGACCCAGAATCCGAAGCAGGCTCCAGGCTCCAAGCTGTCAGCACAGAGCCGGGCGCAGGGCTCAAACTCACGAACAGCAAGATTATGACCTGAGCTGAAATCAGACGCCTATCTGACTGAGCCACCCAGGCGCCCCAAATTTCTTTTTCTTTTCCTTTTTCTAACAGGAAAATCGAAACTGCTTTGAAAGTGTAGCCCATCTTCTCCTCTGATTCAGGAAGTGGCCTATGCTAAATCATTTCCAGACTCTCACCCAGGTTTTGAATTTATGACTGAGAAATAAATTTTTACCTTCACGCACAATCCAAACACTTCACACGCAATTCACGAACACCAAATTCAAATGATGTTCTAAACTCAATGAACACAAATGCTCTGAGCTTCTAGCAGAGATATTTTAAGGCTTAGCTTCTTCTCAAACCAAAAGGCAGTATTTTTTAAGGCCATGATACCTGAGCATATTTTAAACACTTGTGAAATGAGCACTGGCAAAAATTAACTTCCAAAATGACCTTGTAACAAACACACCCTGCAAAATGCAGCCGAATTGCCCCGGCTCTGACTCTCAGCACAATGCTCGGCTGGAGAAGCCAGAATGATGCGAAAGCAAGATGAAGATACAAGTCTGCAAGGAAGATGATGCAATAATCATGTGTCTACAATGCCATTATGGTGTAATTAATCTTAATTACACATTAAATTCTGCCTGAATTAAAAGACTCACATGGCTTGAATCTTGTTTGTGTTGCCTGTAATTTTACTGTGTTATTTTGAGAAATGTAAAATAATAAACCTAAAAAAACCGGTTAACTGCCAGGACCCTGTTCTTAGGGGCTGTTACCGCTTGGCTGTAGTCAGCCCAGCCCACTGTTCCCATGTGCACAACACCAGGAGAGAAGAGAGCGTTTTGTGTCCTTTCTCCCATCCCCACGTTAGGAAGCAGTCAGTGCGTGGGAAAAGGAAGCAGGGAGTACACAGCCAGTCACCTGACAGCAGGGGGCGTCACCCACACCTCTCCCCGTGCTTGTGTTTCTCCACATTGTTCTAAAGGCAGACTAGAGACTTGGCGCTTGCCTCCTTTTCCGCACACCATTGTGAGAATTTCCTGGGTTCTCTTTCAATCTTCCTTCTCTTACTACCACAGGCACTTATTAACCTTTTTGGAGCTTCTCCAGGCACACCCAGCAATTCCTCAGCGAGCAAAGGATCTTCTGAGAAGGCGGAAAGCTGCACCTACAGCAGCACCTTTATTATGGTACAATTCAGACACAGCCTGTATTATCTGTGAGGCCACTATCATGAGATCATTCTTCCACTTGTACCTATTGAGCCATGGTGCAAATGAGGACCTTTTTTTCCCCATGGAGATAGGAATTCCAGGGTTCTACATCTTGCTCTGGGGAAAGAAATATCTGGAACTGCTAGAAAAACTTGGTCTCTGCAAACATAAAAACCAAATCATGGTTTGTACCTTTTAGCAGGGTACAGTTTGACCCTGAGAAGGACAAATTTTGCTTCCCTTTGGAACAAGAAGAAAACGTTCGCTAAGAGCCCTGCACCTTAAGTGGAAGGCTATAAAAGGCACGGTGCTTTGTGTTATACTGAAAACTCTCCACACGAGAATTGGAGCAAAAGTGGCAAGAAATGATAGCCAAAGTACCTGTGGAAGAAGACCTGGAACACCTGCAGACACAGGGTGAGGAAAGCATGCAGTGCCTAGAAAACTGGAGGCTCCACATGAAAGCTTCACCACTCCATGAAGTCCAGCAGCACACCCACATCTTTCCCAGGCAGTATGGTGTAGTGGGACATCTACTGCATGCAGGGACCACCAAAATTCCAGAGAAATATATGAACTTAGTCTCTCTTTTCTTGATTTTCCTGTGTTTTCCCGGGAGGCTAATGAATCATAGTTTCCCTTTATAAAAGATATACCATGTTCATAGATTTAAGTACTCAGTATTATAGAGATGTCAATTCTCCCCAAGACAGGCCAGAAACAGACCCACACATATACTGTCATCTGACTTATGAAAGACACAGGGGCTACTGGACTACCGTTAAGGTGCTGTTCCTTGATCTGGGTCCTGGTTGCATCAGAGTGACAAGTCTGTGAAACTTTAACAAGCTGTGTATTTATGCTATGTGCACTTCTCTGTTTGTATATCATACGTTCAACTACAAGTTTGTTTTCAATTCCTTTGTTAAGAGTTTGAATGATATTTTTCAAAAATTTAACAGTTGTTTAAAAAAACAAAGAAACTTATTCTTCAAAGCAGAAAAATAAAAGAAAATTGTTCAAAATCTGGATGAATTCAGAGGTGATTTGGTTCATGGTTTCTCTTTTAAAGAGTTCTCAACACTTGGCCTCTTTTCAATATCTAGATACTGTGCAATACGCTGGTCTCGTTTCTTGGGCTGTGTATCTTCCCTATTCTTTTTCCTACCCATATATTTTAAGGCAAATGGAGAGCTATTGATTAACACGTCTTTTGTATCACACAATTAAACCTAGTGCCCCAGGATCCTTTGCTCCAGCCACTGTATCAAGCTTCTTCACAGAAAACTAGAACAAGTGCACTGAAGGAAAAATATAATTCAGTAGGTGTTAAAAAGCCTCACCTCAAATGTTTCCTCTTTGCCAGATGAGAAGAGAAGTTCTTCCCTTATTTTCACAGGGAGCACAGAGTTCTTCCTAAAGGCCCCTGGTACTAGACTGTGATACTTTCAGGGGTGAAGTTACTTATCTTTAGCTGAATGCCTTCATGGATAACAATTAGGTTTGCAGGGCACCTTGTAAGCAAGTAATGATCACTTATTACTCAGCTCCATTTGGAAATCTGCAACCCAAGACTCACTGAAGTCAATAAATAGTGGAAAAAAAGGGCATTCTGGCATGAAGACTGTTTATATGTTATACTGGATTTGTGCTCATATTCCATTAAACTTATTGGAGAGACTTGGAAATCTGATTGTTTTCTATTTCTGAAATTCTACTCACCTAGAGAACCATCTGCAAACAGCAAGATGCGTGGCTCTACATATCATGTGTGCCTCTGTAAAATGAGGGGCACAGACAATGGCAACACAAAGATATATTAAAAAATACATAATGTAACTTGTCTTAATATACTTTTCTGAGTCTAAAAATATGCCAGACCAAAAGAAACATATTTACATAAAAAGCAGACAAGGTCAAATAACAAAGAAAGCCCTTAATTAGTTGTAATCAACTTTAATTTGCATACCGTATATAATTCCTAAATGATTGTTAATAATAACTTTATATAATGGACTTCCAATTTTCATGAAAATGGCACATTTTGATAAGCAGACACAAAACCCTAGTACTAATAAGGTTTAATTTGCATACATTAGACTGATTATCCAAACAAAAGGATTACAGTATTACTTCTCCATACCTTTATGTCCTTATTATGCACATTTATTAACTTCACAAAAGCTAGCTGTTAGTGACAAACAATAGCCACGGTTGAAAGAGAAATCTAAGGAATGAATAAGGTACATTTTAATGCTAAGGAGCAAAGTTTATACATCATAAATGCCAAATTTAACTGTTTGTTGGCTAAAAGGGCTAGAATTCCACAAAGGGTGCCTCATCATCTGAAAAAAGCAGCTTGCATTTGTTACCTGAAAAAAGAAACGCCCTAACACACTTTATCACTCAAATTTCATAATGGATTTATCTCAAGCTGGGAAGCCCCAACACTGTAGTGTGCTGAGAATTCATGAACAGCCACAGAATTAAGCTTTAAATGTGTAGTTCGAGGGTGCAGTGTTAATAAATATATTTCAACAAGCTTAGTTTTCAGCCGAGTAAATAATAATATAGGTGGCATTAGTATTGATATCGGTTCCTAATGGTATCATTTATACCCTGCAATTAAAGTTTAAGCACTAAATAAAACATTATTAGGAGATCTGGGTTGGCTTTTCTTATATGTGAACACAAATGAAGCTCACGAGCGTTTGGATAAGAGCCAAAAAACTTGAAACTTCACCACAAGCTACTTCCGGGGTTTTCCTCCCAGCTTTCGCTCCTTGGCAAGATACAGAATCAGAACACCAGGAAATGGTTTCTAAGGAAGGCAAGAGAAAGGGGAAGCCCCAGGAATTGAACCGAACACCACCGGGGTTAACTCTGACCCTTCCACACATAGTATCAAATGAAGAGCCACCTGGCAGAAATTCGGACACGTCGATATCCGGTCAGATTCGTGCTGGTGCTGTGCTGAGTGTTCTGCGCTTCAAGTAAAAGAGCAGAACACTTCGCTGCTGAAGGACAAAAGGCTCTAAACCTTCCCGTGCTTCCCAAGAGCGGATGCTCCCTTCACAGAGCTCCAAAGCACTACCAAGGACCAGGTTAGAAAGTAGGTGCCTTTTACCTAACAAGCCTGTATGGACCAGGACTCACCAGCTTTCCCCCTTGGCCTTGCAGAGCCTACAAAATACCTGATTCAATGGATGAATGAGTTCAATGCCCACTTGTCAAATGACTGAACGCTGTGCAGGAAACGCTGGCCCTGAGATGCCCTGCCCCGCTCCCCACCCCAGATGTCGCTTCGCCAATACATGACCATCATCTTTATCTGATCAAGTGTTCTGGGGGAGCTGCCTGAAACTGCTACAAGTATTTGAGGGGAACCATCTTTAAGACTGGAAGGCTAATAGAAAGTGATGCTCGTCAAAGTGAACAAAGGAGTTCCAATGAATTTTGGTTTTCCCAACATAACCCTTCAAATCGATTTCAAACTCAACAAATAGTAGCAAAAAACTCTCTGCCGTTTGGTATAAGAACCACCATACAGGACCCAGAACAAAAGAACGAAAAAATGCTACTGCTCTGAACAGAGCCATTATCACGATGCCAAATTAGGGTAGTTAGAAAAATTTCAAAATATCACAATGAAACAAGAACTAATTGCTTTTACGTCTCAGTTACTAAACTGACATAAAATGGTGATAAGTGTCTCTAATCACTGCTATTTTGCCAAGCCAAAGTCAGTATCTGAATGTGCCCAAGATACTTCCACTGACTTCAGCAGGGTCACCTAACATAAAAGAACAAGATGGCTGGGGCGCATGGGTGGCTCAGCGGATTGGGCATCTGACTTTGGCTTAGGTCATGATCTCACGGTCAGTGGGTTGGAGCCCCTCATGGGGCTCTGTGCTGACAGCTCAGAGCCTGGAGCCCATTTTGGATTCTGTCTCTCTCTCTCTCTCTCTCTCTCTCTCTCTCTCTCTCTCCCTCACTCACGTTCTGTCTCTCTCAAAAATAAAAAAAAATTTTTAAAAATTTTTTAAAAAGAAGATAGAACTTTGGTCCTGAAAATAAATAAATGCTATACTAATAGCTTATCCAAAGGAAATATTTAGCTGACAACTTTCTTTCAACAAACTCAAAGGCTTAGCAGGTAAATCATATTATTATGTTCTGAATTATCTCTCTCTGTATGTGGCTTTTCAAAATGGGTAAACTCCGGCCCAGCCTGCCTAGGGGCATATTCCTTTTAGCCGGGCAGAGTAGCAGCCAGCAGGGAACCCTCCTCCCTCCCAGGCTGCTCCACCCCTCGGCGGAGTGGGAGGCTGCGGTCTGGACCCAGACCCAGCACAAACACAGAATACAGCAACGCGAGACAGGAGAGACAGGAAACGCTGGCTGTCGCGAGGCAGGAACACAACTTCCATTAGCATTTCCTTTGCTCAAACTGATAGCACACACTCCCGAAGAAATAAATTCACACTCCACTTCTCTTTCTACCTTTTCTCTGTACATTGTGGGAGAGAAATAAAGATCTCTTTGTCAATTCAGATGTGCTGCTTTTCATGTGCCATGCTGCAGATCCCAGAGTGCTTCAGATTATGCAGAGAACAAAGGCCGGCTTGCCTACTTACCTGATTACTGAGAAATGTCCCTCTTTAGCAGTGTCTTCTAATGGTACATCAGCCGCCACCGCGACGCAATCACATTCCAGCAAGACTTCTCACAAAGGTACGAAACCCAACTCAAACTTGAGAACATAAAAACTCACCAAATGAAAACATGTGTGAATTATTGTTCTGTTAATCTCACCCACCTATCCCCAAATCGCTACAGCCTAAAGGAGTTAGCTAGAGCCGAAGCCAGGCTCCAAATGAATCCCCGAGACATTCAAATTCTGTGCATACCATTGTACCTCATCTACTTGCATGAGGATATGAACGCACTGTACATTAGTCTGCCAGGGCTACGACACCACTGAACCTACCATCTTTTGCGTGCTAATTCCATTATTTAATATTTTCCCCTCCTGTCAGGGAAGACTCACCCAATCTTTTCACCTGCCACAGTCTCCTCCAAGAGTCAAAAACCAAATTACTTCATTAGAGTTGAGAACACTAGCTCAAAGCACATCCTTCTGATGAATTTCTAAATGCCCTTTAGAAGCAAGAATGGGAGCTAGAGATGGTACCTCGTGTGTTTATTTATTTTCTTGCTTTTCACTTAGGTTAGGCCAGGATTCCTGTTTGTGAAACTGCTATGTCCTTATAACATATCCAAGTGAACGAGTTTTTAGGAGAAGAAAGCATTTTGCACACATAGATTTGATGTCACCACACCATCTAACAAATCAATGATATATCTAGCGACATTTTACCTATGCCTGGAGGATCACGGGTTCCACTGCACCCAGGACAGTCCTGGGTTTTGCCTGTTGTCCCAAAGAACTGTTAACAGTGCCCCGTTTCACACGAAAAAGTGTCCGGGCTTGGATGATACATTAATTAAGTGGTTTTCTCATCATTAGCATATGGAAGCAAGTACTGAGTAACCTAATTTGTGGATATCCGCGGCGAGGGTCCTTCTCAACTTTTACAGCAGCAATTCAACTTTATATTGACATGCTTTACTATACCAATTATTTCATATCCATATTTCATATTGACACTTTGACATTTTTATATCACTTTCAAGTACTTTCATTTTTTTTTTTTTTTGGATCTGTACAACAAGCCATATAGTGTGAGTAGATATATTAGTATCCTCATTTACAGCTAAGACAGAGATGAATGATTTGCCTGAGACCATACATAAGGCTTCCTTATTCCTATTCTGGAAGTACTCTTTCTATTAAACCCTAATAGAAACCTATAGAATTGAGATGTGACGCTATTTGTTACACCATTCGGTTTATTATTCTAAGTTTTAACTCAAGCTTACTTTCCTAGCAAAAGGAGGCCTTGGAAACAATTCCTACAGTGTTTTGTGCACTGACAATAATTCCTCCACAAGAGGGACTGAATTTCCTGTATCTCTGGATCAAATCAAATTACAATCCAAGATTAAAACAAGATATTTTTGGGGGCCGCCTGGGTGGCTCAGTCAATTGAGCATCTGGCTCAGGTCATGATCTCGCAGTTTGCGACTTCGAGCCCTGCATAGGGTTCTGTGCTGACAGCTCAGAGCCTGGAGCCTGGTTCAGACACTGTGTCTCTCTCTCTACCTAACCCCCCCCCCCACACACACACACGTGCTCTGTCTCTCTCTTTCTCCAAAATAAACATTTAAAAATATTAAAACAAGATATTTTTTAAATTTTTTTAAAGTAATCTCTACACCCAACATGGGGCTTGAAATCACGACCCAGAAATCAAGAGTTGTATGCTCTACTGACTGAGCCAGCCAGGTACCCCTAAAACAAGATATTTTTAATTATAAAGTCAACGAGGTTGGGACAGTGGAAGGAAAGGAATTTATGACAGAGTTTATAAGGCTTTCCATTAGAATGCAAACAAGTCTTTAAAGTCTTGAAGCTCTGTCCTCTAAAGAGAAAGGGACCACAGCACAAACATTCTCCACCATGGGCATTTCCAAAAACATTATCTACCTAATAGTATTTGCTTTACGTCCATTCTAGAAGCACTGGGTCCTGATATACCACCCAACTCTGAAGCCTGAACGACCTCTTGTCTTGGTTTTCCGGACACCATGCTCCCCTGCTCTGACCTCTCTGGTCACTCCACATCCTTCTCTACCCGACCTTGAATTTCATTCCGCTGGATTCCTCAGAGGCTTGATCGGACACACTCTTCCCTTCCCACCCATCGACAAAAGCTATCAACTGGCAGCATGGGAGCCACTTACGATACATTTTTGTTCTCTTTGACCCAGGTCAATTCTTAAAATTAAGCCAACATTTAAAACGGAGACATTTTGTAGTAAAAGCCAGATCCGGACTTCAGTTGAAAATCCATGCAATAACCACATGACATTGTATGTCTGGAAAAGAGAAGGCAGTCTCAATCATTGAGTCAAATAAAATATACATCTGGCCTGCATTCTCATATGTTACCTGCCTGGCCCCTATGGGCAATGGAGCTTGCAATCTCTGTTCCATGTACCTAGTGTGGCTTCAGGGACCATCTCTCCACACACTAATGGAATCCATTTGGACATTTTCTGAAGTCCAGCTCCACACATCTGCATGTCCTGAGGTCCAGATCACATATCTGCATGTCCTCTAAAGTCCAGGCCACACACCACATGGCCCCTGCAGTTAACTTTACTCACGTATGTCCTCTGTAATCCAGGGACATAGCCAGCTGCCTTCCAAAAATCTCCAACTGAACAATAAAAAACAAGAGCACCTCATATTCAGCATCTTCAAAACCACTTCCTCCCGAATCTGACCACCAGGATGGTTTATCTGAGAATACAAATAATGGTCTCAAGCTGAGAATCATCTGAGAATCCTATCAGACACCTCCTTATTATTCAACCTCCACATTCAATAATCACCCAGGTTTATTGATTTGCCTTCAAAACATCTTTCCAGTGCTTCCATGTTCACTTTATCCACCTTGGACCATACCACCGTCAGTTCCATCCTAGACCATTCAGTCATTGCCTAATTGGTCTTCCCACACGCATATTTACACGCTGCCAAACCATTCCCTTGATGAAAATTTTTCACTGGTTTCTCATTGTTTTGGATACTTAATGAGGTCTTCCAAATCCTTTACCAGCTGAACCCCTACATTCTCTTAGTACCATCTTACTCAGACCCTCTCCTGTACACCTTCGCTGGCCTTCTCTTCAGTTCTCTGAACATGCAGCCGTCTTCCCTGCTGCAGTCCTCAGATAAACTCTTCTCTTGACCTGACACTAACCACCTGCCCCCCCCGTTTGACCAGGCCAGTCCTTCCCAACTGTTTCCCTATCACAGTAAGTCAGCATAATGTCTGCAGAGCATGCTGGGGGAACGGACGAGGCTATCCACTGCTAGAGATGAGCATCCTTGGGTTCTGCCTCAGCCCCCAATTTTAACTGCCCCTGAGAGCTGAAGAGAACCAGTCCTCAGCTGACCTATAACCCACCTTCAGCACTGCGCCCTGCCACACCTGTTGGGAGATATGGCCCAGATAAGTGGTTCCCAAAATGTGGTTCCCCAGTGGCAGGCAGCATCAGCATCACCTGGGAACAGGTTAGAAATGCAACTCATCAGTTCCACCGCAGATCTACTGACTGAGAAACTCTGGAGGGAAGCCCAGCCATCCGTGTTTTACAGGTGCTCTGGGTGATTCTGATTCACACCCAAGTTTAAGAACCACTGGCCTAGATAGCATTGTAGATAACTCCTGTTCATCTCTCAAGTCTCTCATTTCATCAAGGAAGTCTTCTGTGACCCTCACAGTAGGTCAGATCCCCCTGGTGATTATTTCCCCTGCACAACAGGTATGCTAACTACTACCTAATTTTTTGTGTAGTCATCTGGTCCAGGTCTCCACGACACATGGTAATCTCTTGGACGCTAAAGACCAATTTGGTCTTACGTCCTTTGATCCACAATGCATGGAGAAATGCAGAAATAGAGCAGGGGAGACTAACAAGAACAAGGAAACACTCTCTCCTTTTGACAATCCCTCAAGGCTTTTAAAATATCGGTCTAGGCATGCTCTCCGCCTAGGCCTATGGCAGCTTAAGCCCAAAGTCTTATTTTACATTGAGTGCACAGAAAGTACAGCTCAAAGGAGCGACTCACCAAAGCTGAAATCACCAACTGAGGCTAGCGGCGGAGACACAGCAGTGTGATGTGGCTTGCTGCGTGCAAGGGAACAGAGGCTCCACCACGCCAGCCGGCCTGCATGCTATGGAAATGCACGGTCCCTTCGGTCACGTTACGTTAAGGGCCTGGCACGGGGGGAAACCCAGGGCACTTCCGCGCCAGGCCCCATGGGCACCTTTGGGCCACCATCCTTTTCCTGCACTTCTTGCAGATACTCCTCCGGTCACAAACATGCCCACTTGATAGGGTTCCGCGGGTCATTTGGTCCCCCAACCCGCCCGGCTGCTGGGAAACCAAGAGCTAACCCGCCTTCAGCCTGCCCGCACGCTGTGAAAATGAGGTCCCGTCAGTCAGGCAGTATTACAGGCCTGGCCTGGCATAGCGGGGAAGGAACTCTCGGCGCTGATCACCCGCCCATGCGATGAGGTAGTGTGAGCCCTCGCGGCCACCATCCTTCCAGCCTGCTGGTGCATCCACTGCCTTTCCGGCTACCCGATGCTCCTCATCGGCAGAACTCGACTGGAGGCCCTCTCAGCCACGAGCCGGCCCATAAGCCACCTACCTGCGGATTCTTCAGGATCCCAGCCTGCAGTGGAACTGGAAACTAAAAGGCCTTTCGCCCTCAGGCCTCTAGAGAGCTATGAAAAACTAATACCTTTTATAGTGATGGTCTTTCCAGCCCTCTGGTGTCTTACAGGACCTTCCGGTCACCGACCTGACTCCCCGCCAGGGTTGTGCAGGTCGTTTCGGGCCCCCGGCCTCCGTCTGTACTGGGGAACCATGGGTCATACCAGCAATTCTCCTCCACGTGACTGTGCAACTGAAAGCCCTTCTGGCCACCAATTCGGCTTTGAGTGCTACCGAGCCGATGGCCCAACGTGCCATAACAACTGCTGCGTTTTGAGGAAAAATGAGCCCTTTCGACCACCGTCCTCGCAAGGTGTCCCGCGTGACCTTCCCGTCTGAAACCTGGCCACCCATTGGGCTTCCGCCAGTCATTTTGACCCCATTGTCCTGGGAAACATAGAGCAAACCAACCACCGGGGGACTTCTAGCTCTGAAAGTGGGAGCCCTTTTGGCTGTCATATGGGCCTCACAAGCTACAGAGCTGAAAGGCCTTCTAGCCCCAGGCCACATGTTCACTGTGACAGAATCCTTTGGGCCACCATCCTTCTGCGTTGGTTGCAAGGACTCTTACGGTCACGAACGGACCCACCCACCAGGGTTCCATTGGTCATTTGGTCCCCCAACCGGCCTGTGTGCTGGGGAACAGAGAGCTAACCGACCTTCAGTCTGCCCACGCGCTGGGGAAATGAGATCCCTCTTGGACACCTTACAGGCCCGGCACAGTGTGGAGCCATCAACTTTTTCGCTAGCAACCTGCCAGTATACTGAGGGAGTGAGAGCTCTCTTGGCCACCATCTTTACATCTTGCTGGTGCATCCCGTTCCCTTCCTACTCCCCACTTGCCATCACCGGAGAACAAGACTTGAAGCCCTTCTGACCACACCCAGCCTGAAATCCCAATATTCTTAGGTGCTTCAGGACCCCAGCCTGCAGTGGACAGAACAAAACACTTTCCTCCCTCAGGCTTCAGAGTGTTGTGGAAGACGAATGCCTTTTGGTGACCCTCTTTCTAGGTGTTCCAGAGGGCCTTCTGGTCACCAACTTGGCTTCCTGTGTGGGTTCTGTGGGTCGACCCTGCACACAACCTTTCTGCATGATGGGGAACCATGGGCTATTCTAGTAATTCTACTGCCCTTTTGGCCACCATACTAGCCTCACATGCAGTAGAGTCGAGGGCCCTTTGTACCTTTGCACCAACTCTGTTTTGAGGCAGCATGAGCCCTTTTGGCTACTATTCTACTCATGTGCTTAAGCAATCTTTCCATGAGAAACCTGGCCACCCACGAGGGTTCCATGCATCACTTGGTTCCATTCCACCCCCTGACGTGCGCACACACACACACACACACGCACGCACGCACGTGCCTGCCGTGTGCTGGGCAACAGAGGGTCATCCGGCCATCAGTCTGCCCATGTGCTGTTGGTGAGCACTTTGGCAACTGCACAGGTGTTCAGCACTGGGAAACCTAGGGCCTCTCTGGCTGTTAACCTGCCCGTGACCTATTGAGTCAACAGCTCTTTCAACCACCATCCCTACTGTGCACTGGTCACCCAGGGGCCCTTCCAGTCACTGTCTGGCCTTGCACTGGGGCCATCGGGTCCTCTGGGTCACCAGCCTGCCCACATTCCTGGATTCCACCTGTCCTTCAGGCACCTACCTGCACGTGTGCTGGAGACCCAAGGATCCTTCTGGCTGTCAGCACATGTATTCTAAGGAATGAAGGTCCTTTTCAGCCATGGGAGGGCCTTCCCACCTAGCAGCCCAAACCTACCAGCAAGATGGTGCTCAGGGGCCCCTTACCACCTGCACATGTTTTGGAATCACAGGTGAGTGGGAGCCCTTGGGGCGGGGGCCAGCCCACTTGCTGTGGAATCTCGAGCCCTATAGGGAAGCAGCTTTCCTCCTGCTGTCTCTCCAGGGCCACCATCAGTCCCTCAGTCAGTCTTTTGTTCGGGTGATGTGGGGGAAGCTAAGGCCACCAGCCAGACCACACACTAAGGTACCAGGGGTCCTTTTGGCCATCCGACTGTATACTTTCTGAGGAACCAAGGGCTCTTACTAGTGCAAAAGCAGCCATTGACCACATGTAGAGGAATGGGCATAGCTAGACTTGGCTCACAGGAGCTAGGTATGACAATGTGTCTAAGTTCTGGTCACTGAGATATAAAAAGAAGCAATATGGGCAACCACTAACCCATGCCCCAAAAGGGAAGAGATGTGACCTCTTCTTCCCCTTCCTTCCTTCCCACTGCCTGGAATGTTGAGAGCCGTCTTGGGCCATACAGATAAAGGCAACATCCTAGGGACAGAAAAGCAACAAGATACAAGGAGACTGGGACCTTGATGATTTCCTAGAGTAGATCTACTATATCACCTCCAATTTTTAAAATATAACTTACTGTCACATTGGCTTACATACAACACCCTCCAATTTTTGTTTAAAAGAGAAATAAGCTTCCAACTTGTTCAAACCACTATTGTCACTGAGTCCCATGCACTCCAATACACATCCTAACAAATGTGCCTGATTTCACCAAACATTAAGGAGTTACTTCAATCCAACCTCTCAGTGACAAATAAAAAACAAAGTCAAGGACCCACGCCCAAGAGTGAGAGTGAGAAGTAGCACTTCTGTGTCTCACTTCTCTGCTAGCATCTTCTCTTTCAGATCACCGCCACTTGCCAGCTTAAAAACTTCAATGGTGGGGGCGCGCATGAGTGGCTCAGGCAGTTGAGCATCTGACTGTTGATGTTGGCTCAGGTCATGATCCCAGGGTTGTGGGATTGAGCCCCACATCCGGGGGCACTGGACGTGGAGCCTGCTTAAGATTCTCTCTCTGTGTCCCTCTGCCCCTCTTCCCTGTGCTCTCTCTCTCTAAAAAATGGGGGGAAAGGTAAATAAACAAACAAACAAATAAAAGCTTCAGTGGCTCCCAGGGCTTTGAAAACAGACAAGACTCACAAATGTGAGCTGCTCATTCTGTCACGTGCTGCCCTCTCCAGCCTCGTTCACACCTAACTCACTTCCTTCTGGCTCCACCCACATCATCTTTCCTCCCATTTTACTTGCCGTGCTTCCTTACGCCTACGTGCTGTGACCTCTGCCCGGAATGGTCTTCTGTACCCTCATCGCTCAGTTCACTCGCACCTGCTTTTCAGACCTTAGCTCAAACATGACTCCTTGATTTGGCAAAGGCCGCACTCTGGGCTCTCCTGGCATCGTGAGGCTGTCTGGCAAGGGCTGGTCATAGTTATAGTTTTCCACGTGCTTTGTGATTATTTGATTGGCCGTAAGGTGTGTGGGCATAGGGAGCTGTCTGATTTTGCTGATAATTGTATCCCGATACAGGAATTCCCAAAAAGTAGGTCAATGAATCCCTGGGACACAGGCTCCTATTGCAAAGGCAGATAACAGGCTTCATAATGGACTTCGGTCTTGCCCTATGTCACATACGTTTAGGGTCAGCTGCACAGAATAGGAAAAAGGCCATGGCTTAAATTGGATAAAAGGTGTACTTTCCTTTCATATAAAACATACGTGAAAGTAGGAGGTTCATGGCTGGAGTATAACAGCTCTATAAAGTTGCCAGTGATCCAGGTACCTTCTGGCCACTCCGCCACTCTAGGATGTGATTCGTGTCTTTATCATTCAATCTGGCCACTAGAGCTCCAGTCATCCCATCCGCTCCAGGCAACAAATTTGACGAATGGAGTAAAGGGCCTGCCCCATCTCTCTCTCTTTTTTTTTAATTGTTTTCAAATGTTTTTATTTATTTTTTGAGACAGATAGAGACAGAGCATGAGCAGGGGAGGGGCACACAGAATCCAAAGCAGGCTCCAGGCTCCGAGCTGTCAGCACAGAGCCTGAGGCGGGGCTCGAACTCACAGACCGCAAGATCATGACCTGAGCTGAAGTCAGACGCCCACCCGACTGAGCCACCCAGGTGCTCCATGCCCCCCCCACCCCGCCCCGTCTCTTTTAAGGTGACTTCCTGGAAACACCACACAACATGTCCTCATCCAGATTTTACTCAGATTGGCCAGTCTTCCCTGCAAAACAAGCCAAGAGATGGGGCCTTCCAATTGCACTACAATGTGCCCAGGTACAAATCAGAATTTGGTTATTAAAGGCCAAAGAAGCACCCTAAAACTTAGTGGCTTGAAATAACAAAAACTACATAAAACTAGGGGCTTGGTCGGTGGCTCAGTCAGTTGAGCATTCAACTCTTGATCTTGATCTCAGCTCTGGTCTTGATCTCAGGGTCATGAATACGAGCCTCACATTGGGCTTGCATTGGGCACGAAGCCTACTTACAAAACACACATGAGGGCGCCTGGATGGCTCAGTGGGTTAAGCCTCTGACTCTTGATTTTGGCTCAAGTTGTGATCTCGTGGTTCGTGGGATTGAGCCCCACATCAGGCTCTTTGGTGACAGTGCGGAGCCAGCTTGGGATTCTCCCTCTCTCTCTGCCCTTTCCCTGCTGTCTCTCGCTAAGGAAAAAAAAAAAAAAAACTTAAAAAGAACCATAAAACAACAATAAGCATTTAGTTATTTCTCATGGGTCTGGGGGTTAAGTGGGCTCAGCTGGGCAGTTCCTCCACCGGTCTCACCGCAGTCAACGAAGATGCTGGGCGCTCAAGCCTCTCTCCCTCCCACTGTGGCCTCACAGCCTCTCCTCCCGAATGATCACTCTCCCGCGGGGGAGCCAAAAACACAGAGCAGAAGCTCAGAGCCTCACAGCTTGGGCATAGTGTCATTTCACCACCTTCCACTGGTCAAAGCAGTCACAGGGCCAAGTCCAAATCCAAGAGGAAGAGAAAGAAACTTCTCCGTGAGGGCAATGACACAGAATTCGCAGCCCTCTTCAACCCACCACTAGGAAGGTGGCTACTTGGAGGCGTTTAGCAGTCTTCCTCTCGTGTCCCTTCAAGGCGAACCATCTACCAGAGTAAGAGAGGACCACTGCTACATAAAATGCATGACAAGAAACACTGGCTTAGAATGTAAAGGAAAAGGGAGTAAGACTAATGGCCATCCTCATGGTCACCCTCATGCCAGCTATTCATAAAGCCCTAGCAAACTTTTAAAACATTAACTGTGGGTAAAATAATCTGGGTACAACATTAACAAGCAATTGAGAACATCATTCGTAGGAGAGGAAATGCAATTGCCTATTGTCTCATGAAAAAGTACTCGATCTCACTAATAATGAAAGAAATGCACATAAAACAATAATAAGCGATTAGGTTTTGTTCATCAGACTAACAAGGTTTTAGAAGATTGAAAATACCCGGTGTTATTGGTGAGAGTGTAAATTGGTGCAGCCGCTGTGGAAAGCAGTATGGAGGTTCCTCAAAACATTAAAAATAGAATTCCACTACTGGGTATTGATGCAAACAAAACATAAACACTAACTCAAAAAGATACAGGCACCCCTATGTTTATTGCAGTATTATTTACAAGAGCCAAGATACGGAAGCAGCCCAAGTGTCCATCGAGAGATGAATGAGTAAAGTTGTGGTACGCACACAATGGAATATACTCAGCCATAACAAAAAAGATGAGATCTTGCCATCTGGAATAATATGGATAGACCAAGAGTGTATTGTGCCAAGTGAAATAAGTCAGACTGAGAAAGACAGATGCCATTCGATTTCACTCCTTTGTCAAATCTAAAAACAAAACAGAACTCAACTAATGAATAAACAAGCAAAAAGCAGAATTGGACCTGGAAATACAGAGAACAAACTGATGGTGGCCGGAAGGGAGGGGGGTGGAGGTGGGGCAAAATGGATGAAGGTGAGTGGGAGATATTGTCTTCCAGTTGCAGAATAAGTAAGTCACAGGGATGAAAGGTAGGAGGTAAGGGATACAATCAGTGGCATCCTAACGGCGATGTGTCAGGACAGTTGGTGGCTGTGCTTGTGGTGAGCAGAGCATAACCTAGAGACTTGTTGAATCACTGTGTTGTACACCTGAAACTAATGTGACACTGTGTCAACTATACTCAAAAAATGTCTTAAAGAAGGAAAGAAAATGTCCAGTGTTCTCACTGTTGTTTGTAGGAGTATAAAGCGGAATGATCTTTTTAAAGATTTTATCTTGAAGTGATCTCTACACCCAACATGGGGCTTGGACTCACAACCCTGAGATCCAAAGTCACATGCTCCACTGACTAAGCCAGCCAGGTGCCTCCTGAACGATCTTTTTAAGGGGCATTTTGTCAATATCTATGAGGTTGAAACTGTACATACCTTTTGTTTTTTTTCAAAGTTTACTTACTTACTTTGAGAGAGAAAGAGCACGTGTGAGTGGGGGAGGGACAGAGAGAGAGAGGAAGAGGGAGACAGAGAGAATCCCAAGCAGGCTCCACACTGTCAGTGTGTAGCCCGAGGTGGGGCTCGATGTGGGGCTTGAACTCACCAACTGTGAGATCATGACCGGAGCCAAAATCAAGAGTCAGACGCTTAACCACTGAGCCACCCAGGCACTCCTAAATTGTACATACCTTTTAATAGGGGCAATCCAGTCCCAAGTCTGTATTCCATAATTGTATGAGTATTCAAAAATGTGCATAAAGTAATGTGCATTTTAGTACTCATACATCACATGAAGTAAGCCAACTTTTACTTAGCATTTATAGTGTGCCTGCAGGTCCTTCTCTAATTCCCCCCTTTCAGGTGAGGAAACTGAGTCTTGTGTGTGTGTGTGTGTGTGTGTGTGTGTTCATAATTTAAATTTTTTAAGTTTTTAATTTTAACTCCAGTATGGTTAACATACAGTATAATATCAGTTTCAGGTGTACAATATAGTGATTCAACACTTCCATACAACACCCAGGGCTCATCACGACTAGTGCTCTCCTTAATCAGCATCACCTGTTTCATCCATCCCCCCCCCACCGCCCCTCCCCTCTGGCAACAACCATCAGTTTGCTGTCTGTAGGTAAGAATCTGTTTCTTGGTTTGTCTTCCCCTTTTTTCCTTTGTTCATTTGTTTTGTTTGTTAAATTCCACATGGGTGAAATCATATGGTATTTATCTTTCTCTGACTGGCTTATTTTGCTTAACATTATGCTCTCTAGATCCATCCATGTTGTTGCACATGGCAAGATTGCATTCTATTTATGGCTAAATAATATTGCATTATATATATATATATATATATATATATATATATATATATATATATCTCACATCTTCTTTACCCATTCATCTATGGATGGACACTTGGGCTGCTTCCCTAATTTGGCTGTTGTAAATAGCGCTGCAATAAACCTCAGAGTGCATATATCCTTTCAAATTAGTGTTTTTGTATTCTTTAGGTAAATACCTGGGAGTGAAATTACTGGATCAAAGGGGAGGTCTATTTTTAACTTCCTGGGGAATACTCCATACTGTTCTCCACAGTGGCTGCACCAGTTTGCGTTCCCACCAACAATGCCCAAGGGTTCCTTTTTCTCCACATTCTGGCCAACGCTTGTTTCTTGTCTTTTTGACTTTAGCCATTCTGAATGGCTATTAGGAGATATCTCAAGGAAACTGAGTTTTAAGAGGTTCGTTTCATTGCCCAAGGCCAAACAGCCAGGAAGTAGTAGAAGGAATGGAATCCAAGCCAGGCCTCACTGATTCCAGAGCGTAAGGTCTTAGACACTACCTTCTGCCACAGATGTCTTCCAAAGCCTTCCCCAGTGTGGCTTGATATGCCCTGTTTTAGGATTACCTTTCTTTCCCATTTATCTTTGCCATCTTAATGGTATTTCAAGGCACTCCCAAGGTCAAGAGATAGAACTGCTGGGTCGAGGGCGGCACGTTACCCAGTGTGGAGTTAGAAGAACTAAACTCAAGTACACAGTTATTTAAATTAACAAACTGGGGTGGGGGGCAGCTATAATACCTAATATTGGCAAGATTACACTAAAACTGGTACATTCATATCTTGCTAGTGGTGGTGCAAATTGATTCGATCAGTTAGAGAAATTTTTGGCACTATTTCAAAACACACATTAAAATGTTCACGTTCTTTAACCATTAATGCCATTCTTAGGAAAGTAGTTAAGGGAAAGAACGCAAAAGAGTAAGTTAGGTGCACAGAGGTTCTCATTCTACTGTTATTCATCACAGCAAAGACACCTAAACTAACCGGAATGTCCAATATGGGGGCGTGATTCAACGATGATTAAGGCTTTGCGTTTGACAAGAACCACAGCTGTTCACCTTTTATCTCAGAATCCTGTGGCTCTTCAAGCCCCCATCCTCACACTGCCCCGGGTGCTTGTGTTAAATAAAACAACAAGAGCAATCAGTAAGGCACATTTTAGCTCTGCAGAACCAGAATGAAGTCAGCCCAATGTTTTCTTCACATTAAAAAAAACTGAGAACGAGCTCCACCTGCCCTCTTTTCGCTCTGCATAAGTCCCCACTCTTTAGCACATTTGCTGTTTACGGTTGCAACTCCTTCACAGTTTTCTCGTCATTTCCAAAATGTTTTCTTCTCTGAAGTTGTGCATAAGCTGATGGCATTCAGGATGCCCGCCAGGACTCTGACAGGCACTGGGGCCTCCCTCTCGCCCGCACCAGCATGACAGAGGCCAAATCACAACTTTGCTAACCGCAAAGCCCTGCCGAGAGATGACCTATAATTATAAGAAATACTTCAAATAGTGATTATTTTCATTGATGTCAAGCTGCATTTCTACAATGAGCTGTGTTCCGAGAGAGCATTCTTTCCTGGCCAGGGCCCAGCTGAAGCCGCTTACAAACTGTATGCGCGAGAATCCATTCTCAAACTTTTCTGTGAAGGGCCCATGAGAAGCTGTTTGGAAACACTGAACACTGCAGGGGGCCGCCAGTTTTGAGAAGGGTGTGAGGTAGAACAATGATCGTCATGATTGAACAATTATGGTATCAGAACAATACCCCAAATGCTTTTGAGAGTTAAAACGTTCCCTGCCTAATGGCCACATGTTCCATATAATTATTTTCTTTGGTTATTGCAATTTTTAAACTGTCTTTCATTATAAATTGTGTTTACAATATAGGTGACCTCCTTTTTCTCCATGTTCTCTTACTTCCAGGTAGTGATGATATGCGTGTCTGAATATGGTATACATCTTTATCTTGGATATTATCTCTTTTTGCCCCCTTAATTTTATCTTCAAGATTGTTAAAAAGTCACCTTGTTTTCCACAAGAACTCGTTTTTTTTTTTAATGTTTTTAATGTTTATTTATTTGTGAGAGAGAGAGAGAGAGAGCACAAGTAGGGGAGGGGGAGAGAGAGAGGGAGACGCAGAATCCAAAGCAGGCTCCAGGCTCTGAGCTGTCAGCACAGAGCCCACGCGAGGCTCCAACTCCCGAACTGCGAGATCGTGACCTGAGCCGAAGTCAGACTCTTGACGGAGCCACCCAGGCACCCCCACAAAAACTCTTTTTTATAGAAGTAGAAAGGGGGTGGATTCCCAAGTCCCAAACTGTAGCATCCCGCCTGTCACTAGCTAGCTGTGACTGTGGACAAGTCAGTTAATTTCTCTCCGACCCTCAAGTTACTCATCTGCAAAATGGACAAGATTTACAGAGGGAAGGGCTGCTGACTTGCGTCAGATCGCCTGGGTTCACATCCTCGCTCCAGTTCTGTGTCTCTGGGCAAACTAATCCTTCCCGTGCCTAGGGTGGTCGACCACCCCAGTTTGTCCAGGATTGAGGGACTGGCTAGGACATAGGACTTTCTGTGTGAAAACCAGGCAAACCTCCGGAAAACCGGGACCATCTGGTCACACGTTCCATGCCTCAGTTTCCTCATCTGTAAAAGAGGGATTACCACAGAACCTTCCTCATCGGGTTGTCAGGAAAACAGTCAGTCCATGTGAAAAGCACTTAGGATGATGACTGACACACACAGTCAATATTCAGGATTGTCCTCTCCAAGGTGTCTTCCGCCTTCTCTATTCCACCCCCCTCATTTACTGTGTCACCATCTCCCTTTCTCCTCTCTTCTGTTTAATAGCTGAAAGTCTTAACTATGAGCATAGTTAGTATTAAACCCGACATGCTGTGAAATCCTTTGTTTCACTTACCACTACAGACAAGACCAATGGTGCCTTCAAAATGTTTTTAAGCAATTTAATATAGCTCTCATTGGAATGTCACAATTTTCAAAGTTATAGTTCAATCTCCCTTTAGTGTAGTGCATTAAAAAGGTTACTCTGATGTCGTTTCTTTTACATAAATAACATCAAAATGCTCCCGCCCCAAAGCTGATGAAGATATGAGGAGGGTTAGCAGAAGCAGGCGGGAGCTGGTCCACGAGGAGATCAAGGGGCAGCCGTCTCCTGGGCCAGTTTCCCTCCCATCTTCCACAAAACATTCTGGCTGAGATCCTTTTGCGTTCTACGCTGGGGGAGCCAGGCCTGGTTGATGGGGTGCTTGGAAGGTAGGGGAACTTGTAGAAGGGGTGCCTGAGAACGAAGGATGCCCATGAGCCTCTGCGAACGAGGCCCATCCCGGAGGAAAACAGGCGCTCACCAGACGCCCGCTGCAGAGAGGCCCTCGCGGGGAAAGAAGAGTCCTGGAACAAGTCTCGGCCTCTTCCCTCCCCATCCTGTGATGCCTAATACCTAAGTGGGCCATATTTTTGGAGGAGATAAAGGGAAGTGGGTGAAAGAAACGACAGGCATTTTCTTTGATGAGCGGTCCCTTTTGCAGTTGGCAGAAAGTTGAAAAGCCCTTTCTGGATATTTTTGCCTGGGGCCCTAGAATTCCAATCAGTCATTCTTTGTTTACAACCCTCTGTGTGGGGTACACACCACCCTACTCCCCAAACCAGGCCTGGATAGGAAAGAAAGAGAGAAAGCAAGTTGGGCTGGGAATTGATTCTCCTGGGTGGAAGACTGTCTACAACTGCATTTTCTATTTGTACTATTTAAAAGATAGTGTTGGTGGTCTCTTCCCTTCTCACAAAAGGGAAATTTTACACCTGTTAGATTATAGTCTTGGAGCTATTAGAGAGAACATACAGTGACAGATAACACCAACTCTCTATTATCCATGAAAAGAAATAAGTACAAATCACTCCTAGGTCTCAAATTCACTTGAACTGTGGGTTTCAATCTTTGCAGCCTTTTTGGTATTCTGTGAGCAGAATACATTGGTTTTAATTTCTTCTTCGTCTTTTGCGAGCGTTAAGTTGGGCGAATCATAAACAATGAAATGGCCGCAATAGCAGTAACAGGGGAATTGAGGAAAGAAAATGAGGCCCAGATTAAAAAAAAAAAAAAAGGGAGGGGAGAGGGGGGAGGGAGGTGAGATCAATCAGCCCCCACCCTCGCGAGAATGAAAAATCAATTGCCATTTGCTCAAATCAAATATCCTGTATCTGCCCACAGCCATCATGCAGTTCTCGGGACAGAAAGGCTATACTAAGCTGCTCCCGGGTGCCAGAAAATGTGCTAAGACCGCAAAGTCTAAAGTGCGGGAAAGAATGTGATGTTCAGAGGGAAGAATGTGATGTTCAGAGGCATGCAACACAACATTTCAGGCGATTGTGAGAAATCTGCGATTTCCCACTCAAAAAAAATCTGAGATTAGCTCATTGGATCCGCAAAGAAAAACTGCCAAGGCTCCCTTTCGGTGTGCATTTGCTTCTGGGCAGATTGTTTTGCTCTTGTCCCCCATTTCCTGCCCCGACTCTCCTCTCGCATCCACCACCGCTGACGTTTTCGAGGGCCGGGCGGTGTCGGGGACCCGAGGTCCCGGCGCCTCTCCCCGCAGGCCACCCCCCGCCCGCGCCCTCTCGTGGGCGCCCTTCCCGCTCCGGGCGCTGACCACCCGCACCCTCCCCCCCGCTCCCCCGTCAATTGTCAGCGCCATGGGGCTCAGCTCCCCCGGTCCCCGAGAGCCCGGAGGCGACACGACGTGGGGGCGCCTCCTTCCCGACGGGGAAACCGAGACCGCCCGGGCCGAGCGGTGCCGGAGGGCGCCTGAACGCCAAGTCCCGGCCGGTGAACCCGGCCTCCGCCGCCCCTAGAGGCCCCTAGGCCGGGAGGGTCCCAGTTCTCTGCCCCACCATCGCCCTCCTCGCGGCTGGGGAGCCGCCCTTTCCCCCCAAAGATGCTGAGTGTCCCCGAAACGGATCCCGGGTGGGCTGGCAAGTCCGGGGGCAGAAGGGGGACCGTTGGGGGAGGACGCGACTGCCCCAGATTTGGAGGAGACGCCTGTCAACGCGTGGAATGCAAGCCCTTTTGCGCAGTTATTTTTATTCCGGGGGCCTTTCTTCTTCGTCCTCGTCCTCCTCCTCTATTTTTTTCCCCCTTCTGTTCAGCTATTTGTGTTTTCTGATCGGGTAAGTGATTTGCGGCAGGAAATTAGATAGCTTTATTCCAGAGGCAGTGTGGTTCTAATGGTATCTATTGCAGAGAGCCGACTCTGTCTTACTCGCGGGCTTTTCTTTCTTTTTCTTTCTTTCTTTCTTTCTTTCTTTCTTTCTTTCTTTCTTTCTTTCTTTCTTTCTTTCTTTCTTGCAGGTTATTTTGTGACGAAGGGAACAGAACGCTGCTGGGCCTTGGCATCTTCCCTCCTCCCTTCAACACAATGCAACTCTTAATTAAACACGGGGACACCCACGCCTCCCTTCCCATAGGACCCCTTCCATCTGCTCCCCCCACTCCGAACGAAATACCAGCCTTTTCTAGGCAGGGAAAACCTGGTGTTGAACTTCCCAATTAGCGAGACACAACGCAAAAAAAAAAAGAGACTGTAAAGAGCCGTTATCGCTCCTATTTTTGGACCCTCCTTTCTAGGCCTTACCCATTAAATGTTTTGGTGGCCTTAGCATGACTTTAAAATCCTGCAGGGCTGAGGACGTATGTATGTAGACACTCCACATCTTGAGAAGCTCGATTTGTGTTTTTCTGATTGATGGGTGAGGTTTAACACACTAGTGCAAAAGAAATACCAAGTTATGGATTGATTAGAATAATTTTTCATCTTTGTAAAGTCTTCATTAGTAACTTTTCACCAGAGGTTCTAAGAGCTTCAAGAAAACTCAACATTTTCAGATTGATCCAAAGGGGATGGACATGAACCCTGCATTTCTCTTTTCTGCATTTCTGGCCAGACCAAGTGGGAGTAGGTGATTTGGGAGTAGTGGAGAGTGGTGGAATCTGGGGTTGAGGATCTCCCGATGCAGATTGTGCCGGAGGGAAGTGGTGCCTGGGGAAGGGGAGCAGGGCGGTGGTCAGATTCCCTGAGAGTCAGAAAATAGGGGGCCGTCAAGTCACGGGTGTGGGACCGAGTCAGAAGGTGGAGGAATCATGAAGACAGAAGGGAGGGTGATAATCACTGAGGCAAAAACTGGAGAATCCTATAATCCGAAGGTGGAGTATTCTAGAGTCAGAAGGTGGGAGGGGGTCGCAGAGCCAGAATGTGGCGTTACAGAAATATTAGAGTAGCTACCTTCAGATGACCCCTTACCAGGGACTGAGGAACCTGAGGGCACAGGCGGCCAAGACCCCATGAACACCCCAGCGGGCAGATTCAGATCTCAGGCTGGTGTTGCAGCCTCCGCATGCTTGCCTTCCCCCCACCCCCAATCATTCCACTTCTCGGGCCAGTGTTTCCTGAGGTTCGCCAGCAAGAATCCACCCAGCAATTATCTCCCCTCTCGCGCGCATGGGGGGACATTAACCACGAACGCGCTGGAGAAGAAAGGTACAGATGGGTCTTTTATTGCACACTTGGAAATGTTTCCAAGGCTTTTGTTTTCTTCCCCCATTCATTCCTGCCGTATCACTAGGATCTGCCAACTTCAGTGCCCAGAGGCTGCGGCTGAAGGGCCCGGCCCACCCGGAGACCCCGCTAGGGGGCGCGCTCTGGCCGTGGCGCCGAGCCGAGCCGAGCCCAACAGGGGGGCTCCCCTGAGAGTACGCCGACTGCCGGGGTCGGCTGGGCCTCCGGACTGACGCCGGCATTGGGTCCCTCGCTGCTCCTTTACGTGAACTCCCACCCATGCCCTCCGCTCACCCGCCCCCCACGTCCGGGGACGCCAGGAACAGCTACAGAGTAACGCTGGCTGCACCCGGGACGCCTCGACCCTGGACGCACTCAGGGTCCCGCAGTCCGGCGGCATTGGAGAGGAGAAACCTGATGGTGATGATTACAGGGCGCCGAGAAGTTTCCCTCTCTGGTCTGGAAACCTGGGGAATGGTGCGGCAGGAGATGGGAGGGGCTCCCGCCGAGGGACTCAGGGTGAGAGCCCCACCGCTTGCTTCTCGCTGGTGGGAAGGGGGGGACCTCCCGCTCCTCTGCTCACCCCCAGCCACCCCCGCCTTCCGAGGGCAGATGTGAGCCTGCGACCATCTCGCCTGGCTTTGTGCTTAGAGCAAGGCTGAAAAATGCCTCGGTTGGCCGCCTGGGTGGATGATTGGGATGGGGGTGGGTCTGTTTTCTCTCTAGTTCTCCCTCCCCACCCCCATCCTTGCCTGCTGATGGGTAACCAAAAGTGGCGAGGTTTGCAAATAAGGGGAGCTGTCCTAACGCAGTGATAACACCCACACGTCGGTACCTTAGAGCTTGGCCATGGTTTTCCGGGCGCTTCCAAAAGCACTGCTTCCCCACAAACCTCTCACAGCTGAGCCCTGTTGGTGGAACCCAGGGTTCAGGCGGACGACAGGGCGCGTAGAAGGGGGGGGGGGGAATCAGCAAACACCAAGGAGTCTTCCTTGGAAATCCAAGTTACCAGTGCCTTTGGACCTTTCCGCAGGCTGATTCTTTGAAAACACATCAACAAACAAACACCGTCCACAGACAGATCCCAGCAGCCTTGGGGAGAACTGAGGCAGGGGTAGGGAGTGGAGGGCAAGCAGGGGGCAGAGAAGGCGAGGACCAAGAGCTAGGCAAGCGGATTATGTTGTATTTTCCGCCTATTACCAGACTTCCAGAAGGAGAGACCTCGATTTGTATATAAAATGCATACCCTGAAATGGATAAGACTCTGAAGGCAGCATTTGAGGAGGTTAACCTTAACTGGTTGGAGTTAAGGGGGGGTGGGGGGGAGGCAAATATTTCTGTTTATGCCCTCCGGCTCTTCCCAGCACCGGCTGTCAATCCCGACGCTTGTTATCCTCACAAGGCTTCAGTTTGTTTGCCTGATCTCAGCAAGGTTTTCTTCCACAAGTAGAACTATAATTGCTATAATTCTACTGTATCATTTGGATCATTGCAGTATTGTTGTTTTCTCTCCCTCTTTCTCTCCTCCTAACACTGCAATAACGCGCTCCAGTGTTAAATTAGCAGGTTGCGGAAGACCATAAATGAATGAAAGTTTGTTAAAAAAAATTAAATAAATAAAACAGCAAAATGACTTGGCAAAGGGGATATCACATCACAGAGAATCCTCGAGTGTAATCAGGACTTATTGTCTTCCCTTCCAATGGCTTCCAAATTGGTCGCCAGAGTCCAACGAAGTTTATTTCTATTGTTTAAATATATGTTTTGAAGAGGTTGAGCATAATTTAAGGGGACCTGAGTGTCCGGTGGGGCTGAAAGCCCATCACTGCTTTATTTATCTATGCATATATTGCACAGTAAATTAAAACATCTGAAATGAGAAGTGTGCAAGGTTAACTCTCCTGCAAACATTCCCCCCCCCGGATAATGACATCAAACTGCCACCCGCTTAGCCTGCATTTCTTGCAAATATAATTTTGAAACTGCAGTGTAGAATTAGTTCTCACCACGGAAAAGAAAGGAGTTTCTTCCATCTGCCTCTTCTAGGTAATTATTATTTCCAGTCCTGGGGACAAGCCTCGTCTTTCACCATAAACAACAGTTTTAAACACTTCTGACCCTCACTTCTGACCATAACTGTCATTTTTATTTTAGTGATTGATTTTAAAGGCAAATGAACTGCAAACTATTGTTTTCTAGGCAGCCCGGGGGGGGGGGGGGGGGGGGGGGAGGTGACCAACAGTTACAGACCTCAAATACAAGAGGAAACAGGAGTTGTGAATTTCAAAGTACAAATGTGAAAAATGTTGCCAGTAAAATGAAATTACTTTGATTCGTGGGTAAAAGAGAGATGACAGTAAATATGAAATTGGCTAAACTAAAAGTTTTTATACACATCCTATAGCCCAATTCTTACACGTTTACCTACTCAACAAATCAGCTAAATTCTTCCTAGTTATGAGAAGTATCATTTTGTTTTCTAAAATAACAAATAGGAAGGGTGCCTGGCTGGCTCGGTTGGTGGAGCATGAGACTCTTGATCTCAGGGTTGTGAGTTCAAGCCCCATGTTGGGTGTAAAGCTTATCTAAAAAAAAAATAAAATAACAAATAGGATAACATGTACACCTTAAACCCATATTCTGGTTAGACACTCTGGGGATGACAGCAGATTCTGTCTTCCAGGGGGTATGCTAGAAAAGTTTTCTGTTGTTGTTGTTTAATTTAATCTTTTGGGAATAGCAAGAGTCAATTGTAGGTTTTGAAGTTGGTATTGAATTGTGACAAAGATGATCTCAGGGCTGCTGGGTGTAAAGTGAACTGGGCCAGGCCCTTCTCCCCAAAGTGAATGGATGTGCCTTCCCAATAGCGTCCTCACTGGGGAAGATTGATTAGAAATACCAAAAATAAACAAAATAAAATAACAAATCTAGTGTTTTCAAACAGGTTTCCCAAACAAACACATTATATTCTATTAATAGAATTAAATTCCAGGGGTCATTAAGTCAGAATCAGAAAGTCTGTGTTAACCTCCCCTTTTACAGTGGATGATTAAAATTAGAATACACCCCAGCAGAAAGTCCGACTTCTTTTTTAAAAAAAGAACAGCTGCAGAAGGGGGAGGAGAGAGACGGAAGCAAAGAAATCTTCCACCGAGAGAGTTGAAACACTGTTAGGCTCTCAGAAATGATTTGTACATTTGTGTCTCTTTTTGTTTAACACGATCTTTTTTGGACTCATTTTCAGCCCACTCCTTGCGTGTGCGGAGCCGACTCTGAAGTCACGGAGCCACCCAGCAGCCGGGTCTTGTGGATTTCCGACGCAGGGCCCTCCCGTGAGGGAAAAGTGCCTGTGTTTCTCCCAGCGACTAGCCGCCGGGACGCCCGCGAGGGTCCGCGGCTGGAGGCTTGGAGGAAACCGACGCGTCTTTACAGCTGCGTCCAGACCCGCTTCCCAGGAGTGGGCTCTCGCGGCTGGGGAGGGAATCGGCGGCCGAATGTTAATCGAAAGCTGAATGGGACGGTATCAAAACGCCGAACTGTTGATGAGGATGGAAAAAGGAGGAATGCAGGAAAGGCAGAATATCCCAGGTGCCTTGGACCAGCAGGCAGGGCTTAAAAGAAAATCAAATGTCAGAGATAGCTCAGGGACTCCTCCGTTCCCGGGTCCGAACATCCAAGTGTCAGAAAAACTGGTGAGAATCAAGCTAAAAGACAGAAAGAGAGAAGGACACAGAGAGACATATTTTTCCTCTTGCCTTTAATAGTAGTAGTAATATCAGCATTAGTATTAACAATATTAATATACCCATTCCCAACCCTTCATCCTCCTCAAGTCGTATCCTGAATGCTCCAGCCAAGCCAGCTCAATCTGTCGGCCGCCCACCCACCCGCATCCAAGAGTTATGCAGATGTTTATGGCTGGAAAAAAAAATCCCAGTTATGCATTCTTGTATTTCTAAATACTGACTGTAAGTGATTCAAGTATAATCCTTTGTAAAACGCTTTTCTCTTTGACATATTGAAGGGGGTTGAGAGAGGAAAACCCGGCGTGGATTCCCCCTCGCCGGTCCCTGTCCCACCCTCCACCCTTGCCCCCACCCTGCCAGCGTCGGGGCCCCTGGCAGTCCCTTGAGCCCAGCACCCAGAAAAAGTGGGCGTTCGTGCCAAACCCTCGCACTGGCTTGGCCCAACTTCAGTCACAATTGGTCTCGATTCTCAGTGCTGGACGCGCAGTAAGTTGTTTGGGAAGAAACGCGTTCGTTCAATCATAGGCTCACTCTCTTACCTTTCCTAATGGGAGCCGGGCCCTAAGAATTCAGAAATGTAGGCGCTCAGACTTGGTAGCAGCCGAACCTGGGTCTTTCCCACCCTGGAGCACTCAGGGCCCCCACAGTTCCGCTCCTTGCATGAGATTTGGGAGCGTCCGACCTCGGGGTGACAGCCTAACTAGTGGAAGCGAACTTGCGGAAAGAAGAGAGAAGCGAGTCTGGGGAGAAGAGGGAGACTCCCAGACCCCGCAGTCGACACTCGCCTGTCCCTTTTTGCCCTGTAACTGCTCTAGTGAAGGCCGCGCTCCACTGGCCGAGCTTTGTCTTGAAGCGGACTTTTCCCAGAGTTAAAGACGGAGGTAAGAGAAGTCGGGGGACGCTGCAAACTAGAGAGCAGCCTCCCGGCTCAGGGTGAAGACTAACTGCTCAAGGCGTTGGGCCACAAGACAAAAGTGAGCGCTCAAACAGCGGTTGTTTGCTGGCGGCCATCCCCCTGACACCTCGGAGGCTCGTCCGGCCTAAAGAGGACGGCGACTGGGCGCCACTGAGGTCGAGGCGCTGTCCTGCGACCGCAATCCTGGCTTTGAAAAGTACCAAGTCAGTCTGAACGCGAGCCTCCAGGCCTCGCCTCCAGGAAGCAAGGTCCCCTGGTTGGTGGAAGGGGCGCACGGCGCCCAAGGGGCACCCACAGGCCTGACATCAGAATAAGCTAGAGCTTCGGGCCAGTCTTGAAGGGTTAAAGGGGAAGCTGCGGGACGAAGATGGATAAGTTAGAAAGTTGTTAGTTAAAAACAAAAAAAGAAAAAAATGGTTTGGGTGACAGCTTGCTGTCCCCTCATCCTCCGCACCGCCCCCCCAACCCCTCGCCGGCCTTTCTGGACTCCAGTCCAGGCTTTGCGCTGAGCCCGCAGCCCGGTGCAGCCCGGCCTCTGGCGAGAGCCAATCACAGTGCGCCTCTCAGCACGTGGAGGAGAGAGACTCCAGAGCTCCGCGCTCGCTGCTCACTACACTTGTTACTGCCTGTCCTGAGCGCGGAGAGGGCGAGCTCCGGCCGCGGGCTGGGCGGGAGGCAACAGCCGGCAACCGAGGGAGACAGAGAGGCGCAGAGACCGCAGTAATATCCACTATAACCAGCCATCTAACCCCACCCCCCAACACACACCCATTATCCCACCCTTCAGGAGAGGCAGCCAGCGGCCCCGCTCTCTGCGCCCAGGGAAAAAGCCCCAGCCATGAGCAATCAGTACCAGGAGGAGGGCTGCTCGGAGAGGCCCGAGTGCAAAAGTAAATCTCCAACTTTGCTCTCCTCCTACTGCATCGACAGCATCCTGGGCCGAAGGAGCCCTTGCAAAATGCGGCTGCTGGGAGCCGCGCAGAGCTTGCCCGCCCCACTGGCCAGCCGCGCCGACCAGGAAAAGGCCGTGCAAGGTAAGGTTGCGCTCACCAGGCACCTACAAAGAGCGCTGGGCACTGGTTTGGATGTTTGATGTTCGGGGGCCAGGGGCCTGGGGTTGTCAAGGTGGACATGGAGGAAAGAGAGAGAACAACTCTGAGGCCTGGTGTCTCAAAGAGCGGCAAACATCTCGCCAGGGGCTGCCTCTTCCTCTTTGCTTCCAGAAACAGAGGCCAAGCATCGCTTTGGAGGGGGTGGGGACTTAAATTCTCGGTATTGAGGTCGTTTAAATACCCGCTTTGGTGGCCTTGGGAGTGCTCTGAAGAGGGGCGACAGGTCAGAAACAGCAGGTGCCTGGTGGACCCTTGTAACAACAACTTGAAGACAAGAACCCCTAAAGCTGTGAATAGGGGTCTCCAGACAGACTGAGCCTTGGTCTTTCCTCCCTGGAGGATTTCTTTATATGCGGTGTTCTCCCCACCCCTCCCCCCGCCCTTTCTTTCTTTTTTTAATTGTAGATTACTTGTGACCTTTTAAACCCAAGCTTCGCAGAAAACATCTCCCTGGGATTACCCAAATGCTCCTTATTGTATTTGAAATGTATGAAATGTGAGGCTTCTGGGTACTATTTTTTCTCTGCTGTGCTATTTTTAAAAATAGAGTTGAAATATTTAAAAGGTTTTATTATTTTTTTTAATTAAAAATTCCAAAAGAACCGTCGTTTTGCCCCGAACCTGTTACGCTCAAGTTTCGCCTTGAGCTGACTGCAGAGGTATCACAGGGAAAGAATTGTTGATTTCTTTCAAAATCCCAAATCCAGCGGTCCAGCCGCAGCGCCACTTGGAAGACAGGAGCAGATGGCAGAGAAGGGGCCGTTTAAAATAAAACTGACTTTTTCCTTTTCTTTTTTTAGCCTGCAGTGGCACCTATGCCAGGCGCTTCCTCGAAGGGAAAGAGCGGCCTGTGCCTGTTGTACCCCCCTTATGCCCCCTCCCAGGCCTTTCGGAGCCAATTTTCTCCAGGACGATTTTTCTTTGCCTTTCTGTGCAAGGAGCCGTCGCCCCCTCCAGCTGCGGGCGGTTGGGGCACGGCCCGCGCTCAGGGCCACTGGGCCGCTTCCTCAGCCCCCCCAGGGGTCGCTCACAGGGCAGCGCCCCTCTCGCCAGCCTGGGCCTGCGTGGCAGAGCAGCGGCAGAGGTCGTGCGCAGAGTTTTCAGGGTGGTAGTGATTTTTTTTTCCAAGTTGTTGAATGTTTTCAGGTTCTCCCATGCCCCGAAATGAGGAGGGCAAAAAGTGAGAGAGCGAGCAAAGGGAAAGAAAAAAGAAATGAAGAAAGGACGAGGAGAGAGAGAGCGCGGAAAGCGCACAAAAAGGCAGGAAGGGGGAGAAGAGAAAGATGAGGAAAGAAAGGGGGGACGGTAGAGAAAGAAAAAGAGAAGGAAAGTAAAAACGAAAGGAAGAGAAAGAGGTAAAAGGAAGGAAGAAAGGAAATAAAGGGAAGAGTGGGAGAGGGCAAGGAGAGAGGCGAGGGGCGGAGGAGGACCGAAGAAAAAAAGAGAAAGAAACAAGAGAAAGAGAGAAAAAGAAAACGCAAGAAAAGTGGGAAAGAGAAAGGGGTCCAAGTCCGGTTGCACGCGGGAGGGGGGGCCGGGGCCTAGGCGCCGAGAGAGCAGTGGCGGGCCGGCCTCGGGCGGCGGCTCTGGCGGGGACGCCCGGCTGACCAGCGCGCTGACCGCTCTCCCTTGCCCGCAGGCTCCCCCAAGGGCAGCGGCGCCCCGTTCGAGGCTGAGCTGCACCTGCCGCCCAAGCTGCGGCGCCTGTACGGCCCTGGCGGGGGCCGCCTCCTCCAGGGCGCCGCGGCGGCGGCGGCTGCTGCGGCAGCGGCGGCCGCGGCGGCGGCCACGGCCACCGCGGGTCCGCGCGGGGAGGCCCCTCCGCCGCCGCCGCCAAACGCGCGGCCCGGGGAGCGGCCGGACGGCGCGGGGGCCGCCGCGGCCGCCGCGGCCGCCGCCGCCGCGGCCTGGGACACTCTCAAGATCAGTCAGGCACCGCAGGTGAGCATCAGCCGCAGCAAGTCGTACCGCGAGAACGGGGCGCCCTTCGTGCCGCCGCCGCCCGCGCTGGACGAGCTGGGTGGCCCGGGGGGCGCCGCGCACCCGGACGAGCGCCTCGGCGCGGCCAGCGGCCCCGGTGGCGCCCCGGCGGCGGGTGGCGGTACGGGCGCCGAGGACGACGAGGAGGAGCTGCTGGAGGATGAAGAGGACGAGGACGAGGAAGAGGAGCTGCTGGAGGACGACGAGGAGGAGCTGCTGGAGGACGACGCCCGCGCGCTGCTCAAGGAGCCCCGGCGCTGTGCCGTGGCCGCCACTGGCGCGGTAGCCGCCGCCGCCGCCGCCGCCGTGGCCACCGAGGGCGGGGAGCTATCGCCCAAGGAGGAGCTGCTGCTGCACCCAGAGGACGCTGAGGGCAAGGACGGCGAGGACAGCGTGTGCCTGTCAGCGGGCAGCGATTCGGAGGAGGGGCTGCTGAAGCGCAAACAGCGGCGCTACCGCACCACGTTCACCAGCTACCAGCTGGAGGAACTGGAGCGGGCCTTCCAGAAGACGCACTATCCAGACGTCTTCACCAGGTACGCGAGGGGGGCGGTCGCGGCTTTCGCGGCGGTAGCTAGTGGAGAGCTCACGCGGGCCCCAGGGAGGGAAGGCGGGTGGGCAGGGGCCCCGGGTTCGAGGCAGGGGCTTGGCTCCTGGACTCTACCCAGGTGTGCCCTCCCAGTGCACCCACCCCTGCTCACCAAAAACTACCCACACCCAACCCCACCCCTACTCCGGGCTTTAAGTTTGAACTGGGATGATTTCTTTCCTTCCCAAAGTCTCTCCAGTTTAATTTTTTCAAATTACGAGTTTTAGTTAGAGAAGAACGGCCTCTCCAAAGGGTGCCTGAACGCACCACCTTGGAGGCACGCGTACCCCAGCGCACATACTCAGGACCCCGGGCGCTTCGGTCCGGCCAGGTCCCGCAGGAAGCGCCGCGGGGCCCTCGCGGCCAAGGCAAAAACAGGGGCTATTTTTGGCCACTGTGTGGTGCGCTCGCCACCCCCGCCTGATGCCCCAGGAGACTGGTGGGTATCAGTTACGCTGTTCGCTGTTCACAGTAGAGCTGGAGCCCGTGCCTGCGGAGGCCTCTAAAAAAGATTCAAGTTCTGTCGTTTGAGGACTCCTAAAATAACGGCAGGAAGTCAGAACTGGACAGGATTTGGTATCTGTACATCTGGGGGGCAGCAGCCAGAATCTTCCCCTCTCATTGCTGTCCTCTCTTCCCCCCCACACACATTAAGCCCAGCGTTCATTTCATGCACACGGGTTTACAGGGGTGGGACACGAATGCTGGCAGCCAGGCAGACAGTGGACCAAACAGCTGGGGGGATTTTTCTCTTCGGACGGCTGTCCGGCCAGGGTGTTCCGCCTGATCACGCTCCAGTTCCCTCTTGCCCCAGTGTTTTGGGGAAAGAGGGGAGACGACTGAGCCCCTGGGCCCCAGCTTATCCATCCAACCTGGAGCGCTGGCTGCCTGGGGGCCTTCCTCTCCCACCCTACAGCCAAGATCTGGGCTCAGGCGAGGAGCCAGCATCTGGGCAAACTTCCTACAGTAGGTCGGGAGAGAGGGCTGGGTGTCTGCCTGGCGCAGGGCTTGTCAAGCTCCGGCAGCTTGTTCACTCAAGACGTGTGCAGCTTTTCAATATGCATTTTAGAAGCGGAAAGCTGCCCACCCTTTTGAACCGCAGGAGACGTTGCTGCTCAGAGCTGACGAGGCCCGAGCCAGCTCTAAAGTGTTGTTGATCTGGCAAGTAATGGCCAGACTCTCTCCTAACCAGTAATGGAAAAGAGTTGATCTGGTGCTGGCATACACTAAACTTGGTCATCCCTTGAGCTAAAGTTGGTCCTCCTTATATCATCCAGTCCCTTCATTTTCTTTAAAAAAGAACACAAAATTTAAAATCTGTGTGTGCTGTCCAATAGCTAACTGGCCGACCTGCTTTTTGCATTTATCACACATGTGTGTTTCAAAAGAAGAAAATGATGTGGTGTCGATTGGCACCCAGGTCCGCCCTTTTTTACCTTCTCCGGGGGGAACCGTAGTACATGAAAGGGGGCAGCTCCTCTTCACCGCCCCGTGCCCACCCCTTTCCGACTGGGGGTTACTTAGAGCTCCTTAGTTCGGGCAGGGAGCCAGCCAACAGTGAGGTTTTAGATTTGCTGGTGCTCACTGCAGCAGGGGGGCAGCCGAAAGCGCTGCGCTGCTTGGTGAGCCGGTTTTCTCCTGGTCCTGAAGTTTCAAGTGTGGACTGGGGGGCCTGCCGGCAGTGCGGACCCAGGTCCCAGGCTAGGGCAGCCCCCGATCTTCCATATTAGCGGGGGTACAGCCAATTATTCTCTCAAGCTCAGATTTTCGGTAAACAGGTCGTACGTAAGGCATTTTACAGCATCTTAATGGTTTCCTATTTGCCTTAATTGTCGCAGTAATAACTGCAATGACGGGGTAGGGTTTCAGTTAAATCGACTTCCCCTGAGATGGGCAGGGTTTGTAGTGGGCACTGGAGTCAGGAGGTGCGCAGAATTTTGTTTAATCAAAAAATTACCCCACTGAACTCTTAACAAGCTTAACATATCTCCAGAGGGTAATGGGGAGTATGACCTAAGGGAAGAGGGAGGGAGGGAGGGAGGCGGGGGAGAGAGAGAGAGATGAAGGGAAAGGCGGAGAGCTGGAAAGAGAGGGAGAGAGAGAAAAGAGGGGGCAGAAAAAAAAATTTTTTAAGGCAGAAAGAAACCAAGGGCACGAAAAAAAATTTGTGGTTGAGTGCTGAGTTCTTCTCGCATGTAATATGAGGACAAAACAGGGTATGAGCCTTGTGTGCCTGTGTGTTTCTTGTCTAACTCTGGCTTAAGGGAGAGTGGGGGCGAATCCGAGTGCCCAGTTCGACTTAGAGACTCAAGAAGCCACGCTTGTCACTCTTGAATATAGGATGATACACTACAACATCGTACATCAAGCAACGGGTCGTGTGTTTTTATGTTTTCAATCAAATAGTAGGCACTTGAGTGGTGAAGGGATCACGATGCCCATATGTTTGGGGGTGAGGGCAGGCAGGCAGCCAGGAGAGGCCCTGATGGAGGAAGCCTGCCAGAAAGGGGAAGGTGGCTGGGAAGGTTTGCTGGAGCCTGCTGTGACCTCCTGTCTGTGCGTTACTTTCTTACAGGGAGGAATTGGCCATGAGGCTGGATTTGACTGAGGCCCGAGTCCAGGTGAGCTGCGCCGCAGAGAGCGGGGAGGCAGGGGTGGGGGGAGAGTGGGAGAGAGGGGAGGCGATGAACTGGTGTGGGTTGAGACCCCCTTTGTAAAATGAAGAGGAGCAGAATCAGAAAAGCAGATCCAAACACACATGCCCCAAAAGATTAAAATACGGAGACCTGGGAGGTTGGAGGGGAAGGTTTCTGGGTTTGGGAGCCTTGAGGGAGGAGTCCGGGATCAGAAGAGGGGTTTCAGGGCCCCTGAAATGCAGTCAGGAGCCCCCTGGTTCCACAGCCCCTGTAGGAAACAATCGGAGGAGTGACTTCTCCTGATTGAAATAATGGGATGGAGCATGGATTTGGTTGTTAGACAAATCCGCTCAGCTCCAAGCAGGTATTTGGCTGCGATTAAGTCTCCAATCGGGCTTCATAAAAGCCCACTTAGTGCTAGAACAAACAGGGCCATTTGAAGGCAAAATGCTGTTTGATTTCCCCTCCGCCCGCACAAGGAGCTGGCTAATGCTATTTGATTTCCCATTTTTTATAGCAATGAGCCCACATTGATCTAATAGGGAGTGAGTGCAATGCTATTAAAGGTGTTTGCAGCCCCATACCAGAGTGCATTTCCGAACCCAGGCCTCATAACCAGAGAGACGATCAACACTGGGCAGCCCCGACGGCCAACAGAAAACAGATGTCCCTGGGTTAGGAGCTGAGTGAATCACTTTACAGTCAAAATCAAGCGCTGATAAAGCACAATAAATTCCATATGGCTCATTTAATACACAACAGCTTCTTGCATTAGAGGGCTAATGATGAGGCCTGTCCCCTCCCTTCTGTTGACACATTTCTCCATTGTCAAACAGAGATGTGACAGCAACTCCGTGTTTTCAGCTCAGGGGAACGAGTCGTGGGAAAGTTAAATAACTTTTAAAAAGAAAGAGAGCGCCCCCTCCCCTTCTCCTCTCTCCCTATTCACTGGAGAAGATGTAATTAAGTGAATATGAATTATTAGAGTCCTTTCGTTTACCTTTGGGGGGCCTCAGAGGTATTAATTCAATAATGAGGAATTGCAGGGGGACATCTTGATAATTGCAGTGGAGCCGGGAGAGATGATCTGTCTGTAAAAGGTTTCCACGTTCTTTGAGGGCATTCTGCCTCCCCTGCCCCCCCTCCCCTCCTTTACTCCTTTCACTGCCATCGAAGAGTGGCGGATATTCTCGTCTAGACAGATTTGGATACACAAAAGCTGCCCACCCAGCCTGGTCCCATCTAGTCTTACTTTTTCAAGCCTCTGAATTTCCACACTACAGTGTTTCTCCAATTCACAAATAGATTATTTCAGGGCTGTGGGATGTTATGGATGGGCTCCTGTGCAGCAGGATTTTAAATAATCAAACGATTTGGATTCTCGATTTTTCTTGCCATATGTGGCTGTCTAGAAGTCAAGCCAAGCTTAGATACTAGTGCTAGTAAGACAGCCTCCAGTGTGTCTATATGAGAGGCGTGGATGTCTTTAAAATAAAAAAAAAAAAAAACCCAAACAAATTCCTCCAGGATCATTTACATTATGTTTTTAATATAACTCTGTATAGCCCCAGAGTTCATTCTTAATTTTTAGACTTGTGTGCAGGCATAAACCCCAACCTAAAAATATTAATGCCTTCAGGGGAGAAGGAGCATATCTTCTTAGCTGTGGGTGTGACGAACAGGTCACGTAAAAATAATTTCATGCGCCTGGGAGTTATTTTTAGACTGTGGTAGCTGCCACATTTCAGGTAAAGGTCTCTACTAAAACTGCTTTCTATTAACAATTAGGAAGATACCTTGTACTAAAATTCTCCCCCAAACCTAGAACTATCTTATTTAAGTAGCCTATTCAAACCACATCCTGCAAAGAAAGAAAGGCCTGTTAGCTCTGAAGACGTGTAACGTCTACAGCTATCCTACACTCTCATTTCCATTTGTCCAGGTTGCTGCATACCTGGTCCCCGCAGCCCGTGCCTTCCTGGGTGGAGCCGGGCCCATAGCAGGCCGCCTACCCTGTCTTTCCTTTCACGGAGGACTAGCCCCCACAATGCAGGCTCGTTTGCTTGGGTGTTCCTTCCCTCCCTCCCAGCTTCCCCCAAGCCTCAGAATCCAGCTTAGGGCTCTTAGGTGTTCAGTAAATATTTCTGGAAAGAATAAACGAACAGCCTTCCTGAGGTCCCCTCTTCAACACAGCAGAGATTTTGCCAGCTCTTGGGCAAACCTGAAATCCGCGAGAATAGCTGATGGGCAGCGACAGGCTGATACCCACTCACCTCTGGGTGGCTGCCCATAGCCAAGAGCCCCTATCCAACCGAGCTTTCACATGCTTTGTGCTACTCGTCGCACATAACAGCCTTATGAGTGAAGTTTTATCATCACCATTTTACAGATTAGAAAACCAAGGTTGAGAGAGGTTTAAGTGACATGCCTAAAGACGCACAGCAAGCAAATGGCAGCGGAGACGTTTAAACCTCGGTGTCCCCACCTCTAAACACACGGGACCATTTTCTTCCAACTGGGAAAGGAACGAGGCTATTTGAAATACGCACTGGAAAGGGTTTGCTTGTCCTGTATTTCCTGCTGGCCTTAAGTTTGGGCTCCTTTTCGCCTCTTGTTTGGCCCTAGAGGTGTCTTTGAATCACCCGAGGCCAGAGAGGAGCGAGTGGGCGCCGGCCTCAGCGGAAAGGAGGAAAGGTTCCCAGCGGTGGGGGGTGGGGGGGTGGGGGGGGATGGGGAGGGGGCGCGCGGCCGGAGCCCCGCCGACCCCGGCTCTCTCCGCCTTGCAGGTTTGGTTCCAGAACCGTCGGGCGAAGTGGCGCAAGCGGGAGAAGGCGGGCGCTCAGACCCATCCTCCGGGGCTGCCCTTCCCCGGGCCGCTGTCGGCCACCCACCCTCTGAGCCCCTACCTGGACGCCAGCCCCTTCCCCCCGCACCACCCTGCGCTGGACTCGGCCTGGACGGCCGCCGCTGCCGCCGCCGCCGCCGCCTTCCCGAGCCTACCTCCGCCTCCTGGCTCGGCCAGCCTGCCGCCCAGCGGGGCGCCGCTGGGCCTGAGCACTTTCCTCGGAGCCGCTGTGTTCCGACACCCGGCCTTCATCAGCCCTGCGTTCGGCAGGTAACGCGCGGCCTCGGGAGTCTGTCTGTCTGTCTCTCTAATACACACAGAGAGCCTGGGGTCAGGGAGGAGCCGGAGACAGGAGACAGGTAGTGGCTACACCACATCTTTGCTCTTTGGCCAACTCTTAGAGATTTAGTCAAAGAAAATACTCTCTAATTTTGCCTCAATGTGGATCTTGAAGGGAATGACTTGGGGCCGAGTGGCATAGGGGAGGGCGGTGGCAGTAACAACAACCATGACGACTGGGAGTGTCCAGTGGAAGCTGTGCAAGTACCATTTGAAGGAAGCACCAGCTCAGGCCATAGGTGGTGTGTGTGTAAACGTGTACACGTGTAGGCTACAGAGCTGGGATGACTCTTCCAATTTTGCCAAAACCCTTCCCCATGCTTCAGGGCCTGGCAGAGCAACACAGCCCTGGCTTCTACAGGAATCCTGGAGCCAGGGGCCCTCTGGGTGCAAAGAACTCTTTTTTCTTCCCCAGACTCTAACTTCCCTGTCACTCAAGTGACCCGCTGCCAGCCATCCCCCATATGTGCAAGCCCCGACCCTCACTGCGGCACAAGACAACGAAATAAAAGAAACCGTTCATCGTATATTATAATTCCCTTTCTTTAAATGAACATCGAATGATGAAATAAAAAGTCTGTATAATCACACAGACAAAGAAACAAAGGAGGGATGTATTAAGTTGGAAAGTGCAGTGAAAATAAAACTGAATGCAGCTTCAATGATCTCTCTTTGGGAGAACAAAGAAATAATAGATTCATCCAAGGGCGCAGCCACTTAACAAAAAATCATCTTAGAGAAAATTTTTTAAAAAAGACACGAAGGAGAAGTAGTTTCACGTAACAAACCGATAAAATAAACAGCAAGTGCACCGAAGTGTGTAGTGACTCAGTTTACCTAGTGGAACCAGAGCATCTTACGCCCCCTCCAGGACACACTCTATTATTTTTTCTGAGCAAACAATTTTAAGTCCTGTGTACCTCGCGTCCCCCACCTTTCCCTTCTGACAAGTGGTTCATAAAAGCCGGCAGACCCCGGCTGGAGCACCTGAGAGATTTGGAGAGGCTGGAAGAGGAGTGCGGTGGGGGTGGCATGAGGGGTAGAAGGTGGCCTGGGAGAAGCGGGAGGCTCTCCTCTAATCCTGGTGGGCTCATTTCTAATGACGGAAACTGAGAATTAGCCCTGCAGGAGCCCAGAACCAAAACCATGGGCGTGGGGCGGAGGTGGGGGGGGCGGGGGGGCAGGTAGGGTTGGGGTGGTAGTTGGGGTGGGGTGGCCGGGGACGGCTCTGGTCTCGGCTGCAGGACCGCTGTGCCGTGCGAAGGAGGTGGAGGGAGGCGCCGCGAGAAGCAATCCCGGCGCCGACTGGAGGCGGTGGCACGGACCAGGGTCCCGGGCTTGGGCGTCGCCGTGCCCCGCCCGCGGGGGTCACGGGTTCGGGGGGCTCTCTGGGGCGAGAGGCTGCAGGACACAGGGAGGGCGATGGGGAAGGGGTGTCGTTGCACCCGGACGCGGGGCGGCGGGCGGGTCCGAGCGGCCTACCGAGCGGAAATCAACAGGCGGGCGCCCCACACCCCCACCTCGCGGTCATTGGCTGGGCACGGGCAGCTCAGTCTGGCGCGGGAGGGCGGCCTTGTCGGCGGGAAGGCCGACAAAGAAGGCCAGCCCTCCCAGGGCAAAAGGAGTCCCCGGCCGAGAAGGCGCCCTAGGAAGAGTACAAGGTCTGCAGCCTAGGTCTTGCTCAGCTTTAATGCCACCTTCTCGCTTCTTTCTCTTTTTTACTCCTCCATCTCTCCTCTTCTTTTTCTCTTTGTCTCTCTTCTCTCTTCTGGCAAGTGGAGCTCCCGGTCTGGGAATACAACCCTTTCTTAGGCGAAACCACAGAATGCAAGCAACTGGGCCGTGGGGGTCTGGGTCGCAGGACCTGCCTCCGCCCCGGCTCTGCTCCCTTCAGGCTCTCTGGCCCCATGGCCTTGTTTTGTCTGGTTTTTTCCCTCCGTCGGTTCCCTGCTCTAGTAAAGGCCTCTCAGAGCACCCCAGCCTAGCGCCCATGCTCCCCAGCCCGTGGCCCACCCTAGCCCTGCGACTCCGGGCTTCTGCGGCGGCGCCCGTCTGCGTCCTTCTGTGGCCCTCCGCTCCCCTGGTGAGAGGCGGCGGGAAACGCCGTCCCCGGCGCCGCGCTCAGCTCCCGAGGCCGTGACCGCGCTGTTTGCTCTCCCTGCAGGCTCTTTTCCACCATGGCCCCCCTGACCAGCGCGTCGACCGCGGCCGCGCTCCTGAGACAGCCCACGCCGGCCGTGGAGGGCGCGGTGGCGTCGGGCGCGCTGGCCGACCCGGCCACCGCGGCCGCAGACAGACGCGCCTCTAGCATAGCGGCGCTGAGGCTCAAGGCCAAGGAGCACGCCGCGCAGCTCACGCAGCTCAACATCCTGCCGGGCACCAGCACGGGCAAGGAGGTGTGCTAAAGGCTGCCCTCCACCCTCGCGCCCCGGGGGCACCCCGAAAGGTCACCTCACTCAGCACCACTCAAGACCAAATGGAAACAGAGGACCAGCACACTCCCGAGACGGCACTGAGAGAGCGCAGCCGCCTTCGCAGCAGCCCGGATGCGGGCAAGGCAGCCCCTGGCGCTACCGGACGTGGCACCTCCTCGGCTGGCTGTCCACCCGCCCCTGCCCCTGCCCCTGCCCCTGCCCCTGCCAACCTCGCTCCGACTCTGAACATCCACTCTCTCTCGCTCTTACTTTACTGAAAATATCGGGGAGGTTTTCTCTCCGAGACGCCTGGTATTGAAGTTAAAAAATTAAGAAACCCAACCTCTCTTCCTCCTGACACCCCACTTAGCTTTTTTTTTTTTCTTAAATAGCATTTTGGCGCTCTAAGTTGATCCCCCCCAGCGTGGGCCCCGGTGTGAAGCCAGGGCCAGGGAAGCGAACGCGAATCTGTAAGATAGCTAACAGTGCACTTAACGGAAAGGGGCGTCTTGTTCTTGTTCTCTTCTTTATCATACACCAACCAAGGTTTTTATATCAAACCAAAGGGAAATACTCTGCTAGAATATGGACTGTTGAAGTCACCAAACTGTGATTATTGATTCTGTACATACCATTGTTATTAAAAAAAAAAAAAAGAACAGAGCTTTGTATATTTGAAATGTTATAACGCAATTGCACTCAGCGTGGTATGGTAAAAGTTTGTCCTCCTGTAGATTCTTACTGTGTTGTAGATACGGTAGGGTTCCTAGACAAATATTTATGTACTCAAGCCCTTTATTTAACTTATTAACTGTAGAGGCTTCCGAAACCTTCAAGATAAAGGCAATGGTACAGTACTTTTGTGTAATGTGTAATTGTTATCACTTTTCCTTGCTATCTAGTGGAGAAGTGTCACGCTCAAAATAAAAAAAAAATATATGTTTAACAAAAGGAAGTGTGAATGCTCTATGCAAGCGCTGAGGGGACAGCGGACAGGCCCCCGCAGAGGCGGTGGGGGGGGGGCGCTCTGGCGCTCCGGCACCTCCTGGGTTTATTTGCATGCGCGTTTTCCTGGCAGAGGCCCTTGGTTTGAATGTGATCCTCAAAGGGATTCGGGTTTCCTGCAAAAGTTAAGGACGCCGCCGCCGCAGTTTCCTCCCGCGTCTCGGCTCCCACGGGTCGTTCCGCAGCGGGAGCCGAGGGTCCCGGGCTACGGACGTGGGGTGGACTCGAGGGTGGGTGGCCGTACCGTAGGCGTTGTTGGTGGTGGAGACAGAAATTTGAAGCGAGCGGGAGTCTTAGCTAGGAAGGCGAAGGAAATTGTTCGTGGAAAGTGCCACGTAGCAAGGAAGTGCGCGGTCCGAGATGACAGGTAATGGCGAGAGCAAGAAGCCGAGGCGCTGGCTTCCGAGGGGGGCGGGCTCCAAGGTATACAGGGTATACCCTCGGGGAGGAGGGTGTGTGTGTGTGTGTGAGAGAGAGAGAGAGAGAGAGAGAGAAAGGAGGAGAAGAACGCAGAATCGGTGATGGAAAGGCAGCAAGGGGGTATCCAAGTGGCAGATCTTAACTCGACAAATGTCATTACATCACTTATCCAGACACTGGGAAATGTATACATTTGAAAAAAATCTAAACAACTCAGGTTTCCGGAGGAGACCAGAACAGATTTGCAATCTGTAACCCCCTTGGCGCACTCCTCCCCGCGCGGGGAACCGTAGCTTCTCCCTCCCCCCGACCCCCCCCCCCTCCCCCCGACCCTTCGTGCGCCACTCCCGGCGACCGCGGGGTAAGCCCGCCCGCGGGGGCTGGGTCTCGCCGACGCTCCCAGGGTGATGGGAAAGGGAAGAGAAGCTTAATTAGTTTCAATTTGTAGTAATTAGCTCGCCGGACCTTTGGGGAGAGGGGCAGGCGAGGGGGAGGGGTGCTGCCGCGGCGTGACTACCGGGCTCGCAGAGCGGGTGCCCGCCGCCCCGCCAGGCCGTGGGCCGGTCGGGCGCCGCGGGGGGCGGGGGCGCGTCTCCGGTCCGGCCGTCGGGCTCCGCGCGCGCTCCCGGGCCGCGCCCCGCAGAAGGCGGGGGGGCCGGTCCCCGTGCGGCTCGGGAGCGCAAGTGTGCGCGGCCGAGGGGCAGGTGCGGGGTCGGGTAGAGGTCGGCGGCAACTCCGGGGTGGGTAACCCGGTCGGCAGCTGCCGCGCGCAGGCCCTGGCGTCCTCCGCTCGCCGACGCGGCCCGCAAAGCCGGAGACCCCGCCTGCCGGGAACTTTGGGGAGCGCGCCCACGGGCTTCACGGGCTTCACGGGCTTCACCGGCCGAGGCTGCTCTCCGGCCCTTGGCCGTCGGGTGGCTCGCCGCCACCCTGCTCCGGCTCTGGACTCGCGCGGGGGGGCGCTGGCAAGCAGGAGCCCCCCTTGCCTGGGGCGTGGGGAGCAGGCTGCCAAACACCTTTCGTCGACCGTCGTGGTCACTACTCCTTCCTGGACTTCAGCGGGCCCGGCGGGAACTTTGGAGGACAGCCCCAAGATCTGAGTGTCTCAAACCTCCAGGCTCCACAGGATCTCCTGTGGCGAAAGGCCCTTTCCTGGGGGTGGGCAGGGTTACACTGGAGTTGGGAAGTGAGGATGGGGGAATGCAGGAAGAGCGTGAGGGAGAGGCTTTCTCTTCTTCTTCTTCTTCTTCTTTTTTTTTTTTTTTTTGGTGGTCAATATCAATTTTCCGTCGATTTTGGCTTTTTGTTTAGGTACGGCTTTTTTCCCCCTCCAGGCTGCCGGTTGGATGGTATACGAGAAACAGTACCATTCTTCCTGTTAATGAACTCTTTTTTAAGTCATTTTTTCTCATTTGACCCTTCCATGGAGCAGAAGCAAATTGCGTGAAATTACCTCCAAGGATTACATTTATTACCGGCCAATGAGAACCCCTCGCCTTGTTTTACAAACTCTTAATCCTATGTCATTCTGATGCCGCAAACAAGCCCGGTCCTGGGCCTCCTATTCTTTCAACTTTCCCCAGCTGGAGGGACCTCATTCTGCACTTAATATTCCCCATAAATATCACACGCTAAAGACCCCTGACTTCCAGCAAGTCCACATTAAACATGTGACATGTCACGCATGACAAACTCTGAGTATCTTTTCAAAGCAGCATTAAAAGCAAAGAAACCAATTTTCTTCTCCTTCCAAACCTCCCCAAGTGCTGAATGATGGGGATTGGAAAGAGCCACTGGAGCGTACTTAGGGGGATTTTATGAGATTTTCCAGAATGATTTAATCTTATTGTGAGCATTATTAATGAATGGGCAACCCAATTTGGCCCCAATATCTGGGAACGAGGTCACAATGCTGGGAGCGGCTGACCCCCCCCCCCCAACCTTAAGCAAACCTCTTCCACCGTGGAGGAGGACGTGCGGAACCCAGGGGAGTTCAGGAGAGCCCCTGTGATGGGGACATAGCTGTCCCCTGCACACTGAGGGCACAATGCCCCACCACCTGCTTTCCCAGGGCCACCCCTACGGTGTCTTGGGATGAGGAGTGATTGGGAGCCTCTGTGGGAAGGATGAGGGGATGGGGAAAGTGAATTTGCTCCATTTTCAGACAGGCTAGCCAGATCTGGATGAGGCCCTGGAAGGAAACGCAAGAAGGGAGCAGTTGGCCTAATAACGTCCGTGTGTTGTCACCAACGACTCAGGGTTGGACTGCGGTCAGGGCGGGCACCGTAGGTTTGTGGTGGGGCAGCCAGGAGGTCCATGAGCTAGAGAGAGGGACTACTGGAGAAGGTTTGGGATGACTCGGGACTTGAAACTGAGACTTTACGTCAAGTCACCGGTAGTGGCGCCGGTCAGTTTCCCACTGTCGTCTTCTAGTAGCGCCCTCGCCCTCCGTAATGGGGGCAAACATTTATTATTATTGTTTTGGATTTGTAAAACCCAGAGGGACAAGGCACCAGCAGTTCTCTTTTCCGTGTCGTTTTGAGTGAGGAGATCTTGCTGGAATGGAAGCGGGGGCTGATGTTAGAGGAAATCACACACGGGTTAGGTGAACTTGCGCTTGGAGGAAATAATGTGTATGTGAGCACGTGTGCGCGTGTATACACAACGGTGAGTGTGGCTGGATGAAGGGGATCTTCAACGGGGTCGGAGAGGGGATTCTGGAACCCCGAGTTCTGCGGAGCAACTGTGTTATTTCACAGCCAGTGGCAGGCTGGCTGGGGGGTGGAGCGGGGGGGGGGGGCTGCCAGCCTGACAAGGGGAAAAAGCATTTTTCAGAGGAAAAAGTTGTGTTGCCTCTGGACGTTGTTAACTGTCCAGTTTGAAGCATACATTTTTCTCCCTTTAAAGAAAAGAGAGCGATTACCAGTTATACATTAAGAAATGTCATTCAGTCATTTTTATTCATTCTCCGGAAATCTTCGTAAAAGCCTGAATCATACTTCTACAAGCAGCAATTTTGTTAATCCAGGGGGTTATTACTCTGGGCCCTTATTAGGTTCTACACCACTGCCAAGCAATCCTATAACCCTCTCAAAAGAAGTTTACCTCCCTGTTATAAAACCAGTAGTGGTATTTATACTGTGCAATAATTAGTGTATTACTTGAATCCACTAACACGTTCATTTTATCTCTGCACAAAACCTCTAGTCTGCTTATAGAAAGCTTGTGCCTCCTTTGGTGCTGGTAAAGTGGTGAAAGACTGAATTGAAGGCTGGTTGCACTTTCTGCTTTTGCCTCGCCTTAATTCCCATCTCTTTTTGCTCTCATCCAATTAGCACAGTGTATTAAGCGGTTTATCATCTCATAGTCAGCTATTGAGAGAAACAAGGCGAGCACTTTGCAATAGAACCTGCACTCCTTTGACACCCTCAGGTACTTACATATTCCACTGTGCTATGAATAATAGAGGAAGAATGGAGCGCTAATTCCCTCATCAAAGAATGCCTTGTCTGCTGCTTTGCTCAACAACACCATTCTGATCAAAAGAAAAGCAATAAAGCTTAGCATAACAAAACGAAACCTACTTATTAGCTTAGTGGTTAAATTAATGCAGAGCCGCTGCTATTCAAAACCAAGGTTTGAAAACAGCCTCCAACAACCTGATAATGCTGCCTTCGGGATGAAGGAATTTTAATCTGAAATTTGAGGCTGGCTCAGATGAGTTAATCTATTAAACTGCTATAAGGAAGCTCCACAGCAAACCGTTCAATTAAGAAATATTTAGGTGAGGAGAGACAGAGAGAGAGAGAGAGAGAGAGAGAGAGATTGAGAGAGAGAAGGGAGGGAAAGGCAAGGTGGCTTGAAGTCTGGGATGGGAGCACTGAATTGAGGGGCTGGGGGGTTCCGACAAGAGGATCTGGGGCTTGGTGTGTTTTTCTTAAAACAAGATAGGGAAATCTGTTTTTAGAGTTTCCTTATCTTTGCACCTCCTACCAAACTAATTGTAGGACACATTCGAAAAGGCGTGTTGAGGTGTCTGTGTGTGGTTTGTGTGCTGGAGAGAAGAGGAGGCGGATGGTGGTGAAGGGCAGTGGATTCATCCTCTTTCAACATCCTCTCCCCAACTCCAATCTGTGAACTCTGGTTAGCCCCCCATGTCTTGGGCAAGAGTCAGAAGATTAACTCTGTCCGTTTCCCGGATAAATTAAAATCTTGAACATGGTCTGTGTAGGATTTTCAACTTCTGACCTCCCCTATGCCCCTTTATATGAAAGAGAGTGGAGGGTTAGCAAGTGGTGTCCGAGATCAATGGGCACCTTGTTAGAGGCAGATCCTGCTTACATTCAACAGGAAAGGTGCCCTTTGCAGAGGCACGGGGCCGCAAGAGAGCCGGGTTCTCCTGGGGCCCCATTTCCCAACTGGCCCAGATAAAACTTAGCCCGGAGGTTTAGTTAGTCTGGCCCAGTGCTCAAAATTTTATGCTAAAAAATTCACTGCCAAGTTGAGAAATGGAGACGCTTTATGGAGTATCAGGATTCCTGGCTTCTCTTGAAAACCAGATTGTGTGGCCACCCTGGGCCCCATCCCTCCCAGCAGCCCTCGGCAGCCTCTTCCCTCTTTGGACAGTCCCTGCCACTCTTCAGTGTGAACCTGGCTTGTTTCAGCCGTTCACTTTTAGCACTTGAACTTCGGATCCATGCCCGGGAGCCTGCGGAGACACACGGGTAGGCTCCCCCTGACAGAGAGGTGGGTGGCGTTTCTGCACCCCTCCCAACCAATGCTCCATCAACTGACAAAACTCAAGGAGTCGAAACCTTTCTCAGAGAAATGGGAGTATGCTATGTGCCAACGTTCTGACAAAGAGACCCATGGGAATTCTTCATGAAAGTTGCAGTTTCAATTTTGTATGAAATTCTGGACTCTGTATGTGCCTCCCAGAAAAGCCCCTTCAGTAACCTGGAGTGACAAATCTGAGTAAGACCACATCAACTGCTGCATGAGCTCTTTTTGGGGGGCTGGACCATGAAACGCCGGACCTTCTATCTACAGAAACAGTTCCTGCCCTCACAGTGCTTACTAGCTCGACGCAGAGACGAGAAACAGAGCAGTCAGAAGTGATCTGAGTCTCCCGTTGTTTCTTGATGACTAAGTTAAGGATAATTCTCTGTATTTACCATAACCCCAGGTTCCAGAAACCAAATAAAACACGCCTTCTCTTTGGAAAGCAACGTGGGGGCGCGGGCTCCGGAAGCACACACTAGACAACTATCTCTAAAACCTTATGTGATAAAAACGTTGAAAACCACACAACCCCCTTAGTTCCCTGAAGCAACATGGCTGCTCCACTTCTGACAGGTGGTGGAGCCTGACGTACCAAGGCATTCATTAATTAACCCCCAGGGCCCCACACCCAAAGTGTCTCCACTTAGAACCTGAATACAAGAGACAAAGGAGAAAGTGGGGGAGAGAAAAGAAAAAAGCAGAGCAAGATGGAAGACAGTTCATTTGCATTGCTTTAACAAGCGGCCTTCACTAGGGTCCATGCTGGGTGACCTTGGTCTGATGGGGGGCCTTTCTCCCAGGAGCCATCGGTCTTAGTCTCTCCAAAAACAGACACCACTGGGCTCTTGGCTTAGCTCTCGGGCTGTCCAAGTCAGCAAAGCACACGAGAAACCATACTTCATCTTGTAAAGGAACCTAAGTCCACAGGAAGTCTCCGGAATGCTGCTCAGGGCACTGGGACATACGCCACTGGGGCCTCTAGGAGCTGATTTCCAGCCAGGCTGAGGGCTGGGAAGGGGATGGCCTCCAGTCACCCCTTACTCCGGGCTGCCACCTCTGGCCAGCTCTTCACACCTGATGGAGATTTAGTGGAACTGCTTTCCTTTCAGAAATCTTTATTTAAGCAGGAAAAAAACCCCACACACATGGCATATTTTTCTTTTAGAAAAACAGACAGGTAGACTTTTTTAAAAAATATAGCATAGTGTACAGGGGAAATATATCTTGTTAGTATAACCTTACATATAATGTAAGAATGGAAAGGCTGCTATACTGAAACAGATGTGGCTTCTGGCAAAGAGGGCACCACTCCGAAGAAATGAAAACACACACACGCACACACCCGCACCAGGGCCAATTAACCAAACCTCCTCCCAATTTCTTCTGAATACAACACAATGACCTTTGCCCCAAACTCTACACAGTTGAAAGGAAATGTTATAGGATATCAAATTATTTTCAATGTGCTTTCTGTCTGCAGAAACCTTTACCTGGATTTTCTACTTAAGGGGACAAAAAGGAATGCGAGTATAAAACACCTGCCCAGTATACGTGTGCGCGTGCAATGGGGAGCACTTCAATAAACAAGTAGGCTCTGTTTCATCTAGTTAGGAGACGCAAGGCTTCTCTACCCCACCCCTCGGCTACCTATATAAAAGAGCAGACTAAAAAGGACAGCCGCTCTTGGAGCCAGCGACTGGGGCAATAGTGGGGTTCAGACTGGGTTTAACCGGCATGTGAAAAGGCAAAATAAAATGTTAGCACTCGTACCAGGCTTCATAACTCTTTCTGGGGGCACCTCTGCTGAAGGCCCTGGGGCAAAGCGTGGGGTCCCTTGCGTTCCAGCCACTCTCGATTAATTTCTTGTCCCTCACGGACCTCTCCCCTAGGAATCGAGTCCCAGATGCGCAGCTGGCTCTAGGCTGTGTTTGCGCAGTACATGATACGTTGTAATAGGAAGGCTCTTACGATGCTCTGACATTTGGTAGATGAAATACTGTTGCACTCGCCCCCACCTCAGTAATTCCCCTCCCAAGCCACACACACGCACGCACACACGCACGCACGCAGTCCTAAAGGGAAAGCGATGCCAGAGGGAGCCGTCAGGACCCCGGTGGAGGGGTGGAGGCGGTGGGGTCGCCCACTCTGCTGCCTGCATCGCAGGCTCCCTCAGGGCCTCACGGCACAATCTGCGAAGAGCTTGCTGAGGTTCACTTCGGAGTAGCCACTTCGGGACAAGAACTGCTCTGCCGTGTTCTTGAGTTTTTGGTAGTCCTGACGAACTTTGGGGGTAAAAAACTGCTTCTTCCATTTATCTAAAAAGAAATAAAAATAAAAGGATTACAAGTCTCAGAGGTAGCGTCTTTAGAGACCATTCAGTATCCCTCAAGCACCAGAGAAGAGGGCGCAGATCCTGTCTGCACTTCCATGTCTCAGATGTCCTCCTGGTGCCCCGTTGCTGGTCTACACCAGGGGCCAGTCCCACGCCAGGGGTGCGGGTGAGTTCCCTAGGTTCCTCTCTGGAAGCCTTGGTTCTTCTACCCTGCGCGCCGCTTCCCAGCACCTAGCTGACTCCGGGGGCGGGGGACAGGGCCACGCTCCACGGATGCGAACTGCAGGTGCGCATGCACGTGCAGCAGCCAAGGTGAACTCCACCTGCAGCCACCACTCTCGCAGCCACCACTCTCGAGCATATGCGTGCAACTGAATGCAAAGTATGGATGCGGCAGGAAACACTGTCTCAAAAGAAGCCAGGGCCTCCCAGAGTCAACTCCCAGGAGCAGCTGGGCCTAGTCGGCTTCTTTGAGGCCCTCCGGTCCGTGTCCCTCTGCTACTCAAGACTCCTGTGTTGCAAGAGGTGAGGGGTAGGCTGTCTGGAGGGCACCTGTCCGGTGGCGAGGTTGCTTTTTCTTCTCCATCCACACCGTGTACCTGTGGACTCTGGGCATGCAGCAGCCGTTCCTCTGCTTCCTGCTTCTTCTACCCATTCATGCCTGGCCTGCCCACTCTGAGACGGGCACTGCCAGCCACACAGAAGGTCCTTCCTTTCCTGCCCCACAGCCTGCTACTTGCACACTTGGTTCAAGGAGCAGTAGGGCCAAGACACTGAGGTGTGATCTTTTGAGGATAAGGGTGATTGATCCCTAGGGGAGGCAGCCCTGCCCAGGATGCTTAAGGCGACCCAGTTTTGGTTCACAGCTGCTCAGGAACCCTGTGACGTGTTTGGCGAAGTCCACGTTGTTTTTTTTAACCCCCATTTGCTGGCTGAAGAGACTGGGAGGTCCAGCCACTCACCCGAGGTCACACAGCCGGAAATGTGCGACAGGGACATGCGAGCCTGGGTGGCCAGAACCCTGAGCCCCTACTCGAAGGTCAGGCACCCTAGTGCGCCCCCTCTCCCTACCGTCACCCCTCCCCGGTGCCCCCGGAACAGGCACAGGCACAGGTGAGCATGGCATCAAGCATCGAGGAAGGGAGTACTCGTCAACCACCGGGAGAAAAACCCCACCGAAACAACAGAGCAACACTGCAATCTACCGAACACCCGCAAGATTAAAGCTGGGGCTCAAGATTTTTGTTCCTTAGCTCCACATTCACATTCGTCCTCCACAACCTTTTCTAAATTACGTCAAGTGCCTTTTAAGAAACAACAGCAAAAAGTTTGGTGGAGAGGATTTAAATGCCCAAAGGGGGTGGAAAAAGAGAGGCGAGAGGAGAGAGAGGGGAGGCATTAGTAGCCGACTACCGACTACCGATTACAGAAAGACACTTTGAAAGTTCTAATTATGGGAGTCTGGGAATACACAACAATGGCCCGGAGCGGCGGCCGCCTCCCTGCAGGCCAGAGCAGCAGGCCGGCACCCGGCGCATGTGAATGACACGAACGCAGGTGCTGACTGGGGAGCACATTTAAAGAGCTGCCTGAATAAGGAGCAGGGGAGGAAGGGAGAGGGCATCGCTCCTGATGTGTTTACCTCCTCTGCTGATGGGATATTGACTTTTCCCACCAGGTTGGTTAGAAAGGGGACTATTTACGCTGCCACACAGCAGAGTTAGAATGACAACCAGCGTCACTCGGTGCTCTTCTTCGTAAAAGACAAGTGTGACCGCCAGCATATCCCATAGCCGGTCAATACGGCCAAGGCACCATTGCACGCCAGTTAGACATGCAGATAAAAGCTCCCGCTTGCTTCCCCAAAGAGAATTTAATCAATAACATATGGAAGGTCTTCTAGGAAACAGAACTGCACGAGCTGGCACAGGCGCGTCAGACGGGGGTGCGGAGGGGGGAAAAGGGCTCGCCCCTTCTTTGTGGTTTTTCTCAGCCCCCTTCAGGCACCTAGGCCCCCCGCATTAGGCTTCACATGAAACCACTATCCTGTTTCCTGTACTGCTACACCCACCACTGTAGAACTCAAGGGAAAATACCGGTGTTAAATGGTGGAAACAAGTTAATGTGGCCAGCAAAATTGGATTCCTTCTCCGTGCTCTGGTTTTGGGAGTTGGCAAAGAGGCCATGGGCAGAGTCACTGCACATCAGGCATACGGTGACGACAACTATTAAAAGATTCCAAGAGGCCATCAGGCAAGAGGCAGAGAAGATCATCTCATCCACGTCCACAGAGATGCCAGGGGCCGTGGCTGTTGCTGTCTCAACAACCAGCACAAAAAAATCCAACCTTCGTTGACAAAAGAAGGAAATGCTCTCCCTAGACACAAGGGCATCAGCAAAATCTACTCCAGAGGGCTGTGCTGTCACCGGAAATCACTCATCCGAATGCACCCGCAAAGCGAATCCCCTTTTCCTGGGAATAACGCTTACTGTAGGTCCTTTCTACATGCTGATTCCTTAGGGTTATATGCTGATTACCAAAAACCTCCTGTCCCCCACTCCTAAGAAAACAATGAAAAACAAGTTAGCCCAGATATTATTCACAAAATATTTTATCAGACACTGACATGAATTGCTAATTTAAAAGTTGGTTTCTACTGATTAGAATCTAAAACCTCAAAACCAGGCAAGTTACAGTATTTTCTATCTGGGATGACCTAGATCATCACCTGCCAGTCGAACCTGTCTTTAGATATTTTATTTGCAAGTTAACTGATCTAATCACATGTTAGAACTGTCTGAAAAAATGGGAGTATTCTCCCATCTAAGGAAACCGTGTCTACTTCGGGTATTTTGTTTCCCTGTCAGTAAACCAAACATCTCTTTTCGGCTGTACTTTTTGTAAAACCCCTTCTGCACTTAAGGAAACACACTCAACCAGAAACCACAAGGCAAAGACATTTTAACATCGCCTCCTGGTTATTTTATTTTAATTAAAGCAGGCTTAGGCACACAGGCAGCAGCCGTCTCTGTTCTGAATGTCTGTTTCATTTATTTCCGTGCAAAGGTATCAAACAACAGTCAGTTATAATTGATTCTGTCAGGTGTTATACAGTCAGTCATAATTGTCTCTGTGTAGAGGTGTGTCAATTTACTATATCTGAATTAAATATTCTGTCAATTATGAAATCAGGTAATAATTTCAGTCAGTTTTTTAATTGCATGGCTTCCCACTATACAGTTCTCAGCTTTCCTAACCGGTTCTAATCCATAGCCTCCCTCCCTCAGTGCACCGTGAGCTTTGCCTTCAGGGGTGGAAGGCCGCCCCGGAAGCTTTAGGAAGTCTGAAAGAAAGCCACTTCATGATTTAAAACCACCCAACCTATAGAGAACTGTTGGAGCCTCTGGCCTGGCCAGCTCTCTCCTGAATATCAATCGATATCCGAGTCTGGGCAACGCACGGTATCTGAAAGATCTCAGGAGATAGCCATGTTTCAAAGACAGACACATTCAGGGCCCCAAACCAAATAACAAGTATAGAAACACTTCTCAAAACGAGAAATAAAAAATACCATCTTCCATTCAGTTCTTTAGAAACAACTTTACAGGGCACAATGCCAGGCACACTCCGTGTATGAGGCATTTACCGACTAACCAACGCCTAGAGGTCCATTCTCGCCCGTTAAATCACATGTTAGACGCGAACACATTTCTCAGGGCTTAAGAGTCTGTTAGTCCCCTATCCAGCTCCATTCCTACTTCTAAGTAATTATCTCCAGTTTTCCTTTTCTCTTCTTTTGTGTTGATACCAAAATACAGCCTTTAAACAGAATAAAATATCCATGGTTTAGCTCAAGTACTCTACTAGGCTGATCTGACAAGTATTTAGAAGTGTGATTATAATTCTCTCCATCACTGGTCTGGT